>NC_139534.1:120316260-121727563 GCF_965153285.1 Podarcis tiliguerta
ACACTTGTCCGGTCAGGCTCTCTAACCACTGCACCACCCTGCCTCTCAGATGGAAGTGATGGCTGCATTCAGCCTGGTTAACCACAAATCACGGAGTCTTGCCGGGCCATCGTGCTGCCCAAAGCCATTCCAGTTAAGCAATACGTGACTAATGTGATGCTAAAAGCCTGCTGAGAATCGAGACAGCAGCTTGTCAAAAATGTGTGGAGATTTTCAAAAACTCAGGAACAATAACACGATGCACACACACACACACATACACACAAAAACCCCAAACAAAAACCAAGACTCTCCTGCGAAATTTGCAGTGGCCTTTTCAGGCATTAATGAATCTGTTGAAAGAACATTGTCAGGGCAGGAAGACATTTGGATTCCAAACTGTCAGCAGATACAGCAAAGCGATGATTGGGGTTAAGGCTTGCGCTGGTAATAATTGCAGTGGGTTCTAAAAAAATAAAAATAACAGTAATGGCATAAAACAGCGTAAGAAGAAGACAGAAGAAAAAGAAACACGCCACCTCCCCCTTACTCAAAACAGGCTTCATGTAAGCTCTCCCCCTCCTCCTCACCATTTCTGCCTTTTCTGGTTGTGAGTTGGCTTCTGAAAAATTCTGGAGCTGTAGTTAAGGGATAAGTGGATTTGTATCACACTGAAACATTCCCACACTGTGTTTCTGTGGGCGTTACAAATTGCTAAGCAGATTTCAAGTGTTCTTTTGAGTTGTGAGCTGCAGATTTTCTGCACATACTGATTATTCCCCCTTCTTCTTCTTCTTCTTCTTCTTCTTCTTCTTCTTCTTCTTCTTCTTCTTCTTCTTCTTCTTCTTTCGTCAAAGCACTGTGGGCATGATCCTACAATTGTTGTCCCTATTAAAAAAAAAAAAATTAGGACTAGGAGAATTCCCCCCCCCCCCGCTCCTTTTGGATAAGGGTTGTAGGATTAGCCTCAATTAGCTGAGTTATAGGATATAATTTGATGAATCTACTCTGTGCCACCGCCTCTCGCTTGCATAAGGATCAGGCAACAGGGCACAGAATCAGACAATAGAGTCTTCCATTCACACAGCCCACACAGCATGCGCACAATGCAAGCCCATGAACGCCGTGCGAAATGGTGCATTTAAGCACAATAGTGATGTGTAGTTTAAGTGGAGATGGCAGCACTAGTTCTGCTATAGCACCTGTTTACACTGCCATGAAAGCTTCACCAAGCTGATTATAGCATAGAGACCGACCCTTTCGGGACTTCAGAATTAGCTTCTCTGCTCACACCCACTCGGTGCTGTTGGGGTCCCGTGTTCCACCGAGAAGGAGCGGAGCTCAGAGCAAAAGATGTGGGCTTGCTGTCTTTGTGGGATCCAATTTGAAAGGAGGCAGGGATCCGGCGTCGTTGAGTTAGCCATACCATAGAGTTAATTTCCCCCTCCTCATTTTATAATGGAGCAAGGATGACTCACAACCGTGTAGGCCTGCTTTGAAGCGAGCTCTGGACCAACGCAACTGATTTTATGCAATTTTACTCAGACGTAAACCCAACAGAGTTTAGCAGAACCAAGGAAGCGTGCACAGGGCTTCAGCAAGAAGCAGGGTGGCCCACTTGCACATGGCAAAAAAAGAAAGAGGACATGGAAGGGCTTTAAAAGGGATGTTTGGACTGACACTTTGCCTGAGCAGCAGTGGTCTTCCTGGCTCTTGTGTGTTTCCAGGGCCGGCCCAACCATTAGACAGAGTGAGGCAGCTCCCTTAGGCAAGAGATGCTGAGGGGAGGGTGGTCACAAGGTGTTGGAAGGCAGAGCTGTATGTGCCACACTGAGCTAGCCAGCTGCCATCACTTTTGTACGCGGAACGGGGAGGATGCAGCCTTGCCTTTTACCTAGGGCAGAAAAATACATTGTCCTGCTCCTGTACACATGTCAAAGGAGCCAGTCAGTAATCACACAGTTCAAAGGTGGCCCGCTCCGCAGATTTGGCTGAGTGTCAAGCCTAATGAGCAGAGCAGCTCCTTCCCATGAAAACCAGCTTACTCCATGAAAATCACTTGCCGAGACTGAAAGTCCCCTGCATCTTCACAGCCATCTATGTCCCCTCTTCTTCAGGGTTTTCCCAAGCAATTGGAGACTGTGCCTGTTGCTGCTCTGCTCTTTTCATGCCTCTTCTGGTTCTGGGAGACCAGAGGGGATGAGAGCTTTTTGCAGCAGGAGGGGGAGACACCTGTAACCCTTCCCCAGCCTAACTCCTCTCTCTCTTCCCTCTGCCTCTGCCTCTTCGCCTTCCTCCTCCCACTCTACTGCTTCAGCTTCTGTCTCTGATTCTGGACTTCTCTCTGCCTCAGACTCTACCAGCTCACTGAGTCCTATTACCTCTTCATCTTCCAACGCCTCCTTCTCTCAGTCTTCTTCCTCTGACCACTCATCACCATCCCACCACTACCCCTTGGGCTTTGAGCCTTCTTCCCTTGGTGGTTTCCCACTTGGTTCCTCCCACCGTTCCTCTGTGTCCAACCAGTCTGTGACAACACGTTTCTGTGCCCCGCCCTCTTGTCTGACCCCCCCCCAGCTCAGTCCTTAAACTGTTGAGAGTTACCATTTGAAAAAAGTTAGTAGGACCCCTTGCCAATTTGACTAGCAAGACTGCATGCCTTTCTCTTCTCTTTCTGTACAGTCCCCTCCAAAGGAATGGCTAAAGATTACCATGTTACTACTTTACCTTATCTGGGCCAATGTTAAAAGAGCTGGCAAACTGAAATAACATGGGCAAAATGTGGCCTTACAGCTCAATCCAAGTGCTAGGAGCCATACAATATAATGTCACAGAAATGAAAAGCAGCATTGCTTGTAATCCAAAACCAGGGTGATGCCGTGTAGTGGTTAGAGCAGGAGTAGCCAGTGTACTAAGAACTTAATTCGTTCTGGAGGTCCGTTTTTAACCTGAAACTGTTCTTAACCTGAGGTACCACTTTAGCTAATGGGGCCTCCCATTGCTGCCGCATGATTTCTGTTCTCATCCTGAAGCAAAGTTCTTAACCCGAGGTACTATTTCTGGATTAGCAGAGTCTGTAACCTGAAGTGTCTGTAACCTGAAGTGTTTGTAACCTGAAGCGTCTGTAATCCAAGGTACCACTGTAATCCAAAACCGGGGTGATGCTGTGTAGTGGTTAGAGCAGGAGTAGCCAATGTGGTTGCTGTTGGACCACAATTCCCATCACCCCTGACCATTGACTAGGCTCGCTGGGGCTGATGGGAACTGTAGTCCAGCAACATCTGAAGGGTACCACACTAGCTACTTCTGGGTTAGAGGGTCAGATTAAGATTCGGGTGCTGTAGGCTCATAACCCCACTGAGCATCGATGCTCACCGAGTGACTTTGGGCCAGTCACAATCCCATTGCCTAACCTATCTTACAAGGTTGTTTTTGTTCTGATATTCGGTTCCACCTTAACAGATGTATGGAGTTGTTGTATGTCACATGTCTGTTTACATTCCAGCACAGCTTGCTGGTAACTTCCGTTGTGTGTATAGCTTTTGCTTATGCTGTTTGCTTGGACACGAAGGGGAGAAGACATGTTTTCCCCTTTGTCCTGATGCTGAATAAAATGCCTGTAAATACGCTTTACACAGCCTCTATCTGCCCTTCTGTTGCGAAGAGTTATTTGCTGATTAGCGCATGCTCCAGTTTCTGAAGGCTTCTGAAGCTGTGGGTCACTGTTTCATGCTGAGCCAAAGGCCGGAGATCACCTGGCTATGGGCGGGTGGGCTGGAGCCAGCTGGGGCTTGCTAATTGCCCCCGATTCCTTGGAAGCATCCCAACAGTTTTGCGGGGTAAAAAGTGGGAGGCAGAAGGCCTTGTATGCCTTGAACCTAGGAAGAGTCTACTGACTCAGGCACATAGCTGTCAACCGTCCCTTATTTGGCAGGAAACTCCCTTATCCCAGCGCCGTTTCCCACTGCTGTCCCGGATTGATGATGTCCCTTAAATTTCCCGGGTTTCAAAGGAAGCAGCTCCTCTCCCTTCCTCCCTGCCAGAGGAGGGAGGCTCCAATTGTGTTGCTTGGCTGCGTTGCTCACCCAATAAGGAGTCTAAGAATGGCTGGGGGGTGGAGCTTGCATGCCTTGTGCCTGCCCCGTTGCCTTTGCTCAGCGCTTCCCAGCGGAGAGGTGACAGTGGTTTTCCTTGCTGCATCCCCTTTGCCAGGTTGCTGTTCTGTGGGAACCACCGCTTGAGGTTTTGTTTGGCTGCTGGCTGGGCTTTCTGCCTTTGGCTTGGAGGGGCTCAGAAGTTGAACATACCTGTGCTTAGAATCGGATGGATATGACATCGACGGCCCACTCACCCTTGCCGGGGAAATGGTCTGTCTGGAGCGGGGGCACATGGTGGGGGAAAAGTAAAGGAGCTGGTTGAGTACAATGGTGGGCGACAATCTCGTGGGGGGGGCCTTTGGATTTGTTTTGGAGGCTCCTTCGATTGACTGGTTTGGGGGAAAGGAAAGGAGCTGGTTGACTAAAATCCCTTATTTTGGCTGCTGGTCCCTTATTTTCAAATCTGTAAGTTGACAGCCAAGGGCCCATCTAGTCCAGCATCCTGTTCTCACAGTGGCCAATTAGATGACTGTGGGGAACCCCCAAATGGGACCCAAGCAGAAGGGCGCTCTCCCCTCCAGCAACTCATATTCAGTAATCATTTCCTGCCTCCAACTATGAAGGCAGAGCGTAGGCATCATGGCAAGTACAGTGGTGCCCCGCAAGACGAATGCCTCGCAAGACGGAAAACCCGCTAGACGAAAGGGTTTTCCGTTTTGGAGGTGCTTCGCAAAACGAATTTGCTATGGGCTTGCTTCGCAAGACGAAAATGTCTTGCGATTCCTGGGGTTTTTTTTCCCCTCCCCCCCTTTTCCCCAAGCCCCTAAGTCACTTAACAGCTGTTCGCTAAGCCGCTTAACAGCTGATCGCTAAGCCGCTTAACAGCTGATCTAAGCCGCTTATCAGCTGATCTAAGCCGCTTATCAGCTGATCTAAGCCGCTAATAGCCTTTTAGCAGCTAATCCACTAATCCCTTAAGCCTTTAATAGCCGCTAATAGCCTTTTAGCAGCTAATCCGCTAACCCCTTAAGCCTTTAATAGCCGCTAATAGCCGCTAAACCGCTAATAGCGCTAATAGCGCTAATCCGCAAATGGGCTTGCTTTGCAAGACGAAAAAAACCGCAAGACGAAGAGACTCGCAGAACGGATTCTTTTCATCTTGCGAGGCACCACTGTACTTATTGATAGCCTTCTCCTCCACAAATCTGCCCAATCCTCTTTTAAAGCCATCAAAGTTAAACAGGAGGATAATAAACAGTAATAAATGTTTTCAGGTCCCAAGTGCAAAAGGCGGGGGGGGGGGGGAGAGGTAGTGGTACAATCTGAGAAGAAACTGGTGTTCTATTGAACATGTTTGTACAATACACACACACACATATCCCTCTCTGTCAAAGGGCATCTTGGGATTAAAGGCTGAAATGGATGCCAAGCCGCCCTTGAATTAATCTGTGGGTCCAGGTGGTACAGCTTTTAAAAAGAAGATTCTGGTTCAGTGTAGAAACAGTGACCGATCCCTTTCACAATAATCGCTTGCCATCACTTATATCTCACGCTGAGAACAATGACCATGAGAAGCGAGGTGAAGGCCTGCGGAAGAAACAGTATCTTCAGTTAAATGCTTGTTCTGTGGCTGACATGTAACACCAGGATGAAGGAGCTGAATTCTCGTTCCGTTACTAAGGAGCCGTCGCACAGTATTGAATGGGGAAGGTGATCCAATCACGGAACGAGAGAGAGAATGAGAGAGAGAGAGAGATGATCACAGCAGGGGTAAGGAAGCTCATTCCTCTCCTCTCCTGCACACACCAATTTGAAAATGGTTTGACATAAAGAGATGGTTTCTTTCTCCTCTGAGGTGCTGTTGCAAGCCCGATACCGACAAGAAATCCTACATGTCAAATACAACAACAACAACATCTCATTGAGAAAACCACAGGTAGCCATGGTGGACCCATAGTAAGGTGGGAATGGGGGCACAATCCAAAGCTGACTGTAGGCTAATATTAATATGTAACAATGAAGTTAGTTTGAATCAATTAAAACTTTATGACTTGGATCACACACATGGCAGCAAGACAGGGGCGCACCAGATTTAGGGTGGTATGGGCAGTCGTCCCCCCGGCCGGGCGTCGAGCCGAGGGGGCACAAAACAACAACACGCTATATTTATGCAGGTACCTATTCAAAGTACCAAAGGTGTTATGTATTGAAGTTCTCACCCTGGCCACCAGGTGTATTGTGTATATAGTTTTCACTCAGGTCCACGTAAGTTAATTTAGGTGGGAAACCCTGGGTTGTTGTTGTTGTTGTTACAATGCTGACAGCCGGCTGCCTATAAAAGCAGGCTGGCTGAGCTGATCAGTTCAGTTCAGTTCAGTTCCAGCTTACTTATAAAGAACTACTTGGAGAAATCTCTGTGTCGTCTGCTATGTCCACCCACTACTTAACAAAAAAGAATATTGCGAAGATAAGAAATATTTAGGGGGGAGCGCCAAATTTTGCCCTCACTCACGATGCCATATTAGCAAAATCCGCCCCTGGCTAGGAGTTACCAGTCTAATGACTTCATTGGTGCCCCCAGGAAGGGCCCCCCGACTCGGAGCTTCTTCTTTCTTATAAGGTAAGTCTCTGCCCCCTTCCAAAATAAACTTATGAAGCAAAATATGCATGTACCCTTCTAAGCGATTGCTGTGAAATGAGTTACCTGGCTGCTCACGTCTGTCAGTGTTAACAGTCAAGATGGAGATGCTATCAGGCAAGTTGTTTAGACCCAAAGCAATAGGAATCCCTAGGGTCCTAAATTGCTGCTGTTTCTCCCTCCCCTTTAACACCCTTTTCCTGCTTCTGTCTTATTTTCTAGGCATAAATTCAGCAGACTAAGCCTCTTCTTGTATGGAAATATGATTATAGAAACCTACTTGTGGAATGCTCTCCCCAGAGAGGCTGGCCTGGTGCCTTCATTGCATATCTTTAGGCGCCAGGCAAAAACATTTCTCTTCTCACAGGCCTTTGGCTAATTAAATAATCTATGATCTTTTAAACTGTGGGTGGGGATTATTGTTTTTTTGGTTGGCATTATGCACCTTTGTGTTTTTATATTTGTAAACCGCCCTCTTATCCTTGGGTAAAGGGTGGTATAGAAATTTAATAAATAATACTAATAATATGGGGGGAAAGCTTCACCGTGACTGAACTCTCTCTAGTCTGCTATGCCTTGATCCCCATGGCAGCCATTTTGTGTTATGCCACAGCCCCATGGCAGCCATTTTGTGTGATATGCCACAGCAGAGCTTTTTCACGTTGACGACACACTTTTTAGACATGCATCCTTTCGCAACACAGTAATTCAGTTTTACTAGCAAACCAGAGGTTAAACTAACTCCTTTCCAGCCCTGGGAGGAGCACAGGGAGTGCTTGCGTGACACACCTACACACTGCAACTGACACACTAATGTGTTGCAGCACACAGTTTAGAAAGCTCTGTGCTGCAACCCCATGGCAGCCATTTTGTGTTGGGCACCCGCAGCACTGTTTCAAAATTTAAAATGCATCCCTGGGTCCAAAATGGTTGCCAGCCCCTGCAGTGAGCCAGACTATAGCTTTCAGGGATGACCAGGCTCCAGGAGAGTCACTTTGCTTCTCCCTGGTCCATTTTATTACCACACTGCACTGAGCCAATGTTTGACTTGGCATGTTATTAGAACCTGGGTTCTTGGTTAAGCCCTCTCCTCATGAACTATGGGCTGTAGCTGGGGGGGAGGGGTTGAAATTCAATTCACTCCACATTTATAGGCAAATCTACCTAATTTGCCTTTTCCGAAACAATGCATGAAGTAAAATGCAGCCATCCCTTGAAATTCACACTTTTCTGAATTTTGCAACGCAGTTCTCCCTCCAACTAATGTGCACAAAAATGTATATATTAGTAGAAACAGCATATACAAAGGCATCATATATGGGGAAACTGCTTTGCAAAGAAATCTTTGCTTTGCAAAGAACGTGTATTAGGCAAGATTCTATCCAAAGACGTGTATTTTGGAAGCAATTTGCACTGAGCTGCTGCTGAATTTTCATGAGGACTTGCTTCTTAAAATAAATATGCAAATTGAGGTGGAAATGTGGAGGACTGAACTTATGGTGGGGGGAAAATGAGAAACTGAGAGAAACTGAAATTGACAGATTTGCCCATTCTTAGCTGTAATTTTCTTCTTGGCTACAGCTTATGGCATGGGTAGGCAAACTAAGGCCCGGGGGCCGGATCCAGCCCAATCACTTTCTAAATCCGGCAGTAGCTTGTTTAGCTTATACATAAATCCGGCACTGGCCCTACAGTCCACAAGCATTAAGAGAAATGGCAGTGGTGTCACACTAAAAAATATTGCTCCTATGCTGACTCTTTTTTTTCTGGAATTGTCATTCTTTATTTTCACAATTTTTACAGATATTTCAAGAGATGTGATCATCAGTTCTTGTTGCAGTTCAGTGTGTTCTCCTGTTACTTTCTCTCGAGATCTCAAGTTTTTGTTTTGCCGTAGAATAGAATTACAGCACCACCCTGCCCATGGTGTATCCTGTCCTTCAAAATATTATTAAGTCTGTTCAGGACTCTGGTGCCTTTAATTAAGTTTCCTGTTTGCAGATCCCACCTGTTTTATTGCTTCCTGTTGAACTTGGCTGAGGAACTCGGTGATTTTGAATAAACTCTTAATAACCCCTTGGATCACTTCTCTTAATTGTCCCAGTTGTAGTTTCTGTTCCCTGGTGAGGGGCAAGGAGGTAGACTTTTGTTATTGGTTTCCTATGCAGATTTAATATAGCCATGTTGCTCTTGCTATAAAAGTGAAAAAACCTAAAGCTTTTCCTCTTGCAGAAACTGGTGCTGAGGCAATTAAGGGAGGCTGTTCAAGGAATAGTTCAGAGGGCATATTCCTCATTAATCACCCCAGCCATGTTCAACAAGAAGTAATAAAATGGACAGGAGATGTACACAGGAACCTTTTAACGAACACTGGAAAGGAACTTTGTGGAATGAGACATACAGAGCAATCCTCACCTCTCCTTGAAGGTTGGGTGAAAGAGGTTAGGTTGGAGTGAAAGCCCCCCTCAGATGGTGGAAAAGAGTTGTGCTAGGTGGTGCAGCAAATCTACCCTAGAGGCCCTTGGAACACCCACTGAAAACTCTGTAGTCACAGATCTATCATTTCCAGTGTTTCTGCTGGAGGTGGAGGAGAAAAATCTGATATTTTGGAGTGGCCTTGGGCCCACCAGATTCAAAAACCCATTGTTTCCTTGAAGGACTAGTGCCAGTTAGGGGGGGGGGGAGAGCAAAATAAATGAAAAAATAGCACAGAGGGGAAACAAGCAACACCACACACACACACACACACACACACACACTTGGTGTTATGTACTGAAGTTCTCACCCTGGGCCAGCAGGGGGATACTGTAGATAGTTTTCACTCAGGTCCACGTTAGTTATTTTAGGCGGGAAACCCTGGGTTTTTGTTGCTACAATGTTGACAGCCGGCTGCCTATAAAAGCAGGCCGGCTGATCTGTTTGCTGTTCAGTTCTGTTCCAGCTTACAAAATAAAGAGCTGCTTTGGAGAAATCGCTGTGTCGTCTGCCATGTCTACCCACTATTCAACACTTTGCATCCTGGCTTTCAGGGACTGGGGTGTGCACTGGGGAGGGACTAGAGTCTGACTCAGGAGAGAGGAACTGTACCAGCCAGGAAGCAAGAGTTGGAGGCAGGGGGAGGTTCAGAGCTGGAGGGTGGAGCACAGGATGGGCTGGAAGAAGAGGTAGGCCAAGCAAGCGAAGGGCCAGGTGCTCCCCCACCCTCTCCTACACCACTGTCTCCCAGAACCAGGAGCGGACTGAAAAGGGAGGAGCAGAGGAAGCTTCCATGCAGGCGCAATCTCTGGCTGCATGCGCACAGCCCATTATGGGAAGGTACATAAACTAGTGGAGGGGGAGTGGTCCCCAGTAGCTGCAAATGCTCCATAGAGTAGGGTTACCAGATGTCCCCAGTTCCTGGGGACGGTCCCCGGATTTGCAAATCTGTCCCCGGGAAATGTGGCAGCAGCAGTCTCAGCAGCCTGGAGCCAGCCTGGTAGTGCCGTTGGGTTTGGTTGGCTTCAAGAGCTGCTTGCTGCTGCCATCACTGCCAAAGGGGAACCAGGGACATCCGGCGGTACAGATCTCCTGCCCCCTTCCCCCTTTGTTTTGACAGATTGGAGGAGGCTCGGGAGTCACAGGTGGGTGGCCGTTGCCCAGGAGGGGCGCAAGGCGCATGGTTTCTCTGCCAGGTAAGGTGCAAAGCCCTTATTTTGCACCCTGTGAAACATAAATGCGCAGAATTTTCAAAAAACTGGGCAACGGCCACCCACCTGCGACTCCCGAGCCTCCCCCATCAGTCAAAACAAAAGGGGAAGGGGGAAGGAGATGGGGGAGGCTCGGGAGTCGTGGGCCTGGCCATTGCCCAGTTTTTTAAAAACTCTGCACATTTATCTTTCACAGGGTGCAAAAGGAGGGCTTTGCACCTTTATACAATATGTATGTGTGCTTGAGCCCAGGGTCTTTTGCCTCACCATCCCCACTACTGACTCCTGTTGCTACTCAACTTCAAAAAAAAAAAGTGTCCCCAGATTCGTTGAAAAACAACTGGTAACCATACCATGGGACATGGGTGGCGCTGTGGGTTAAACCACAGAGCCTAGGACTTGCCGATCAGAAGGTCAGTGGTTTGAATCCCTGCGACGGGGGTGAGCTCCCGTTGCTCAGTCCCTGCTCCTGCCAACCTAGCAGTTCAAAAGCACATCAAAGTGCAAGTAGAGAAATAGGTACCACTCCGGTGGGAAGTTAAATGGCGTTTCCGTGCACTGCTCTGGTTTGCCAGAAGCGGCTTAGTCACGCTGGCTACATGACCCAGAAGCTGTATGCCAGCTCCCTTGGCCAATAAAGCGAGATGAGCGCTGCAACCCCAGAGTCGATCATGACTGGACCTAATGGTCAGGGGTCCCTTTACCTTTACCTTTAACCATACCATAGAGCAGTGACCAGGGAATAGCTGCCTAGATGCGGGATTGGTGTGTGTAGGTCTTCAGAGCTGTAGAAGCGACTTTAAATGTCAGCTTTGACAATAAAGAGCTAACTCTCTGTCCTGTGCATTTCTTGGTGGGGAAGTGCCCTTGGCACTGGCTGGGGCAAGCTATCACAGCTTTGAAGGTGATGTTGGCTCTGCGGTGGATCTCACATACGCATTTAGGATCATTCTGTCCATAGCGGGAAAACCTTATAGAAGGATCTCAACCACGGGGAACGGCTGTGAGGAACCTCCATTATAATCCCACCTCCAACTAATTATGGAAAAGCAATGCCTAACTGGCCCTACAGAGGTCTAGCATGTGGGCCGCCATCATTAGATCAGGGCGTGCAGAAAGAAAGAAAGAAAGAAAGAAAGAAAGAAAGAAAGGCAGAATAAATCCCTCTGGTTGCACCAAAGATATGACAGCAGAGATGCGTGGCTGTTCTCTGCATGAAAATGTACAAGCCAGCAGTGATTCAGCTCTAGCATGGATAGGAGAGCACAGGTCCCTGGCAGTGAGGTAGTTCCTATCTAAATGCCTTTATTAGAACAAACTTAAAGGTCACCCAAAGAGAAGCAACATTATGAGTTCATTAATTAAAATGCTGGTGGAAAAGATGGGGAAGGAAGGAAGTTCTAGCTTGCAGTTTTGTAAGGCTGTGCACCTGCAACATTTTATTTTAGAATCAATGGACTTTGAGAACTTGTTTTTCCTCCTACATAGCCCACATATAGCCTAGGTCTATGGCAAGCTTTTTTTTTTTTGCCCCTGGAAAGTGCTTCTTGAGAAACTAGTTCATTCCAAAAATAAAAGCTCATCGCAGAAGGATTCTGCATGACTGCAGTGTGTTCATCTGAGAACAAATGTAGGTGGTTGCAGCTATGTGTATGCTTATCCGCACCTGAACACCCTGCAAGCTTCCTGGAAAAACCGGGACATCCCATTTCCTCCCCCCCTCCTGTGAGATCATGGCGGCTATTTTGGTCGCCGTGATTTTGCGCGATTTTGCGCTGCGGTCTCACCCCGAGAAAAGCGCCCTTGGGGCTCCATGATATATATATATTTTTCCATGATATTGTGCAGGCCACGTGACTCGTGCGGGACCACAGACAGGAAGACACACGTCCTAATTTTGAGGCTGAATGTGTTGGAGGGTTTGCCTCTGCCCAATGACATTGTGGGTGGGCACACACCAACCTCACAATTGCCACTTCCATCTTCATTCACCTGGGCCATGTGCAGAGAAGGAAATGAAACAGATAATCTAACCAAAGGGAGGGTTTGCAAATGTGTAACAAGTAACCACACCCATTCTTTTGGACGTCAGGATCTTCTTCTTCTTCTTGTTTGGTCATTTAGTCGTGTCCGACACTTTGTGACCCCATGGACCAGAGCATGCCAGGCACTCCCGTCTTCCACTGCCTCCCACAGTTTGGTCAAACTCATGTTGGTGTTGGGATACTGCCAGAAAGACAGGGGCATCAGGCAGGCCCCCAGTTGGCTCCAGCCACCGGCCGGCAGCCGGTCTCCCTTGGAACAGCATCAATCAGCGACATGAGCCTCAGATACGTTTAGAGACCCGTGCACGCTCTATCACCAGAGTGTGTAAATCTTCTCACAGCAGAAGAGGCGGACAGAGAAATGTGTAAGCATAATGTACAGCATTTTATTCAGCATAGTTCAGGAACAGAGGAAAACATGTCTGCTTCCCTTCGTCTCCAGCAAAACAGCAGTAAGCAAAAGCAATATACAAACGCAAATTCCCAGCAGATCTATGCTGGAAGTAAGCAGGCATGTGACACTCAACAGTCATGCCTGTACCCTTTTAAGGTGGAATGGAACTATATCTTAACATCTGGTAGCTTTGAGAACACTGTCCAACAGAAAGTAGCATGCTGAGGATGAGCACGAGTGATTCTGGATTGAGAAAAACTACGGTATATTTTCACGCTACAAATGGGTTCATTTGCACACAGCCTAAGTCTTAAAATGGATTGGTGGCTTTTAAAAAGACATATTCTGTTCACCATTGCGTTCTCCTGCTCCTGTTCTTTTACATGTTTATTCTTTGCATTGTTGGCCCTTAATGGTGATCACGCACTGCAATCCCTATGCACATTGTCTAGATGGGAGTAACCTCAACTGAAATCAGTGAGATTTTCTTAGCTTCTGCTATTTATTAATTGAACCTTAGGACTTAAGCAGAAGAGCTGGGTTGTTTTTTAATGATTCCAAAGTCTGTGCCGAGTGCACTTTTGTAATTGTGTGGCATGAATGCCACCCAATCTACTCTGTCCTTGGTGTAGCCTATAACATCACCGAATCTTGCCAGTGAAGGGTGCAGGAGCAAAGCTGAGTCAAACATGCTTCTGAATATATGTGCATGGGATGGGGTAGGGGAATAGAAATCATTCTCCCACAAGATTAACATAATGTCCCCTATCCCTATTCAACGGCATTCAACACTGTAAATATTCTCCTATTCAATAGTGCAAATAGGAACGGCTTGCCCATTTAACTGGCAAAGTGTACCTATTTAATTGGTACAACATATTTTCCGTGACCGTGTGTGTCATCCGGCCCTCTGCCAAATTTCAACGGAACAGGGAACTCTTGGGTGACTTGCAAACAAGTGAATTTTGAAGTGCCAATAGTGTTTCCTGCAAAAGTTAAATTTTTTTAGTAGTTAAGAGTGTCAGACTAGGACCTGGAAAAACAGGGTTTGAATCTCTACTCAGCTATGAAGCTCCCTGGGTGATTTTGGGCCATTTGCAGTCCTTCAGCCTAACCTACCTCACAGGATTGTTGTGATCTATTCCAAGGATTACCCTTAGAGAAGTTAAAAGCAGAGCAAAAGTTACATCCTGTCAGGGAACTGCCATCGGAGCTGGAGGCGGAGAGAAGGCTCCAGAGGGATGCCGGAGAGGGTCCCAGTAGGGAGAGAGGCAGCCCATCCGCTGGGGAAGGAAATCAGCGTAACACCAGTGGAGAAGAGGGCAGATGGGGGAATCGGAGAGGTGGCTCCAGGACTCCTCGCCGGAGACCAGCGGAGAGAGTACGGGTACCCCGCTGCCCACACCCTCTCTGCGCAGAAGACGTCCGCACAGGGAGAGTAGGAGAAGACTGGGCGTCAAACAGTTTTTATGCTGGAAAAGGTTCAAGAAACGCCCACTGACGGATTCTGCCAGCGACTGAGGCAGCCACGGAACTTGAGGCTGTCCAGACAGAAAGGGTTCAACCAGGTAACCTAGCCAGGAGTGGCAGCAACTTACGCACGAGCAACCCCTAGAACCATTACACATCCCATCAGTCTGCTTACTTTAATTTTTCTCTTTTTGCTGCCGCAGTCAAAAATCAGAAGGTGCCAGGGTTCAGTCTTTCCAATGATGGTGAGGTGTGTATTGTGTTGTGTTGGCATCCGACTGCCTTGGGGGACGATGGAAGAATGTGCCTTTGTGGGTGAAGTCAAACCGTTGGAAGAGGTAAAGCCTGCTGTGGCTGCAGAGGCCGATACAGGAGAGACATGTTTTGTTGCATCTGGGGCAGATGAAGGTGTCCGGTTTCTCTGGGGCAGATGCGCCATGGCGCTTCCTCTCTCTGTGCTCCATTTATTTATTTTCCATTACGTTTATTCTCCCCTGTATTTCCATTTAAATTACAGTAATTCTTTCTAAATCTGCATCTACACATGTAAATTAGTATATGCACATTCTATGCGGACCTGTAGCCTCTCTATTAGCGATGGGTAGGCATCATTCTTGGCTGGCAAGGTGCTAATACTAATTAAGCTGTTCTGCTCTTTAGCAAACACAGCTCCGATGACCCCATCGCTCTGTCTCTTCCTCCCTGGTGCGAAGTGACACATGCCTCCAGGGGTATTCCAAGGTTAATTCAAGGAGCAAAGGGAATTAATAATACGTTTTAGTGATTCACCTGAGCTATGGTGGAAACAGGCATAGAGAAATCTCTCCCGCTTTCGGCAGGCTTTGATCTGCTTCGGGGAGCTGAAGGCAAGCATCCCTTCTGCAGCCTGTTAAAAAGTGCCGGAGGTATCCAGGCAACATTCCTGCTCCGGAGCTCAGAGAAAAAGAAAGCCATCAAGAAATATCTGCTAACTGACAGAGAGTTCAGATGTGTCTCTTTGCCTGGATTGGCCTCTTTCAAGTCCCAGTTCAAGGGAGCAGTGGGTGTGGAAGACTTCAACTGCTGGCACTTCCAGACCCATGCTATTTGGGGGCAGGATTCAATCCCATGCCAGCAAATTCACAATTAAAGCTGACGTGGAGCTTGTGCACATTTATTGTGCGTAATAATTGAGGCTGTAAAGAAGGTGATGGTAGCTGTTGGGTCTCAAACCTTTGGTGAGTTAAGGACTTCGCCTGCATGCGAAGACAGGCTTGGGTGGAATGAGCAGACGGGACTGTTATAAGAATAGAAACTGCTCCTTTTCCCTTATGAGGTACCCAAGAGCCTGTATAGAGTCCTTTCTTAGGTTGTCTATCAGTAGGAGAAAATAACAGAGGCCAGCCAGAGAATATTGAGAAGCAAAGCAGCTAGTAAGCTTGATTTTTATTGACTGTTGCAACAGGGTGCTCCCCCACACTCAGGAGAGAGGAGGAGGACTCAGAACAAAGGTGTGGCTGCCCTTATACAGTGGTACCTCGGGTTAAGTACTTAATTCATTCCGGAGGTCTGTTCTTAACCTGAAACTTCTTAACTTGAAGCACTACTTTAGCTAATGGGGCCTCCCGCTGCCACTACGCTGCCGCCACGTGATTTCTATTCGCATCCTGAAGCAAAGTTCTTAACCCGAGGTACTATTTCTGGGTTAGCGGAGTCTGTAACCTGAAGCGTATGTAACCCGAGGTACCACTGTATAGACTGTATAGAGTGGATTTCATGCTCTTTATTCAGCTCATAGTGGTGAGGAGGAATGGAAGTTCCCCCAAAACGTCTGCTTTATATACATTATTTACACAATGGGCCCCACGTGATTGGCTATTTCCGGGATTCTCCTGTAGGCCAATCAGGTTGTGAATTCACTTCCACCTGGAGCTGGATTGGGTGGCTCCTGTGGACCAATCAGACTGCTGCATTCTGAATCCTATTCAACTCAGTACATAACACTCTGCCAGCTTCCAGCACACACAACAGCAACAACAGCAACTCTGGCTACTGTTCTCCTTCCCAGGGGAGTTCAGGAAAATGCCTAACCCTTTTCCTGGGGATCATCATCACTTGGCTCATTCTTTGAGATGCTGATGAGCACATAACTGGCCACCTAAAGCCATTACCTTGACAAAGGGACTAGTTGTCAGGCTTCCCCCTATGCTACCCTCACAGGTACAATTTGACAGTTTGTAAGGGTGACCATAAAGAAGGCTGATCATCGAAGAATTGATGCTTTTGAATTATGGTGCTGGAGGAGACTCTTGAGAGTCCCGTGGACTGCAAGAAGATCAAACCTCTCCATTCTGAAGGAAATCAGCCCTGAGTGCTCACTGGAAGGACAGATCGTGAAGCTGAGGCTCCAAGACTTTGGCCACCTCATGAGAAGAGAAGACTCCCTGGAAAAGACCCTGATGCTGGGAAAGATGGAGGGCACAAGGAGAAGGGGACGACAGAGGACGAGATGGTTGGACAGAGTTGTCGAAGCTAATAACATGAGTTTGACCAAACTGCGGGAGACAGTGGAAGACAGGAGTCCCTGGCATGCTCTGGTCCTTGGGGTCATGAAGAGTCGGATGCAACTAAATGACTAAATAACAACAACAAAGGGCTACCCAGGGCATCATCAGACTGACCCCCGCAACTTCTAACAATGCATTTGTTTGAAAGAAAGTCAGAATCTGTCCCATCCTGTGGTACCTAAAACTATTATCTCAAACAGCTCCCCCCCACCACCTCCAGCTTTCCAGAGTCGTTTGAATCTCCCTTTGTATGCAGTGCACTTGGAGAGACGACTTAAAACTCCATTTAAGAGGGTGAGGAGGGGGGAACAGTTTGAAAACAACATGGATTCCAAGGGGGCCTATTAGAGAGGCATTAAGCAGCAAGACGAAAAGGCAACGCTTGCATCTGTTCTTTGGTAAGCTGTAAATCGCCCGGCCTCCTCCAGTGATTGGCAGAGTTCATGGTTTGTTGGGTAATTATTGCCCTGCATTAGATGCTAAGCTGCTAAAAGGTTTCAATTTGTTTTGTAAAAAGGAGAGCCCCCCCCCCCCCCATTGACAGTGAGCAACTAGAGAGCAGTCCGAGATGAGTTGTGGAGCAAAATAAAACAAAACCCGTTCCTTAAACCGGGTAACAGTAATAGTAATTTATTATTTGTACCCCGCCCATCTGGCTGGGTCCCCCCAGCCACTCTGGGTGGCTTCCAACAAAGATTAAATATACATTAAAATGTCACACACTAAAAACTTCCCTGAACAGGGCTGCCTTCAGATGTCTTCTGAATGTCAGGTAGTTGTTTATCTCTTTGACATCTGGTGGGAGGGCGTTCCACAGGGCGGGTGCCACTACCAAGAAGGCCCTCTGCCTGGTTCCCTGTAGCTTAGCTTCTCGCAGTGAGGTAACCGCCAGAAGTCCCTCGGCGCTAGACCTCAGTGTCTGGGCAGAATGATGGGGGTGGAGACGCTCCTTCAGGTACCGAGGTCTTTGGTCTTTCAGATTTCAGCGGCGCCCTGTGCAGGGCCAAAATTGGACAGCCCTATGGCCCCTCGCCTTCTGTTCTGCTCAATTCAGTAACTATGCTATAGCTGAAATGCCCGGCAGTGCCCTCTCGGGTTGGCGCCCGGTGCAGTAGAACCAGTTGCACAGCCCTGAATCCGCATCTACCTTAATAGTAATTCAGTGCCAGCTTTAAAAGAAAACTAAGGACCTTTAGGAAGGTAGAAAGCTGCTCTATAATGAATCAGACCGCTGGCCTATCTAGCTCAGTGTTGTCTACACTGACTGGCAGAAGCTTTCCAGAGTTTCAGGCAGCAGCCTTTCCGCAGTGTCACCTAGAGAAACTGCAGACTGAAACTGGGACCTTCTGCATGCAAAGGAATTCTGGCCCTTTCCCTTCTCTCCCCCCCCCCCCCGTTTTTGAGGCCCTGTCTCATTGGCTGCTGAGTACAGTGTCACAGTTTTATCAACTATAGCCAGGGTGGCCACTTTCTCCTCTGGTGGCAGCAGCCAAGAAGGAATTGAGACAGTTGTGAAAGTAGCAGGGGGTGTCCTCTTTTCCCGGTCACCCCAGCTCTGACTTCCTCATCATTGGTGTCTTCTGATATTACCTGTATTTAAAACACACACACACAGAGAGAGAGAGAGAGAGAGAGAAACAGAAAGAGAGGAAAAGAGGAATCTGCCAACTCAGGTGTGCCAACTCTTTGGGGCTGAGGCCTCTACTGCCCCCACAATGTCCGCTGGGACGGGGCTCAACCTCTTCCCCCAACCTTGAGGAGGCCTGGCGGCATGTCGTCATGTACTGTGCAGCATCAGGAGACGTTGTGTGGACCAGCATGGCTTGGCACATGAATGTCGCATTGGGAGGAGGCCTGGTCAGCCCCCCCCCCCCCAATGTTGGGTGCAACTCGACACCTGTGAGCTGCCTTGCACCTAATTGGATCACTGTCCCAGCTAGCCTAGTAATATAGACCAGGACAGGCAGCAGTTGTGCAGGTTTCAGGCTGGGGACAATCCCAGCTCTACTGGAAGATGCCAAGAATTGAACCTGGGACGTTCTGCATGCAAGGCAGTTGCCTTTTCACCGAACTACAGCAACGTGCATTTTCTCTATCACACCTAATTTCACCCTAAGTCAGTAACACATAGCTGTCAACTGTTCCCTTTTCTTGCGAGGAATCCTATTCGGAATAAGGGAATTTCCCTTTAAAAAAGGGAAACGTTGACAGCTATGTATTAACAGTTTCAGTCAAGCAAAGTAGCCCAGATTTTTTAAACACACAGGAGAGCGAGAGAGAACCCTCTAAATCCAGAGCGTTTTGTGAACATTGTTTCAGAACAGACAAGAATAGCTGCAGCAGCAACAAGAACAGGGCTTGATAATAACATCAGATGCCATCTAGATTTGTCAAAATTTGGCATCTCTTGCTATACACATGCCTGCAAAAAGTGCATATGAGTACATGGGGGAGGGGGAGAACTGGATGGTTTAATGAGGTTGCTTCTAATTTTTCCAGGTGTTACTGCATAAACCTAATATCAGCTGAAAAAAGGCAAGACCATTGCCACAATAAACCAGATAAACCCAGTCTGCACATTCAAAAGCTTTTTCTTAACTACCGCCATCAGTCGGTAGAGCGCAAGACCCCTAATCTCAGGGTCGTGGGTCCAAACCCCACACTGGGCAAAAGATTCATGCATTGCAGGGGGTTGGACTAGATGACCTTTGTGGTCCCTTCCAACTCTACAATTCCACGGTTCTATTATTTCGGGCTGCAGGCATTACGGTGCATGTTAGAATGCTCCCAGGTTTAAAGCAAGCAAGCAAGCAAGCAAACTACTGCATATGAATTCTGGCATTTCAGGAAACAGGAATCAGCTTCTCCCTTCTCCCTGCCATGCTAATTTTTTGCACGTGAGGCGGAGAGTTCTTTTCCCACAGGAGTGCAAAGACGCAGTCCTTCCCTGCATCCTATTACTCAGGAAAAGCTTCACTGCTTGATCCTGCCAACTATATGAACTGGTCCTTGCAGTCGATGGCAAGGGTTGCCTTCCGATCACCCGTGGTCCGCAAGCTTCTATTCATGTGGTCCACGATGTGTCTTATATAAGAAGTACTTCTAATTTGGATTCTATGGAATTCAAACGGCAACACAGTAGGTTGCATGATAAGAATGCAAATATAATATAAATATAAAGAAGCAATGCAAATATAATTGAAGATGGCCCAGCAGCATTTAGCACAGTGCATTGCAACTGCGATTAACGAGCAGGGGGGAAATAATAATTAAGTGGTCTGCAAAAACTTTCAGCAATTTCCAAGTGATCCATGGGGGGCAAAGTTTGGGAACTGCTGGTGTGTGTGTGTGTGTGTGTGTATTCTGGCTGTGTGCCCCCCTCCTGCCCCCCTAGTATTTGCATGCTAGAAGAAAAGGTCAACGGGCTCCTGTGTATTTGCCAGCATTGAATTACAAGCTGTTGGGATACAGTGTGAAAGCAAGCACATTATTCCCAGCTTTCCACCACCACCACCTACAAGGAAACGGGCTGGCAGCGAGAGCGGTACAGATTGCTTACAGAGCCATGCAGCTCTAAAAGTCACGTCGATTTGCTGAGAGCTACGAGGTGACACCCACATCCGTTGCCAGTGTAAGCTCAGTTTGTGGGCCGGAAGGCCAAAACAATGCAGCCCTGCCTCCTTCTTTCCCCACTTCTCCCTTGCACAACAAACCCAGATGCAGCTTCATTGAAGGCTGAACCCGGAGAGGGGCCAAATCTTAAAG
Source organism: Podarcis tiliguerta (assembly GCF_965153285.1). Classification (NCBI taxonomy): domain Eukaryota; kingdom Metazoa; phylum Chordata; class Lepidosauria; order Squamata; family Lacertidae; genus Podarcis; species Podarcis tiliguerta. The sequence goes on from NC_139534.1 coordinate 120,336,881, forward strand.
CGTCCTCAGAGCTGAAGCGAATAACACCGTTTTGCTCCAGGGTGGAAAAGGAGTCTGTGGGGAAACTTGCAAACAGGACCATCTCAAACGACACAGAATAGAGAGGTTGCATATGTGTCATTCCTTTAAATCTCATCTGCCTCCCGAAAAAAACTTGGGAACTGTAGTTTGCCCATCGCAGAGCTACGACTCCCAGCACCCTTAAGAAACTACAGTTGCCCAGTAGCCGTAAGGCTATTGATTGCGAAAAATTGGAAAAGTGGTACTGTACCAACAAAGATAGAGTGGTTTGCCAAATTATTGGAGTACTACAATATATCCAAAACAATGGGAGAAATTGGAAGGATCTCAAAAGAGAAGGCAGACAGGGACTGGAAGGTGTTTAAAAGATACTTGCAAAACTATATCGAAAAATCAGAACTCCTATTAGAATAAACAAGTTTCGTTTAAAATATTGGAATACTAAATAAGATGGATAACAATGTGTAATAGAAAAAGAAGTATGAAATTAGGTTAAAGGTGTGTGAAAGAAAGTAATAGAAGTGGAAAGAAATTGCAATTGAGTAGATTGGAAGTCTAACACAAAGGGTGAGGGGTGGTGGATGGTGATGGGAATTATCTGTGGGATTGACTGTAGGTATGTTGTATGTATGTAGGTATGTTGTATGAAATGTATGTTTGTATGTGTATTAATGTTGAATTATTTTAACAATAAAAATTTATTAAAAAAAGAAAAAGAAACGACAGTTGCCAGGAGTCTGGAGTGCTTTAAAGATGTGGTGTGGACGTAGCACAAGTTAAACCATTGATCTATCCAACTCAGTATTGATTACACCAGGGTTCGCTGACTTTTCTGAGTCACGGGACATATGGGCAGCTTCCGTTCTGACTTGAAATGTTCATCTTGGGCTACTCATAATAATACTAATACTAATAATAATAGTAGTAGTAATAATACTAATAATAATTTATACCCCGCCCACCTGGCTGGGTTTCCCCAGCCACTCTGGGCGGCTTCCAGCAGAATATTAAAAACACAATAAAACATCAAACATTAAAAACTTCCCTAAACAGGTTGGCTTTTAAAAGTAAAATAGTTGTTTATTGTCTTGACATCTGCTGGGAGGGCGTTCCACAGGGCAGGCGCCACTACCAAGAAGGCTCTCTGCCTGGTTCCCTGTAACCTCACTTCTTGCAGCGAGGGAACCAACAGAAGACCCTCGGCGCTGGATCTCAGTGTCCGGGCTGGACGATGGGGGTGGAGATGCTCCTTCAGGTATGCTGGTCCGAGGCCGTTTAGGGCTTTAAAGGTTAGCACCAACACTTTGAATTGTGCTCGGAAACAGACTGGGGGGTCAATGTACGTCTTTCAAGACTGATGTTATGTGGTCTCAGTGGCCGCTCCCAGTCACCAGTCTAGCTGCCGCATTCTGGATTAATTGCAGTTTCCGAGTCACCTTCAAAGGTAGCCCCACGTAGAGCGCATTGCAGTAGTCCAAGCGGGAGATAACCAGAGCATGTACCACTCTGGCAAGACAGTCTGTGGGCAGGTAGGGTCTCAGCCTGCGTACCAGATGGAGCTGGTAAACAGCTGCCCTGGACACAGCTTCAGAGCTGTCGAAGTGACTTTAAATGTCAGCAGTAGTCCAAGCGGGAGATAACTAGCACATAATGGCAAGAAGCAGTTAAGGGGAGTGCCAGCCTGCAATGGTACCCACCTGAGAGGTGTCGGAACTGCACTCAGGTGTGCTCTGGCTGGAAAAAAGAAGCAGCCCTGCTGGGAATCCAGGTGTGGATCTGTAACATACAATGATGTCCTAGGAGGCACTCTCAAGTCTAAGGTCATACATTGTCTTCCAGGTGCACAAACAACACCATTCCTGCTACAGGCTCATTCTTAGGTGGTTTCCAGGCTTTTCAACTTCCATTTACTTTGGCCCACAACATTTGCACTTCTAGAAAGTGATGCTTTTATACGGTGGCTAATTTGCCGGCTGAATTTCCTGTTTGTAGCTTCAGGCCTGCACTACTCAACATTTATTGCACTCCAATGATGGGTCAGCTTCCAGGAAAATGGAATGATTATTTGTCATGTTTGTATTTAAAATTTATCAAGTTGTTGTTGTTGTTGTTTAGTCGTTCAGTCGTGTCCGACTCTTCGTGACCCCATGGACCAGAGCACGCCAGGCACTCCTGTCTTCCACTGCCACCCGCAGTTTGGTCAGATTCATGTTTGTAGCTTCGAGAACACTGTCTAACCATCTCGTCCTCTGTCGTCCCCTTCTCCTTGTGCCCTCCATCTTTCCCAACATCAGGGTCTTTTCCAGGGAGTGTTCTCTTCTCATGAGGTGGCCAAAGTATTGGAGCCTCAGCTTCACGATCTGTCCTTCCAGTGAGCACTCAGGGCTGATTTCCTTAAGAATGGATGCGTTTGATCTTCTTGCAGTCCATGGGACTCTCAAGAGTCTCCTCCAGCACCATAATTCAAAAGCGTCAATTCTTCGGCGATCAGCCTTCTTTATGGTCCAGCTCTCACTTCCATACATCACTACCGGGAAAACCATAGCTTTTACTATACGGATCTTTGTTGGCAAGGTGATGTTTCTACTTTTTTTAAAAAAAAAGTAGAGACATCACCTTGCTTTTTTTTTTATCAAGTTACCTTTTTGTTATTCTCTTGAGGTATATGTTTTTTTCTTTTTTTAATGTCACTCACATAAAATGAGCAATAAAATGTTTAAGGCGCATAGACCAGCAGCACATTAACCCATGATCTGGTGCTTAAAGCTATTTTTGTATTTATTGCTAAATGTATGTCCTACCCTTCCCCCCCAAGAGTTCAGGATGGCATTATAGAGCAGCACAAAATCACAAAGAAGATTTCACAGGCAGACACACTCTAGGGATAACCATTGTAACGTACGGTTACTGACTCACACTTGTGTGCATGAAAGGGTTAACCTGAGCCCTGCGCTCAAGTTGCCAATGTGGGTGTGGCTTAGCAGGTTCTCAGCAGCCTCTGCTGCCACCCCCTTTCTCTCTCTCTCTTTGTGCTTCCTGGAACAAGCAAGTAAGGAGCCATGCAGCCATAGTTCCCTGGCAAGTGAACTGAATCTCTCTAAAGAAGATTTTAAAGCCTGTATCTTTGCTAACCCAAAGATTGTATTATCCTTTTTGTAAGGAAAACAAGTTATTTTCTTTTAAAAGTTGTTTGGAACTGTATTCTTCTTTATTTTTCTGCCAGAGGATGGAAATTTGTTTGCTGAAAACTTGGTGAGTAAAACATTCACATATGCAAGGCTAAGTGTCTGTGATTTATTCTAGCCTAAGTATTTTCATGGCAGACATTTGTTTAAAGGTAGATACAAATCTAACAAAGTTTTAACGTGCTTCAATCAATCATCATTGTGCTTAACTCTGCTACTGAAGAGTAGGCTCTCTCTTCCAAATCTCTTAATCTGACCCCTATGGACTAATGTGGCCATGTGTCCTATGTTACAGAGGACTGGCCTAAATTTTGAGAAGTTCTCTATTGACAGTCTGGGTCTGGCTTAAAGATCAATAATCCGAAAACGGGAGATCAAGTGGTTCTTGAAATCACATCAACTGTAGGCAGATGGACAGCAGACTGGGGTGGGGGGATACAGTCACATTCTGGCAAATTCAGGTTGCACAGTTATAGTTGACTGGGAAGTCTTGCACAACAAACTCATTTCTCCAATAGATCGGGTTTTGTGTTTGCTTTGCAGAAAGCGAGTGAGGGGGAAATGCACCAAAAAGGATGGGGTAGCACTTGCTTTGAGACAGCATCATCTGAAGCTATATGGTTTTAGCAGAAGGGTTATTAAGAATTATATGAATATTAAGTGTTAATGTGTTAAAGTGGGAAATTTAAAGTTAAACTGTGACAGGATAAATTATAGAATAAAAATTGAAGAGAAGGGAAAGGATTTGTTGAATCAGATAATTTGAACTAGAATACAAAAAAGGGAGGTGCGAGGAAGTCGAGGAAATAAGCTAATGAAAGATTTAGATATAAAATTTGGATGTGTGTTTTTGTTTTCTTTTGTCTTTTTTATGGTGTATTGTTGTATTATATTGTTTCCCCCCCTCTTTTTTATTGTTGATGTATTGTTTGTTGAATTTATGCATTGTTTTTCTTTACTGTTTTTCTTCTTATAATTATAAAATATCTAATAAATTTTATTTTAAAAAAAAGAAGAGAGAGACAGCATCATCTAACCTCTCCACAAACAAATCAGGATGATGAATCTTCATTAAACAGCCAACATCACCTAATCTCCCTGCGAGCAAATGATGATGAACGCTCAATACTCAGATTGTCTGGAAATGCCCCTGGTCACAGTCTTCCCCACTTTCTAATCACGCTATAGTAGTTATTTTTCATCTGCATCTGGACATATAAATTACCATGTGCATTTTTTAATGGAAACCTGTGATCCTCTTTTTTTGATAATGGGTAAGGGGCCACTTTACTATTTTAATCAGTTTCAAATGCATGGAAAAGGGGTGGCTGGGTAAACTCATTAAAAGTTGCAAGAGATGGAGTCCACAATGTTATATCCAGGGCTTTTTTTCCAGCTGGAACTCGCCAAAGCTCAGTTCCAGCACCTCTCATGTGGGCACCATTGCCATTATATGAGAATGAGGGAGGGCTTCACGATGAGTTCAGGACCTTTTATTCTAGAAAAATAACACTGGTTATGACTGAATGGGACGCGGGTGGCGCTGTGGGTTAAACCACAGAGCCTAGGACTCGCTGATCAGAAGGTCAGCGGTTCGAATCCCCACAACAGGGTGAGCTCCCATTGCTCGGTCCCTGCTCCTGCCAACCTAGCAGTTCGAAAGCACCTCAAAGTGCAAGTAGATAAACAGGTACCACTCCGGCGGGAAGGTAAACGGCGTTTCTATGTGCTACTCTGGTTCGCCAGAAGCAGCTTAGTCATGCTGGCCACATGACCCGGAAGCTGTACGCTGGCTCCCTCAGCCAGTAAAGCGAGATGAGCGCTGCAATCCCAGAGTCAGCCACGACTGGACCTAATGGTCAGGGGTCCCTTTACCTTTTATGACTGAATGCGCCATGATTTAAGCCCTTCATAGTCGATGGACATCAACATCCTGAGCAACTCCAAGGAGATCAGCCAGTGTCTCCAAACATATGCTCAGCACCCAGACCATTGCCTGGAAAACAGAGCAACCTCTGAAAGCGCAGAATCTGTACTTACAATGGGATAATGCCCTTATAGCTTAGCAACCACCTTGTAAAACAGGTTCAGCTGAGACACAGCTGAAGAGAAGTCATCCAGGGAGTTTAATGGCTGAGCAGATTTGAACCTGCATCCCCCCCAGTCCCACATTCTCCACTCTGCCACACTGGCTGTTCCCAAAGAGGAGGCAGAATGCCCATTTCAACATACGGTTGGTGTTATGTACTGGGTTGAATAGGATCCAAAATGCAGCAGTCTTATTGGTCCTGGAACAATAGGATTCAGAATGCAGCAGTCTGATTGGTCCACAGGAGCCACCCAATCCAGCTCCAGGTGGAAGGGAATCCTCAACCTAATTGGCCTACAGGAGAATCCCGGAATTAGCCAATCACGTGGGGCCCATTGTGTAAATAAAGTATATAAGGCAGACAAACTGTGGGAACTTCCATTCCTTCTTACCACTATGAGCTGAATAAAGAGCATGAAATCCACTCTCGACTCCATATTTCAGCTATCTTTACAGCAGGGATTGCCACCTCAGCAACCTGCCAGTACCTCCAATGGCACCTGTGAACAGTCTCCGTAAATGTCGCCCCAAATATCCATAATGCACAAGAGACTTATTGCTTTTCCTGCTTACTTCCTGTTTGCATTGGCTATAATAATAATAATAATAATAATAATAATAATAATAATAATAATAATAAAATTATTTATACCCCACCCAGCTGGCATGGTTTCCCCAGCCACTCTGGACAGCTTTCAACAGAATATTAAAATACAATAATCTATTAAACAATAAAAGCTTCCCTGGGCTGCCTTCAAATGTCTTCTAAAAGTCTGGTAATTGTTGCTCTCTTTGACATCTGGTGGGAGGGCGTGCCATAGGGCGGGTGCTACTACCGAGAAGGCCCTCCACCTGGTTCCCTGTAGCGTTGCTTCTCGCAGCGAGGGAACCCCCAGAAAGCTCTTGGCACTGGACCTCAGTGTGCAGGCTGAATGATGGGGGTGGAGACGCTCCTTCAGATATACTGGACCGAGGCTGTTTAGGGCTTTAAAGGTCAGCACCAACACTTTGAATTGTGCTCGGAAACATACTGGGAGCCAGTGTGGGTCTTACAAGACTGGTGTTATGTGGTCTTGGCGGCCGCTCCCAGTCACCAGTCTAGCTGCCGCATTCTGGATTAGTTTTAGTTTCCAGGTCACCTTCAAAGGTAGCCCCACATAGAGTGCATTGCAGTAGTCCAAGCGGGAGATAACCAGAGCATGCACCACTCTGGTAGGACAGTCCACGGGCAGATAGGGTCTCAGCCTGTGTACCAGATGGAGCTGATAAACAGCTGCCCTGGACACAGAATTGACCTGTGCCTCCATGGACAGCTGTGAGTCCAAAATGACTCCCAGGCTGCACACGTGGCTTAGCCTCTTTCCTTTAAATATGCCACATTTCATTGAATGCCACAATTCGACACCCACCTTCCCATCTGTTCTGAACAAAGTGTTAGGATATTTCCGCTCCACCTTAAAAGGGAGCAGGCTTTGAGTCACAGAGTCTGCGTATTTCCTGTTTTCACAGGATGTTTATGTTGTGTCTTTGCTTTCGTTTCTCTCTCTCTCTCTGCCGGAACTCTCAAGCAGGCAGTCATGTTTTTCTTTGTTCTGATCAACGCTGAATAAACTTGGAAATAATGCTCTCCTGTGTGCATCTTTCGCTGTGTGAACAGTGCTGATAGAGCGTGCATCAGTTCTGAAATATGGCAAGCTATTTCTGGAGCTCATGTCGCTAATTGCTGGTACTGCGTGTCTGTGGGAGATCGATGGGCGTCCGGAGACGACGTGGAGTCAAGATGGACTATGTCTCCCTGGCAGTATCCCAACACAAAGAAGAGGCACAAAGATCGTCTCTGTGTGAGCAAGTACAGTAGAGGCCGATATAGTTGCCTTCCCCGCCCCCTTGTTGTGGTGAGGGAGCAACACATGCCTGCACTGTTTTGTGGCCCTGAATTTGAGCTTCATTAATGTGTAATATTGACATTTTTGGATCCCCTCCAGCTGTGGCTCTCTAGGATTTCAGGCAAGGAACATCCCCAGTCCTTCCTGGACGTGCCCGGAACTGAACGTGGGATTTATTTGCATGAAAAGACAATATTTTACTAGGCCTTTTCTGTACCTACAAACTGAACGTTGACTGTCAGTTCTGAAGCTGAAGGTCTTCTTGCATAAAGGCAGCAGACTTGATTTGTAATAATGGGTTTGTTTGGATGTCTTAAGTAACGTCATCCTCTGTGTGATGGGTAGATTTATTTTTATTTATTTTTAAAAAGAGAAAAATATGCAAATATCTTAAGACTTGAATAAATAGGAAGGCAGTCCACCAGATGTGGTGGAAATGTCATGGTATTCTAGCGAAATGTCTCCAAAATCCGTTTAGTCTGTTAGAATCCTTACTCAGGTTGAGTTTTGTCCTCAGAGGTTTCTTTTTCAAATGACATCTCGATTATTTCTAATACCGGAGGTTTAAATCTAAAGAAGTTGTTTTCAAACTTTCTGGCTTCAGCTCAGGAAACCATTCCCACATCTAATTATCTGTACCTCTGCAATAGAACTGCCACATGCTGCAGAGGAGCCTGGGAAATTTTCAAGACCAGAGTTCTTCGATCCTGGGTCCTGTGCTGTGGGATGTTGTTTACTCAGAAGCAAGCTTTGCTGGGTTGCTGGGTGGCTTACTCCGAAGTAAACGTACACAGGATCGGAACTCTAGACCTGCAGATCCAAATGCATATAGGAGGTACATTTAAAGAAGATTGGGAAATGTTTATTGAATATATGGGGGAAATTGTGTACATTTGAAAACATGGGCAGCATTAAGATAAATTCAACAGTGTAAATAAGTTTTGATGGATGTAATAATGGAATACTGAATGGTTTAAAGGTAAAGGGACATCTGACCATTAGCTCCAGTGGGGTTGTGGCGCTCATCTTGCTTTACTGACCAAGGGAGCAGGTGTACAGCTTCCGGGTCATGTGACCAGCATGACTAAGCCACTTCTGGTGAACCAGAGCAGCGCATGGAAACACTGTTTACCTTTCCGCCAGAGCGGTACCTATTTATCTACTTGCACTTTAACGTGCTTTCGAACTGCTAGGTTGGCAGGAGCTGGGACCGAGCAACGGGAGCTCACCCCGTCGCGGGGATTCGAGCTGCCGACCTTCTGATCGGCAAGTCCTAGGCTCTGTGGTTTAACCCACAGCGCCACCCGCGTCCCCAGTGAATGGTTTAGTATGTATAAAATATGCAGAGATTTATGTTATGCAAAATGAACCATGCAAAGAGCAAAAGGGCAGTCATTGATATTTTGAGGTTATTTAAATGAATATTCTAAAATGTAAATCAGAAAATTTAATAAAAATTATAGAAAAACACACAAAAATGCATATAGGAGGGAGGGTTGTTTTAACTCATGGGTAGGCAAACTAAGGCCCGGGGGCCGAATCCGGCCCAATTGCCTTCTAAATCCGGCCCACAGATGGTCCGGGAATCAGCGTGTTTTTACATGAGTAGAATGTGTCCTTTTATTTAAAATGCATCTCTGGGTTATTTGTGGGGCATAGGAATTCGTTCATTTTCCCCAAAAAATATAGTCTGGCCCCCCACAAGGTCTGAGGGACGGTGGACCAGCCCCCTGCTGAAACAGTTTGCTGACCCCTGTATTAGGGGGAAGTGTACATCACCCATATGATGTACACAAATGCATTACCTTAGGCTTGCAAAAAATGTTCAGATTAGAATGAATACGTGTATTAAGAGAAATGTTCATAAATTTTCATTATTTCCCCCCTTAAAGTTTGCAAACTGATGTGGAAATTGGGTGAACTGGATTGGAAAACTGAGAAAAACCAAAATGGAATAAGCTGATAATTTAAGATTCTGACTTCAGTACCCACTAAGTCATGGGTAGGCAAACTAAGGCCCAGGGGCCGGATCCGGCCCAATCATCTTCTAAATCTGGCCTGCGGATGGTCCAGGAATCAGCATGTTTTTCCATGAGTAGAATGTGTCCTTTTATTTAAAATGCATTCCCCCCCCCCAATATAGTCTGGCCCCCCACAAGGTCTGAGGGACAGTGGACCGGCCCCCTGCTAAAAAACTTTGGTGACCCCTGCTTTAACTCTTTGCCCCCCCCCATTGTCCTGTTTGCACACAGCCTTTTGCACACCACCAATTTGCAATGGGATGGAAGTTTCCATTGACATAAATGGGGCGGATTCTTACTGGGGTCATGATGGGACAAAGAGTTACATGCACTGCACCTATGAATGGTTAAACGACGATAACCAAACTGTGTGACAAACTTACAAGCACTGCGTGCTTAGGTGTGTGCTGCTTGTCCTGGAATTCAGCAAGGATCCTGACACCCGCCCTGACTTCAAATTGCTAGTCCACTTTAGCCCAGTCATTATTAATATTACTAATTTCTCTGCTTAGTGTGTCGCAAAGTGCTTTCAGATTAACTCTCTCCCTAATCAAAACAGTTCTGTGAAAAGAGGTCCTTAATATAGACTCTGAACAAATGCTTCCGTAGGGGGAGCACGGCAGCGCTCACGGCAATCGCCTCGAGAACGTGGAATGGATCCCACCGAGAAGATCCAGACCGATCCCTCTCTTTTCTGGCCTTTTGGAGGAAAGGCCGGCTCCTTCCTGGTAGGATTCAACTGCTTAGCATTTGACTTGTTTTCTAATATTTTATTTTGCTTACTTTAAATGTTACACCACACTTTGCACAAGCCGTGTGTGTGTGTGTGTGTGTGTGCACATGTTTTGCAAGACAGATTTTTAAAAATGTACAAAATAACATAACCCTTAAAAATACATATCAAATCACGAAAGAACAATTACTAATAGCAGTAGGTCTATTTCCTGATAAAGTTGTGTCTTAAAACTATAAAATGATGGTGACAAACGCACCTCAGTAGGGAGGTAAAGTAAAGGGTAAAGGGGACCCCTGACCATTAGGTCCAGTCGTGGCCGACTCTGGGGTTGCGGCGCTCATCTCACTTTATTGGCCGAGGGAGCCGGCGTACAGCTTCCGGGTCATGTGGCCAGCATGACTAAGCCGCTTCTGTGGAACCAGACCAGCGCACCAAAATGCCGTTTAACTTCCCACCGGAGTGGTACCTATTTATCTACTTGCACTTTGATGTGCTTTTGAACTGCTAGGTTGGCAGGAGCAGGGACCGAGCAACAGGAGCTCACCCCCTCGCGGGGATTCGAACCGCCGACCTTCTGATCGGCAAGTCCTAGGCTCTGTGGTTTAACCCACAGCACCACCTGCATCCTAACATACAGTGGTACCTCGGGTTAAGAACTTAATTCGTTCTGGAGGTCCGTTCTTAACTGTTTTTAACCTGAGGTACCACTTTAGCTAATGGGGCCTCCTGCTGCTTTGCCACCACCGTGCAATTTCTGTTCTCATCCTGAAGTAAAGTTCTTAACCTGAGGTACTCTTTCTGGGTTAGTGGAGTCTGTAAGCTGAAGCGTCTGTAACCCAAGGTACAACTGTATTACCATAGTCGAGGCCTGCTCTCCCCTCCTGTGGTTTCCAGCCACTGGTATTCATAGAAACACAGACAGGGATGCCAACTTGAATAAAATATTGGGGGGTCGCCCAAGGAAGACCCGCCCCACATAATCCATCACGGCACTCCCACCCCATCTGAATGCCAATGCCAATCAACCTTGAGGGGCGCGGGCGAAGGGACCTCGGCCCCTAGGAATCGGCTGCGATCACAGAAATGGACAGTTGGAAGGGGCACCCAGAGTCATCTAGTCGACCCCGCACTACAGGCACCTGAACTAGGCCGTCCATGGCAGATGGCCAACCAACCCGTTTGGAAACCTCACAGGAAGGAGAGCCCACAGCCCCTATCCTGGGAGCCTGCTCCACGGTGAAGCGGCTCTTGCTGCCCCCAACTGCGGTGGCGGAGCCGAGCTGTCGGGGCTAGCAGTATTATTATATTTATTGGGTTTATATACCGCCTTATACCCGGAGGTCTCAGGGCAGTAATAATAATAATAATTTTTATTTATACCCCGCCCTCCCCAGCCAAGGCCGGGCTCAGAGCGGCTAACAAGCAATAATAAAAACAAGTTGAATGAATACAACTTAAAAACAAGATTAAAATACAACATTAAAATATTGAAATGTGGCCTCATCACAGGAGGAGAAAGGAAAAAGAAAGAGGGGGAGGGAATCAAGTTGATTCTAAGCCAAAGGCCAGGTGGAACAACTCTGTCTTACAGGCCCTGCGGAAAGAAATCAGATCCCGCAGGACCCTGGTCTCATGAGACAGAGCGTTCCACCAGGCCGGAGCCAGTGTTGAAAAGGCCCTGGCTCTGGTTGAAGCCAATCTAACTTCCTTAGGGCCCGGGACCACTAGGGTGCTGCTATTTATGGACCTTGAGGCTCTCCGTGGGGCATACCAGGAGAGGCGGTCCTGTAGGTATGAGGGTCCTAGGTCGTGAAGGGCTTTAAAGGTCAAAAGCAGCACCTTGAACCTGACCCTGTACTCCACTGGGAGCCAGTGCAGCTTGAAAAGCACTGGGTGAATATGCTCCCATGGCAAAGACCCCGTGAGGAGCCTCGCTGCAGCATTCTGCACCCGCTGGAGTTTCTGGGACAGCTTCAAGGGCAGCCCCGCGTAGAGCGAATTACAGTAGTCAAGCCTGGAGGTGACCGTCGCATGGATCCCTGTGGCCAGGTCGGGGCAGGAAAGGTAAGGCCATCGAGAGCCCTCTGCTCCCGGAGAGAGAGGGGGGCGTGGGTGCCTTCTTTCAGTCTCCAGCGTCGGGGAACTTCGCCAACCCCAGCAGCCTCGTCCGCACTCGCAACGCAGCGCCCGGCAAGAGACGGCGTCGGGTGGAGAGGAAGAGGGCGCGCCGGGATCGCCAAGGGAGGAACCCAACCCCTGGCCCGACGTGGGGCTGCCGCTCGCCCGAGGGCTCGCCGCCGCGCACAGCTCTCCCCCCACCCCAGCCCGAGGGTGGGGTTTGCTCGCCTCTCCTCCGCCCCAGCTCTCCACTCCGCCCCCTTTCCTGGAAGTCTCCGCGCTGCTTCGCGTGCCACGATCGAGGCGCAGCGGCTGCCAGCTTTGCGCGGTGCCCGGTGCTGCGCGTGCTGAGTCGTCGTCTCCCGCTGGCTTCGCTGCTCCGGAAGGCTGCGCGCCCCGCGCTTGGATCGCCGCCCCGCGCCTCCTAAAGCTGCCTGGCCGATTCTTTCCGCCTCGGCTGCGCGCGCGCGGAGGAGGAGGAGAAGCAGCAGCTGCGACGGCGGCGGCGGCAGCAGCGCCTCGGATCTTTGCGCCGCGGACAGGTAAGCGCAAGAGCCGCGTGGATTGCGCCGGACTTGCCAGGGCAGCGGAGACGTCTCTCCCCGCCCCAGGAAAAGGGGGATCGCGGTGGCCGGGTACGAAGGAAGGATGCCGTCCCGGCTTCCGAGGGCGCAGGAAGAAGGGGGAGCGGTGGGGAGGGGCAAGGGAGGGGGACAAGGGGGACCGGGAGGGAAAGGGTGCTGGGACCCGAGGCAGGGGGAGGCAGAAGGGAGGGATCCGCATAGCTGCCAACGTTTCCCCTTTTTAAAGGGAAATTCCCGTATTCCTAATAGGATTCCTCGCAAGAAAAGGGAAAAGTTGACAGCTGTGGATCCGGAGGCAAGATGAGCCGGGCAGGAAAAAGCGGGTTACAGTTGAGGAGCTGGAAAGGAGGCAGGAAAAGAGGCATTCATAGAGTTGGAAGGGACCCTGAGGGTCATCTAGTCCAACCCACTTCAATGCAAGAATATGCAGTTGTCCCATATGGGGATCGATGGGGATCGAACCTGCAACCTTGGCATTATCAGCCCCATGCTCTAACCAACTGAGCTATGCAGACATAGCTGGAGGGCAAAGCGGTAGCTGTGCCTGGCAGTGCTATTTTTCTCTAAAAAGAGGGGCCGGAACTCACCATGAATGCAATCGCCTGCGTTCTCTTAGAATGGCCATGGTACCCACCTGAGAGGTGCCGGCACTGAGTTCCTGTGAGTTCCTCCTGAAGAAATGCCCTGGTGCTTGGCATGCAGAAGGTCCCAGGTTCATTCCTCAGCATCTCCAGGTGGGGCTTGGAGAGAAGCCTGCCTGAGACCCCAGAGAGCTGCTGCCAGCCAGTGTAGGTGATACTTAGACCCGCTATAAGGCAGGTATGATATAATGATCCCACTGCCTGATCAAATGTCAGGGGTCTCCCAACATTTGCTCCTGGGAAGCTCATAGGCAGGACAGAGGGGCAAGAGCTGTAGCCTCCCTTCACCAGAGCTATCCTTTAGATATGGATATTCTGGTTCACCTGTCTCTGATAAGGTTACCTTCAGATGTTTGTCTGGCCCTTTAAAAACAGCAGCAGCAGCAACAACAACAACCCTGAGCTGTTGGCCCTCTCTGGCAGTGGCCTTTGGAGGAGGGCTGTGTGGAAGTGTTACAGTGCAGAAGGAAAAAGCAGAGATGGGGAGCAAAAAGAGTAGGCTGTAAGCCACATTTACTTCAAAGCAAGCCCTGTTGATTTTACCGGGGCTGTCTTCCAAGAAAGCATGCTTTGGATGGCGGCTTGAGGGGTGGAAGGAACAGAGGTGAGGCGGTGGAAGGGATGAGGTAGAAGCAGAAGAATCACAGCATTGTAGAGTTGGAAGGGACCCCTGAAGGACATCTAGTCCAGCCCCCTGCAATGCAGGAATCTCAACCACAGCATTCAGGATGGGGCGGGCATCCAAACCTCTGCTTCAGAACAAGCACGGGGGCAGGTGACTGGGGAGCACAAGGGCGAGAGCTGAGTCTGGGCTGATGTAAGGTGTAGAAATTTGAAGGAACTGTGTAGAAAACTGTGCATAGGTTCAGGAGAGCTAACCTGGAGGCTGCCAGGAGCTTTCTCAGCAAATGCCTTTAAATCCAAGCAAGCCCTCGCTTCCAGTAGACCCTACTCCAGGGGTGGGCAGAAGGTAGATTGGGCTGTACTGGGAGATCTCTGCGTGTTTTGCAGTAGATTGTCAAGGGCTGCTGACTTTCGACTGATTAGCATCAGCAACAGCAGGAAAAAGAAGGTGCCCTTTTCCCCCTTTAAAGAAACAAAGAGCTCTTCTGGACTGGCTGCTATTTTTGGGTGGGATTCAGCCATATACTGGCAAATCCAGGTCTCTCCATGGGCGTTGATTAGGAAGTCTTGTGCAACAGACCTGCTTTCCTGAACAGATCAGGCTTCTTGCGATAAGGAAAGTGATGGGAACATTTACTGGCAGGCGTGGGGGAACTTTGACGCCATGGGTCCTCTTACCTCTGCACAAACAAATCAGAAGGAATGCTCCTTAAATAGCCACCCTTTGTCCGGAAGTGCTCAGAGGAGCAAACTGGAGCAGGATTGTGACTTTTGTGCAAAAGGACGAGTGAGCCCTCTTCAGTTCTGGTTCCCCAAACTTGTTCCTGAGCTCAGGAAGGTGTTCAGAGGCAGTTGGGACATTGTTTTTCTTAATTGGATTGAAGCTGGTTTGAAGGGTGGGGTGGAGAGAGTGTCAAAACACTAGGAGGGATCCCACGGGTCATCTTGCCCAACCCCCTGCAATGCAGGAATTTTTTGCCCGACATTCGAACCCAGAACCCTGAGATTATGTGTCTCATGCTCATAATGACTGAGCTATGCTTCCCAAACCAGCAATGGGAGATGCCTGGATGCAGGATAAACAGGGGGTTTGTACTATATATCTTTTGCACCCGGCTTGAGTTGGTGAATGTAAGAATAAAGGGGGGGGAGAGAGAGTAGATCCAAAAAGTCATAGAATTGGAAGGGATCCCAAGGATCATTTAGTCCACCCCCCCGCAATGCAGGAATGTGCAGTTATCCCACATGGGGATCAAACCTGCAACCTTGGCATTATCGGCACCACGCTCTAACCAACTGAGCTATGCCCAGGGAAGTCAAACACTTACCGTTTTGGCAAGCACAGATTGGTGGCAGTAGGAAGACGTGCAGCCGAGAATGCAGAATGTCAAGACTGAGGTGGGGTGGGGGGGGGAGAGGAATAAGTGGAGAGGATATGAAGGAAATTGGTAAAGAACCAAGGTTAAGTATCAACAGCAGAACTAGCACCACACATGCATGATGGAATCAGAACAACAGTAGCTGTTAAACTTGTGAGTTAGGATCATTTTTGCAGTCGGGGATTTTCTTTGGGGAGTTAAATCGGAGGATCTGGTAATTTCTCTTCTAGCTCTTACTTTCCCAGAACTTAAACCAGGGTGATGCCTTCCTCTGGTCTATCATAGGGGTTTGTGTCTTATGTAGAGCAGTGGTGAAAGGTTTTAGGAGAAAGTTAAGATTTCAGCGTCAGTTTGCTAACAAGAATTCACTGGCACGCGGCATCGCCAGCCGGGAACTGGCAGTGCTGTCCAATACATGTCTATTCAGAAGCAAATAGAATTTAGCTCAACAGGGCTTAGTTCCAGAAAAGTATGTTTAGGATTGCAGCCTGCAGCACGGAGGAGCAAAATGGGAAGGAGAGAGGAAGAATGAAAACACTTGTAGCTCCTAGATCCAGTTTTTAAGTGCAACCTTTTATTTGTGGAAATAAGATGGGTATATGGAATCGTAGTCTAATCTACAATCTGCAGCTTTTCGCCCTCAGTCACGAAACATCCTGTGTGTTGCATGAAGCGGAAAGAGAGAAATGGTAAAGATTTGCAACAGACAACCCAAAAGGGAACAAAAATGACGGTAATAGCAAACTGGCTTCTGTAAGTGTCGGAGGGAGCAACTGCTGTCTGCGTGAACATCAATGAAATAATTGCATGTCTCCAATTTGCCATTATTGATAGTTTTCATAGTACTTGCAAACCGAGCACAGAGAAGTTGTAACTATAATTATCAGCTTGTCTTGCGTGTCCCAGCTCAGGAGCCCCCGGAAGGCGAACCAAGTCTCAAAGCGAAGGATTTGCCTACAGAACTATTGGAACGCATTCTGCAGCTGCAAAGCTGGGCTGGCTGCTGAACATACCCAAAAGCCCCCCCCCCCCATTGCAATTCTGATTCTCTGTATTTGTGTGATGTATGGGTTTGTAAGCAAGGGGTTTGCTCTCAGGCACGTTCGGTTTCAGTGCAAGCACCTAAAAACGTACATGGGTGAAATAGTCCACAATGTGATGTGGCAGATTCCAGTACCACGTCTTTCAGGTTTAAGGCCAATGCTCTGTTCACCAGGATGGCGATGGGGGGACATGTAAAACAGCCTTCAGCAACCCTGTAGGGCATTTGGCTTCAACTCCAGCCTGTATAAATTTTTCAGCCCCAACCAGCACAGCCACACCGTAGCCTAAAAAAAAATATCTGGAGAATACCTGGCTGGCGAAGGCTGGTGTAAAAGTTAGGGATGCTGCTAGTAGCATCCTTCCAGCCGCATCTTTTTTGAGCCATTGTTTAGCATCGGTACTTTGCAAATTGCACACCCGCCTCTTCCTTAGCCTTGTGAAAGCAGAAAAAGAGTGGGCGCAGATTCCTGTGCATTGTATTACGGCTGCTTGGAAAAGGCATTGTGCTCCTTCCTGTAAGTGCTTGTGTACCTTGAGCACATAATATCTGAAAGAACAAATACAAGCACATAAAACTCCCTTACAACAAGTCAGAGCGTTCGGTCCAGCTAGGCCAGGTATAGGCAGACTCGACCCCCCAGATGTTTTTGAGACTACAATTCCCAT
Organism: Podarcis tiliguerta; assembly: GCF_965153285.1. Classification (NCBI taxonomy): domain Eukaryota; kingdom Metazoa; phylum Chordata; class Lepidosauria; order Squamata; family Lacertidae; genus Podarcis; species Podarcis tiliguerta. The sequence goes on from NC_139534.1 coordinate 120,353,875, forward strand.
TATCCCTGACCTGTTAGCTAGAGATGATGGGAGCTGTAGTCCCAAAACTTCAGGAGGGCCGAGTTTGCCTATGCCTGATCTAGGCCAGTAGTGTCCACTCTGGCTGGCAGCCATTCTCTAGGGTTTCAGAGCTCATCTTTCCCACCTGTACCAAAGTGCCTGCAAGTGCATGACAAGTATGTTCTCCACCACCATTCCACATGCATTGTATTTGTTAGAATGTACTGCCAGCAAGAAATGATGTGCAAGGAGTGATTTTTTTGGGGGGGGGAGGGGGGGTGGCAGTGGGAGAGAATATTAAGCAAAGTGTTTGGCAATAATGGTGGTTGCTCTGGAAAAAAGTCTCTGTTGTGGCATCGAGGAAATGTGCTGCCCAAACATCCTCGATGAATGACAGCAGTGTTTAAAAGATGGATCTTTGTATGCGAGGAATGTGAGAAACCTGAAGCTTTTACTTCTCTCGAGTTTCTTGCTGTGGCTCACTTTGTGTTCTCAGTGCATGTCTTTGGAAATTCCACACCGTGTCTCTGATATTTCTGCTTTTCTGAACAACCTCTGAGTTTGCAGGGGTACTTGGCCAGGGGCAGAGCTGTAAATCTTGCTGCAGGTGGTAAAAGCAGCACTGCCGCCCCCATCCCTCCACTCCACCCCCATTGTGAACTCGCGGGGGGGGGGCGCTTCTTATTTGTGGCAGTGGCACTAAATTGCCACCTGCAACATGCAGTATGTGTATATATGTATATATGTATATATGTATATATGTATATATGTGTATATATGTGTGTGTGTGTGCAAATGCTGATTGATGCATTTGCATGGTGCAGAAGTGGCTCCTAAACTAGAAGCTACCAAAATATTATTACTGTATTATTATTATTATTATTTATTTATTTATTATACAAGAAATCTCTCTCTCTCTTGATCCCCCCACATTCCATTTCTGTTCACTCTTTCAAAAGCCCCCACCCCAGTTTTGCTCAAGAGCCCTGGGGGGGGGGGGCAGACGGACAGACAGACAAAGGGAACAGGGTTTTTTTGCCCAGCTTCCCATTTGGTCCCCGTTTTGCCAAGACTCACCAGGCTGTGCTCCAGGCGGCCCTCTAGTGGGCTGCTAAGGAAGCAGCGGCGATGGCAGGAGCCTGCCAGGAGGAGGAAGTGATGGAGCGGCAATAGTGCCCCCCGGAGGAACAGCATCACCAGCGCAGCCTGCGAGTTTGTAGCGCCCGCTCTCAGCCTCTCTAGCTGGTTTCAGTGGCCCAGCCAGGCACTGCCTGACACTGCTGCTGCTGCTGCTGGCAGGGAGCTCTGTTCACTCCTCTCCTCCCCTGTGAAGCTCCCGCCAGGTGCCACCTTGAGCGCTGGTACTGATGGGTCCTGCCCATAAGCATAGACACGCAGTTCTTGAAACCGACTGCGCCTTGCTTTTCCCAGCCTCGAGCCCAGTGAACTGCCTGCTGTGGCCACACAGCCAAGCTGAGGATGGCCTCTGCCCTAGCTGCCAAAGCATAACTCTGCTGCTGGTTGGGGGCAGGATGAGGGGGCAGTTTGCACGGTCTAGAAGTCAGGCGCTCAGAGTTGAGCCCCACCAGTTGCACCGGGGCTTCCGCAGAGAGGTGCCGGGGGATAAAGCAGCGGGGCAGCATGTTGGCTGTTTGCCATAATCAACACTGATAAGCAGCAGGGTTGCCCCCCTCCCATGCAATCTGGTGTTAGTCCTTGCTAGAAAGGCTGTGCATTCTTCTTTAGTCTACCTGCTGCGGTTCGGGGTGGGGAGCCAAACTGAGAATCCAATTTAGTGGCGCTAAGAAATGCCGCCCCAGAAGCCGCTTCAGCTGCACACTTCCAGGTGGGTAACAGGGCAGCACTTTCTGCAACAAGGCAGTAATCTTGCCACCCCCTAACATGCCCCCCTAGCAATGTGCCCGCTTTCACCCTCCCAGACCTAGCACTATTCTTGGCTTCCTTCCCTTCTTCCAAAAAACCAGCAGCTGCACAAACTGACATGCATTACAGCAGTCGATTAGCTTGCGTGTGTATCCCGTTGAAAGCAGTGCCATGCAGAGATGCACCTGGGTTTAAATGATGCTCTTGTGTGTACATCCTGCCTCTTTCCCCTCCCACTCTTCTCTACTTGGTATGTACAGGCAGTGCTTTTTTTCTTTCTAAAAAAAATGTTTAGGGACGTGGGTGGCGCTGTGGTCTAAACCACAGAGCCAAGGGCTTGCCAATCAGAAGGTCGGCGGTTCGAATCCCCGTGATGGGGTGAGCTCCCATTGTTCGGTCCCAGCTCGTGCCAACCCAGCAGTTCGAAAGCATGCAGTGCAAGTAGATAAGTAGGTACCGCTCTGGCAGGAAGGTAAACAGCGTTTCTGTGCACTGCTCTGGTTAGCCAGGAGCGGCTTAGTCATGCTGGCCACATGACCCAGAAGCTGTACACCGGCTCCCTCGGCCAGTAAAGCAAGATGAGTACCGCAACCCCAGGGTCAGCCACAACTGGACCTAATGGTCAGGGGTCCCTTTACCTTTACCTTCATTTTCCTCCTCATATTGAAATACTGCCCCTCAATGAGGCCAAGCTTAGATTCACAAAATGTTTAGGGTATGCATATCCCCCCAGGAAAAAGCACTGTGTACAGGAGTTTAGGCATCTTAACTGCTGATCCTTCCCACAAATGAAAGTAAACTGGGTAGAAATGGGTACAAGGAAGGTTTGGGGAATATTTTTTTTACCGCACTAGGGGCACCACCACAACTATGTCACAAATGGAACCTGGCAAATTACCACGGCATCTATGTTTAGCGTTCATTTGTTCCACCTTTTCCCAATTCTTCAGAAACTCCAAAGGCTCCAAATTTAGTCAGCCCAGCAGCGCTCTCTTTCTCCCTTGCAGTTAACCTGGTGGTGTGGAAAAAAAAAGCAAGCCTCACCCCCGCCTTCTGACATTTTCCCATCAGGTTGGCAAATTTCACACCTACAATTACATTTATAGAAATAATGAATCCACTATGCCCTGTAAAACTGGCAGCAACGTTCATTTCTGGTTGAAGGTATGAACTTTCTCCCTGTTTTGACAAAGTGCCCCTGTGATATTCTCGCGAGGAAGCTGGTAAGACGTGGGTTGAGCGAGGTAACTGTTAGGTGGATTTGTAGCTAGCTGGTTGACTGACCAAAGCCGAAGGTTACTCATTAATGGTTCCTCGTCATCCTGGAAAAAAGTGATAAGGGGGGTCCCGCAGGGTTCTTTCCTGGGCCCCTTGTTGTCCAATGTCTTTATAAATGACTCGGATGAAGGAAGTGAGGGGATTCTCATCAAATTTGCAGATGACACCGAACTGGGAGGGGTAGCTAATGCTGCAGAAGACAGAACCAGAATTCAAAATGACCTTAACAGATTGGAGAAATTGGCACAAGCTAACAAAATGAATTGCAGTAGGGACAAATGTAAGGTTCTGCACTTAGGCAGGAAGAACCAGATGCAGAAATTTAGGGTGGGGGACTTCTGGCTTACTAGCAGTACATGTGAAAAGGATCTAGGGGTCTTGGTGGACCACAAGCTGAACATGAGTCAACAGTGTGATGCAGCAGCAAGAAAAGCTAATGCTATTCTAGGCTGCATCAACAGAAGTATAGTGTCCAGATCAAGGGAAGTAATACTACCACAGCTGGAATCCTGTGTCCAATTCTGGGCACCACAATTTAAGAAGGATGTTGACAAGCTGGAAGGTGTGCAGCGGAGGGCAACCAAGATGATCAACGGTCTGGAAACTAAGCCTTATGAGGAGCACTGGAAGGACCTGGGTATGTTTCACCTGGAAAAAAGGGGACTAAGAGGAGATGTGATAGCCATCTTCAAATACCTTAAGGGCTGTCATATGGAGGAGGGAGCAAGCTTGTTTTCTCCTGCTCTGGAGGGTAGGACTTGAACCAATGGCTACAAGTTGCAAAAAAGGAGATTCCAACTAAACATTCAGAAGAACTTTCTGGCAGTAAGAGCTGTTCAGCAGTGGAACAGACTCCCAGAAGAAGTGGTGGAATATCCTTCTTTGAGGTTTTTAAGCAGAGGTTGGCTGGCCATGATTCTATGAATCCCGGAGACTGACTGCCAGGTAGAAAAAGCACCGTAAGAATGTTCCTGTTAATTTGCACAGATACAGTGGTACCTCAGGTTACATACGCTTCAGGTTTCAAACTCCGCTAACCCAGAAATAGTGCTTCAGGTTAAGAATTTTGCTTCAGGATGAGAACATCCTGCGGCGCGGCAGCAGCGGGAGGCCCCATTAGCTAAAGTGGTGCTTCAGGTTAAGAACGGTTTCAGGTTAAGAATGGACCTCCGGAATGAATTAAGTACTTAACCCGAGGTACCACTGTACTTGCTTGCATTTTCACCTCCTCATGTTAGGAGAAAAGCTAGCATTTCCCCTGTATGCTAACAGGCTTAGGGGAGTTGCAATAGTTTTGATTCTGCTGGACATAAGCAGTGAAAACCCATTTTCTATATTTTGGAGTGGTTTTAGGAATTGTTATTTTCATGCCATTAAGGGAGTGTGATTGAGCTATTGCTGGCTGGGATGAGCACACACTTTTCTTCTCCCCCCCCCCCCCCCGTTATCTCCGGCGGTTGTTTTGCGGAGTTTAGTAACAGCACCAAAACATGCACAACTCGCTGATGCCGCTGTTCTTGAGATGAGACAGTTGCGGTTGGTACCACACAACCACTGTTAGGACATAGGAAGACACCTTACACTGGCTGTGTTTGCATGTAATGCTGAGCCAAGGTGGGTGGTTTGCTTAAACCACAATGTGCAAGAGTTGCATGTTGGTGCATGCAGTTCAAGGGCTCCTCTTTGCACGATTCTCTTCCTCCAACTGGAAACAAACAAACAAACAACCCACCGGCTGTCTGAACCAGCATTGGGGCTTTGCCTCTCTCAGAAAGCCACAACCAGCGGGAAGCCAAGAACAAACCTTGGCTTCACATTGCTGCTTGGAGAGTAACAAACCATGAATGTTGGTTTGGGTGTCATGCTAAGTCCAGACTTACTCCTGGATGGGCTAAGGGAAAAGTGGAATGGGAGCACTCGAGAGCTCAGCCGTGCGACATCATGGTTTAAACCATGGTTAGAAATTCAGATATATAAACTAGGCGCCGAATGGCTCCTTAAACCAGGGTTACAGTCACCAAAATGGAATGCCTAGTTGCCGTTTTTCAGCCAGACGGCTCAAAAGTCAGTACAACTTCAATACTTTTGGTTCCTGAATTTCATTCAGATTGTGCAGCTAAAATATAACAGGTAGAATTATACAGGATGTGTTGCTAGTGTGTGAAAACAGTCGAGATCCAAGGCATGCACCTCCAGATGGTGACAACGTCAGACGCCATCCTGGCGCCCAGGCATCTTCACTTGGTGTGAAGTGCGCCTTGTGCCTTGGCGAATTTTGAACCCTGGTTTAAACCAGTGTTAGTCAATGTGCAACTCTCCAGGTGTTGCTGGACTCCAGGTCTCATCAGCATGGCCAATGAATCATAGACTCATAGTTGGAAGGGACCATGAGGGACACTTAGTCCAGCCCCCTGGAATCTTTCACCCAACATGAAACCCACAACCCAAAGATTCAGAGCCTCACACTCTTCCAACTGAGCTATCCCCAATGGTCAGGGATGACTGGAGTTGGAGCCCCACAAAAGATTTCTGTTTTGTTGATTTTCATCTGTAACCCTTTATTTTGATGTTTAGCAAGTGGGTATTTTGTCTAGCTGGTAATGATTCAAAACGTGGGATTTTCATTGTATCTTTGTAGCTGTTTTCGATGTGCAGTGTTTGTCCTGAGTCTTAAGACGATGCCCTAATTCGTAAGGTGTTTTACAATGTGGGATTTTATTGTACTTGGTCTTTATCGATGACGTGTTAAGATATGTTGTAGGTCACTTAGAGATCCTCCCCTCTCTTAAAATGCAAGCAGCAAATAAATTCCTAAATAAATAAAAATATAGTCTGGAAGGTACCACGTTGGCTGCCCCTGGTTTAAACAAACCACGTGCCACGACTTAGCATAATAATAATATTTTATTTATATCCCGCCCTTTCCAGCTGAAGCCGGGCTCAGAGCAGCTAACAACAATAAAATGATACAACTTTCTAAAATCATTTCATTATAAAATCAGTTCAAATCAGATTAATGGCAACCATTGGGCTAGAGTTCTGTGAGGACTGCCAAAGGAGGGGGTCAGACTGTGCCTTGGCCAAAGGCCTGGTGGAACAGCTCTGTCTTCCAGGCCCTGCGGAAAGATGTCAAGTCCTGCAGGGCTCTAGTCTCTTGTGACAGAGCGTGCCACCAGATCAGAACCACGGCCGAAAAAGCCCTGGCTCTGGTTGAGGCCAGCCTAACCTCCCCGTGGCCCAGGATCTCCAAGATGTTTTTATTTGAAGACCGCAAGGTCCTCCGTGGGACATAGCAGGAGAGGTGGTCCCGTAGGTACGAGGGTCCTGGGCCATATTGGGCTTTAAAGGTTAAAAGCAGCACCTTAAACCTGATCCTGTACTCCACCGGGAGCCAGTGCAGCTGGTATAGCACCGGGTGAATGTGATCCCGCAGTGAGAACCCCGTAAGGAGTCTCACCGCGGCATTCTGCACCCGCTGCAGTTTCTGGGTCAGTCTCAAGGGCACGTAGAACAAGTTACAATAATCCAGTCTGGAGGTGACCGTCGCGTGGATCACAGTGGCTAGGTCAGGGCGAGAGAGGTAAGGAGCCAACTGCTTAGCTTGGCGGAGATGAACACAGCCACTGATTCAGACCATTGGTATATCCAGCTCAGTATTGTCTGACCAGAGTCCTCCCCAGCCTGACCTGAAGATGTTGGGGATAAAACTGGGACCTCCTTTATGCAATGCATGGGCTCTTATTGTCTTGTTGACTTCGGTCTCCAGCCTTCCCACTTAGCAGCTGCCACACCTGGGGAGTGGAGGGCCCCTACTCTTAAGTCCCTATTTACCTGCACTTACAAAGCCATCCCTTAATTTGCCACCATTGAGTGATAAATCGTTTGACAGAAGCCAGGGATTGAAAGAACAGTTTTCTCGACTGAAGTGCCTTGAAGCGGAGGTGGAGGAAGGGAGCAAGGAAACTTGTGTGTTGCCCGCCTACACATAACCTGGACAAAGGCAGCGTTTTATGTCCCTGAGCTTGGCGAGCAAGACATTCAGTGCTTGGTGGGAAGAAAGGGAAAAAATGTCACACAGCACAGCCTTTTGAGAACCGATTCCTGCCCCCGACACACACCCCCGAAAGCAAAACAGATCCTAGACGGCTGATTTTGGAGTCAATATTATGGGTACAGAGGACGCTGCCTGTGGGTTCTGTTAAGCAACAGTCGTTTTGCATGCACACCCCCACCATGCAGCTAAACTATTTAACACAGATTCAAATGAATTAACATGTGCAACTGATGAGCCCACTTTATGTTTTTCTACATGGATGTATGACGGTGCCTTACATAAATGTATGAGTCAGGCCACGCTGGAAGCAGATTAGATAGACCTTGATAACTCTCCAGCTCAGCGTGGCCTCCTTGGACATGCAACTTAAGCTCTGCTAATGGGGATATTTTAATTGGGCATGCTGGGAATTTTGCTGAAGATCTCAGAGTTCGTTTGCTCTGCCTCTGAGCTGCTGGACCCATCGCCTTTTCAGCTGGGACAGATAGTTGGTTAGATGCAATCTCCAATACCAAGGCGCCAACCACAGGACTTTATTACTATTATTGTTGTTGTTGTTATTAATGTTAATAATAATAATAATAATAATAATAATACCCTGCCCATCTGGCTGGGCTTCCCCAGCCACTCTGGACGGCTTCCAACAAAATATTAAAATACAGTAATGCATCAAACATTAAAAGCTTCCCTAAACAGGGCTGCCGTCAGATGTCTTCTAAAAGTCTGGTAGTTGTTCTCTTTGACATCTGGTGGGAGGGTGTTCCACAGGGCGGGTGCCACTACCGAGAAGGCCCTCTGCCTGGTTCCCTGTAACTTGGCTTCTCGCAGTGAGGGATCCGCCAGAAGGCCCTCAGCGCTGGACCTCAGTGTCCGGGCAGAACGATGGGGCTGTGTGTGCCCATCTTGAAACTGAACAAGCTGAGGTCCCAATACGTGGAAGGCTATGGATTCTGTGAACTGCCCTGAGATCTTATTATGAAGGGCGGAATATAAATCTTTTTCTTTTTTTAATACATGGCTGCCAGTGTTACCCCCCACCCAACATTTCAAACTTTTGTTGTGGGTTGGAGTTGAATTTCTGAAGAAGGTTTGCATTCACTATCTTACCTTATGCTCATTATTCCCAGCTTAAGCCCTACAGGAAACTGGCACCGAACGATGCCTAGAGTGGAGGAATTGAAAAATAAGCCATCCTGCCAATTTTGTCTAATCATGCGCTATTTGTCTCTCTCACCTTTAGCTCCTTTCTACTGAGAGTTTTTTTCAAACTTCGCCTGGGATTCAAGAATCATGGGTCCAATTCTGGGCATGCCAAGCTGACTTGTGGATATAAGTTGCCATCCTTCCTAGAGGAAATGGGCAGTGGGGTGGTGACGCCTCCGCAACCCCCCCTTCAGGCATGCATGCTCATTTACATGTGCTAATTGATTTATGCAAGGAAACCTACTTAAAAGAAACTGTTGTGGGAGATGTAAGAGCAGGGAGGGGAGTTGTCAGAATAAGTACAAAACAAGCCAGGTGGCAAATCAATGGTGTCTGCTTCTTCAAACGCTGTTTGTTGAGGATGATTCTAGTCTCCTTTCTGATGTTTAAAGCCTTAGCATGGCTAGGGATTCAGGTACCATGAGGAACGTCCAACATCCTGGCTATTTAGATCTTCTGTAGAAGAAGTCCTTCTCTGGTGCCCCTGTCATCTGAAACCTGCTTCTGGTGTTCTCGAAATTCAGGAATCCCTGGTCCCCATCACTTCTGTGAGTTGCAGGGAGTCAGCTTTCACTCGTGGTGGATTCCTTCACTATGCAGAACTCTTATTTCCCAGAGTTCTCCATTGCAGAGAGAACATCTACAAGTCCTGGAGGATCCGTGCTTCTGACAGGTGGCCTTCAGCTCATGGACGGCAACGGCAATGGAAGGGAGAGGCGACCAAGCTGGCATGCTCGTTGCTGAGATCCTCTCCAATGATCCTCTCCTGGATTAGAAGAAGGCTAGAGATAAAGCGGGACGCAGGTGGCGCTGTGGGTTAAACCACAGAGCCTAGGACTTGCCGATCAGAAGGTCGGCGGTTCGAATCCCCGCGACGGGGTGAGCTCCCGTTGCTCTGTCCCTGCTCCTGCCAACCTAGCAGTTCGAAAGCACGTCCAAAGTGCAAGTAGATAAATAGGTACTGCTCCAGTGGGAAGGTAAATGGTGTTTCCTTGCTGCTCTGGTTCGCCAGAAGCGGCTTAGTCATGCTGGCCACATGACCCGGAAGCTGTACGCTGGCTCCCTCGGCCAATAAAGCGAGATGAGCGCCGCAACCCCAGAGTCGGCCACGACTGGACCTAATGGTCAGGGGTCTCTTTACCTTTACCTTAGAGATAAAGCAAGCGGGGACCAGAGTAAGGGCCTTTTCAGCTGCTGAGCCTGGCTGGATCAGGCAAAAGGCCCAAGTCGTCCACTGTCCTGTTCTTACAGCGACGAACTGAATACATATGAGAAACCCACAAGCCAGACTTGCAATGGGATATCCTCTAGGCAAAAAGCCTTCTTAGCCTCCCAGACTTTGGAATTATTTTTCACGTACTTCTTAAACACAGAATGTTTTATTGTGCGATGATGATGTGACTGTGTTGTATGTATAGGCACTTTTAGTTCTTTTGCTGTTTGCTTATGAACCTGCGCAGGTCAATATATAAATTCTCCCAATAAATAAGGATAAAGATAAGCAAACAAATAACTCCTGATAATTTTCGAGGGGAAGATAGGAGCACAAGTGCCAGTCTCCTGTGTGGCAGTACTTTGTCCTGTTACCGTAGCAACCGCTGGGCCTCCTTTGCATAGGGCATCCAAGTTCTGCGCTGCTCAGTAGGCCTCGTACTTCTGGCAGGCCATTAAGCAAATCAAGCCTGGTGTCCTTTGTCATATTTCACATGTGCTCATGGACTGGTTTGAATTTGGAAAAGTTGTGCGTCTTCTTGTCACAGCTTCTGTCTTTGCCCACAGCCTGTAAACAGAACATCTGCAATGGAAAGGCACCTTTCTTACGAGGAAAGCTTGAGAATGAGATGGGGTTTGGCTGGTGAGGAAGGGCAATCTGTTCATGCTCAGAGACACTTCTCAGTCTCTCCATCCGTCTCTCTGGCATGGGTGTGTGTGTGTGTGCATAAACCCTACCAAATTAATCAAACGAATTCCTACTTCGCATTTATTTATTTATGAAAGTATTTATATACTGTTTATAGTGTGGTCTGGTAGAAATCAGCTTCCTATTTCTTCCAGGGCAGGGCATTGTCTAACTACTTTTGAAACTTTAAAAAAGAATTCTATCAAAGAAAAGTGGCGGGGGAGATAAGGCATGGGTCCTTGTTTCATGATAAAGCTACACCAAAAAGCAAAAGCAAAAACCATTTCCCTAGGACTCCCAATGCCAAATGAAGTTCAGGATCATGACCTTAAAACCACACATCAAGTTGCAATAATCTAATGGTGGCAGGCCTGTTATTTTCAGTTCATTTCCTTTCTTTTACATTTACCTTCAGCACATGGGCTACAGTTTCTTGCTTTGCAATCCACAGGGCTGGGTATTTTTTTTGTTCACTAACAATTTCTTTTCTTTTTCACCCTGTGGTCGAGTGCAGCCTTTTCTGTGCAACTGAACTAACTTCCGAGACACTACATTACATTGCTCTGTGGCAATCCTTAGTACATTGGAAGCTGAGTTTAAATTGATTTTAGCTTTTTGTAAAAAAAAGAAAGAAGAGAAGAGAAATGAAATCACAAGAAGACATCCACCAATTCCTTATAACGGTACAAACCTAACCATACATACATTGTTCGAAATAAACTCCCATAGAACAGAGAGTACCTATTATAACTGTAATCTGTGGGTTCAGTCTGTAGTTAATTGCAATGATTGACAGATGTCCCATTAAATTTTAGTGAATTGCACTCTAACCCATCTGTCTCTTTGCCTGTCTTCCTGCTAGAGCTGAGTGAATATTGCCTACCCATATTCAATATTATTTTTGTCGCTGCCATAAAATGCTCTCTGCTTTTGGCGTTTGTTTATTAGGTGACTCACAATGTTGGTCCAAGTTGGTCTGCGTTCTGAATTGCACATGGTCAACAACGATGCGACGGCACCCACGTGCGGCATGCTGTCTTGACCAATGCTACTTATTTTCTGGTTCTTGCTGACTTAATAAAGTTCTGCATTTTCGTGCAACTATATGGTGCTTCTCATGGTCTGTGCTGGTGGAAGTGAAAGGAGTAAGCGTAATACAGTGGTACCTCTACTTACGAGCACCTCTGGTTACATATCCTTCGGACTACGCACGCGGCAAACCTGGAAGTATTTTTCTGCGTTTTGCCACGTGCACATGTGCAGAAGCACTCTACCGCGCCATGCGCATGCGCAGAACAGGCACCTCCAGTTGTGAAAACCTCAGGATCCAACTGGAGCTCCGGAATGAATCCCGTCCGCAACCGGAGGTTCCACTGTCAGGAGTTCAGCCTACACTTGAGTAGGACCCTGGCAGAGACACATGCCCGACTGGCATGTTCTCTCCCTCCTGGTCTTTCTTTCGGGAGCTTCAAAAGCTTTCTTCAGCCCGAACATCTCAGCGACACCGCCACCGCCACACTTAGGGATCCGCAGAGTCTTCGCACCTTGCGTGACAGACCTCAGCAACTCAGCATTTTGGCTAATCTACTTTATTTACATATAAACACACACGGAGCACTGCAACATGGCTCCCTCTCTCTCTAGCAACAGACAGCAAAGAGAAAAAGAACAAAGGACAACAGTCCCACTTCACGGAACACAGTAACAGAAACATCCTGTCTTTGTCACTTCCCACTCTGTGGGGTCAAAACATACACCATCATGTGATAGACAACAATCCCATGACTGCAATCATAGATCAGGAATTCTAACAACCACAGTATGCATATTTCCTGGGTAGGAGGAATGGCTGGTGGAGAGGACATCTCCCAGCAGTGGTGGCTGCTGTGAAGATCTCCTCCCAGCAGTGATGTTGCTCCTTCATATCTGGATGGTGGGGCAGAAGGCAGAGAGGTCGTGGTGGCTCAGTTGCACCAGCAGAGCCAATCTTTGTGACCAAACTGTCCTAACCTTGCTACCATACCACCCCCTGACATCCCAGTTAACATTGGTGGCCAGGTGGCCATATATTGAGCACCACCCCTCCCCTCCATCCGTTCCAACCATTTCATTGGATTGCATGAGGCTTATTCCAAAGGAATTGTGCACATAGGATTACAGCCTTACAGTGCAATCCTACACGTTTGATACGGAAGCGGTCTTTTCACTAGTGACACCAGTATTCTGGAAATTTTCCAGTAGTCTAGAAAATTTCAGTACTCCCTGCTGAAATACGAGGCGTCATCTCTATTGGCATTCCGCCGGCTTTTGAAGACACACCTGTTTACACTGGTCTCTCGACCCGAGTCTCTTGTTCTACTCGCTGTATTGTCTTAATGGGATTGTTTTATTGTAAGCTATATTTACTCGAGTCAAAAGTGCCATTGAATCTAATGCACACCTTAATTTTCGCAGTGTAATTTGGCCTCAAAAGGTAAGCATTAGATTCGAGTAAATATGGTATTTTGGATATGGATGTTTATATTTTAATGCTTGTGAATTTGGCCTTTTTACTTCTTAAACCACTTAGAAGTCTGATTATATTTCATTGCCCATTGTTGTAGACGCCAAGGACACAACCCAGTCAAAGATTTCAGTACTTCAATGGGAGATGGAAGTACAGTGGTGCCCCACAAGATGAATGCCTCGCAAGACGGAAAACCTGCTAGACGAAAGGGTTTCCCGTTTTGGAGGTGCTTCGCAAAACAAATTTCCTATGGGCTTGCTTCGCAAGACGAAAATGTCTTGCGAGTTCCTGCGTTTTTTTTCCGCTCCCCACCCCCTTTTTCTAAGGCACTAAGCTGCTAATAGCCTTTTAGCAGCTAATCCGCTAATCCCTTAAACCTTTAATAGCCGCTAATAGCGCTAATCCGCTAATCCGCTAATCCACTAATCCGCTAATAGGGTTGCTTCGCAAGACGAAAAAACCGCTAGACGAAGAGACTCGCGGAACGGATTCTTTTCGTCTTGTGAGGCACCACTGTACAGTGGTACCTCAGGTTACAGACGCTTCAGGTTACAGACTCCGCTAACCCAGAAATAGTACCTCTGGTTAAGAACTTTGCTTCAGGATGAGAACAGAAATCGCACAGCGGCAGCAGGAGGCCCCATTAGCTAAAGTGGTACCTCAGGTTAAGAACAGTTTCAGGTTAAGAACGGACCTACAGAATGAATTAAGTTCTTAACCCGAGGTACCACTGTACTGAACTTCAGCCAGTTTGTGCCCCAAGCTTTTAGAAGTATGTATCACCAGTGAACATACCGTATTTTTCCGTGCATAAGACGCTCCCATGTATAAGACGACCCCTATTTTTTTAAACCCAAAATTAAGAATTAAGTTATTTAGCTTTTTTTTTGGGGGGGGGGGGAGAGAAGGTCACTTCCGCCAGTCACTCACCTGCCTGCCTGCCACTGCTGATCGCTTGCCACAGCCACTGCCAATCGCACACTTCGCCACAGCCACCAATTGTCTGCCCGCTCACCGCCACCAACAGCCCACCCGCCCACTTGCCACAGCCGACAATCACCTGCCTGCCTCACCACAGCCACCAATCGCCTGCCCAGTTGCCGCAGCCGCAGCCAATCACCATCAGACCTTGCTGCAGCCACCAATCACCTGCCCAGTCACCGCTGCTGATGTCCTGCTTGCTGCTGCCATTAATCACACATCTCCCCTCTGCATCCACTATCCGTGTACAGTGGTATCTCGGGTTAAGTACTTAATTCGTTCAGGAGGTCCGTACTTAACCTGAAACTGTTCTTAACCTGAAGCACCACTTTAGCTAATGGGGCCTCCTGCTGCTGCCACGCCGCTGGAGCATGATTTCTGTTCTCATCCTGAAGCAAAGTTCTTAACCTGAGGTAATATTTCTGGGTTAGCGGAGTCTGTAACATGAAGCGTATGTAACCTGAAGCGTATGTAACCTGAAGCGTATGTAACCTGAAGCGTATGTAACCCGAGGTACCACTGTATAAGACAACACCCAACTTTTGCCTAATTTTTTTTTTAGCAAAAAGCATCGTTTTATGCACAGAAAAATATAGTAATTTGCTCTTTTCTTGCCGTAAATAATTTGCCTCTGTAGCTTAACTGTGTGGGATGAACGAACTGGAACATTATTTGCTGGTCAGGGGTATGGACAGGAGAGAGGGGGGGGAGCAGACATTTTGGAGTCTCTTGTGCTTCTTTTTCTCCCCCCTCCCCACATTTTATTTCCCTCCCCTGTCTTGACAATTGTCTGGTCCTTGCTTATGTTCCGAAAGACTTGCCCACACAGCCTTCTGCTCGGGGGGAAACCATGTACAGACATTTGGTCGTTGCACTTCAAGCTCAGTAAAGAACAGTGAGCAGCATGCGTCTCTGTCTGACGGATTGGGAACATTCGCATTTCTAAAACCCTGTCCAGAATTAAAATGAAATGAAGAGGAGATGGTGGTGGAGGAACTAGGATCATGTCTGCCACCAGCTCCCTGTAAGTACTGAAAAAGGCAGCGCAGTCATAGAATAATAAAATGGTAGCATTGGAAATGAACGCAAGGGCCATCTAGCCCAAACCTTTGCAATGCAGGAATCAAAGCTAAAGAATCTCTGGCAGATGGACATCCAACGTCTGTTAAAAAATCTCCAGTGAAGGAGAAAATGATGTTGATGATTCTTCTTCCATGGCATGCTAGGAACTTGGGAACCAGGAAATAAAATATATGTATGAGTCGTTTGCGACTGGACTTAACCGTCAGGGGTCCTTTACCTTTACCAGTGCAAAGGGGGGGGGGGCTTGTTCAACCACTTCTTCTTCTGCACTTAAAATGTTTATTCACCCTTGAATGTTGAGAGAAATCCTAAGTTAATCGAGATATAACTTAGTCCAGTAATGGTAGCGAAAGATGCATGCTAACTATAAAAGAATTGCAGAAGAGATACGTTTTTGGGACAACACTCAGGTTAGCGTAAGAAAGAACATCCTAGAAGTTGCCATGTTCAGCTCAATGGAGAATGGGGTTTTTCATCCCCTGTTGTGAGGCTGCCTTTATTACAGTGGTACATACGCTTCAGATTACATACGCTTCAGGTTACAGACTCCGCTAACCCAGAAATATTACCTCAGGTTAAGAACTTTGCTTCAGGATGAGAACAGAAATCTTGCTCCGGCAGCGCGGCAGCAGCAGGAGGCCCCATTAGCTAAAGTGGTGCTTCAGGTTAAGAACAGTTTCAGGTTAAGAACGGACCTCCGGAACGAATTAAGTACTTAACCTGAGGTACCACTGTACAGACAAAGAAAATCCCCTGTGTTACAACACAAAACAATCTGATCAACAAAAGGCAACACGTGGGCTAATAACATACAGTCATACCTCATGTTACATTTGCTTCAGGTTGCGCATTTTCAAGTTGCGTCCCACAGCGACCTGGAAGTAACAGAATGGGTTACTTCCGGGTTTTGCGGCTCGCGCATGCGCAGACACGCAAAATGGCGCACTCGCAGACACACAGACGCGGGTTGCGTTCTTTTCAGGTTGCAAACGGGCCTCCGGAACAGATCCCGTTCCCAACCAGAGGTACCACTTGGGCAATATTTCTGAAACACTATCGTTTCTTAATTCATAAACGAAAACCAAGAAGTCACAAACTAATAGAAGTCAAATAAATATTCCAACAACAGGAATGCTTAGAATGGTGTGTAACCACAAAGAAGCACTGAAGTTGAGGCAGAAAGCCTTTCCGAGGTTAATATCTATATCAAAGTTTGGTTGAGAATGAACTGGAGGCGGGTGGTGCTGTAAGCACAGCAGCAACAAACGGCAAACAGAACAGTTCTTCTGGCATAATGAACTGCTTTAACAATATTTCTTCATCAGCAAGTTAACAGTCCCCAAAGGTACATAAGGTGATTGCGGATCAGCTCTCACTCAAAAGTGTACTACAGTTCATTATCCCAGCAAATTCAATTGTTTCTTTGTGGTCACACACCATTCTAAGCATTTGTGACTTCTTTCACGTATTATATGGCTTTTGTTTATGAATTATGAAACAATTGATAGTGTTTCATAAATATTGCCAATACATGATTAGCCCTTTTGTTGATCAGGCAGCTTGAAATTGCATCCGGTCCATTGTTTTGTTTTGAGCGCAAGACATTTCACTGGTTCAGGTGGCATGGTAAGGCAAACTATGGCTCAGCGCAAATGCTATGGTTCCAAAAAGGGAGATCGCAGTTGCTGCACTCTTCCCCTCCCCCCCCCCCCCGGATCCTGTGCTGTAGTGAGCTAGGCCACTGTTTAATGTAGCATGTTTGAACCTGGACTCATGGTTTATCTCCTCCAGACAAAAAGGGTGAACTTTTTCCCAGAACAAACTTTTCCCAGAACAAACCTTGGCTGCAGCTCATGATTCGTCTGGAGCAAGGCAAATCGCAAGCCCAGCTTTTGGCGACGCACTTGGCTGCGAGCTCTAAGTCAAGCTGCAACTTAGCTCGCAGCAAGTGCGCCAGCAGCAGAATTAAATTGATTTCTGATTTCTGAATTTTGAATTTTATTGTTACTCATGAGCCAGTGTGGTGTAAGCGATAGACTCGTAATCTGGTGAACCAGGTTCGCATCTCCGCTACTCCACTTGCAGCTGCTGGGTGACCTTGGGCCAGTCACACTTCTTTGAAGCCTCTCAGCCCCACTCACCTCACAGAGTGTTTTTTGTGGGGAAGGAAGGGAAAGGAGAATATCAGACTCTTTGAGACTCCTTTGGGTAGTGATAAAGCGGGATATCAAATCCAAACTACTCCTCCTCCTCCTCCTCCTCCTCTTCTTCTTCTTCTTTGTCTAGTGTATTTTATGCTGCTTTTATAATTAAGTGTTTTAAATTTGTTGTGAGCCACGCTGAGCCCAGCTTTTGAACTGGGAAGGGCGGGGTATACATAAAAAATTATTATTATCATTAATATTATTGCTAATTGGGGTAGGAGCATCGCCACTGTGACCTCAAGGAGTCTCTTGGAATATGTGCGCAGGGTAAACATGCAGCCTGAAAGCTAACTAAGGTGACAATACAAAGAGCTGTGCCTTGTCTTTGTTCTCAGACGCTTCCTCTCCAAAGGTACCCTGCCCATCTTGTTGGATTTCCCTAGCCACTCTGGGTGGCTTACAACATATCTAGAAATATAATAAAAACATCATTCCTTAAAAACTTCCCTAAACTGGACTGCCTTCAGATGTCTTCTAAAAGTCAGGTAGTTGTTTATTTCCTTGACATCTGAAGGCAGATTGTTCCACAGGGAGGGGGCCACTACTGAGAAGGCCCTCTGTCATGTTCCCTGTGATCTTGCATGAATCCCCCCCCCCCGAAAAAAAAACATTTTTGAGGCTATTATCTTGTGTGGCACCCCAAATTGCATGTTTCTGGACGCTGCACCCTTGAAATGTGTTTTTTTGTTTGTGTGTGGGGGGGGGTGAGCTGCAGTGTGCAATCAAAATGGCCGCAATCCTCACGCAATAAAAAATGGGAAGATGGCATCTGGGAAAATGGCGTCCTGGAATTTGGCTTCAAAATGTTGGAGGGTATGGGTGAAAGGACGGCCTAGGAAGCTTGGAGGTTTGTCTCTCTATATGCTTTCTCCCCATGCGGACTCAACAGCCTCCAGTACAAGCTGAGTTGCATTCCAACGCTTGCAACACACCCTGTGTTCATTCACACGAAGCCGTAGTTTGACTTAGCATTATGTTCTTAATTTGGAGTGTGCACAATAGCCTCAGAAGAGCCCTGCTGGATAGACCAAAGGTCTCTCTCATCTAGTATCCTGTTCTCACAGTGGCCAACCCAATGCCTATGGGTTGCCTTCAAGTTCCTTGTTCATCTGTTTATGGGCATGAACCAGCTTTTTAAGGACACGAAGGGTCCTTGCGCCAACGTGTCTTGTGCTCAGACAAAGCCTTGAGCCGGATGAGACTGTGGGCGAGAAGATTATGACAGTGGCAGTTAACATAAACAGCAGTTAAGGCTGATGCAGCAAAGGAAAATTACAAGATTAGTTTCAAACATGTTGGGTTTTTCTGATTGTTGTTGTACCGATAAGAAAGAGAGACAGTTTGCCTTGCTGACATGTTTAAACGTTCGAAAAACTAATTTAGAAAGAAAAGGAGGTACTCGCCCCCAAATATGGAGACTATGGGTTGTATTGAACTAAGTGTCACTCAGAGTAGACTCACTGAAATTAGATGACCTAAGTTATTCGTGCCCATGAATATCTTTACCATGAGTATTATTAGTATTAGTTTGTAATTGCTTTATACTTCTTTATACTGCTTTATACACTTTCCTGCAAAGGAGCCCAGGGTGGAAACCATATCAATACGGATGCAATTAAAACCACTAAAAAAAAGTTTAAACCTAAAATTAATGACTTGCTCTCAAGCTAGTAATTTCAGGGTTTCCATGCATAGAACTTTCAGCCATCAAATGCCTGGGTAACAGGAATGGTCCCATGCTGGGAGACTGAGGCACCTCACTAGGGAGGGCATTCCACCAATGTGGGGGATACCACCAAGAAGACCGTTTCACAGCCAACCAGGCAACCCCCAGTGGAGCCACCACCAACAGGGCCTCTGTATGGCCAACATTGACCACAACCCATTGCACTGTCAAGGGGTAGCTACTTTTCAGCCATTTCCAATAGCAATCAACAATGAAAAAAACTGATTCCGCATCAAAGTGGACATTCAAAGTGGACATTCATTTCAGTAAGTAGGCCAGTCCAGGTGTGGGCAGGTAGATGGTTGGGATTTAGTGTTAGATCCCTGGGCAATTTGTGGTATATCTGCAAGTTTTTTCACTCCAGTGTGACCCCTGCAAACTAGGCTACTGAAATGAAGAAAGTTTGTGAGGAGGAGCAGAAAGTGAGGAGTGCATTTTTCAGAAACTGTTAACAATTTTGAGCCATGTATTTCATAGAATCATAGAATCATAGAGTTGGAAGAGACTGCAAGGGCCATCGAGTCCAACCCCCTGCCAAGCAGGAAACACCATCAGAGCACTCCTGACATATGGTTGTCAAGCCTCTGCTTAAAGACCTCCAAAGAAGGAGACTCCACCACACTCCTTGGCAGCAAATTCCACTGTCAAACAGCTCTTACTGTCAGGAAGTTCTTCCTAATGTTTAGGTGGAATCTTCTTTCTTGTAGTTTGGATCCATTGCTCCGTGTCCGCTTCTCTGGAGCAGCAGAAAACAACCTTTCTCCCTCCTCTATGTGACATCCTTTTATATATTTGAGCCACATGTTCAAAAGCACCTTATTTATTTATTTATATTTAGGAAAATGCACAGAGCACTTAACCAACCCCCTCTTAAGCTGTCTAATTACCAGCTAAAATTCTAGGGATGTGTCTTTCCTCCTGAACTCCAGTTGAGGTAGACCTTGAGGTTCTAGTAGACCCTGTAAGTCACACTTCTTCACTAGTCTGATTTCCTCCCCCCCCCCCCAAAAATAATTTCAGCCTTATTTTTGTGGTGACCTAGTTTTACCTCACATATACATGCAGCTTTCCACTGTGGCTCCTGCAGTCTAGTATTTGCCTTCAGTCCTGAAATGCCCCCAAATTCTTTTCCCCACGTATCGCTTGTTGTCTCCGAATAATGACGATGAGATAAAAACCTCTTCACTTAAGTTCTTAGGTAGCTCTGCATTTTAAAGTCTAGAAGTTAAGAGTGCTACACCCAGGTTTTTGCAGCATGAATGGAGATAAGCATGAATGATGGATGAGTGGTTTTTCATTTGTTGGAAGTCTAGTTAGAATTGCCTCAG
The DNA here is from genome assembly GCF_965153285.1 of Podarcis tiliguerta. NCBI lineage: Eukaryota > Metazoa > Chordata > Lepidosauria > Squamata > Lacertidae > Podarcis > Podarcis tiliguerta. The sequence goes on from NC_139534.1 coordinate 120,374,022, forward strand.
AGTGTTCTGTTTATATAGGCTGAACACGCACCAAACATTTAGAACAAAACACTATTGTGAATGGTCCTCCTTGCAATCCACGACGTACATGTTTAGAAAATTGTGGCGATTTTCTTGAGCTGCTATTGCGAATCTGGCCACTTTGTTTGTATTGTAGCCTGAAGGAGCATCTCCACCCCCATCGTTCAGCCTGAATACTGAGGTCCAGCTCTAAGGGCCTTCTGGCAGTTCCTTCACTGCAAGAACTGAGGTTACAGGGAACCAGGCAAAGGGCCTTCTCGGTAGTGGCGCCCGCCCTGTGGAACGCCCTCCCATCAGATGTCAAGGAAATAAACAACTATCTGACTTTTAGAAGATATGTGAGGGCAGTCCTGTATGTTGTGGTTTAGTCGTGTCCAACGCTTCGTGACCCCATGGACCAGAGCACGCCAGGCACTCCTGTCTTCCATTGCCTCCCGCAGTTTGGTTAAACTCATGCTGGTAGCTTCGAGAACACTATCCAACCATCTCATCCTCTGTCGTCCCCTTCTCCTTGTGCCCTCCATCTTTCCCAACATCAGGGTCTTTTCCAGGGAGTCTTCTCTTCTCATGAGGTGGCCAAAGTACTGGAGCCTCAGCTTCACGATCTGTCCTCCCAGTGAGCACTCAGGGCTGATTTCCTTCAGAATGGAGAGGTTTGATCTTCTTGCAGTCCATGGGACTCTCAAGAGTCTCCTCCAGCACCATAATTCAAAAGCATCAAAGCCCTGTATAGGGAAGTTTTTAACATTTGATGTCTTACTGTGTTTTAATTTGTTGGAGGCCGCCCAGAGTTGCTGGGGCAACCCAGTCAAATGGGTGAGGTACAAAGAATAAAATTATTGTTATCATTATCGTGCTCTGTCTGTCGGCATGCAGAGGGCTGCAAGGCCAGCTGGCCAGCCCCATCTGGGTCCTCTCCTTCCAGCCGTCCCGCTGCAAAGACCCATCGCCTCTGCTCCGACGTAAATCAGCGACCTGGGCTTCAAAGCCAGGGCACACTATATCAGCAGAGCAAACTGCGCACACAGAATAGGTGTGAGGCTTGTGGAAGCATACTACAAATATGGATTTATTAATCATAAATCAGGACAAAGAAACATGTCTCTCTCTTTGTCTTCTCGGTGAGAGAGTCAAAAGCAAAAGGATTAACACAGCAGAAGTTCCGCTAACACCAGCAAAACAGTGCTGGAATGTAAACAGACATGTGACACCTAACAGTTCCATGTCTACTCCTTAACGTGGAATGGAAATTTCCCAACATCCAGTAGATCACAAGTAATATCAGTCAGGCTCCAACCTTCTGCAGATCTCAAAAAGTATCCCAAAAGGCAAGCTCTGAGATGTCTATACAAGGTACAATGCAAAAGGTATCTTCTACTGTATCTTCTACCTCCCCAGTACTCCAAACATGTATCTGCTGCATATTGGAGAATCCTTTCATTCTTTCCCTCCGAAGAAGATAAAGGCATTGTTTGGAAATCAGGGGCAGTAAAAGCTTTTTCTGAAGCAAACAAAAGTTAGAGCTATTGAAAATATGGATCCCTCTTCAATAAACTAAATCGAGGGGGAAACGCTTCGAGTTGGCTGGCAAGAACGCCTTCATGAGAATCCACCTCAAAAATTCTGCTTCTAGTTTGTCCTTATAGACTTGGAGAATCTGAGCACCTCCAACGCAAGATGGCGACAATCGTAACCAATGAAGGACCCATCTGTCAGCATCGCCCTTGAGCCAGTGCCACCGACTGGACTCATTCACTTCAGCCCCGACTGGGCTAGGCGAGCTGGGTAGCACTTCCAGAGACCACCTTCTGCACAGGAACAGGTCAAAGTGCTGTGGACTCACAGCTTAGAGTTGTGAGCACCGGATTCACTTCCACAAGAAGACAGTCGTCGCACAGCAGACTATAGCAGAGTACAGCAGAGCATAAACGACTCGGAGAGCAGCTCTGTAGAATATCTTCTTTATTCTATCTACAACTATAATACACAACTATATACAGAGCTAAATGAGGTCTAAACGAAAAATGCTGAACTGCACTGAGTGTCTGCAGCTGCTCTTAGCAGCAACCTTATCTATACACACGATCTCTCTCTAACACTCGGTCTCTCTCTCTCTGATGTGAGGCTGGAGCGGAATAAGTAGAGAGCAGAAACCGCCCCCTCCTCTCTGGAGAATCAGCAGAGAACACCAGCAGATTCTTGGATATGGGAGGGGTGAAATCTCCTCACCATTCACCCCTGGCAAGTTGTTCAATGAATTTGTGTGTCGATATACTGATAAGCATAGGGTATCTATAGGTATACAGAGGAGGCTAAGTTGCTGAACTGCTTAATATTGTGCCCATTTCATTCATAGGCAAGTTAAGCATGGTTAGCCCTGCAATGTTGGTAGGCCTGACCCCAAAAGAAAAGACCTGAAAGAGGCCCCTCTGCATATACAGGTAGCTATCAAGCGTTTGGGAAGTGCAGGTAAAGGTAAAGGACCCCTGGACGGTTAAGTCCAGTCAAAGGTGACTACAGGGTTGCTGTGCTCACCTCGCTTTCAGGCTGAGGGAACCGGTGTTTGTCCATAGACAGCTTTCCGGGTCATGTGGCCAGCATGACTAAACCGCTTCTGGCACAATGGAACACCGTGACAGAAACCAGAACGCACAGAAACACCATTTACCTTCCCCTCCGCAGCAGTATCTATTTATCTACTTGCACTGGCATGCTTTCAAACTGCTAGGTTGGCAGGAGCTGGGACAGAGCAATGGCAGCTCACTCCGTTGCGGGGATTCGAACCGCAACCCACAACCTTCAGATTAAGAGTCTCATGCTCTGCCGACTGAGATATCCCGGGGAATAGATTTTGTAACCCTTCCAGCAGAATTCACTTCAACAAATAGTTGGGGACAGGGGGGACATGGAGATGTACAGCACCCCAAAAAGGTGCCTTGCATCCAGCACTTGAACGCACACCACCCAGTGTGTACATGCCCTTGGAAATACATGTGGCATTTATATTTGTATTTACAAAGTGTGCTGTAGAAAGCCTCTTCTGTTTTCTCTACTGCGGAAAGAGATGGCTTTGTCTATTAAAGGCATTTTCCAACCCCCTGAAGATTTGTAGGATCCCCCCCCCATATTATCCAGAAAGAGCAGCCTCCCACTTCCTTTCGCTCTCTAGAACATGCAGTGTGCTCCGTTCGGAGACGTCTGAATCTTCACATCAATAAGTTGCTTTATCTCCTTGGCTTTTGGAGATAAAACCAACATCATTAGAGCTAATCTACACATCTGTGTGGAGGAAGGTATCTCCGGCCGTATAGAAACCAGGGGGAACTCAAGCACAGCGTGGGTGGGAGGAGACAAGAGCGGCTTCTGGAAACAGAGAATAGAAAACAACTCTCTAATTTGTAGTCCCTGACATTCCTCGCTTTCCCCAGTTGCTTAGGAGAGAGAAGGGAGGAAGAGAGAAGAGATTTGAATCCAAAAAGGAGTGGGAGGTTTTAAGCAGGATCCCCCACACGAGGGAGAATTTATCTCTGCTGGGTCGTGTTCGGAGAATAATTTTACACATTTTATATCATTGCCACCGTTGGTTTCAGGAACCTTCCGAAGTGCTAAATGTTCATATCTGCCCACCCATCCCTCCTGAGAGAGTAACCACAGAGAAGCACTCAGCACACAGCAGATAAGGATCACCACACTGGATCAGAGTGAGCCAGAGAACAGACTAATTCAGCACTTGTACTGCAAGAGCCTCTATGGGGATTAGAGAGGCCTGAATTCATATCCACACTCGGCTATGAAGCTGATGGGGAGACCTTTGGCTATTCAGTCTATCCTACCATAAAAAACTGGCGTAAGGGTGAAATGAGGTAACACATGAATGCTGCTTTCAGATCCTTGACAGTAGGGTGGGAAACAAATGGGGTGAATGCCTGCGACAAAAGACAAATAAGACAATTAAGACTTGGCAGATAGTTGTTTATTTCCTTGACATCAGATGGGAGGGCGTTCCACAGGGCGGGCGCCACTACTGAGAAGGCCCTCTGCTTGGCTCCCTCTAACCTCACTTCTCGCAGGGAGGGAACCGCCAAAAGGCCCTCGGAGCTGGACCTCAGTGTCCAGGCTGAACGATGGCGGTGTATACTCCTTCAGTTATACTGGGCCAAGGCCATTTAGGGCTTTTAAAGGTCAGCACCAAAATGTTGAACACCAAAACGCCTGGTTTATGGAATTCACTCCCACAGAACGTAGTGGTTATCACCAACTTGGATGGCAATAATAATAATAATAATTTTATACCACCCATCTGACTTGGTTGCCGCAACCACTCTGGGCAGCTTCCAACAAATGAAAACATCAAACACAGCAAAAGATCAAGCATCAAAAACTTCCCTATACAGGGCTGCCTTCTAAAAGTCATATAGTTATTTATCTGTTTGACATCTGATGGGAGAGTGTTCCATGGGGTCTGTGATACTACCAAGAAGGCCCCCTGTCTGGTTCCATGTTTCCTCACTTCTCATGGTAAGGGAACCACCAGAAGGCCCTCGGTGCTGGACCTCAGTGTCCGGGCTGAACGATGGGGGTGGAGACACTCCTTCAGGTATCATCCTTTAAAAGCTGATTAATGGGGGATAATGATATCAGTGGCTGCTAGTCGCAATGACCATGTTCTACCATGGGTGAACGCCAGTCTCTGGGAACCACAAATCAGGTCCTGTTTGTGGAATTCCCATAGACCTCTGGTTGACCACTGTGAAAACAGGAAGTTGCTGCATGGACTACTGGCTTCATGGAGAAGGTTCCTATGTTCTTACGTATTCTCATCCAGATAGATTGTACCATGCACAATAGCAGCTTTTGTAACTGCTTGCCTTTTCACAGAGCAACATGAGGTCAACTGGACTAGGCAGAATTTTGGCGGGTGCTGATATCATGAGCAGAAAGCTTTCTCCCAGGGCTACTGTCCCTGGTCTCATTTTCAAAACAGATGTAAGCAACTTGAACTGGGTGATGAATTTCACAAGGAGGAAAGATGTCATCGTCTTTGATTTGATAATTGGGTGAAATTGCCTGGAGCTTTCAGCCGAATTCTGGAAGTGAGTTGGGGGCGGTGGCGGGGGGGGGGGGTTGTGTTAGGAGGAACAGGATTATTAATATTAGCTTGGAAACACAGAGGTAATTGCTGTGCACTCGCACAACCCGAATGCTGCCTGTGTGTGTGCTCTCTCTCTCTCTCACGCTAATGGGCCCGGGGCTTGGTCAAGGAATAGGCATTAGAAGACAAGGGACAATTTTGCCTAATCACCCTCTTTGAATGAAATCAGTGTGTCGTTAATCTGCTATTATGAATCCTGGCAAAAGAAGGGGTTCCTAAACAAGAAGGTTTGTTTAATCGCTTGGGCTGGGATCCAAGTCACCGGAGGACACGCAGCGCGCAAACTGCTGCTATTCACTTTGGCGAAAACGCCTTTTCTGCGTCTGAGGAAATAGCTGTGGCTGGCATAAAAATACTTTTGGCAAAGGATTCCTTGGGGGTGGGGAGAAGCAGAGCGTGTGTGCTGAGCAGCTTTCATGACTGCGGCTTTTCACGTACTTTTCAGAATGCGGGGACTTCGAAGAAGCAAGGCCCTGCTGTAATTCTACAAGGGGGAAATAAAACTGGGCTTATTCAGTACCCATGTGGCAGCGATAAGCTGTTCTGTGGCCCTCGTGTGAGGGAACCTGGGCTGGAAAGGCTATGAGGGGAAGCAGCACCAGGGGTGACTTGGAGGTGTTGTAAATAAAAATATGCCCTTTTCCCTTATGGGGTATCCAAGAGCCCATATAGAGTCCTTACATAGGTTCCCTATTGGTAGGAGAAAATAACAGAGGCCAACCAGAGAATATTGAGAAGCAAAGCAGCTAGTAAGCTTGATCTTTATTGATCTGTTGCAACAGGGTACTCCCCTCACACACAGGAGAGGAAGAGGACCCCCAAAATTGCTGTGCAAGGGCTTATAAAGACTTTGAAATTCCCATCCTGTAGATCAAGACCACCCCCAGAAACATTATGCATACATCACAGAAGGGGTGTAACCTAAGACCACCCCTCAGATACATCCCACCTACATCAGAAATTTAAATGTTGTTTTTCTCCTTGGCACAGTTTATCTCCTGTCTGGCAAGTTACTTGATTGGATTGCCTGGGGTGCCTGGCCATTCTTTTGTAGTGGTAAAATACTTATTTCCTGGGCCAGGTCACAGGCTCACACCTTATTCAAACAGACATATCCTTGAGACAAGATTTGTGAGGAAAGAGACAATGGGGAGGCTTTTCCAGTTTAACCTTGCAGAGAAAGGATTTGGTCAGTTTAGGAATCAAAATGGTTCCAGGTTGGTCTTCCTGTGTTGATCTGTGTATGTGCAGTTATGAACATTACCATATATCTAATACCATAAAATTCCTATCACAGAGGGGAGACACAGCCGGTGGGAGGAGGGATGCCAAACCCGTTGTCACCTGCCGTCCACTTCCATCTGTAACTCCCAGCCTGCTGGGGTTAGAGAACCATATTTATATCCATGGGCTGGGAGATCGATGTGGAATATTGAAAAATTAAAAGTAGGAGTATCTACCAAGTAAGCAATGTTTAATGCTTGAGAACTACCCACCCACTGAAAGGGTAATCTCACACCTTCTTTCTTATCTTTTAGGCTCCAGGCAAAGTCTGTCTTGCTTACTCAAAGTTGTTTTTTGGGGGGTGGAATTAATTTGATTTACTGCATTGTCTTTTTTTTAATAAAAAAAAAACCATTCTGTTCTTTGCTTGCTTTGTCTTATCGGTTCAGTTTCCTAGCTACTGGTGTTATTTCATTTTGTTCCAATTTAGTATGTGCTTTTGGCAAGGGGGGCTATCCTTGTCCGTTTTAATAATTGTTTAGATCAGGGGTGGGAATTGTTTAGGCCTTGTGAGATGGACTTCATTTTCTTTCAACCAGAATCTCCAAATCCGCCAGCTCGAGTCTGTTGCAAAAGCCATACACTTAAGAACTTAAAAGTTCTGAGCCCAGGAAATGGATTAACAGAATTGAGCGGAGTCTTGAACCTCTTGTACATACACCAACCAGCACCTTATTCCTTGTTACCTGAAACTCACTTCATTTTAGCAGTGTCCCAGGTTTGATCCATGACATCTCCTGGTAAGTCTGGGAGAGACTCCCATCTTAGACCCAGTATAGTTGTTTGTTTCCTTGAAATCTGATGGGAGGGTGTTCCACAGGGCAGGCGCCACTACCGAAAAGGCCCTCTGCCTGGTTCCCTGTAACCTCACTTCTCGCAGTGAGGGAACCGCTAGAAGACCCTAGGTGCTGGACCTCAGCGTCTGGGCTGAACAATGGGGGTGGAGATGCTCCTTCAGGTATATTGGGCCGAGGCCACTTTTTCACCATAGGTAGCTTCTTACCTCCCTATGATGATTCAGCTTTTGGGTGGAGACACCCCAGGTATTGCAGACTACTCAGCATCACCCAAAATAGCTTTGCCAGGTAAGCCTTCACAAAGATAAGGTGACGATATCATTTCTACTCAAGAAAGGAGAGTTGGTTGGTCCCAGCAAATTTTTACACCGGAACTGGCATTTGGTTTTCTTCTTGGCGTTGGAATTGTATGAAACTTCCAACACAGGACTTTCTTCTCTCCCTGTCCATCACGTTCGTCACACTCATCCTTCCTTGCCATTTCTCCAAGCTTCCTCACTTTCGCTACATCCTCTGATTCACTCCAAGGTTGTCATTTTCAGATACGTCGAGTGTTTGACGCACTTTGCACAAACACTTCCTCCCCAAAGCGAACATTGGCAGCAGGCATAGGTTTTTCTGGAGACAGCATCCATTCATGTGCTTGGAAGGTAAATGTGATATTTATGCTCAGATGCTGTGGCTGTTAGCATGTGCTCAACCTCCTCTTCCTGTTTTTGTAAAAAAATAATATTAATTTTTTAAAAAACAACCCCCCCCCAAAACTGCTTCATGTGTGGTTTAAATTCTCAAAATTAGATCATGTGTCCTCCTGGCAGACTGCACTCTTGAGAGCATTTGTACCCAGTTGCAAACTTAGCTCCTTTTCATAAAAGGTAAAGGGTAAAGGGACCCCTGGCCATTAGGTCCAGTCGTGACCGACTTTGGGGTTGCGGCATTCATCTCGCTTTACTGGCTGAGGGAGCCGGCGTACAGCTTCCAGGTCATGTGGCCAGCATGACTAAGCCGCTTCTGGCGAACCAGAGCAGCGCGTGGAAACACTGTTTACCTTCCCGCCAGAGCAGTACCTATTTATCTACTTGCACTTTGACGTGCTTTCGAACTGCTAGGTTGGCAGGAGCAGGGACCGAGCAACGGGAGCTCACCCCGTCGCAGGGATTCGAACCGCCAACCTTCTGATCGGCAAGTCCTAGGCTCTGTGGTTTAACCCACAGCGCCTCCCACGTCCCAGCTCCTTCTCATAGAAAAGAAATAGCGCCTTTGTGGGGTCGCAGAATCATAGAATCATAGAGTTGGAAGGCATCGCCAAGGTTCATCTAGTCCAACTTCCTGCAATGCAGGAATCTCAGCTAAAGCATCCATGACAGAAGACCACGGGTGGCCATAGATGGTTCACTGGCAGAACAAGAAAGCTGCATCTATCTATGTTATTGTGCAAACACTTGGTAGCTTCAACAAACTACCAAGGATTAGACAAATTCATGGAGGAAAGGGCTATGGATGGCTACTAGCCAAGATGACCAAATTCTACCTATGACGCTGTGGTCTAAACCACTGAGCCTCTTGGGTTTGCTGATCGGAAGGTCAGCGGTTCGAAACCCCGCAACGGAGTGAGCTCCTGTTGCTCTCTCCTAGCTCCTGCCAACCTAGCAGTTCAAAAGCACACCAGTGCAAGTAGATAAATAGGTACCGCTGCGGCGGGAAGGTAAACGGAATTTCCATGTGCTCTGGCACTCGTCACGGTCCTCCGTGCACCAGAAGCGGTTTAGTCTTGCTGGCCACATGACCCGGAAAAGCTGTTTGTGGACAAACGCCAGCTCCTTCAGCCTGAGAGTGAGATGAGCGCCACACACCTCATAGTTGCCTTTGACTGGACTTAACCGTCCAGGGGTCCTTTACCTTTACCTTTCTTACCTTTTACTCTACCTCCAGTGCTGGAGGCACCAATGCTTCTGAACATTGGTTGCTGGAAATGACAGGAGGGGAGAGTGTTGCTCTTGTGCTCAAGTTCTGCTCGCTTGTTTCCTGGTTGACTACTGTGAGACCAGGGTGCTGGACTTCATGGGCTATTGACCTGACTCTGCAGGCTGTTCTTATGTTCTTACATTATGTTCTTATGTAACTATATGGGATAGTTTCACTTCCCAAGTGAGAGCTGTCTACCAAGCGCATATTCTGAACAAGACCACAGGTCCGTGCTAGAAGACTTTGAAGATACTTGCTTTCACTGAATAGCATAGCAACCATTTTTCCTTTCCGGACAAGGCTCAATGGCAGCAGATCCATGGGTTTAAATCCAGGTCTGTGCCATGGAGGGAGGTGTCCTGTTTTAACATCTGAAGCTACACATGGCTAAGGAGTGCAGAAACCTCGCCAGGCCCACTGCTGACCTTTCCAAAGCTCCTCTTCCAAAGTGACCCCCCCCCCTCACCAAAAGAAAGAAAAAATCAGTTATAAAAAATATTTTTGCATTCCAGTTTAACTAGTCTCAGGTAAGTAAAAATGTCCCAAAAGTTCCCTGCTAGAAGACAATAAAGGCTGCATATGAGCAGCTCATCCATCGAAGGAGAACTCAGTCCTTTGCTTCATTAGGCACTATTTATTGTTTTCATTTCCATTGCTATGGCTACTATTTATTACTGGCAATTTTAGCATTTAATAGTAATGTGAGAGATGGTAAAAAGTGCCATTAAAATGGGAAATGTTTTATTGTGCATGAGCAATTAGTGTTTAAAATTTTAGACAAAGACAGGAAGAAATTTGCACAACATTGGACAGTGAAATGCGGCCTGGGTGAAAGATTAATTTTACATCTAGCGAATCATCTCATATTGACTGAGTTCATTATGGATGAAGTTTGGTGGCCTTCTGACAGCACTTAATGATGATTTCAGAATATCTGTTTAAATTTTCTCTAATTCTTAGGTTTCTGTCTCTTTGTTGCCAGTTTGTTGTTGTTGTTTAGTCGTTTAGACGTGTCCGACTCTTCGTGACCCCATGGACCAGAGCACGCTAGACACTCCTGTCTTCCACTGCCTCCCGCAGTTTGGTCAAACTCATGCTGGTAGCTTCGAGAACATTGTCCAACCATCTCATCCTCTGTCGTCCCCTTCTCCTAGTGCCCTCAATCTTTCCCAACATCAGGGTCTTTTCCAGGGAGTCTTCTCTTCTCACGAGGTGGCCAAAGTATTGAAGCCTCAGCTTCAGGATCTGTCCTTCCAGTGAGCACTCAGGGCTGATTTCCTTCAGAATGGAGAGGTTTGATCTTCTTGCAGTCCATGGGACTCTCAGGAGTCTCCTCCAGCACCATAATTCAAAAGCATCAATTCTTCGGTGATATTGCCAGTTACAGGAAGCTTAATAAAGAGATTTCAGAACCAAAACTGACTTCCATTTCACCGTGCCTTAGACCAGAAACATTAATTAAGGTTGGATAAGCCATACACAAAAGCAGAAAATCACTCTCTTCTCATGCAAATAGGCAAAGTTAGCAGAAGAGACCTGTGGGGCTGTGCTTTTTGCCTTGGTCCTATGGTTGACCCCTCAGCTCTTCCTCTGCCATCCATGAATTGGCGTGACTGTCTGAGGTGGCACATTTCCTTTGTCCTTTGCAGGCTTCCCTGGATCGTGGAACCCTGACTGAGGTAGGCCCTTGACTGAGGTAGGCCTCACTACTCCCTTTCATAGTGTGAGCCAATGGTTTGTTTTTAGAAACTATGGTTTGGCACACAGTCCGAACACAGCCTCTTCCTCAGCTTAACCTGCCTTATGCACTTTGTTGTGAGAATAAAAAATAATATGAACCCTGAAACCTGCCCCCCCCCGAATTGTCTTCTTCTAACTGCACTGCCAATATGCAACCTTTTCACATGCACTGTTTTATTGTGGGGAGCTGAACCATTCACTTCCTGTGCCAAAGTGGTACAGTCCAGAAAGGACTAGGGCTGCCACACATCTGGGATTTCCTGGATATAGCTGAGATTCATCTGTCGAAAATGGCATCTGGGCGAAATTTTCGAAAAGTGGCAAAAATGTATGGGAAAACCAGACCCATATCGGAAGTGTTGATTTTTTGATATTTTTTTTGGGTGACATTGGTAAAAACTATATTTGGGAATGGGGGAGATTTTGTAGGGAAAAAAGCTCAATGACTTTTCTGTCTGGATTTTCACTTTTTAAAATATGGCAACCCTAGAAAGGACAGGAACATGGGCTATTTCTGCATAATGCCATCAACCTTCAAACCATGATGGATCAAGTGGTGCTAGCATATGCATTATTATTATTATTATTATTATTATTATTATTATTATTATTACAAATATGAAACATCAAAAAATGAAAACATCATCAGCTGACATTAACAATATAAATAATCTGTCATTCCTGACTTCGTATAAGCGGTCCATACGTCCAAATTGAAATCCAGATATTGGCTATTACAAGATGCAGAAAGGGCAGTGAGATTTTCAGTCTACTGAGAAATGGATGGGGAGTGTTTATCCTTCCAGCCTTGAAGTGTAAGTCTCTTTGAAGCCATAAGGGCTCTCAGGATTCACTTCTGTTGCCCATCTGTTAGTCCTCACATCGCAGGAATATAATTTAAAAGTGTGGGAACATCCGCGAAGATCAAGGATTTCTTGTAAACTAAAGTTTACAAGAAGAGTAATTATTGACCTAAAAGAAGGCACTACAGGACACAGCAGGACATATGCCTGAAAGAAGCATGGTCAACATTATGCTGCCAGCTTCTATATGAGGAACCAGGTTCTATATGAGGAACCAGGGGTACTCTCATTTTAACTCAAGAAAATCACCATTTTATAGTTCAAATCGGGAAAAATAAATACAGTAAATGGACAAAAGCACAAAGATTCACAAAATGTTTAGGGGTATGCGTACCCCTGCGTACCCCCAGGAAAAAAGCACTGCATACAGGCAACCTCTGCTTTGCATGGGGGTTGCATTCTGGGTGATTGTGCATGTCAGCAGAGCATGCTTAAGTCTGCCCCACTGTGCCCATACCCTGCCCCTGTTCCACCCCCATTCCTCCCTCTTCCAGGTCCGAAAATGGCCCACAGCCTACTTGTGCATGGCTGCACATTCTTTGAATGGGCACAAAATAGGGGTAGCCTGTATATATTCATGATTTTCTCTGTAGTCCCCCCCCCCAAAGGCAGACTATTCAGCACACGTTTTTGATGCCTGCTGCAGCAATTGCGGAGAGAAAATTAGAACCAGCCAGGTTTGTTACAACTCATGGTCGATGAGGAGAGAGCTTCACCACGAGCCTCAGTTGGGATGGCACACTAAAACAAACCTTGGTTTAGTGTGGCATGGCAGCAAAAGAAGACCACTGAGGAGCTTGCACAGTCTTGCTAAGCTGATGTTTGGCTTAGTCTGCTGTGCGAACCAAACCACTGAGAGAGTGGCTCTTTAAGACTGACCCCGTGACTTTGCGCAGGCAAAGCATATCCTCTACCACTGAGCCACAGCCCTTCCAAAGTAGCTTCCAGAAATGCCACCATATTTTAAACCTTTGCTTTCCATGTGCAGCTGGGGCTCTTGTTTGCCGGAATTCAATCCTGGGCCCTGATTTTGAAAGCCATCCTTGCAACATGTTAAAAAGACGACAAAGGAAAGATGTCCGTTGCACATCTGCGGAGTGGCATTTGTCACTGTGGAGTCGCTACAGATCCACCCCTGACATTGGATGGCGCTGTGGTCTAATCCACCAAACTTCTTGGGCTTGCCAACGGAGTGTTGGTGGTTTGAAACCCCGCAACAGAGTGAGCTCCCGTTGCTCTGTCCCAGCTCCTGCCAACCTAGCAGTTCGAAAGCACACCAGTGCAAGTAGATAAATAGGTACCACTGCGACGGGAAGGTAAACGGCGTTTCCATGCACTCTGGTTTCTGTCATGGTGTTCCGTTGTGCCACAAGCAGAGAGCCAGTGTGGTGTAGTGGTTAAGAGCGGTGGACTCGTAATCTGGTGAACCGGGTTCGCGTCTCCGCTCCTCCACATGCAGCTGCTGGGTGACCTTGGGCCAGTCACACTTCTTTGAAGTCTCTCAGCCCCACTCACCTCACAGGGTGCTTGTTGTGGGGAAGGAAGGGAAAGGAGAATGTTAGCCGCTTTGAGACTCCTTCGGGTAGTGATAATGCGGGATATGACGTCCAAACTCTTCTTCTTCTTCTTCTTCTTTAGTCATGCTGGCCACATGACCCGGAAAGCTGTCTGTGGACAAATGCCGGCTCCCTCGGCCTGAAAGCAAGATGAGCACCGCAACCCCATAGTCGCCTTTGACTGGACTTAACCGGTCCAGGGGTCCTTCACCTTACCTTACCTTTACCCCTGACATCAGTGGTCAGGAAGACCAACACCTTACATATTTAAATCATTTATTTATTTTAAAATCTTTGGTTTTGAAAATTCAGCCCTCACATTACTACACGCTGCTATGCACACCACATTTCTCTGCTCCCGAAGCAATTAAATTCTCCCTGCCAATGTTTCCCCCCAAGCCGCAGTGCCAAGTTGCAACAATCTGGATTTCCTGGAGACCACACTAGCCAGAAACCGCCAGCTCCCAAGCATCCTGTGCGCATCATTTTTTATTCTGCCAGTTGTCCGAGAGCTCTCCCCCCACTGCTTCCCATCTCCCTTGTGGACTATAAGGGAGGCATCTTATGGTTTGACCTCAGTCTAGGACAGTGGCTTCAGTCCCTGCGTGCCTCCCCATCCTCAGGGATTTTGAATCTCCTGGTGACTGACAGTCAGCTATAAAGAATTCTTAGCCCGGAGCCCATTTGTTATCTTGCAACTGAATGAATGGGCAGGTGCAATCCCTCCCCATTAGCAGTATTTCTGCGGAGTATTTTTCAGGAGATACCTCGATATTTAAGCCTTGCTGCTCTTGCAGGCGGCATTATCTACTCCCGCGCTCCTTGCCCACCTCGCCTCTTCCCTCGGGCAAGCACTTCTGTGTGGAGTTCGTGAGCCGTTTTTAATTCCTCCTAGATCAAACCTGATCCTCTGCCATGTTTCTGGTTTTCTGTCCCCCCGCCCCAGAATGGCATAAAGTATAACCAGTCCTGCCATCTTGCGCCACAAAATCCCCCCTTTACGTGCAACGGAAGCAGGGAAGAGAGAGGAGAATGGTCTAATTTAATCAGCACAGAAGCTGATTCATTCAGGCATCTGTTGTGGCTGTGGCATGCAACATTCTCCGCTTGCCCCCTCCCAGACGGAGCCATTTGTCTTTCCTAATTCTGGGCATGTCTGCAGCAGCTGTTTCTTGAGGGATAGGTCCCGTGGCGAGCAGCTGGGATGCCAGTAGCATCTCATTACAGCCCCCCGATCTAGTCTGCTCATGAGGTTTTTCGCCCTTGGAAAGTTAGTGCCTCCTCCTTAAAGCAGTACTAACTTACTCCCAGTGGCGTTGCCCCTTGTCGCAGTGTCCCAGACAAGTGAACGCAGTTTGCCAGCGATGTATTGCATCTCAATTTCTTCCCCCTTCCTCCTCCTCCTCTTCTTTTTGGGGGGTGGGCCCTTTTATTTCTGCAGTCTCTTGATACTTGGCAATGCAGGAGACTTTTCGAGACACTGGAGATCCGCCATACATTGCAGATAGGCTGCATCTGGCTTAGAGGTTCGTGGATGTTTTTAGGCCTGTGTTTAAAAATGGTACAGGCGATTCTCCACTTACGCTTGCTAGACTCACACGATGTAGCACATATGCACGGCAATGGGAGATAATTAAACTCGGAAATGGTGGGAGAGAGCTGGACGGTCCTCGTGGCTTGCAAGGAGACCATCCTAAGGGCCGGAAGAGGACATCAATGAGGCAGGAGTAAGTCCCAAAGAGACTGGAGGTGCAGCAAGTCTTGTTTCAGCTGCTCAGCCTCCCCGCCTAACAGCTGACGTGCGTGGCAGTCCAGCAGCTGCTTTCTTGCCTGTCCTCCATCCTCCTAGCCCCAGAGCTTTAATTCTAGTTGTGGATATTTTTGGATATAGTATTTTTGGTCTAGAAGGCTGATCGCCGAAGAATTGACGCTTTTGAATTATGGTGCTGGAGGAGACTCTTGAGAGTCCCATGGACTGCAAGAAGATCAAACGCATCCATTCTTAAGGAAATCAGCCCTGAGTGCTCACTGGAAGGACAGATCGTGAAGCTGAGGCTCCAATACTTTGGCCACCTCATGAGAAGACAAGACTCACTGGAAAAGACCCTGATGTTGGGAAAGATGGAGGGCACAAGGAGAAGAGGACGACAGAGGACGAGATGGTTAGACAGTGTTCTCGAAGCTACAAACATGAATCTGACCAAACTGCGGGTGGCAGTGGAAGACAGAAGTGCCTGGCGTTCTCTGGTCCATGGGGTCACGAAGAGTCGGACACGACTGAACGACTAAACAACAACATTTTTGGTCTGGATTGGAGAGTGTGTTGCAGGGAGGGTCTTTAGAGCAGCATTTCTCAACCAGGAGCCATATGGCCCCCTGGGAGCCCCCAGGATATCTTAAGGGGGGCACAGGTGACAATTGTGTAAATGGGGGGCACATAGCACAAGATTAGGGGGCCACAGACTAGAGGAAAGTGAGAAGTGAAGAAAAGAGAGAAGTGACCAAGAAAAGAAAACATTCATGGCATTTTGTATTTGGGAGAATGAGGTTTCAGTCATGTGAATTTATTTATTCAGCCTAACACGGAATCGCCTTAACATAATGAACAGAAGTGATCTCCGGTTATCCCTCACAGCAATAGAACCAGATATAAAAAAGTTTGTTTCTGGTCATCAAGGGTCACATTGACTGAGAAATACTTAAAAGTATAAATTTTTATGTAATTGTATTTTGTATAAATTATAAAAATATAAAAACAAAGCATGTTCTATTTACAAACAAAACATTTAAATAGTTACCTTTCTACTGGTAGGACGGGGGGCCACAGGAAGGAAACAAGGTCGGGAAACGTTTGAGAAACACCAGTTTAGAGGGTGCTCCTCACTGTACGTAATTTCACTTATACTCACGGGCCCCTGAAACATAACCCCTGTGCTCCAATTGGGGGTACAACCATTGCTCAGTGGCAGGACACTTGCTTTGGATGTAGAAGGTTCAGATTCAGCCTTGGGCATCTTCAACTAAAAGAGCTGAGTTAGGAGATCTGGAAAAGCCCTCTTGTCCGTGTACATTGCAGTCATCTTAATTGTGAAGTTACCAATGGATGGCCATCTGTCATGGATGCTTGAGCTGAGATTCCCACATTGCCAGGGGTTGTACTAGATGGTTCTATAATGCATGGCCCTCTCCCTGCCCAGAAATCATTGTAGTTGGTTGAAGTTGGCAGTTGGTGCTGTGAGGTCACCTGGGCTTGTAATGACAGTTAAGGATCTCAGAGCACACCTTCTCCTTTACAGGCAGCTCAGCCCCATCTAGAATTAGTGTACAATCCAGTTTCCAGACCTGGGAATTGACTATCCATAGCAGGCACAGGCAAACTCAGCCCGCCGGATGTTTCGGGACTACAATTCCCATCATCCCTGACCACTGGTCCTGTTAGCTAGGGGTGATGGGAGTTGTAGTCCCAAAACATCTGGAGGGGTGAGTTTGCCTATTCCTGATCTAAAAGGTAGCTCGTATGATCAGGATTCAGGCCCAGTTTATTAGCCCATATCAGACCTATGATTGCATCCAGGCACCAGCTTAGGACATGCACACAGCCTCTCTTGATTCAGATGTTACAGAGAAGTAGAGCTGGATATCATTAGCATCCTGCTGACACCTTGGCCTAAATCTCCTAATGATATGCTTCACAGAGTCCGTGGCAATGAACTGGATGCATATCAACATGGTGAGCAGCCCGCGAGGCTTGACAGTAATTATTATTTGTCCTGAAAACATTGGCCTTCGGAATCAAAATGATTTTCCCCCACATTAGAAACTCACCAGTGCAGAGTATTGCTCAGGAGAGTGGGTGGAGGGTGGGAGTAAAAATTGTGGGGCTTGGTAACTCTTATGATTACGGATACACATGAACGCCTGCTGTTTTGGTTCTGAATGAGGGACAACTTGAAGGTTTGGGTAGGGCAGGAGGAGGAATGAATCTGGCCAAAGGGCCAGGTAGCTATCTCCCCCACACACCTTGTGGGCCGCATTTGACAGGCGGGTGGAGCCAGACACCTGTCATAGTGTGATTTATTTTAATTTTTATTCTTTGCCCACACGTGTCTTCAGAAGACCCTTGAGAGCCAGTGTGGTGTAGTGGTTAAGAGCAGTGGACTCGTAATCTGGTGAACTGGGTTCACTTCCCCGTTCCTCCACATGCAGTGCTGGGTGACCTTGGGCCAGTCACACTTCTCTGAAATCTCTCTGCCTCACTTACCTCACAGAGTGTCTGTTGTGGGGGAGGAAGGGAAAGGAGATTGTTAGCCACTTTGAGACTCCTTAGGGTAGTGATAAAGCAGGATATAAAATCCAAACTCTTCTTCTTCTTCCTTTCAGAGCTCTTATCTTGCCCAGCATTTTGCATAGGCCTCTCGCTTTATTGGCCAAGGGAGCCAGTGTACAGCTTCCGGGTCATGTGGCCAGCATGACTAAGCTGCTTCTGGCAAACCAGAGCAGCGCATGGAAACGCCGTTTACCTTCCCGCCGGAGTGGTACCTGTTTATCTACTTGCACTATGACGTGCTTTCAAACTGCTAGGTTGGCAGGAGCAGGGACCGAACCACGGGTGTTCACCCCGTTGCGGGGATTCGAACCGCCAACCTTCTGATTGGCAAGTCCTAGGCTCTGTGGTTTAACCCACAGCGCCACCCGCATCCCGCAGAGAGGGGGCTTAGGGGGTGCCAAATATTGGCCTTGCACAGGGTGCCGTATTACCAAGGTACACCGCTGCTGGAAACCACAAGAGGGGAGAATCGCCCTTGTGCTCAAGTCCTGCTAACGGGTTTCCCACAGGCATCTGGTAGGCCACTGTGAGAAAAGAAGAAGAAGAAGAGGAGGAGGAGGAGGAGGAGTTTGGATTTGATATCCTGCCTTTCACTCCCTTTAAGGAGTCTCAAAGCGGCTAACATTCTCCTTTCCCTTCCTCCCCCACAACAAACACTCTGTGAGGTGAGTGGGGCTGAGAGACTTCAGAGAAGTGTGACTGGCCCAAGGTCACCCAGCAGCTGCATGTGGAGGAGCGGAGACGCGAACCCGGTTCCCCAGATTCCGAGACTACCACTCTTAACCACTACACCACACTGGCTCTCGAGGATGATGGGTGGGCCATTGGCCTGATCCAGGGGGCTCTTCTTATGTTCTTATGGTGTAGGGCAGGTGGGTGTGACTTGGGCAAAGTGGCCTGACAGGCCAAATGGAAAGCCCAGAAGGCAGAGGGTCTCCACCTCTGGCGTAGGGGGAATGGTAGTCCTCCCCCTGGTTCTCCTCTGCTCCCGAGGTTCAGCTACAGCAAGGGAACCTTTGATTTATTTATTTTTATTTCAATATTTTTATTAATATTTTGTTAAGAGAATTTCATCTATGAGAAGACCGAGTGAGAAAAAGAAGAAAGTGAGTGAGAATGAAAAAAGAAACAATGGTGTTACATTACCATACGTTAATATACCGATATGTATGTTCTTATTATCCTAATACACATATACTTTTTGATAACCTAATATATTATGTGACAACTCATTCCAAATAGCATTGTGTTTATCCAAAGAAAGTCTGTGTCTATAAGGTGTCTGCTCATTTGTTGCCCATGTTGGCATGCCATCCCGTTAGGGTGTGGTAGAATCCATTTTCTCTGTCCCGTTGTCAATTTCCATACAATGGGTATCTAGTTCAAGAGCATATTCACCTCTGAAAATCTTACAAGCGTCCAGAACTTTCTCCCGAAACTTAGTAAGTGTGGGACACAGTAAAAGCATATGTTTCAAAGAAGCATCGTCCATGTAATCTCTTTCCTAGCGTAAGAGTTGACAGCTGCATTCCCTTGGGGGGGTCATCTGTTGGGGCCACGTATTGGTGGTGGATAGGGCTGAAGTCATATGTTGGTGGAGCAGTTGAAAAAGGCTGGTGAGGACAAAAAAGAGACCCTAATAATGTGGGTGACGATAACAATATGTTTGGCGTGGTAAGGCAGAACATTGCCTATCAGCAACACTTCTAAAACATTTTTATAGACTTGACCTTGACTCAGATTAAGTCCACATCGACTGTGTACAATTGTCCTTAGCCCAGAATTCACGTCTCACTGAGGTCATTACCGCTTTCTGGAAGGGCGCCAGAGCAGGTGGGGAAGGAGACAGGTGTTGGCAAACTTAACCCCGAATGTGTTCCCTTGTAATGAAGTGAATGAGGCCGGGGGGGGGGGGAGAGAATGACAGTTCACCTGTTTCATGAAACAATTGCTCCAGGCTGTTCCGTTGGGCAGAACCTCAAAACACCCTAGAATAGCATCAGCGCGCCTATGAATTCCATGCATACCTCATAAGGGTAGGATTCTTAAAGAGCTTTGCATAACAGAACCCAGACAGAGGAGCAACCATCTGGCAGAGCTGTGAGCAGGGCGGTTCAATCGCATTGCTGCAAGGTATTTATTCTGTGCTGAACAGTTTCCCCCACAGTTCCATTAAATGGATCTACAGTTATTATTATTCTGCTGGTGATGATTGATTGATTGATTGCTCACTCTTCGCCCTGAGATCTAAGGGTGGGACACAACCGTTGAACGTACAACATTACTAACAGTTCGAAACAAATTATAGCCTCAAGAATAGAGTAGCATCCAAAAATATGCACCTCGAGTGTCAAAGGTTACTTCACTTGTATAGTGTAAATATAGATATATAAATTATAAAGGGGCACAGAGTTTTGTAATGTGTATGTATATCGGGGCAGGAAATTCAACTCCGTTCTTACTTTAATGTGAACCCATCAGTTTCACAGTTCCTGAAATATTCACCTCTCCAAATTTTGTATTTTTAAAAAATGTTTAGAAAAATGTATATACATGGGGAAATTTTGCATACAGCGTTATGATGCATTAGGTGCAAGTACTTGCAACTATGTGTAAACTGGGGAGAGCTGCATAACAAAATGTGCAAAAGCAATTATTTTTGTGAGTTGTTGGGTTTTTTTATATAATGGGAAATGATGTAGAAATGTGGCAAGCTGAACTTAAGACTGGGAAAATGAGAGGCGGAAAGAAACCAGCGTTGACACATTTGGCCATCCCTCGATGTAGATTTTTAAATTGTGTATGGAATTCATCCAAACCTCTCCTAATTGCAGCATGACGGAGGTGATGAACACACGCGAACCTGTTATGGAGGAATTTACCTTGAGCCAGCCTGAGGAAGAAGGAGGCACCTCCAGCCAGGTAAATGTAGGCAAATTACACACCATGCGACAGCCAACTCATTTTATCTATTTAATGTTTGTCAAAAGTGTTTAGCTTCCTGGAACCACTGAGAAGGGTACAGGTACACTGTATATATAAATAGAATTCTTTTTAAAAAAGTTTTATAAGGAGTAGGAGACTGGCTTTCTTCTTTCCTTCTTTTGCTGTTACTTTGAAGCCTTGGGCAAAATTCATGTCGGCTTCAATGGCAGCTAACAATGTTTCATCATAGCCCAGGCAGAGCAGTCAGGTGTGCAGCCACTTGGACCTGTCATCAGTTAAGTGCATAAAACTGAAAAGGTATACCCAGGATCTACAGCAGGGATAGGGAACCTGTGGCCTTTCAGGTGTTGGACTCCAACTCCCATCAGCCTCTTTCAATGGTCAGGGATGATAGGAATCATAGTCCAGAACATCTGGAGGGCCGCAGGTTACCCAGTTCCGATTTATGCATTGGAATGGTCAACACTTGGAATGGGTACCCCGTTCTGGCTGCAGCGTTGTTGGACAGCTGTTTTTGGACCTCTGCTTTAGAGACTGGAGAGCTGCTCTCTGTCCTGGCTGGCGTCCATTTACAGGGGATTAACATGCAAAATGAGGGGCGCGGGTGGCGCTGTGGGTTAAACCACAGAGCCTAGGACTTGCCGATCAGAAGGTTGGCGGTTCGAATCCCTGCGATGGGGTGAGCTCCTGTTGCTCGGTCCCTGCTCCTGCCAACCTAGCAGTTCGAAAGCATGTCAAAGTGCAAGTAGATCAATAGGTACCGCTCCGGCAGGAAGGTAAACGGCATTTCCATTCGCTGCTGTGATTCACCAGAAGCGGGTTAGTCATGCTGGCCACATTACCAATAAAGCGAGATGAGCGCCGCAACCCCAGAGTCGGCCACGACTGGACCTAATGGTCAGGGGCCTCTTTACCTTTTTAACATGCAAAATAATAAGGTGAGAATGATGCCGCCAGAACAATCCATAGGCATCCCAAGTTGTTCCCCAAATGGCCTTTTAAGTCTAATCCTACTCAGGGGTAGGTTGCATTGTGTCCAATAGGACTTACCTTTAGGTAAGTGTGCATAGGATTGCAGTCTTAATGTCTTTAAAGTGACATACAGGTCTTTAGAATAATTTATGCCTTTCTGGAAGCCTTCCATTAACCTGATGTTCTCCAGATGTTTTGGACGACATCAGCCACAGCCAGTGCATGTTCAGTAAATGAATGAATAAATAAGGATCCTCGTTTGGAACTCAGTGTAAATCCTATTATACACAGTGGAACTTACACCAAATTAAATGAATGTAGAATTGCACTGCTACCATGCTAAGCATGTCTACTCAGAATTTAAGCCCAACTGAGTGTAGAGCATTGCAGTTCTTAGAGATTTAAGTTTTTAATTAATTTGGGGTTTGGAACAAGGTACGAAAGGTATGAGCACTTCTTACCCAGATGTTGCCACAGATCTGGATGGCATCTTTTGGGGAATTATGTCTGATGCTAGAATATCACATGTTTCTTCACGCCTCTGATATTACTGGTAACAATTCCTATGCCTACTGTGTGAATTCTTCTCAATATGTGTTAGTTATAGTAAATGTCAGAACTTGGATTGTGGTTTATATTTACTGGTAATTCTTAAGAGTTTAGGCAGCCTACTGGGAATTGTCATGAATGTATTGAGGTTTAACATTTATACGCCCATGGTGCGTGGCAAATTTCTTCTGCCAGCAAGTGATGAGAATGAAGATGACATTTTGCTGAGAGCTGTCAGGAGGACTTGAAATTTACTGATAGACCTTCAAATATTTCTGACCAGTTCCTCTAAACCTCGGAAGAAACTCAAGAACTACAAGTAAATGTCACGATCCACCAAGTTTCTGGAACTTAGTGCAACAGAACATGTACACCCACACAGACATATTAACTTGCTAAGTGTTTTTCTTCTTCTTACGGTTCTCTCCTTCAGTGGTACTTGGGTATAGAGGACTCATGTAGTCCTTCACAACAGAACGAGCTTTTATCATTTTGAGTGTTGCACTTAAAAAAAAAAGGATTCTTGCTAACTGCATAGGCAGCTCTGAGATTGAGAATAGCTACCATTGCCACTCAACAGGTGGTCAGGCAGACGACACATATTTATTCAGGGCTGAGGCCAGAAATGTGCTCGAATGAATGAGGCATCTTTTCCCTTGCAGAGCTGCATTCATTCTCCTGAATAATATGATCCGACAAGTGGCATTGACAGCACCGAGATGAATGAGAAAGCATATAATGGTGGTGGCCTGGGACAGAGTGTCGTATCTAAATAAGTCCTACTCGGGGTAGACCCCTCATTGAGATCTGTGGACTTACATTAGTCATCAACTTGAATCAATGGATTCAACCATTCCTATTGATACTGATGGATCCATTTCAAGTATTTGCTACTTCCACTGTCGGAATGCTGGCTTACAAGAGTCTTCTACTTGGCCACTGTCAGAACAGGATGCTGGAACTGATGTTCTAGCAGGCTCTTCTTATATTTCCAGCCAATCATTTGGCTCTCTGGCAATCCTCTCTGCACCTACCAAAATATATTTGTTAATTGAGCATACACCGTGCTTTGGGTTGGGGATTGTCACGCATTTTCACAGTGGGTTATTAAACGCCAGTTGTTGTTGTTTGCATTGCGCCATATTCTTCCCCAGAATGATGAGGCGTCGATAGCAACGCCTCACAGCAAACAACTGTTGCCCCAAGAAACCATGAATAACTCATAACGCAGCACCGCTAGTAAAGCACAAAGGGTTGAAGATGAAGGTCTTGATTTAGTAGTGCAAACGTTGCCTTTTGTTACCAGAGACCGAGTGTGAATGTTAAACCGTTTTTCCTTTTCAATTGCCTCCATGGCAACCATGTCTGGTCGGCAACTACTTTAGCCAGCAGGCAACGTGGAGGTTGTGGGTGGAGGGACCCCTGGCTCTCGTTCCAATGAGAACGGCTTCAAATCATTAATTTGTAGAGAGGCAACCACATGGGTGCAAGGAAGGTTTTCTTTAAAACTCATTTTCTCAATGTTCTGGCATGTTACAAGCCGACGTGTTCATCCTTGAGTGAAAAGCACTCCACATCCAAATTGAGAAAACAAACCTTTACCAGTTAAATCCACTCTCCTCCAGATTACTCTCCAGTAAAATAACTTCCTCAACAAGGCATACAGCCACAGGAAGACATTGCATTCAAACCTACTGGTCATGAAGAAGCTGCCCCTTCCACAAATAGGTATTTATTTATTTTAAAAGTAGGTGTTGTTAGGGCTTGCTGATCGGAAGGTCGGTGGTTTGAATCCTCACAACAGGGTGAGCTCCCGTTACTCGGTCCCAGCTCCTGCCAACCTAGGAGTTAGAAAGCACATCAAACTGCAAGTAGATAAATAGGTACCACTCCGGTGGGAAGGTAAACGGCGTTTCCATGCGCTGCTCTGGTTTCACCAGAAGCGGCTTAGTCATGCTGGCCACATGACCCGGAAAAACTGTCTGTGGACAAACGTCAGCTCCCACGGCCAGTAAAGTGAGATGAACGCCACAACCCCAGAGTTGTTCACGGCTGGACTTAACTGTCAGGGGTCCTTTACCTTTACATTTAGGTGATGTTAAGACCTTTCTTCTTTTTTGAAATTTGGAAAATCAGCTTGTTAATGAATCTTTGCTTTTGTCTTCACCCATTCCAAATCCTTTTGGTGTGTAAAGCAGAAAATGCAAATGGTTCTCAACTTCCACTCATTAATATGGAGCATGATCCACAGAAAATTCTCCTCCGTGCGCCTCCTTGAGCTGAACAGGAGCTGCACAAGGTCAACCCTCTTGCTTTTATGTAGTTCACCTTCATTTTCATAGGGCATGTCCTGATGAATTCTCTAGCGGGTCGATGCACCCGAGAGCCAAACTTGCCTGCCCCTTGCTCTCTGTTGAGAAATGTCAAAAAACAATAAATAATGTAAAAAACGAAATGAAATATCACCTTAGGCTTTTCCAGAGGCACACGAAAAGTACCCCAAGCTGTCGAAAAGATTACCCTCCATTGTGGTGGAGCCATCCGAGACGGGGGATGTTGAAAGTGGAGAGCTTCGCTGGCCACCGGACGATCTGAAATCCATGGAGGACAAGAAGGCTCTCGCTGCGCAGAGGGCTCAACAGCAGAAAATGGATCTTGAAAGTATGGGTCATTTAATTTAACCTCTGCCAGGGGGTGGGAGGGGAGCCTGAAACAATACTTTCAAAATGGCGGAAGGGTATGCCATGTCTATATACCAGCTCACTGTTGTGCAACATCTCCAGGAGAAGAATATGGCAAGCTGGTGCCTCTTCATTGACTGTCCCTAAATACTGCCCCTAGTTGCTGCATTGATTAGTTGGTTGGTTGGCTGTATTCATAGGTCGCCTTTTATAGAGCAAAGCTTCTTTCTTCACCCTTCAGAGTACAGTGGTACCTCGGGTTACATTCGCTTCAGGTTACAGACTCCACTAACCCAGAAATATTACCTCAGGTTAAGAACTTTGCTTCAGGATGAGTACAGAAATCGCGCAGTGGTGGCGCGGCAGCAGCAGGAGGCCCCATTAACTAAAGTGGTGCTTCAGGTTAAGAACAGCTTCAGGTTAAGAACAGACCTCCGGAACGAATTAAGTCCTTAACCCGAGGTACCACTGTACTGAAGTACTAAAGTAACATAATCATAGAGTTGGAAAGGACCACAAGAGTCATCTAGTCCAACCCCTTGCAATGTAGGAATATTTTGCCCAACATGGCGCTCAAACCCACAACCCTGAGATTAAGAGTGCCATGCTCTTCCTGACTGAGCTACCCTGCTGTCATAGGACTGGTTCTTTCTTTGCCCCTCAGAGACACGAAGTGCCATGGAACTTGCTTTGCACCTCGTGAGTCACGAAATGTTACGGAACCTCTTTTACCACCCTCAGAGGGCGACTGGAATTCATTCTTGCTCTTTCCTTGGGCGCAAGAGGCCCTGCTCTTCATCGGGGAGGAAGAAGAGCAACCCTCCTGGCTCCTCTCAGAATCCCACATGCCCCTTTGCCTCTGAAGCCACAGGGACTGTGTGTATAATCTGCCGATTTCCTGACGTCCCTTCCCAGCTCTTTGAGAGCTGTGAGGCCTCCGTTCTGTGTCACCCTCCAAGCTGCTTATCTGAAGACCGTGGGAATGCAGAAGTGTCTTCTCCAAGTTTCCCCACCTTCTTTTAGAGGCCTCCCTGCAGGGGCACCATCTGGGGGGGCAGCCCCCCCAATATTTCCAAGGAGAAGCCTGCCCCCCTCTGAAAAGGATACAGCAGGATGAAGCATCTCCACTCTGGTTCATCCCTTTGACAATCGCCAGAGTGCTTTCCTAGAAAGCTTTGTTGACTTCTGGCAACCTTGCTGAGGTAGATTAACTGGTGCTCTGAGGAAGGCCCCATCTGCACTGTATATTGCTATAAGGCTGTGACATGCCACTTTAAACAGCCATGGCTTCCCACAGAGCTAAAGTTCCCAGACTTTCCTGGGAAGAGGAATTCATCGTTGTGTTACGGCATGAGCAGAGCGCAGACAGCTCCACACCGAATTGTGTCATTGAACCATAGCTGTCAATGTTTCCCTTTTTTTAAGGGAAATTCCCTTATTCCGAATAGGATTCCTCACAAGAAAAGGGAAAAGTTGACAGCTATGCATTGAACAGAGGACGTTGCTTGTAGAAGAAAATATGCCAGATAGTTGAGTAAGGTCAGCAACAGTATATTTTTACTGACAGGTAGTAGAAGAACTCAAGGGACGCGGGTGGCGCTGTGGGTTAAACCACAGAGCCTAGGACTTGCCGATCAGAAGGTCGACGGTCCAAATCCCCGCGACAGGGTGAGCTCCCGTTGCTCAGTCCCTGCTCCTGCCAACCTAGGAGTTAGAAAGCACGTCAAAGTGCAAGTAGATAAATAGGTACCGCTCCGGCGGGAAGGTAAACGGCGTTTCCGTGCGCTGCTCTGGTTCGCCAGAAGCGGCTTAGTCATGCTGGCCACATGACCCGGAAGCTGTACGCCGGCTCCCTCGGCCAATAAAGCGAGATGAGCGCCGCAACCCCAGAGTTGGTCACGACTGGACCTAATAGTCAGGGATCCCTTTACCTTTAGTAGAAGAACAGTTCTCTAGCATTCCTAAGGTCCTCAGAGGTTTCAATCGCTTGTGTAGTTAAACACATTCAGGACTGTAGTAGAAAGGGGTCATACCTCAATCTGCCTCTCATTCCAGACTGGCAGCTTGCAGAATAGAGCAATGAAGTGTTTCCAGCAAAGCACCCTCACAGCAGCGATCCAACACAGGAAGGTTAGGTTCCATCCCACAGATTGTTGATAACACAAGACCACTTATACTCTCCTTAGCGCAGTTATTTGCCTCTGACACACCTCATAAGTTCATTGAGCTCGTGACCTTGAGCTGCAGGTGCAAGACAAGAATGTTCATTTCACCATTTCTTGACTTCTCTCTTTGCAAGGATGCGCTTATGCACCACTCTGACATATCAAGCCATTTTGGGAATTGCAATTTCTCATGGGGATTAGGGTGGTCTCCTAACAACGCTCAGTGCCGCTGACAAACGAACTTCCCAGGATTCCTTAGGGGAAGCCATGACTGTTTTAGAGCACAGCAGCACCTCGGCTTACGTAACCCTCTGGTTACGTAAACTTCATGTTACAAAAGCGGCACACCCGGAAGTATCGGACTGGGTTTCACCACGTGCGCATGTGCAGAAGCGGTCTGCCGCTGCACACATGTGCAGAACAGTGATCCTCGGTTTGCGGAAACCTCAGGATCCAGCCAGACCTCTGGAATGGATCCCGTTCACAACCGGAGGTACCAATGTACAGTGGACGCTCGGGTTGCAAACGTGATCCATGCGGGATGCACATTCGGACCCACAGCGTTTGCAACCCGCAGCGGTGCGTCTGCGCATGTGTGGGTTGTGATTTCATGCTTCTGCACATGCGCACCTGCCGAAACCCGGAAGTAACCCATTCCGGTACTTGCGGGTTTCGGCGCGTCCGTAACCCAAAAAAATGCAACCTGAAGCGTCTATAACCCAAGGTATGACTGTACTATGATGTTGATTTAAGTGTGTTGTGCAGATGAGGTCTCCATATAAGACAGCTTTCTGTGTTCCTATGAAGAGGCTGAAAAAGGAGTAGATGACATGAGTATTAATATCCCTTTGGAGCTGTATCTTTGTACTTTTTTCCTTCCCGGGGGTGACACTTTACATTTTTTATACCCCCTCCCTTTTGTTCTATTGGCACTTTTAAAAAACAAATGGATTAATTCAAAAAAGAGAAAGGGGTAGATAAAGTCAAGGACTGGTATCTTGACAGTGCTGCAAGAGTGTTGATCTTAGCATGAAATGGGGACTGCTTCAGGCGGCTGAATGTTGCAAACGAGTGAAAGTTCATCTGAAACTAAACAGCCAGTGAATGTTTTCTCCTCCAGGTGCTTCGCCACATCAGGACATGGGAGACAGTACAGAATCCAGTGAAACCAGAACTGAGGGTGATGACTGAGGAACTTCATTCAGTGGGCCAGAAGTCGGAGATTTGGTGTGAACTTAATCAGAAAGCTAGCATATTCTGAAGACATGTCAGAGTGATCTATTTAAAAATTGCAAAAGGGTTTTTTTTCCTTAAAAAAAAAAATTAAGTTAGTACGTGACCAGGAATTTGTAGGCTTTAGAACTGTTCCTTTCAAAAAGTTTACCTTTTCAGGCTGGCGTTCATATCATTTAAATCTCCTTTGGGAGGAAGCGGATCGCATTGCGGAAATACATTCCAGTGATTATTAAAGTAAACACGAAACATGTAAACTAAACATGAGCAAGCTGAATTTGTTGCAGTTAGCACTTTTAAATGAAATTGCCTTGTTTGAGTAAGGCTACGATCAGCAATCCGTGGCAATGCATAAAGGGTTTGCATGGCTACAGAACTCTTTAAATCTATTAAGCCTCTCTTCTCTTAGCCATTTAAAAACTAGCACTGTGATATTATGGATAATTGATGTAATATAATGGCACCATTTGACTTTGTACCTTTTTTTTTTTTTGTATAGAGACACGAGCTTAACTTTTGAATTTGGGCTATATAGAATATTTAGGACTGCCTTTTAAGTGGCGCAGAACAAGGGAAATATACTTAATCCCGTTGCCCAAACTCTCTTTTTGTGTGGAAATCGAAATGACCCAGCCTTTTACTGACGCAGCGTATTTTAAAGACAACGAAACAAAAGTTTAAGGAGTTCTTTATCAGTGTGCATTTACTAGGTGTTCACCAGTGCTTGTGAATCGAATCAGTTCTGTGTTAGTTTGGTTGGCTGGGCTTTGCTTACAACTTGTGCAAACGATGCTCTCGTGGTCCAAATTCTGCCGTGGTGTAACTGAGCGCCCCCCCGCCCCCTGCCAAACCAGGGGAGCAATTGCTGCTATTTACATCAAGGTCGAATTTACTCCAGGGTGTTGATAGGAAATATTGTTGCTATTTTTATGACATTTTAAATATACAAATATATATATCTACACACACATATATAGTTATAGATATATACACCCTGCTGACTTTTTTACATACATTTTTGGGGTCTCAAGACTGGCTGGAACAGGTAAGGGGTGCATCTTTTGCCTAATTAGTACTGTCCCTCACACCATAATGTCTTATTTTGACTATTTAGTCTGCTGAGGGTTTTGTGCGTGTGTGTGGCCAGGTCTGAGGCATTAGTACAGGGGGCGGAAAACCTCAGGCCCCGGGGGTTGAATGTGTCTCTCCAGGACTCCCTGGCCCTGCTGCCCTCGGGACTCTCACTAGGCCACGCCCCTAACCCCACAGGCCACACCCCTCCCTGGCCTTGATCCGTGGCCGCCTCAAGTGCTTTTGCCTGGCTCGAACTGTGACAATGCCTCTTGCTTGCCTGCATGGAAGACAGAGAGCTGTGGTTGCAGAAACCTCTGCCTTTTGTGTGTGGCTAGAATGTATTATTATTATTATCATCATTATTTATTCAATTTATACACTGCCAAAGATCCCAGGGTGGTGTACAACATTAAGAAGACATTTTACAGAGCACAATAATGAAAACATAATAAAAAGCATAACAACAGACAGGATCATACTAAAAGAGTCATAATAACAGTCCACCTACGCCACAGCTTTAACAGCCCATAGATTATTCAGTGGGTAAAAAGGATTGTTTTTCCTGGTGCCTAAAGACATGCGATGATGGTGCCAGGCAGGCCTCTCTGGGGAGAGCATTCCACAATCGGAGCCACCACAGAAAAGGCCCGTTCTCATGTTGTCTGCTATTTGAAAGTAAGAGTCACATATCCACTGGACTTTTGCCTCTGGTACCATCCGCCACCGCCATTTGAATGTTCCCTGTGAGGATATGCAGCCATTGGGTTGAAAAAGGTTCCCTAAATTGGCAGGTGCCGTGAACAGAGCCACTGATACTAGCAGCCTTATCTGCACCGTAAGCTTAAGCTGGCACAAGAGTCCTGTGTAGTTTCATGAGTGACGCCTAATAATCTCCTAATTGTCAGCCCTCTCATCAAGCCACAGTTCCCAGGATTCTTTGGGAGGGAAGCCATGACAGTTTGACTGGAGTGAAGCTGATAGAGGTTTGTATGGTGTGTGCTTTGACAGAGGAGCCCAGTTGCACCTCATTCTTGCCCTCATTTTGATGTCCTCATAATCTGTTTCGGCACGAAGGACTTTTCATTCTCAATGTACTGTTAATCTAATATTTTGAAAACCTTTGATGACCAAAGTTCTCCAGGACATGGTGGAAACCAAAGCTCACTCTTTATGTGCTTGGGTACGGGGGAATCAAACTCTAAAGAAAATGTACTCCTCCGCAAATGATGGGCCTAAGTCAGTCATGTCTATTCCTTTCAATAGATCTATGTATGACTAACATTGCACACAACCCAAAGTCTTTTCCTCGCTCATCCTTTCATGCTTCCCCCCATTTTTGCATCACTTGCTTCCCTGCCACCCCACTTTCAGTGGCAGGCCCTGAAAAATAAGGCTGAAGAAATATCTGACATTGTAAGTGTAGCAGGCGATTTAATAACATCTCCAGTCCTCTGTGTAAACAGCTTTTTCCTCCCACCAGAGGCGGTTTAATAACAATCCTCTGTATGAAGTTTTTTTCCTCCCACCTCTCTTGAAAACCCACATATGAAGGTTTTTTTTAGAGTGCTTTAGCTGGAATTGATGAAGGCTAGCATGGAAGGGTACCTACTGGCTAGTTCCTGTAACATCACCAACTCTCCCAATAGTGGTTTTTAAGTGGGGTTGTGTTTTTTTAAAAGTAAGATGAAGAATTAACACATATGTCCATAGACATGTGCACAAATGTGCATCTGCTGCTTTTTCTTTTTTTAAGGGATAACTCAGTTTACAGAGTTAGGCTTCACCCTGTTGTGACTGCTCTTAAAATGCTGCTGCTTCTCTATTCATCCTATATTGAATATACAGTGCTCAAACTCTGTTATATATTGTGCAACAGAATAAAGCAGGCCAGTTGAACAAACTCAGAGAACCAGGGTTTTCTAGTCTCCGAACTTTGGAGTTATACCGAATTCTAGATTTTTCTACCGGTAAGTGATACAGACTAATATTGCTCCTGGCTCCTTTCCAAAATGTCTTACGGACTTGACATTTTCTCCCCAGGGCATGGGGAACTTATTGACATATTTGACCAACAAATGCTTTAATAAGACAGTTTTTTATACATTCTTAGTAGCTGGATTTTAATATACTTACTTAAAGACTTCTGTGCAGTAGACGTTTTAGTAGTAGAGGAGAAAGAAACATTTTCTCCATTAAAGCAACCTTAGTGTGTAAAGGTGTGGTTTATTTTGGGGGCACTGGAGGTTGGTGTGCCTCCCCCCCCCTTTAAAAAATAAAGAAGTTGTCCTGGAAAACAATATGTTAAATTCAGTTGAATTTTGCATTTTTATTGTCACCAAATGACCTTGTGGGCTGAATGTGTTTTGCCAAAGAATATCTGGAACCCCCAGCTTATAGTGTAATTGTTCAGCTGCCTCCTTGGTACCTGACAGTTCTCTCCTGTCTTTCTTTCACCAGTTGCTCTGAATAACTTTGCACTGACCAAAAATAAATGGGGAAATACAACATATCAGAATATCCCTCAAACTACCAATGTTGTCCATGTACGCCCTGTGGGAAAAGCATTGTACATTATTCCCGGGGGGGGGGGGCAAAGTATTGACCCTTGGAAGACATCCTTCCCCCTGCACAACCTCTGCAATCTTGCATGTGGCTTGAAACAAGAATGATCTAAGCCAAGGAGGGGCAGCCCATGGCCCCCCCTAGACTCCAACTCCCATCCGTCCCAAACATAGCACAGCCGTTAGTCAGGCACAGTGGGAGTTGTAGTTCAGTAACGCCAGGCAGGCCACAGGTTCCCCATCCCTGCTCTAAGTTATTTGCAACCTTCCTGTGCTTAAGGAGGAGGTACAGGGGTTTGAAAGACCAGCGTCCTTTTGCGACCACCATAGGAAGCATTCATTTCAACAATCTTCCTCCCTCTAAGTCTTCTCCCCATTATTTCAAGGGGTTGCGTGACTTTCTGGGGAAGCGCCTGCAGGCATGCGAAGTTGTAAAGCATGGGTCTTTTCCTGGATTTGCGTGCTACACCGTTGTTGTTCTTAAAGAAGAGAATATAGCCGTGCTTGTCAACAAGAAGGCATCTCGGCGCAGCCTTGGGAGCCATGGGTGTGTTTAAGCATTGAGGCTTGGAGCTGCTTAGCAATCTTGAGAGCAGGGTCTCCAAAGCTCCACAATACTCCACTCCCATTTCCCTTTCGATACTTGGCTTGTTCAAGGAGGCATCACTTTAGCAAACGAGGCGTGATTCAGAAGAGGGGGACACTGGAGTCGGCTGTTTCTTAGGTGAGGTTCACTTCCAGAGTAAATTAAGAGCTTACCATCAGCAACATGAGCAGAGTAAGAGGGACGCGGGTGGCGCCGTGGTCTAAACCACTGAGCCTCTTGGGCTTGCCGATCAGAAGGTCGGCAGTTCAAATCCCTGCGACGGAGTGAGCTCCCGTTGCTCTGTCCCAGCTCCTGCCAAACTAGCAGTTTCAAAAGCACACCAGTGCAAGTAGATAAATAGGTACTGCTATGGCGGGAAGGTAAATGGCGTTTCTGTGCACCCTGGTTTCCGTTAACGGTGTCTCGTTGCACCAGAAGGGGTTTAGTCATGCTGGCCACATGACCCGGAATGCTGTCTGTGGACAAACACTGGCTCCCTCAGCCTGAAAGTGAGATGAGTGTCACAACCTCATAGTTGCCTTCGACTGGACTTAACCGTCCAGGGGTCCTTTACTTTTGCCTTTTTATAAGAGGACAGTCCAGTGCTTGTGAATCCAAATAGCCTGCATTTCCTCTCCAACACTTAAAAGAAAACCCTGCTATATGCATTTAGCAAATTAATAGCTTCTGATCCTCATCCAGTTAAAATCTGTGGTGTGACTCATAGTGCAAACCTACACGTTTACCCAGAGAGATGTCCAACTGGGTTCAGTAGGGCTGTCTCCCAAGTAAGTGTACATAGGTTTATAGATTAATCTCCATTAAAATGGCCCTTGTGGTCTCTTCGATGGCCCTTGTGGTCTCTTCCAACTCTATGATTCTATGATTCTATTATGTCAGGAGTGCTCTGATGGTGTTTCCTGCTTGGCAGGGGGTTGGATTCGATGGCCCTTGTGGTCTCTTCCAACTCTATGATTCTATGATTCTAAAACCAATTGGTAATGATGTACAACTGCATCAGAACTGTCACTTCTCCCTGACTTCGAGTGGGTAGGTGGAGCACACCTTACCTGCCTGCCCACCAGCACACCTGCTCCAGCTCCAGCCCCCATGCCCTGGTTGTTGATGACAGGGTATGACTTTTTAATGGGGAATCACATCCTGCTATCCATACATGCATAGGCTCAGATTGCTTGGCCAGTTTGCCAGAATTGGCCTGAGTCACTGCTCAGTTCGAATGGGTTTACCTTAATGTATTTTCCCCCTTCTCCTGAAGAAAATGCATGAGTATAGGATCTATTTCTTTGCAGTTTCCTGCGTTCAGGGTGGCACAGAACACCCTTCTCATATTTTACCCCTCCGGGGCACAGTTAATGTACTGATCCAGGACTTAAATGTTTTATCGCTTAAGTACTTTTTTTTTTATCTCCCTCTCAGTGAGAAGCAGTGTAAGATCCTGTGCAAGGAACTGAGAAGAGAAAGAGGGGAAACTGTTTAGGAAAA
Organism: Podarcis tiliguerta; assembly: GCF_965153285.1. Lineage (NCBI taxonomy): Eukaryota > Metazoa > Chordata > Lepidosauria > Squamata > Lacertidae > Podarcis > Podarcis tiliguerta. Next base: position 120,407,997 of record NC_139534.1, read on the forward strand.
CAAATCTTTTATTGAAATCACATATATCACATTGTTTTATCAGTGGTGTTGTCTTGTCCGATAAACCTAATGGTGGTTCCTGTATTATTATTTTTGCTTCTAGATCAAAATGCTTTGTAGAAACCTAAAAATGAGAAGAAAATCCTCCTTGAGATGTTTGATCATATTTTTGTAGTATATTACATGCAGTGCATTTTTTTTTTAAGGGTGGGGGGAGATTTTATGGAATAATATATTGTTGAAACCTGCTCCTTTGTAGTTCTTTCATTTTTTTGTAAATTGCCATCTGTATATAACCTTCAACAATTGTGTGGCCTGTAGACGTATTTGGTCAATTAAAAAGCCTACAATGGAGCTGATTTGATGAGCTGGTATAATAAACATTTCTTTTAAAAAAATTGATCTTCTTTTTAAAAAAGATTTATTTCCACTTTCCTCACCCCACAAGCTGTTCTGGGAGTCCTCCCAACCTCTCCTCAGAGCACCCCCCCCCCAAAAAAAGGAGCACGCTCCCCACATTGCTGCAGTGGTGTAGTGTGGGTTGCCAGCACACAGGGCTACACAGAGGTGGGGTGGGAGGGAGAGAAACAGACAGAGTATGCATGCCCATTCAACTGCCTAACAGCATCCACATCACCCAGGAGATCACAGCTGCAGAGATAAGAAAAGAAGAGTTGTTCCTTTGTCTGGAGTGGTCACTTCCTGGTTCCCATGGAGAAGCCGTTTTCAACAGAACCCAGCAACAGAAGTGTCATGAATGAGCCAGCTCCCAGGAAAGGTTTGCAGTCGGCTGGAAAAAGCAGCCAGGAACAGAGAGGGTTAACTGCTAGGCAGGCTGAGCATCGGCTAGTGCCAATTCCCCCACCCCTTGGAATGCCAGTTGACAAGGGAATGGCTGAGAACGGGCACAACCCAGCCAATACTCTCAAAGAAGTGTAAACTGGCACAAACAGAGAAGGAAGCAGTTTGTCAGAATGGGAAGAGATTGGAGCTGAGCCAATCCCTCCTAAGAGTAGGCTAAGGGGAGGGCTATTAGACCAGAAACAAAGCAAGAGGTGCAAAGTGACAAAGTTCAATATATTCTGTAACTGGAAGGAATCTTCAGAAGGGTCATCGTGATCCGGGAGGCTGTGTTAGAGCCGTACAGAGCTATCTGTTGTTTTGTCAATAAATCCTCCTTTTACGCTTACTGTGTGATCAAGCCAGGGACTGGACCCCTGACAGAAAGTGTGCAGCACCGGATGTTGAAATTTTGTGCCCCCTAACAATTTTGCACCTGGGGCAACTGTTCCATGCCCCCCCACTATGCTGGACATGCTAAACTGGCATTGCTGGACTCCTGGACATACAGTGTTATTTTTCTTTCAAAGATCTTAACATGTGGGGCACAGCTCTCCCACCTAGAAATAGGGTTACCCCTTCTTTGCTGCCACCCCGGTTTATTATTATTATTTTCTGGTGCTGCCGCTGGTAACTACATTTGGGGACTGAAAGCCACAGTTCTTCTTTAAAAAAAAAAAAAAAAGCCAAGGCAAATTCTTAATCTGTCTCGGTGTCTCAGACACATTGAAAAAGAGCTTGTCCTTTCCATTATAAGGGACATGCGCCTATTTTTAAACTTTTCAAAATCAGCACGCTACATGAGATTGTGCCGGCATATTAGGAAGTCTATTAATTCTGACAGCCTATGAAAAGAGCCCAAATCTTAACCTTCTCTTTAAAAAAAAGAGAGAGAAAAGGATTACAACAGTTTAGACCCCCCCCCCTTAATGAATGAACTGGTAATTAAATTTATGAATCATACAAAATACCAACCAGCTTCTCCCATATTATTAGACATATGCAGTACTTTGGGCTGCTAATATACTTAAACTTATGGGACGCGGGTGGCGCTGTGGGTTAAACCACAGAGCTTAGGACTTGCCGATCAGAAGGTCAGCGGTTCGAATCCCCGCGACGGGGTGAGCTCCTGTTGCTCGGTCCCTGCTCCTGCCCACCTAGCGTGTCAAAGTGCAAGTAGATAAATAGGTACCACTTTGGCGGGAAGGTAAACGGCGTTTCCGTGCACTGCGCTGGTTCACCAGAAGCGGCTTAGTCATGCTGGCCACATGACCCGGAAGCTGTACGCTGGCTCCCTCGGCCAGTAAAGCGTGATGAGCGCCGCAACCCCAGAGTCGTCCGCGACTGGACCTAATGGTCAGGGGTCCCTTTACCTTTACCTTTTATGCTTAAACTTAAAATAAACTGCAGATATTGCTAGGGGGCAGGGGAGTGACTTGCGCTCAGCTAATACAAAGTCCAAATATTACTTCCCTGCTCTCCTTAAAGTAGCGTTACTGGACCTATTAGATATCAGGGTCAGAAAGAGTGAGTGAACTTGCTTTTTCTCTTGTGTTTTTTCTTGCCCCATCAAGCCAACCCACACAGTCCCATCAATGCTAATGATCATTTCACTGCAGGAGAACAGAAACAGCCCATCTGACTCTCTCAGGTAAGTGGGAGCATTTCTGTCTAAACACACAACCAACATTTTTTTCCTCATCCTCTGGGGCTGATCAAGACTTTGACTCTTATATGTGGAAGCATATATAGTGAAGTCATTTGGCTTGCAGGCAAGGCTATTTTGATCATTTCCTGTCCTTTTCATGAGGAAAAATGCAGTAATCAGAAAACCAGCCAAACAGCTCCTTGTGCTGATGTAGCAAATCACTTTTTTAGACTTCTTTCCGAATCACTTTGGGAACAAGGCAGGGAGACATTAGCTCTGTGTGTGTGTTCAGCGGCGGAGAGGGAGGAAGGGCTGAGACACACGCCTCTTTGTCCTCTTTGGAATTCATCTAGGATCTCACCGATGAATAAGCCACTTTATTTAACTTGGAGTCTGACTAAAAATAGGTACGAGTTCCTTAGACCTTATTTAATCTGCTGGTTCCTGACACATTTTCCCCGCTTTACTGACTGACTTTGTCATGGGAGCGCTGATGGGAGATGATACAAATCAGGCTTTGCCAACATGGTGCCCTCCAGATGTTTCTACCTGCATCTCCCATCACCCCCACCCCCAGCCAGCATGGTCATTGGGAGCTGGTCAAAAAAATCCAGATGGCTCCAGGTTGTTGAAAGGCCGATGGAACGACTGGGGACAAGCTCAAACAGAGGAGGGCAACCAAAATGGTCAAAGGCCTGGAAACGATGCCTTATGAGGAACAGCTAAGGGAGCTGGGCATGTTTAGCCTGGAGAAGAGGAGGTTAAGGGGTGATATGATAGCCATGTTCAAATATATAAAAGGATGTCACATAGAGGAGGGAGAAAGGTTGCTTTCTGCTGCTCCAGAGAAGCAGACACGGAGCAATGGATCCAAACTACAAGAAAGACGATTCCACCTAAACATTAGGAAGAACTTCCTGACAGTAAGAGCTGTTCGACAGTGGAATTTGCTGCCAAGGAGTGTGGTGGAGTCTCCTTCTTTGGAGGTCTTTAAGCAGAGGCTTGACAGCCATATGTCAGGAGTGCTCTGATGGTGTTTCCTGCTTGGCAGGGGGTTGGACTCGATGGCCCTTGTGGTCTCTTCCAGCTCTATGATTCTATGATTCTATTCTATGATTCAAACTGTATTCTGAAACATCTGCAGGGACCCAGCTTGGTGAACCTGGATTTAAAGGACAAAGAGCTCTTTGATGCTGCCACAAAACAGTTGCCCAGCTTTTTGCTGTGGCGGTTTTTGCATTTTCTACCCTTCAGGGAAGGCTGTTTAGATATTTCACTCAAACAGCACTTTTATATTTGTCAATACATGTCTTTCCCACAGGCCCAAGAACCCAGCTTCTCTGGGCAGTTTAGAATAAAGGTTAAAACCATAAACAATAGCTAAAATAGAAAAGAGAATTAAAAACTGTGTTTTTAATAAGATTGCCAATAGAGGATACCAGCAGAGTGAAAGTTCTAAGGAGCATGAAAATGTTTTCTAAAAAGCCTGGAAACAAACAAACAAACACAAACAAACAAACAAACAAACAAACATAAAAGGTCTCTATCTGGCACCAAAAAGCTACAGCATGGATACCAGGTGAGAGACGCTGGGGAAGGCATTCCGCAAATGGAGAGCCACCACAGAAAAGGCCCCGTCTTTAGCTGTCTGTTTGAACCATGGAGTTGAAAGAGATCCTGAGGATCATCTAGTCCAATCGTCTGCAATGCAGGAATCTTTTGCTCAACACAGGGTTTGAACCCTGAGATTAAGAGTCTCATGCTCTACCAACAGAGCTATCCCTCAGGAGTTGGTTTCTGAGTCTTAGAAACAAGTTGACTTAGTAGTTCAAAAAGGCTGCAGTGAGCCCCACTGGTGTAGCAAAACAGAATGACAAATGTGGCAGGAAGATTCAAGGGCAATCAAAGAAACATTAAACATTTCAGAATAACATAGTATAGCACAGTATCAGTGCCAGATTTATGTATAAGCTAAACAAGCTATAGCTTAGGGCTCCACTCTCTTGGGGCCCCCCAAAAAATTTAAAGGGGAAAAACTGGACGTACATTTCCAAAATATAAGATAAAAAACAAACAAAACCTACATACAGTAACAGTGTTTTGTGTTGTGTATGATGCAAGTAATGGGCCCCGCCTGCTAGCCTGCTCCCTAAAATATCACTGGTTTGCTCATTTCTATATATAGGGTGCCTACATTCTGCATATGCAAGTGGCTTTAGATACCTATTAGGTCCATAAATTACCATATAGCATATATTCAATACAAAAAACAGCGACAATTTGTTGCTGACAAAGGACAGCTGGACATATAAAGGGCCCCATTACCTTCAGTAGCTTAGGGCCTCATCAGACCTAAATCTGGCCCCGCACAGTATCAAAATAATATTCTTTATTTGCTGAATATGGTTAGATGTGGAACAGGGATTTTTAACTCTGACAAATATGAAAGATCAGAAAAGAGGAGTGAAAAATCAGCGTGGCACGAGCAAATTTTTGCTCTGAAAGTGATTAAAAACTTTAGAAACACTGGGTTAACCTATTTATATTGTTTTATGTGATGTTGCACGCATTGTTGTTGTTTTGTATTCACTTATAGATATTATTATAAGGTACGCGGGTGGCGCTGTGGGTTAAACCACAGAGCCTAAGACTTGCCAATCAGAAGGTCGGCGGTTTGAATCCCCGCGACAGGGTGAGCTCCCATTGCTCGGTCCCTGCTCCTGCCAACCTAGCAGTTCGAAAGCATGTCAAAGTGCAAGTAGATAAATAGGTACTGCTCCAGCGGGAAGGTCAACAGTGTTTCCATGCGCTGCTCTGGTTCACCAGAATTGGCTTAGTCATGCTGGCCACATGACCCGGAAGCTGTACGCCAGCTCCCTCGGCCAATAAAGCGAGTTGAGTGCCACAACCCCAGAGTCGGTCAGGGGTCCCTTTTATAGATATTATTTCTACTTGATTCTAATACTTCTTAAAGCGTTCATGTGATATCCTGTTAGCCACTTACTAGCCACTTTGGGCACAGTGAGGCGTACAAATGGAGGGGCGGCCATGACTCATCAGCAGTCTCATCTGCACCTTGCGCTGCTGGAAAAGTTCCTGCTTTCAAGCACAGCCGAAGCCCCCGATAAACTTATTAAAATTTCACAAAGAAAGTCCTGAGCAATGACGCCTTCACCAAAGGCACCTTGCCCAGCGTGGCGCAGCTGCTTTCATTAACACCCACCAACAGACTGAGGGATTCGGAGAGCCCAGAGCTTCCTTTGGCATCTTCCTTGCCAGCTTTATTCCGGCTGAACTTTGCAGGCTGTGTGAAGATGGTCATAAATGTTTCAGAGGAGCCTCATTAGCCAGCAAGCAAAGAATGAAGGCTGGTGATAGAAGGCGAGGGAAGGGCGATTGCCGTTTTGACCTCTTTCTCTCAAGGTGGGGACTGCCAAGTTGCATCTAGGATTCAGGGATGAAGAAGACCGCAGTGCAGTTAACATATATAGAGAGAGCAATTACAAACCTAAGAAAACAACAAACAGAAATGTTAATAATAATAATAAAAAAATTTATTTGTATCCCGCCCTCCCCGGCTGAGGCCGGGCTCAGAGCAGCTAACTTCATAAAAACAACACAATATGCATAAAAAGACATCAATTAATTAAAATACATCTCAGAATTAATTCAGACAAGTGAAAATGTGGGCAGGTGGCAATTATCTGGTTGGAATTGAGAGTGGTTAATACTTGCCAGGACCAACTGTTTCCACTGATCATACAAGGACCTGTGAGTGGGTTGGGGGCCTCCTTCGAGCTTGTTTTATAAAAAGGAAAGTAAGTCAAACTTCATCCTGCCCAAAGGCCTGGTGGAACAGCTCTGTCCTGCAGGGCCCTGGTTTCTTGTGGGAGAGCGTTCCACCAGGCCGGGGCCACAGCCGAAAAGGCCCTGGCTCTAGTCGAGGCCAGCCTAATTTCCCTGGGGCCCGGGATCTTCAAGGTGTTGTTGTTAGCAGACCGTACGGTCCTCTGTGGGACATACCAGGAGAGACGGTCCCGTGGGTACGAGAGTTCTAGGCCGTATAGGGCTTTAAAGGTTAAAATCAGCACCTTAAACCTGATCCTGTACTCCACCGGGAGCCAGTGCAGCAGGTATAGCACTGGGTGAATGTGATCCTGGAATATTCAATGCTGAAGGGCAGTACTTGCGACATTAAAATATGAACTGTGTGGGAATGTTCAGGGATGCAAGAGAGGATATATTGTTTGATTATATCCTTTTCAACTTGTATTAACAAGTTCTACAATTTAGCAGAGTAACATTCCCCTTTTTAAACTTGCACAGCGGATGCATTTGCTCAGGCTCTCTATAGCCTCTAAAATACGTTTTCCTTTTGGTAATTCCCCATTTAGTCCCTCATAAAAAGATAGACATGACACAGTCTTCTATAAAAGTATAAAAAGAGTTTACTCACACATTCTGTTCACAATTGGATCCCAGAAAGCAGACTTAAGTTAGAAAAATAATATATACCTGGAAACTATCCCATAAGGAGACAGCTCCTTTGTCCTCTCTTGGCTATAAGGCAAGAGAGCATCTTAGGCTAAGCAGATGTTGCTTCTTTGGCGAATGTAGTCAGAGAGAGAGAGATGGCTGACCAGTCCTGCTCTTTTGTTACCTGGGCAGGTGAGGTCACGCCCACCTCTAGTCACATGCAGAGGAAGTGTTATGTACTGAGTTGAATAGGATCCAAACTGCAGCAGTCTGATTGGTCCTAGAACAATAGGATCCAAATTGCAGCAGTCTGATTGGTCCTAGAACAATAGGATTCAGAATGCAGCAGTCTGATTGGTCCTAGAACAATGCAGCAGTATGATTGGTTGGCAGGAACCACCCAATCATGCTCCAGATATAAGTGAATCCACAACCTGATTGGCTTACAGTAGAATTCCAGAATTAGCCAATCATGTGCAACACATTGTGTAAATAATGTATATAAAGCAGATACCTTGAGGGGACTTGCATTCATTCCTCCTCACCACTATGAGCTGAATAAAGAGCATGAAATCACTTTGCGAGTATATCTCAGGAAGTCTGTCCCAGCCTGGGAGAAACAGGAAGTTCCGACTGGCTGGTCCAGACATCCCCTTTTATGTCCACTCTAGGGATGTTGTACTTGACTGCTCTTGTGTTTCACATCCCACAAACTGCATTTATGGAAGGATGGAAGCCTTTTTCAAACTATTTAAAGAAATATTATAATACGATGAATTCACCATCAGGATTTGAACTATGAGAACAGAAATAATTTTATATCATTGTATTATAGTTACGATATAAAAGGGCAAAGACAGGGTGCAGTAATGAAGCTTAAAAAAAAAACAACCACAGAAAATGGAATGGGAAGTTGATAAAACAAAAGATTTTTTTTATTTTTTAATGTACAGTGGTACCTTGGTTCTCAAACTTAATCCGTTCCAGAAGTCTGCTCCAAAACCAAAGCGTTCCAAAACCAAGGGGCACTTTCCCATAGAAAGTAATGCAAAAAGGATTATCCATTCCAGACTTTTAAAAACAACCCCTAAAACAGCAATTTAACATGAACTTTACTATCTTACGAGACCACTGATCCATAAAATGAAAGCAATAATCAATGCACTGTACTATAAAATAAATAAGACAGTATTGTAGATGATAAAAAGTTTTTAAAAAAATAATCTTACCTGCACTGCATTGTTTGGATGGGGGGCTTTTATCCATTTCTGCAGTCACACAATCAATCAATCAATCAATCAGTAGCCAAACTGGGTTCCACACAGTCACAAAAACAAATTAACCAAAAAAGCTTCAAAAGCAAAATAAATAGCAAAAACCAAAACGCCAAACTTAAACCGTTCCAGAAGTCCATTTGACTTCTGAAATGTTCGAAAACCAAGGTGCAGCTTCTGATTGGTGCAGGTACCCTGGAAACAATAGCTGACAGCTGCATCGGATGTTTGGCTTCCAAAAAATGTTCAAAAATCAGAACACTTACTTCTGGGTTTTTTGTGTTTGAAAACCAAGGTGTTTGAGTACCAAGGTGTTTGAGAACCTTGGTATTGGAATTCTATGTGAAACTTGTAGAAATTTAATAAAATATATTAAAAATAAACTATGAACTACATCAGATTTCGTTGCCACCCCTATCAGTAAGGAATCCAAGAAGTCAATGTATTTTGCTTCACTGAGACACCTTTCCTGTGCCTTTTTTTTTCCAACCCCAAATTAAGAAGCAGCGGTTTCTGTGCCTGACATTCTGAACGAGGGTTTAAAATTAATAGACTACAGAGTAAGCCTTGTAATGACTAGATAATATGACATGGAGCACTGTCACTTTGCAAATTAGGGAGTGCCATTAGAGACTGTGTAGGAACAAGCTCACCATGGGAAATTTATTGCCTGCAATTCCTGCAAAAAAAGTGCAGGTTTGAAGAATAAACGGCAGCTGGCAGATTAATATGAATATATGATACTTTCCAAAGCACATCATCACTGTGTGAACTTTCAGGGCAAAATGTTCAAACGTGGTGGTGCTAGTACAAAAAATTTAAAATACCGTATTTTTCGCTCTATAAGACGCACCAGACCACAAGACGCACCTAGTTTTTGGAGGAGGAAAACAAGAAAAAAAAATATTCTGAATCTCAGAAGCCAGAACAGCAAGAAAGTAGCAATCCCTCTTGCTGTTCTGGCTTCTGGAATAGCTGCGCAGCCTGCATTCGCTCCATAAGACGCACACACATTTCCCCTTACTTTTGAGGAGGGAAAAAGTGAGTCTTATAGAGCAAAAAATACGGTAACTGCTGAGTTTGTCGCTCACATGAAATTCATTTAAGGGGTGGGGGAGGGAATAGCACAGAAATACAGTATTTCAAATATACAGTGGTACCTCGGGTTAAGTACTTAATTCGTTCCGGAGGTCCGTACTTAACCTGAAACTGTTCTTAACCTGAAGCACCACTTTAGCTAATGGGGCCTTCTGCTGCTATCGTGCCGCCAGAGCATGATTTCTGTTCTCATCCTGAAGCAAAGTTCTTAACCTGAAGCACTATTTCTGGGTTAGCGGAGTCTGTAACCTGAAGCGTATGTAACCTGAAGCATATGTAACCCGAGGTACCACTGTATTCTGTTCCAGTCAGCGCCAGTAGAATTGGGGCAAATTCAATGTACCTTATGCCTCCCCCACTTTTAAAATGATGTGCAGTTAAGAGGTTTGTAAGGTATAGACTTGAAAAACGCAAAGTGTCAACAAGAAGCTGAGTGGGAAATTGCAATCACATCTGTTAGACTTAGCTGCTGTAGTGTGCAATGCTTCTGTTCAGGGTTTTAGCCAGCCATGCCCTTCGATATGAAACTCCATTCCGTCCTGCCATTTCCCAATCCTAGTCTCCCCCAACAGTCAGCCAGCATTCTATGCCACTGAGCATGCTTGCTGATCTAAACACGGTTTATACCAAGGACTGTGTTTGCCAGAAATCATAATCTTGGTCTTAAGAGTAATTTATAGATAGGCTTTCGTGTTTACAACATGTGCTGATACACCTCCAAGAGATTTTGAAGTCCCGATTGGGAAAGAGAGAAGGGCACTAAATCATCTGCATATATTTCTGTTCCTAATTCTTGGAGAGGTGGGGAGTTTTTGTTGGCTAAATATGGCACCAAAACATTAATATAAAAGTTTAAAAAAAAAAGGGGGAGCCAGAATGCAACTTTGCTTCACTCCTTGCAATGTTTTAAAAGCACCAAGTAAACTCTGACCCTCATTTCTCAGATCAATAGTAAATGTCTGAAGCCAGTATTGGTGATTTGAAATTTCTCCCGCCGTCTATTTCGATTAACAGAGTTGAATGCAGCAGAAAGATCAATAATGGCTAGGCGTTTCTTTTGTTGTCCATTGTGGTTTTAGATTTTAAGCCACACTTACAGAAACAACAATTACCTTGAAAGGCAGCCCATATATTGATTTAAAAACAAAGAAACAAAAAACACAGCATCACTTATTGTTGTTTTTCTGCCAGCTAAGCTGCCGTCATAGGCAGAGAAGCATTTTAAGGTTTACTAGAAGACATCCATTGCTTGCCACATAACCTCATTGCTTAACTTGGCCCTAAACAGCAGGGGCGGCCCTTAACTCAGTGGCAGAGCATGTATTCTGCATGAGCCAGCCCAATACATTTTGCTGCCTGAAGCGCTGGACAAGATGGCATCTTGCCGGCCATTCCACATACTTCCTTCCACATGGCTATGTAGGCAACAGGACACAGTCCTCCACCCCCGCTGAGGCCAGCTGCCTAGCTTATGGGATGGAGGTCACATCGTCAGTGGCACACACAACTCTGTCCTCCCGCCATCTTGTTCTTGTGATACGTTCCCCACTCTGCCTGAAACACCTGATTCACTTTGCCAAATGGTAGGGCCGGTCCTGTAGGCCAGCCAGCATGTCCTTCCATGCAGTTGTGCCTGGGTAGGGCTTAAAACTCACCCTCCAACATTTCACAGATAAAAATAAGGACAGACTTCACAATATCCCAACTGTCATAGTAAAGATCACTGTCCTGAACATTTTCCCCACCCTCCACATAAACACATAGCGCCAAATTACCAAAAAGGCAGAGTAGGCACTGGCCTATGCGCCCCACACCTTTTAGGGGCCCCATGACAACAGATCAAAATAATATTGATTTGATCTTGAAAGAAAATTGCAATTAAGCTTTCTTAGTTCAATGTTATTCCACTAGAGCAGGGGTCGGCAACCTAAGGTCTATGGGCCACAAGCGGCCCACAGGGGTTGTTTAACCGGCCCATGAGCTGCCCCTGAGCTGAGCTGCCCGTTCAGCGAGTCCCCGCATGCTGCACTAAACTGGCACAGCGTGGTGTGGGGACTTGCTTCCATGGTGCCAGAAATCACGTCTGCGCATGTGCAATCCAGTTCATGGAGGAATCTCCAATGGAGTGAACAGGCCCCTGCACTAGAGCTCTTGCACAAGAGTAGCCCCGAGATTTTGACTGCCTGGGAACCTCCACTGGGTTTAATCCGGCACTGTACACACAACTATACAAAGCTGGCATCTCTACGGTATATTGTAATTTTGCTCTGCAATAGTGCACCTTCCACAGATTTTTAAATATTTGACCTAAAAAGCGCTTGGGAGGCCTTGGGCCTTCTTCCTGGTGAAAATGAAGCAAAGAGGAGCAGCTTCGTAGAAGAGATTCTGCAATCCATCCCTGGGGGGAATTTTCTCTGCCGGGGGTCAGGGAGTGCTGGCTGCCTCTGCGATCTTTCCTTGCTCTGCACCAGGTGAGTTTCAGGGCTGTTAAGCACTCTCTATGCTTTTGCAAGACATGAAGCACACACACACACGCTGTCAGGGGTCAGGCTGGGGGGTAGAAGAAGAGAAGAGTTTGGATTTGATATCCTACTTTATCACTACCCGAAGGAGTCTCAAAGCCGCTAACATTCTCCTTTCCCTTCCTCCCCCACAACAAACACTCTGTGAGGTGAGTGGGGCTGAGAGACTTCAGAGAAGTGTGATTAGCCCAAGGTCACCCAGCAGCTGCATGTGGAGGAGCGGAGACGCGAACCCGGTTCCCCAGATTACGAGACTACCACTCTTAACCACTACACCACACTGGCTCTGAGGAGGAATGGTGGGAGCAAGGCTGGGATCCTGAAGCTCCACACAAGCAGGAGGATAGTATTGACCTAGAGCAATGGTTTGTGGAGGGGCACAGTTCGGAGACTGATAGTTGGGCCGAACCGGAAGGAGAACAACAAGGGGAAGAAGAACGGGAGGGGAGAGAGCTGGTTAACTCTCCCTCACTAGAAAGTGCGCAGCCTATCAGCCTTAGAGCTAGACGATTGGATTAGGTGGTCTCTCAGAAGGCTTATTGATGGAGAGATCACGTGGCTAGGAGACAGGAAGGTGGAAGTAGCTAGAGGAAAGCGGGAGGAACTCAATTGGGAGCACCTGCACAGTAAGAACGGATGCTGGATTTTGTGCTGTGTTTAATAAACCTTTCTGATGCTGGAAAAAGACTACTTTCGCTCTGTGCTGGTATCTACAGAGAAGGGGGAAAGGTAAGCCTTGCCTAACAGCCTGACACACAACACAGCCCTTGCAAGTGACTTCAACATTTGGAGAAGGCCGGTCCCCTTTCAGGTGCAGCAGCAAGATGTTGTGTTAGCCCACAGGAGGCACCCACACCCCCCTTTGATATATGCACTCTAGAGATCCTGGGAAGGGAGGTAAACCCTTGAAGGATGATCATTCTCGCAACTCATGCTAAGAATGTTCACAAGACAACCTCAGACCAGCAAAAGCAGGTTTGTATCCTGGCAATCTGGAGCAACCCAGGTAAATAAGGACAGTTCTAGCATGGTGAAACCAGCACAGATTGGACTATATGGAATTGGCCGAAATGACTGGCAGAATCAGAGACCAGGGAGAAGAGACGGTGGAAGAAGACTGGAAGAAATTCAAAGATTATCTACAGAAATATTATAAGATTAATGAATGTTAAAATGACATCAGATTGAATCTAAAAGGTTATTAGTATAAAAGCTGTAAAATTAAAAGATTTAATATTTTAAGACTTAAAGGAGACCAAGTTATATCAAGATAGTAACAATTAAGATAAGGATTAATTAAGATAGAGGGTAGGGATTTGCTGGTTAAATATATGATTTGGAATACAGTGAAGGGAGGTTTGGGGAAGTCGGGAAATAAGTAAATGAAAGAAATATTACGAAGATGAAATTGTTTTTATTAATGTTTTTTTGTGTGATGTTTTTTGTACTTTTTTTTAGTTTAGTTTTGTTCTATTTTTTTGTGTAAAAAACCTAATAAAATATTATATATTTTATATATAATATTATATATATATATTATATATATATTATATATATACGAAAGCATATATATATATATATATACAAACCAGCACAGAATGTCCACTTTCCAAATGTATTTCACGAAACATCAGTTTGTGTCCAGAAGGGTGAACAAATCAATAAAAGCTGCTCTTCGAGGTCAGCCAGTGCTCAGGTGAGAAGTAGCTCTCTTGTGAACCTGTTTTCTTCCCTCACCTCTCCAGTCAAAACCTTAAAAAAAAAATCTGCTTTTTCAAGCGACGTTTATAAATACCTTCTCACATTTTGTCACGGCCATATTCATAGGAGTTCCGTTATCAGTTTTTCCTACTTTTTCACAGTTTGGATAATTATACACTGCACTGAGCAAAGTCATCTGAGATGTGTTGATGGCACAGAAATAGCTGTTTGTGTCTAATGGGGTGTTTGCAGAAAAGGAGAGTGAAACATAAGCGGAAGAGAAAAGGGGGAAGCCATCGATAGCTTATAGGATAGGTGGCCTGAGGTGCCACTGACCTTTCAATCAGGCCAAGTGGAAATCATTAGCAGAGAGACCCTGCTATGCAGAGAACGCAACAGCCGCAGCAGTGCCTTCTGGTGGCCTATGAGTCGTTAACATTGCTAGACTTGTTCAGCAGAATCCCTAAACCTGATCTTGTGTAGGAATAAATGAGCTTTCCACCCCAATAATGAGTTTCAAAGCTTTAGTGCAGGATAATCTTAAAACACACACATATAAGCATTACAGTGGTACCTCAGGTTACGTACGCTTCAGCTTACAGACTCCGCTAACTCAGAAATAGTGCTTCAGGTTAAGAACTTTGCTTCAGGATGAGAACAGAAATTGGGCTCTGGTAGCGCAGCAGCAGCAGGAGGCCCCATTAGCTAAAGTGGTGCTTCAGGTTAAGAACAGTTTCAGGGTAAGTACGGACCTCCGGAACGAATTAAGTACTTAACCTGAGGTACCACTGTATATGAACAAAACAACAAAGTAACGCACTGCAAACAAGCAATGCAGTTCAGTCCTATGTCACAGAATTATAGAACTGAAGAGTTGGAAGGGACCTGAGGGTCATCTAGTCCAACCCCCTGTGATGCAGGAATCTCAGCTAAAGCATCCATGACAGATGGCCATCCAACCTCTGCTTAAAAACCTCCAAGGTAGGAGAGTCCACCACCTCTTGTGGGAGTCTGTTCCACTGCCGAACAGCTCTTACTGTCAGAAAGTTTTTCTGTATGTTTAGTTGGACTCTCCTTTCTTGTAACTTGAAACCATTGGTTCTGGTCCTATCCTCCAGAGCAGGAGAAAACAAGCTTTCTCCATCTTCCATGTGACAGCCCTTCAGATATTTGAAGGTAGCTATCATATCTCCTCTCTCTCAGTCTCCTCTTTCCCAGGCTAAACATACTGTGCTGGTCCCGGGGGTAAGGTACCTTGGGTGTAGCAGAGTCCACACGAAGAGGGGCAAGGTCCGAGGCAGAGTGCCGGGCGGTGAACAGGAACGCTGGAACAGGAGGCTGTGCGGGGAACAGGAACACCGGATGGTCGGGGACAGGAGGCCGAGCAGGGAACAGGAGTACCGGATAGTCAGGAACAGGAGGCCGAGCAGGGATCAGGAACGCAGGAAGGTCCGAAGCCAACAACGACGTTGCTCCCGCAACCTGGGGCCGGGCTGACTGGGCTTTTATCCTCTTCTAAGGCCAGGGGCGGTCCCGGCCCCCAGGAGCCCCGCCTCCTCTGGCCTTAAGGCGAGCACTCCTCCTGGGGGCAACCAGTTCCCTTCGCCTCTCTGCTCTAAACCTCTGCAGATCAGGAGAGGCCGAAGGGTTACTGGGCCCTGGAGGAGGCTCACCTGTGGCCACTGAGTCGTCAAGCCTCTCTGGGGCCAGAAGGGCTTCACCTGGGGCCAGCTCCTGATGCACTGCCACAGGTGCAGGCTCTTCAGCATCTAGGCCTTGCCCCAGTTCAGCCGGCCCTGGAGGCGGGGACTCCTGTGCAGGCCGGGATTCCTCTGTTTCATCCTCCGAATCGGAATCCCAGGCCATCACACCATCCCCCCTCCCAGGCCCCCCCCTCAACCGAGGGTCCGGACCCGGCTTGCCGGGGTACGTCGCATGGAACTCTCGGAGGCAGGCAGGTGCGTGGACGTTGGCCGCAGGTTCCCAGGAACGGTCCTCCGGTCCGTACCCCTTCCAGTCAATGAGATACTGCAGCTTTCCCCTGCGGTATCGGGAGTCCAGGATGCGTTCCACCTCGTACTCAGGCTCTCCCCGAACCAACACTGGCTGCGGTCGGGGACGGTTCGGGTGGAACTCGTCGGGTGGGGCCACCGGACTCAAAAGGGACCTGTGGAAGACCGGGTGAACCTTCAGGGTTGCGGGTAACCGGAGACGAAATGCCACAGGAGAGACTTGGTCTACGATAGGGAACGGGCCGGTGAAGCGGGCGTCCAACTTCCGCGAAGGTCGAGAGGGGTGGAGGTGGCGAGTGGAGAGCCAAACCAGGTCACCGACGCGAAGTTCCGGCCCCACCTGGCGGTGGCGGTCGGCCTGGGCCTTGTACGCTTCCTTGGCCTGGTGCAGTTGCTCCACCAAAAGCTGTTGCTGGGACTGGAGCTCTTGAAGCCACTCCGTCACCGCCGGGACTGCGGATGTCGGCAGCACCTCTGGAAACAGCCGTGGATGATAACCATAACTGGCCTGGAACGGGGTCTGCTGGGTGGACGCATTCACCGCGTTATTGTAGGCGAACTCCGCCAATGCCAGGTGGTCGACCCAGTCATCCTGCTGGTAGCTGCAGTAACACCGGAGGTACTGCTCCAGCACCGCGTTCGCCCGTTCCGTCTGGCCATCGGTCTGTGGGTGATAGGCTGACGAGAGGCAGACCTCCGTCCCGAGGGTCTGGTGTAGTGCTTGCCAGAACCGGGATGTGAACTGAACGCCCCGGTCGGACACCACGCGCTCAGGTAGGCCATGCAGGCGGAAGACATGCTGCAGGTACAGCTGAGCAGTTTCCTTGGCTGTGGGTACAGATGGACAGGGAGCGCAGTGCACCATCTTGGTGAAATGGTCGGAGAAAACCAGAAGGCAGGTACAGCCACGAGACGAGGGTAAGTCCACTACAAAGTCCAACGAAACCGTGTGCCAAGGGTGCGGTGGAACTGGCAATGGCTGAAGTAGGCCGGGGGGTCGCCCGGTAGGTCCCTTAGCGCGCCGGCAGACATCACAACCAGCAACGTAGCGAGCCACGTCAGCCTTCAGGCGGGGCCACCAAAACTCTCGACTGACCAGATGGGTGGTCCGATACCGTCCAAAGTGCCCCGCTGCTGGGGCATCATGGGCCATCCGGAGAACCTCCAGCCGTAGTGGCCCTGGCGGGATGTACAGACGACCGTGGTGCAGCAGAAGGCCCTGATGCAGGACCAGCCCCGGATACTGTGGGCTGGACCCTTCAGCCAGCTCCCGGAGTCGTTCCTGGGCCCAAGCGTCGACCCGCTGCTGTTCCCGCACCCGAACCTGCAGTGGCTGCGCCTCCTGGGTGGCCAGGAATGCAGCCGGAGGTAGGATCGTGGTGGGTTCTGCTTGCTGTACCGTGTCTGCGTTGTCTTCAGGTTTCCGGGACAGGGCATCCGCCTTCTGATTCTGAGAGCTAGGGATGTAGCGGATCCGGAACTGGAACCGGGAAAAGAACAACGCCCACCGGATCTGTCTTTGGTTCAGCTTGCGGGTGGTCTGGAGGTACTCCAGGTTCCGGTGGTCGGTTCTCACCTCCACCGGATGTCGTGCCCCCTCAAGATGGTGGCGCCAGACCTCAAAGGCTACCTTGATGGCCAGTAGTTCCCGCTCCCACACAGTATAGTTACGCTCCGCTGGTAGGAGCTGGCGGGAATAGAAGGCACAGGGTAAGAGTGGCGCTTCAGGACCAATCTGTTGAGACAAGACGGCACCGAGAGCCGTACTGGAAGCGTCGGTCTCCACCACAAAGGGTCGAGAGGGGTCAGGATGTTGTAAGATTGGTGCCCTCTGGAAACAGGCCTTCAACCCCTGAAACGCCTCCTCTGCCTCCTTGTCCCAGGAAAACGGCGTCTTTGGGCGCAGTAGCCGGGTCAACGGGGTGGTGCGATGAGCATAATCAGCGATGAAGGTCCGGTAGTAATTGGCGAACCCCAGGAAACGCTGTAGGTCCTTGCGGTTCCGGGGTGCCGCCCATTCTTGAACCGCTGTCACCTTCCCCGGGTCCATTTGCACCCCATCTGGAGAGAGCCGGTGACCAAGGAAGTCCACAGTCCGCTGATGGAACTCGCACTTGCTGAGCTTTGCGTACAAACGGTGCTCACGCAAGCGCTGCAGCACGGTCCGGACATGTCCCTCATGGCGGGCCGGGTCACGGGAGTAAATCAGTATGTCATCCAAATACACCACCACGTACTTGTCTAACAAGTCCTGAAACACGTGGTTGATGTAGCGTTGAAACACAGCAGGCGCGTTGCACAAACCGAAAGGCATAACCAAATATTCGAACTGCCCGTACCGGGTCCCAAACGCTGTCTTCCACTCATCCCCGGCTCGGATCCGAATCAAGTTGTAGGCCCCCCGGAGGTCCAGCTTGGTGAACACCTGTGCCCCTTGCACCCGCTCCAGCAGCTCCGAGATAAGGGGCAAGGGGTACCGGTCTGGGACGGTAATTTTGTTCAGGGCTCGGTAATCATGGCAAGGGCGGAGTTCCCCACATTTCTTCTTAACAAAAAGCACCGGTGCCGCGGTGGGCGAGGTGGAAGGCCTAATGAACCCACGCTCCAGGTTCTTGCGCAAGAAGTCCTGCAAAGCCTCGCGCTCTGGCTCTGTTAGGGAATATAAGCGACTCACTGGTAAAGGCGCTCCGGGTTGGAGGTCTATGCCGCAGTCAAAAGGCCGATGCGGCGGCAGCTGGTCTGCCCCCCGTTCCTCGAACACGTCCTGGTAGTCCTGGTACACGGCTGGGAGCGTGGGTGCTGCCTCCTCTGAGGGCGCGGACGCCAGCGTTCCGGATTGAGCATGGGAACATGGGACTGGGAAGTGCACGGTCCGTTTGACCCAGTCAATCTGAACGTTGTGGGCTTCCAGCCAGTCCATCCCTAGCACCAGGGGGAAGCGGGGCATAGAGGCAATGTCCAAAGTTCGCAACTCCCGGTGCTGCTGGAGACACAGGACCAGAGGCTGGGTCTCCTGAGTAACGGCACCTGACCGCAGAAGTCGTCCGTCAATCGCTTCCACCTGGACCGGTACTGGCTTGTTCCGAAGTGGCACCTGATGATGGGCGGCAAAAGCAGCGTCCATATAGGAGCGGGTTGCCCCTGAATCTACCAAAGCATGGGTGAGGATCCAGGGCCCACCTGGAGGGTATAAACGTACCGAAACCATAAGATGTTGCAAGTCCATTGGTGCGGGCCCATTCTGTACGGTTTGGGACCCCCGGTAGCTAGGGCCATCAGCTACTGGGGTTGGCGGTTTCCCTGCGGCTGGCGTTTCTCAGGGCAGGACCGAGCGAAGTGTCCACTTCCGCCACAGTAAAGACAGAGATTTCCATCCCGACGCCGCGCCTTCTCTGCGGGGGAAAGGCGTGGCCGCACTGCCCCGAGCTGCATAGGCTCCTCCGTTAAATCAGTTGTGACCGTGGGGCTGCCGGAAAAAGCTGGTGCCGTGAACTGGAAGTGTCGGCGACCCCGGGCCTGACGACGATCCTCCAACCGGTCGTCTATTTGTAGACTCCGTTGAATGAGAGTGTCCAGCGTGGTGGGGCGTTCCATTGTGGCCAACTGGTCCAGTACCTCGTCCGAAAGCCCTTCGAGATACTGGTCCCGCAGTGCCGAGTCATTCCAGGTCAAGTCCTGTGCCAACAGCCGAAACTCCGTGGTATATGTGGCCACCGTGGACTTGCCCTGTTTCAAATGCCGAATCGCCCGGTTGGCTTGACTCTCTTTCTGGGGGTTGCCGAACGCGGCCTCCAAACGATTGCAAAACCCCGTATAGTCTGCCAGCAAGGGGGAGTCTTGCCTGAGTAGCGGCAACGCCCACTTGGCCGCCTGGTCCTTTAACAAGCTAATCAAAAAGTGCACCTTGGTACGGTCGTCAGGAAAGTTCCGGGCTCGCCCCTGAATATACAGTTTGGCCTGGGCCAGGAACATGGGAAAGCTGGCCGGGGCTCCATCAAATTTCTCAGGCAAAGCCACTGGGTACTTGCCCGGAGCCGGGGCGTCGGCCCCAGGAGCCGGTAGGGCTTCCAAGCGTTGCTGAAGTGCCTCAACCGCGGCACTGAGCTGCTGCACGGTGTGAGACAAGGCCTGATTCTCCTGGGCCAAAGCCACCAGTGCAGCCGCCTGTTCAGCCATGGCCTCTGGCTCTTCCCGAACGCACCCCTACGAAGGGGGAGTGCGGGAGGTGGCGGGAGCAAACTGTGCTGGTCCCGGGGGTAAGGTACCTTGGGTGTAGCAGAGTCCACACGAAGAGGGGCAAGGTCCGAGGCAGAGTGCCGGGCGGTGAACAGGAACGCTGGAACAGGAGGCTGTGCGGGGAACAGGAACACCGGATGGTCGGGGACAGGAGGCCGAGCAGGGAACAGGAGTACCGGATAGTCAGGAACAGGAGGCCGAGCAGGGATCAGGAACGCAGGAAGGTCCGAAGCCAACAACGACGTTGCTCCCGCAACCTGGGGCCGGGCTGACTGGGCTTTTATCCTCTTCTAAGGCCAGGGGCGGTCCCGGCCCCCAGGAGCCCCGCCTCCTCTGGCCTTAAGGCGAGCACTCCTCCTGGGGGCAACCAGTTCCCTTCGCCTCTCTGCTCTAAACCTCTGCAGATCAGGAGAGGCCGAAGGGTTACTGGGCCCTGGAGGAGGCTCACCTGTGGCCACTGAGTCGTCAAGCCTCTCTGGGGCCAGAAGGGCTTCACCTGGGGCCAGCTCCTGATGCACTGCCACAGGTGCAGGCTCTTCAGCATCTAGGCCTTGCCCCAGTTCAGCCGGCCCTGGAGGCGGGGACTCCTGTGCAGGCCGGGATTCCTCTGTTTCATCCTCCGAATCGGAATCCCAGGCCATCACACATACCCAGCTTTTTCATTTATGCAGTTCAGTAAACTTTCTTCTCTCTGCTCCCAGAGAGAGATCCTAAGCTTTTTCATCACTGTGCTGTGGGTTAAACCACAGAGCTTAGGACATGCCAATGAGAAGGTCGGCGGTTCGAATCCCTGCGATGGGGTGAGCTCCCGTTGTTCAGTCCCTGCTCCTGCCAACCTAGCAGTTCAAAAGCACGTCAAGGTGCAAGTAGATAAATAGGTACCGCTCTGGCTGGAAGGTAAACGGTGTTTCCGTGCTGCTCTAGTTCGCCAGAGGCGGCTTAGTCATGCTGGCCCGGAGGCTGTACACCGGCTCCCTCGGCCAATAAAGCGAGATGAGCGCCGCAACCCCAGAGTCGGTCACAACTGGACCTAATGGTCAGGGGTCCCTTTACCTTTACCATTCTATGAGCCATCTCTGACCTCTCAAGTTTCCTCTCCTGCTGTGAGATCTGAAGTTCAGGTGTCCTGTGATGTATGGGATAGAAATTGATTCAGTTAACATTTGAAGGTGAATCTACCTAATCCATGGTTTTCAAACAATACAAGAATTGGAACACAGCCATCCTTTGAAATTCACACTTCTCCAAATATTGCGATGCAGTTTCTGCTCAAAGTGTGCACAAAAAATACATATATTTGTCAGAATAGCTACAAACATGTGGTTTTAACTGTAATTTTTTTTTTAGTGATAATTTTATTGTTATGTTGTTGTCATATATTCACGGCAAACTGAAATTACTTTAAAGGATAATGCAGGATTAAAATGACTGTTGAAAGATATGTAAAAGCCTTTTCAAGTTAGAATCCAGCCAGCCTCTCTGTTGCATATTTCTATCTAAGCTCTTTTTTTTATTATTACAAATCTTTTCTGAGTAGCAAGATAATTTCAGATAGAGATTGTGGAAGCTGATGAGCGGAGCCTTTGGGGGACACTTGTGCAAACTGCAGCTGAAACAGGTGATATTTAAACAGAAGATGTTAAGGAGATGAATCGAGATTGACAGGTTTGTGTCACCATGGCAACAACCTCTCATGAATACCAGGATCAAATGCTGAGGGTGCATCGTGCAAACAAGCATTTAATCAAGAGATATCATTGCCAGCCTACTTCCTTCAATTTTATCTCTGCCTCGCAGTTCTGAGAAGGGGCTTGGGTTTATACGAACCCTCAGAGATTTCTAAGAAAAACACACAGCTAGCGCACTCAGTAAGTCAAAAGGATTCCATATCTCATATATGGTGTATCATTTCCAAGCAGCCTAGCAAGATTATTTCAAGTGACACAGCAGCTACTTGCAAGTAGCTGTAGCTCAGGGGCAGAGAGTCTTTGACCCTCTGGGTGTTATTGGATTCCAACTCACATCATTCCAGAATCACTGGCTATGCTGGCTGAGGTTGGGGAGAGTTGAGTTCGCCAACATCTGGATGGCCACTGGTTTCCTGCCTCTTCCGTTACAGCTCCAGCTGTTACAAATCATGGCGGTGATGCAACTGGAGATATCAGTGATTCACGTTTTCTCTTCATCACACGTCTCTTCACACTTCAGCACCATAATAATGTATGAAGTTGGGTGGGGGGCATTAACTTGTGACCCTGGTTTGCTGTGTCAGTTACTCAGTTTGTGGGGTGGCACAAAACGTGGGTTTCAGGGCACTGTTGTTGTTATTTAGTCGTTTAGTCGTGTCCGACTCTTCATGACCCCAAGGACCAGAGCATGCCAGGCACTCCTGTCTCCCACTGCCTCCCGCAGTTTGGTCAAACTCATGCTGGTAGCTTCGAGAACACTGTCCAACCATCTCATCCTCTGTCGTCCCCTTCTCCTTGTGCCCTCCATCTTTCCCAACATCAGGGTCTTTTCCAGGGAGTCTTCTCTTCTCATGAGGCAGCCAAAGTATTGGAGCCTCAGCTTAAGGATCTGTCCTTCCAGTGAGCACTCAGGGCTCATTTCCTTAAGAATGGAAGGGGACAACAGAGGACGAGATGGTTGGACAGTGTTCTCAAAGCTACCAGCATGAGTTCGACCAAACTGCGGGAGGCAGTGGAAGACAGGAGTGCCTGGCGTGCTCTGGTCCATGGGGTCACGAAGAGTCGGACACGACTAAACAACTAAACAACAACAAGCCACCTTGAGCATGGTTTGAGCTATGGAAAGGCAGCATACCAACAAAAGGATGGATGGATGGATGGATGGATGGATGGATGGATGGATGGAGTTGACCACTGTGAGAACAGAATGCTGGACCAGATGGGCCTTGACTTGATCCAGCTGTGTTTCTTCTTACGCACTTACACCATAACAGTTGCAGAATTTATCCCACCCGTTTAATGCAGTCCTTTATCCTCATCCATCTGAGATGCGGAAGCCAATTGAAAACAGCTTTTCATGTAATGCGTCCTCTCGACCTCTCCTTTCATTGTGCTTCACGAAGGGATTGAAGAGGATGGGTATAAATAGGAGATGGGCACAATAGAGCAAAGCATCTGAAATAAACGCCGAGCAATTAGTGCAGGAAGTTCTGGTCCCATCAAAGGAACAGAAACATCTCCCGTCTCCGTGGTGCGGTGATGGCAGGTCGCCCCAGAGCACCACTTTCTTCCCATCTTGCCGAGGCGCTCGCAGGTGCTAAATTTGAAAAGAAATCCCTGGGCAGAGCCAGCAGTCTAGCAGCAAAGGCTGGATTAATATCAATTATTTGTAAAGGGCAAATGTGAAGATAAAAACACCATGGTAAACGTTTTCATAAGTCATGATGGGCGCTAAGGATGTTCGAGACTGTGGAGAGAAGCGAGGGTTTTCAGGGGACCCAGTGACCTCACGATGCTGTCCACATGCCCTGCTGCAACAAACGGCCCAACTGTGTGGGATGCTAAGAATGTCATTAGGAGCACAGGAAGTGGCCTTCCCCTGAATCCAACCCTTGCTTCATTTAGCTCAGTACTGTCCACACAGACTGGCATCAGCTCTCCAGAATTTGCAGGCTAGGAATGTTCCCATCCCTACCTGGAGGTAGGAGGTGTCAACATGCAGAGGGGCCAGGAGGCCAGCTGGCAAGCCCAGCTCGGACGTCTCCTTCCATCAGTCCGTGCTCCAACGTAAAATCAGCGATCCGAAGTTCAAAAGCCAGGGCATGCAATTAGCAGAGTGTGGTTCGCACACAGAAGTAGGCGTGAGGCGTAAATCATGCTACAGCTACAGATTTATTACACATAAATCAGAACAAAGAAACATGGTGTCCTCTCTCTCATGTCATCTTGGAGAAAACAGCTAAAGCAAAAGCAATACATACAAACTGAAGTTCCCAGCAAGCTGTGCTGGAATGTAAAGAGACATGTGACATGCAACAATTCCACACATCTGTTCTTTAAGGAGGAATGGAATTCTCAACAGGAAGGGGTTGAACCTTCTGAAGGCTAAGCAAATGGCCAAGCCTCTATGAGCTAGAGTTCTTCCCCAAACTACAGCAGCGTCCCACCCCTTGGTTAGCAGAATGGACAGGGGCCTGGTTTCCACAAGTACAACTGCATGCAGGATGGGATACTGAACCTTTCCCTTTCCCACCCTTGTTTCTGCTGCATTTTCAGCACCAAAGTGACCTCCCCGGACTGCAAGCGGTGGTCCTGGGCTGCCCAGATGACAAGACTCCCCTCTTGGCCTGGCTGATGTGGTCTAAAGGAAAGCCCCAATCTGGTGGAACGCTCTGTCGCAAGAGACTAGGGCCCTGCGGGACTTGACATCTTTCTGCAGGGCCTGCAAGACAGAGCTGTTCCACCAGGCCTTTGGCCAAGGCACAGTCTGACCCCCTCCTTTGGCAATCCTCACAGAACTCTAGCCCAATGGTTGCCATTAATTTGATTCTGAATTGATTTTAGAACGTATTTTAATTAATTGACTGTGTGATTTTATGTACACTGTGCTATTTTTACTTGTTGTTAGCCGCTATGAGCCCAGCTTTGGCCAGGGAGGGTGGGATATAAATAAATTATTATTATTATTATTATTATTATTATTATTATTATTATTATTATTATTGCCACCAGCTTGGTTGCAGAAGTTGCCGGAAGGTTACGAGGCGCCATCGAACCATCTGAGGAACTCTGGATTTGTGTAAGGTTTACTCTTGAGCCTTTTCCACCCTTGAAGATATCTCGCAAGGCAGCAGAGTGTGTGTGTTTTAGTAAATGAACGTGGGAGTTGAAGCTGAAGGCCGCCTTGACATTCTGGTGGGATTTTGCCTGCTGATAATTGGGAGTGAGAGAGGCACGCAAGTCGAGGGGATTGCTTGGCCAGAGATGAATCTGGAGGCTGTGAGTTCCATGCACTGCTCCGGTTTACGGTGAATTTGTTTTCATTTTCTCTGCTGTTAACCCTGAGAAATTGTCAGTGAAACCCACACTTAAAGGGCTTGAACACCTACCCGATGCTACGTGACAACAGGATATTACAGTGCTGGAAATGTCTGGAGGGGAGACAGAAGTTGCCTTGCCGAAAGGTGACTGGGGAGAGTCTGGGACAGAGCAATTTCAATGTGGAAATGTCAAGAACGTTAGAACAGCCTCGCTGGAGAAGTCCAAGGCCTCATCTATGCTATTCCAATTCCTAAATTGAAACTCAGAAGTTTCTGGGAGTTCGCAAGTGAAGCTAGTGACTTTCTCTGCTACTTGCTCATAGTGTCTGCTTTTCAGCTATGCATAATTTTTACATGTGCTTTCATCTGTCTTTTTTAGCTCATTGCCGATTTTAATTATAATTTGAATGTTTTCAGTAGCTGTTGTTTTTACTGTTTTATTCTTGTGGTAAACCACTTTGAGGTAGGTTGGTTGGCTGGTTGGTTGGTTTTCACAATCAAAAGGTATATAAATTGTACGAAGTAAATAAATAAAGGTAGACTGCATCTGAACATGAAGCTTCTATTTGGCTATCCTATATACAGTGGTACCCCGGGTTAAGTACTTAATTCGTTCCGGAGGTCTGTTCTTAACCTGAAACTGTTCTTAATCTGAAGCACCACTTTAGCTACTGGGGCCTCCTGCTGTCACTCCACCGCCGGAGCACGATTTCTGTTCTCATCCTGAAAGCAAAGTTCTTAACCCGAGGTACTATTTCTGGATTAGCGGAGTCTGTAACCTGAAGCGTATGTAACCTGAAGCATATGTAACCCGATCAGATCCATGGGGTATGGCCCAGCGGTCAGGAAGGTTGTAGCTGAACGACATCTGGAGGGCTACATGGAAGCACTGATAACAGGGAAAGGGTTTGCCTGACTTGTATGGATTATGTAATCAGGAACGTAACCTGCAGCACAAAAGGGCAAAAGTACAGTTCAGTAATTTCAATTGCAAATATACACGCACTGTGAATGCCCTCAAGGCTACCAACAGCAGCAGCAGCCATGGCTTCAGTTACAATAGGGATATTATTTAAATTTATTGGTCGCGTTTTTGCCATGCAGCAACTCCAAGCAACTTTCAATAAGCTTTTCAATAAGCATATTCCCGCCCCTCAAAGAATTCTTGGCACCGCAGTTTTTTAAGCCTTTCTGGGAACAGCAGCTCTCTGATGGATAAACTACAGTACCCAGAATTCTTTGAGGGAAGGAATGTGTTATAAAGATCTAGTTGTGTGCACAGCATATAACATGCATCTCTATGCTATACACAGATTCAGAACAGAATCTTTGCTTCAGTCACATCAACTTGACCAGACTCCCCTTCTCTGCTGTATAGGAATAGCAAGATCCTTTATTCATCAAATTAGCACCATCCATGAACTAGAAAGAAAGGCATCGCCACATCTGAGGGAGAAACAAGGTTAGCAGAAGGAAACCTAGGACGGGACCAAATAACAGGGACAGAGTTTTGTAATCTTTCACATAATACAGTGGTACCTCAGGTTAAGTACTTAATTCGTTCCAGAGGTCCGTTCTTAACCTGAAACTGTTCTTAACCTGAAGCACCACTTTAGCTAATAGGGCCTCCAGCTGCTGCCGCACCACCGGAGCCCGATTTCTCATCCTGAAGCAAAGTTCTTAACTGGAGGTACTATTTCTGGGTTAACGGAGTCTGTAACCTGAAGCATATGTAACCCGAGGTACCACTGTATTGCGCCCTGGGCAAGGCCAAGGTTTGGCACCCCAAAATGGATCTTCTCAATCATGGGTCTTCTCAATTTTGCGCCCCCTCGGCTCGATACCCTGTGTGAGGAACTGCTCAGACTGCCCCCAATCTGACACTGCCAAAGACCGACCAATGAAGACTGCGCATGCTCAGTGGACAGAGAACAATGCCTGGCTATTGACAGGGGGAAGGGAATGAAATGGTGCAGCTTGGGAAAGGGCATGGCTGGCTCGCACCATGAACAGGATGGCTGGCTCTGATAGAAACTGCAGGCCAAAATATCTGGCTGGTACCTGGTTGGCAGGCTATGGTGCTGTATCTTCCATGAATTCAACACTGCATCTTGCCTGTATTGCCAGGCGTTGGACTCAGGGCCGGTCCAACCATGAGGCAAGGTGAGGAGACTGCCTCAGGTGGCAGGATCCACCAGGGCAGCAGATCTTGATGTCAAACTGTTCTTCCCGCCTTGTTCCTGAGGTAGATCTTTCCTCACCCTTCTTCCTTGTCGCCATTTTGGGGTCCGCCTCAGGTGCCATATCTTGGGCCATCCCTCGTTGGACTAAATGACCCTCGAAAGTCCCTTCCAACTCTACAATTCTATGATTCTTAAAATGAACCTGTCAGTATAGAAGCCACAGAAGCCACATGCGTAGCTGGCTTTAGGGAATGAAACGGGGAGCAGGTGAGGACTCCAACAGAGACATATTCTGTGTGATTCAAGGCTTTATATCAATTTTTGTCTCTTTGCTAAATGTCACCCTCATCAGTTCCCTATTAAGACAGCTCAGCAGAGCACACCATTATTTTTTAATGCATCCAATTACTCGGGGCCTGATCCTTGCAAGCCTTTGTCCGTGCCTGTGGCCTTTCGTTTCACTCAGTCGTGCTTTCCAGTAGTCGCCACCACTGTCCTCCACAGATGTTGAATGGAAACTGCATAGATATTCCTTGCCAAAGGACATTATTTACATTTACATTCTGCATGCTCAGAAAAAGGACAGACCTTTTCCTGGCTGCCACTCGGCAAACACCAAGCATTTGCTCTGTGGTAGGTAGGCAGCACAGCCCCAGAAAATAAGAACTATTTTTACTGTAGAGGAGATTCTTGCTCATAATTCAGAAGTTCACCAGAAAAATAAATTTCTATCTGCTTGACAAGGAGAGATGTTTAAAGCAGATTTCTTTCATCCTGTCTTTGGTCACATCCACACCATGCATATTATTATTATTATTATTATTATTATTATTATTATTATTATTATTATTTTATAACCTGCCCACCTGGCTGGGTTTCCCCAGCCACTCTGGGCAGCTTCCAACCGAATATTAAAAACAATACAGTGTCAGACATTAAAAACTTCCCTAAACAGGGCTGCCTTCAGTTGTCTTTTAAAAGTAAAATAGTTGTTTATCGCTTTGACATCTGCTGGGAGGGCGTTCCACAGGGCGGGTGCCACTACCGAGAAGGCCCTCTGCCTGGTTCCCTGTAGCTTTGCTTCTTGCAGTGAGGGAACCACCAGAAGGCCATTCGTGCTGGACCTCAGTGTCCGGGCTGGATGATGGGGATGGAGACGCTCCTTCATGTATACAGTACCGAGGCCAGTCGGAGCTTTAAAGGTCAGCATTAACACTTTGAAAGTACAGTGGTGCCTCACAAGACGAATGCCTCGCAAGACGAATGCCTCGCAAGACGAAAGAGTTTTTTGTTTTTTGAGTTGCTTCGCAAGACGAATTTCCCTATGGGTTTGCTTCGCAAGACGAAAACGTCTTGCGCCTTTTTCTTAAAACCGTCAATGCATTCCTATGGGAAACCGTCAATGCATTTCCTATGGGAAACCGTGCTTCGCAAGACGAAAAATTCACAAGAAGAAAAAACTCACAGAACGAATTAATTTCGTCTTGCGAGGCACCACTGTAATATGATACCACTTTAAACAGTCATGGCTTCCCCCAAAGAATTCTGGGAGCTGTAGTTTGTTGAGGGTGCTGAGAGTTGTTAAGAAACTCCTAGTCCCTTCCCAGTGCTACAATTCCCAGAGTGGTTTAACAATCAATCCCTCTTTCCAGGGAACTCTGGGAATTGTAGCTCTGGGAGGGGGATGAGGAACTTCTAATAACTCTCAACACCTTGAACAAACTACCACTCCCAGGTTTCTTTGGGGTCGCCTTGTCTGTTTACAATGGTATCATAGCACTTTATGGTGTGAATGCGTCCCTTGTTGAGCAGTGAGCATGCAGCCCTTTCAAGTACTGTTGGACTACAACTCCCATTATTCCTGAACATTAGCCATACTGGCTAAGGATATCTGACCCCCTCTCTTGCCATGCAAGCTTAACTTTTCCATCTTGAAAGTTTGCTTCAATACCTGTTGAAAATTGTGTGGGACATTAACAACAGCGGCAAGAGTATTGTTAGCCCAGAAATGGAAGCAAGAAGAGATTCCAACGAAAGAAGAATGGCAAACAAAATTAATGGACTATGCAGAATTAGATAAAATAACAGGAAGCATTCAAAACCTGCGGGACCAGAGATTTACAGAAGATTGGAAGAAATAGACGAACTATTTGAAGAGCAACTGTAACCAACAAATTACGCTAGTAGGATTACAAGAAGCTGTGTAAGGAAAAATGTATGAAGCATTGCAAATTAGAGAAAGAATAGTGATATTAGTTATGAGTTAAAAATAATTGAATAATAATAATAATAATTTTTATTTATACCCCACCCTCCCCAGCCAAGGCCAGGCTCAGGGAGGCTAACAAGCAATAATAAAAACAAGTTGAATGAATACAACTTAAAAACAAGATTAAAATACAACATTAAAATATTGAAACATTAATATTTAAGAAGTGGGAAGTGTGTAGTGATTAGATTGGAAAATTTACAGATGAGATTGATGGAACTCAAAAAATAGTATAAGGTGTTAAAATATGTTTAATTACTGTTGAAAATGATATGCTGAAAATTAATAAAAAATTATTTTAAAAAAATTGTGTGGGACATTATTGCAGTCAAACTAACAAGTCACGTTTTGTCATATAGGCGCATGGAGATGCTGAGGCTCACAGAGCTTTCCTGCAAAATTTGCTAGAGAAAACTCTGTAAGATCACTTCCCTTGCCTGTCTTGGCAGGAGGCTGTAACACTACATCAGGCATAGGCAAACTCGGCCCTCCAGATGTTTTGGGACTACAAGTCCCATCATCCCTGACCACTGGTCCTGTTAGCTAGGGATCATGAGAGTTGTAGTCCCAAAACAGCTGGAGGGCTGAGTTTGCCTATGCCTGCCCTACATACTTCCTGCCTGCCTGGACATCTTTCTTTTTCTTCATTATGCTTCCAAGCTGACCACACGTGCATGTCTGAGCTCTGCAGCTCAGGCACCATTTTCGAATTTACATTTTGTACTTTTGTAACTTAGATAATAGTTTTAAACCTGCCTTCATTTTGCTACTGTGATTGCTTCTTCAAGACCTAGTTTATGTAAGTAAATACTACTTTTATTTTTTCACAAAACCATTTGTGTGCAATTGTTTTTAAGGGGGATGGAAAGGGCTAATACAAGGAAAATCCAGTCTGCCTTAAAGCATCCTGGATTATTATTTCTAGAAGGTTAAATCAACCTGGACTTAGCTTCAAAGTTTGAGCTGCAAAGGATGGTCCTCTGCTGATCTCACTAAAGTGAGCAAGGAAAGATAATAGCTAAACAATATATCCTCTCCTAGTGTCAAAATCCACTCTTACACTCGGGTGGGGGGGTGGTAGATGTGTCGCTTCCACCAACAGTGATCAGAATTTATTTGTGTGTTTTCCTTCTCACAGTTAAACCATTACAACATCAAGAGAGTGATTTAATTACGAAAAAATTACAACATTTGAATAGTTACAAAAAATAATTGAAAGCATTAGTATACAATAACATTAAACCACCTTGTCAGGGAACTGCCATCGGCTCAGGGGCGAGAGGGGAAAGGCCGGGTGGATTTGTAACTGGCTGACTGACCGAACCCAAAGGGTGCTTATCAATGGTTCCTCTTCATCCTGGAGAAGAGTGACTAGTGGGGTGCCACAGGGTTCTGTCTTGGGCCCGGTCTTATTCAACATCTTTATCAACGACTTGGAGGATGGACTCAAGGGCATCCTGATCAAATTTGCAGATGACACCAAACTGGGAGGGGTGGCTAACACCCCAGAGGACAGGATCACACTTCAAAACGACCTTGACAGATTAGAGAACTGGGCCAAAACAAACAAGATGAACTTTAACAGGGAGAAATGTAAAGTATTGCACTTGGGCAAAAAAAATGAGAGGCACAAATACAAGATGGGTGACACCTGGCTTGAGAGCAGTACATGTGAAAAGGATCTAGGAGTCTTGGTTGACCACAAACTTGACATGAGCCAACAGTGTGACGTGGCAGCTAAAAAAGCCAATGCAATTCTGGGCTGCATCAATAGGAGTATAGCATCTAGATCAAGGGAAGTAATAGTGCCACTGTATTCTGCTCTGGTCAGACCTCAGCTGGAGTACTGTGTCCAGTTCTGGGCACCACAGTTCAAGAAGGACACTGACAAACTGGAACGTGTCCAGAGGAGGGCAACCAAAATGGTCAAAGGCCTGGAAACGATGCCTTATGAGGAACGGCTAAGGGAGCTGGGCATGTTTAGCCTGGAGAAGAGGAGGTTAAGGGGTGATATGATAGCCATGTTCAAATATATAAAAGGATGTCACATAGAGGAGGGAGAAAGGTTGTTTTCTGCTGCTCCAGAGAAGCGGACACGGAGCAATGGATCCAAACTACAAGAAAGAAGATTCCACCTAAACATGAGGAAGAACTTCCTGACAGTAAGAGCTGTTCGACAGTGGAATTTGCTGCCAAGGAGTGTGGTGGAGTCTCCTTCTTTGGAGGTCTTTAAGCAGAGGCTTGACAACCATATGTCAGGAGTGCTCTGTTGGTGTTTCCTGCTTGGCAGGGGGTTGGACTCGATGGCCCTTGTGGTCTCTTCCAACTCTATGATTCTATGATTACAGAGAGCCCCCAAAGATCGTGGGAAGCAGCACTTCCTCAGCGGAGGAAGGTAGCCACACTTCTAGTGGAGAGGAGAGGCAGGAGGCAGAGGAGGCAAGGCAGTGCCAGGACACCTTGCCGGAGCAAAGCGGGGAGGACGGAGGTCCCCGTTACCCACGCCTTCCTTGCGCAGAAAACCTCCGCGCAGAGAGGGGAGGTGCAGACTGGGCGTCAAGAAACTACTCTGCCGGGGAAGGTTTAAGAACCGCCCACTCTCAGATTCTGCCAGTGAATGAGCAAGACACGGAATACAGGCACTCTGCATTCTAAAGATTTTATCACTAATAAGAAAGCCTTAGGACTTCCGGGTTTAGGATAAATTATAGAACAAAAATTGAAGAAGGAAAGGATTTGTTGAATTAGCAAATTTGAACTAGAATACAAAAAAGGGAGGTGCGAGGAAGTCGAGGAAATAAGCAAATGAAAGATATAGATATGGCATTTGGATGTGTGTTTAAATGTTTTTGTTTTTTATGTTGTATTGTTGTATTGTATTCTTTTTTACTGTTGACAAATTGTTTGTTGAATCTATGTATTGTTTTTCTTTATTGTCTTTCTTTTCATAATCATAAAATATTTAATAAATATTATATATATATAAAAAAAGAAAGCCTTAGAACACGCTTTGGAGGCATATTGCCTGATTGCTCTCGAGCAACCAACAAACCGATACCTCTAACACACCTCCTCACAATTAACAATAAATTATACCAATAAAGATACAAAGACATAATATGCTGAAGAATGCAAGCTGCTGTTACATCTGCAGCCTGCATGCCCTCCATTCACAAGTTCCTTCTAGAAACATCTCACTAGCAGCACAAAAGCTTTGGATGTGTGTGTGTGAAAACTCTTTTTATCCCTTTCCATTTCTTCTTGAACCACATCAGAGCTGATGCGTGAGTCGCCCCCTGCACACTCTCGCCCCCATTCTAAAACCCTGACTGCTTGCCCAGGCTTCGTGACTAAAATGTCAATTTCAAAAGAACCAAGTTTCGTTGTATTCTCTTTCTGTTTTGTTTTCTAAAGTGGGATTTTTCAGTTTGATCCTACACATACCCCTTGGGGAGGACTTCATGTTGCACCCCGTGCTTGACCTCGGATAGATGTTCCTGGAACACTAATGGCAGAGTGGTACATATTGTGTGAGCTTCAAAAGAGCTGAATTCTCCTGGAAGGTAACTGGAATTGCGCCATAAGAAAATATAAAGGGTACCATTCACTTTCAGGTGCTAGGTTTTCTGTGGGAGAGTTATGAGGGGGTCGTGAGAGAACATGGCACACTCTTGGATGAAGCGGAATGGGGGGCCAGTGGCCCTCCATATGGGGCTGTACTATAATTCCCATCATACCTGAATGTTGGTGACATTCCTGAAGGCAACCCTGTATAGGGAAATGTTTGGTGCTTTACTGTGGTTTTATGATTTGTTCAAAGCCTCCCGGAGTGGCTGAGGCAACCCGGTGGGATGGGTAGCATATAAATATATTAACGGCCATCTGTTGGGGGGAAAGAAGCACCAAATAAAGGTTATTGTAAGGGAGAAAAGAGTGAGCTAGAAGAGAGAAATTGAGCAGTTTCATCATAGTAGCCTCAGCTCAGTATACCTGAAGGAGCGTATCCACCCCCATCGCCCAGCCCGGACACTGAGGCCCTCCTCCAACGGTCTTTTGCTAGTTCCCTCATTGCAAGAAGTGAAGTTACAATGAGGGCCTTCTCGGTAGTGGCGGCCACCCTGTGGAACACCCTCCCATCAGATGTCAAGGAAATAAACAACTTTCTGACTTTTAGAAGACATCTGAAGGCAGCCTTGTATTGAGAAGTTTTTAATGTTTGATGTTTTATTATGTTTTTAGATATCTTGTAAGCCGCCCAGAGTGGCTAGGGAAACCCAACCAGATGGGCAGGGTATAAAAGATATTATTATTATTATTATTATTATTATTATTACTACTACTACTACTACTACTACAGTGGTACCTCGGCTTACAAACGCTTCAGGTTACAAACACTTCGGGTTACAAACTCCGCTAACCCAGAAGTAGTACCTCAGGTTAAGAACTTTGCCCCAGGATGAGAATGGAAATCGCGCGGCGGCGGCATGGTGGCAGCGGGAGGCCCCATTAGCTAAAGTGGTACCTCAGGTTAAGAACGGTTTCGGGTTAAGGACGGAGCTCCGGAACAAATTAAGTTCGTAACCCGAGGTACCACTGTATTATTATTATTGGTTTCATGGTCAAACCAGCTCACTCAGTTCTTTTTCCACTGCCAATCTTTTGTTATTAATGATCAAATCATATTCTAACATGGACATGATCCACCCGATGTGAGATATAGTCAGGCTGCAATCCATGGACCTCTGTGGAGCTTCCTCCTTCTGTATTAAACTGGCACCCACAATCCTGAGGACGAGATGGCGCCCCTGCCAAGGGGGCAGTTGTGAGGGTGTTCAGAGGCTTTGTAGGTACCAGCAGAACAGTGGCGTAGCGTGGGTTGTCAGCACCTGGGGCAAGGCAAGTAATTTGTGCCCCCTAACCCGTGGATTTGCGCCCCCTAACCCTAACCCCCAGATGTTGCGCCCGGTGCGGCGGCCCCCCCCTGCACCCCCCCAGCTACGCCACTGCAGCAGAAGACCTGAAGGGTGCCATATTGATAAATCCTGCACTAGCACATGCTGGTGATGAATGTTCACAGGCCTCTGTGAAGCCCCTCTTGAGACATCTATGTGGCAGGAACCCTCCCAGAATGAGAAAGCGCCATGGATTGATCCCCCTGAAATGCCACATGACTTGGCTGAACACCTAAAATCCTGCTTGAGGTCCAGGTTTTGTCAAACTGCAGTGACAACTCGTATATATATATATTTGATCAAGCATTTAGAAAGTCTCCCCAGAGATGCCGTTCTCTTCAGCACTGATCCTTAAATAGAAGCCTGGCTGTCAAATTGTGATAGATAAGTATCGGGCGCCCAGAGTGCAAATAGCAGCGCTTTCATTTTTCTGTCCTTTGGCCAAATTAATGCCACCCGAGCCATGTGGCACCGGAAAGATCGCCAGCAGGGTGCTCATTTGAAAAATTGCGATATCGCTCCAAGCAGAGAATTTCTGAAGCCGCTAGACAACTTCAGATTTTGACTCAGAAACACGATATTCCCTTGGCAACCAGAGGTCACGAAAAGAGCGGGCAGGACATGATGATTGTGCCCGAAGAGGACGGTTGGTGGAGTGGTGGACTGTGTGGACGGTTTGGTTTAATGAATGCTAACTGTGTGGTTAGTGATGTATGGAAGTGAGAGCTGGACCATAAAGAAGGCTGATCGCCGAAGAATTGATGCTTTTGAATTATGGTGCTGGAGGAGACTCTTGAGAGTCCTGTGGACTGCAAGAAGATCAAATATCTCCATTCTGAAGGAAATCAGCCCTGAGTGCTCACTGGAAGGACAGATCCCGAAGCTGAGGCTCCAATACTTTGGCCACCTCACGGGAAGAGAAGACTCCCTGGAAAAGACCCTGATGCTGGGAAAGATTGAGTTCACAAGGAGAAGGGGACAACAGAGGATGAGATGGTTGGACAGTGTTCTCGAAGCTACAAACATGAGTCTGACCAAACTGCGGGAGGCAGTGGAAGACAGGAGTGCCTGGCGTGCTCTGATCCACGGGCTCACGAAGAGTCGGACATGACTAAACGACTAAACAACAGCAAAACAAACTGTGTGGTAATTTCTCTATCTCCCTCAATATCTCAGGTGGGAAAGAAACCCCTCTGCTGCACATGAGAGGCAAGAAAACCTTCACAGAAGGTCCTACTATCACAACAGTCACAGAACAAAACTGGCTGTGGAATTTCACCACCAAATTATCCTGTTGAAAGTTCAGTGAGCACCGGTGTGTTGGCTTGGGCGCCTGCATTCTGCCCCACAAGGCCCAAAGGGCACCAGTTGCCACTGTCTAGAGCAGGCATAGGCAAACTCGGCCCTCCAGATCTTTTGGGACTACAAATCCCATCATCCCTAGCTAGCAGAACCAGTGGTCAGGGATGATGGGAATTGTAGTCCCAAAACATCTGGAGTGCCCCTTCAACTGTTCCATTATTGTTTTGTATGGAACAGTAGCGACGTCTTCAGGTGCAAGGTGAGCCCGGGCAATTTCAAATGTCTCCTCTCCGCAGACACTGAAGAATATCGCCCTTTTCTTGGCATCTTCTTCGTCGGTGACCCCTTTGGCTTCTAGGAGGAAGGTGAAACAGGAGGCGTACGCTTCCCAGTCTCCAGACGCTGGGTTGAACAGCGAGAAGCTGCTGTCGGTTGCCATTCTGAGTTCCTTGTGTCCCGGAGCTGAAGCCTGGATACACGGTGCGAGGCAGCGGTGTGGCAGGTGGCGTTGCTGCGGTGCTGAGTGTGGCTGTCAGCTCAGTGGGATCTCACATTCGTCGCCAGTGAAATATTTTCAGAGTCGCAAAGTGATTTCATGTTCTTTATTCAGCTCATAGTGGTGAGGAGGAATGAATGAATGTCCCCTCAAAGTATCTGCCTTATATACATTATTTACACAATGGGCTGCACATGATTGGCTAATTCCAGAATTCTACTGTAAGCCAATCAGGTTGTGGATTCACTTCTATCTGGAGCATGATTGGGTGGTTCCTGCCGACCAATCATACTGCTGCATTGTTCTAGGACCAATCAGACTGCTGCATTCTGAATCCTATTGTTCTAGG
This sequence comes from Podarcis tiliguerta, assembly GCF_965153285.1. NCBI lineage: Eukaryota > Metazoa > Chordata > Lepidosauria > Squamata > Lacertidae > Podarcis > Podarcis tiliguerta. The sequence goes on from NC_139534.1 coordinate 120,444,363, forward strand.
ACCAATCAGACTGCTGCATTTGGATCCTATTGTTCTAGGACCAATCAGACTGCTGCATTTGGATCCTATTGTTCTAGGACCAATCAGACTGCTGCAGTTTGGATCCTATTCAACTCAGTACATAACACTCCACTTACTCTTCTCACGTGTTGTGGGGGCAAAAGAATAGCTCCCACAGGTGCGATGCTTCAGGACAGGCAAACATGCCATGGGAAAATGAGATGGGAGAAGTCATGGCCACATGGTCTTGTTACAAAAGTTGGGTGCCTTCACCTCTCTCAGCCGAGCAGTGGCAAAAGCCCATGGGATCGCAGGCACTCACTCAGGGTCTGTGGTCCTTTGGAGAATGGAGACACGGCAGAGACTGTCGTAGCTTTAAGAAATACGGTTCCTTCACCTATTTACGCCTTCAGTCTGCATGGAGGGAGTCCAGATCTTTCAGCATGGTCATTTCAAGAGGAGCTTGTCCCCTACAGCAGTGCAGTTAGCCTTCAGCCAACCTGCCCAAGATGGATTCCGGCCTTCTTTCCTTCCTCTTCCCAGTCACCCTTGCACAAGCCTCTCTTTTCATGTCACCTCACACCCAGTTACCTGGCAAACTTCCAGACCACTCCCCTCTCTATTCACACCTCAGGGCGGGGTGGGTGGGGGAAGGGCTGTTCTCTTGCATTGCCAATGGCCCTCAATGGCCCTGTATTGTTCCTTAACGGCCTTAGCTTGGCCAGCTTGCAGAGGGGTGGAGCCACTGCCCGCTACTGAAGTTTTGGTGATTTATCCCAGAAAAGCTCAATAACTTTTGTTGCTCCCCTAAAAAAAGCTGAACAACTTCTATTTCCTACAAAGAGCTGAACAACTTTGGTCTGCCCCGGGCTCCGGCAGGAGCTGCTACGCCACTGAGAATCCTCACACCGGGCGCCCCCAAACTCAGCCCTCCAGCTGTTTTGGGACTACAACTCCCATCATCCCTAGCTAACAGGACCAGTGGTCAGGCATGATGGGAATTGTAGTCTCAAAACAGCTGGAGGGCCGAGTTTGGGGGCGCCTGCCCCACACCATTGTGCTCTTAACCCAGAAGCCTTCTGCTTTGGGACACTCTTATTCAAAAGGCCCAGAAGCAAGAGTTTCATCTTTTGATTTCCGCCTCCACACTTCCGTGCTCAGATGGACATTTTAACAGGGATGCCTTTGTTGTCTCATTTCCTCCTCTGTGCTGTTCTGTCCTTTGGCGATGCGGACAGCATCTTTGCCAGCAAAGCAGATAATTGCATTTGGCGCACCTCAGGCACGCCATGCCGTCCTTGATCCAGCGCCGCTTCTGCACGGCGGTGCAGTGGGAGGGTGGCCTTGCCCCGTGTTCTTTGCGCGGACGAGGCCCCGGCGCTTTGAAAATGGAATAATCATTAAGCAGAGAGAAAGGCAAGCGTGCCTTTGTTTGCCTCCCACATGATCGCTTTGAATCACCATCTGGTTGGCGCATCATGCCTTTTAGTCTTCTAATGACACACCAAGTCCCGGGAGTTAAATAGGATTAAATACTCACCATTCAGAATTGGCAGGAGGAGGCACCATTAATCAGATGAATCACGGGGGGAAATTAAGCTTGCTCCTTGCATTACGAGACGGGGTTCGTGCAAAAAAAAAAAAAAAAAAAAAAGGTGGGGGAGAGAAAGGAAATAAACGGGGCTTTTTTATTTTTGCAAAAAAAAAAAAAAAATCTATAGCATTTTCTCCAAGGAGACAAAGCCTACACAAACTCGATTGCATACATCTCTGTAGCACCCACCACCCTTTCCCATACTAATGTATGAATTGGAGGAACAGCCTAGTACGATGGTTAGGTCAAACTCTTCCATCCATTGGTTTGCATGCAGAATCAGGCTGCTGACCCACAGTTGAGGACCACCGACTCCTGTGATTCTTCTGGGCAAGAGGAAGAGTGGCTAAGCCCCAAGGAGCCTGAATCCAGTGGTGAATGTTCACAGAAAACGCCTGCAATGCGCGCCTCTCCGCAACCCACGCAGCCGTGCAGTTCACGATATATTTTCCCTGCGCCTCTCAGCGATGAATGCGCGGCCCGATGGGGGCTTAATAACTTCACACACAAACACACACACACACCTGCTGAGTCCTTCACAAAGGCGATTCCTTTCAATGGAGGACTGTTTGGTGCTCCCGGGATATGAGACCCATTCCTACCCCCTCCTCTAAAGAGATTAAGCGACTTAACGAGCAGCACTTTCCACACACATTCCTGGAGGCTTTTGACATTGTAATTGCTGATCAGGACCTGAACTGTATATGCTAGTAACTTAGCAAGAGGGAGTTACCATGCCAACTCACACAGGCTACCGTGTGTGTGTGTGTGCAAGAACACACACAAGAGTAGGCAACGTTCCCTCAAGATCTGATGAAAGGCGATAGGAAAAAGCAGCTCCACCTTAAATGCTCCTCCCTCTTCGTTCGTTAGCTACAGGGGACAAAAAGCTTCATTTTTAGGAAGCTAAGCTGAAAGGTAAAGGACCCCTGGACCGTTAAGTCCAGCTGAATTTGACTATGTGGTTGCGGGGCTCATCTCGCTTTCAGGCCAAGGGAGTCGGTGTTTGTCCATAGACAGCTTACCGGGTCATGCGGCCAGCATGACTAAACGCTTCTGGCACAACGGAACACCATGACGGAAGCCAGAGTGCATGGAAATGCCATTTGCGGGACGCGGGTGGTGCTGTGGGTTCAACCACAGAGTCCAGGGCTTCCCGATCAGAAGGTCAGCAGTTCGAATCCCCGTGAAAGGGTAAGCTCCCGTTGCTCAAAGTGCAAGTAGGTAAATAGGTACCGCTCCGGCGGGAAGGTAAACGGCGTTTCCGTGCGCTGCTCTGGTTCGCCAGAAGCGGCTTAGTCATGCTGGCCACATGACCCGGAAGCTGTACGCTGGCTCCCTCGGCCAATAAAGCGAGATGAGCGCCGCAACCCCAGAGTCAGCCATGACTGGACCTAATGGTCAGGGGTCCCTTTACTTTTTTTTAAAAAAAAGAAATGCCGTTTATCTTCCCGCCAAAGAGGTACCTATTTATCTACTCGCATTGGTGTGCTTTCAAACTGCAAGGTTGGCAGAAGCTGGGACAGAGCAAAGGGGAGCTCAGCCCATCATGCGGATTTGAACCGCCAACCTTCCGATCGGCAAGCCCAAGAGGCTCAGTGGTTTAGTCCACAGTGCCATCTGCTCCCTTTTAGAAAGCTAGCCAGGTGCTGGCATTTCGCCTTTACTACAGCGTTCAGTAGCCCTTCCTCAAACCAGGAGCCCTCCAAATGTTGCTGAGCTGCAGCTCCCATTATTCCTGGCCATTGGCCACACTGGCTGGGGCAAGTTGGGTGTCCAAGACATTTTTTGCTGGTTTCCCCTGGTCAGCAGGACGAGAGGAAGTTTGGAGCTTTGAAACAGTCATTTTAAACCTTACCCTGAAGACCAGCATACTATCCACTACACCAGGGATTGCCAACCTTTACTTGGTCCTATGTGCACCTGTGGATAGCTCCGTTGGTTAGAGTGTGGTGTTGATAACACCAAGGTTGCAGGTTCGATCCCCATAGCTGTATATTCCTGCATTGCAGGGGGTTGGACGAGAAGACCCTCAGGGTCCCTTCCAACTCGATGATCTTCTATGACCGATACTAACATTCTAGCAGGGGCAAATCACTACTGATTGCCTTCATCTCTGCAAACCTGGGCAACGCATACCGAGGCAAACCTGAAATGGAAGCAATACAGTGGTGCCTCGCAAGACGAAAAGAATCCGTTCCGTGAGTCTCTTCGTCTAGCGGTTTTTTCGTCTTGCGAAGCAAGCCCATTAGCGGATTAGCGGATTAGCGCTATTAGCGGTTTAGCGGCTATTAGCGGCTATTAAAGGCTTAAGGGATTAGCGGATTAGCTGCTAAAAGGCTATTAGCAGCTTAGTGCCTTAGAAAAAGGGGGGGAGCATAAAAAAACCCCCAGGAATCACAAGACATTTTCGTCTTGCGAAGCAAGCCCATAGAGAAATTCGTCCTGCGAAGCACCTCCAAAACGGAAAACCCTTTCGTCTAGCGGGTTTTCTGTCTTGCGAGGCATTCGTCTTGCGGGGCACCACTGTATTCCTTTGTCATGTATTCATTAAGCAAAAACAGCGAAGGAGTTCCAAGCATTGCCTTTATTCAGCGCCCAACATGCAGGCACATAGTTCCTTAATTCAAGAGTTCTGAGAGTTTGGCAAGGATGAAGAGTAGAGATAAATATAATCTATGATTTGCAAATGAGAGAAGCTCTCTCTCTCGCTCTCTCGCTCTCTCGCTCTCTGTCACACACACACACACACAAAGAGAAAGACAGAGAGAGAAATGAAGCACATAACCTATCCTATTGGCACAATTTAATTTCAGCTGGAGAAGGCGGCCGTGTGGGTGTCAGAGAGGGCCTCTGCAGGTGCCCCATTCACGACCCTGCTCTACACGGTAACGGCTCTCTGTTTAGCTCCTTCATTCCAGAACGATGAGCTCCAATCTCTTACCACATCCCACCACAGCAGAGCAAAAATGTTTATTCCACGATGAAGCTAGGGACTGTTCACTCCTTATAAATAACCTATAAGGTGGTGGAGTTTTGTCCCTGGGGAATTTTGGCAAATCACTATAACGCTTCCCGCTGCTTAAAACCTGAATCCTGCCTATGTGTGCACGGGTAGCTGTTAGCAGACTGCAAAATAGAAGGCCTATTCAATTAACTGCTGGCATGGCCCCTTTTCTGGCAGCAATCCTGAAGTTCTTGGCACTCGGTGAAGCCCGAATACCGCCAAAGTGGTTTGTGCCTCCATGCTGGACAGTAGATGGTGTCAACATTGCTGTTTATTTATAAGGTGTCTCTAGCAGTTGCATGTAAATGGAACAGCATGTTCTGTTCTGCGGTTCCCAAGGGCAAGAGAGGTTTTGGTTACGACGCAAGGTGGGATTGGGAACAGGTTTGCTGGCTTTGCCTTGGGGTGATTGTTGGGTCTTGGTTATCTTTATTAATTGGTGTGGTTTTCTGAAATGGAAGCAGACAAAGCCTTGGCTACCTTTGAAGGTGACCCGGAAATTACAACTAATCCAGAATGCGGCAGCTAGACTGGTGACTGGGAGCGGCTGCCAAGACCACATAACACCGGTCTTGAAAGATCTACATTGGATCCCAGTATGTTTCCAAGCACAATTCAAAGTGTTGGTGCTGACCTTTAAAGCCCTAAACGGCCCCGGTCCAGTATATCTGAAGGCTCATCTCCACCCCCATCGTTCTGCCAGGACACTGAGGTCCAGCTCCGAGGGCCTTCTGGCGGTTCCCTCACTGCGAGAGGCCAAGTTACAGGGAACCCGGCAGAGGGCCTTCTCGGTAGTGGCACCCGCCCTGTGGAATGCCCTCCCACCAGATGTCAAAGAGAAGAACAACTACCAGACTTTTAGAAGACATCTGAAGGCAGCCCTGTTTAGGGAAGCTTATAATGTTTAACAGACCATTGTATTTTAATATTTTGTTGGAAGCCGCACAGAGTGGCTGGGGAAACCCAGCCAGATGGGTGGGGCATAAATAATAAATTGTTATTGTTATTGCCACTTGGTATTAGAGCACAGAATTTAGCTGGTTAGCAGGGCAGGGCCCCCCACCTGTCATCATCCTCTGTCTGGCTCTGTCTAGCACAGTGTTTCTCAAATGTTGATGTTGTTGGACTACAACTCCCATCATCCCTGACCACTGGTCCTGCTATCTAGGGGTGATGGGAGTTGTAGTCCAACAACACCTGGAGAACCAAGTTTGAGAAACACTGGTCTAGCATATTCAGGACGAAATGTCTCAACAACTGTTGTTTTAAATTACTTCCTTTTGACCCCAAGTGCTCAGAAAACATTTCTACAATTTCTACTTTTAGTTAAGTATTTTTATTTATTTACTGCATTGGGGGGGGGGGGCAGCTGCCTCCCATCCCCAGCTATGCCCATGAGGATATGCCAAAGTGAATTACAGTAATAGAGTATGAAATACATTTTTAAAAATCAACAAAAATACAAATATGAAACCTCTAAAAGTAAAAAGTTGCCACATAGGATGGATACCAGTAGAGACCATCAGTGCTGCCCATTCAATAGAAAAAAAATTTGGCTGGTGAGGTCAGCATCAAGCAAACTTCCTTGTGGACTTCTGTGCCACAGAAAAGGCCTGTTTTCTCATTGCCACCCTCTGAACCTCTCAGAGGGGCACACAGAGAGAGGCCTCAGGTGCTGCAAAAGCTGCCCATGAGGTATTTGGTGATCTAAGGATCTCAGGATTGTTTTTCTTTTTTAAGTATATAGGGTTGTATCCAACACTAGTCCTCCTCAGAGCAGACTCATGGGGCAGTTTCCAACTAGGTTTGACTCAGAGTAGACCCCCCCCGATATAAAGTAACCTTACTACAAAGGAGAGGTGCAAGGCAGTTGGAAGGAAGGTTGCTGCGGTGCGGACACATCAGCAGAGTCAGTCCAACACTCCTGCTGGTGCATTTGCACCATGCTGACCTCCCAGCCCCTGCCACTGCCTTCCCGCCTCCCAGCAGGCAACCAAGACCCACTTGCTGGGAAGCCAGCACAGCCGCTCCACCCCACCTGGTGAGCTGCTTCTCACCACAGGAGCATCTGTAGCTCTCCATCTCTGTTGGCAAGATCTTACCAGGAAGATCCTGTTGCTGGTTGCCTTCTTCAAACGGTAGCTGCAATTTCGAAAGAGGCAATCTCCAGTATGAAACATAGCTAAATCCTTTCCTCTTGCTTGGCCAAATTGCCAATGGGAAAGATGACACTGTGTTTTGCTTGGGGAGGGATTTGATTTTTCATGAGGGTTACTTTGGTGGGTGCACCATCCTACCCTCCTGAAATATGAAAATTCAGCGTTGCTCTACAAATCCCTGCTTAGTCCGCCAGGTTTTGCACCTATGCCAAAGCAATTATATTAATTGTGCGCAGTGATGCAGAAGCTTTGTTCCCATCCCGACAAGGTTCCTGGTCATGTTGTGATCTACCATACGATAAGTACTTTGCAATAATTCTGGAACTGTGTACCCAACAACCCAAAGCCTGTAATCACAGCTTTAGAAAAATGCGAACAGATTGTTAGCAGTGGATGGCAAGTGAGAGCTGGTGTGTGTTTGTTTAACCAAAAATAATTCCCACCCCCCACCCCCAAGAATGTTTCTTTGCATGAAAATGGCCTGCTCTCCTTAGCCATTGATGCAGAGTGAAGGAAGTTCAACCATTTGATGGCAGGTTAAATGGGTCTGAGAAAACGAACAAGATTGACACTTCTGTGCGCTGTGCTGGAAAGGTAATCTCCCACTTGTCAATCATTTCTTTCAGTGCCAGTGCAACAAATCAAACTCAAAGGGAAGCAGAAATGCAGGGTTTTTTTAGGGTTTTTTAAGTCCACTATTTCTGTGTGCAAGCAAAAGTCCTTTCCTATGCTGAGATGCTGATGAACCTCATCGCATCGCTGCCACTTCTGGGTGGTGGAATCTCATGTTGCAGAGCTTCTGTGGCAACACTGTGGCCGTGTTGTGGGTAGCAGTCCATCACTTTGGTCTTTCCCATGTGACTGGCACTCACTGGGATACAGGGTACCGATCTGGTGGGGAGGATTCCTACCACTACCTCAGCTCACTGGTCCCACTCACATAGTTTCATTATCCCTACACGCGGGTGACGCTGTGGTCTAAACCACTGAGCCTCATGGGCTTGCCGATCGGAAGATCAGCGGTTCGAATCTGTGCAACAGGGTGAGCTCCCGTTGCTCTGTCCCAGCTCCTGCCAACCTAGCAATTCAAAAGCATACTAGTGCAAGTATTGACGCAGTGGATGTAGTCTACCTTGATTTCAGCAAGGCATTTGACAAGGTGCCCCATGATATTCTTGTAAAGAAGCTGGTAAAATGTGGTCTTGACTATGCTACCACTCAGCGGATTTGTAACTGGCTGACTGACCGGACCCAAAGGGTGCTCATCAATGGTTCCTCTTCATCCTGGAGAAGAGTGACTAGTGGGGTGCCACAGGGTTCTGTCTTGGGCCCGGTCTTATTCAACATCTTTATCAACGACTTGGATGATGGACTCAAGGGCATCCTGATCAAATTTGCAGATGACACCAAACTGGGAGGGGTGGCTAACACCCCAGAAGACAGGATCACACTTCAAAACGACCTTGACAGATTAGAGAACTGGGCCAAAACAAACAAGATGAATTTTAACAGGGAGAAATGTAAAGTATTGCACTTGGGCAAAAAAAATGAGAGGCACAAATACAAGATGGGTGACACCTGGCTTGAGAGCAGTACATGTGAAAAGGATCTAGGAGTCTTGGTTGACCACAAACTTGACATGAGCCAACAGTGTGACGCGGCAGCTAAAAAAGCCAATGCAATTCTGGGCTGCATCAATAGGAGTATAGCATCTAGATCAAGGGAAGTTATCGTGCCACTGTATTCTGCTCTGGTCAGACCTCACCTGGAGTACTGTGTCCAGTTCTGGGCACCACAATTCAAGAAGGACACTGACAAACTAGAACGTGTACAGAGGAGGGCAACCAAAATGGTCAAAGGCCTGGAAACAATGCCTTATGAGGATCGGCTAAGGGAGCTGGGCATGTTTAGCCTGGAGAAGAGGAGGTTAAGGGGTGATATGATAGCCATGTTCAAATATATAAAAGGATGTCACATAGAGGAGGGAGAAAGGTTGTTTTCTGCTGCTCCAGAGAAGCGGACACGGAGCAATGGATACAAACTACAAGAAAGAAGATTCCACCTAAACATTAGGAAGAACTTCCTGACAGTAAGAGCTGTTCGACAGTGGAATTTGCTGCCAAGGAGTGTGGTGGAGTCTCCTTCTTTGGAGGTCTTTAAGCAGAGGCTTGACAGCCATATGTCAGGAGTGCTCTGATGGTGTTTCCTGCTTGGCAGGGGGTTGGACTCGATGACCCTTGTGGTCTCTTCCAACTCTATGATTCTATTCTATTCTATTCTATTCTAAGTAGATAAATAGGTACGGCTGCGGTGGGAGGATAAACAGCGTTTCCGTGTGCTCTGGTTTCCATCACAATGTCCTATTGTTTCAGAAGTGGTTTAGTCATGCTGACCACATGACCTGGAAACCTGTCTGTGGATAAACATTGGCTCCCTCGGTCTGAAAGCAAGATGAGCACCACAACCCCATAGTCGCCTTTGACTGGACTTAACTGTCCAGGGGTCCTTTACCTTTACCTTTTTTACTGAACACTGCAGCACCTATAGGTTGTGACATGGACCAAGCAATATCTGAGAATTGGTGCCCCCCTATGACCCTGCCCAAGCATTAAAAGGACACGCGAGGAGGTAGCAGAGAACTCTCCATTGCTCATGCACCCAGCTGCCATTCCCCAACACATTTGGCATGCACAAGAAGAAGCCACTGGAGGCAGGTCCTTCAAGAAAATGGGGCACTGCCTTACGAATCTCAGTCTACGTTCAACTACCCACCACTGACCTGCCTTCTTATTTACATCTAGTCCAGAGGGTTGTTCTTGGCCACCCACTTCCTCTTCCTGTCACAGACTGGATGGATGAAGAGGAATAGTGGGAGGCACCAGCTGGGGAACCCTCATGGGAACCCCCAAAGAAAGAAGGCTTAGATCCAGGGGATTGGTGGTCAGAGGGAGAAGAGAGAGAAGACTGAGAGGAGGAGGATGTGTTGGAAGTTGAAGAGGAAACAGGGTTTAGTGAGCAGGAAGAGGCTGTGGCAGAGGGCAGTCCAGAGGCTGAAGCAGAGGCTGGAGAGGTGCAGGGCCAAGAGGTTGAGCTGAGACAGGCTGCTGAAGAAGCCAGGGTGTCTGCCCCGCCTGCGGTGACCAGCTCCCCTGGCCCTTCCCCTCCCAAGTCCAGAAGCAGGATGAAGAGGGTGGAGCAGAGACAAACGTGTTCATGGAGTCTCAGATTCCTTGGGAACGACCCTGGGGAGGAGGAAGCTTAGTCCTCTCAACTGCCTCATTGGGGCAAGGTCTACCAGGGAGAGTTGCTGTGCTCACTAGGCCTGGCCTCCCGGGCTGTTTGTTTCTTTAAATAAATTGTCAACGTCACTGATGTCATATGAGTTATTACTGATCTGCTCTTGGCGCCCACCCCTGGCACCTCCTCAGACTCAGTGTTGACCATGTAGGACTCAGCAGGGAGGGGTAGGAGGGGACAAAACCGGAATTCTCTGGGCCTGCCTGTTCATTGTCTCTGGCTCCACCTACTGTTGTCCTCCAGCCTTACACCCTGCCAGTCCCAATGGACACCACCCACCCCTGAAAAGAGCTATGCATGCATACTGAGAAAACCCACAGAGTTTGTTGATGTAAGGGCAGAACCTGATTGGCCCATGTTCCTCTCCCTCAAAGGAGCTTTCTGCTCATCTGTGGTACCCCTTCTCAAGCATTCCTGGGGGACAGCCAGGAAACTCCTTTGTGCATTCTTACAATGCATGGCAGTGACGGTCATAGAAACGCCTCCAATATCTTTAATTGCCCCAGCTACTGCAAGAAGTAGGCTCTTGATGAGCTAATCAAGAAAGCTTACTCTTTCCCTTCTCCTTATTAAAGTAGGCTGAGTCAAATGAAGCACTCTCTGCGCTGGGCTATTAGTCAGTCCAGCTCGCCAGGTTAGCCTGACCAGCTCCCTCCAGAGTACTGATGGGTTCTTAAATTAAAGGTGATTAGACAATAATTGATTAGCTTGGGGAGGAAGGGAAATAGCTAGTTTTTATTGTCTGGATGACACACAAGGCAATATAGATAACCCTCGTGGGTGATTTCTTCACTGGCTGCAGAAGTGAGCTTTGTCCTTTTAAAATAGAAATCAATAATGTCAGGCTGGCCAAAAGTTACGACGACGACTAGTTTATGTCAAGTGCATTATGGTAGGGAGGGCCATGAGAAGTCTGGAGAAACAGTTAGAGTATACTGTTAGAGTATATTGGTGTGATGGCCTGGGATTCAGACTCAGAGGTTGAACCTGAGGAATGCCAGCCTGCACAGGATACCCCGCCTCCAGCTGAGCCGGGGCTGGGGCTTGAGCCTGAAGGGTCCTCACCTGTGCTGGATTCTCAGGTGCACGCACCAGCTGAGTCTGCTCTGGTCCCTGAGGTGATGGAGGACCCATTGCCTGCAGGTACTCCATTCTCAGCCCCGTCAGGGGAAGAGGAGGTCGCTTCTGGGTCCGGTAACCCTCCAGCCTCTCCTGAGCTGCAGAGGCTCAGGGCAGAGAGGCGGAGGGAACTAAGTTCCTGCAGGAGGAGTGCTCACCTCCAGGCCAGGAGAGGCGAGTCACCTGTGGACTGGGGCCGCCCTATGCCTCGGGGCAGATAAAAGCCAGCCAGCCCCAGTCCCAGGTTGTGGGAGCAACGTTGTTGCTAGCCTGTTCCTGTCTGCACCCTGTCCTGCTCTTCTGCCAGAGTTTCTGACCCCACCCGACTCCCCGCCTTGGGCCCTGCTACAGCTTTGACGGACAGCCTCCATACCGCACCATCGACCTCGGACTGGACTCGGACCTCGCCTCTCGGTTAGCCCCCAGGATCAGCACAATTGAACTGGCTAGATTAACAGAGGCAATTAGAGATCACACTAGACAAGAATTTCAAAAAGTATGGGGGAAATGCAGAGAATACTTCACAAAACAGTGCCCTAAAATACATACCTGGACTTGTTTCGATTAATGTCTGCGGGAGACTTTGTGGATATTTAAGTTATAATTAGAAAAATCTTAATAATTATTCATAAAGGAAACAGCTTATAAGAAGTAAATAAGGAGGCCAGATACAGGATAAAGGAAGTCTTTTATTTGGTTGTTTGTATTGTTGTATGCTATGCTTGTTGTATGTTATGCTCATGTTTAATGAGGGTGTATTTCTGTACTGGGGTGTGGGGGGTTTATGCTACTTTGTAAATAAAATTTCCAATAATTTCTTTTAAAAAAGAGAGAGAAGACTGGAGAAAAACCCCACAGAAATAAAATGTGTCTGATGAACAATGCACGGATTGTGAATCATACTTTAAGAGCAAATTTCTATTTATCTGCTAGCATGCCCCCAACTAGCAATGAGAAACCTAGACAGCATCTTAAAAAGCAGAGACATCACCTTGCCAACAAAGGTCCGTATAGTTAAAGCCATGGTTTTCCCAGTAGTGATGTATGGAAGTGAGAGCAGGACCATAAAGAAGGCTGATCGCCGAAGAATTGATGCTTTTGAATTATGGTGCTGGAGGAGACTCTTGAGAGTCCCATGGACTGCAAGAAGATCAAACCTCTCCATTCTTAAGGAAATCAGCCCTGAGTGCTCACTGGAAGGACAGATCCTGAAGCTGAGGCTCCAATACTTTGGCCACCTCATGAGAAGAGAAGACTGCCTGGAAAAGACCCTGATGTTGGGAAAGATTGAGGGCACAAGGAGAAGGGGACGACAGAGGACGAGATGGCTGGACAGTGTCCTCGAAGATACGAACATGAGTCTGACCAAACTGCGGGAGGCAGTGGAAGACAGGGGTGCTTGGCGTGCTCTGGTCCATGGGGACACGAAGAATCGGAAACGACTAAATGACTAAACAACAACAACAATGCCCCCAACTTCATGTGTGTGCTAAGCAGTGTGCAAACAGCTTTAGCATGACTGGGAGAGCTTCTCCCATATTCCAAGGGACATGGTCATTAAAACTTTCATTTAAACTGAAAACAGGGGTTGGGGGGAAGCAAGGTGTATCCTGTCCATCTAGCTTAGTATTGTCTACACTGACTGCCAGCAGCTCTCCAGGGGATATTCCCAGCCTTACCTGGAGATACCAAGGATCGAGCCTCTGGCCTTCTGCATAGAAAGCAGATGTTCTACCAATGAGTTATGGACTTTCCCCGTATGCTCCAGAGCCATCAACATGCCCTTCTCTGTTGGTTTAATAGAAGTGCACTGAAGTTCATTGAATAGCACCAAAGTGTACTGATGTACACAACACAGCCATTTCATCAAAAGCAGGGCTAGTCAGAAAATTCGGAGACTGCATATTATCTTGGCTGGCTGGCTTTTTATAGCAGGGGGAGGGAGGGGGAACCTAATTATATTTTGTTTTAAAATAGTGATGCTAGCTTGCATGGTTACTACAGTGGTACCTCAGGTTAAGTACTTAATTTGTTCTGGAGGTCTGTTCTTAACCTGAAGCACCACTTTAGCTAATGGGGCCTCCTGCTGCCACCGCACCACCGTCGTGCAATTTCTGTTCTCATCCTGAAGCAAAGTTCTTAACCCGAGGTACTATTTCTGGGTTAGCGGAGTATGTAACCTGAAGCGTATGTAACCCGAGGTACCACTGTATATGTTGAACTTAACTTGGTTACTGTTTCTTTAATTCAGAAAGGCTAAAGTATAAGGTCTCAGAATTATATTCTGATGAAAGGCATAGTTTCTCTTAAGTGTGAAGTATCAAACAAAAGGCATAAACAAACAGAAAGCACTTTAAAAAGCCACCATGTTAATATTAATAATCCTCAACATAGGTAGCAGATACAGATGGTGAAGAAACTTACAATATGCAACAAATGCTGCTTATTACTAGAAGGCAGCGGCCAAGTTTAATAGTTTCTTTTTCTTTTTGGCCAATTATTTTACTGAATTTCCAAAATATTACAAATTGTTACCAAATTGATTCAATTTAATACAATCTCCCAAACCGCTTTCCCACTCTCCTTACAAGATATGTCCAAGATAGACCCCCGTTGTAGCGTTAGTTCTCAATTGATCTCTAGCTGATATTACTCTGTAATTGCCAATAATATTTTCCATCAGCTGCCTCTTTACAACCCTGCCATCAGCAAATAGATCAAATAAACCTTAGCGTATATATTCTATAACAGCATGTGTGGTATATCTATAAGTTCTTATTTCCAGATTTCGACTAATACTTCCCCCCCCCCCACCCAAACAGGAAATAGGAATATAAGACAACTCCTCTTACAAGCACAGTCAAAACGATTAAACAAAAAATAAATATGCATCCCTGGTGTTGAAATCCAGTATCACAGGTGCCCAACCTGTGCCCAACTTTCGGGATGCATGTGTGATGTCACACACGTGTGACATCATGTGTGACATCACACACACGTGTGATGTCATACTGCATAAGAAGACGGTGAGGTCTGCCACAGCTGCAGGGAGGCCTGATGGGGCCCGCTGCAGGCCACAGGATATTGAGGGGGCCTGGCCCCCTCCTTGAAAAATTGGGGGGTCCTCAGCTTTCGCCCTCCCCTAGATGGCACCCCTGTCCAATATTTCTGGGACTGGAATACAGTTCTTGTTGCTAGGAAGAAATCCACAGCAGGTTCATCCTGAAAGGCAAAATATCCCCTAGCTTTTGACACAACCTGGCAAGGCTGTCGTTGTTGTTGTCTTCTTCTTCAAATTTGGCCTTCAGTATTGGTCCCACTAATTGACTGGCAGGCCGACTGAAACTCCGTGTGATTAATCCACCATTTAAATGGATTACAGTTGACAGCCCTAATTATTATGCACTGACAGAACACCCCCCAAAAAATAAAAAATAAAAGAAAGTGTAGGCTTATGCCCTTTACTTTGCCAGAGAATTGCTTACCCGCGTCCCCAGGACCGAGAAGAGAATAAAAAAATTCCAGGAAAGTTTCTTCTTTGGAGAAAAGAGTTTTATTGCAAATCTGTGCACAGAGACAGTCAGCAGAATATAGTTTCTGAAATCTGACTGTCCAGCAATACGCATCTGCAAGCCTTCTTATACTTTAGAGTATTTACCCACCTCCCAGACCTCCCCCCAAAACTTCCCCAATCAGCTGGCAAGTTTCCAACTTATTCCTTATATGGCACATCTATATTTGCTGGCTAAGGCTGCTAGCTAAGCACTTCTTCTGCTGGTTAAGCATTTTCTCTGCTCAGTAAGCACCCCCTCCCACCTCCTTGTACACGTGTATTCTTTTGCTAGCTAAGCATTCCCTTCGTATCTCTTCTTATCTTGCATTACTTAAAGCAGAAGCAAAGCAGGAAACATCTTGCTAGTGGTTTTTAGTTGACAGCAGTTTTTGGCTAGGCAGGAAACGACCTTCTGACCTGTAACTAACATCAGCAGTTTCAGATAGCTGGTTAGACAGGAAACGGCCTCCTGACCTGTCTGATTTAGACTTTGCAAATAACTGCATTTTTGGGTTTGAGCTTGTGTAACCATCCTAGCAGAGTGCCGGAATTTACTATGTGTAGATAATATTAATGATTAACCGTTCCCCTCTCCCTTCACTCCCTCCTCTTCTTCTGAACAACCTAATACTTAGGTTCGTTCTGGGGTATGGGCCTATACTCCCTCATCACAGCGATGACTGTGGGTCCTAGCTTCCGTGACAGGAGTCTTTGCATCATTTGCTGCAAGCATTGCAATAAGCAGGGGATACAGAGGCAAAGAAGCAAAAGGATTAATAGAGGTCCTGCTAATAATACTATAACATTCCTGAGCCAACTGCCATCAGGGAGCCAGGAATACATCCAACCCCATGCATCACTCCCTGTGGCTTTCAGCGGGTTTGCAGCTATCATTGTTTCCATGTGGTTGATGGTGGCTGAAATATTTGCTGACTGGTCTGAAATGTACATGCAGCAATGGGAATGAATTAAGGCACAAACTCCGCCCTTAGAGGCAAGGACTACATCCAAAGCGTAACGATTTTGAAGGACTACCTCCCTTATCTCTGACATTTCCTTATTAATTGCTTTTAAGGCCGAGATGGTGGAGTTAAACAAAGCCTCGGTCCAGTTTGCCAATCTATGCAGATCCCGGTAATTCATGGCTACACCCAAAGGGGGTAGAAGGGACCTAGAGATGGCTGTGCCGGTATACTGGTTAATAGGTGATTTCGCGTCCCTTTTGTTACGCAGACGGACTGTTGGGAGCTTATCCATCTTATACACCAGGGGTACGACTACTCCTAAAGTACAGGTTCCAGAAAAGGCAGAGGGGATTTCTTTGTAGGCTCTTGTGCCGCAGAGCAACCACAAATCAGACTGGAGCAGGCAGTTAGATCTGCTGCGCGCCGTCATCCAGGTAAACCAAGTATAAAAATCGACACACATAGCATCATAAATGGAAGTACCTTTTTGGAAGCAGGAGGATCCGTTAATATACTCATAAGTCCAATTGCAATATGGATAGTGACCTAAAAAATTGCTGCTGTTATGATTGAAACGGAGACAACGAGGTGCCTGTTCCATGAGTGACAGAAACACTGGGGGTGAATAGGTGCGACCATCTGACATAAGATTACTAATTCTAAATGACTCATTTATTGGAATACTATGCAGTAGTATGCCAGGCTTCTTAAATTGTGGAGGGATATGCATACAAACCCAGCATTCAGAAAGATTAAGCATAGAAGAGAAACGATCTATATCTCTAACATAGGTATTATTACTCCAAATCTGATGATAGGCATCAGGCCAATAAATGCGGTATGGCTCAGTGGGGTCAGGGCTGTGGGACATAAAGCAGATAACAAAAAGAAAAGAGAAAGTCCCTATGGAAATATTAAATGTCCTGGTGAGTTTCCTGGGTTAGTCCTGGCACGGAGTTGGGGACGCTGCCCGCGGGCGCCCCTCCCATCCAATTCTTCAGCTGTGCGTTGAGATATCAGCTTCCGGTGTGATATCAGCAGAGCGGTCGTCTGCCAGGCGTCTGGAGATGGTCAGCCGAAGGGAGTTCTCTGGATCTGGTGTTACTGTCCAATCCGAGATGGCTTTCTTCACTCGAGTATGGTGGACCCACGGGGTGATGCCGGCAACCTTCACAGCAGTAGGAGTAGAGAGTAGCACGGTGTATGGTCCCCTCCAGCAGGGCTGTAGGGGGGCTCGCTGCCAGTCTTTCACCCACACTTCATCACCTGGCTCGAACTGATGGAACGGTTCAGTCAACACACATGGGGTGCGAGCCTGGGTCCACCTGTTGAGATAAGAAAGAACTCGGGAGAGTGACTGTACATAATTATTCAGTTGCACATCTTGGCTAACATACGGATTTAACATTCTAACATATGGGACTGGTCTCCCAAACAGAACTTCAAAAGATGACAAGTGGGTCCGTTTTGACGGAAGACTGCGGACCCTGAGTAATGCCAAGGGCAACATGGCCACCCAATTAGACCCGGTTTCCTGTGTCAGCTTGGACAGCTGATTCTTTAGAGTTCTGTTCATTCTCTCTACTTTTCCAGAACTCTGGGGTCTATAAGCAGTATGCAGCTTCCAGTTGATCTGGAGCGCTTTTGCCAGCCCCTGTAGGATTGCGTGAACAAATGCTGGTCCATTATCAGATCCTATGGACCTTGGCAATCGGAGGTCTTGGACCGGACGATACGAGTTATCTTCCTTCTTCACCGGCAAGAGTGGGGTGTTCCACTGAGATTGACACTGCCTCAGGATGCCATGGCGAAGTAACCGTTCCAAATGTACCCATACTCCTTCTGCAGCTCGCCGGGGGATAGGGTACTGGTCCACAGCCACAGGGTTGGCGAATGGTTTGGGCTTGACTATTATAGGTGGGATGTTCTTTGCCATTCCGGGCGGGTTGCCTTCTGCCCATACACCAGGGTTTACTTTTTGCAGGAGGTCTTCTGGAATAATCCCCTCCTCTTCTTTTACCATCATTAAGCGCCAGTGTTCCCTTAAGGGTACTTCTAAGGAAAGCTCTCCTGTTTGCCCTGTAGTCATTGTCACTTCTCCTGTCGGTTGAAAGGAAATCTGGGCTTGCAATTTTGATAGCAGGTCTCGGCCCAATAATGGGATGGGACACTCTGGTATATATAAAAACTTGTGTTGGACTACTTGGCCACCCAGGCGACAGACAACAGATTGCAGGAATGGGGCTCTTTGTGATTTGCCTGTAGCTCCTATTATGTTAATTGTTTGCTTGGTGGGCTTGGACACTGGTACTGGCAAAACAGAGTGGGCGGCTCCTGTGTCAACCATAAAGGGGATAGTTTGGTTCCCTGTTTGTATTTTGACCATGGGCTCACGGGAACCTAAAGCAGCTGGGCCCGGTCTGTCCTAGTATTCTTCCTCCTCTCTCAGGCTCATCATGCCGGGCTGCCTTTGGGCTGAGGGGTACCAGGGAGGTCCCTGTCCACGTCCTCTACCCCTGCTGGCATTTGTCGATGACCAAGGTCTCAGTTCCTGTCCAGGTCCCCTGGGGGTTGGGCCTGGGGCTCGTTCTCCTCGTCCTCTCCCTCCTAAGTGGGCCTGTGGGCATTCTCCTTTCCAGTGCCCTTCCTGCCGGCAGATGGCGCACTGATTCCTCCCCAGGCGGCCTTGCCCTCCTCCCCGGGCACTTCCTCTTTTCTGAGGGATGGGTGCGGTGGCCTGTAATGCCATCAACTTCTTTGCTTGATACTTCTCCTTTTTCTTTTGTTCCTCTTCTTCCCTCTGATTGTAAGTGGTTTGAGCCAGTTCTAACATCCACTCAAGGGTGTGGCCCATGAACCCCTCGTGTTTTTGAATTTTTCGGCGGACATCGGGCGCTGCCTGAGCTACAAAAGCAGCCTTTACAATAAGGGCGTTGGCAGCCTCATCTGGGTCTACAGGAGTATACTGACGGTAGGCTTCCTTCAGGCGTTCCAGGTAAGCCCCTGGGGCCTCTTCATTCCCCTGCACTACCTCTCTGACCTTCACAAAGTTGGTGGGTTTCCTGGCTGCCCTTCTCATACCATTTAATACGTTCTGGCGGTAGGTAGTGAGGGTTTTCTGGCCATCAGCAGTCTGATAATTCCAATTCGGGGTACTATCAGGGTATCCTGTTATAATGTCTGGATCCGGTGTTCCCTGTGCTCTCATGTGTACTCGAGCTTCAACATGGATTCGCCTAGTTTCTTCTGTGGTTAGCAGCGCATCCATCAAATACTGCACATCATCAAAAGTGGGATTATAGGTTTTAAAAATCCCTTCAAACAATTTTATAATTTTAGCTGGATTCTCCTCAAAGGAAGGATTTTGATTTCTCCAATTACAAACATCTGCACTTGAAAAGGGTATATGCTGGACCGTGTAGGTCCGTGGTGCCTCCGCCCCACCAGGCCCTGGAGGTCCCGGTGGGTCATAAACCCTTCGGAGGGGCATTACTCCGACCCCACCCTTTTTCTGTGCCTCATGGGACTTATGGAAGGCTGCCCTGGTTGCTGCTTCTATCCATTCCTTCTGCCATTTCTTCCCTTGTGTTGAGGAGCATCCTGCTGCAGCCAACACGTGGGGGCTAACATCCACTTTTTCCGCATAGGGTTGTACATACTGTTGCAATCTCAAAGACTGATACTGAGTCCACTCTCTTCCCTTCTTTGCTAACTCAACCAATCCCTTTACAAATTCCTCATCATCCTCTTCTTCCTCTTCTGATTCATCAGCCTTGGGGGGTTCAGGCTGGGGGCTAGCTCCTCCCGGTGCTTGGGGACCTGGGCCTGGGGGAATTGCTAGAGGGGCAGTTGGTGGAGCATAGGGTGGTGGCGGTTTGATGATTCCCCCCTCCTCATCTTCTGGGTCTGGTATCACCGGGGGCTTTTCTGCCTTCCCTGCCGGTCGAACTGTACAAATTGTATTTCGTGGGGCGTCGCCTTGGCAGGCTTTCAACCACGGTGGATTCTTTTCTACATTGGTTTTCCAAGTAGAAATGTAAGGGATTTGGTCGGGGTGGACATTCAATATGTTCTGGTATAATGGGCTGATTAGTTGCAAATCAAAGCTTCCTCCTGACGGCCAATTAGTTTGTGCGGGCCAGTCAACTTCACATAATGTCCTCATTCTCTGTTTTCGCAATCTGATTCCCCAATCATCATGCTTTGTGGCCGCTTTCCAGTTCTTTAAAAAACATTCCAGAGGACTACATTGGCTTGCCCCAGACCCCATTTTTTTTTTTTTTTTTTTTTTTTTTTTTTTTTTCAGATACTCCGCACCTGACTGGGCTGTAAATTCTTTCACAGTTCACACGATACAGATTGTGGTCTGCACGAGGTCGCCCTGGCAGAAAACGCACAACCCTGCAATCGCTCGGCCAAGGGGAACGCTAGGCCCCGACCCACACTTGACAACAATTCAGTCACTGGAGTATCTGACATGCAACATATAACATACAAATCACACCATTATAATTTCAACATGCAACACACAAAACACACCAATACAACTTCCCCTCTGTTTCCCTTTTACCCAACCTTACTGGCGGCAAACTACTGCAATCGGCCAGTTCTCCCCTCTGTTTCCCTTGTACCCAACCTTACTGGCGGCCCTCTGCACAACCAGGTGAGGCTTGATCAGACCTCGCCCCCCTTTTCCTTGGGGCCCACGCCCTGTCCCTTGGGCTTACCGTTTTCCGCTGCGGATTCCCTCCTGGCCAGTCCTCTTTCCTCCCTCGACCGAGGTCCCTACTCAGGAGCGGTGTGGCCGGTTTCCCCCACGAATCAGTAGGGTGCGCGCTGAAGCCTGCAAACTCCGGTCCGAGCTGTTCACCTGGTCGAGCCTGGCTCTTCCCGGCCCCCTTGGGGTGGGGCAATTCCCGGCCAATGCACCAAGCTGTAGGCTTATGCCCTTTACTTTGCCAGAGAATTGCTTACCCGCGTCCCCAGGACCGAGAAGAGAATAAAAAAATTCCAGGAAAGTTTCTTCTTTGGAGAAAAGAGTTTTATTGCAAATCTGTGCACAGAGACAGTCAGCAGAATATAGTTTCTGAAATCTGACTGTCCAGCAATACGCATCTGCAAGCCTTCTTATACTTTAGAGTATTTACCCACCTCCCAGACCTCCCCCCAAAACTTCCCCAATCAGCTGGCAAGTTTCCAACTTATTCCTTATATGGCACATCTATATTTGCTGGCTAAGGCTGCTAGCTAAGCACTTCTTCTGCTGGTTAAGCATTTTCTCTGCTCAGTAAGCACCCCCTCCCACCTCCTTGTACACGTGTATTCTTTTGCTAGCTAAGCATTCCCTTCGTATCTCTTCTTATCTTGCATTACTTAAAGCAGAAGCAAAGCAGGAAACATCTTGCTAGTGGTTTTTAGTTGACAGCAGTTTTTGGCTAGGCAGGAAACGACCTTCTGACCTGTAACTAACATCAGCAGTTTCAGATAGCTGGTTAGACAGGAAACGGCCTCCTGACCTGTCTGATTTAGACTTTGCAAATAACTGCATTTTTGGGTTTGAGCTTGTGTAACCATCCTAGCAGAGTGCCGGAATTTACTATGTGTAGATAATATTAATGATTAACCGTTCCCCTCTCCCTTCAAAAGCATTGTTGTGTGCAAATTGAATCACATATTTGGGCCAGCTTTCGCCTAATGAGAATGTGTCTAATTTCGCAGCATCCCCAGAAACATTAGTATGATGGACTATGAAGGACAGCGCCGCAACCAGCAGAGTTGTCATGGTGAAGAAATATGGTGGAATTATAGAGTTCATCAAGAACTTCAGCTCCCTTCATTTGGGTCTGAATAGAACCAATGGCTTCCTTTCCTGTTACAGATTCTTCTTCTTCTTTGGCAATCACTCGTAGCTGAGTAAGATTGTCTTCCATAAACACAGTCTTAACAATGAGCAGATAAGTGACTGTGGGGGCCAATTCTGGATCCACACGTCCTTCAACAGTGGGGACGTTGGTTTCCAGGCAGGAATTGAACACGGTGTGGATTTGCCAAGCATGCCTTCCTCTTAGCATGTTTCTCCCTTGCTTCCTGAGTTCGAGTATCTTCAAAGCCAATGACACCTTTGGTAAAGGCTGTTCTCCAATTGGAGCGCTCACAGGCAAGTGCTTCCCAATTGTCGGTGGTTATACAGTGGTACCTTGGGTTACAGACGCTTCAGATTACAGACGCTTCAGGTTACAGACTCCGCTAACACAGAAATAGTACCTCAGGTTAAGAACTTTGCTTCAGGATGAGATCAGAAATTGTGCTGCAGAGGCATGGCGGTAGCGGGAGGCCCCATTAGCTAAAGTGGTACCTCAGGTTAAGAACAGTTTCAGGTTAAGAACGGACCTCCAGAACGAATTAAGTTCTCAACCTGAGGTACCACTGTACTCCAATTTTTTAGATTTGCCTTGAGACGGTCTTTAAACCTCTTTTGTTGACCACCAGCATTACGCTTTCCATTTTTAAGTTCGGGATAGAGTAGTTGCTTTGGAAGAGTATCATCAGGCATCCGTACAACATGACCAGTCCAGCGATTAATTACCTCAGCGCTGCCAAGATGATTGTTTTATCACCTGCCACTGCTGTTTTACCGAGTCACTGAGCCTATTTTGAACGCAGCCTACCTCTAATTGCCTCGTCCCTCCCTGTACTTCTGCCATTTTATTTCCTCCTGACCCCATTGCAGACAACTCAAATTACAATCCCTCACATTGCGGTCGTAAGGAAATAAACCTGCAGTTGAGGAGTACGCTTCATGCATCGGATGGAGTGGGTGCTGGTCCGCTGCAGCTCACACCACAATAAAAACTGGTGGTCTTGAAATTGCCACAAGACTCCTGGGAACATAAGGAGCTATTGTAGACCAAGTTAGAGTTTCATTCCATCTAGAGCAATACTGTACACACTGACTGGCAGCAGCAGGAGAAGTCAGCCACTGAAGTACACAACGCTTGGCTCTGCGCTCGGCCTCCTCTACCCCCTGATTTTTTCAGACATTGGGGGGGGGGGCGCAAAAGGGCTTGGCCCCCAGGAGTTGGTGCCCCCGAAACTGGGACATTCTGTTCTACATCAGTATCACTTCCTGAGCATTTCCTCCTGATCATGTACAAAATGTTATTAGGGAAAACGCACAATGCTACAGTATTTTATACACAGAAATCTTTGAATTTATGCATTGCATTTAGGGAAATCTGAGGGGGAAAGAAAACCTCAAATCAATAAATACAGCTGACTGTGTGGACTGTGTAGACTATGCAATGTTATCATGCATTTGCGAGTATTTTGGAATCACCATTACTGTTGTGATGGTGCTGAGGAGATTTCACCCCTCCCATATCTAATAATCTCCTGAGGAGTCTGCTGATTCTGCAGAGAGGAGGAGGCGTGTTCTGCTCTCTACTTATTCTGCTCCAGCACCACATCAAAGAGTCGGTCAGTGAGTCGGTCAGTCAGTCAGTCAGTCAGTGTGTCGGAGAGAGAGTGTTAGAGAGAGATTGTGTGTTTAGATAAGGTTGCTGCTAAGAGCAGCTGCAGACACTCAGTGCAGTTTAGCATTCATTTATGCTTAGGCTCATTTAGCTCTGTATATAGTTGTATTATAGTTGTAGTTATAGAATAAAGAAGATATTCTACAGAGCTGCTCTCCGAGTTGTTTATATACTCTGCTAGACTCTGCTGTACTCTGCTGTGCGACGACTGTCTACTTGTGGAAGTGAATCTGGTGCTCACAACTCTAAGCTGTGAGTCCACAGCACTTTGACCTGTTCCTGTGCAGAAGGTGGTCTCTGGAAGTGCTACCCAGCTCGCCTAGCCCAGTCGGGCTGAAGTGGATGAGTCCAGTTAGTGGCACTGCCTCAAGGGCGATGCTGACAGGTGCAGGGGTGTGAAATTGAGAATCCCAATGTTTATTTTAGGGTCCAGGAACACACAAACGTTTGAGTTCGGGGCTACATAAACTGCCCCCTTTTTTAGTGTTTCAAACTTCTGAGAAAATTAGGAATGTGCAGCTGCAAAGACCCCCACCCCACAGGTATCCCCTCCGCCAACTGCCCTAGGATGCGGCCCTTCACTCAAATGCACAAAATGGGGAGACTCATCAGATTTCAGAAGGTGCCAGCAATTCAGATGAATGCTTTCCCCCCATCCACATTAGAAGCCAGGCAGGAAGCGTCTTTGGAGGGAGGCGTTTTTGCTCCAGAGGACCCCTCCCCATCTCCCCAAATCCCCTTCCTCTCTAAGAATCCAGTCCTGTTCATTTTAAGCCACAGATAGTGCCAAGTTGCAGGATCAGATCTCTCTGCATCTCTCTCAAAGCAGGCGCCAAAGAGGAAACTCCCGCTACACATACCGGTGGCGGCTCAGTGACACTTCAGGTTCCCAAATGAAAATGGAAACGAAAGGCCATTGCAGTGATGCAAAGAAACTGGTCAAGGACCTAAGAGGTTTGGACGCAGAGCAGACCCTCCCTGTTGTGTGAGGTGTTGCTGAGTATCTTTTAAAGGTAAAGGTAAAGGGACCCCTGACCATTAGGTCCAGTCATGGCTGACTCTGGGGCTGCGGCGCTCATCTCACTTTATTGGCCGAGGGAGCCAGCGTACAGCTTCCGGGTCATGTGGCCAGCATGACTAAGCCGCTTCTGGCAAACCAGAGCAGCACACGGAAACGCCGTTTACCTTCCTGCCGGAGCGGTATCTATTTATCTACTTGCACTTTGACGTGCTTTCGAACTGCTAGGTTGGCAGGAGCAGGGACCGAGCAACGGGAGCTCACCCCGTCATGGGGATTCGAACAGCCAACCTTCTGATCGGCAAGTTCTAGGCTCTGTGGTTTAACCCACAGCACCACCCGGGTCCCTCTTGAGTATCTTTTAAGAGCATGCAAATGAGAACCTGAAGTACGGTAGATTACGGCTTCTCTCTGAGGATGGAAGGAGCAATGAATGAAAAGGTGGAGAAAGATTTGAAGCTTTTTGAGCGGGGAGGAAAGGTTTGCATTTGGAAATTTGGGACCCTACATGACGAAATGAGAAGCCGTAATGGCCTGAGGGTTTTCGTAACAGTCCCAGCATTTAAGGGCCAGTTGGAGACTGCATTATCTTCGTGAATTTGACTAAGCCTCTGTTGCCATTGGCCAGTTATGAAGGCTTCCAGTCTGTTGATCGTAGCTTGCCCATCACTTGAATGCAAATCATTGCTTTTATGAAAGAAAAATGAGGAGGAAAAACCCTCTCACCTCTTCTTACAGTGGTTTTATGAAGAAAAGAGTTTAGCTGCAATCCTGTCTAAAGAGTAAGCAGCCTGAATATATATAAAAGGAGAGAGAGAGAGAGAAGTGACCATTTTTAACAATGTAATATTTCGTTCATCGGAGGCCCTTGAGGAAACCAAATATGCTGCCATCGTGTGGACTGAACACGGCAGCAAGTTAGAAGAGCACGGTTCGAACAGCCGTCATGCCTAGGCATTGTCAAATAAGTCATTTCGCAAACCCTGTGCACTACTAGAGTCATTAAGAAAGATGTTGAACAATACCAGATCCTTGTGGGGAAGCTGCTGAATGCTTATTTACAACACAATTACTTCAATCCATTAATTACCCCTTTTCAAATGTGTCTTTTGTTCTGATTCTAATTCTACGCAGAATTAGACAAACTAACAGGGAGAATCCGAAACCGGCGGGACCAGAGATTTACAGAAGACTGGTGTAAATTTACGGAATATTTGAAAAGCAGTTGTGACGATCAGATTACGTTTGTAGGTTTGCAAGAAGTTTTTGTGAGGTGAATTATTTGAATTATTGGGAAAATGGATAAAGAGGAGGATTGTTCGCTAAGACAATTAAAGGCAAAATGAATTTAAGAAGTGCAGAAGAAATAATAAGAATGGTGGATCATCAGAGGTGCTGATGGAAGTCCAAAAAGATTGTATAAGATGTGAAGTTTTGTGGTATGTATGACAATTAATATACTAAAATTAATAAAAATTATTATTATTAAAAAGAAATTGAATGTGACTTTTGTTCACACTTCGTTTATCTGTTTCCCACTAGTTTATTTTAAGCACACATTTCTCAGGCTTGGTTAGCGAGGCGCCGTTTGGCTAAGCCCCAAGGAATCCTGGGAATTGTAGTTTGTTAAGGGTGCTGGGAATTGAAGCTCTGCAGTACAGTTCCCAAGATTCTTTGGGATGTGAGCTGAGTTCAAGGGCGTATTCCAAACAAGCAGAAACATTTGACAAGCGTGTGATGCAGCGCTAGGGAGGGATGTGGCTAATGGATAAAAGGGGAGGGTCCCAAGGGCCGAATAGAGAATTCTGGAGGGCCACATTCAGCCCCGCCCCCTCGGCTCCCGACCCCTTCATTATAGGAATGCTGTGCAATAATTTTACTTACTGCAGCCTTTGCATGTATGGGATGTCAGCAGATGGGAGGGGGATATTGTCTGCTGCTATAAATTTGTGATGGATAGGACTCTTGTCAATCAGCTGTCACAGGTAGTTTCCCCGAAGATGCTAGAGGGATGGGCAACAACCACCCCTGTGTGGGTGATTCATTGTGTCCCTGTCACTCCTTACAATCAAACCAAGCTCCAGGAACGCAAAAACTTGTATCATGATAATAGCTTCTGTTATTGCTACTGTAATTCAAGGTTCTCTTATAGCCCCTACACAGCCAGAGTTTTGAAACAGAAATGTGTTCCGTATTCTTTTTGACAAGGAATTTGACACGTGGCCTGCCCAATCTCGGAAAGGCTGAAAGATACAAGGAGAGTGTTGCTGCTACGATAAGTCTTGTCCCACCTTCTTGCCAGACACGATACCAATAGATCTGTGGTATTTTTAGTTGGAACATATAGCACATCTAAAGGAAAATATAAACTAAATTTTGGACTTTCCCCACACTGGACAAATTAAGCCAGTTAAAGTGCTGGGAATACTACTACTGCTGCTGCTGCTGCTGCTACTACTACTACTACTACTAATAACAATACAGTGGTACCTCATGTTAAGTACTTAATTCGTTCCGGAGGTCCGTTCTTAACCTGAAACTGTTCTTAACCTGAAGCACCACTTTAGCTAATGGGGCCTCCTGCTGCCCCCGTGCCGCCAGAGCATGATTTCTGTTCTCATCCTGAAGCAAAGTTCTTAACCCGAGGTACTATTTCTAGGTTAGTGGAGTGTGTAACCTGAAGCGTATGTAACCTGAAGCGTATGTAACCCAAGTTACCACTGTAATAATATATTACTTATACCTTGCCCATCTGGCTGGGTTTCAAAATGGCATCACGCACATGTGCGGAAGTGGCAAATCGCGACCTGCACACACGCAGATGCGGGTTGCATTCTGCTCAGGATGCGAACGGGGCTCCGGAACGGATCCCGTTCGCATCCAGAGGTACCATTGTACACAATCCTGTGCACCTTTGCTTTGAAATAAAGTTCTGTTATGTCCAATGGGGCTGCTTCCTTCGTAAGAGTGGTTAGGATGGCAGGCTTACGATCTTAAACACATTTTATGAAATACGAATTGACCGAATTAATGTGTGTTTTAAAAATGAAACACATTTATTAAATAAATGGTTTCATCTATACACACACACACACACAGCTTTATTGCGGTCTGTAGACCCAAAATACACAGTACAACAATAATATACATCAACAGTTATTGAGGTGTAAGATCAGCCTTGCTAGCCAACAGAGGAGCTTTAGCCTGTACATACTGATTTCTGATTTTTACTGCCTCCGAGAGGAATTTTGCTGCAGTCAGTGTAACAGTATCAAACCTATCCTCACATTGCCCTTCCTGAGCCACTCTGTGAGGGTGTGATCCCAGCCCTTCTTAAATTCAGTTCTCCATATTTCTGCAGCATATTTGTCAATGTAACAAAATCCCCACAAAAGAAGAATTTTTTTGGTGTGAATTTCTCCTAACAAGCACATTTTTTTTGCACAGAGTTTTAACTCCTGGGCACATTTTTGCCAAAGCAATTTCATAATTCCCATAGAAATCAAATTGCAATATTTCTATAGGACTCAAATTGAAGTATTTCCATAGAATCGCAGAACTGTAACACACACAGAAACACAACAGCAACAACACTGCTCATTCCATTTACCTTTGCTAAAGAGTGTTTTTAAAGAGTGTTTTAAAAGTTCCATTGTAGGAAGCACACCAGCGCCCTCTAACATCTTGCAGGGGATTGTTTTAAAAGGGGGTTTGAAACATGCCATATCTCAGCAGGTGAGCTTTCAAATTCCAGATGAGAAACCACCAATGAGCACACTCACTTAGACCATGTCAGACAGCTGCATGTCCCCATTCTGACAGCTCCTTCTGGCCAATTTGTAAAAGCCCATTTGGGTAGCCACCGAGCTGTGGTATGAAATTGTAGCGGGGAGGATGGATAGGTGTGAAGTTGCAGGCTCTCCGCTCTAACAAGTTTTGGAGAGCTTTCTGGTCATTACCACCTGCCTCTTCTACTTGTCGTATTCACGCCGCAGCAGCCAGTGACTTTGAAACACAAACCTGAGAGAACAAGAAGCCTCTGATTGTGTCCAGGCCGCATAACAGAGATGCTGAGCAGTAGTGAAAACATAGAACTTTGCCGAATGCCTCCATAAGCTAACTCTGAGGATCAAACCATGCACAAAAGGTAGAATGCATTTTTCAAGACTTGTTGAGAGTGGAATTTCTTGGCATATATCTTGTCAGGCTACAAAGCAAGACAAAAATATCAATATTTTCCTCTGTCACTGTGGCTACGTGTTCAAAAAGCCCAGGGAAATCGCAGATCACGCTAGCAGGTTTCACCAAGCGGATGATGGTGACTTAGCAAGGTTGATTTATTGGGACCAGTCAGCATGTTGACTCCTATAAACGGGTGTGATATAGTCCAGTTGGTTGCCTGTTAATTGCCTGTCAACACCTTTGGACAATGAAAGAGAAGACCCTAACACACAAAAGAAAAGGTGTGAGATATTGGCCTCCTTAAAGAAAAAAAAGAAAACGAGGGCCTTTGGGTGAAAGTCACATAGAGGGCTGCATGTGATGATAACTGGCACTTGATAGCTATGGTTTGCTTTGGTCTGGGGTCAATATGGTATAACAAAGGCGGGAAGGGAGAACAGATGGGTTAGAAATGAATTTGCTAGGTGCATCAGCGCCTGGAAAAAACTTTGCTTGTGACAAAAAGGGAATGATGTGCCTAATTTGCCATGAACACAAATAGCAATCTGATATTGCAGTGCCCATTGTGACGGACTGGTACCCAAAACCATAGTGCAAAGAGGAGGCAGAGGCATATTCCAGTCCCCAGAGGGGTGGAAAAATCACCCCATAAATCCGTCTCTAGTTATCTGTGTAAGGTCTTGAGTTCAGACAAGAGCTCGGATCTGAGCTGTAGGAGAAATGGCAAGGTGGTATGAAGGGGGAAACTATGGAGTACGTGGCATATATGTTTGTGTGTCGTGCCACTGCTGTCATGGCGAGATCAAACATGGCAGAAGCTTCCTGTCTTTCTCACACTGCGGCACAAAGTGTGTTTTTTCTGGTGAGGGTGGGGGGTGCCAATACAGTTCCTAGCCAAGGCTGGTTTGGGCCCCAGGTTTGCCTCTGAAAAGAGAAGGCTAGATTCTGGCACTGAAAGCTACTGTTGACGATGGTAGGCTATAGGTCTTTCTGCAGCCAAACAGGAGTGCTCCTTTATCACTGCATCTCTGTGACGCAAGCCTTATGTTATCAGCATCAGCAGTACATTTAGGTAATTTTAGATTCTGCCTCAACAGGAACAGGGAACTGAATCCAAGCAGGCAGACCAGATCCTTATCTCCCCTTCCTTATTCCATAGAAATGGTACACTGGGTAAGTACCCAGAAGCCTTGGAATCCTGCACTGCTTGAAGATTGGGGTGGCATGCAACAATATTTACAAGCTGCCAATTCCTCCTCTCACCCACAGTAAACAAGTGACCTGGCATTGCTTATTTTTTGTCTCAAATTTGTTTGTTTCTAGTACAGTGGTACCTTGGTTCTTGAACTCAATCCATTCTGGAAGTCCAAAACATTCACAAGCCAAGGCGCGGCTTCTGATTGGCTGATTGGCCCCAGAAACAATGGTGACAGTCAAAACTGACATTTGGCTTCCAAAAAATGTTCGCAAACTGAAACACCTTCTTCTGGCTTTGCAGCGTTCAGTAGCCAAGCCGTTCAGGAACCAAGGGACCACTGTACTGCCACTGTTAGAAGATGCAAAATGCAAATACCCCCCCCCCCATTAAACTGTAAACTATGGCCAAGTGCCAATTGTGCTTAACATAATTGCATGCAGTGAGCATCTCGAACACAAATTGTGGATTTTTCCCCACCATGCAACATGACGGAATGGCAGTGATAGGGTTTTAAACGCCATCTCCAACTCCTGGAAAGATTCCATCAACGTTGTCTCTGAAAAATGTGTATGCATCACTAGGGAAGACAGGCAAACTAATGTCAGCGCACTGGAAGGAGCAAAGATCATGTGCGTCAAAGCAAGGATTCTTCAACATCAACTTTGTTGGACTGTTCATGTGGTTCGGATGCCTGATTATCATCTTCCAAAGCAACTCAACTCAAAAAATGGAAAGGGTAATGCTGGAGGTCAACAAAGGAGGTTTAAAGAATCTCTCAAGGCAAATCTGAAAAAATGTAGTATAAACACTGGCAACTGGGAAACACTGGCCTGCAACTGGAGAAAAGCCTTTCCCAAAGGTGCTATGGGCTTTGAAGAAGCACAAACTCAAGACAAAAGGAGAAATGAGATAAGAGGAAGGCACGTTTGGCAAACCCTCTCCATGATCAACTCCTGCCCAGAAACTACGTCCCCACTATGAAAGGATGTGAGGATCCAGAATTGGCCTCCAGTGTCACTTAGGGACTCAAGTTTAAGACCACATTCATGGAACACAATCTTACTTGGTTATGAGTGAATGTGAAAGAAGAAGGGTTTTTTGTTGTTGTTGTTTCTGCTTTTTAAATATGGCATTTAAATGTGTGACAGGTTATTAAAAACACTTGTTTTTAATATTTCAATAAGGTGCCTACCTGTGGAAGTCCTGCTAGTGGCACAGAAGGATAATGGTGAGCCAGGGGTGTTTGTGGAGGAATAATGAAAGGTAATGCTTGGCTTTTGTCCTTTGTCCATGGAGTTTTCTTGGCAGGGATACTGGAGTGGCTTGCCGGTTCCTGCTCCAGGTGGATCACGTTTGGTCAAAACTCTCCACTATGACCTGTCCATCTTGGGTGGCCCTGCACGGCACAGCTCATAGCTTCTCTGAGTTCTTCAAGCCCCTTCGCCACGGCAAGGCAGTGATCCATGAAGGGAACTTTCCAGTAGTGATGTATGGAAGTGAGAGCTGGACCATCAAGAAGGCTGATCGCCGAAGAATTGATGCTTTTGAATTATGGTGCTGGAGGAGACTCTTGAGAGTCCCATGGACTGCAATAAGATCAAACCTATCCATTCTGAAGGAAATCAGCCCTGAGTGCTCACTGGAAGGACAGATCCTGAAGCTGAGGCTCCAAGACTTTGGCCACCTCATGAGAAGACTCCCTGGAAAAGACCCTGATGTTGGGAAAGATGGAGGGCACAAGGAGAAGGGGACGACAGAGGACGAGATGGTTGGACAGTGTTCTCAAAGCTACCAACATGAGTCTGACCAAAATGCAGGAGGCAGTGGAAGACAGGAGTGCCTGGCATGCTCTGGTCCATGGGGTCACGAAGAGTCGGGCACGACTAAACGACTAAACAACAACAACAAATGCTTGGCTTACTAAACTTGTGATGAAAATGTGAGCTGGAAAAAGAAGCCATCTTACTGCTGAGAGTGAATCTGCATCTAGGAGATACACACACACACACACACACACACACACACACACACACAAACCCACCCTCTTCAAAAATGAACTATTTGATCTGGATTCAGGCACAGTCTCTATGGAAACCCTGCAAGGCCATTTCTGAATAACAACATTTCTGGATGAGAGAGATGAACTTAGTAGCACCAGCTGAAAGAGGGAAGGAAGAGTAGAAGATGAATCAGAAGAGGAAAAAGATATGTGGTCAAACTGTAAGTTAACCTGCTGCAGTAACAAAGAAACGTGAAAGGCACAGATATATTCACCTTCATAAGGGCAGTTAAAAGCGGATTGTAGCACATGGAATTGGATGTCTCTCATCTCCTATAGCATCCGCTGGCCCAGCTGTATTATATTTATCTGTGAGAATTTTACGATCCCGCTCTACAGTCCAAAAAAATGCTCCCAGACCACCTTCCAAACTGCCCACCATCTAAAGAGACACGACACAAAAGGAAAATGAACTGGGAGGGAGAAGGAAATAAGCAAGCATGGGAGCATGTTCTTAGCTACAAGTTGTTCTTAAGACTGACCCACTGAGATGGAAATGTTTGAAGGGGTGAGGCAGTTCGATTGTGCCAGATTCTGTACCCTGAATCTCGTAAACGATATGCGAACGGTGGGGTCTACAGTTCCCAGGTGTCTTCAGAACGGCCGTATACCAGCTAAAGCATGATGAAACTAATATAATAACGTATATTTACCACCAAGTTTAAAGCACCTGATGCTTGATTTTTATTTTTATTTTTTTTGTGATGTGGCATCCAGCAATACACTAGTAGTGCCTGATAGATTGGAAGCAAGGATTGGCACCTCAGCAGTCAAGAGTAGCTTTTGCCTTGCTAAAATGTGTTCTCAAACTCTGATACCGGCTCCCTCTTGTCTCTGTGAAAGGTAGAGAGAAGTGTGTATTTGTGTGTGTGTGTACGTGTGTACGTGTGTACAAAGGTGAAATTTCAATTAGTTGCTCCACCCTCTCTGATAAGAATTTCTCAGCCACTTCAGTAAATAACTTTTCCTAGGATTATCAGAGGACAATTAGTTTAAATCTGCAGCACAGATATGCCCTCATGTGCTACTCTCCTTCAACGGTGGAGAGAACAGCCTTTATTGGCTCCCAGTACGTTTCCGAGCACAGTTCAAAGTGTTGATACTGACCTTTAAAGCCCTAAACGGCCTCAGTCCAGTATACCTGAAGGAGTGTCTCCACCCCCATCTTTCTGCCCGGACACTGAGGTTTGGATTTGATATCCCGCCTTTCATTCCCTTTAAGGAGTCTCAAAGCGGCTAACATTCTCCTTTCCCTTCCTCCCCCACAACAAACACTCTGTGAGGTGAGTGGGGCTGAGAGACTTCAGAGAAGTATGACTAGCCCAAGGTCACCCAGCAGCTGCATGTGGAGGAGCGGAGACGCGAACCCGGTTCCCCAGATTACGAGACTACCGCTCTCAACCACTACACCACACTGGCCAGCGCCGAGGGCCTTCTGGCGGTTCCCTCACTGCGAGAAGCCAAGTTACAGTGAACCAGGCAGAGGGTCTTCTCGGTAGTGGCGCCCACCCTGTGGAACATCCTCCCATCAGATGTCAAAGAGAAAAACAACTACCAGACTTTTAGAAGACATCTGAAGGCAGCTCTCTTTAGAGAAGCTTTTAATGTTTAACAGACTACTGTATTTTAATACAGTGGTACCTCAGGTTACACACGCTTCAGGTTACAGACTTCACTGACCCAGAAATAGTACCTCGGGTTAAGAACTTTGCTTCAGGATGAGAACAGAAATCGCACGGTGGCAGCAGGAGGCCCCATTAGCTAAAGTGATGCTTCAGGTTAAGAACAGTTTCAGGTTAAGAACGGACCTCCGGAATGAATTAAGTACTTAACCTGAGGTACCACTGTACTTTGCTGGAAGCTGCCTAGAGTGGCTGGGGAAACCCAGCCAGATGGGCAGGGTATAAATATATTACTATTATTATTATTATTATTATTATTATTATTATTATTATTATTGAAAGCCAAGTCATGAAGTTATGTGTGAGAGGCAGTGTGGCCTAGCGGTTAGAGTGTCAGACTAGGCCCTGGATCCCCACTGGCCCAGGAAGCTCCCTGGGTGCTGCCTGTCAGCCTAACCTACCTCACAGGGCTGTTGTGAGGATAGAAAAAGGAGGGGGAACCCAGAAGGAAATAAGCCAGGCGAGCATAATCTGCCATGTTTGGTTAACATTTCAGTGTGGATCTTAAATATACATATTTGCTGTATGGGTGCCAAGCCTTTCTGCAAACTCTGCTGTGTAAATCATTAATCAAGCAGAGGTGGAATTCCCCCAAACTGACCTTTGGAACTGTTCTCAGCCTGCCTATTCCATCTTGCAAACAGAAAGTAAAATAAAGGGTAACTGGAGTATTTTCCTTTTTTTACTTCCTTTTGCAGCACACACACACACAAACACAAAACCCAGCTTTGGTAGCGAACGGATTTTGGTTTTAGCCTAAAATACCCCCTCTTCCATCTCTGTTATGCTCTCCGTACAGGGTCCAGTCAAGTTTTGCAAAGCCAAAAGAAGATGAGATCACGCCCTGCCTCTGCAGAGAAGGTGTCTTGACAAGCGTTTGTCTGAGGGGAGTGCGAGAAATTGCAGATTTAAGAAAACCAGGTGAGTCATGAAGAGAATTGCATCTGGAGGTCCCTTTTGGCTTCCCCGTCATAGTCTGGGTGTTCTAGGTGGATATGAACCACCACCCTCCTCCCCCTAGATATTTACAAGATTAAATGGGGGAGAAGGCATAATTTACGTTTTATCAGTAGGGGACAAGCAACCATCAACACGAAAGACACTTACCATAGATTCCGGCGTATAAGACGACTTTTTAACCCTGGAACAGAGGTTAGAAAGTCGGGGGTCGTCTTATACACCAGGTATTGGCGGCGCGGAGCAGAGCCTACCCCTCGCTGCTGCTGCACCGGCTCCGAAGCAGCAGCAGAGGCGGTGGGCAGCTGCCAATTTGGGGGGTCGTCTAATACGCCCATTAAAGGGACGCAGGTGGGGCTGTGGGTTAAACCACAGAGCCTAGGACTTGCCAATCAGAAGGTTGGCGGTTCGAATCCCCGTGACGGGGTGAGCTCCCGTTGCTCAGTCCCTGCTCCGGCCAACCTAGCAGTTCGAAAGCACGTCAAAGTGCAAGTAGATAAATAGGTACCACTCCTGCAGGAAGGTAAATGGTGTTTCTGTGTGCTGCTCTGGTTCGCCAGAAGTGGCTTAGTCATGCTGGCCACATGACTGTACGCCGGCTCCCTCGGCCAATAAAGCGAGATGAGCGCCACAACCCCAGAGTTGGCCACGACTGGGCCTAATGGTCAGGGGTCCCTTTAGTAATGCGCCCAGTCACCTACTACACAGGAATCTACGGTAAATATTTGGTCTGTTTTAAATGAATTGTTAATAGTGCTATGTAGTAAGTGTTATGTAGTAATCTGTGCCAGCCCTGCTGTTAGGCACCGTGATACAACTGCCTCGGGTGGCAGATGGTGGTGGGCAGCAACAGCTACACCTGATCTGTTCCTCTTGAGCTCTTCCAGCCTCTCTTCAGACAGCAAGATTTCTTGGGCCGTTTCAGCAATGTTGTCATTTTTTATATGGCTGGTGTTTTGGGACTGTTTATATTCTCTGTACTACTTTGAACCTGAGTGCATTTGTGGGAAGTGTGGTTTGTTACGTATGCTGGGAATTGTAGTTCTTTGTGGGATAAACCACAGTTCCCGGGATTCTTTGGGGGAGGGGGGAGGTTTAAAAGTACTGCAGCAGAAGTCTGTGACTGCAACCAAAGGGGTTTGTATGCAAACCTACTGTATAGATCCCATTTTTATGGTTTATAATAGCCACATAGGGACGCGGGTGGCGCTGTGGGTTAAAGCCTCAGCACCTAGGACTTGCCGATCAAAAGGTTGGCAGTTCGAATCCCCACGGCGGGGTGCGCCTGCCAACCTAGCAGTTCGAAAGCACCCTCGGGTGCAAGTAGATAAATAGGGACCGCTTACCAGCGGGAAGGTAAACGGCGTTCCGTGTGCTGCGCTGGCTCGCCAGAAGCAGCTTGTCACGCTGGCCACGTGACCCGGAAGTGTCTCCGGACAGCGCTGGCCCCCGGCCTCTAGAGTGAGATGGGCGCACAACCCTAGAGTCTGTCAAGACTGGCCCGTACGGGCAGGGGTACCTTTACCTTTAATAGCCACATGGAGTTAGCGCAAATGCAATGCTCTCTATCCCTTTACACAGTGCTATTTTTCTAGAAAAAGAGGTGCCGGAACTCACCGTGAACACCTCCTTTGTTCTATTAGAATGGCAACAACAGCACCCACGTGAAAGGTACCAGAACTGAGTTCCGCTGAGTTCCAGCTGGAAAAATGCCCTGCCTTTACACTGATTAAAGGTCTGGGAATCAGCTGTTGGATTATGGCATCCTCTAATCCTTCCAGCCTCCCACTTCCGCACACAAACTCTCCATGCTGGGCTTTGCTATGGTTGTGTATCCCATGGGCGTGGAAAACCAGAGTTCATGCTAGCCAGGGCTTTAAATGGAAGGTAAAATAAAATAAAAGCACAGGGATTTGTGTTTAGAACATGGGCTCACTTGGTGCACAACGGTCCTCATTCTGCCTGGAGAGAATAAAAGCACTTGATGGATAATCACATATGGTCTAGATTAGAACATGGGGAGAAGGGATAGCAACATAGGAAACTGCTTATACAGTGGTACCTCTGGTTACGTACTTAATTCGTTCCGGAGGTCCATTCTTAACCTGAAACTGTTCTTAACCTGAAGCACCACTTGAGCTAATGGGGCCTCCTGCTGCTGTCGCGTGATTTCTGTTCTCATCCTGAAGCAAAGTTCTTAACCCGAGGTACTATTTCTGGGTTAGCGGAGTCTGTGACCTGAAGCGTATGTAACCTGAAGCTCAATACTGTGGACACTGACTGGCAGCAGCTGTCCAGGCTTCCAGGCCTTACCTGGAAATTCCAAAGATGGAAGCTTTCCCCACACAAAGCATATAATGCTTGACAGCTAGGGTGTGTGTGTGTCTTTTTCTGTGTGTGATGGGCTCTCCTACCTTCCCCAAACACCACTCCTATTAAATTGGGAATAGAAACTGAAGTGGAGGTGGGTTCCCACAAGGCAAGACACATTGCTAACGTCAAGAACCTTTATTGAACTAACAGAACTGGACAACAGGGGCAAAGCAACTGCTTATATGCATTTCTGAAGGCCTGGACCACTCCCACTCCCAACGTCTAAACTTCCAAGCTGCGAATCGCGACTCAAGATTTTAAGGGCCAATGGTAGAGGCCCAAATCCTGAAATGTTCTCTGATTGGATATCAATGTATCTAATCAGAACACAGGGGCTCAGAATCCTTAGTCCAGTCTCAAGACAAACAAAGAGCACTGAATGCATAACAGAAACCATCTTGGTCCACTCTGCTGTTTCTTCCACCCCCATAGTTACTCAAATCCCTTTCTTTCAACTGAAAGAAAGAGCTGTAATTTTCTCCTAGTGTCTTTCTCTCTATTTTGTAACTTGGATTGCTGTTTCCTTCCCCTGCTGTGGTTCCTGGGCTTTAGCAGCTATTTGACCAGCAAAATTTGGTGGCAAAGCCCTCCCAGGCAGCCACAAGTGGCAGCGATGGGTGGAAAGCTCACCCTGTGGTATTTCTGCCTGTCACACCACTCACTGAAAGGACGGGTCTAGTGTGGGAGGGGGCCGGGGAGCTGCCATCCTACAGTGCCATAGAAGTAGGAAAAGTGGGGTGTCGGTAGGACAGCTAGATGCTGTCCTTTCGTTAAAAATAAATAAACCATTAGCTGTACTTTTTCTTCCCCACTCCA
Organism: Podarcis tiliguerta; assembly: GCF_965153285.1. Lineage (NCBI taxonomy): Eukaryota > Metazoa > Chordata > Lepidosauria > Squamata > Lacertidae > Podarcis > Podarcis tiliguerta. The sequence continues at coordinate 120,481,874 of NC_139534.1, forward strand.
CCTCCTGAAATTCCTTCCGCGATGCATTATTAAAAGCACAGGAGCTTCATTTCCCCCTTTACACTTGGCCGGCCTACCGAACACGGCATTACAAAAACGGATTGCACGTTTCAAAACCACAGAGCAGTAACCATGGCGATTGACGTATTTCTGATTTCAGAAAACTTAAGCTATCGAGGGCCCCTTTTAACCGAGGCAGAGTGTGCAAATGAGGGTTTGCCTTACAGGTCAGAAACAAGTACTGCATCGACTCCAGAGATCAGGCCAATAAGCGGCACAGTGAAAAATAAATCCCTGGACTTGCCTTGACCTGCTTGAGATCCTGCTTGAGGTTTTCCATCTTCAGCTTCACTCAACGAATTGACAGAGGAAGGGAGCCCTATTATAATGTGGAGATTGAATGTCATCTTTTTAGTAGGTCAGGGACATGCCTGGATGTAGCAATGAACACATCTGGCCAATGGCAGAGTAGCAAAATTCAAAGTGTGGGAGCTCATCATTATAGCCATTATAACCAGACCTGCAAGGAGACAGTTGGGTTGATTCATTGTTGTTAGGGATGCGGGTTGGAAATGCAATGCAAGTTGGCTCTTTAAATGCAAACCTGCCCAATTCGCATTTTTTCAAAATGATGTGCAAGCAGCCAGGCTTCAAAATTTGCACTTCTCCAAATCTGGAAATGCAGTTCTCCAGCCAAGTAATGTGTCAAACTAAATGCATGTATTAGGGTAAAACGTGCAGAAATATGCAAGTATTTGTTAAAATCATAGAAAACTGCACTATATTAGGGGGAAACTGGTTTGCAAAAATGTGTGCATTGGGCAAAAATCACATACAAAAATTAGGTTTCTTAGGATAAATTCACACACAAAAATGCTGCTGGATTTTCACAGCAATATTTCAAAAAAGTGCAAATTGCCAAAGAAATGTGGAGAGCCGTAATTTAGAAGATTAGAAAAATGAGAACTTGAGAAAGCCCAACGTGACAGATCTGACCATCCCTAGTTGCTGCAAAATGTCCAACAGCAACGGGAGGAAACTATCAATGTGTTTTATGAATGATCTCAGACAGACAGGCTTATACATGCAGGCTTTGTCCAGGGCTTTGAGAATGTCATGGTCTTAGCCTGGGACCAGACAATGTGGCTTATGGGTGGTGTGTGGGCAGGGCCAGAATAAGGCCTTTAGGGGCCCTAAGCATTTAAAGATTTGGGTGCCCCCATTTGGGCTACTATACATTCAGAGTTTCCCAGACATAGCCTGGATTCGTCCATCAAAAACCCAGCTGCATGGCAGCCCATACTGGAAGTACAGATTTTTTGGTGATTTTCCTAAAAAGAAAAGAGAAGCTCAACAACTTTGCCAAAAAAAGCTTGTGTCCTGAATTTCACTTTTTGAAATATGGCAACCCTAGTCCCCATATTTATCTAATTCAATATATAAACTGTAAAATTACACACACACACCCGAAATGAAACGAAACCTACAGTAAGATGGGAAATAATGCTTATTTTTGTATTTATATTTTAGGGTGGCAATTCCCCTACTTTTTCTAATTGCAAAGCCTTTGATCAGGTCCTCAAAACTAATATTACATAACGCATCTGCTTCTAGAGTTAGCAGAGATAAGCCATGCCTTGTTGCATAGTTGTTCTGTTGGGATTTTTAATGTACTTCAGCGGAGAAAATGAACGCTCGGCTGAGCAATTTGTGACCATTAGTGTTAAAAATCCGGCAATGGAATGTTTCTGTGGTGCCCCCCCTTTTTCTTGATGCATGTGTTTATTTCACTTAATGGTTAATTCAATCCTGCGTATGGGTGCTTAAATCGCTTCTGGAATGAAAGGGGCAAGGTGGGTGTGCAACAGCGGCCTCTGCAATTGGCTGGCAGTATGACTGTACAGTGGTACCTCGGATTAAGTACTTAATTCTTTCCGGAGGTCTGTACTTAACCTGAAACTGTTCTTAATCTGAAGCATCACTTTAGCTAATGGGGCCTCCTGCTGCCGCCACGCCACCAGAGCACAATTTCTGTTCTCATCCTGAAGCAAAGTTCTTAACCTGAAGCACTATTTCTGGGTTAGCAGAGTCTGTAACCTGAAGCGTATGTAACCTGAAGCGTATGTAACCCGAGTTACCACTGTAATAATATATTACTTATACCTTGCCCATCTGGTGATGTTGCTCCCGCAACCGGGGTGGGGTCCGGCAGCCTTTTATCTTTGTTGGGGTAGCGGCTGGTCTTGATCACCTGGCGACTCACCTCCCTGTCTCGCCCAAAGGCGAGCATTCCTCCTGCGAGTACTCAGGTCTCTCCTTCTCTCAGACCTCAGTCTCTGAAGCTCGGGAGGCATCGGTGGGTGAGTAAACCCAGGAGCCGCCTCAGCCTCCCCTGACCAAACCGGTAGTGGAGCAGCTGTAAGTGATGGCCCAGCTGGAGGCAACGAGGTAATCCCCGCATCTGGAGCCAGGGCAGGCTCAGGCCCCTGACTCGGCCCAGCTGGTGTTTGTTGCAGGGGAACCTGTGCAGACTGGGACTCTTCAGGATCAGGCCCCAGACTTGGTTCAGATGATGCCTGAGGCAAAGGATTCGGTGCAGACTGAGACTCCGAGTCCGAGCCAGAGTCCCAGGCCATCACACCCATATGTAAAGCTGGCCTTACTGATAGTGGATGTCTACTGCACATGTCAGCAATAGTTATTTCCTGCCTTCCACTTCTGTAACATACTGATTAACTTTCCTGCTTGTTTCCCTGCCCTGCCCCCCCCGCCTCCCACAGTAAAAAAAAGAGAGAGAGAAGCAAGGGAGACGAGTGGGGAAATGGAGTTGCCAGCGTCTCCAGAAAAATGCACAGAGAGTGAAATTGGCGGTTGTCTTCCCAAAGATTCTCCGCCCTTGAGTCAGCAAGGAGAAAACGAGCCCAAAAACTTCATCAGGGGTATCAGAGAAGTGTTGAGCTTCAGGGGAAACGCATCAAAATTGGCCAAAGAGAAACTGGCTGAAGCTAAAATGGATGGAGATAAAACAGAAATAAGCGGGAGGAATGGGAAATTGGAGGTGCCATCCCAGCCGGAGTCTCCAGCGAAAAGTGCAGAGAGTGAAGGTGCACACTGTCCTCCCGAAGACTGTCCATCCTTGCATAAACAAGGAGAAACTGAGTCAAAAAGCTTCATCAGGGGTATCAGAGAAACACTGAGCTCCAGGAAAAGAAAGTCTCAAAGTCTCAAAGAGACATTAAGCGACACTAACAAGGATGGGCAGAGAACAGAAACAAGAGAGACTGATGGGGAAATGGAGCCGACAGCAGAACCAAAGTCTCCTGCAAAACGCACGGACGGTGAAGAGGCACCGAAATCTGCCAAAGAGAAATCTACTGACGTCAACGTGGGTGAAGATAAGGCAGAAATAAGGGAGGCGGACAGGGAAATGGAACGGCCATCAGAGCCAAGATCTCTGGCAAAACATACGGAGGGGAGTGAAGATGACAAGCGCCTTCCCAAAGAAAAGGAGCCCCAAAACATCAATAAGATAATAAGAATGAGCTTGAGGAAAGGTAGATCAAAATCTCTCAAAGAGAAATCGGTTGAACCTAAACTGGATGAAACTAAAACAGAAATAAGGGAGAAGGAGAAGGAGGAGAAAATGGAACCTTCAGTGAACTACACAGAAGGAGAAGGTGACAATTTGTTGTTGTCAGTTGTTTTTAATGCTGTAACTTGCCTTGGGACCTTAGGGTGAAGGGTGGGAAATCAATCAATCAATCAATCAATCAATCAATCATTGTCTTCCCAAAGGTTATCCGCACCTGAGTCATCAAGGAGAAGACGAGCCAAAGGAATTCAAACCAATTCGGAGCTTGAGCTTGATGGGAAGTGCATCAAAACCTGTCACAGAGCAATCGGCTGAAGAAGTGGAGCCCTCCAGGTCCAGCAAGCGTTTTTCATTCTTAAAGAAAAAAAAGACCAGCCTTCCAAAGGAGAGTAAGGAACCTGAAGAAGAAGAAGAAGAAGAAGAAGAAGACCATGTTCAGAACGAAATACTATCTGGTAAGAAATTGAAGATGCCATTGCTTGATGTTGTTTCTCTGGGTTGTTCTGGATGGCAAGGCTTGAAAACAGGTGTACAGTTCTTTCAGCATATCACAATACAGGGCATGTTTACTACATGCCAAATCAAATATTGAAACGGAGTTGAGTGCTGGTGCCTTTCTTGTAAATTGGGTCAATGACATTTATCAGGTACCCCTACTGAACGAGACTCAATGGGTGTCCATCAGAAGCAGGGACTTTTGGGTGGTGGTGCCATCCTGACCACTGGCTGTGTTGTTTCACAGATTTCAGGGCACTGTACCGTTCAGCCCCCTTTACTTTTTGTTCACATATCAACCTAGGGAGGATGGTTACATCTGAAAGATACTGCTCTGAGAGCTCACAGTCAGCTTTCTGGATGAGCAGGGAACTGAACCCAAGTGTCCCTCAGCTATTATAATTTGTGGGAACGACAATTAGGAGATTTGCTTTCTTGCTTATAAGTGCCTCTTGGATGCTGCTTTTGCTTGCTTTCAGTTTTGCGTGAGTCTCTTTTTATCTGCCGGAATGTGCTCAGTACTTGTTTCAACTTTGCCTTGAAAGGAAAATTGGGAAATTAATTGGGGTCAGCCACTTTTTCGAAATCTAATCTTCAGCGCCTGCCAGAGCCCAAACTCTCTGTCAGCGGTATTTTGGTACAAGTCATTACTAGCCAGCTGCCTTCGCTCACATCACACACAGAGGCACGACGCAAATCATTTCTGTGCATGTGAACTACACAACCGCAAAGTGCAGAGCAGGAATTTAACTGGGCCATGATGGGAGCAGTCTCTCATTACACTGCAGAGTTTTATCAATCTCCGTCATGTCCTTTCTTAGCCATCTTTTTTCTGAACTCAAAAGCTTTCAGTACAGGGGTGAACAACCCCAGGCCTGGGGGACAAATCCAGCCCTCTGGCCTGCTCCATCTGTCCATGGGACTCTCCTCAGGCCACATACCCGCTCCAGCCCTCCTTCTCACTCCCCTTAAGAGTTTGTGTCTCTCTGGAATGTGCTCTTGAACTCTGATAATGATCTAGCAGGGCACTAAATAGTATAGTCGCCTCCCTCGCATCCTCATTGTGAGCTTTCCGTCTTGCTGTGACTGTTAGTTCGCATTTCTTAGTGCAGAAAGTATTGATCTTTCTTATTCTACTTAATTCAAGAGGGTTCTGGAAGCTTCTGTGTGTGAAAGAAACAAGCAGAAGGTTCATGATGTTTTGGGTATTCCTTAAGAGAAACTGAATATAGCTGACTTAAACTGTTATCTCTTCAGCCAAGACCAGAAGCAGCCTGAGTTTCACATTTTCTGTTTCTATCTCTTTTCCGTCTGGTGTGGTGTTCTGTTCTGTATGCAGTGTTAAGGTTTAGACTTATTATAAGTTATTGTAGGTTTAAGTTAAGTCTGGTGCAACTGGACTTCTTATGGACAGTGCCAATCCTGAATGTACTGGACTTGTGACCATTATGCTCATTTGCCTTCAGTAGCAGTAAAGCTCTGCTGGATGAAATATTAATTGCCTCTGGTCTATTTTTTGGGAATCCTGCAATGTGTTTAAGTTTTTACTCTGCTAACTATGCATTAGAGTTCTGCTCCGAACCAATATTGAGTAGAATTCCATGACAGTGACTTCCTCGCAAAGCATTTTGAGGACAAAACCGCTTGCATCCGCTGTGATCTTGACTCCACTGTTTACAGCAGATAAATATCATGAGGTATGCAGAGCACTGTCCATGGCTGGATCTACATTGATCTTTTAAACATTATTGTTTTAAAATGTCACAGGCATTCCCTTACCTTTAACACATGGTTTCCCAGTTGCCAGCGGCTGTTTAATGCATTTGTAATGTTATAGGGAAAACATAATTTGCCCTTATACAGTATGTTATGAAAACCATTCCTAAAGCTCCCTTAAAGTTATAAACCATGAGTGTAGATCTGCCCTAGTCCTGTTGTGTTGGATGAGTTTCAGTTAGCAAGGCTCAGGGATGTACAGAAGGTGCTTGGGCTGGTTAGGGCAACCACTGTCACACGTAGCTGATAAAAACTATCAAGGAGGGGACAGCTGGCTGGGCCAGGGAAGTGATTAAGGATTCCTTGTGAGGTGGGTTGGTCCCTGCCTACCTGAATGAGGCAGTGGTAAGACCACTCCTCATGAAACCTCTCTGGATTCGGAAAATCTAAGTAATTACCAGCTAGTTGCCAATATCATAACACCGGTCCTGAGAGATCTGCACTGGCTCCCAGTACGTTTCCGAGCACTACTGAAAGTGTTGGTGCTGACCTTTAAAGCCCTAAACAACCTCGATCCTGTATACCCGAAGGAGCATCTCGACCCCCATTGTTCAGCCCGGACACTGAGATCCAGCGCCGAGGGCCTTCTGACGGTTCCCTAACTGCGAGAAGCTAAGTTACAGGGAACCAGGCAGAGGGCCTCCTTGGTAGTGGCGCCTGCCCTGTGGAAGATGTGAAGGAATTAAGCAGCTATCTTTAAAAGACATCTGAAGGCAGCCCTGTTTAGGGAAGTTTTTAATATTTAATGCTGTATTGTTTTTAACACTCGATTGGAAGCCGCCCAGAGTGGCTGGAGAAACTCAGCCAAATAGGGGGGGGGGGGATAAATAATAAATCATCATCATCATCATCATCATCATCATCATCTCCCCTTTGGGGGAAGGTTTCTTGAGCAGGTGGTCTTGAATCAGATCCAGGCACTGTTGGGGGAAACTGATTTTCTTGATCCATTTCAATCAGGGTTTAGGCTCAGTTTTGCCACAGAAGATGCTTTTGGTTCTTCTCAACCTCTCAGCTGTTTCTGATGCCATCAACATCTGGAATAGGTGGACCTTCAGTGTGATCCAGCAAGTCTCTTCGCTAGCACTTATGAAGTGGTTAGGATAAAACCAATAAAACTTTTTATTCATAGCGGAAATGTTTTTGGGGTAAAAACAATGTCAGAATAGAAGTAAGGAAATGAAAACTTTTCATTCCAGTAGAACATTTGCCGCCTGTATTTGGGGATGGAGAACCTGTAGGCCCTTCAGAAGTTCTTGGACATGGTCAATGGCCAGGGAAGATTAGAGCTGTAGTCCTGGAATCCCTGAAGGTCCACAAGTTCCCCACAGCTGTTGTAAAGGATTAAAGCAGTAGTTTTCAACCAGTGTTCCGTGGCACCCTGGGATGCCTGGAATGGTAGTCAGTGATGTTGCAGGCAACACTGGCCTCTGTCCCTCTTTCCTTCCCTCCCTCCTCTGAGGCCCTCTCACATCTCTGCCTCCCAAAGGCTTGTACAGCTGCTTATTGCAGCCGCCCTGACTACAAGCTTCACAGGCGAATGGTGCCTCAGGGGGTGCTGGTTGCCAGGAGCTGAGGCAGCCTTGAAGTAAGCAAGCAAGTGGGCAAGGGAGCCCAGCCAGACACTCCACCAACCCTTCCTGTTGGGAATGGACAGACAAGTCCCAGGCCCCTGTGGAGCAGTGTGAGGAGGCACCTCTCTTTGAGATGAGGGGGCAGCTCAGAGACCAGGGGTGGCAGCAGCGGCTGCCCAGAGGACTCCCAAAGAGAGGAGAGGAGGTTGAAGGAAGATTCTAGAAGGGAGGGTGCCCAAAAAAGGGCAAGAGGCTGCCAGCTTTGCAGGCAAGGGGTGACATAACATGGCTCCTGAGCCCCACAAGGGTGCCGCAGAAAGAATGTAGTTGGTCAAAGGAGCTGTGGAGTCGAAAAGGTTGAAACCTCTGGATTAAAGTACAAGGAGCCAGCCTGGTGTAGTGGTTAAGAGCAGTGGACTCGTAATCTGGTGAACCAGGTTTGCGTCCCCGCTCCTCCACATGCAGCTGCTGGGTGACCTCGGGCTAGTCACACTTCTCTGAAGTCTCTCAGCCTCACTCACCTCACAGAGTATTTGTTGTGAGGGAGGAAGGGAAAAGGAGATTGTTAGCTGCTTTGAGACTCCTCAAGGGGAGTGAAAGGTGGGATATCAAGTCCAAACTCCTTCTCCTCCTTCTCCTCCTCCTCCTCTTCTTCTTCTTCTTCTTCTTCTTCTTCTTCTTCTTCTTCTTCTTCTTCTTCTTCTCTTGAGAACACAGAAGTAGTTCTGTAACTCCTTTTATTCTTGTTCTGCATGAAAGAGCCTCCTCCTGCTGTGAGACAATAGACAAAGCATCTTGTTTAGGTTTCGTTTTATTCAACAGAGCATGGGTGGGACACCTCTGGCCCTCCAGATGTTTATTGACTCCAGCTCCCACCAGCGCAAGCCAGCTTGGCTAATGGTCAGGGATTTGGGGGGCTGGAGTCTAGCAACAAGTAAGAGGTCACAGGTCCCCCACTACTGCCCCAGAGGAACTCTTCCAAATTATTTCTGAAGAGGAAAACATGCAGTAGATATGGCTTGCTCTCACGCTCCATTTCTCTCTTTTAGTTATGCAGATAAATGAACTTATTAAAAACGGGAAACTTCTAGAAGCCTTCAAAAACATCAAGGGTTTAGAAAGGGAGCTTCTGGCTGAAATAGGTGCCAAGAAATATGAAGACAACCCCAAGGAATGCATTGTGAAGGCCAAGGACATTGACTTGCTCTACGACTTGGTTTCTAAGGCCATCCAGCGCATTGTGGAGGAAACCCTGGAGCTTCCCAGGGTAGATGCAAAGGCTTTAAACACTCTTGTGACTCTGATCGCAGAGGAAGAAAAAGCCCATGCTGGGGCCACAAGCATCTCTGCCCCATCCGAGGCTGTGTCCAACCTTGGGTTAGCCAGGAACTGGAGGCAGCTTTGGGAAGACTCTGTCAAGCAAAGTGTGGAAATCAGGGTCTCCAAAGTGCCTGTGCCACTGAAGGAGGACAACACCTCTTGGCTGTCGATACACTTAGGATATCTCAAAGAAGTCGTAAGAACAGATTTGTTGACAATCAAACACTGGGTACACAAATGCTATCCACCAGACTACAGTGTGGGCGATGCATACCTGAAGGCTTTCCACAAAGCCCTCTCTTTGCATTTACAAAGCATCCTGGAAGAAGATGAGAGCCTGGGATGCAATCAATTCTATGCAGTACTCAACTGGGTCACTAATGTATATCGCAGGTAGGTTTCCCATTAATCACATGATGATTAGGAAAAGGTAAAGGACCCCTTTAAGTCGCAGATATAGTTTGGTCTATGTCACAAGCTATAGGTGCTGCAGTGTTCAGTAAAAAAGGTAAAGGTAAAGGACCCCTGGACAGTTAAGTCCAGTCAAAGGCAGCAATGGGGTTGTGGAGCTCATCTCGCTTTCAGACAGAGGGAGCCGATGTTTGTCCACAGACAGCTTTCCGAGTCATGTGGCCACCATGTCTATACAACTTCTGGCACTACGAGACACTGTGACAGAAACCAGAGTGCACGGAAATGCTGTTTACCTTCCCGCCGGAGTGGTACCTATTTATCTACTTGCACTGGCGTGCTTTTGAACTGCTAGGTTGGCAGGAGCTGGGACAGAGCAATGGGAGCTCACTCCATCGCGGGGATTCGAACCACTGAGCTTCCGATCAGCAAGCCCAAGAGGCTCAGTGGTTTAGACCACAGCGCCACCCATGTCCATGTGATTTCCATGTGATCAAGATGCAGCAGGATTGTACCGCTGACCCCTCCCACATGCTTGTGTGGATTCCTTCAGCCTCCCCTTCATATTTTTGTTACCCTGGGATCCAGTAATTACTAGGACACCATTGGAGGCTACAGAGTCACTGGATAATGAAATGAACCTGGTTCCTGGCTCTAGGTCTGATGTTGGTAATCTGCTTTGTGCATCTCTACATTTTGTAAAGTTTAAAATTTTAAAAAATACAAAACACTGTATGCTACAAAAAAGTGCACACGAAAAGCATGCAAAATTATTATTATTATTATTATTATTATTATTATTATTATTATTATACTGCCCTTCCAAAGATCCCAGGATAGTTCACAACAGAAAAATACAAAATGAGAATACAGAATGCATAATAAAACAAAAACAAACCAATAACCCTTCTCCGACAAAAACATTTTAAAAGCCATAGATTTTAAAACGTGTATGTTAGTAAAAATAACACACCAAAATGAATTAGATTAGGGACCACCCCAGCTGCTGCCCTCCTTTCCTTTAAAGTGATGGGAGGGAAAGACTTTGCCAAGACCAGTAAGGTATTTTCTGTAAGCCAGATTCTGTCCACAGGCTTCATGGAATGCTGTTTTTGTCTTTGTAGTGAAAATCTCTTAGGATGCCCAGATCTTAAACCAGAAATAAAAACTGAAGCTCTGCCGGATTTGTTAACTTCAGAAGATTTAGACAAACTGAAGAGCAACTACGTTAACTCTGTCCAGGTAACATCTCAATTTCCTTGTATAAATCAAAGGAGAGGGTGGGGAAGTTTGCATCACTGATTGAATCCTTTGAAACCGAACACATGCTGCTTTTATTCCAGACTGTAGCATTCAGTGCCCCAACTTCCTTTGGAATGAAGTGATCGCCTTAGAAAATGCATTTATGAATGGGATCCAAAGGCCCCTTAAACTTCCACAGGAGCAATGCATTATTTGTTATTTGTTGAATGGAGATTCCTTGTCTACTTCCTGATTTACAGATGGGGATGGGTGTGTGGGGAATTCGATTCAATTATCATTTAAAGGCAAACATATCCAGTGCTCAGGGATGCGGGTGGCGCTGTGGGTTCAACCACAGAGCCTAGGGCTTGCCGATCAGAAGGTCAGCGGTTTGAATCCCCGCAACGGGGTGAGCTCCCATTGTTCGGTCCCAGCTCCTGCCAACCTAGCTGTTCAAAAGCACGTCAAAGTGCAAGTAGATAAATAGGTACCACTCCGGTGGGAAGGTAAACGGCGTTTCCGTGCGCTGCTCTGATTTGCCAGAAGCGGCTTAGTCATGCTGGCCACATGACCCGGAAGCTGTACGCTGGCTCCCTCGGCCAATAAAGCGAGATGAGCACCGCAACCCCAGAGTCGGTCACGACTGGACCTAATGGTCAGGGGTCCCTTTACCTTTAACAGACCCTAGGCCACAACAAAGGCATGCAGTAGGACATAATCTCCAACATTTCTCCGATGAAAATAGGGATGCAAGGAGCATTGAGAAGTGAGTGTGAGCTCTTTTCATCAAAGCCCCATGACGGGTTCATTTAGTGTGCAGGTTTGACTAATGTACACATTCTTGGAAGCAATTTCTCCTAATATAATGAAACTTTTGTACGTTATTTTTACTTTACCCTAATAATATGCATTTTATACACATTACTTTTTTTTATAAATAATTTTTATTAGTTTACAACAAAACAAAACATACGTTATTTTCACATTCAAATTTTTCAGAGTCTTTCTTTTTTGGACTTCCTTCAGCTTTTCCGTAAATCTTTCGTAGTCTTTATTAATTTACGCATTTCTTTTTCTTTATATTGTTATTATTTAAGTCTTTCCCCCTCCATTTCCTTTTAACAATATCTCTCGCGTTTTCACAGTGCTCTTTTAAAACCTTCTAGCGTTATTTGACCTTCACTTATACTTTCCAGATAATCAACAAATTTTCCCCAGTTTTCTGTAAACTTTTGGTCTCTTAGGTATCTAATCTTTCCCGTCATCTTGTCCAATTCAGCATAGTCTAACAACTTTGATCTCCAGTCTTCCATTGTCGGTATTTCTTGTTGTTTCCATTTTTGTGCCAGTAACACCCTTGCAGCCGTCACTGCATACTGGAAAAACTTACTATCCTTTCTCTTAATCTATTTTCCTATAATACCTAGCAGAAAGGCTTCTGTTTTCCCTTTTGCAAACGATATGTTGAACCGCAAAACACAGCCATCCTTGAGAATTTGCCGAATTTAGCAATGCAGTTGTCCAGGCAAGTAATGTGTATAAAATACTTTAAAATCTTTTTCAACTCATTATATATCATTTCCCAGAAACCTTTCACTCTTTTACATTCCCACCACATATGGTAAAATGAGCCATCTTTTTCTTTACACTTTGTATACTTTTACAAAGAAAACAGAAGCCTTTCTGCTTTGTAAAAGTATACAAAGTGTAAAGAAAAAGATGGCTCATTTTACCATATGTGGTGGGAATGTAAAAGAGTGAAAGGTTTCTGGGAAATGATATATAATGAGTTGAAAAAGATTTTAAAGTATTTTATACACATTACTTGCCTGGACAACTGCATTGCTAAATTCGGCAAATTCTCAAGGATGGCTGTCTTTAAATGCGGACTGAATTGAATTCTCACCCACCCACCCACACTTAGCAGTGGGCCACACTGTTTTGCAAGGCAGTTTGTCTGCCCTTGCTGATTTTTCTCAAGCAGCCGAACTTGACTAGCTTCCAAAGCATCTTTTGGATCCATTTTGAAAACTATTTTACTGGAGAGCTACAAGGAACTGGGATGCGTGTGCATAAAAGGAGTGTCTGCATATATGATTATGTTGATCTGTGTTGTTCCCCTTTATCTAAATATTTAGCAGGAAACCAAGAACTGCTTGGAGAATATTTTGGTGCTGGAGACCAAGGAAAAGTGGAAAGGACAGCCAGATGAGCGGAAAAACCCATACGATTCGTCGCTGTCCTACGATATTCAAACGGTATTTGCTGAGATTGTTCATAGCACATGCATGTTCTTTGATTCCAGGGAAATTGAAATATTACCTTCTGGTATGTAGGTGTCGCCTACTGTGCTAATTTATGTTAGTCACGTCCTTGGAGAATGTATTAGCAAAATGTAGTTTTATTACAATTTTTAACACTGCCACCCCTCGCTTCCTAGCTACAAATTAAACCTGCTGTCAATTGTGTCACAGACATAATAGGCAACTGATTTTTAGAGTCTTTTTAGAAGGAGAGAAGGAGTGCAGAGAACAGGGTTGTTACAAAAAGACCTTTGGTGTGGAAAAACCACTTGCTACTAGGCCTGCAGCAGCCTCGAAAAAAGAGAAAGAAGGAGAGAGAAATTGGGGGTGGTGTGTGTGACCACAGCAGAATGACAACCTCCCACATTTTTAAAGTGAGAGAGAGAAATAAAAGCCCCTGCTAGATTTAGGGATTGGGAGATCAATGAAGCCAGGAGGAACTCATATTTTTGCAATTTGCAGTGGGCTGAGTCATTTCAGTTAAATAAAATGCAAAAGAAATAATAAACCCATATTGGGAGAAAATTAAATTTAAGGTGAGGTGTTTTGGAGGGAGGGCTTTTTGTTCTGCTGTCGTTACTAACGTTTCATGGGATCATTATATGTTTTCAATAATCAAAAAGTATATGGATTAACAGAAGTGTTGGGAATTTTGTAAGGGGGTGCAGCAATTGCCTTTGTGTCCTGTTTGCTGGCTTCCCTGAGGCTCGGCTTTGACCCCCTTACAGAAATAGGAAGTTGGATGCAGCGGACGTGATTCAGCAGCAAGGCACGTCTTATGATGTTAGTCTAACAGGCTTCCTCAACCTCGGCCCTCCAGATGTTTTGAGACTGTAATTCCCACCATCCCTGACCACTGGTCCTGCTAGCTAGGGATCATGGGAGTTGTAGGCCAAAAACATCTGGAGGGCCGAGGATGAGGAAGCCTGATGTTAGTTAAGGCACGGCCATCCCTCAGAAATCAGAATAACACAGGCCTGCTGGTAGGGATGGAGCAGAAATGTGATTCCGTTTGCATTCAAAGGCAGCCCTGCTTAATTCACACTTTCTGAAATAAAATGAGATCCTTCAGAAATTGCACTTCTCAAAAGCTACACCCCACACACTTTTTTAAACCTTTCCCTGACCTTTGAAAAAATGATGAGGTGTTTTACTACCCCAGTTGGTTAAAATTCTGGCAAATAGATTTCCCTAGCCTCACCCAGGTCCTTCTTGTTTCCTCTTTGCAAAATGCAAGCTCTGGCATGTTCTGTGTCTGCCACACCTGAAAAAATCATTGAGGTGCCCATTGTACTCATCAACGAAAGCCATTGCCTCTCTGCTTTTTGTTCCATCCCTTGTCCCCTTTGGTCCAGCTCGCCAAACAACACAGGAAGGTAGCCAGCTGCATTTGCGAAAAAGTGGAAGAAGCCGTTCTCAAAGGTATCGTGAAAGAAGTGACAGAATTCCTACCACGGTAATGTCTGCTTGTTTCAAAGTACCAGTGTCTAAACTGGATCACGTTTTATGCTTAATGGTTCTAGCAAATAGGCATGATGGAAAAGCATCAGCTGTTCTGAGGACGTAGCTGCAGTGGCGTAGCGTGGGTTGTCAGCACCCGGGGCAAGGCAAGTAATTTGCGCCCCCTAACCCGTGGATTTGCGCCCCCTAACCCGTGGATTTGCCCCTAACCCTAACCCCCAGAAGTTGCGCCCGGTGCGGCCGGCCCCCCTGCACCCCCCATGCTACGCCACTGCGTAGCTGAGGCTTTAGCTCAAGTGCAGAGGCAAATGCTTCCTCTTCAAATGAATCCAAATTCTGACTCTGACATCGCCAGCAAAAAGAACTTCAGACGGAAGAGCTGGGAAAGAAATCTGGGGCCTGTTTGACCATCTCTGCAAATCACAATGTCCTCATCACCAACTCGTAGTCAAATGCATATTGCTTCTCTAAGCATGAAGGACCCATTTTAGCTGACCTGGCTAACACAATTGATAAAACTATCATCCAATAACTCCTCTGACTTTTATTTTATTTTTGTATACAATTTTTATTAAATTTTCTAAATTACATTTCAAAATATTCATTTAAACAACCTTAAACCAATGACTTCCCTTCTTCTCTTTCTGTGGTTCATTTTGCATAACATACATCCCTGCATATTTTACATAAAGTAAACCATTCAGTAGTCCATCAAAATTTATTTACACTGTTGGATTTATCTTAATGCTACCAGTGTTTTTAAATGAACCCAATTTTCACCTATATATTCAATAAACATTTTCCAGTCTTCTTTATACGTATGTTCTTCTTGTTCTCTTATTCTATATGTTAAATCTGCAAGCTGCACATATTTCATCGGTTTAAGTTGCCATTTTTCTTTGGTTGGGACCTCACTCGTTTTCCATTTTGGGGCTAACAAAACAGAGGCTGCAGTAGTAGCATACATAAATAGGCTTTTTTGACAGCTGGGAATTATCCCCAACGAAAAAGACTCTGGTGTGGTTTTTTGAAGGGTACTTTTAAACGTTTTTTCCCCAAATAATTATATAGCATTTCCCAATCCTCTTTTACCCTTTTACAAGTCCACCACATATGATAAAATGTACCCTCAATGTCATTAGATCTCCAGCACTTATGTGATTCGGACTTATACATTTTAGCAAGTCTAGGTAAAAGTAAAGGGACCCCTGACCATTAGGTCCAGTCGTGGCCGACTCTGGGGTTGCGACGCTCATCATCACTTTATTGGCCGAGGGAGCCAGCGTACAGCTTCTGGGTCATGTGGCCAGCATGACTAAGCCGCTTCTGGCAAACCAGAGCAGTACATGGAAACGCCGTTTACCTTCCCACCAGAGTGGTACCTATTTATCTACTTGCACTTTGACATGCTTTTGAACTGCTAGGTTGGCAGGAGCAGGGACCGAGCAACGGGAGCTCACCCCGTTGCGGGGATTCAAACCGCTGACCTTCTGATCGGCAAGTCCTAGGCTCTGTGGTTTAACCCACAGTGCCACCCGCATCCCTAGCAAGTCTACTTGGCATTAAATACCATCTGTAAATCATTTTCAAGTAGTTCTCCTTCAAAGATGCTGTTCACATGCTGTGAACTTCAAATCGCTCTCCCAAAGTTTACCCCAGCTCCTCTGACTTTTAAAAACCCCACATTAGACAGTGGAGTTTGTTGTAAAGGAAGCCAAGCTGTGAATCCCCTCAGCCAGTAGGTTATTCCTTAACCCCATGGCTCTTGGACTAGACCAGTGTTTCCCAAACTTGGGTCTCTAGCTGTTTTTGGACTACAACTCCCACCATCTGTAGCCAGCAAGACCAGTGGTCAGGGATGATGGGAATTGTAGTCCAAAAACAGCTGGAGACCCAAAGTTTGGGAAACACTGGAAAGACAGACAGGATTTCTGCTAATCCTCAAATGCAGGATTGCTCTAACAGGGAAGGATGCTGAAATCTGTGTTGTTTATGCTTGTTCTGTGTTTATCGCTGATTAGTGGCCATTTTTAATAAGCAATTTTATTACAGCTTTGGGAAAGAATTTTTGGACCAAGCGAAAGATCACCCCCACTTTCTGATGTTCATGATGGCCTACCTTAACTGCTTCCAGGACTTGAGGTAAACCTGTTTTTCCCCCCTCACCCTGTGTTTGAAGAGGAGATGTTGGACCAGATCTTAGGATTTAGCACAGAAGGCAAATTGGTTGTGTTCTTTTGGACAACGGAACGTCCAGGGATCGTTTTGCAGGGAAAATACAATTACTCAGTCTCCACACATTGTGCTGGGTGGAAGTACCAGTATCAGGGGAAGTTATCCAACAAAGGTAAATTAAGGTGTGACACAAGTTCCCTATGCCCATTTTACTGCCTTACAATTTCTTTTTAGAAAGCAGCCCTGCACAAAAATTACTAGTGTACCCCCAAAAAGATGAACCTGCCCACTAAGAGGCCAGTAACCCTCTTTTCCATTCTGGTTATGGAGATAGGAAAGTGGACACACCCAACCACCCACCCCAGCTTTCATACCCATCTATTATTATTATTATTATTATTATTATTATTATTATTATTATTATGCCCCACCCATCTGACTGGGTTGCCCCAGCCACTCTGGGTGGCTACCAACATATAGTATATAAAAACATAATAAAACACTAAACATTTAAAAACTTCCCAATACAGGCATGCCTTCAGGTGTCTTCTAAAGGTTGAATACAATGGTACCTCAGGTTAAGAACGTAATTCGTTCTGGAGGTCTGTTCTTAACCTGAAACTGTTCTTAACCTGAGGTACCACTTTAGCTAATGGGGCCTCCCACTGCCGCTGCACTGCTGGAGCACGATTTCTGTTCTCATCCTGAAGCAAAGTTCTTAACCCGAGGTAATATTTCTGGGTTAGCGGAGTCTGTAACCTGGAGCGTCTGTAACCTGAAGCATCTGTAACCCAAGGTACCACTGTAGTTACTTATCTTCTTGGCTCAGGGGTCATATAACTCCATAGCATCCAACATCTCTCCAATGAAAATAAGGATGTCCGAAGGAAAAGTGGGATATACCCAGATCAAATCAGAAACTGGGACGGCTTCTGTAAATCCCGGAATGTCCCTTAAAAATGGGGACAATTGGAGGATATGCATTTGGCCATAGTCACCATGGAAATCAATGCAATAAAAATTAACATGCAATAGGAAAGACATGAGAGACAAAAGCACGTTACCATTTTACAGCCATTCAAAATCTATTTAAACACAAAATATAACTAAAAGCATTAAAAAAAAAAAATCAGGAGCCCATTTCACACATATAGTATGTTTTTAGATTTTATTTTATGCACTAGCATTATTCTGCCTCTAGGTGGCAGGGCACCTCCAGTAATTAGCAAGACAGTTCAAGGGGCTGGAAATAAATTCAGCTTGTTACTGTCATTTTTTTTATCCACAGAAGAAACCCAAGCAGGCAATTAAAAGAAAAACAAGAAACTATTGTGTAAACGTAAATATACATTTTTTTGTTTTGAAGGATTAGTACCCCCAGCAATGTGTGGGATGCATTTTTTCCCCTCCAAACATGGTTAAAAAACAAACACAAACGATTGCAATGACTACGGATAAGCAAATCTGTCAGTGTTGATTGTGCTTAGTTTCTTGTTTTCCCCACCTTCAATTCACCACATTTCTGCACCAGTTTGCAATTTTAAAAAGAAGCTGCTTGTGAAAATTCACCTGCATTTTAGTGTACATTTCTCCTAGTCTACACATTATCAACTAGTATACACATTACTGCAAGCAATTTCCTCCAATATATAGACATGTTTGTTGCTGCTGCTGTATTTGACCGCAAAATTCAGAGAGGTGCAGATTTTAAAGGATAACTGTGTTCTTATTTGTGTATTGCGTTGGAAAGTGTGAATTAGGTAGGTTTGTGTTAAAATGTGAAGCGAATGAATTTCACTCCTCCAGCCCTAGACTTTGGTGTCTTTATGATATACAGTTTATATACATGTATATGCGACCTGAGCCTACAATAAAGAGGACTTTGCTTCCCCCATAGCTGCAGCCTTGGATTCAAACTGAAATCAAGCATCGCTCTCACTCTCTGCCTTCCCAGCCTGTTGCTATCCCCCTTCTAGCTCACATCACTCAACTCCCCATTCTGGCCTTTTCTCTTTCTAACAACCAGCCGGTCAAGGGAGGAGCCCCACCCCTTCGTCATCTGGCACAGATCCATTTCCTTTGTTTCCTTAATGGCCCACAAACCTAGGCTATCACCTCATCAGGAATTTGAATCCTTCCTCATAGTTTAACACTTGGATCCACAATACAGTGGTACCTCGGGATGCAAACAGGATCCGTTCCAGAGCCCCATTTGCATCCTGAAGTAAACGTAAGATGCGACTGCGCATCTGCACACGTGCGGGTCGTGTTTCATCGCTTCCGTGCATGTGTGTGATGTCATTTTGAGTGTTTGCGCGAGCGCAAAACCGGGAACTAACGCGCTCCGTGGGGCATTCCAGGATCAAATCAGAAACCAGGATGGCTTCTCTAAATCAGGGACGTTCCTGGAAAATAGAGACACTTAGAGTGTTGGTGTTATGTACTGAGTTGAATAGGATCCAAAATGCAGCAGTCTGATTGGTCCTAGAACAATAGTATTCAGAATGCAGCAGTCTGATTGGTCCTAGAACAATTAGATCCAGAATGCAGCAGTCTGATTGGTCCGCAGGAGCCACCCAATCCAGCTCCAGGTGGAAGTGAATCCGCAACCTGATTGGCCTACAGGAGAATCCCGGAATTAGCCAATCACGTGGGGCCCATTGCGTAAATAATGTATATAAAGCAGACACTTTGGGGGGATTTGCATTCCTCACTACTATGAGCTGAATAAAGAGCATGAAATCCACACTTGACTCCGGGTATATTTCACATTTGCAAGAAATATAGAAACACAGGCTTTGTGGAGCTCCTTTGTGGAACTGGGGTATCTTTGCACACCCCAGTTCCTGACCTGGAGGGAGAGAGGAATCCATCTTGGAAGAAAGGTGGAGTAGAAATTTGAAAAGCCCAGCCAGCACATTTGGTGAAAAGACTTCTATATAGGATCTAAAAATACACAGATGTATTAAAATGTAATCAATTTGTTAACTGATTAATCGGTTCAAAGCCAAAACCTTTAATTGGTGCATGACTCCTCTTTCAATTCTTCTCTATCATTACTCTGAGTTCATTCTTACTGGTATGCAGCGATCAAGCTGGCAAGTTGCCATCTAGGATGCAATTTAATTTCAGGCTTTTAATTTCCCCTTCGCTTCTGTTCCTAACGATGGGAAATTAAGGCTTCTAATTAAGAGAGAGGTTGGCAAAAATCAATTTGGATCTTTGGGAAATGCCATTTATTTTGAAGTTGTTAAAAGACCAAGGTGTTTAATCAGGATAACCAGTGGGAAAATAAGTGGCCAAAAGAAAACCTTAAATTTCAACATCGTTGTATTTGGCCTTCTTTGGTCTTCCTTCATCAGAAATCAAAGTGAAATTATTTAGCTGTGGGTTCCTAGACTGCTTACTCTACACTAAATAGCAAGTAATGCGGGTGGCGCTGTGGTCTAAACCACAGAGCCTAGGACTTGCCAATCAGATGGTCGGCGGTTTGAATCCCCGTGACGGGGTGAGCTCCTGTTGCTCAGTCCTTGCTCCTGCCAACCTAGCAGTTCGAAAGCACGTTAAAGTGCAAGTAGATAAATAGGTACCGCTCTGGCGGGAAGGTAAACTTCATGCCTGTTGTAAGCAGAGAAAGCGGGTTGCTCTTTAAGAGGTAAAGGAGTGTTGGCTTTGTAAATTACACCTTAATGAACATTGACTTGTCAGCCTTTTCACTACAGGATGAACTTGCAAGCGACTTTTCACATCAACTGCGAAGAACTGGAGAAGACCCTGACTGGTCTGATGCTGAGATACAGGAAATGCTTTTTAAATAAATTAAAGCTGGAAACACAGGTAAGAGGGGTATTTGCAATTCGAGAAGACTGTGCTAGAACCCAGCTGCTGAGATTCCAGGCCGCAGCAGGTCTTGTTGATTTCCTCCGTGAGATGCCATCACTGCAGTGGCGTAGCGTGGGGGGTGCAGGGGGGGCCGGCCGCACCGGGCGCAACATCTGGGGGTTAGGGTTAGGGGGCGCAAATCCACGGGTTAGGGGGCGCAAATCCACGGGTTAGGGGGCGCAAATCCACGGGTTAGGGGGCGCAAATTACTTGCCTTGCCCCGGGTGCTGACAACCCACGCTACGCCACTGCATCACTGAGCCAGGGTGTGTACGTAGGCAGATTGGCACACCATGCATTCAAAGCACATGGCTTCCCCCAGAGAACTCTGGGAACTGCAGTACAACTCCGCGCCGCCGGAGCACAATTTCTGTTCTTATCCTGAAGCAAAGTTCTTAACCTGAAGCACTATTTCTGCATTAGCGGAGTGTGTAACCTGAAGCGTATGTAACCTGAGGTACCACTGTATATTGCGGACGTTATCATAGCATCAGAGACCGACAACAGTGCAGGAGGATTTTGCCCTGAGATGTTGTGATTACTTTCCTGGCGAATGTGAATCCCAAAAAATACAATAATTCAAGGCATGCTTTTTCTACCCCAGAGCATCTCTAAAACATGGACCAGATGATGCTCGGTCATTCCGTATGCATCAGCGCCTCCTTGTCTTCGCAACAGAAATAGACCTGTGCTACTTTTTTTAAAAGCAGAGGCTCCTGGGCGAAGCACCAATAAAAGCTGCTCAAAGTGATTTAGCACAGCTCGTTGACCCGCTCCTCTATCCCACTTTACTTTCCCTCTGATTTACATTTTAATTGGTTCCTGCCTCTTTAATACAGTTGCCAGCTGGTGGAAAAGGCTTATATTTATCTAGGGGAATACAGTTTAGGGATCTGAAGAAGCCCGGAACTCATGGAGGCATTCCAACTGCCCATAATCCCTTAATTAGGTGGAGCATCTACGGTAAATGCACACAGGCCACCCTTGACAATTACCAAAGTGATCTGCAGCGCTTCCTGGTTTGAGCCTTCCTCCTCCCACACGCCTGAGCTGTCTCTAAGATCTTGCATCACACCCTGGATTTGAAGCACTGCGTTGACACGCAGCCAAGGCACAGGGAGGGACCAGACCCTAACTACATATGGCACACACAGGGGTTTATTGGAAACACCTTTGGGGGATAACCAGGCAGAGGAGAAAGGGAGCAAGGAGGAAAGTGCTTGACCCTTCCCCCACTGCATCTCCACTTGAAACTCTCCTCCCCGCTGCACAGTTTCGAACAAGAGAATTCTGAGGGCAAAGATGGGAAAGCGTGAAGCACCCCTCGCCATCAGCTCCAAATACAGTGGACGCTCAGGTTGCGAACGTGATCCTTTTAGGATGCACGTTTGCAACCCACAGCGGCGCATCTGCACACTCGCAGGTTGCGATTCGGCACTTCTGTGCATGCGCAAAGCGTGATTTAGCACTTCTGCGCATGCGCAACTCCCAAAACCCAGAAGTAACCCGTTCCGGTACTTCTGGGTTTCGGCGGTCTGTAACCCGAAAGAAACGCAACCTGAAGCATCTGTAACCTGAGGTGTGACTGTAATTCCTACCCAAATGTGCTTTTCCTTAAAATTGTTGTGCTTCCGTTACATGTGTTCATGCACTGCGTTCAAGGGATTCATAAATCCTAGTTCTTCAGCTCCACCACTGAGCTGAAGCCCTTCCCCTGGATATCGACTCATGTTTTTCCCTGGAAGCTGATTATAACATATGCATCGTTTTGCATCTAAGAGTAACGTGGTCTTGCGCTTTGAATCTAGGGTGGGGGGAAAGTTCCGGGTATCAAAAACCTGGGAAACTGTTTACCTGGCTGTCAACAATCTCTTTTTAAAGTAGGAATGATAATTAGATTTTTACACTGACATAGAAAATAACCTATTCTCCTACCATGAAACTTAATAGCCAATACATACTGCCTTATCTTTGGGTTTAGTTCTATTCCAGAAGGGCAGGGATGGGGCTGTTGTGGTCCTCCAGAGGATGCTATGTTCCAGCTCCCATCAGCACCAGCCAGCATGACCAATGGTCAGAGTATGGGAGGATAGGAATTGAACAGCTTGTGGAAGGTCACTGGTTCCCCACCCCTGCAATAGACAGTTGCAAGAACTTGTCCCCCAAATGATCTTCCCACATTTCTTGGGCATCCTGAGCTTTTATAGTGTGTACATGGTCCTCAGTATCGTATGTTAAAGTCTCCATGCCCAGACCTCCATTGCGAGGGGCTATATTTATTTCCCAAACTTTGCATGCATAGTTCCTGGCAAAGTTTAAAATGTTTCCCAGTAGATTCCAGTAGTTTTGTTTTCATGCCCACCTAGGAAAGAAGTGTTAGCAGATAGATCAATGGTGTTTTAACCAGGTTATTCTTAAATGCACTTGCATATCAGCAAAACATTGACACAGAAACAGGAGGGCTTGTCTGAAATATTCGTGGAATCATGTGTCAAGTACTTAAAGCTGGTTTAAAAGCCGGCAGAATCCGAGACCAGGGAGAAGAGTCAGTGGAAGAAGATTGGAAGAAATTTAAAGACTACTTACAGAAACATTGTAAAATTAATAAATGTTAGAATGATGCTGGATTGAAGTTAAGTGGGATTTTTTAGCAGCAATGTTAAGGAATATGTAAAAATGGATTGTTAACGGTGATAATTTAAAGCTATAATATATTAAGATAAAAGATTAAGATAAAATTAAAGAGGGAAAGGATTTGCTGAATTAACCAGTTGAATTGGAATGCAAGAAGGGGAGGTGTGGGGAGGTCGGGGAAACAAGTAAATGAAAAATATGAAATGGAAAGACTGATTTGTTTTTAAATGTTTTTATTTTGTATTTTTTTTCTTCTTTTTCTTCTTTTTTATTTTTCCCCCTCTAATTTTTGTAATATATTGAAAACTTTAATAAATATCTTATAAAAAAAAAAAGCTATGGGAAAAGACCGAAGGACCATGATCAAGATTTTGAAGAATGAGAACCCAAGGAGCCAGAGAACAACCTTAGGCTCCAATCCTTTAAGGCCAGCTATAAGGAACCAGAGGTGCTTTTAGGGTGGCATGATCGGTGTGGCCATCTTAGGCACCATGCTGCAGGGGGCACCAGAGCAATGAAGTAGAACAGAGCCCGAGAGGAGGGGGCGCCGGATTTTAGCATTGCGCACTGAAATTTGAGAGCCTGGTGTCTGCCACTGGAGGAATTTGGCCATACCAAATGGCGCTGATGGAAGTTGATGTCCAACAACATCTGGAGGCCGTAGGTCCCCCACCTATGCAAGAGTTTCTTCTGGGTTAGGCAGGCCAAGGATTGGCATATTCATTTCACGTTTCTCAAACTGCACTCCCCTCGTGGCAAATGGCAAAATGCTTTTGAAATGAAGGAGGCTTTCCCATGCAGTTTGTGAGGGGACCTGAGATGAGAGGCATATGCGCCACTCAAAGGGGTGGGGGATGTCCCAAAACTCTTCTGAGTACCCTCCAAACCCCTGGGTAAGCTCTGGACCATAAGGACTTGAGTAGGCCACACCTTAGAATCAAAAGAGATGCTTTAGTAATACCCATTACTGATGTGTGTGTGTGTGTGTTTTACCAGCCAATGTTCAAGAAAATTCTAAGCCAGGCCTGGGTCGTAAGTGGCGGAACTTTCGATTCGTTCATCCTAAAAATATTGTCCATCATTGAGGAGTCTTCGGAACATCTAAAGCATCTAAAGGAACCCATCTGCAAGGTAATAGTAAGAGTAATAGTAATAATTAATAATTCAGTAATGATTTTTTTAAAAAAAAAGTTTGTTTGTTTATTAAATTTATATTCGTCACAGTTAACAGAATAAAATACAAGATAAAAACACAAGTAAGTAATTAAAACAAAAACATTCCTAACCTGTCTTTCACACAATGTACACAAGGCATAGCATATATAGAGATGTTTTGAACTATTGTCAGTCCTCATACTGGCTGGGCCTCGTGGATGTTGTAGTCCCAGGGTGAACATCCTGCGCCCCTCCAGATGTTTCCGGACTACAACTCCCATCAGCCCCAGTCAGCATAGCCAGCGGTCAGGGATGATGGGAGTTGTAGTCCAATGCATTTGAAGGGGCATCCAGTTAGATTTCATTTATAGAGACCCTGAGGACTGGGCTGAAGCCTGACAAAATCTATTTCTTACGTCCATAGGATAACAACAGATTTCAAAAATGTAATAAGCAACAAATATATATACCCATATATACCCAAATATATAATGACCCAACTTATTTTAGTGATAGTAAGTTGTTTTTAACTGTTTTTAACATTAGATTTAATTGTTGCAAACCTAGGACCTGAGGGTGGAGAGAGAATAGATGATGATGATGTTTTTCTTTTTCTCTCATTTACCTCTCACCATGTTTAGTGCACATCTAATTATGTACTTTTTGACCTTTCAATAAAGATTCCTTTCAATAATAAGGAAAATTATTATTATTATTATTATTATTATTATTATTATTATTATTATGCAATTTTAGTATTGTTGTTTTGCTTTGTAGTGTTGTGTATTATTTTTGTTTTGCTTTGGTTGTAAATTGATTAGGGACATTATTAGTGGGATGCAACAGACAGAATTAATAAGCCTAAAGGTAACCATTGCAATACTTTGCAGTGACACGAATAAAACTTGATCTTACAGGTGGCTGTGCACTGAAAAACTCATCCAACGGGTTTCTTTTGGGTTCTCTGAATCTTTCCCAGTCCTTGTGGATTGGCATGGCAATAAGCCCCTGGCTGTGCTCTTGCGCTTTGGCCAACCCACTGTTGTTATTTTTATCGTTCTTGTTGTACGCAGGATTTTCTCAACGAGGTTCACAAGGATGTGGTCAAAGAGTACATCACGCAAACTCTCAAGCCAAGAGGCAGAATGAGGAAAACGAAACGAGACGAGGTCAGCAAAATAATGTCTCAGGATGCCACAGCTATTAACAACACAATGCAGCATCTGGTAAGGAATTTCTGCCATTTGTATCTACCGTATTTTTTGCTCTATAAGACTCACTTTTTCCCTCCTAAAAAGTAAGGGGAAATGTGTGTGCATCTTATGGAGCAAATGCGGGCTGCACAGCTATCCCAGAAGCCAGAACAGCAAGAGGGATTGCTGCTTTCACTGCGCAGCGATCCCTCTTGCTGTTCTGGCTTCTGAGATTCAGAATATTATTTTTCTTGTTTTCCTCCTCCAAAAACTAGGTGCGTCTTGTGGTCTGGTGCGTCTTATAGAGCGAAAAATACAGTACATCGTAGCAGTGGATTGATGTGAAAGTACCTGAGGTTATTTAAATGCAAGTGAGCCAACGAAACCTCAAGATCTGTAACCTTTAAAGTTGTTTCTTTCCTAAAATGTGTTAACAAGATTCATTTTAAGAGCAGTAGGGTTAAAGGTAGAACATTAGAAGCTGTCTTAAGTGGAGTTTCATCAGCACTGACTACATCAGCCTTTTCCAACCAGCTGTTGGGATTTACAGCCCAAAACATCTGGAATTGTTTGGAACCACGATATCAGAAGCTCTTGCAGATCAAGAAAAGTACCATCAAGGCCAGGCATAGGCAAACTCCAGTACTCCAGATGTTTCAGACTACAATTCCCATCATCCCTAGCTAACAGGACCAGTGGTCAGGGGTGATGGGAACTGTAGTCCCAAACATCTGGAGGGTCGGAGTTTGCCTATGCCTGATCAAGACCAAGAGGATGTCTGTGTGGTAAGAGTCAAAAAAAGGTTATTAGAGGCAAGACATTTTCCTTTAGAACAGGGTATGTTAAACTTGAATCTCCACCTGTTTTTGGACTACAGTTCCCAACACCCCTGACCACTGGTCCTGCTAGCTAGGGATGATGGGAGTTGTAGTCCAAAAACAGGTGGAGACCAAAGTTTGGGAAACCCTCCTTTAGAAAATGTAAGTCTTGTTGAAATGTGGAGAACAAAAAGGGACACAAACTTTGGCAAAATAAATGCAAGCAGACTATAAAAGATGATGGAAAAAAACCAACTTGAGGAGTTGGTTTATCTAAAAAGATAAAGACCACCAACAACAAAAAGTATTTAAATACATGAGTCGTAAAAGACCAGCTAGAAGTGTGGGTGACAAAATGTTATCAGAGATACATTGCTTTTTCGAAACCTGAATGCTTCCATCTTAACTGAAGGTCATTTGGTGGGGGGAGAATAACCAGATATTCTAACATATTTCCAGGGTTCAACTTCTGACTGGCTCGCTCCTGCCATAGAATACATTGCTAGAATAATTGGCGAGGAAGAAAAACCCAGAATCAAGGACCACATTAACTGTTTATACCAGGATTATCCAGACATCAGGTATGCCAACCCATTCTGAATAGCTGTAACTCGCAGGTTTGAATATTACAATCTCTCTCGTTCTCTAGGTGGAGGTTTTCTGTGCTGCTTGTGGGTGCAAAGTACAGTGCAAAGTGACTATTAGGGAGCGATCATATGTATGTTGCATCCCCCCACCCCACTGCCGTATTAGTAGCTGCATTGGGGGGGCACTCCCGCTTTTTCAGTTTTATTGCAATTAGGGATGGGGGAACCTGCCAGTTTTGGGTTCTCTCAAATTGGAACGATGAGAAACTGAGAGAGGCCTAAACTGGCAGACCCACCCATCCTTGGGCCATATAGATGCTCCCCCATTCCCTTCTTTGTGGGGGCACATTGCTGCTTTGATTCATTGGTTTGTTTTCAGATCTATTTTACTCAGAGTAAAGGTAAAGGGACCCCTGAACATTAAGTCCAGTCGCGGACGACTCTGGGGTTGCGCTGCTCATCTCGCTTTATTGGCCGAGGGAGCCGGCATACAGCTTCCGGGTCATGTGGCCAGCATGACTAAGCCGCTTCTGGTGAACCAGAGCAGTGCACAGAAATGCCATTTACCTTCCCGCCGGAGTGGTACCTATTTATCTACTAGCATTTTTGGTGTGCTTTCAAACTGCTAGGTTGGCAGGAGCTGGGACAGAGCAATGGGAGCTCACCCCGTTGCGGGGATTCGAACTGCCAACCTTCTCATCGGCAAGTCCTAGGCTCTGTGGTTGAACCCACAGCGCCACCTGCGTCCCTTCCTTTACTCAGAGTAGACCCTCTGAAATTAAAGACCATCACCAACTTAGGTCCATCAATTTCAGCAGTTTTATGCTGAGCGTAAATAAATAAATAAATAAATAAATAAGTTTTTGTTTAGACCTCACCCTCCCCAGCCAGGGCCGGGCTCAGGGTGGCTAACACCAAATATGAATTACAATAAAATGTAATAGAGAAAAACAACAATAACAGCAGCAACAACAACAAACAGTTAATTAAAATACGGCTTAAAATACAGCTTAAAAAGCAGCCTCATTTTAGTAGTAGCCCATAAATCAAGACCATAAAGGGAGGAAACACCAGATATTCACCCAAGCCAGCTATCCATGCTGGCCCTACATGGGCCAGCAAAAAAGTCAAGGGAAAATTTATATACTAAATCCCATATAAGAGGTCAGAGTGAGTCTAAGCCGAAGGCCTGGATGAACAGCTCCGCCTTGCAGGCCCTGCGGAAAGATGTCAAATCCCACAGGGCCCTAGTCTCTTGTGACAGAGCATTCCACCACGTCAGGGCCAATGCTGAAAAGGCTATGGCCCTAGTTGAAACCCATCTAACCTCCTTGAGGCTTGGGACCTCCAAAGTGTTGTTATTTATGGACCTTAAGGTCCTCTGCTGGGCATACCAAGAGAGGCGGTCCCCTAGGTACGAGGGTCCTAGGCCGCATAGGGCTTTAAAGATCAAAGCCAGTAACCCATTTTATTCTGCTGCTTTCTTTCATTTCCCCCTGAATTTTGCTTTAAATTTATCAGGTGCGGTTGGAGGCCCCTTCAGTGCATTCTGTACAGGGTGAGCCCATCTTATCCCTATGCCATGTGGGCATTTTTTGGGAGAAGAGGCAGAGCAAATGATCAGAGTTGGCCAAACATCTTGGTGCCTGAGACAATTAAATGGCTGGCCCCACCCCCATCCCAAAAAACCCCACACTTAAAGTCTTATTGTACCCACAACTGGCCAAGTTATGTTTGCGCTTAAGGCAAAAACTCCCCCAACTACCTCTCCACCTCTCTGGCAGCAAAACAATAAGAAATTAAAATTACTAACCAATTTGCTGCCCTTTCATGACAGCTATCATCATCTTCCACTAGGCAGCCACCCCACTTTGCCTAATGATAGGGCCGGCCCCGGAGAAGATGGAAGAGCGGAGAAGAGGCTGCACCAAGTCATTGCCAGCCAGCTTTGCTTGTTTACAGGGAGGGATAAAAAGAATTGGCTAGGATTCAACTAATGAGTCCCATCACTGGAAGCACTGTGTAAGGACTTCTGCTTGTGCAAGAGGGCTGCCTGCATCTCCTCCCCACAAAACAATCAGAAGTGTGTGACATCGATTCTTCCCATTTTCTCTTATTCCATGTTCCTCTTTCCCCAATCTACAGCAGAAGGAGACACTACCGTATTTTTCGCACCATAGGGCGCACCGGACCATAGGGCACACCCAGTTTTTAGGGAGGGAAATCAAGAAAAAAATATTCCCCCCCCAGCCCCAAAGAGCAGCGTACAGGCTGCGCACAACCTCTCCCTGCCAGAGGGATTGCGTGCAGCTATGAAACAAGCCAAGGCAGCGAGCGGGATGGATCCCACTCACTGTTTTGGCTTCCCCTTTAGCCCCGTGCAGCCTCTCCTTGCTGGGAGACGCTGCGCAGGGCTAAAGAAGCCATAGCCCCGTGCAGCCTCTCCTTGTGGAGGGGTTGCGCGCAGCTATGGAAGAAGGCAAGGCAGCGAGTGGGATGGATCCTGCTCGCTGTTTTGGCTTCCCCTTTAGCCCCGTGCAGCCTCTCCTTGCCAGAGGGGTTGTGCGCAGCTATGGAAGAAGGCAAGGCAGCGAGTGGGATGGATCCTGCTCGCTGTTTTGGCTTCCCCTTTAGCCCCGTGCAGCCTCTCCTTGCCGGGAGACGCTGCGCAGGGCTAAAGAAGCCATAGCCCCGTGCAGCCTCTCCTTGCCAGAGGGGTTGTGCGCGGCTATGGCACAAACCTGCATTCGCTCCATAGGACGCACACACATTTCCCCTCAATTTTTGGAGGGGAAAAACTGCGTCCAATAGAGTGAAAAATAGGGTAATTTTACTTTTAAAAAAAAGATGTTTAAACATTCCTAACCAGCTTTTTTTAAACAGAAACTTAGCACAGCTGCCGACCCTTAACTGTCATAATTCTTGACACACTGGCTATTATTGCAACAACAGTGAAATAACCATTGCCACAAAAAAAGCGCAAGCAACTATTTGACAGAGAAGACGTGCCTCCTTTCTGTAAGCACTGGGAAGTTCCAGGGCTGTTCCTCTTTACAGGGTCTGCTTCCTCATGATAAGAAAGAATTCTGCAGATGGTGGGGTAGGGGGAAAACTCAGTTAAGTTTGAAGCAGAACACATATGAGAACCAAATACGATTTGCGAACCAAAGCACAGCCTTCCTTCAAAAATCAGCATTTCTCTTAAATATGCAGTGCTGTTCTCCAGCCAAGTAACACATTGCAATAATGTGTAAACGAGTGTAAAGCATGCATAAAAATGCATAATATACAAAAATGAGTTGCCGTATTTTTCCGTGTATAAGACTAGGTTTTTCCCCTAAAAAATAATGTCAAAAATTAGGGGATGTCTTATACACGGGGCCATCTCCCCTCATTTTCTTAAATCTGAGTCCCCAAAAACAGGGGGCGTCTTATACATGAGGGCGTCCTATAGATGGTAATATTGGTGGGAAATTCACATGAAAATGCTGGTGAATTTTCACAAGGTTCTTTTTAAAAAGACACACAAAATGATCACTAGTTGTTGTGGAAAGGTAAATTTAAGACTGGAAAAATGATAAACTTCAAGAATTGAAAGGAACAGAGAGGCCCATCTCTACTTTAGATTTAGTGCCGTCTCCGCCAACCTGCCGCCCTCCTAAAGCGGGGGCTAAAACTAACTTCAGCCCCAGTCAGCACAGGTGGTGGTTCTTGTAATCCAAAATGGCCATCTTGGCTGGGAGTGGTGGGAGTTGCTATCCAAAACATTTGGAGAGCACCTGGTTGGTGAAGGCTGGCATATGGTGTCTTCATAATATCTGTTTCTTTGCAAATATACAAGCCGAACATAATGGAAGCAATTGAATTCCTAGAACAAGCAGCACAACCACTAACTGATAATATAACATCACACAGATATAGGTGCTTTCTAAGATATGGCAATCCTAGGTAGGTTAGGACAATCAAAGTCACTCTCCACCTTGGCTAAATGCCCCTCCCCCAAGACCCTCTTATGTCAGTGGGCCAGGTGGCAAAAACAGGCTATAGCACTCTGAATCAGCACTGGGCAGCTAGAAGCTGCCATTTTAATTTCCCACAATGCCTCCCTCCATGTAACGTTTCTCCAGGTGCATTGTGGGGGTGTTAAAGTGGAAACTCCTCAACTTAGACACTTTCTACAAGAAAGGACTTTGCAGAATTCGCTCCCCTCACACCCCACTACCCCAGACATGGGGAAATGACTTTGTAATTGAAGCCCTATGGTCTTTTACCTACAATTGACTAGATTACAGTTTATTGGATGGCAACAGCATTTTAGAAACTCCAGGCCTCTATGATCATTTGGGTGTTGATGTTTGCCAATGAATGGTGGGAGCTGATCTTTTTATTGCCTTGTTTTGCTTTTGTTTTACATGTATATTTCCCCCATTTGTTTCTTGGAGAATTCACCTTCATTGCATTTTGCAGAAAGGAGCACATTGTCGCTATTCTTGCTCTTCGAGGATTGAGTCGAAATAAGAGGCGAGCGATAGCTGACCACATGAAGCAGCCGTCAGAAGAGTTGGGATGCAGGACACTCTTTGCTGAAATAGAAGTCCCAAGAACCACCCAGTGCTTTTTTTAAAATCTGCAGAAATGGAATGTTGAACTATGCTTGTTTCCATGTATCTATGAACATACAAGCACTTGAACAGAGTCAGGCCATTTGTCAATCTCTCTGTGGCTCTCCACATCTTGCTCCTTAATGATCCTTTTGGCAGGAGATGCCTGGGATGAGTCTCAGAAGATTAGATACTCGCTAAAAATGGACACTACTTAAAAATGGAAAGCGTAATGCTAGTGGTCAACAAAAGAGGTCTAAAGAATCTCTCAAGGCAAATCTTTAAAAAATGCTGTAGAAACACTGACAACTAGAAAACACTGGCCTGTGAGCGCTCCAATTGGAGAACAGCCTTCACCAAAGGTGTCATGGACTTTGAAGATGCTCAAACTCAGGATGAAAGGGACAAACATGCTAAGAGGAAAGCACATTTGGCAAACCCTCACCATGATAAATTCCTGCCCGGAAACCTATGTCCCCACTGTGGAAGGACACGTGGATCCAGAATTGGCCTCCACAGTCATACAGACTGACTGTTAAGACCGTGTTCGTGGAAGACAATCTTACTCGGCTACGAGTGATTTCCAAAGAAGAAGAAGACTACCTCTGAGCTATAGTATCTCTCCAATTTAATCATCATCATCATCATCATCATCATCAAACCTTTTATTGGCATCACATACAAACACCCAAAACAAATCAATACAGAATTACCGCTTCCCCAGTGGCATAAAACATTTGCTAAAAGAAAGGAGGCAGAGCAATCTATCGTCACATCTCTAGGTTTCCAGGGAGTTCAGACGTCTGCAGTGTATTTCGCCGACAAAAAACCAAATAGAGATATTTAGCCACTAACTTGGTGAGCTCCTGATCATTCCCCAGTAATAGAAAATGTATGACCTCCGACTCTGGTTTCCATTTGGGGATACAGAGTTGATCTAGAAATTGCTGATGGAGATCAGCATATAGTTTACAATTGAGAACCTTATGTGTAAGGGTTTCCACCAGGTGGCCTTCACATGGGCAAGTTCTTTCTCCTTCCACCCTGCCTGAGAACCTTCCCCAAAGGAGGTTTGATGGATTTGAATTAAACCTGGCCAGCGAAAATGCTCTTCTTTCTTGAGGGTTAAGCAGAAATTCAAGGTAATTGTGGTTAGTTTCATGTGCCCAAGAAAGTTGAAAATAAAGAGGGGAACATGTTTTCTCTGCTACTGTTAGTTCTTGGTGTTCACTATCCCGCAACCTAGCTTTTATTATAGCCTTGGCAGATGGTAGGGACATCGATTGCAAAAGTTCCACTGACAGCCCGAGTTTCTGTACCTTCTTGTTAAACTGTTGTAGCCCTGGGGAAAGAAAGGGGTCTAACAAAACTTCGCTGAGGAGAGGATCTTTATCTGATGTAAGGCAGATGTTTAACCAGCATAGAAGAAATCTCGCCCAGGCGACAGTCTCTACCTTGTGTGGACCTCCCTCTAGACACAAGGCTGCATAGGGTACACAGTGTGGGACAGTAAAAATTAAGTACTCATTCTACCAACTGGGTAAAGCCTGGCAGCCAGACTGGAATACCATAGAGCAATTGAGCTATAATTTTGGCGTTGAAGACCTTAAGGGCAGAAGGGGTATGCGAATTACCTCTTGTTATGAAGAAACGCATTATGGCCTGCATAGACATCTTACTGGCATTCACCGCCATTGCACGGTGTGAGGACCAGAGAAGCCTATGATGGAATGTAATTCCCAGATACTTAAATTCAAATACCTCTTTAATTGGTTTTCCACCAAATACCCAGCTATAGCTCTTGCGTGAATTCCCAAAAAGCATTATTTTGCTTTTATCAAAGTTCATGCACCATTTCATTCTGGACAGATACAGTGGTACCTCGGGTTACATACGCTTCAGGTTACAGACTCCCCTAACCCAGAAATTGTGCTTCAGGTTAAGAACTTTGCTTCAGGATGAGAACAGAAATCGGGCTCCGGCGGCGCAGCAGGAGGCCCCATTAGTTAAAGTGGTGCTTCAGGTTACGAACGGACCTTCGGAACAAATTAAGTACTTAACCTGAGGTACCACTGTAGTCAATACAGGAGTTTAACAATTGCTTTAAACCAATTCTTGTCCGTGAAAGCAAAATCATATCATCTGCACATAGGAGGATGGGAATGCTTAATGCATTGAGTTTTGGGCCAATTTAATAATGAGAAGGTCTTCTCTCCTTACTGTATTTATAATTATGTTTGCCTGCCCTCTCTCAGGTGTGGGAAACCTCCAGCCCACAAGTCAACTTCTTCCCCGCAGAGGTCCCAGCTTAGCACACCAGATCATTCCCTGCAAACCACAGATGCCTACCCTACACCGGATGCCCTGTGTGGGGCAGGTGTGTGTGGTTTCAACGGCACAACTGGGAGGTTAAAATGAGCTTCCTATTACTCCTTTGCTAGAGGAAAAGCACATTCCCAGCGCCCAACTGATAATTCTTAATTTTAGAAGGGTTTTTAGAAAAGTGGGAGTGCCTTCAAATATGCCCATCAATCATGTCAGGTGACTGAAAGATGGGTGACCTCACCCATCTCTCAGATTTGATCCCTGGAATACTCTCCCCAGGGAAATTCACCTGGCACCTTCATTGCACACCTTTCGGAGTCTGGTGAAAACTAGCTTCCTATATCTATTTAAATGTGTTTGAGGGAGGCGGGGGGTTATTGGTTTGTTTAGGTCTTGTTCTTGTTTTTATTCTGTGCTTTTATCTTGTATTTATTTTTTTTATGCTGTGAACAGCCCTGAGATATATGGATGAAGGGAGTACAAATTTAATTAATTAATTAAAGAAGGAGACACGATATGGGGAACTTGACTAAAAGCATAGCCCCGCTCCCAAGAAACCATGGCCGCACCCGACACGTGAATAGAATTAATATGACCCTGACATTCCCCAAAAGCAGTGGCATAGCATGGGGGGTGCAGGGGGGGCCGGCCGCACCGGGCGCAACATCTGGGGGTTAGGGTTAGGGGGTGCAAATTCATGGGTTAGGGGGCGCAAATCCACGGGTTAGGAGGCGCAAATTACTTGCCTTGCCCCGGGTGCTGACAACCCACGCTACGCCACTGCCCAAAAGAAAACAAAGAAGATCTGTTGGCGACCAGCTGTCACGTGTCAAACACCACAACAGACCTTCCCATCACTTGATTTTCCTCCTGATACCATACTTTTCAGAAGAGGAAGTTCAGCCAGTTTTTCTGAATAGTCCAGTCAAGTGATACGAATCTTACCTCTCACCTCAGAGCGGATGTAAAGCAGGCCTAATAACATCAGCATTCAAATGTGTTTGGTTTGGTTTGGGGTTTTTTTCTCTTCTTTCTTTTTTTCTTCCCCTCCCCTTTTTCTCTTTTCTTTTTTTGTGCCTCCTTTCTTGGTCTTTCTCTTTTTGATGTGTTAAGAAGGAGATAAAGAGATAAAAGTGTAACATGAAAACTTCAGTAAGTCAAAAGTGATGTTGTGTAATTTTTCTATTACTATTTATATATTGTTAAAATCGGTGAATTGTAATGAATTGCTGTAACAATTACTGTGGTTTTCTCCTTTGTTATTGTTGAATTCTAAATAAAGTATTATTCTTTAATATTATTATTATTATTATTATTATTATTATTATTATTATTATTATCAGCATTCACATCTTTTGCCCTAGCCCAGCCCCACTGCTGAGCCTTCACCTTAGAAAACATGTCTGCCTCAAGGAGCTGCCATTTTAATATCCCACAATGCCTTGGAGGGTGGTTTCTGTTTAAAATGGAAACTGCTAGGGCTGCCACTAAGTAAGTCAGAAAGGGCAGAGGGGAATCATCAAACATCACTGGTTTGGTGAGTCCCTATTTAAATACCCTATTTAAACACCTCATTTGTGCTTTCTGAAACAATACAAAAAACGAAACACAGCCATGCTTCAAAATTCGCACTTCTACAAATTGTGCAATGCAATTCTCCAGTAGATTTCAGATCAGCTTTCCACAGCTTTCCCCAAGAGTTCATTTCTATATTATATCCAAGAACTTTTAGCCCATTGTATCATCACTGATTTAACCATTTCATCTTTCATCTCCCATTCTAATAACAATTTATACATTTCTGAAACCGGGTTTTCTGTTCCTTAGAGCAGAATCTTTTCAAAGTCAGAACTTCAATCTATAAAACCTTTTAATAGATCCTTTAAAAAAATACTCATTAATTTGATAATGTTGAAACCAGTCCAATACGAATTCTGCTTTTCAAGTCACGGACCACAGACATAAAAAAAAACCAACCAGAATAACACATCTCAGCAGAGTGAGAAAAACAAGTTAAGGGAGTTCCTTTGGTCTTTCATAATAAATACAGAAAATTCATGCAATGCTGGAAATATATATTTATAGGGAAGTAGCAAGGCTTTCCTCACCCCTCACATGTGAAAGCGAAACTAGCCAAATTATTCCCCAGCACAGTTATTCAAGATAACAGCAGCCCTGTCATCTGTTATAACTGATTAACCTATGAAGAGTGAATCAAGCCACACAAGCAATTCGGGGTGGGCTGTGATGCTCTGATAGTTGCTGGAATTCAATTCCCATCATCCCTGGTCATGCTGGCTGGGGCTGATAGGAGTTCAACAATGTTTGGCAGGAACCAGGTTGAGAAAGGCTGCTCAATGAAATAACACATTTGGTTTGAAGAGCTTCTGGTTTGACTAATCTAGGCATGGCCAAACTTGGCCCTCCAGCCGTTTTTGGGACTACAATTCCCATCATCCCTGACCGCTGGTCCTGTTAGCTAGGGATGATGGGAGTTGTAGTCCCAAAACAGCTGGAGGGCCAAGTTTGGCCATGCCTGGACTAATCCCTGGGAAAGCCAAATTCATGGGTTTTCCCCATGATGATGTGAAGCAGGGACAGGCCAGGATGAAGCACTGCCACTTATTTCACAGCAGAGACAATGATGTCATCTCCAGGGAACCTATGTGCCAATCTTCTGGGTGCTGAATAAATAAATTTTCTCTTTTTCCTCAGAGAGAAACCTGCCAAATAAACAAATGAGAGGATAAAGTAGGTGACCTGAGCATGAATGGCTAAGGATTTCATTTTGGAAATATTGCCAACCAAAATGTGACAAAACAAGTGAGCAAGGAGATTCTTTTGCAGACTGGATGTTAAATAAAAGGGCTGGTGGTGAGAGAGAGAAAAGTTTGCTTGGTATTGATGTCTGCACTGGTCAACATTTTATTTGTGTTTTACAGTTTTAGAAGGGTTACCATGAAAAGCAGCTGCATTTCATAATTTCCCATCACACCACTGAGCTTTTTGCAGTAATCCCACACTCTTAAACCAGCAAACCATAATGGATTGTAGGTATCTGACAAACCATGCACAAGAGTAGACCCACTGAAACCAATGCACTTAACAAAATAAAAAAAATCCTTCCAGTAGCACCTTCGAGACCAGCTAAATTTGTTATTGGTATGAGCTTTTGTGTGCATGCACACTTCTTCAGATACCACACGAAAGCTCATACCAATAACAAACTTAGCTGGTCTCGAAGGTGCTACTGGAAGGAATTTTTTTATTTTGTTTCGACTACGGCAGACCAACACGGCTACCTACCTGTAACAATGGACTTAAGTTAGTAAGGGCCATTGATTAACTCTGAGTATGACTTAATTAAATTCATTGCAAGGCAAACAAGGCCTCTGCTTAAAGACCTCCAAAGAAGGAGACTCCACCACACTCCTTGGCAGCAAATTCCACTGTCAAACAGCTCTTACTGTCAGGAAGTTCTTCCTAATGTTTAGGTGGAATCTTCTTTCTTGTAGTTTGGATCCATTGCTCCGTGTCCGCTTCTCTGGAGCAGCAGAAAACAACCTTTCTCCCTCCTCTATGTGACATCCTTTTATATATTTGAACATGGCTATCATATCACCCCTTAACAACCTCTTCTCCAGGCTAAACATGCCCAGCTCCCTTAGCCGTTCCTCATAAGGCATCGTTTCCAGGCCTTTGACCATTTTGGTTGCCCTCCTCTGGACACGTTCCAGTTTGTCAGTGTCCTTCTTGAACTGTGGTGCCCAGAACTGGACACAGTACTCCAGGTGAGGTCTGACCAGAGCAGAATACAGTGGCACAATTACTTCCCTTGATCTAGAAATAAAGTACTTTTTATCTAATAACTAAATCTCCAAAATGGAGAAGAGTTTGCCCTTTCCCCCCTAACCACCGCTAATGTTCCAAACTAACCATTGCAAAACAACAGCACTTGTATGGTATTTTTTGCATTCAAGCCAGTTGCTAGAGAAGCAAGGAGCCAGGCAGGATTTTTCCTCCTTTTGGCTTAGGAACGTAGGAAGTTGCCTTATGCTGAGTTAGACCATTTGTCCACCTAGTTCAGCATTGTCTACATTGAGTGGAAGTGGCTCTCCAGCATTTTATAGGCACATGGTTGTTCATGTGAGATGTGAGGCCATTGAACTCAGATCTTGTTTGTTGGGCTTCCTGGTGACCGGAGTGATATTGAACTAAACCAGACTAAATGGCCAAGTGCTAAGAAAACCCCGTGTGATCACATTTGATTTCAAAAAAGGGAACTTCCCCCAAATGAGGGAATTGGTGAAAAAGGAAGTTGAAAGGCAAAGTCAAAAACACAATAACTGGAAAGAAGGAAAGGTACCATGAGAGCCAAGAAGATGCCAATGTGATTAACAAGCAAAGAAGCTACTGGAGGCAAGAAGGCTTTCTGCCAAATGAAGAGAACTAAAAGGCAAACCAACTTTGGCAACTACAAAAAGTGCAAGCAGGCAGCAAGGGTTGCTAAAAAGAATTTGAGGAGCACATTGCTGACACCTTAAGACCAATAACAAGAAACGAATTAAATACCTTTGTAGCAGGGGACCACCTAGGCAGTTGGACTCTTGGATGACGAGGGAGTCAAAGGTGTGCTAAAGGAGGATAATGAGATTGCAGAGAAGTTGAATGAATGCTTTGCATGTGTCTTCACTTTGGAAGATATGGTGCAGATCCCCAGTGCCTGAATTAATTTTTGCAGGAGGAATTGAGTCTGAGGAACCAAGGCAGATAGTGGTGAAAAGAAATGAAGTTCTAAGGCCTAATCGACAAAATGTTGTTGTTGTTGTTGTTGTTTATTTGTTTAGTCGTGTCCAACTCTTCGTGACCCCATGGACCAGAGCACACCAGGCACTTCTGTCCTCCACTGCCTCCTGCAGTTTGGTCAAACTCATGCTGGTAGCTTCGAGAACACCATCCAACCAGCTCGTCCTCTGTCGTCCCCTTCTCCTTGTGCCCTCCATCTTTCCCAACATCAGGGTCTTTTCCAGGGAGTCTTCTCTTCTCATCAGGTGGCCAAAGTATTGGAGCCTCAGCTTCAGGATCTGTCCTTCCAGTGAGCACTCAGGGCTGATTTCCTTCAGAATGGAGAGGTTTGATCTTCTTGCAGCCCATGGGACTCTCAAGAGTCTCCTCCAGCACCATAATTCAAAAGCATCAATTCTTCGGCGATCAGCCTTCTTTATGGTCCATATCCAGTTCTAACTGTAGCTTCTTGTCCCACATAGAGATTTCTCAGGAGACAGATGAGGTGATCAGGCACTCTCATTTCTAATTGACAAAATAGAAACTGGCCAATCCCCAGTTCTGATGGCAGCCACCCAAAAGTTATCAAATAACTCAAATGTGAAATTGCTGATTCTCTAACAAAAATATGTATCTTGTCCCTCAGATCAGCCTCCATACCTGAGGACATGATATAGCCAATATAATACCATTTTTTTTAAAGGGGGAGGGATCCAGGGGAGATACTGAAAATTACAGGCCAGTTAGGCTAACATCTGTTCCAGGAAAACAGGTGGAAAGTATTGTTAAGGAGAAACTAACCAAGCGTATAGAAGACATTTCCAATGGACCAGCTTCAAAAATTTGCACTTCTCTGAATTTTGCAAAGCAGTTCTCCAGCCAAGTAATGTGTACAAAAAAGCAAAATGCAATGTAAAATGTATGTTAATGTGCATACATTAGAGAAAATAAATGTGTCATATTGGGGAAAATGGCATTGCAAAGAGGTGTATATTAGACAAATCTGTAAAAAATAAATAAATCACAAACTGATATGCCAAGTTGAAAAAAACGGACCTATCCCTAACCATAGTCCACAAAAGCTTACACTATGATAAATGTGTTAGGTGCCACAAGACACTTCATTGTATTTGCAGCAGAAAACTAACATGACTACTCTTCTCCAAATACATTTACACAGGCATTCCAGCTTTTATATATCCAGCCTTGGTTGTGTTAGTTGTAAACTTCTGTTGAGTTTAGTATTGAAAGACCTACATTGGCTCCCAGCCTGTTTCTGAGCTTAATTCAAAGTGTTGGTGCTGACCTTTAAAGCCCTAAATGGCCTCGGTCCAGTATATCTGAAGGAGCGTTTCCACCCCCATCATTCAGCCCGGACACTGAGGTCCAGCGCCAAGGGCCTTCTGGCGGTTCCCTCACTGTAAGAAGCCAAGTTACAGGGAACCAGGCAGGGGGCCTTCTCGGTAGTGGCACCCGCCCTGTGGAATGCCCTTGCGTTAGATATCAAGGAAATAAACAGCCATCTAATTTTTAGAAGACACCTGAAGGCAGCCTTGTTTAGGGAAGCTTTTGTGTTAGGAGCCGCCCAGAGTGGCTGGGGAGGGCCGGCCAGATGGGTGGGGTATAAATAAATTATTATTATTATTATTATTATTATTATTATGCTTACAGGCTTCTTGATTAGGTTGGGTTTACAAACAAATTAAAAATTTACAACCAAATAATGAAAAAAACCCCAATGAAAATGACATAAAACATTATTAAAAACAGATTGAACAGCACAATATCACACCACTGATTCTTCCAAAATGCCCGGAATACAAGGAAGTTGTTGCCTGGTGCTGAAATGATGATAAGGTTGGCACCAGGTGGGCTTCCCTGGGGAGAGCATTCCACAGACAAGGAACTACCAAAGAAAAGGCCTATTTTCTCGTTGACACCCTTCAGACTTCCCTCAGAGGTACATGCAGAGAAGGGCCTCAGATGATGATCTTGGGGCCTGGACAGTTCATGTGGGGAAAGGTGGTCCTTTAAGTAATGAGGTCCTGGACTGCTGTAAAGATTACCAAGTTATTATACATTAACTTTGAAATGAGGTATATAATTGATCATACAGTGGTACCTCAGGTTAAGTTCTTAACCTGAAACTGTTCTTAACCTGAAGCACCACTTTAGCTAATGGGGCCTCCTGCTGCTGCCGTGCGATTTCTGTCCTCATCCTGAAGCAAAGTTCTTAACCCGAGGTACTATTTCTGGGTTAGTGGAGTCTGTAACCTGAAGCGTCTGTAACCCAAGGTACCACTGTATTGTTAAACAATCATTATCCTTTGCAGCGAGGGGACGTGGGTGGCGCTGTGGGTTAAACCACAGAGCCTAGGACTTGCTGATCAGAAGGTTGGTGGTTTGAATCCCCGTGACGGGGTGAGCTCCCATTGCTCGGTCCCTGCTCCTGCCAACCTAGCAGTTCGAAAGCACATCAAAGTGCAAGTAGATAAATAGGTACCGCTCCGGCAGGAAGGTAAACGGTGTTTCCATGTGCTGCTCTAGTTCGCCAGAAGTGGCTTAGTCATGCTGGCCATATGACCCAGAAGCTGTACGCCGACTCCCTCGGCCAATAAAGCGAGATGAGTGCCGCAACCCCAGAGTCAGTCACGACTGGACCTAATGGTCAGGGGTCCCTTTACCTTTACCTATCCTTTGCAGCAACAAGCTTTATAAACAATAACCACCAGGGCTTTTAATAACAAGTGATAAATTGCCTACGTTGCTCAGCAGAATGTGGGTTCAGGACTGAACATTACACAAGGGGTATTCCAGAGAGCCCTTAACGGAGCAACTGCAAATGATGCAATCATTTCTAGGCCTCTCCTCTTCTAAACTGACCACTTTGCATTGCTGTGCTGCTCTGTGAAGCAACCGACAAAAATCCCCCACTGTGTTGCAATTTCCATTTTGGTACAAGCATGAGCTAACCTGCAAAGAATGGGAATCAATGGATATCTAAAGATGCTTTGTTCCCAGAGAAGGGAGCAGAGCTGGGCAGGGAGAATGAGTTGCTTGCTCTGAAAATTGAAGAATTCTGAAATTCTCCATTTCCTCGCTCTGAAACTGTCAATATTTTAGATACCTATGAGGCTCAGAGGTGCCTCACAATTAATTCTCATAATGTCAGGTTCTCGACCTGGGCCAAACTGTGTTCTTAGGGCATGCCTCGTTTCCCATCAGTAGGAAATACTCACTTCTGCTTTAACTCCCAAGCATATTGCAGAAGTCATATGAGCACCTGTTTCCTGTCTTGCAAATGAAAAATGGAAAGTTATTACCATACAAAAAATGAACTGGGGGAGGGGGGAAGAAGCAGTCCCTCTCATCACCACATACTCTGTCACTCAAATTTGTAGTCTCCTCTGAGGCTCATTTTTTTAAAAAAATAAAACCAATAAACAATAATTAAATAACAGAACAGCAGCCCTACTGGGATGGTAAACCAATCTTTACTATACAGTGGTACCTCGGGTTACATATGCTTCAGGTTACATACGCTTCAGGTTACAGACTCCACTAACCCAGAAATAGTACCTCGGGTTAAGAACTTTGCTTCAGGATGAGAACAGAAATTGTGCTCCGGCGGCACGGGGGCAGCAGGAGGCCCCATTAGCTAAAGTGGTGCTTCAGGTTAAGAACAGTTTCAGGTTAAGAACGGACCTCCGGAACGAATTAAGTACTTAACCCGAGGTACCACTGTACTTGGTAAGCCAACAATGACCATTGGTTTGACACCATGGTTTATTTGGAGTTAAACAATCCACAATCCATAAACTAGGATGACTGGATATTATACAATGTGTATTCAGGATAAGGAGGGAGGAGAAAATTCCATTTTATTTGCATTTTGATCCACTTTTATTTGCATTCTCACTTCTCAAACCAATATGTGAAACGAACCACAGCTGCCCTTCAAAATCCACTCTTCTCTGAATTTTAAAAAGCAGTTCTTCAACCAGTGCAGAGAAAAACATATATTGGGGGTAAACATACATACAAAAATTCATTAGATGAAATTGCTTACAAAAGTGGGCATGTGCATGCACAAATGTGAAAATTGCAATAAAATGCTGGTGAAATTTCATGAGGATTTTTTTCTTTATTAAAAAGACCACAAATTCTGCAGAAATGTAAGATAATAAAAACACAAGAAGTGACTACTGGATTAGTCCAGCATCCTGTTCTCACAGAGGCTAACTACATACTTATGGCTCCATAGCCACTGACATGCCCTTTTCTTTTGCTTTAATCATGCAATAAAGTTCACCAAATAGCAGTGATGTATATAACACAGCCATTTCATTAAAAGTCAGGCTAGTCGAGAAATTAAGAGACTACATATCTTGGCTGGCTAGCTGGCTTTCATGGAATAAGGAGAAATACATGATAGATATAGATAGATTAGATAGATAGATAGATAGATAGATAGATAGATAGATGATAGAGATAGATGATAGATAGATAGATAGATAGATAGATAGATAGATAGATAGATGATAGATAGATAGATAGATAGATAGATAGATAGATAGATAGATAGATGATAGATGATAGATGATAGATAGATAGATAGACAGATAGAGATAGATAGATAGATGATAGATGATAGATAGATAGATAGATAGATAGATAGATAGATAGATGATAGATAGATAGATGATAGATAGATAGATAGATAGATAGATAGATAGATAGACAGATAGAGATAGATCATACAAGCAGTCCCTCTCATCACCACATACTCTGTCACTCAAATTTGTAGTCTCCTCTGAGGCTCATTTTTTTAAAAAATAAAACCAATAAACAATAATTAAATAACAGAACAGCAGCCCTACTGGGATGGTAAACCAATCTTTACTATACAGTGGTACCTCGGGTTACATATGCTTCAGGTTACATACGCTTCAGGTTACAGACTCCACTAACCCAGAAATAGTACCTCGGGTTAAGAACTTTGCTTCAGGATGAGAACAGAAATTGTGCTCCGGCGGCACGGGGGCAGCAGGAGGCCCCATTAGCTAAAGTGGTGCTTCAGGTTAAGAACAGTTTCAGGTTAAGAACGGACCTCCGGAACGAATTAAGTACTTAACCCGAGGTACCACTGTACTTGGTAAGCCAACAATGACCATTGGTTTGACACCATGGTTTATTTGGAGTTAAACAATCCACAATCCATAAACTAGGATGACTGGATATTATACAATGTGTATTCAGGATAAGGAGGGAGGAGAAAATTCCATTTTATTTGCATTTTGATCCACTTTTATTTGCATTCTCACTTCTCAAACCAATATGTGAAACGAACCACAGCTGCCCTTCAAAATCCACTCTTCTCTGAATTTTAAAAAGCAGTTCTTCAACCAGTGCAGAGAAAAACATATATTGGGGGTAAACATACATACAAAAATTCATTAGATGAAATTGCTTACAAAAGTGGGCATGTGCATGCACAAATGTGAAAATTGCAATAAAATGCTGGTGAAATTTCATGAGGATTTTTTTCTTTATTAAAAAGACCACAAATTCTGCAGAAATGTAAGATAATAAAAACACAAGAAGTGACTACTGGATTAGTCCAGCATCCTGTTCTCACAGAGGCTAACTACATACTTATGGCTCCATAGCCACTGACATGCCCTTTTCTTTTGCTTTAATCATGCAATAAAGTTCACCAAATAGCAGTGATGTATATAACACAGCCATTTCATTAAAAGTCAGGCTAGTCGAGAAATTAAGAGACTACATATCTTGGCTGGCTAGCTGGCTTTCATGGAATAAGGAGAAATACATGATAGATATAGATAGATTAGATAGATAGATAGATAGATAGATAGATAGATAGATGATAGAGATAGATGATAGATAGATAGATAGATAGATAGATAGATAGATAGATAGATGATAGATAGATAGATAGATAGATAGATAGATAGATAGATAGATGATAGATGATAGATGATAGATAGATAGATAGACAGATAGAGATAGATAGATAGATGATAGATGATAGATAGATAGATAGATAGATAGATAGATGATAGATAGATAGATGATAGATAGATAGATAGATAGATAGATAGATAGATAGATAGATAGACAGATAGAGATAGATAGATAGATGATAGATGATAGATGATAGATAGATAGATAGATAGAT
Organism: Podarcis tiliguerta; assembly: GCF_965153285.1. NCBI lineage: Eukaryota > Metazoa > Chordata > Lepidosauria > Squamata > Lacertidae > Podarcis > Podarcis tiliguerta. Next base: position 120,526,405 of record NC_139534.1, read on the forward strand.
AGATAGATAGATAGATAGACAGATAGAGATAGATAGATAGATGATAGATGATAGATGATAGATAGATAGATAGATAGATAGATAGATAGATAGAGATAGATGATAGATAGATAATTTATTATGGTCGGAGACCAGCTTATAAAACACACTTGGGGGTACAATACCAGAAAGAAAACAATCAGTTAAAACAATGTACAACAATAAATTTAAAATTTATAAATGTGATAAGCATATAGACACTTAAAACTTTAAGATAAGCTACCACAAAGATATGACCCAGAGTCACCCATGGAACCGAGTTTGGGGATTTTCTTCACGAACTAGTTTGAGTCGGGGGGTGATCTGCACCTACAGATCTGTACACAGAATCTGGCAACCATCCGGGTCGTCTTATGATCTTTGCCTAACAGGAAAAGGTCGAATTTTTGCTTTTTTGGGAGGTCAGCGAGCCTCACCAGTAGGGGATCAATGGTCTGACTATGTGCCTCTTCATAAAACAGACATCTAAATAACAAGTGCTCTGGGCTTCCTATCTCCCCCAATGAACAGGCACAAAAGTCTCTGAGCATATGGGACCTTTTTTAAAGGCTCCTTCCAGGATTGGCGAGGGCAGAGCCAAGCTTCAAGTGAGTGTAAAGGCCCTTCTAGCATTTTTGGATACGAGAAAGAAGAGAAATGCTGCCAGTGCGGCTATATATCTCTCGATTTCTCCAATTTTATAGTCGGGGCACTTTGAGCAGTCCTGTTGTCTCTTGGTGTCTATGATTCTTTGCCTGACATGTACAGTCATATCTCGGGATAAATACACTTCAGGATAAATATTTTCGGGTTGCACTCCACAGCGACCCGGAAGTAATGAAGCGCGTTACTTCAGGGTTTCGCCGCTCGCGCATGTGCAGATGGTCAAAATGATGTCACACGCATGCGCGGAAGCCGCGAAATGCGACCCGCACACGCACAGAAGCGCAGTCACGTCTTATGTTCTGTTCAGGATGCGAACAGGGCTCCAGAACGGATCCCGTTCGCATCCCAAGGTACCACTGTATTCACACTCCTTGATATCTCAGTCAGTAGAGCATAAGACTCTTAATCTCAGAGTCATGCGTTCGAGCCCTGCATTGAGCAGAAGAGTCTTGAATTGCAGGGGTTGGACTAGATGACCCTTGTTCTCCCTCCCAACTCTTAAGTTTAAAAGCACGTGCCCCAATACTGATCCATAGGGGGCTCCACTCTCTACATCTCTCCATCCAGAGGACTGTGCAATTATTCCTATATATGAGAATCGATGAATAAAAGAATCAAGTTAAGGCAATTTGGAGTATGGAGGAAAGGATGAAAATAGGAACCTCGGAAAGAGAGGAAAGGGAGTTGAAATTGAACTCAAAGAAGCTTTTCCCTGAACAGACGTGTATAAAATGGTGCTCACTGTCCATTTCTCAAATGGGACTCAGATAACTGGTTGAGTGTCCATGTGCCCTCTTACTTCATTCAACACATTGGTGCTTAGTAATGCATACAAAAACCAGCAGAGTTTATGAGAAATGGCTTACATCATAAAGACCACAGAAGTTTTCCAGATCCGTGAACTAGCAGCTAAGTCTTTCTGCTTATTATTATGCAAGAAACTACTAACAAGCCTCACCATTTGACTTTCGGAAAAATTATCACCTACAGAAAACCTGGTATTACAACATGCTTTTCTTTCTCTCTATAGCTCAGCCCAACCTCAGTGCGTGCTCTTGATCGTTAAGCAGAAAGCAGTAATTGCTAAAGCAATTCTGTGGCCCATAAAGGCCCTATGGGGAGGTCAGGTGTCAGTAAAATGATCAACCGTTAAACCACTCTGGCAACTGTAGCTCTGAGGAGAATAGGAGTCTCCTTCCAACTCTCTGCACCCTTAACAAACTACAGTTCCCAGGATTCTTTGCGGGAAGGCATGATACTGCTTTAGGTGTATAACACAGGCGGAGCCACCGTCCCAGCTACATGGAAGCCCCCTGCATCCACCCCACCCAGTCAAAAATACAGGAACTTTGCAAGCGAACAATAAACGCTGAGCTGCATTGCTTGCCCTTACGCTTAATCCAAACCGCATGCTTTTCGCTCAATTAGGCACCTGCTTTCGCACTAATCTGTAAACTAGCAGAGCAGCTGCCTGATGATTCAGAGCCAAAACTATTCGACATGTTGCCATTCTCCAGAATTATTCACACACAGTTACAAAGGGCTGCAGATGTGTCTGGCCTTCAGCTAAGTCGGTTATCTTCACCATGTGCGTGGGAATGTTGATTTCTCCACCGGACCCATGCAACTAGAGAAGTCCTGGAAATGAGGGGAAATATTGCCAGCCTCCATCCTGATGTGTATTCTCTTCAAGAATGGCCATTCTCCCATTTCGCTGTTCTTGCATTGGCAACACACAATTCTATCCAATTTTTTGCCCTAACGGAGGGTTTTTACATAAATACAGTGGTGCCTCGCAAGACGAAAAGAATCCGTTCCGTGAGTCTCTTCATCTAGCAGTTTTTTCGTCTTGCGAAGCAAGCCCATTAGCGGATTAGCGGATTAGCGCTATTAGCGGTTTAGTGGCTATTAGCGGCTATTAAAGGCTTAAGGGATTAGCAGATTAGCTGCTAAAAGGCTATTAGCAGCTTAGTGCCTTAGAAAAAGGGGGTGGGGAGTGGGGAAAAAAACCCCCAGGAATCGCAAGACATTTTCGTCTTGCGAAGCAAGCCCATAGCAAATTCGTCCTGCGCAGCACCTCCAAAACGGAAAACCCTTTCTTCTAGCGGGTTTTCCGTCTTGTGAGGCATTCGTCTTGCGGGGCACCACTGTAACCCCATCGTGTTTTCCTTTTGTATTGGCTCTAGAGGCAAATGCATCTCTTCGCCTCCATAGAGGTGGAGCAAAGCCGCCATCTGCCTGAATCCTAATCCTAACCGTGTCTACTCAAAGGTGTCCCATTGAATTCAGTGGGGATTACTCCTAGGTAAGCCTTTGCAGAAACAGTCCCACTGTTCGACACAGTGAATAGCTACTGCGTGGACAGGCAAACCGTGGGCAGCCCTGTGTGGAATAACGACTCAAGACAATGTGCTATGGGATTAAAATTGGCCACAACTTTATTATGTTTCAGATGTGGGTAGACCTTGGCTCAGGCATTGGGCGTTTATCCCTCCCAGTCCCCCACTGGGGATCTTGGGAACATCAGGATTATCTAGTGGGGGGGATGGGCTGGCTCTGGAGAACATATGTTCAAGCAGAGAGATTACGCCCCCGTTACGCCACCATCGCAGGGCAGAGCAATGACGACCTCTCGGCGTACGGCCAAAGTCTCCCCTCAAAACAACCCTTTTAACAGAGACCCCTGGTATAGCTGCTGCAAGGAGAAGGGGGGGCGTGGGTCACCGCTATACCTCACCCCCATTTAGGGAAGATAGACTAAAGGAATCTGCCCAAGACCTGATACCGCCAAAGTTTTGACATTTTGCTACGAGAAAGGCAAACCTGCCATTGCAGGAGAATTCATTTCTGGCCCTTCAACAGCGACCTTGACGTAGCAGAGCCCGCGTACCTGTGGAGAAAAGGTTAACCTGCAAAATAAATCTTAACTGAGGGTGGGTAGGGTGAGAAAAGCTCTAGAGCCAAATACCGATTCCCAGGTAAGATCTTCCCCCTATTGTGTGGGCAGGTGGTTCTTCCGCCTACCTGGCCTGATCACCTTGGCAACGCCTCCCCAGGCGGGATTGGGCAATTGGCTGAGGTAGGCGGAGACCTCCAGGTATCCCATCTGGGGAAGGTGAAGCCAAGCCTGTGCTAATGGTGCCGCATAGAGTCCCAGGGGCTGCGCGTGACCACGCAAAGGGCGCCCCCCCCCATTTAATGGGGGAGCGGTCATTTTCCAATTATTGTTTCAAGACCCCTGGTCACATCCCAGAACTACAATTTCCAGAGTTCTCTGGGGATTGATTGTTAAACCACTCAGGGGGGAAGGGACTAGAGGTCTTTTAAGAAATCTCACCATCCATAACAAACTACAGCTTCCAGAATTCTTTGGGGAGGGAAGCCATGGCTGTTTGAAGCAGTAGCACAATGTTTTAAATGTATGTTGTGAATGTGGCCTAAGTGGGTTTAGGATTGCAGCATTTGTTTATGTCTGCTTATTCAAATGTAAATCCCACCCCCATCGTTCAGCCAGGACACTGAGGTCCAGCTCCGGGGGCCTTCTGGTGCTTCCCTCACTGCGAGAAGCGAAGTCACAGGGAACCAGGCAGCGGGCCTTCTCAGTAGTGGCACCCGCCCTGTGGAACGCCCTACCATCAGATGTCAAGGAAATAAGCAGCTATCTGACTTTTAGAAGACATCTGAAGGCAGCCCTATTTAGGGAAGTTTTTAATGTTTCATGTTTTATCACTTATTTATAATTATTATTAATATTCTGAGTGGCTGGGGAAACCCAGGCAGATGGATGGGGTATAAATAATAAAAATTATTATTATTATTATTATTATTATTATTATTATTACATCACAACATCCCTGCAATGTAGCAAACACTGCAATCTTACCCAAAAGTAACTACTATTGAATTAATGGGGCCTTCACCCAGGTAAATGGGTTTAAGCTTGCAACCTCAGACTATGTAAAATTATTATTATTATTATTATTATTATTATTATTATTACTTCTACTATTATTAAAAAGTATGTCCTGCTGCGTTTAGGGATAACTTTCTCCCTTTAGAAAGCAGAGCACAACATCCCTATGGTTCTAGATTCAGGTAGGTAGCCGTTTTGGTCTGACACAGTTGAAATAAATTAAAAAATTAAAAAATTGTCCAGTAGCACCTTAGAGACCAACTAAGTTTGTTCTGGGTATAAGCTTACGTATCTGAAGAAGTGTGCGTGCACACGAAAGCTTATACCCAGAACAAACTTAGTTGGTCTCTAAGGTGCTACTGGACAATTTTTTAATTTTCTATTTATCCCTATGCTGTAAGTCTTGATCACTGAGTAAATAAGGCACCTCTGTTTTGGGGGGACACCCCCCCCCCTTCTCTGTTTCTGGAAGAAGCCCTGTTTATTGCTCTGCAAGTTTGGTTGCTGTCAGATAAGCAACCAACCCCCCCTCTCTCTTTTAGATTCCCCACCCACTATGTTTCTTTCTAGAGGGTATTATTACAGAGGTAATCCTATGCATGCTTGCCCAGAAGTAAGTTTCACTGGGTTCACTGGAGTTTGCATCCGGGAAACCTAACGTGGATGCAAGTTAATTAATGATAGATATTTGTAGCTGCGATAGTTGCCGCTGGCCTTTTTCTGAAGCTGATCCAGTGCTGACAATGAGCGAATATGCAAACAGAGGCATTATCCACACTTAGAGTTCTCTGACATCCCAAAGCACCGGTAATCCAAACCATAATCAGCATGGGAGCAAGACCAGGAGTCAGGTACATTTACAGAATTTCCTGACTGGCTTTGGTAAAATTCCTGGAACTTTCATTAAGGAAACAGATTCCATTAAAAAAAAAAGGTGTAGACACTTCTGAGAAGTCAATGCTTTTGTTTACATACCCTGTCGTGAGCGGGGCTCCTTCATGATGAAAGTGCTTTCCTGCTTTTGAGATTACTTTAATTCATATCTCCGGTGATTAATCATTAGGAACCTGGCTCCAAACTCTACACAAGCAAGGGAGATCTTCTTGCCAACATTTTAAATTTAATGTGTGTGGGTTTTTTTTTGTTTTTTTTTAAATCACCCTGTGCATAGCATAATGTATATGTCAGAGGGCAATTTACAATGGAAATTAAAAAGCGCAATGCAAATTAAAACAAAACAACAAGATATACAATAAATCCTAAACATCAAGTGACTGTGAAAGAGCTCCTTTGGAAACAATGGGATATGCTTCAGCGTACATGTGGATAAAATTGGATTGTGAGCCAATTTAAAACCAATAAATACAGTTTAAAACAGTTTAAAAACTTGCAGTTAAAAAAATAGTCACCAAAAATAGAGTGGATCTAATTTACACCTTCTAAAACAATGAGAACCAATTCATAGATGTCTTCCAAGATTTGCACTTCTCTGAATTTTGTAAGAACTCTCCAGCCAGGTACAAAAATACCTATTACTGAGGTAAAGTGTGCTTAAAAATGCATATATTGGTGACAATAACCTACAAAAAAAATGCATATAAAAGTGAAAGCAACCTCCAACAATGCATTATATTGGGAAAAATTACTTTGCAAAGTACATTTACATTAGGCAAAACTGCATAAAGAATGTGTGTATTAGGAGAATGTTGATGAATCTTCATGAGGCCTTTAAAAATACTGCAGATTGAAGAACTAAATTAATGATTGGGAGAATGAGAAACTGAGAGAAGCCCAGATTGGTGGTTTCACTCATCACTGCTTTAAATAGAAATCATTAATCTGCTTGAGGGAATAAAGTATGTCTTAAAATGAAGGCCGAAAAGATCATTGAGTGGGCACCAGGCAAGTCTTCTTTGTTTGATTATTTCTTTAACAGAGTCGCAATCCACTTTTAACACAGTTATAATCCAGCACTGCCTTCCCAGAAGATGAATCACTGCTGCTGACCGGAAGAAAGGGAAGAGCAATGCAATGGGGAGGTTATTGCTGTGCAAACTTGTGTAGCAATTGCACTCCAAAGCAGCAAGCAGCTTTGAGAAATCCCTCTCCTTTGTTATAATAATAATAAAAAATTATTTATACCCCGCCCTTCCCGGTTCAGAAAACCAGGCTCAGGGCAGCTAACAACAAATTTAAAACACTTAATTGTAATACAACATAGAAGCAGCATAAAATACAGTATAAAACGTGAATAACAATAAATTCAGAATTCAAAAATCAATTTAGGGGGGAAATCCATCCAATAAACATTAGATGATCACCAGGGCTAGCTGGCTAAATTAGTCCTATTTGGGCCAGCGAGGAGACCAGGGGAGAATTAGCTGTGGGATCCCAGAGCTGGTAATCTTCATAAAAAGGGGAGGGGGAGAGAAGGAAGGGGAATAAAAGATCAGGCTAAGTTCAAGTTGAAAGCCAGGTGGAATAGCTCTGTCTTACAGGCCCTGTGGAAGGAAGTTAAATCCTGCAGGGCCCTGGTCTCATGGGACAGAGCATTCCACCAGGTAGGAGCCATCACTGAGAAGGCCCTGGCCCTGGTGGAGGATAATCTGACTTCCTTAGGGCCTGGGACCTCTAAACTATGATTATTCCTGGACCTTAAGGTCCTCTGCAGGGCATACCAGGAGAGGTGGTCCCTCTCCTGTTGAACTCTGAGTTTAGTCACACTCTGAAAGGTCCACACTTGGCAGAGGGAGACCCAATCTCAAAGATTCCCTCAGAGAGGGTGAAAGGAAGGTGTTTTTGGCGGGGGGGGGCACTGGGAGAGGATGTGGGTTCCCTGAATCCAAAGCCATCCTCTTCCCTCAAAATGCTTCCAAAATGGGGGGCAAACTACACTGGCCCTGCAGTAATTGTTTCCCTCCTGCTGGACTCAACAAGATGGAAGGAATTTTAAAAATTCTGAACAGGAACGAAGAAAGGAAACCTGCTGTTGGAGTCAGCCAAACATTGCATAGGTTCTTTTCCCATCCACTTTTGGTTTCGTTTGTTAGGTTTTCTTTCCCATTCTTGTCTTCATTCTGTAAACTGTGGAATATGCTGATCCCATCTTGTTTCTCATTGGCCCTCACCAGCTAAGTTCGCTGTTGGAGGGAGCGAGAATGAGGATTGTATATTTGAACCCATAACCGTTCTTCTCCCTGAATACTCTGAGCAGCTGACACAAAGTCAGGAGGACAGGACAGGAAATGGGTATTACTGACTCCTCAGGAAAATTAGATTAGCCCTGGCAACTACAGGGGAAGCCAACCCATTGACAAAGGGGAACGGAATAAACATAATTCTCCTTCTTGGCTGGCTGTGAGGGAACAGAAATACAAAACAACTAGACTCTGGTTGTCAATTATATTCAAAGGATTTCCAGTGCTGTAAATGTCAGCTTTAAGAATGAGTTTAACTCGTTGCAATACCTTGAATAAATATGGTGGCGCTCCTTATTGCCTGTGCTTGGAGAAATGGCATTTTGTGTAATAAACTTCATTTGTGGTAAGTATTAAACTCCACGTCAAGTGTCAGAAGCTAAGAAGAGATTGCATATTTTTTTGTGATGGCTTTGGCTAAAGAAATAATATTTATATGGTCCATCTAGTCCGGCATCCTGTGGTCAAACAGAGGCCCTTGGGAAACTGGCAAGCAGGATTCTTCCCTCCTGTGGCTTCCAGCAACTGGTTTTTAGACGCATTACTGCCTCTGACCATGGAAGCATGACACAGCCATCAGGGCTAGCAGCCATTGAGAGCCTTATCCTTTATGAATTTGTCCAGTCTTCTGTTAAAGCCTCCCAACTTTATGAGTCGCCCCATGAGGTAGGCTTCTAGGCCTCCACAAGTGACTCCCTGGTCTTGCTTCTGCTAGCAGGCCTTTATCTATCTGTCGCTCTGCTTTCTCCACCCTGCTCTCCATCATGTCGATGCCACCATTATGTCAATGTCTTAGGCCCAGCCCAGACTCCAGAGTGGCCTTCCTGTTGACGTAGGAAGAGAGGAAGCTGCCTTATCCTGGTCCATCTAGCTCAGTAATGAATATCCGCAGTCACTAGTAGAGGCTCTCCATGGTTTCAGAGCAGGAACACTCCCAGCCCTACCTGGAGATGCCAGGATTTCACCCAGGGCCTGTCAGTTTGCATTTCTTAGTACAGAAAGCATTGAACTGATGTGTAGAGATCTTTTCTATTCTACTTAATTCAAGAGGGTTCTGGAAGCTTCTCTGCGTGAAAGAAACAAGCAGAAGGTTCATGATGTTTGGGTTATTCCTTCAGAGAAGCTGAGTACAGCTGGCTTAAACTGGTTCCATTATCTCTTCTGTCAAGGTCATGCTGACTATAATAATAGGCCAGAAGGAGCCTCAGTTTCACATTTTCTGTTTGTATCTCTTTTCGGTCTGGTGTGGTGTTCTGTACAGTGGAACCTTGGGTTGCTAACATGATCCGTGCGGGAGGCACGTTCACAACCCGCAGTGTTCACAACCCACAGCGCGTGTCTGCACACACGCAGGTCGCGATTTGGCGATTCTGCACATGCGCAAAGCGCAATTTATGCTTCTGTGCATGCGCGAGCGCCAAAACCAGGAAGTAACCCGTTCCAGTACTTCTGGGTTTGGCGCGGTGCGCAACCCGAAAACATGTAACCTGAAGCGTCTATAGCCCAAGGTACCACTGTACGTAGTGTTAAGGTTTAGTCTTATTGTAAGTTATTGTAAGTTTAAGTTAAGTCTGCTGCAACCGGATTTCTTATGGACAGTGCCAATCCTGACTGTACTGGACTTGTGACCATCATGCTCATTTGCCTTCAGTAGCAGTAAAGCTCTGCTGGATGAAATATAATTACCCCTGGTCTATTTGGGAGGGGGGGGGAATCCTGCAACGTGTTTAAGTTGTTACTCTGCTAACTATACATTAGAGTTCTGCTCTGAATCAATATTGAGTAGAATTCTGATGACAGGACCTTCTTCGTGAAAGGCCACTTCACCCGACCACTGAGCCCTTCCTCCAGTGTTATATCCAGATCCAGACCCGGTCCAATATGACTGGCGCTTCAACTCCTTTAGATGGTCTGCCGTTTCAGGACCACGGCCAGGTGCATTTTTATTTCCGCAGGGCATGTGATTTCCCACAGTACAAATGCAACACTCTTAATAGAACAAGGGTATTTACAGAGGACTCCACATATGTATATATATATATAGGGACGCGGGTGGCGCTGTGGGTAAAACCTCAGCACCTAGGACTTGCCGTTCGCATGGTCAGCGGTTTGAATCCCCGCGGCGGGGTGCACTCCCGTCGTCCGGTCCCAGCGCCTGCCAACCTAGCAGTTCGAAAGCACCCCCGGGTGCAAGTAGATAAATAGGGACCGCTTACCAGCGGGAAGGTAAACGGCGTTTCCGTGTGCTGCGCTGGCTCGCCAGATGCAGCTTGTTACGCTGGCCACGTGACCCGGACGTGTCTGGGGACAGCGCTGGCTCCTGGCCTATAGAGTGAGATGAGAGCACAACCCTAGAGTCTGTCAAGACTGGCCTGTACGGGCAGGGGTACCTTTACCTTTACCTTACCACAAATGCATGTTATGAAGGAGCCCTCCGCCTCCTGCTCATTGCTAAGCGACTCTCCCATCTTTGCCAACCATCTTTCACCGCTCCCTCGCTGTCTTCCCCCCTCCTCCTTCCCTTTTCCATTGTGATTCTAAATTCTCTAAAGGCCCAACACCTTTCTGCCAGGAATACTTTCTCGTGGATCTGGCGGGATTCCCCAGCCAAAGCTGTGTAGCCCAAACAGGATTCTGTGACCTTTTTGAATCAGCACTTGGTTTTTCTCAGCTCTAAATTTAGGTTTCCCTTACCACCACCATCCTCAGAATGCAGGCCGGACTTTGATAGTTATATAAACAGCAGCATTTCGTCGTACATGTGTTTTGAGTGTTCAAAGACAGCAGGGGAAGTTACTGAGTGAACTATGTCGCAATATTAAAATTAGCATTCAGTATTTAACATTCAAATTTGTTTCCGGCACAGGGGCAGGTGACTTAGGAAAGTTGAAAGTGAAATGGACTTTGCTGCGTAACTATTTTCAGCAGGGTTTCAGGTAACATAGTGTCCTCAGTTGGGAGGGCAAATGCTTTCTAAACAGCAGCCAGAGAGCATAATTCTACTTACCATTTTGAAAGTGCTTTAGAACAGTCAAACTGCATAATCTCAGTGACCATTACAAAAGCCCTGCAAGGTAGTGCAGTATTATATGGCCCTTCTGTAAAACCTACATTAAAATTAACATAACTAACCCCCCCCCCAAAAAAAAACCCAGGACTGGTGTTGACAACATTGTTTTTATTTTATGCATATCAGCATTCATACTCTTGAGTGATACGGCCATGGAGTGTTCAGCTTCTACAGATAGATAGATTACTGGCTTTCTAACTAGCTAGGACAGCTAACAAACATTATATATCTCAGAAAAAACAACTGGATGACTTGTTTATAGAAAAGTGGAGCATCTTGGTGATGTAATAAGACTCAAGAAAATGTCCAACCATTCTACTAAAGAGCAGTATCTGATATGGTTACACTTACTGTAAGTCTATATTTATTTATGCTTACACTTTGTTATGTTTTCCTGCTACGAGATGACTTTTTATGCCTGTGTTTGTTCTATATCTTGCATTTCTATATAAAGAAATAAATTTTAAAAATGAGTGGAGGGGTTGCTTGTTCCACTTGTGTTCATTGCCCACTTAGTTTTTGATTGGATTTGTTTTCAGCGCGAAACCCAGGCTTAAAGGGCTCTCAAAGGCCTACCAAGACGCCTACTTCCTAGTGAGTGGAAGACACTTACACGGTGGTGTTATCACAGGGGCAAGAGTCCATTGCCTCTTCTCCTCAGAGATGTCACAGTGACTAACCAACCGTTGCCAGTACATTCGACACCACATTCCCCATCGGGTTGGGCAGAAGCAAGTGGTTGTGTGCCACATTTGGGGGCGGGGGTGGAGTGCAGCTTGAAAGGTTTCCACAAAACACTCCAGGCATGTACAAATGCCCGAAGGGTGATTAAGATCACAGAACAGTGAGAGGATGGGAAGAGGACCAGGCTAAAGGCCTTATTTAGCACAGCATCCTGATTTCTATAATGACCAAACAAATAAATGCCTGCGGGAAGCCCTCAAGCAGAACTTGCAGCTGGCAATGGCACGCTTCCACCCCTGGCATTCTCTCAGAGTCAGGCTGCCTGCAGTCCTGGAAGCAGCATTTAGCCATCCCCACTAATTATTATTATTATTATTATTATTATTACCCCACCCATCTGGCTGAGTTTCCCCAGCCACTCTGGGCGGCTCCCAATCAAGTGTTAAAAACAATACAGCATTAAATATTAAAAACTTTCCTAAACAGGGCTAGGGCTGCCTTCAGATGTCTTTTAAAGAGAAGTTGGCTGCCTATTTCCTTCACATCTGAAGGGAGGGCGTTCCACAGGGTGGGCGCCACTACCAAGAAGGCCCTCTGTCTGGTTCCCTGTAACCTCACTTCTCGCAATGAGGGAATCACCAGAAGGCCCTCAGCACTGGATCTCAGTGCCCGGGCTGAACTATGGGGGTGGAGACACTCCTTCAGGTATACAGGACCAAGGCCGTTTACAAGCCATTGGCAGTTTTATCCCAAATGGAGTTGTCTCACCACCTCTTGAAATTGTGTAAGTTGGTGGTCATCTTGTGGAAGCAAGTGCTATCATTTGACTATGCAGCAGAGGCCAGCCTGAGGGGGGCAAGTGGGGCTCTGTTTCACCAACCTCAGTTTGCCTGCAGTTATCTCTCTCTCTCTCTCCACACACACACCAAAGGGGTGGCGTTGCCTGTCAGCCTCCTCCACTTTCGTCTCAGTGTTGCCCGTGTAAAACTCAACCAATTGGAGGATGGGGACAAAACCTGAATTTAGTTGGTCTGTGGTCTAAACCGCTGAGCCTAGGATTTGCCAATCGGAAGGTCAGGGGTTCGAATCCCCGTGACGGGCTGAGCTCCTGTTGTTTGGTCCCTGCCCACCTAGCAGTTCGAAAGCACACCAGTGCAAGTAAATAATAATAATAATAATAATAATAATAATAATAATAATAAATTTTATTTATATCCCTCCCCAGCCGAAGCCGGGCTCAGGGCGGCTAACAACACTAAAATAGTGCAACATTATAAAAATAGGTACCGCTCCAGCGGGAAGGTAAACGGCGTTTCCGTGCACTGCTCTGGTTTGCCAGAAGCGGCTTAGTCATGCTGGCCACATGACCCAGAAGCTGTCTGTGGACAATTGCTGGCTCCCTCGGCCTATAGAGCGAGAAGAGTGCCGCAACCCCAGAGGCGTCTGCAACTGGACCTAATGGTCAGGGGTACCTTTACCTTTACCTGTCATAGGGGACACGGGTGGTGCTGTGGGTTAAACCACAGAGCCTAGGACTTGCCGATCAGAAGGTCGGCGGTTCAAATCCCCGCAACTGGGTGAGCTCCTGTTGCTCTGTCCCTGCTCCTGCCAACCTAGCAGTTCAAAAGCACGTCAAAGTGCAAGTAGATAAATAGGTACTGCTCCAGAGGGAAGGTAAACGGTGTTTCCATGCACTGCTCTGGTTCGCCAGAAGAGGCTTAGTCATGCTGGCCAGATGACCTGTACGCCGGCTCCCTCGGCCAATAAAGCGAGATGAGCACCGCAACCCCAGAGTCAGCCACAATTGGACCTAATGGTCAGGGGTCCCTTTTCCTTTACCTACCATAGGCTCTGGTTCCAACTGCAGTTGGGCTCCCTGCCTTCTACCCCACCAGCTCAAGGGGCATCACTTAGTAATGACGATACAGGCAACTCCCTATTTGTATACAGGGCTTGCATTCCGGGTCATTGTGCACTTGCATGAAATTACGTGAAATCAGAAACCCGTTGATAAATCCTGCAAACACCCTGTCCTGCCCTTTTAATGGTGTTTCAGTGATGTCCTTATGAGTCACTTCAGTGTTCGGCACTGCGCTCGTGTGCGCAATCGTGCACATATTGGTTGCACCTAAAATGGGAGTTGCCTGTTATGAAGAAGTGCTTTATTCAGTCTGTCCTGTATCCTCCAATAATCACCTTCATTGAATGATTCCAGGTTCTAGGATAAGAAGAGTCCTTCTTCGTGTTCATAATTTTATTCACTTCCCTGCAGTCACCCTTTACTTGTCTTTCCCTCCTAAACGAAAAAGCAGTATGTGGCCTCGGTTGCTACAACCACATAAAATTATCTTCAAGCAACAAAATATATCTAGACACCCAAAGTTCAAAGCGGACTACCATAAATACCGTGTGTCTCCTATTGTAAGGACTTCCTTGTTTTGTACTGGAAACCTTGCGCACTATTTGGTGACGTTTCGTTTGGCCTAATAAAAGCATTATTGCCGTAATACGCGTTTTGGAATTTTCCTTATTTGAGGGACAAGGGAAGGCTGAGAAATGTCTACCCATTTTCCTGTGATGGGCCTTTGCTCCCTTCCGGATGAAACCGGCATCTGCGTCCCAGATCATTATCAGGCCTCCCAAGGGGGAGGAGAAAAAGCATAAATCCTTTCCTTTGTTAGCAGATATCTACACACCCAAGGTACTCAAGCGCCAGCCTGCTCCACGGCAGCCAAGAAGCTTATTGTCAGATGCAAGGTGACATTTCCAGCACTGAAAGAAATTCTTTGTGCAAGTGTTTGCCGGGGGCTCTGCTGAGAGAGCCAACGCCATTAATCCAAAGCGTTGTGTGTTTCCCCCAGGCAAAATGGGCATGCTTAAGCAGTAGCACTTGGTTCTAGATTATTGACTCACAGTGACGTAACTGTCTGTATACAGCGGGGGGGGGGGGAGGTTAAGAGGGCTACATTGGCAGGCAGCCACCCCTCCAAGGATGGCATGGCAACATTTCCCCCCATGCGTATACACACATGCAGTACTAGACCGTCCAAGTGTCCCTATTTTCCCAGATTTACAAAAGCTATCCTGGTTTCTGATTTGATCCCAGAATCTCCCGTCTCTACAGTGGTACCTCTGTGAAATATACTCGGAGTCGAGAGTGGATTTCATGCTCTTTATTCAGCTCATAGTGGTGAGGAGGAATGGAAGTTCCCCCAGAATTTCTGCTTTATATACATTATTTACACAATGGGCCCCACATGATTGGCTAATTCCGGGATTCTCCTGTAGGCCAATCAGGTTGCGGATTCACTTCCACCTGGAGCTGGATTGGGTGGCTCCTGTGGACCAATCAGACTGCTGCATTCTGAGTACTATTGTTCTAGGACCAATCAGACTGCTGCATTTTGGATCCTATTCAACTCAGTACATAACACTCTGGTTGCGAACGGGATCCATTCCGGAGCCCCGTTCGCAACCTGAAGGGAACGCACCCCGCATCTGCGCACTCAGGGGTCGCGATTCGCCACTTCTGCACATGCATGCGATATCATTTTGTGTGTCTGCGCATGTGCAAGCGGCGAAACCCGAGAGTAACCCGAGCCAGTGTGGTGTAGTGGTTAAGAGCGGTAGTCTCCTAATCTGGGGAACCGGGTTCGCATCTCCGCTCCTCCACATGCAGCTGCTGGGTGACCTTGGGCCAGTCACACTTCTCTGAAGTCTCTCAGCCCCACTCACCTCACAGAGTGTTTGTTGTGGGGGAGGAAGGGAAAGGAGATTGTTAGCCGCTTTGAGACTCCTTAAAGGGAGTGAAAGGCGGGATATCAAATCCAAACTCTTCTTCTTCTTCTTCTTTCTGGTACTTCCGAGTCACTGTGGGACACAACCTGAAAAGATGTAACCTGAAGCGAACATAACAAGAGGTATGACTGTATTTTCATCAGAGAAACGTTGGAGGGCATGCAGCACACATGCAGACCACACCCCTAAACTCATCAGACTCAGAATTTCTCTTTAAGGACATTTATGTGTCTGTGACCATTAATAATATAGATTCCGTATTTTAAGATGTTATTATATGAAGCAGCTTCCTTTAATTGCCCTGAACTCGCCAGAAATTTTACTGAATGAGTCTGATTCTGTTGAAGAAGAATAGCTTCTCTCTTTTTTTACTGTTAATGATTTAATAAATGCCTGTTGTGTCTGTTGTCTTGTCCTGCATAACAAAAAGGGCGGCTGGGAGAAGGGGGCAGGACTCAACTTGTTTAGGGAATGGAAACCCCCTGTTTTTAAAGCCTTTCTTCCAAAGAAAGCTACTCCATTCTTTTGATAATTTTAGGGGTCATTTTGGATACAAGCCCTTGGAATACCCTTTTTTGTGATAGGCAGTGACCAGGAACCCAAAACCACACACAGCATTCCAAATCTGGAAGCAATCACCAATCTATAGAAAGCTACTCTGAGATCCAGTTCTAAGGGCCTTCTGGCAGTTCCCTCATTGTGAGAAGTGAGGTTACAGGGAACCAGACAGAGGGCCTTCTCGGTAGTGGCGCCCGCCCTGTGGAACGCCCTCCCTTCAGATGTGAAGGAAATAAGCAGCTACAGTGGTACCTCAGGTTAAGTACTTAATTCGTTCCGGAGGTCTGTACTTAACCTGAAACTGTTCTTAACCTGAAGCACCACTTTAGCTAATGGGGCCTCCTGCTGCTGCCGTGCCGCCAGAGCATGATTTCTGTTCTCATCCTGAAGCAAATTTCTTAACCTGAAGCACTATTTCTGGGTTAGTGGAGTCTGGAACCTGAAATGTATGTAACCTGAGGTACCACTGTATCTTCTCTTTAAAAGACATCTGAAGGCAGCCCTGTTTAGGGAAGTTTTTAATATTTAATGCTGTATTGTTTTTTAACACTCGATTGGAAGCCGCCCAGAGTGGCCTAGAAATTCAGCCAGATGGGTGGGTATAAATATATTATTATTATTATTATTATTATTATTATTATTATTATTACTCTGATACTTGTTCTTTTATGCCCTCTTCTAATCAATCCTATTCCAGTGTTATTTTTCTAGAAAAAGAAGTGCCGGAACTCACCATGAACACCTCCCTTGTTCTCTTATAATGGCAATGGTGCCCACCTGAGAGGTGCTGGAACTGAGTTTCATCGAGTTGTGGTTGAAGAAAAGCTCTGAACGGTGCCCTTCTCACCAAACTGTAATTTAAAATAAGACTCCATCTATTTAATCTGTCAGATGGGGTTAGGCACAAAGACTTCCAACACAGCTTAAATTGTTTCATAAAAGTAAAAACCGTTTAAATAGATTAGATAAACATATCAAAGATGATGAAGGAGCACGATAAAAACAATAAAACAATAGTAAAACCAACCATTTCAACAGCAGGAAAAACCTCAAACAAGCCATAAAACCAAAAGCAGTAAAACCAGCCAGACGGTTTTCCGTAGCATCCTAGCAGCCTCATACATGCTCAGAAATTCCAAGACGCCCAAAAAATCAATGCGATTTTGAAACTGATGGCTAAAACCGTCAGTTTTGAAAGGTTCGATCCAACTTCTTGATTCAAAATGGTGTCCCACTGTATCCAAACATAGCTGAAAAACTTGCTCAGTGTCAGGAACCGTGATACAAAATCTATTTATAACATCTTAAGAGGTGTCCCAATTGGCTAAGTGTACGCGGGTGGCGCTGTGGGTTAAACCACAGAGCCTAGGACTTGCCGATCAGAAGGTCAGCGGTTTGAATCCCCGCGACGGGGTGAGCTCCCATTGCTCAGTCCCTGCTCCTGCCAACCTAGCAATTCGAAAGCACATCAAAGTGCAAGTAGATAATTAGGTACCGCTCCGGCGGGAAGGTTAACAGCTTTTCCGTGCGCTGCGCTGGTTTGCCAGAAGCGGCTTAGTCATGCTGGCCACACGACCCAGAAGCTGTACGCCGGCTCCCCCGGCCAATAAAGCAAGATGAGCGCCGCAACCCCAGAGTCGGCCACGACTGGACCTAATGGTCAGGGGTCCCTCTACCTTTTTACTTTATTTACAGATGTTTCTGAACCACATTGCCATCATCCTTGGCCTCTGTGCTTCAGCAATGTCTGGGGAGCCAAAGTTTCCCCACTCTTGATTTAAACTGGCTGGCAGCAGTTCCCAATGGTTTCAGGAGGAATCTTCCCCAGCCCTGTCTAGAGATACCCAGGAGTGAAGTCAAGACATTTTGCCATTTGCATGCCAAGAATGTGTTCTACCACTAAGCTATGGCCCTTCCCTTTCTGCAGTTGGCTGGATACCCTCGCCCTGAAATTTGTGTTGAAGGCGGTGCCCATGTTTGTGGTTTAATCTCGTGCCCCTCTGCTATGAGTGTTTGTGAAATGCAAGGATGTGGTATTTGCGGCCAATGCGCAACGAAGGTATGCTATACGGATAAGGCAACCTTTTATGGAAGCCGTCAGCAGAACAACAACTTTTACACCGCGGTTCAAGAGGAGCCATGATTAGTCAAGTTATTCTGGAAGCTCTTTGCAGAGAAAGATTGTGGTTACCTTAAAAAAACAAAAGTTTGCTAATTTCAGTGCTAGAAATAAAAATCACATTTGTTTAGAAGAGAATCGCTGGGTTGTTCTTTTTAAGTGTTTTTTGTTGTTGTTGTCTTGCTAGCTGCCCTGAACGTTTTAGGAAAAGCAGGATATAAATGTTTTAAAATCAATCAGCACATCACACAGTGCGATGTCCCTACAGACCACTTGAAAATGGCTGAGGGTCTTGGCAGGCCACTTCATGGCTTTTTTTTCTGCTCGTTGTAACAATTATAAGGCATTGTGCTAGATGCTGTATGATTTTTAATTAATTTCATAAACTTTATACACTGCTTGATTGTAAAAAAAAAGAAACAGTTTACGAAAAGGTAAAACAATAAAATCAAGAAAAAAATTACAATACTTTAAAACACAAAAAAACCTTAAAATATTAAAAACAGATTAAAATCCACACCAGCATTTCTAAGCATCTGGGTACGCTTGCCTAAACAAGGATGTTTTCAGCAGGCACCAAAAAGAATACAGAGAAAGTGCCTGGTTGATATCAATAGGCTGCGAGTTCAAAAGTGCAGGTGCTGCCACGTTAAACGATCAAGTTCTTGAGATTCCTGCATTGCATTGGGTTGGACTAGATGACCCTTGGGGCACCCTTCCAATTCTACAGTTCCACGGTTTGATTTATTATATGTTGCATTTGATTGCATTGCAGCATGAACTCCATAGAACTGCAATACAAATGCAACACAAGAAAAAAGAATTAGTAATAGAAATACAATTAAAAACCAATAGGAATATTTTATTTATTTATTTGCATTTATATCCTGCCTTTCTTCCCATTTCTCCATATAAATCCTCACAACAACCCTGTGAGGTAGGCTAGGCTGAAAGTTCTTAGACTGGTCCAAAGTCACCAAGACTTCTCGTAATAATGTTCCAGCAACTGCATCACACTGGCTATCACTACACCAGTCCAGGTCTCACACCACACAGGTTGTGCCTGTTGTGTTAAACAAAGTTCTTTGATGTTCAGTGTAATATTTGTCAGTTGGAGTCTGAGGTCAGATTCAGCATTCAAGGCTTCAGAATGTCTTGAGCTCCTTTGGGAGGGAGGCTGATATGTAAATAGACTGAATGAAGAAATGGATGAATGACTTGTGCCTGCCATTCACAGCTGCTGCTCCCACCATTCCTCAGACACGTGCCATGGACCACCTGCATGAAGCTTAAGGACCACAGGCAGCCCACGGACTACAGTTTGGGAACTCAATGCAGAGTACCTATTGTATTTATAATGACTTAAGTAGCAAAAACGAACAACCTTCCTCTGCTGTTGAGCTACAAATTGACCTTGCTCCTGCAGTGAGTCAACCTGCGGATACATTCCATCAAGCTGCTGTAGACAGCAATGTGTCTCATAATAATAATAATAATTTATTATTTATACCCCGCCCATCTGGCTGGGCTTCCCCAGCCACTCTGGGCGGCTTCCAAAAAAATATTTAAATACTTTTAAATATTAAAAGCTTCCCTGAACAGGGCTGCCTTCAGATGTCTTCTAAAAGTCTGGTAGTTGTTCTTCTCTTTGACATCTGGTGAGAGGGCATTCCACAGGGAGGGTGCCACTACCGAGAAGGCCCTCTGCCTGGTTTCCTGTAACTTGGCTTCTCGCAGTGAGGGAACCACCAGAAGGCCCTCGGTGCTGGACCTCCGTGTCCGGGTAGAACGATGGGGGTGGAGACGCTCCTTCAGATATACTGGACTGAGGCCGTTCAGCACCAACACTTTGAATTGTGCTTAGAAACGTACTGGGAGCCAATGTAGGTCTTTCAAGACCAGTGTTATATGGTCTCAGCGACCACTCCCAGTCACCAGTCTAGCTGCTGCGTTCATCAGCAATGTCTGGGAAAACAGGAATGGGTTCTAACAGGCCAAACGTACACATAGAGAAACTGGAATTAAAGACCCATTTGTGATACAGGATCCCAATCTGGAAGCACGCTAGATGAATTTGTAGAGACGTCCTAAGAAGAAGAACCTTGGTGGATCATATCAAAGCATTCTCTTCTCACAGTCGTCCTCCAGAGTCCTATGGGAAGCTCCCAAGCACAGCATGAGCCCAAATCCTTTCCCCTTTCTAGCTTATTTTGAGCTTTGACCTCCCTGGACAAATGTATTTTCCACTTCTGTGTTCCATTGTTGCCCCTTCACTTCTCCATATTTACAGGGGTCAACAGAACTAAAAAGGCATCTATAGTTTTAGCAAAACCAGGATGTTTTTAACTTACTCGTGGAAAACCCCAGACGGAAAAGAATAACCCTTCCTTGGAAAGTCCGAACAGCTAAACTAGTGTTGAAAACGCAGTTAACAAAATCGGTTGAATGAACAGACACTTTGAATGAATGACAACTTGGAAGGAAGCACACCCTGTAACAATAGCACCTACATTACCAGACAACCTCATTTTGCCAAACCTGCTATGGAATTTATTTAAAGGACAATGCTAAATGAGAAAGGGAAGGTGTGCTTATTTCAATGGTGATATTCATCTTATTGTTAAAAAGAAGAAGTCACTTAGACTTTCAAAAAAAGAAGTTCTGGAATATTAAAATGCACTTCCCCATACAGGGCTGAACTTCTTCCACGTGAAGGACCATGGAGATAAGGACACGCTAACAGACCCTTTTTGTTGTTGTTTAGTCGTTTAGTCGTGTCCGACTCATCGTGACCCCATGGACCAGAGCACACCAGGCACTCTTGTCTTCCACTGCCTCCCACAGTTTGGTCAAACTCATGCTGGTAGCTTCGAGAACACTGTCCCACCATCTCGTACTCTGTCGTCCCCTTCTCCTTGTGCCCTCCATCTTTCCCAATATCAGGGTCTTTTCCAGAGAGTCTTCTCTTCTCATGAGGTGGCCAAAGTATTGGAGCCTCAGCTTCAGGATCTGTCCTTGCAGTGAGCACTCAGGGCTGATTTCCTTAAGAATGGATAGGTTTGTTCTTCTAGCAATCCATGGGACTCTCAAGAGTCTCCTCCAGCACCAACAGACCCTAGGCCACAACAAAGGCATGCATCAAGGTGACAAAGGAGATGGTTCCTGGGTACAGTTTCATGTGTGCAAGCTCTCTCCACCCAATTAAGAAACTGCACAATTATAGGTGTCGCCTTTCAGGTTTTGCTGGGAACACCTAGACACCAGATATGGGCAGTGGATGAAGACAGGACTAGCAGGTGAGGCCTCACTGCTCCCAGTACACCTGCGGGGCTGGGAGGTAGACACAGGACTGTTGTTTGAACTCCACCCTTCATGCTGTGCATTTTCAAAAATAGAAAAAGGATTTGGTTTTTGTTGTTGTTGTGATGTCCTCCAGAACTCCTAGGCTCTACCAGCTAATCATCAAACTCTGGACATTCTGTGGCATTATTCTGAAGTACCAATCACAAGAACAGGGTTGCCAACATGAATAAAATATGGGGGGGGGGGGTTAGAAACAGGTGAGCCCTGCCCTGTATAATCAATCACATGACATGGCACACGCACACGCACACCATTTGAATGACAGTAAAGGGACCCCTGACCAGTTGTGACCAACTCTGGGGTTGCGGCGCTCATCTCACTTTATTGGCCGAGGGAGCCGGTGTACAGCTTCCGGGTCATGTGGCCAGCATGACTAAGCTGCTTCTGGCGAACCAGAGCAGTGCACGGAAACGCCGTTTACCTTCCCACCGGAGTGGTACCTATTTATCTACTTGCACTGGTGTGCTTTCGAACTGCTAGGTTGGCAGGAGCAGGGACCGAGCAACGGGAGCTCACCCTATCGAGGGGCTTCGAACCACTGACCTTTTGATTGGCAACTTCTAGGCTCTGTGGTTTAACCCACAGCGCCACCCGCGTCCGTTTTGAATGACAGTGCCCATCCTCAAATATTTTATTGAGGGGGCCGAAGAGACATCAATGGCTTGGATTTGGCTCCTGTGCATAAGAACAGAAGAAGAGCTTGCTGGATCAGGCCCATGGCCCATCTAGTCCAGCATCCTGTTCTCACAGTGGCCAACCAGATGCCTGCCTGAGACTCTCAAGCAAGACCTGAGCGCAAGAGCGACTCTCCACTCCTGTGGTTTCCAGCAACCGCTATTCAGAAGCATTGCATGGCCATTCATGGCCCACTCCTCCATGAATTTGTCCAATCCCCTTTTAAAGCCATCCAAGTCTTGGGCTCCATGTTCACTGCAGATGTGACAGCAGCCACAAAATTAAAAGACGCCTGCTTCTTGGGAGAAAAGCAATGACAAACCTAGACAGCATCTTAAAAAGCAGAGACATCACCCTGCCAACAAAGGTCCGTATAGTTAAAGTCATGGTTTCCCCAGTAGTGATGTATGGAAGTGAGAGCTGGACCATAAAGAAGGCTGATCGCCGAAGAATGGATGCTTTTGAATTATGGTACTGGAGGAGACTCTTGAGAGTCCCATGGACTGCAAGAAGATCAAACCTCTCCATTCTTAAGAAAATCAGCCCTGAGTGCTCACTGGAAGGACAGATCCTGAAGCTGAGGCTCCAATACTTTGGCCACCTCATGAGAAGAGAAGACTCCCTGGAAAGACCCTGATGTTGGGAAAGATGGAGGGCACAAGTAGAAGGGGAAGACAGAGGATGAGATGGTTGGACAGTGTTCTGGAAGCTACCAGCATGAGTTTGACCAAACTGCGGGAGGCAGTGGAAGACAGGAGTGCCTGGCGTGCTCTGGTCCATGGGGTCAGGAAGGGTCGGACACGACTAAACGACTAAACAACAACAACAAAGTTCCTGGGCGTAGCCAAGATTTATGTTAGGGGGTCGCGACAAAATCGAGCTACCTACGAAGCGATTGGTCAGAGAGTTAAGTATTTTTATTCATTTACTTGATTTAGGGGGGCAGCCGTTCCCCACCCCTCCTTGGCTACCCCTTTCTGTTATCTGCCCGGAATCTCTCAGCATTCAGCTTCACTGAGCGCAACGAGAAAGGGACCAAAGCTGTTCATTGCCCACCTTCTCCAATCTGCCACGCATGATTTTTTTACAAACTTCCGTCGTGTCTCCTCTTCCTGGCTTTTTCTCCAAATAAATCCCTCGCTCTGAAAATCATTTGGCGCACACCTCCTGCGATGCCTACCCCAGGCTTTTTGCTGCCACTGAGGAGAGAACAAGTCCTGGTCATTTTCTTGCTCTGCCTTGACTTCTCTCCCTACGCTCCAGAGTAGGAAAACCCGCCTTCTGGAATTTCCTTGCGCATCTCTAAACACCTAACCTGATGCAAGTTAGACGGAGTTTCCAAAGGCGCCCACGCGGGAGCGGGGGAAGGTGGCGGGCGTGGTAACGTCGCCTTTCCCCTCCTCTTCCTCCTCCTCCCTGCTTTATAACCCTGGGTGCTCTCTAGAAAATTAGAAACCGCGCTGCAGCCAGCCCAGGGAGAGGGACGGAGAGAGAGGAAGAGGAACTATCCCGTCATCCCCGATCCAAAGTCAACCAGAATCCGCTGTAAGTCCTTCTTGCCCCGCTCCCCAACTCCTGATCTCAGGGCTGGGCCCTTCTCTCCCTCCACGTGGCTGATCTCAGACCGCCTTAAGGGGGTCGCCAGCCCCTCTTCCCCTCGCTGGTCGACTTCTGGATCCGCCTGCCTTGCGCTCTGCTGGGAGCCCGGGAGCTTGTTGTAAACCGAGCTCTCCGTTTGGTCTTGTGCAACAACAAACTCTCCAAGTTGAGTCCAGCCAGGACTTGTTATTTTTCGCCCCTCTGGCTGATGCCCCCCCGATGAACTGATGCCCTTCTAACTGCAGCCTTCACAGGCTCATCCAAAATTTGCCCCTGGAGCTCCCGGAAGAGGGAAGAGGGTGACTGGTGTAAAGAGTGTTGTGTCACTTCGTTGCAGCAACAATGTGTGAAAATTAAATTAAGCCGGGCAGGGCTGGGTTTGGCAAGGTCTGTGGTGGTTTGCTGTGGAAGCCTAACCGTGTCTGCTCAGAAGTAGAGCCCACTGAATTCAGTGGGGCTTACTCCCAGGTAAGTGAGCTTAGACTTGCAACTGTAGGCAGTGATGGTCACAGCTTTGTTGTTGTTGTTGTTTAGTCATATAGTCGTGTCCGACTCTTTGTGACCCCATGGACCAGAGCATGCCAGGCACTCCTGTCTTCCACTGCCTCCCGCAGTTTGGTCAAACTCATGCTGGTAGCTTCGAGAACACTGTCCAACCATCTCCTCCTCTGTCGTCCCCTTCTCCTTGTGCCCTCCATCTTTCCCAACATCAGGGTCTTTTCCAGGGAGTCTTCTCTTCTCACGAGGTGGCCAAAGTATTGGAGCCTCAGCTTCAGGATCTGTCCTTCCATTGAGCCCTCAGGGCTGATTTCCTTAAGAATGGAGAGGTTTGATCTTCTTGCAGTCCATGGGACTCTCAAGAGTCTCCTCCAGCACAGCTAGATGCTGCTTTTGTATGTGTGACTCGGGCAGCTTGGGGCGGAGGACCTGTGACCCCCTTGATGTTGAACACCCATCAGCCCCAACCAGTGTGGTCAGTGGGGGATGGTGGGAGTTGTAGTCCAGTTACATCAAGCGGGACAGAGGTTTCCTACCCATGGTGTAGCTATTGCACCCTGCAAACCAGATGTTGGTGCATCTGGATCTGGCATACAGCTCCTGATTATGGGACTCTGGTGGGACCTAAACTTTGAGACGCATTGACTAGCATTTCTGGGTTAGACTGTAACTCATGTGAGCAGAGCATGAGACTCTTGATCTCAGGGTCAAAGGTCACTCCACTGCAGGGGGGGTTGGACAAGATGACCCTCGTGGTCCCTTGCAGCTCTACAATTCTCTGATTCTGTGATCCAAATTGGAACTCCTGCTCAACTCAGAATAGGCACAGAATAGACAAGGGCACAGAGAGGTTTCCATGCAGACTTTGAGCTTGTCTCACACTGTTGACGCTAGTTCACAGTAATGTCAAATACCGTACCTCTTTCACATGTGACACGGACAAGCACGTGTGAGACTCTCGCATGCTCTGTGTGTGGATCGTGTGTGTGGAATTCTGTCGTCTCACTGATCCTAAGCATTCTTACTCACAAGCAGACCTGGCCAATGTTTTATGTTTGCATTACTTTATTTAGTATAAGCAAAGAGCAGTTTAAGCTTATCAGGAAAATGACTCAACAACAGGGAGTTTCTTCTATTGCACAGGCTTTAAAAAACATAATCTGCCTCAGCTCTTCCGAGCAAACCCGATGAAAAGACCTTGAGAGTCGTTGTTTTGCACCTGTTGAGAAGAAAGAAAGAAAAAGTTGCACCCTTTGAATCCAGTTTGCTCACAGGAGAAGAGAGTGGGCTGGCATGCTTCTCTCAGTACATGGCCAGGTCTCAGGAGCCTCTGATGCCTTGCTAAAATAAATGCAAAGCACCCAAAAGAAGATGCTGTTAATAGGTTTGGATTTACTAATCCGACAACCTAACCAAAGTAATAAGAGCCAAGCACAGTCTAGTGCCTTTCCTATTCCTAAAAAGCTCTTATGTAAATGGCGCATTCATTTCATGACTTGGAAATCAAAAGTGCTTTATGGCACTCATGTCCTGCTTGTGGATTTCCTACTGTCAACTGGCTAGCCACTGTGAGAGCAGGATGAGGGACTTCTATAGAAGCAATCATATGGGGGTGGGAATCTGGATGGCTGTCTGTCTGGGATTCAGTAGTTGCAAGGTTCCTTTTCTGAGCAGGGATTCTGTGGTTGCAAGAGTCTCACACTAAGCAAGGAGTTTGACTACATGACCCCCTAGATTTGCAGTGTCCAACTGGGTGATCGTGTGTGTGCTCCTACTTTTTATACTCTTTATTGTGCAATCCCATACATATTATATGCTCAGAACCCTTTGAGATCAATGCATCTCACTCCCAAGGAACTGTGAATAAAACTGTATTGCAGCCTGGATTATCTTAAATCTGCAAATGTACAGTGGTACCTCAGGTTACATACGCTTTCAGGTTACAGACTCCGCTAACCCAGAAATAGTGCTTCAGGTTAAGAACTTTGCTTCAGGATAAGAACAGAAATCTTACTCTGGCGGCGTAGTGGCAGCAGGAGGCCCCATTAGCTAAATTGGTGCTTCAGGTTAAGAACAGTTTCAGGTTAAGAACGGATCTCTGGAACGAATTAAGTACTTAACCCGAGGTACCACTGTATAAGCAAAAGGCATTTCCTTTTCAGTTTAGGAAAGTACCGTAAATGCCGCCAGCTGTTTGCCTCAGAAAAGTTCCGTCTGTAATCAAATAAGTTGTCCCTAATCCAAAACAGATGACTCGCATGAGCAAAGGTTTTGGAATGGGAACAATGGTGGGATTGAAAAATGATTTAGGGGAAAACGGAAACCGAAACCGAAAGGAGCAGCACTGGAAAGAGTATACTGTATACTGTTAACATATCATAGCAGGTGCTACGCTGGGCTCCTTTGGGAGGAAGAGCAGTCGACACATGAGATAATGATAATAAATAAATTTAATTGTACACTTAGCATGTGCAATTTAGGAAATCTACGGTGTGCCATTGGGAAACCTGATTTCATTCTGATTCAAATCAACTTCCTTTTTTATAATGATGTGTTTGCAAACTTTAAATCAGTGTGACGTAGTGGTTAAGAGCAGTAGACTTGTAATCTGGTGAACCGGGTTCTCCACATGCAGCTGCTGGGTGACCTTGGGCCAGTCACACTTCTCTGAAGTCTCTCAGCCCCACTCACCTCACAGAGTGTTTGCTGTGGGGGAGGAAGGGAAAGGAGAATGTTAGCCGCTCTGAGACTTCTTCGGATAGTGATAAATCCATATCAAATCCAATTTGATATCAAATCCGAACTCTTCACTTCATCAAGGCAATGCAAAGATTTTTAAACTAACACACTGTACATAATCCTTTAATATAAACATGAAGTTTAATCAAGCAGCAGGTGGTATATTTAGTTGTCCATAGACATGCTTACATGCATCGTTGTTTAGGAAATAGACGGTGTGCCATTGGGGGAACTTGATAATAATCAATTGTTCAAATCTGCTCCCCCCGTTTTTTTTCATGATGGTTTCTTAAAAAATAAATTGCTGTTTTGAATTGCCTTAAAGTTTTCAAGCCAACTCACCCTGCTTTACAAGGTCCCCGTGCATAATCCTCTACTAAAAAACACTGAGATTCCTGCATTGCAGGGGGTGAAGCTAGATGATCCTGCGAGTCCCTTCCAACTCTACAATCATATTATTCTGTGATTCTACCAAGTAATAATAAATATCATGTGAAAAGGGAATTCTGGAGTGCAGTTTAACAAAGGGAGAATTGCATGGTTTCCGCTATCCTTCTTGGGCAACATAAACTTGGAAAATTATACAGCCATTGTTTCTGAAATATAATTAGTGCTGCATCAAAGATGTATGCCTCCCTAGAGACGGCTGTCTAGCTTCCGTGTCACCACTAAAATAAACAGGAGAGTTTGCCTGTTTAAAAACACATTATTCCAGAAACCGTGCCATGTGACCGTTCCAGTGGCAAGGCTGCTGTCACTCACATGTCCCTGAATCATTTCTTCTTCTTCTTCTTCAAGTAATTGAACACTTTTTCCACTTCACTGGAAAATCTCAAAAGAGTAAAATAAAAAAAAGAAAAACAAACTCTGCTGAAGTCAGTGACAAATGTTCCATTGGGACCAATGAAATCAGTTGGCGCTCACTGTGATTTTTCCATGAATTAGTGTGGGGGAGATTATGGCCACTGCACAGATGGACTTTCCCTTCCTCTCCCCCCCCCCCATGCAGCCCCCACTCTCAAAGTGTTCCAGAGCATTATTATTTTTTTAGGGGACACGGGAGCTGCAGAGAAGGGGAAACCCATTCTGATAATAATGGTGTCCATTCCACTGGCAGACCCAAAAGTATTTTGCACAAAAAACTCAAGTGGAAAGGGTAGCCTTGTCTCACACTTCACAGTCCTCTCTATCTGAAGGGCCACCTGGTCCATGTGCGGTTTAAAGATAAAGAATTGTGGGGAGGGAGAGCAGATGGGCTTTGGAGTTGGGTACCAGACTGGGCACGTACACAGCTCACTTGGCCACACTCTTCTCCAATATGGTAAGATGTGTTCCTATTTCCATGATAATAATTACTTCAAAATTTACATCTATATACAGTGGTACGTCTGGTTAAGAACTTAATTCGCTGTGGGTTAAACCCCATCACAGGGATTCAAACCACCGACCTTCTGCTCGACAAGCCCTAGGCTCTGTGGTTTAACCCACAGCGCCACCCACGTCCCATCTGAAAACATAACAAACCATTAAACATTAAAAATACCGTTCAGATGTCTGCTAAAGGTTGAATAGTGACTTATCTCCTTGGCTCGGGGGTTGCATAACTCCATACCCTCCAACATCTCTCCAATGAAAATAGGGACATCTTAAGGAAAAGCAGGACATTCCAGGATCAAATCAGAAACTTTGACGGCATCTATAAATCCGGGACTGTCCCTGGAAAATAGGGACACTTGGAGGGAATGAGAACATCACTCAGATAAGTGAACTTGTATGTGTCGCAAATGACACGGTGTCCACTAAAAGTGCTGTTGTGCTACTAAATATTTAAATAAGTATCAGCTTTTTTCACTGTTTTATTAAACACAGGAGCTGGTCACTGAACTCTTCTTCCTCTGTCTAACCTTTGACCATTGGATGGTTTTCCTTTTTGGCTTCTTGAATGCAAATCCTTCAACCTGACAACTTCTTAATTGTCATTTGCAGGCTTAGAAGATGATGGGAATGAAAATGTTCACCATATTCTCTAGCGCTCCTGTAAAAGCTGAGGATTCAAAATCTAAGGTCAAAAGTGAGGACCCCAAGCCTTCAACGTCTTCCGAATCAGAATTTGACTCCACGTCAATCGAATCCTCGACAGAAGAAGCTCCGCCGAAGGACAAGGTGAAAACTGAAAGTCAAGGGTTGCCTTCGAAAAACAATGCCACATGCCATTGTACTCCTGAGCAAAATAACAAGAAGAAAAAGAAGAAAATGAAGAGGGGACTCCTTGATGGTCTGAAGTACTTTGCACTTGGGGAAAACAGAATAAAACCCTCAAGACCAGAGAAGGACCCTCCAAATGAAAAGGAAAGCAAACCAGTTACAGGTACACTATGACCACCCCGAAGGACCACCTGCCCCCAACATAAATTTGTCCATCAATTAAGATTCTCTTCTGACCAAATTTATTGGTCTCTTAGAGCAGGGGCTTCCAACATGGTCTCATGGGCGCAACGGTGCCCTTTTACATATGTTTCCAAATGTATAAAATACATTTAGAAATGCATACTCAGAGAAAAGAATGTTTTATAAAAATGTTTTCTCGTATAATAAAGAAAATGCATTCAAAAGCATGTACAGTGGACGCTGGGGTTATGAATGTGATCCGTGCAGGATGCACATTCACAACCCGTGTCTGCGCGTGTGCACATGAGTGGGTTGCAACTCAGCGCTTCTGCGCATGCGCAACCGCCGAAACCCGGAAGTAACCCATTCTGGTACTTCCAGGTTTTGGGGGTCCGCAACCCAAAAAAATACAACCTGAAGCGGCTGTAACCCGAGGTATGACTGTACTTATATACGTATTTAAATACAGATTTTTCTGCAATTTTTTTAAAACCTAAGACTGATGCGGAAAGAGGATAGGACAGAGTTATGAATGAACACACGTGAACTTGGCATGGGCTGATCCCTCCATCCCTGGGTATCAAGAGTATTGATCCTTCCTGTGTCACTGATCTAAAAATGCAAGAGGAGAAAGCAATAGAGCCCATGCATGGCAAAAAGAAAGCTAGAACATTAGGGGAAATCTGCCAGCTCAACCCTTTGCTTGCTTTGCTCATTTTCTACTTGCAGGGAATCATAGACTCAAGGGGAGTGAGGACTCATTAGGACCCACAGCTCCAGGTGTTGAAGCTAGAGGCAGGAAGCAGTTTAGGTGTTTATGTGAACACCCCCTCCAAGATCTTGCAGCCTGCCACATTGAGCGTTTTTAAGTGCTTTACATAAATAAGCAAGGAACCACAAATGCGTTCGCCAGTGGTGAACACCACTTTTGCTCTGGGAGAGCTCAAAGAGCGACTCTTCCCTTCTCCCAGACCTGGAGAAGAGTGAGGGCTCTCCATGATGCCAAGCTCTCAGAAGCATAAGAGAATGGCACTACCAATTCTGCTCTGAAGGCACTTAGAAAACTGTGAGATTCCTTGTTTTTGTTTAGTCGTGTCTGACTCTTGGTCCGTGACCCCATGGACCAGAGCACGCCAGGCACTTCTGTCTTCCACTGCCTCCCGCAGTTTCGTCAAATTCATGTTGGTAGTTTCTAGGACACTGTCCAACCATCTCATCCTCTGTCGTCCCCTTCTCCTTGTGCCTTCCATCTTTCCCAACATCAGGGTCTTTTCCCAGGGAGTCTTCTCTTCTCATGAGGTGGCCAAAGTATTGGAGCCTCAGCTTCACGATCTGCCCTTCCAGTGAGCACTCAGGGCTGATTTCCTTCAGAATGGATGCGTTTGATCTTCTTGCAGTCCATGGGACTCTCAAGAGTCTCCTCCAGCACCATAATTCAAAAGCATCAATTCTTTGGCAATCAGTGAGACTCCTTGCTCTCCTGTATATATACCCAGGGCACTCCCATTGCTGGTTTGTAAAGGCATGTGCTCATGACATGAGCTACAAGCCGCCTCTGTCGTGTAGTTTCTTGAGAAATAGTGTGTTTTGATGCATTCCGCCTAAAATCAGCTTCTATCCCATATGAAAACATAAGGCATATGAAGCCATCCATGCCCTCTATCTGCCCACTGGTGTGGACGAAGAGTAGGCAACTTGTAAATACATCCAGCCACACTGAACATTATAATGATAAGCAGAAGTGATTTGAAATGCTGCAGCAGCATCGACTTTGCTGTGTTTTAAGCTAGTGATGTGTACACATCCCCAGTGTACACCAGGGTTTCCCATACTTGGGCCTCCAGCTGTTTTTGGACTACAACTCCCATCATCCCTAGCTAGGAGGTCCAGTGGTCAGGGATGATGGGAGCTGTAGTCCCAAAACAGCTGGAGACCCAGGTTTTGGAAACTCTGGTGTACGCTAAGGCAGGAACTCAAACACCCACCCCAACTCAGGCATGACAGTCCCGCGTTCACTGTCTTGAGCTCATTGTAATGTCTGAAGACTCCCTTGGCAGAGGAAGAGTCCTGGCAAGATCACATTCTCTCTGGCTACCAGTTACTGGAAACAATAACATAATTTGCTGGAAACAGGGACAAGACATCTATCGTTTCTACTCTCAAATTATGAGCTGTGCATACGTCTATGGCCTAGGACCCTCGTACCTACGGGTGCGCCTCTCCCAGTATGCCCCACGGAGAGCCTCAAGTGGTCCCAGGTCCTAAGGAAGTTAGATTAGCTTCAACCAGAGCCAGGGCCTTTTCAACTCTGGCTCCGGCCTGGTGGAATGCTCTGCCCCATGAGACCAGGGCCCTGCAGGATCTGATTTCTTTCCGCAGGGCCTGTAAGACAAAGTTGTTCCGCCTGGCCTTTGGCTTGGAGCCAATTTGATTCCCTCCCCCTCTTTCTTTTTCTTTTATCCTCCTGTGATGAGGCTTTTAATATTTTAATGTTTCAATATTTTAATGTATTTTAATCTTGTTTTTAAGTTGTATTCATTCAACTTGTTTTATTATTGCTTGTTGGCCAGGGTATAAATTATTATTATTATTATTATTATTATTATTATTATTATTACTGCGGGGTGTAAGTTAAATTCATGGACATATGAAATTTGAATCTCCATGTTATTGGGTACCAAGTTAGTCTTCCTTTTGTTTTGCCAGCTGACCAAATCAGGGAGCTGATTAAAGATCAAAGATTCTTCGAAGCCAGCCAACATCTCCTGGCCATGGAGAGGGACTGCAGCAGTGACTCTGGCAGCAAGCGCAAAGAGGACCATGTCGACCATCAGAGTGAAATTGAAGATCTCTTTGGGCTTTTGAAGCAAGAGGTCCTCAGGATCATCCGTTCGTCCGTTAGCATCGCAAAGGCTGAGCCAGAACTCCTGAGGGATGCAGTGAGGACAGTAGCAGAACAGGTGGAGGAGGACAGGAGATGCACGTTGGAAGAAAAGGCATCTGGGAAAGCTGCGCATTGCCGGCCCAGAAGATGGAAGGACGAGTGGAGGAGTACGGTCCAGGAGTCCGTAACCGACAGAATGAAGGAGCCTCCGTTTGACAGCAACGAGGGCCTCTCGACAACCGCCCACAGCTTCCTGCACATGGGGAAGGCTATGAAAGATGACCTGATCACTGTGGTGAAATACATCAAGGGCCATTACCCGGAGGACTTCCAAGTGTGCAGCACCTATGCGCAGTTCTACCACAAGTGCTTCTCTTCTCAGATCGAGATGGTTGCCCAGTTCGAACTGGGCAGGAAGGACACTTATCTCCTCCTCACCTGGGTGCAGAATATCTATCCAAAGTAAGTAGCAGTTTTGCCCTGTGTCCAGGTTACGCTGCAAGTCTGGCCAGCCCAAAAGCAGATAGTGTGCCTCTCTGTTCACTGGCTGAACCGTTTCCTCTTTCCCACATCTCAAATTCTGCATCGAACACCACAGGCAGCTGGTTCATAAAGAGTCAGACCATTAGTGCATCTAACTGTCAGTTGCTCTCAGGGCTTCAGACAGAGATATTACTCAGGTCTACCTTTTGCATAGGGACGTGGGTGGCACTGTGGGTTAAACCACAGAGCCTAGGATTGCCAATCAGAAGGTCGGCGGTTCGAATCCCCGCGACGGGGTGAGCTCCCGTTGCTCGGTCCCTGCTCCTGCCAACCTAGCAGTTTGAAAGCACGTCAAAGTGCAAGTAGATAAATAGGTACCACTCCAGCGGGAAGGTAAACGCCGTTTCCATGCGCTGCTCTGGTTTGCCAGAAGCAGCTTAGTCATGCTGGCCACATGACCCGGAAGCTGTACGCCGGCTCCCTTGGCCAATAAAGCGAGATGAGCGCCGCAACCCCAGAGTCGGCCACGACTGGACCTAATGGTCAGGGATCCCTTTACCTTTACCTTTTGCATGAGAAGAGTGTGCTCTACTACCGAGCTATTCTGGACCTTCCCCTTTACACTCTGCACTCAAAATGAGTTGTGCTGTTGACTAGGCTGTGGCTCAGAGCATCTGCTTTGCATGCAAAAGCCTCTGCTTCAACCCCCAAGCTCTCCAGGCAGGGCTGGGAATGTGCCCTGTCAGAAATCCTGGAGAGGCTCTGTCAGTCAGCATAGACAGAACTGAGCCAGATGCCCCAATGGTCTGACTCAGCAAAAGGCAGCTTCCTATGTTCCTCGAACCAATAAAAGAGATGGAGAGTTGCTTGCTTGTGCTCAGTTCACATCCTTTAATGCTGAAGGAACACTGCAGAAAATGGAATTGAGGAATGAGATTCGAAAACATGTTTCGCATGTTTACTAGGGCTTTCAGGCCTTCTTTTCCCCACACCCTTAAAAAATGCTGGTTCTGAAGGTTAAGGAACTGCAGAAGCAGAATTTCAACAATCCAGGCATCCAATGAAATGTAGGCATGTTTGGGGGGGCGGTGTACAATGCAGGAGAGGCTGAGCCAGGGCAAACAGGAACTGAGCAGAACAACTTCCTGTGCATAGTCTGATCTAGTATATGGATCATTCCATTGATCAGAATGGGGAGACAGGGCTCAAGTGACTGTGGCACGTTCTGCTGCCGCATATTTGGATGCTTTTGATGGTGATGATGAAGGAAGGTGAGGACAGGTAACCTCACCTAGGCCCCAGGTCACCCCCCACCAAAGCAGGCTCAAAGCTTCTCAAAATCATTTTCTCAGCAGCTAAGCATCAGAAACATTCCGCTCTGCTGTAACAAAGGTAGAGAACAGTCCATTGTTTCTCAGGCCTTTCTCATGTCTTCTGGCCTTGCTAAAGAACCACATTGCAACTTACTTTCTGTCCAGGAACCATGCCAGAACAAGAGATTGAAACATATCTGAACATGCTGAAAACCCCTTGGCTTCTCACCCGCCCCCCCTTGCCTGGGAAGGGTGCAAAGAGTCCACAATAGTCCCAAGACAGCTTTCTGTTCATGCTCAGAGGAACTCCTGAGGGAGGAGAAAGGGGGAGGGAACTGGAAAGGGGTATATATGCTTGTGCACATGATTGTGAACTCATGCATGCTTTTTGTGACTTATCACACTTGCTCCTTCTACCAGTTCATGGATGTTAGAAATAAAAGCCTTTCCTCCGAAACTATTCCTTGAGTGTCTGTTGACTCCCACTTCCCTTTCCCAGGCGCAATATTTTTCCCACCCGAGGGCAAAGCCTCATAAGGCTACAATGACAAAATATATACCGTGTTTTTCCTTGTATAACATGCCACCGTGTATAACATGCCCCCTATTTTTGGGGAACCAAATAAAGAAATCCCCCATATGCACTATCCATGTATAAGACGACCCCCTAATTTTAAACTTGAAAAAATAGGGGGGGGGGAATATTGTCTTATACACGGGGAAAATACGGTGGGTGGGTGTGTGTGACACCCATTTTGATTCTAATGGGAGTCATTAAGCAACGGTTTGCAGCGGCATGGGGGTGTGGCTAAACATTTCAAATATTTCTGGTAACCCAATTGCCACCAGGTCAGGTTCGAAATCCTTGTGTTAATTCGCAAAGCCCTATATAACTTGGACCCAAAGCTCCTTACAGACTGCCTGATTCCTTGTGTTCCAACTTGACCACAGGGGTCTTTCCATGGGGCACTTTTGGGGATCTCACATGCCCCTGAGATTTGGCTTCAGTGTGACAGGCCCTGTTTCCCACAGGCATCAGGTTGGCCACTGTGAGAACAGGATGCTGGACTAGATGGGCCCTTGGCCTGATCCAGAATGTCCTTATGTCCTTATGACTACAGTGGTACCTCGGGTTATGTACTTAATTCGTTCCA
Source organism: Podarcis tiliguerta (assembly GCF_965153285.1). NCBI lineage: Eukaryota > Metazoa > Chordata > Lepidosauria > Squamata > Lacertidae > Podarcis > Podarcis tiliguerta. The sequence goes on from NC_139534.1 coordinate 120,561,524, forward strand.
GAGGTCCGTACTTAACCTGAAACTGTTCTTAACCTGAGGTACCACTTTAGCTAATGGGGCCTTCTGCTGCTGCCGCGCCGCAGGAGCACAATTTCTGTTCTCATCCTGAAGCAAAGTTCTTAACCCGAGGAACTATTTCTGGGTTAGCGGAGTCTGTAACCTAAAGCATCTGTAACCTGAAGCATCTGTAATCTGAGGTACCACTGTATTTCACTTGAACTCCAATTCCCTTTCAGGTTTCTTGTGTGTTGAAAAGCAGTTCCATTCTTAACGAGTCCTTTAAAATCCTTTCCCCACCACTGTTTCAGTGCCTCATGCAAAGTACTGTGCTTGAGTCCCCAATAAAGAATTTGCTGGGATCAACTGTTTGCTCAAGGCTGTGAACAAGTCAGAAATGTAAAAACACTGGCTATACAACGTAGACCGGCTTCACATTGGAGCCAAGTATTCTGTGGCTATTCAGTCAAGTCTGCTTTCATATCTGTTGTTCTTTGGGAATCGGAATAAGCAGCTGCCATGAACTGCAAGGGATGTGAATGTGATCTTCTTTTGTCATTTCAGTGAAATCAGAAACCACCCCATTTTAGTGAAAGACTTAGACCAAGCCCATCTCGGAAGCCTTTTGCCACTCAGGCAGATCAAACAGTTTGAAGCGGCGTACCTGACTAACGAAGTGGTAAGAGGCCTGTTTGTTTTTTATTCGTAATCTGTCCAGGCACTGTTACAAAACGGTTTTTGTAGTCTACCCAATTTGTGTTTGAGGAAATAAGAGTGCCTTTTCACTTTCTGCTATGTTTATCATGGCCCCTATTGTGTTGTAATAGGAGATCCCGAAGTAAGAGGGTGTGTCATACTATATAGGAGTTGGCCCGGCCTTGTTCAAGGCAGGCACAATTGTCCGCTGATGTGAGTCCAATCATAGCTGGTGCTCAGGGTAGGCTCAGATTCTCTGCGCTAAAATAATGTGACCGCCTAGTACCCACATTCCTACGGGACCACCTCTCCTGGTATGCCCCACCTTAAAGTCCACAAATGACAACATTTTGGAGGTCCCAGGTTTCAAGGTGGTTAGATTGGTCTCACCTAGGGCCAGAGCCTTTTCAGTACTGGCCCCGACTTGGTGGAACGCTCTGTCACAAGAGACTAGGGCCCTGAAGGACTTGACATCTTTCTGCAGGGCCTGCAAGACAGAGCTGTTCTGCCTGGCCTTTGGTTTGGACTTAGTCTGACCCTTATGTTTCCCTCTCCTTATGGTTTTGATCTATGGGCTACTTTTAAAATGAGGCTGCATTTTAAATTGCATTTTAACCTGTATTTTAAATTGGTGGTTTTTTCCCCTATTATGTTTTTAATGTAATTTTAATGGTGTTAGCCACCCTGAGCCTGGCTCTGGCCGGGGAGGGCGGGGTATAAATAAAATTTATTATTATTATCATCATCATCTTGTATGTGAAATGAACGTATGTGTTGCGGGGGGGGGAGGGGGGAGAGAAAGAATTGTGAGATGGACCATTTTGCAAAATGCCTTGCAAACCTTCTCCCAAGCACACAGGAGCTTAATTTGAAGCAAATCTCTCTCTCTCTTTCTTCTTTTTCCCAACTATCCATGTTCTATTTTTGTTAGTGGTTGTGGAAGCAGGGATTATTTTTTATTCTTCTTCTTTTTCTATGCCACTTTTTGTTCCAAAGCGGCTTACAAACAAAAGATAAAAATAACATAAATCGTATGAAATACTTAACAAATCATCAGTAAAACAATCCCAAATCCCAAATAAAACAATTACCATCTATGTAACACTATTAACAAAACAACTAAAAAATAAGCTAAACATCACAGTTACACCAAAAATCATATTATAGGATACACAAAGTACAACAGCATTCATATCTATAAAACAATATTAACAACATTAACAAAATAGCAACAAAACAAAGTGTTGAATTTGTACATGTGCTCTCCCCTCCGCCATGACTCATAAACTTTCATTCTATTCAATGCATCAAAATACACCTGCATACAAATGCCACCTTTCTATGTGAGAATTTGTGGTTATTCTTGGAAGAATTTTTTTAAATGGGGTTTATAATCTGCCCTTCACCATATATAGTTCCAGGCTAGGGAAACACACAATAAAACAGGAAATAACAACACTCTAAAATCAGTATTCCGAACATTAAATGATAATCATACAATCACAAACAACATTCCATGTGAGCAGGCAAACAAAAGACAGGTGAAACAGCTCATAGAGGCAAATCTCATTCCTTCCCAAAGGGGACAGCTGAACAGGTGAAGAGAAGGACAGGGCTCCTGGCCCTTTAATAGTTGTGTAGAAGCTACTTGTACTGAAATGTCCCTTTCTATGCAACTAAATGTGTAGGAGTCCTGCCCTTTTTTGCATCTGGCCAACTTAAAGTTGAATTCTGGACCTTAAGACCCTTCAGACACTTTTGATTGGCCCTGCAATTGGTGACACTGCTGCTAATCTGTGTTTTGGTGTTTTCTTCTTTCCTTATATAGGATGCTGCTAAACGCTCCCTGGCTAACTGTCTGCAACTGGAAGTCAAGAAATGGGCAGAGGGAAACGAACCACCAAAACTAGCTGGTCACTATCACAGTGAACTTCATATAGATGCCATCCAGGTAATAAAATATGTGCATACGTGTGTGTGTGTGTGGTATATATGAAATACACACAGAGAGAGAAATACACAGAGTTACACCATCAGCTGTTTGAAATAAATGCTTTCCTTCTGCATAGGGAACTTATCTCACTTGCCCTTGCCTGAATTAAAATTTGGATTTAGTATTATGTCAATCAATCTCAACAGGGACACGGGTGGCGCTGTGGGTTAAACCACAGAGGCTAGGACTTGCTGATCAGAAGGTCGGCGGTTCAAATCCCTGTGACGGGGTGAGCTCCCGTTGCTCGGTCCCTGCTCCTGCCAACCTAGCAGTTCGAAAGCATGTCAAAGTGCAAGTAGATAAATAGGTACCACTCCGGCGGGAAAGTAAACAGCTTTTCTGTGTGCTTCTCTGGTTCGTCAGAAGCGGCTTAGTCATGCTGGCCACATGACCCGGAAGCTGTACGCCGGCTCCCTCGGCCAATAAAGTAAGATGAGCACCCCAACCCCAGAGTCGTTTGCAACTGGACCTAATGGTCAGGCGTCCCTTTACTTTTAATCAATCTCAACAGATCCTGGAAGTCAATAAAATTTGTCCCCTGAGATAGGGAAGGCCTCCCCCAAAAAACCCTCATCTTAGAAGGCCATATTCTACAGATTTTCTGCAACAGGAATAAATGCTATTTGACTGTGCCACCTTAAATTTATCTGATTAATCTCTGTTACATTTGCCAGTGATCAGCTGAGGATATAAACTGCATGGTCAGGCCAGAGAGGTGACATATCTAGAACGAAGTGAAACAGAGTCCCACCTTTGATGGAAAATAGCAGTGAAGCAGGGGGCAGGAGTTCCCATCCTCTTCCCTTTTTGTCCCTCCCTCCTTCCTGTCGCCATTTTCCTTTATCCCCTATGTGCTTCTTATACTGCACAGCCACATTCCCTGATCCAATGCATAGCTGGATGCACTTGAGGAACGCTGGAATAGTGGATTGAGGACCTAGGATGTCACTTCCAACTCTTACGATTCTAAATCCTGTTAAAATCAGTGGGAAGTGAAGCACAATTCTGTGTATGTTGAACGGGACTTACTGCTTGCCATTCAACCATCTGAGTTTGCGCTTAGAGGGAATGAGAAGGATAGCCGACCTAAGACCTTCGGATGAAGGGTGTTGCGTGTTGAGGTCCCCAAGCCACCCCAATAACTCACACATCACACATAATTTCTGTTTAAGGTTTTTGGCATAATTTTGGCCACAACTTTATTAAAATGCAAGCAATGTGAGTGGTTGCTTAGGCATTGGTTGCGACTATATGACCCCGCAGGACGCGGGTGGCACTGTGGCACTCAGTCCCTGCTCCTGCCAACCTAGCAGTTCGAAAGCACGTCAAAGTGCAAGTAGATAAAGAGGTACCGCTCTGGCGGGAAGGTAAATGGCGTTTCTGTGCACTGCTCTGGTTCGCCAGAAGCAGCTTTGTCATGCTGGCCACATGACCCGGAAGCTGTAACGCCGGCTCCCTCGGCCAATAAAGCGAGATGAGCGCCGCAACCCCAGAGTCGGTCACGACCGGACCTAATGGTCAGGGGTCCCTTTACCTTTATCTGACCCCGCACGGGTACAGACTGACATTTGCACACCCGCAAAGTCAGAAAGGGAAAACATTTTGGGGAGAAATGAAGCTGGGCACCAGACCCTCACCTCTCCCCGCATGCTCCCAGAGGCTTGTGCGGCCCAAGCCCAATGCCAGGGTTCTTGGACGAAAGCATGGCCCTGGATTCCTCTAACGGAATTCCCTTGCAGCACCACCATTGGAGGGGTAGGCACTTACCCCTCCACCAACCAATTTTTTAACCAATGCCTAACTGCAAACCTTACAAGTTGTGACGATTTGCTAGGCAGTAGGCAAAAACCAAATGGCTCCTGCCAATCAGCCAAATGGACAAAATTCCTACCAAGCCCCTGCCCCAAAAGCAGGCGACCCCATGACAGGCATAGCAAGGTCAAGCGCAAAATCCCCAGTTCAGGGAGAGTGGGCGGGTGATCCGGTGCACGCAGCAAAAGAGAAAGCCCAAAGCTGCGTGCCTGATATTTAAAACCTTTGAGCCCAACCCACAAATTGGTAACATCGAAATCCTCCCAGAAACACAAGTACCCAATCACAGCCTGTGGCCATCCAAACAGATCTGCCCAGCAACAGGGGGGTGGCCTGCTAGACCCCACCGCAACACGTGCTCTCTATTAAGGAGAACACACTGTATACAAATTTAATAAATAAAGAATGATCATAGAATCTGAGCAACTGAACACATGTTGCTTGAAACCACAGGAGGGGAGGCTGCCACCGGTCCATCCATGCCTCTGTCTGTAGAGCATGTGGCTCTCAATCTCAGGTTCATGGGTTTGAGCCCCATGTTGGGCAAAAAGATTCCTGCATTGAAGGGGGTTGGACTAGATGACCCTCAGGGTCCCTTCCCAGCGCTGCAAGTCTGTGGAATCTTTGGAATCCAGGCCACCACTGTTCTTATGTTCTTAACTACGGATTGCCGGATATTAAAGTAGGAGCTGCAGTGCTGACTCTTGGAATTTTGTGTGTGTGTGTTTTTTTAGATTATCCACAACAAACAGAAAGAAGCTGAAGGCATTTCCGCAGAGCTTGGCAAGCAAATGTCAACGCTGGTTTTGGAAGAGCTCCTGGCCTTTCTGCAAAGGTAGGGTAGCAAGGTCACGAAGGAATGCGTTTCAGATCATGTCAGCGCAGGCTCTGAATCAGATAATAATAAATAATAATAATTTTTATTTATACCCTACCCTCCCCAGCCAAGGCCGGGCTCAGGGCGGCTAACAAGCAATAATAAAAACAAGTTGAATGAATACAACTTAAAAACAAAATTAAAATACCACATTAAATATGGAAACATTAAAATATTAAAATGTAGCCTCGTCACAGGAGGAGAAAGGAAAAGAAAAAAGAGGGGGAGGGAATCAAATTACAGACAGAAAGAAATCAGATCCTGCAGGGCCCTGGTCTCATGAGGCAGAGCGTTCCACCAGGCCGGAGCCAGTGTTGAAAAGGCCCTGGGCCCTGGTTGGGGCTAATCTGACTTCCTTAGGGCCCGGGACCACTAGGGTGTTGCTATTTATGGACCTTGAGGCTCTCCGTGGGGCATACTGGGAGAGGCGGTCCCGTAGGTATGAGGGTCCTAGGCCGTGAAGGGCTTTAATGGTCAAAACCAGCACCAGATGCCAGCTTTCTCGATAATAAATTTTATTAGTTTTCGATTACCATAATCCAATAATAGCCGAATTATATCAATGCCGAATTATATACAGATGCCAACTTTCTAACCCTTATCTCAATCCCCCACTGGCTCTCTAGCTACAAGAAGGCACTGGACATTTTCATGAGGGAGAAGAAGAACAACCAATACTTTGAAGCAACAGTAGTTACAAACATGAACAGTTGCTTGGGTTTTCGGTAAGTAATGAATGGCAACGCTATCGTTTTGCAATACACATAGTGGGAGGGTCAAGTACATGGGAGCTGTGAGAATTGGGACTGATGGGAATCGAAGTCCAAAACATCTGGTGGGCACCAGCTTAGCAAAGGCTGTCACAGGGGGTCAGCCAGACTTAATTTAGGCCGGAATCCCATGTTTCCCCATGGCCGGTACTGGGTGCCTCTGCAGACATATCAGTGACTAGCATCTATAAAATGATTCATACTTCAGTTGTCCAACCCAATTCCAGAAGACGGAAGCTTTGTTTATGTAATGAATATGGTCAAACGGATGAACGTCACCAATGCTACAGTGCCATACTACATCCCTGCAGGGTGGGTTGCAGTGTTTCAGTGGAGACCCAATTATATGTAGTTTTTTAATTCCTATTTTGAATGCAAATAAACATGCAGCTTCCAAGTACCATCTGAAAAAAGGCACAACCTTCCTTTCATAAATAGGAAGGAACACTTTCCCTAATATGGTTTTCCACACCAGGCATTTTAAGGGTGCCCCTGAGCACATGCAGAGTGGTTTTGTGTTGTTACATAAGTTACAGGGAACCAGGCAGAGGGCCTTCTCGGTGGAGGCGCCCACCCTGTGGAACGCCCTCCCACCAGATGTCAAAGAGAAAAACAACTACCAGACTTTTAGAAGACATCTGAAGGCAGCCCTGTTTAGGGAAGCTTTTAATGTTTGATGGACTACTGTATTTTAATATTTTGTTGGAAGCTGCCCAGAGTGGCTGGGGAGACCCAGCCAGATGGGTGAGATATAAATAAATCATTATTATTATTATTATTATTATCATTATTATTATTATTATTATTATTATTATTATTATTATTATTTGATGTTGTATATTGGCTAAGAGGAAAGCTCCACCTCTGTCATAAATCCATTAATTTAGTTTGCTAGGCTTACATGACAAGGTAAGGGGCCCTGTGGCACTTTACAGGCAAGCAAACATAATTTGTTAATGATTGGGGGGGGGGTTGCACCATTGCTTAGGAATTTGATGGCACTGGGTTTATCTGCATTCTACCAGTATGGCTCATGGGACGCAGATGGCGCTGTGGGTTAAATCACAGAGCCTAGGACTTGCTGACTCTCAAAAGATCGGCGGTTCGAATCCCTGCGACGGGGTGAGCTCCCATTGCTCGGTCCCTGCTCCTGCCAACCTAGCAGTTTGAAAGCACGTCAAAGTGCAAGTAGATAAATAGGTACTGCTCTGGCGGGAAGGTAAACAGCGTTTCCGTGCACTGCGCTGGTTCGCCAGAAGCAGCTTAGTCATGCTGGCCACATGACCTGGAAGCTGTACGCCGGCTCCCTTGGCCAATAAAGCGAGATGAGCGCCACAACCCCAGAGTCGGTCACGACTGGACCTAATGGTCAGGGGTCCCTTTACCTTTACCTTTACCAGGATAGCTCAGTTGGTAGAGCAGGGACTCTTCATCTCAGGGTTGTGTGTTCGAGCCCCGTGTTGGGCAAAATATTCCTGCATTGCAGGAGGTTGGACTAGATGACCCTTGGTGTCCCTTCCGACTCTACAATTCTATCATTCTATGAGTTCATCAACTGCCGCTGCAAGAGCAGAGTTAAAGGCAGCAGGTGACACCATGAAACAATGGCAGGACAAACCACAGCTTCTTTCTTTCTTCCCTCCAGGTCCCACGCTGAAAAAACATCAGGACAGGACTATATCCGAGTGAAAATTGTTAATGCCCTTAGTGACATTGAGACCGCTGGCTGTGATGTGCTCGTTCAATGTGTGGTTCAGGAACTGCAGGTAACCCTACAGCTGCGTGATACACCTCTGGGTTTGCCCTGTGGATAGCTCAATCAGCAGAGCATGAGACTCTTAATCTCAAGGTTGTGAGTTCGAGCCCCACGTTGGGCAAAAAACACCTACAAGGCAGGGGGTTGGACTAGATGACCCTTGAGGTCCCTTCCGACTCTACAATTCTGTGATTCTACTACAGTATATTGAAGGTGGCAGAACTGCCGCTCCTAGGACAACACCACTCAGCCAGTTAAAGGGTGTGCATTGAAAGAGGATTAAAAGAAATAACTCACCACTCTGGAAACTTATACAGAGGGCAGTATAATAAAATTACAAAACAAATTATAACGAATAAGGCGTCCAAAAAGGGCAGTAAGAACTTGGTTCTTGCTTTTCTCCTCCCTTCTGCCATTCATGCATCAGGGCCGGAGCATCAACCATTGGCCAATATTTTTTATTGTCTGAGGCAAAGGGCATTGAAATATACTCGGAGTCGAGTGCGGATTTCATGTTCTTTATTCAGCTCATAGTGGTGAGGAGGAATGGAAGTTCCCCCAAAACGTCTGCTTTATATACCTTATTTACACAATGGGCCCCACGTGATTGGCTAATTCCGGGATTCTCCTGTAGGCCAATCAGGTTGCGGATTCACTTCCACCTGGAGCTGGATTGGGTGGCTCCTGTGGACCAATCAGACTGCGGCATTCTGAGTACTATTGTTCTAGGACTAATCAGACTGCTGCATTTTGGATCCTATTCAACTCAGTACATAACAGGCAAGATGGCACCCTCTCCTTATTCCCACTGTACCAGTGGCTAAATCTCACTTCAGCCCTGACAGCACTTCAGAATATCATCCTCCACTCTACTGACAGGCAGCTTAGTCTCTGTCCTCCAACAGAGAGGAGCAGCCCTGGGGCTTAGGAGGAATAGCGGGGAGGCTGCTATTGCTGCCGTCCCCCAGCATCTGCCGCCTAAGGCAGCTGCTTCACTTTGCCTAATGATGGGGCCGGCACTGCCCACAAGCCTGGAGAAGGTCAGCCTGTTCTTGCCGTTCCTCTTCGCCACTGCAGCCGGCTTGCTCTGCTGCCTCTTGATCTGGTGAGGAAATGGGATGAGCAAGGAAACAACCTTACTGGATGGAAGTGAGACGGAGCTTCCACTGCCTGCTTGCTCATTGTCTCTGTCTGGGAAGCAAGTTGTCGCAAGGTGAGGCAGAGGAGGAGGAGCTGGCAACAACAGACTGATGGGGAATAAGACGGAGGGTGAGGACCTTCTTGCCCAAGGCCTCCACCCCAAATCTGGAGCCAGCATCACCAGGTGAAAAAGAGGAAGGGGTTCCTGGACCTTTAATAGCACCTGCTAAAATTCCCTCTTCTGCACAACTCTTAACAGTGCAGGAGTCCTGTCCCCTGTTTGCATCTGGCCACCCTTGTTGCATAGAATCATAGAATCATAGAGTTGGAAGAGACCACAAGGGCCATCGAGTCCAACCCCCTGCCAAGCAGGAAACACCATCAGAGCACTCTTGAAATATGGTTGTCAAGCCTCTGCTTAAAGACCTCCAAAGAAGGAGACTCCACCACACTCCTTGGCAGCAAATTCCACTGTCAAACAGCTCTTACTGTCAGGAAGTTCTTCCTAATGTTTAGGTGGAATCTTCTTTCTTGTAGTTTGGATCCATTGCTCCGTGTCCGCTTCTCTGGAGCAGCAGAAAACAACCTTTCTCCCTCCTCTATGTGACATCCTTTTATATATTTGAACATGGCTATCATACCTTAACCTCCTCTTCTCCAGGCTAAACATGCCCAGCTCCCTTAGCCGTTCCCCATAAGGCATCGTTTCCAGGCCTTTGATCATTTTGGTTGCCCTCCTCTGGACACGTTCCAGTTTGTCAGTGTCCTTCTTGCGATGGACCCAGCCTGGAAGGAGAAGGATCAGTGAGAATTGTCTGAGGTTACTGGTTGCCCTCACTGGTCACCAATCTTAGTAATGTAGCTTACCATATTTTGAAAGACTTTTCAGCTCCTTTTTCCTAATGTGCAAAAGTAGCAAATTGCAAATGTAGGAAATTCTGTTCCAAAACCTGAACTGTTGCTCTTGTGTTGAACTTTCCCCCAGCCTATTTTTAGAAAGTTTACCCAGAGAAAATGGGCTTCCTGCACTGATATTATTGATGAAATCATAGCAACCGCCATACATCATGTTTCTACGCTGAGAGCTCTCAAAGACCCTCTTCGCCAGGTAAGCTAATGAAAAGGAGGAAGTTTTATGTTTTTTCAAAGACCGGCACTTGGATTAATCAGTTCCTGTAGCCTAAGGCTGAAAATGGGCCGTACAGTGGTACCTTGGTTTAAGAACAGCTTAGTTTATGAACAACTTGGATTAAGAACGTTGCAAATCCGGAAGTAGGTGTTTTGGTTTGTGAACTTTGCCTTGGAAGCAGAACATGTTCCGCTTCCTGTTGAGTGTGTTCCATTTGCAAATTGAGTCCCCCACTGCTATGGGAAAGCACGCCTTGATTTGAGAACGCCTTGGTTTAAGAGTGGACTTCTGGAATGGATTAAGTTTGTAAACAAAGTTCCAAGTTAAAACACTTGGAACTGTTTAAATTGTATTGTTTATGGATAAATTTTGATGTATTGTTTTCGATATGGGCCAATGGCCGCAAATTAAAGAATTTCAGAATTTCATTTGTAAACAAAGGTACCACTGTAGTTTATAAGAGAGTTTAAAACTGAGAAAGGCTTTGTTTTTGATGCTGTACGCACACAGTTCCCTTATGTATGAGTGTAGTGCACCGTGTAGTGTTGGAGAAATTTAAAAAGGCTTCCTAGACTGGAGGTATTGCTCCCAGAAACCCAAAAGAAAAGGGTGGAGAAATATATTGAAATTCAGGGGAGAACTGAAAGGCTGAGGAAAGGGTTTAAACCACCCTTTGTTGATGTTCTGCAGGGATCCAGCATTCACAGTTCTAGACCTTCTGCCGAGCATCTTAAGTTTGGTTCAAAGAAGAGACCTCCTCCGTTTCAATTCCTTGGCCTACCAAACCAGCTGCGCTCACTTATCATTCTCTACTGCTTGTTGTCCTTGACCTTTTTTCAGTTTCAGAAGCTCAAGGGCTTGACCAAACCACAAGAGCCCTTTTCCTTTGAAAGCTTGCTTTTCGTTCCAAAAAGCCAATGTAAACTCACAAGGGAAGGGTCATGCATTCAAATTTCCTACTTTTGTCTTCTTAAAATAATCTACCCAGCTAATCGAGTTAATTATGAGAGCCAACAGTCAACGTGCAGCAGGAACTCTTGAGGGGGGGGGGAGTTTATGGTTCCCATCTGATAGTTCTTATGCTTTGTACATTGTTCGCGGTCATAACTCACTCGATGTTTATTTTTTCTGAAGTCTTTTTGGAACAAATTATGGCCTATTAAGAGAGCCCATAAGCTAACATGGTTACAGTTCAATAACACCCCCCCCCCAAAAAAAAGGTTTTCTGCATTTCAGCTATATAATTTAGAGAGGAGATGTTTCGTTGCTGCTATCATTAAACAAATGGGAACAAAAATTCTTTGCAATCCAGTACAGATCACTCAGATCATCTTCCAGTAAACCCCAATCTGCCTTTTACCCATTCCTGCTCTAGATAATTATAAAAACCAGTTTGTTTTCAGAATAACCAGTTGGACAAGTTTGGAAAGTCTTTCTCTTGGTATTTTTAGAATTCAAGCTATATTGATTTGTGTGTGTCTTCTCTATCCTTCGTCTGATCGCAAAGGACTAACTACTTGCTTCTTTTGCTGTAGGCTGTCGTTGAGAAAATCCACTTCTTTCTGGTCCAAGAGTACATTTCAAGGCTTATGAAGAAGAAGGTTAGCTTGAGGACCCCAGAACTGCAAAAGAACTTGTCTGAGCTTGTCCAACAGCATGCCTCCATTCTGTGCACGTTTTGCTTAGAGAATGTAAGTCTTGTTTTTCACCATGGGCTTTTCGGTCTCAACATGCAGCCCCTGACATTTAGAAGCTACCGCTGCATGCTGTTAGGGATAAGGGAGAAATGTGATTCAGTTTGCATTTAAAGATGAACCCACCTAATTTTCACTTTCTGAAACAATGCACAAAATGAAGCACAGCCATCCTTCGGTGTATGGTTGGGAATAAGCCTTGTTTGACATCCTGACTACTGTAATTCGCTCTACGCGGGGCTGCCCTTGAAGCTGTCCCAGAAACTCCAGCGGGTGCAGAATGCTGCAGCGAGGCTCCTCACGGGGTCTCTGCCATGGGAGCATATTCACCCAGTGCTTTTCAAGCTGCACTGGCTCCCGGTGGAGTACAGGGTCAGATTTAAGGTGCTGCTTTTGACCTTTAAAGCCCTTCATGGCCTAGGACCCTCGTACCTACGGGACCGCCTCTCCTGGTATGTCCCACGGACGACCTTAAGGTCCATATTTAGCAACACCCTAGAGGTCCCGGGCCCTAAGGAAGTTAGATTAGCCTCAACCAGAGCCAGGGCCTTCTCAACCCTGGCTCCGGTCTGGTGGAATGCTCTGTCTCATGAGACCAGGGCCCTGCAGGATCTGATTTCTTTCCACAGGGCCTGTAAGACAGAGTTGTTCCACCTGGCCTTTGGCTTAGAATCAGTTTGATTCCCTCCCCCTCTTTCTTTTTCCTTTCTACTCCTATGAAGAGATTGCACCCTAATGTTTTAATGTTGTATCTTAATCTTTTAAATTGTATTTTAATCAATTTGTTTTTATTATTGGTTGTTAGCCACCCTGAGCCCGGTCTTGGCTGGGGAGGGCGGGGTATAAATAAAATTTATTTTTATTATTATTTATTATTATTATCCTCATTTCTAAAGAAGGGCAGGTCCAAATCATACATTTAAAGCACATGCCTTCTCCAAAAGAATCCTGGGAACTGTCGTTCTCTGTACTCTTAACAAACTACAGTTCCCAGCATTCTTTGGGGAAGCCATTTGCTTTAAATGTGTGGTGTGGATCATCCCGACACATGCACAGGCTGCAGCAAGAGAGTTGACAAACAAAAATGGTGGGAAAGGTGAGGTTAGCTGGACTTGAACCTGCAGTCCAAGTTTAAGGAATCCAAGATCAGGGCAAGGAAGAGGTCAGAACTGCATGAAAGCCACACAGTTGTCCCAACAAGTTGGCATGCCCACCCACCAAGCTTTGAAGGTGAGCTTCCTCGTGAGGCTCCTGGGCCTTGCAAGGCTGTTGAGTGTGCAGACTGAACTGAGGTGGGTGCATCTGTTCCCAGTGACAGATGCGCCACCAGGTCCTGGGCAACCAGGCTGTGCCCCCACTTCTGACCCTGGTTCCTCTACCTCTAATGTTGGGCTGGTGCTCTCCCTCTGTTGCTGTGCTGGTCCCAGGGGCTAACCAAGAGGCGAGGTCCGAGTCCAGTCCGAGGTTGATGGTGTGGTATGGAGGCTGTCCGTCAAAGCTGTAGCTGGGTCCAAGGCGGGGAATCGGGTGGGGTCAGGAACTCTGGCAGAAGAGCAGGACAGGGTGCAGGCAGGAACAGGCTAGCAACAACGTTGCTCCTGCAACCTAGGACTGGGGCTGACTGGCTTTTATCTGCCCCAAGGCGTAGGGTAGCCCCAGATCACAGGTGACTCGCCTCTCCTAGTCTGGAGGCGAGCACTCCTCCTGCAGGAACTTAGTTCCCTCCGCCTCTCTGCCCTGAGCCTCTGCAGCTCAGGAGAGGCTGGAGGGTTACCGAACTCAGAGGCAACCTCAGCTTCCCCTGACGGGGCTGAGAGTGGAGCACCTGCAGGCAATGGGTCCTCCATCACCTCAGGGGCCAGAGCAGACTCAGCTGGTGCCTGCACCTGAGGATCCAGCACAGGTGAGGACCCTTCAGGCTCAGGCCCCAGCCCTGGCTCAGCTGGTTCTGGAGGCGGGGACTCCTGTGCAGGCTGGGATTCCTCAGGTGCAGCCTCTGAGTCGGAATCCCAGGCCATCACAGTTGCTGTGCTCCAGTCTCCAGGGCTGAAGAAGGGAAATGGGATGCCTGTTTCCCCAGCCAGGGCTGCCACACCCTGTTTCTTCCAGCCTCTGTGCCCTGGCCTCAACCCCCTCAGGTCATTCTCTGATTCCTCCTCCTCCATCTCAGCCTTCTGCTTCATCCTTGAGCCCAGCAATGTCTCGGGACTCACAACTCTTGGCTTCCAGTGAACAAATTTTAGCAAAACATATCTTTGGCAAGATATATACCACATCACAGCTGTATATTAAGCTGTTAAAATATTATTTAAGATGTATAATCTGGTAACAAGTATCATGGTTATAACGGAGCCAGATGTCTGTCTTCATATCCACATGTCTTCGGTGTGAAATGTAGACAAGTTAAGCTGGAGTGCCGCAGTGTAGAATTTCTGTGTACTTTTATAGGGCAGAGTATTGAGATGCAAGAAACATGAGCTGAAGAGGTGGGGACATTTTGAGGGTGCCAGATATTCGACATCTGGCAAAAGTTGAAGTGTGTGTTTTGAAATGTTCTTTAGCAGAATAAATAAATAGCAACGTAGTTTTCAACCTGTTTGCCTTCATGGAACATGTTTCCAATATGGCTTGTCTGCCAAGAACCTCCTGAGCAGATTTCTTTGAATATGGTGGGGACTCTGCCTTGAGGGTCTCAGGGTCTCCAGAGCAGTCTAGCCCTTTCCAGCCTTGTGATTCTATATTTTGAGTATATGGGTGGCCTAATTTTTATCTGGGAATCTGCATGTTGACTGACTCAATGTGGTCTTTTTAACTTGATAGGGGTCCACTGCCAAATGGCTGGGTTATGCTCTCCCAAGCCTGGCTGAAATCATCAAACTCCAAGGTACAGATACCGTCATGGTTGAAGTCGGAATGCTTGCCAGTAAATATCCAGATATCAGGTAAGAGGAAAATAATTTATGACCTCACTTCTCGGGTTGCCAAAAGAGAGCCACCCTATGTAGGTCTCCTCAGACGTAATTTGGGCTTGCATAGAATTGCAGCCATTCATTCGGTTTCTTGGACAGGCTCCTCATCCCTGAGCCTCACCAGTTTGCCTTCTGTGAAATGGGTATTAATGTCTATTTAAAGTGGTATCACAGTGCTTTAGCTGCAGGTTGGGAATCTATTCCCACTTCAATGAAACACTTCCACACCTGGCATTTTGCTGGCGAATTGATACTCTAAATTAGAGTGCCAATCCCTCCCATCCCATACATTAAAAGGGTGCTTGTCATTCTGATTGCTGCTAGTCCTCAGGAGTACAGGAGCACAGGAGGCAGAGTTACTGAAATGTTGGCTGTAAACTCCCCGACAGGAAATACCTGTTGAACAACAAGGTCCTTCCTCTTTTAGTCACATCCCGTCACTTGCTGCCTTTCCTGCTAGGAAAGACATGTAGAAACACTATTCGATACGTGTATCTTTTAATATTCTCATCTGCAGGGCAACCAAATTGATCAAGGGGGTAGATTAACTTCCCTATGAGGAAAAGTTGCAGAGTTCTGGTTTCCCCAGCCACTCTGGGCGGCTCCCAACAGAATATTAAAAACATGATGAAACATCACACATTAAAAACTTCCCTAAACAGGGCTGCCTTCAGATATCTACTCAAAGTCAGATAGTTGTTTTTCCTTGACATCTGAAGATGGGGTGCCACTACCGAGAAGGCCCTCTGCCTAGTTCCCTGCAACTGCACTTGACGATGGGGGTGGAGACGCTCCTTCTGGTATATTGGGCTGAGGCCGTTTAGGGCTTTAAAGGTCAGCACCAACACTTTGAATTGTGCTCGGAAACGTGCTGGGAGCCAATGTAGGTCTTTCAGGACCCGGTATTACATGGTCTCGGCGGCCTACTTGCAAACTTACCACAGGTATCTTGGTCAGGCCCTGTAAAAACAGGATGCTGAACTAGATTGGCCATTGGCCTGATTCCTGCAGGCTCTTCTTAGTTTCTTAGATAAATCAGGGACAGTAGTTGAGTTCAGAGAGTTTGGAGTCCCAGATTTGCTCTCTTTCGTTGAATATTTCTACTGCCTCTGTGTTGCTGTATCCTTTCAAATTCTGACACTCTGTGTTTCCTCTTTGACAGCAAGGAGCACCTGTCCGCCATCTTGTACATCAAAGGAAACTTGTCCCGCAATGAAACCAGAAGCATCCTGAGTGTGCTGGACATTGGCGTAACATCTACCTTGCCCCACAAACACTTGTTTTCGACAATCAGGGTGTGATGAGCTTGCCTGTTGCCTCTTGCTTGACTCAAACAGCTGCCATTCATGGGAGACCTGAATTCAGCTCCAGCCTCCTTCCAGACTCAGCCACTTAGTTCAAAAACCAACCCCGGGTCCTAGTTTTGGAAAAAGCGGCTTGATCTTTACTCCGCTACCAGAATGCCAGGATAAAATGGAAGTTGGCTTAGAGGTCCCACCAGATTCAAGGGCCTGTGAAGTCTCCAACATTTCCTCTGCTGCCTCGGTTTTCCCCATCTCGAAAATGGGATGGAATCTCTGTCAGGCTACCTCACCTGGGTGGTGCTGGTGTGATGCTAAAGGGAAGCCTTCGCTTACTGTTCCTTGTTAAAGCACTTGACAGAAAAGCGCAGTAGCTCTTTGCACATGTTTCTTCCTTGAAGGGGAATAGAAAGAATCCTTTGTAAAATGGATGGAGGAAAAGTCCTCAAAATGTAAATAGCACTTGGAATGTGCTCTTGGTTTTTTTTATTAAAAACAAAATGAAGTAGAAACTCCCAGAAGCTTCTTCTTCTGTGAAAAGCCCTTTGGGGCTCTAGACAGATGGCTGTGAAAACCACATGTAAAATTGTGATGTTTCGCTCTATAGTATGTATTGATAAAGTACTAGCATCTTGATGACAGTCTGTGTGATATCAGGATTGCTGTTGGTGTGGCTTAGGGATTAGGTGCTACACTTGGACCTGGGTTCAAGTTTCTGCTTCGGCCACAAACGATGGTTTTCAGGCAAGACGCTCTGTCCCAGCCTCTCTCGTTTTTCTTTTTCTTTTTGTATTTCATTTCTCTTTTTTTAACCTTTCTGTATACCACTTTGATGGCGTCAGTCTATGGAGCAGTTTGTATATAAGATAAACAACCAGCCTCACAAGGTTATTGTGATAAAATCAATGAAGTATTTTCATGTACGCTGCCTTGAGCTGCTTGGAACAAGCAGGATACAAATGTTAATAATAATAATATTAATAATAATATTGTTAATGTATCTATAAAACGATTGTAAATATGCCCCTGTACAGATGTTGCTTCAGTGTTTGCTTGCCAGTCTCCTGGTCCGTAGTGATTGTTTTGCTATCCAGTGGTTGTTGGGGGTTTTTAGTTAAAGCATCCCAAGTTGTCATTGTATACCAAGTTGTACAAAATAAAGATGCACTTACAATATTTAGTAAAGGTGTCGTTGATCTCTTCCCATCCTCCAGCTTTTAGGAGCATGTTTTGAAAGCCAAGGCTTAGAATTTGCCCCCTAGAGAAAGTGGGAAGCAAGAACAGATACGTGGTTAATGCTGGAAGTAAGACAGGAGAGGGAAAAAGTCTGGAAGCTAGAATTTGAAGACAGGGCAGGTCCTACTGTTGGGTAACATGGGACCAAAATTTTTGGGATGCCACTAATCATGGATTTTTACATTTTAGGGAGACCAGAGTATTTGCTACCCACCAACCTCAAGGGGATTTCTTTCTCTTTAATGCTGCCCACCAGATCACAGTTCAAGCCTGGCCCAAAACCCAGGTCAGCACCTGTCTGTGCTGAATTGTTTGTTTGTTTGTTTGTTTGTTTGTTTGTTTGTTGCTTATACCCTGCCCATCTGGCCGGGCCTCCCCAGCCATTCTAGGTGGCTTCCAACAGGATATTAAAAACACAATAAAACATCAAACATTAAAAACTTCCCTAAACAGGGCTGCCTTCAGATGTCTTCTAAAAGTCAGAGAGTTGCTTATTTCCTTGACATCTGATGGGAGGCCGTTCCACAGGGCGGGCGCCACCACTGAGAAGGCCCTCTGCCTGGTTTCCTGTAACCTCACTTCTCACAGGGGGGGAACCGCCAGAAGGCCCTCAGCGCTGGACCTCAGTGTTCGGGCTGAACGATGGGGGTGGAAATGCTCCTTTAGGTATACTGGACCGAGGCCATTTTGGGCTTTAAATGCCAGCACCAACACTATGAATTGTGCTCGGAAACGTATCGGGAGCCAATGTAAGTCTTTCAGGACTGGTGTTCTATGGTCTCGGTGGCCTCAGTGTAACCTGACCCTCAAAGCTGCCACCACTGTTAGATTCACCAAATCCAAGATTCTCACTTTGCACACTGGACATCCCCAATATGCCAAGGAGCATAAGTTAAAGAACCCACTCTGCTTCCTGAAGCCTCAGCAGAGGAAACCAAATATACAGTCACCAGAGAGGTCTGAGACACTGATTTTAGGACCAAGGCTTTAACCATGCAAAAGTGAAGAATGTATGTTTTATTGATTGATAATACTAAAATAGCATCATGGCATGAATCCTGTTGCCAAACAGGAATAAAAGATTTAAGAATCATAATAGTTAAGAATTTAGGAACATCTAGAAAAATGCAAACGCACACAAAAATGGCAAGCCTAACTTAAGGTAAAGGTAAAGGGACCCCTGCCCATTAGGTCCAGTCGTGACCGACTCTGGGGTTGTGGCGCTCATCTCGCTTTATTGGCCGAGGGAGCCGGCGTACAGCTTCTGGGTCATGTGGCCAGCATGACTAAGCCTCTTCTGGCGAACCAGAACAGCGCACAGAAACGCTGTTTACCTTCCCACCGGAGTGGTACCTATTTATCTACTTGCACTTTGACGTGCTTTCAAACTGCTAGGTTGGCAGGAGCAGGGACCGAGCAACGGGAGCTCACCCCATCGTGGGGATTTGAACCGCCAACCTTCTGATCAGCAAGTCCTAGGCGCTGTGGTTTAACCCACAGCACCACCCTCATCCCTTCAAGCCTAACTTAGCCTAAGCTAATACGTTACCAGAAGAGTCTCTTGTAGCAACACATGCCTCTCTCCTCAGCCTACCAGAAGACACCTCAGCTGTATCATTCTGGAACCCTGAGTCCAGTCATGAACCCGTGACAGCACAGCTGAAAAATGTTGTTGCAATTAACAAAGTGGTCAGTACAACCTTGAAACCCAGGAACCAAATAACACGGGTGCAGTAAATTTGATGTCTGTTAGCAAATAGCTGACAGAGAAAGATATCTGCTTTTTCATGATTCCAGATCTTACCTGGAAGTCTAAGCTGCTTTGCTGAACCAAAGTTTTAAACACAGAACTAAAGTTTGAGCACAGATCTCTCTCTCTCTCTCTCTCTCTCTCTCTCTCTCTATATATATATATATATATACATAGATGATAGATGATAGATAGATAGATGATAGATGATAGATAGATAGATAGATAGATAGATAGATAGATAGATAGATGATAGATAGATAAGGTTCTTGCTGTTATCAATGTGTCTTGCCTCGTGGGAACCCACCTACACTTAGACAATTAAGTGATTTCTCATACACAGGAATTCTGCATATAAAAAATATGAACAGAAGAGGGGCTTTCTTGGATCCAGCCAATGGCCTTTCTAGTCCCACATCCTGTTGTCATCATGGCCAATCAGATGCCAAGTGTGGGAACCTGCAAAAAGTACTTGAGTGCAGGAGCACTTCCCCCACTTTTGATTCCCTATAAGTGGCCATCAGAGACATCCTGCTTCTGACAGGTGTGTTGTCTAGCGATAGAGAACACCTGCGAAGTTGTGTTCTCTAGCAATCCTTCCTGTCCGCTGCTCTTCCTGGGCTTTTCACATCCCTCTTGCAACGACTGCCTGTTGTGGCTCCAGTGAAAGAAATGTGTCAGGCGACAGAGTTGTTATGTACTAAGTTGAATAGGATCCAAAACGCAGCAGTCGGATTGGTCCTAGAACAATAGGATTCAGAATGCAGCAGTCTGATTGGTCCTAGAACAGTGCAGCAGTATGATTGGTCCGCAGGAGCCACCCAATCCAGCTCCAGGTGGAAGTGAATCCGCAATCTGATTGGCCTACAGGAGAATCCTGGAATTAGCCAATCACATGTGGCCCATTGTGTAAATAATGTATATAAAGCAGATATTTGGGGGGAATTTTCATTCCTCACTACTATGAGCTGAATAAAGAGCATGAAATCCACACTCGACTCCGAGTATATTTCAAGAGTGAAAAGCATAACTGTAGAAGAAGAACACATACTGTTGGGCCAGATAATATTTGTGTAACAGAGCCAGAGAGCTAACGAATGCCTTGTGCCAGGGTCTATCATAGCAGCCGGCCTTAAGTGAGAAGAAAATGGACTTCCTGTAGAACGGCTGAGCTTTCAAAAGTGCTTCTGAGATGCCGAAAGCCATTTGGTGAGAAAGGATGGGGGTGGCTACTTTCCCCAAGCATGAAAATATTGCTTCTGGAGCGTCTTGAGAATACCTTGGAGATGGCATGCAAACCCCAAATATGTGGATAAGCTGGATCAACTATGGAAAGACACAACCAGGGTTTTTCAGATCCAGAGAAGGGCTGTTATGTCTAGGAGGGTCCTGTGGAAGAGAACATCGCACCAGCAACATCTTCTCCCACCGCTGCTGCTCATGGTTGGTGGATGAAGAAAGAATGAGGAGTCACATGATCCAGCTTTAGGATATAAAATAAACAAGAGTGGTGTGTGTCTGTTTACTTGCTTGTTTCTGTGTGTGTGTGTGATATCTTTTAGCTGTTTCTGTGTTTCCTATAAGGTAACTCAAGTCCCTGTCTGGGGGAAAAGCAGAATATGAGAGAGAGAAAGAGAGAGAGAGAGAGAGAGAGAGAGAGAGAGAGAGAGAGAGTTTACAGGCCACAGTGCATGACTAATGTGCTATATGTAGGAATGGGCAAATCAGTTGCTCTCTGTTTCTCATTTTTCGTGTCTTAAGTTCTCCAACTTTCCACATCAGTTAGTGATTCATTTATTTCTTAAGTTCTCGTGAAAGTTCACCAGCATTTTAGTGAGAATTTCTCATAACAGACACATTTCTGAATGCATTTTTTCCTAATGTATTACATTTTTGAAAAGCATATCTCCTTCTACAGTCCATTTCCCTACACAAATTTCACTTCACAACTATATACGTTTTTATCAACACTTTAATACATTAGTACCTCAGGTTAAGTACTTAATTCGTTCTGGAGCTCTGTTCTTAACCTGAAACTGTTCTTAACCTGAAGCACCACTTTAGCTAATGGGGCCTCCTGCTGCTGCTGCACCGCCAGAGCAAGCACGATTTCTGTTCTCATCCTGAAGCAAAGTTCTTAACCCGAGGTACCATTTCTGGTTTAGCAAAGTCTGTAACCTGAAGCGTATGTAACCTGAGGTACCACTGTATATGCATTTATTTGTGTGGGGGTTTTTTGTTTTGTTTTTACAAATTACTTGGCTGGAGAGCTGCATTGCAGAATTCAGAGAAGTGGGACTTTTGAATAATGGCTGTGTTCTCATTCATTCATTGTTTCGGGAAATGTGAATTAGGTCAGTTTGCCTTTGAATGCAAATTGAAATCCTTCACTTACCCATTCCTAGTTGGAGATTTTTGGGGCAGTAAGGACCTGTTTGGTTAGCTCTGTGGACAATTCCTTCTTGACCTCCATCCAAGTCCATGGTCTTATCCTCTGAAGATGAGGAATTGGACCCCATGATCATAAAAGGTGCACCATGTGGAATACTACTGAACTAAAATAAAAATGAGAATAACTGCAAGTAGATGACCTGGCTACTTACAAAAATAAATTAGACCAAAAGGAGAACTGTTTGCCTATGACTGAAGCATGATCTGGCCAGTCCTAAACAGAGGAAGCACAAGTTAGTTCCACTCCACCATGGTGCCCGTGACCTCGGTGGGAACCATATCGATGTCAGCAGAACATTGGATGGTAAATCTGGCATTTAGCATGCTAAAAAGCAGAGACATCACCTTGCCAACAAAGGTTCATATAGTAAAAGCTATGGTTTTCCCAGTAGTGATGTATGGAAGTGAGAGCTGGACCATAAAGAAGGCTGATCGCCGAAGAATTAATGCTTTTCAATTATGGTGCTGGAGGAGACTCTTGAGAGTCCCATGGACTGCAAGAAGATCAAACCGATCCATTCTTAAGGAGATCAGCCCTGAGTGCTCACAGGAAGGACAGATCCTGAAGCCGAGGCTCCAATACTTTGGCCACCCCATGAGAAGAGAAGACTCCCTGGAAAAGACCCTGATGTTGAAAGATGGAGGGCACAAGGAGAAGGGGATGGCAGAGGACGAGATGGTTGGACAGTGTTCTCGAAGCTACCAGCATGAGTTTGACCAAACTGCGGGAGGCAGTGGAAGACAGGAGTGCCTGGCGTGCTCTGATCCAGGGGGTCACGAAGAGTCGGACACGACTAAACGACTAAACAACAACAACAAAGTACTTGCGGAGAAGTCTTAGCTAGCGTGAACAAACAGAGGAGTTGCCCTACAGAAACAGGCCTGTGTAAGCGAATACCATATCACAGGAAGTGCTGCCTTCAGAGCGTGTTTATTGTGTTTATTGCAGATTTTAAAACCTGTCTTTGTTCAGCTGCCTGATGGAGGCTCATTCATACATCCACTTAATCTAAAACAGCAAATTAACACTGGGGAATGCATGAATCATGTAGCCCCATTTCCTCGCATCAGATGCTGATCTTAGATTTTAGCCCCTCCACCACTCCCCCTTTGTCTTTGCACAGGAAATTCCACTTCTCCACCCTGGATCACTGAATAAAGATCCATTTGTATACTGTGTTAGTTTAAGGCAAATTGACTTGGCATTTAGGAGCAGAAAGAAATTGCTGCTCTCAGCTCTCAACAGGTCTGGAACTTGGAGTTCAAGGACGTCAAGACGCCAGTCCCAACACAAGCAAGCCTTGCAGACAAAACCCACGCAAGGGAGTGCCCATTTGCTTGCCCAGTCCTGGGACTCTGGCTGCTTGCCGCACTGTGCCCACCCCACTCTTCAGAAGGAAGGGGCAAGGAGCATGTTGCCTGTTGGATCAACATTTTAGCTTGTGTTTTTGCCCTGGGTCTATAACTCTTTAAGTACTCGCTGCACCTTGCAACCTGTAAATATGGGACCACCTTTGGGCTGCTATACGTGTCCTAGAATTGAGCTGTGAAAAGAAGAAGAATAAGAGTTTGGATTTGATATCTCGCTTTATCACTACCCTAAGGAGTCTCCAAGCGGCTAACATTCTCCTTTCCCTTCCTCCCCCACAACAAACACTCTGTGAGGTGACTGGGGCTGAGAAACTTCAGAGAAGTGTGATTGGCCCAAAGGTCACCCAGCAGCTG
Organism: Podarcis tiliguerta; assembly: GCF_965153285.1. NCBI lineage: Eukaryota > Metazoa > Chordata > Lepidosauria > Squamata > Lacertidae > Podarcis > Podarcis tiliguerta. The sequence goes on from NC_139534.1 coordinate 120,584,820, forward strand.
CATGTGGAGAAGCGGAGACGCGAACCCGGTTCACCAGTCTACCACTTTTCAAAATAAATTTGAAAAAAGAGCAGGTGAAAGGAACCCAAAGCTTCTGGAGCGGGAACTCCCGCCACGCTCCGGAGGCTTCAGGCTGCCTTCACTGAAGCCTGAAGAGCGAGAGGGGTCGGTGCGCACCGACCCCTCTCGCTCTCCAGGCTTCCAAGGTAGCCGCCTGAAGGCGACTGAATGCACCTTGAACGGCACCTTGTTTCAGAGGGGGAGAACAAGAAAAAAAATTCTCTCCCTCTCTGCTCAGCACCTCCTGCCGCTTCGCTGAAGGGGTGCTGGGCAGAGTGGGGGAGATTTTTTTTTCTTGTTCTCCCCCTCTAAAACAAGGTGCGTCCTATGGTCGGGTGCATCTTACAGAGCGAAAAATACGGTAACATGAGTTTTCCTATCTAACAAGACTATTGATCCATAAAATGAAAGCAATAAACAATGCACTGAAGTCACACAATCAATCGATCAGTAGCTGAACCGGGTTCCACACAGTCACAAAAACAAAACAAAAAAAGAGTCGCAAAAACCAAATCCAAAAGAAAAAGCCAAAACAGACAGACCTCAGCGTAACACTCAAAACGGAGCACATTCGGCTTCCGAAAAAAGTTCCAAACCAGAATACTTACTTCTGGGTTTGCAGTGTTTGGGTTCCAAGTTGTTTGAGTACCAAGGCGTTTGAGAAACAAGCTACCACTATATTATTACATCCAAAGAGAAGCAAATACGAGCACACACATCAAGAGAAAGAAAAACGTACAGTGGTGCCCCGCAAGACGAATGCCTCGCAAGACGGAAAACCCGCTAGACGAAAGGGTTTTCCGTTTTCGAGGTGCTTCGCAGGACGAATTTCCTATGGGCTTGCTTCGCAAGACGAAAATGTCTTGCGATTCCTGGGGGTTTTTTTTCACTCCCCACCCCCTTTTTCTAAGGCACTAAGCTGCTAATAGCCTTTTAGCAGCTAATCCGCTAATCCCTTAAGCCTTTAATAGCCGCTAATAGCCGCTAAACCGCTAATAGCGCTAATCCGCTAATGGGCTTGCTTCGCAAGACGAAAAAACCGCTAGACGAAGAGACTCGCGGAACGGATTCTTTTCGTCTTGCGAGGCACCACTGTACTTGGCTGATCAAATACCTTTCTCCTATGCTGGCAAGCAGTTCATTGACTGTAAAGGGTCATTGCATGTTGCCTATGTGCCAACCTGATTTGTGCATTAAAGTCTTTGGTAGATAGGGACCTAGGAATCTGCATTCCTCAGCAGAGGAGCAGGACAGACATGGGAGGCATGCAGAAGGAAAGAGTGAGGAAGCCCCATTGCACTAGAAAAAGCCCTTGCATGGGCTTCTGCTAGCAGGACTGGTTAGCTGAACCCTGCCCACATGGCTTTTCCATCTAGCTGAATATTGTCTACAATGACTGTCAAGGGGACATCCCGCTTGAGATGCTGGGGACCCAACCAGGGACCATCTGTGGGCCAAACAGGTGCTCAGCCCATGGATTCATTCTGGCTTTATGCTACCTCCAGCAAAGCTCAGAAAAGCAGCCTCTGAAAAACTAACAATGAGAGGGGGGCTGCTGTTAAGTTGTGGGTGAACATATCAGACGACACAGTGATTCTTCAAACAGCTCTTGTTTATTCACAGGCCAGGACAGAACTGAACTGAAGGGCTCAGTCAGCCTGCTTATATAGAGCTCCAGTACAACGTAACTGTAACAATTTTCTAAAACTATCCAATCACTGAACCTCACTTTCGATCCTTCATTTGCATAACTATCTACAGTATCCCCCTGCTAGCCCAGGGTGAGAACTTCAGTACATAACAGCTACTGTGGTCATGCCCTGCTTGTGAGCTTTGTGGAGGCATCTGACTGGCCAGAGTGACAAACAGGAAGCTGGATAGATAGATCTTCGGATAGAGTCAGGGTGGTGTAGTGGTTAAGAGCGGTGGACTCGTAATCTGGTGAACTGGGTTCGCGTCTCCACTCCTCCACATGCAGCTGCTGGGTGACCTTGGCCTAGTCACTCTTCTCTGAAGTCTCTCAGCCTCACTCACCTCACAGAGTGTTTGTTGTAGGGGAGGAAGAGAAAAGGAGAATGTTAGCTGCTTTGAGACTCCTTCGGGTAGTGATAAAGCGGGATATCAAATCCAAACTCTTCTTCTTCTGATCTGGCAGAACTGTCTTAATTTGCAAGGAAAGCGCAGAATGAAGCATCTGGGCCACAGAAATTCATTTGCGAGAATAAGAGAGCTTTTACGAGCCAAAAGGCATTCTCTAAAATGGCACGTTATTCTTGCAAACCAGAACACAAAACTCTTGCAGAAGAGTGGAATTTCCAAACTCGATGAAAAAAAGCAGCAGAGATACTAAGCGGGGGAAAGAACAAATTGCATTCTAAAGAGGCAAGGCCTCTTTATTTACTCTTGGCAACAGTCAGTTTGCTTTGTTTATTCAGTGAGAATCACAAACCATCCTATGTATTCATCTGGCTTAACCAGTGTCATTTGGGAATTTGGGTTTTCCCCCGTTGGGTGGGCGGGCCAGGTTGTGTAAAGTTCGCCAGTGCAACTTACATTAAGGGATTTTTCTTTCCCTTTCTTTCGGAGTGACTCTTACACCGCTCAGATGCTCAGGCATGACCCCAAATCCATCAGCCGCAAATTATAGCATGTCCAGATGAGGATTTCAACATTCCATCTACTTGGGTTTCCTGGGATTAGTTTCTGTTGATGCTGCCCAGGGACATGGGCAGTACCGGATTTACGTATAAGCTAAACAAGCTATAGCTTAGGGACCCACTCTCTTGGGGGCCCCAAAAAAATTTAAAGGAAAAGACACCTGGATGTACATTTCCAAAATATAAGATAAAAAAACAAATAAAACCTACATACAGCAACAGTGTTTTGTGTTGTGTGGGCTCCTATGATGTAAGTAATGGGCCCCACCTGCTAGCCTGCTCCCTAAAATATCACTGCTTTTCTCATTTCTATATATAGAAAGCCTACATTCTGCATGGACTGGTTGCATGGCCACATGTGCAAATGGCTTTAAATACCTATTAGGTCCATAAATTACCATATAGCATATATTCAACACAAAAAACAGTGACAATTTGTTGTTGACAAAGGACAGCTGGACATATATAAAGGACCCCATTACCTTCATTAGCTTAGGGCCTTATCAAACCTAAATCCGGCCCTGGACCTGGAGAAGGTGCTTCTCAGTATGCAGCTGTCTGCATGCACTCTCAAACCCTTGCCCTTCTTGACTGACACAGGTATATGGCTTGGGAATATGATAAAGTTATATGACTTGGGAATATTCCTAGGTCTATCCTTGTGACTGCAGGCACAGATTTGCTCAGTGGCCAAGAGAACTTTTCTCCAGCTTCATAGCTGCTCCTGGACAAGAATAGCTTGACTGGACTACTGCAGTGCATTCTACATTGGGCTACCCTTGAGGTCGGTTCAGACACTGCAGCTAGTGTAGGGTTGCCATATGTCTGGGAATTCCCAGATACATCCTCTTTTGGGGATCCTACAGGTATCTTTTAACAACTCTCAGCACCCTTAAGAATCTACAGTTCCCAGGATTCTTTGAGGGAAGCCATAATGGCTTAAAAGTGGGAACACGTTGCTTTCAGTGATGGTACTCCAGTCTTGACCTGAACTGAAGCACTGTTTAACCCCATAAAGGTAAAGAAAACCCCTTATGAGGTGAAATAGGAGGCTATTTCACCTCATAATATCTATGTGGGGCAGCAGTTCTCAAGCACTTCAGTCTGTAACATGGGGATTTTACCTGCGTGCAAAGCCTGAAGGTCCAGAATGACAGCTGCAGAGATGCAAATGCTCTCTAGGGAAAAACCCATCTCTGCCAAGTGCGTGACTCAGAACTAGCTCTTGCCTCTATATTTTTGTCTGTGTGCATTTGTAATTTGCAGCCTGCCTCACAGCTAAGAAAGGCAACAGCTTTCAAGAAACCATGTGATTTCCTAGAATGTTTTTCTTGAATTTCGGGTGTGTTTCAAACGTTTAACCACATTTCTGCTGACTGCAGACCCCAACTAGGGGGCACTCTGAGCTCATCCGCACGTATCTTTTGCCCCACCCTTTCCAGGCACTTTGAAGTTCTGTGTCTAAGCGCTCTTTGCAGAAACACACACACTTTCCCCAGGAATACATTGATGCTGAATTAGAACAAATTTGGGTTTTTTGCAGGTTGCCATTTGCTCCAATTCGGTTTTTTGTTGTTTTGTGCAGGTAATGTGCCAGGGCAAAAAACAAACAAACCAAAAGTGCCTAGAAACATGGCACAAAAGGAAGTCCAGGTGAGTGCCCGCCCCCCTTGACCACCAAGTATGTTGTTAAGTCATTGCGCTTCATTGGCATTTTAACTTTTTATTACCTAAAGGTTATCTGACGGCAATGCTAGAGCGGTACTTATTTATTTATACAATCAATAGGCCACCCCAGGGAGCCACACGGAGATGAAAACCAAACAAACAAAATCACAATAAAATAGCATCGCAACATCCAAAATCACTCTGAGACAGAGGCAAAGAAGCCACACAAGAGCAGGGTAAAGACGGAGAGCGGAAAATTCAAGCTGAAAGAGTTTTGCCTGCATCCTGGAGCACCACCTAGTGGGAAACGTGTCATTTCATTTGTCTGTGTAGTCAACTGCATTGAGAGAAGAGTCACTTTGCAAGCCCACACAGGTAGCAGCAGGTAAGGGTAAAGGGACCCCTGACCATAAGGTCCAGTCACGGACGACTCGGGTTGCAGTGCTCATCTCGCTTTACTGGCCGAGGGAGCCGGCGTACAGCTTCCGGGTCATGTGGCCAGTATGACTAAGCTGCTTCTGGTGAACCAGAGCAGCACACGGAACACCGTTTACCTTCCCGCCAGAGCGGTACCTATTTATCTACTTGCACTGTGGCATGCTTTCAAACTGCTAGGCTGGCAGGAGCAGGGACCGAGCAACGGGAGCTCACCCCGTTGCCGGGATTCGAACCACCAACCTTCTGATCGGCAAGTCCTAGGCTCAGTGGTTTAGACCACAGCACCACCCACGTGCTCAAAGGTGCAGGAAAGAGGGGCACTTTTAACTCTGGAGATAGCAGACCACCCAAGTGGAAAATCTTTCCTGTCCTGGCATGTGCCTTTGACGCTGGAATTTGACACTGCAGAAAATGCAGGGCTATTGCAAAACAACAACAGATCTGCATCATTCACGTCTCCACAAACACACAAACACACACACAATCTATTGCATAGGTGATCGCTAAGCTGGATCCTTATCTCCCCCACAACTGCCAAGTCAGGTCTGGCATGAGGGGAGGGCTATCCGCCCCCCTGTCAATCACCAGACATCACAACTGCATCAAGTGATTCATTTTTTGCCTGCACAGCCGTTCCTGTAATTATGCAAACACCAAAGGCCGGCTGAGTGCCCAGGGCTTTTCTAGCAGTGCCTCCAAATTCCCTTTAGCCCAGCTGCAGGGGTGGGGGTCATGTTCAGGCCTGTCAGCTAGATCTACCCTGCCCCCCAGTCTTGTACTATGGGTCAAGGGTCTGAAGATGCTAATGCAACATTTTCAGGGTGACATTGAGGTATTGCCTGGTGCTGGAACTTCTAAGAAGGTCTCCTCCTGGACCGAGATTGAATCCATAGCCTTTCCTTGACAGAGATGCAGGAGCCGGAGCCTGTTAGCCTTTGTACTGTATTTGTTAGAAAATGTATTTTACAAAGAATAAATTGTACTGGGGGGTGGGGAGAAGAATGTCATCTTGGTCGTCACCTCAGACAGCAAAATGGCTTCTGGGGGCCAGACGTCTGTATAAAATGGGGGTTCGCACATATGAATTGACATACTTCCTGTCCCTGGAGCACGGTGAAATTCTCTTTGAGCCCACCAAACTGTTCGCTCACTTTGCATATACAATGGTACCTCAGGTTACAGATGCTTCAGGTTACAGACTCCACTAACCCAGAAATAGTACCTCAGGTTAAAAACTTTGCTTCAGGATGAGAACAGAAATCGCACGACGGCGGCGCGACGGCAGCGGGAGGCCCCATTAGCTAAAGTGGTACCTCAGGTTAAGAACAGTTTCAGGTTAAGAACGGACCTCCAGAACGAATTAAGTTCTTAACCTGAGGTACCACTGTATGGCCTCCCTTCCGACAACCAAAACTGAAACCAGCCAGCTCTGGAAAGTACAGATGTTACCCTTTGCTAAATTTGGGGAAAGTCCTACGGAGAGTTAAAGGGCGTCGTTCTTACGAAGCATCTTATAATCATCTCTTTAAAGAGCTGCAGATGTCTGTGAAAGGCAACATCAGTCTTTCTTCTACTCGAACCATGACATAACCTCGGGGTCTTGTTCTTTTTTTAAGTAAATAAGCCAAGTGCTGTCATGGTTGACCTTTTATTTGCAGCACGAGGGATTATCTTTCACTGTTGTTCATGAAGTCAGCCACTCTTTTTCCATGCTTTCGGTTTCAAATGTGCTCACACTGCAGCACGGCTGGGCAACGCTGAGCAAAGTGTTTGGAAATGGTCCGATGCGCTGTATTCAGGAGACAGGAGTTCATGCAGTGCCCTTGGTATAAGGCAGTTTGCTAGGTTTCTATAGCAGCATAAAGTTGAGAGCAGGATCTGAGGCCCCTTTGCGCAGGAACACAGGAAATTCCTTATGCGGAGTCAGAAGATTGATCCATCTGGTTCATTATCTGTGTCGTCGCTCAGCAGGGCAGCCTGCCTTTGAAACAGGTCCCAGGCACTTCGGCTTTATTTAAGTCCAGTAGCCAGGGATCCCTGCTTACTCATAGAAGGATAGAATCATAAAACTGCAGAGTTGGAAGGGACCCCGAGGGCCATCTAGTCCAACCCCCTGCGATGCAGGAATCTCAGCTAAAGCATCCATGACAGATGGCCATCCAACCTCTGCTTGAAAACCTCCAAGGAAGGAGAGTCCACCACCTTCAGAGGGAGACCATTCTACTGTCGAACGGTTCTTCCTGTCAGAAAGTTCTTCCTGATGTTTAGTCGGAATCTCCTTCCTTGTAACTTGAAGCCATGAGTTCGAGTCCTACTGTCCAGAGCAGGAGATAACAAGCTTGCTCTCTCTTCCAAGTGACAGCCCTTGAGATATTTGAAGATGCCTATCAAATCTCCTTTCAGTCTGCTCTTTACCAGGCTAAACATACACAGCTCCTCATAAGGCTTGGCTTCCAGACCCTTGTTCTTTTTTTTAATAATAATTTTTATTGAGTTTAAAGGTAAAGGGACCCCTGACCATTAGGTCGAGTCATGACTGACTCTAGCGTACAGCTTCCAGGTCATGTGGCCAGCATGACTAAGCCACTTCTGGTGAACCAGAGCAGCGCATGGAAACGCTGTTTACCTTCCCGCTGGAGCGGTACCTATTTATCTACTTGCACTTTGAGGTGCTTTCAAACTGCTAGGTGGGCAGGAGCTGGGACCGAGCAACAGGAGCTCACCCCGTTGCTGGGATTCGAACCGCCGACCTTCTGATCGGCAAGCCCTAGGCTCTGTGGTTTAACCCACAGCGCCACCTGTGTCCCTTTATTGAGTTTACATTTACTGAGTTACATTTACTCAATGTAAATGTAAACTTTATTGAGTTTACATTTTACCATAATCACATTCCATTCCATAATCTCATAACCAAAAAACAATGCTCAAACTGAGCTTCGACTTCCCCCCATCCCACTCTCTGGCTTTCATAAATAATCCCTTACATCTTAGCATTTCTATAACCACTTATTTACCTTCTTTCTTTCTTAATAAAATTCACCTCATTAAATGTAAACCAGCTCCCAATATTAACATTACAAAATATTTCAACTCAGACCTACAAACATTTTCAAATGTTGCTACCAGACCCTTGTTCATCTTGGTTGCCCTCCTCTGAACACAGTCCAAATTGCCAATATCCTTCTTAACTTGTGATGCCCAGAACTGGGCATAGGATGGTGTGGTCCTCGGCCTACGGAAGCCACATTTGGTTCCTCCTCCCACACACTCCAAGAGGAAGTTCCCTCTTCAGGTATTTGCCCCTTGACCCAGGAATTTGCTATATACATTTGGTTGTCTACCCAGCATTTCTTGAACAGTGGGTCCAACAGACAGTCCATTATTCAATTACTGGCTCAACAGGAAGTGATCTGACCATGACAAGGGACTGGTGTCAATTTCAGATCATCCTCTTCCTGCTCAGTTGAGAATGCAAGGTCCAGGATGTATTGGGAAATAATTTATGATGAATTGGGGGGGGGGGATTTAAAAGTACTAGAATACAAAAGAGGAAGGTGTGAGGAGGTCAAGGAAATAAGTTAACGAAAATAAGAATATGGAATTATTGGATTTGTTTTTAAATTTATTCTTTTGTTTTTGTTTTTGATGTTGGTGTATTGTATTCTCTTTTTTATTCTTTTTTGTTGATTTGTATTGTTAATTCTGCTCTTTCGCTTTTCTTGTTTTTCTTTCTTTCTTTTCTCTTGTAACTTTAAATTCCCAATAAATATTATTTTTTTTAAAAAAAAAGTTTAAAAGTACTTAAAAAAAAAATCCCGAGTCCATTTTGTTGGGGATAATTCAGATGGAAATTCCCAAGCATCAGAAAAGGTTATTTATGTATGCCACCACTGCAGCCTGTGTTTTGTTAGCCCAAAAATGGAAAACAAGCGAGGTCCCAACCAAAGAAGAATGGCAACTTAAACTGATGGAATATGTGCAGCTTGCAAATTTAACATATAGAATAAGAGAACATGGAGAGCATACGTTTAAAGAAGATTGGAAAATGTTTATTGAATATATAGGTGGACATATGTACATTTAAAAACCCTGGCAGCATTAAGATCAATTCAACAGTGTAGATAAGTTTTGGCTAAGATCAAGTGTAGTATCTGTTCTTATCAGTTTAATATCTGATATGTCCTCGCTTGAGGACTATATATTAAATGAATTTTTAGAGCTGGGAGATGGAATAGGGGCTTACTATATCCACTCCATGCATCAACCTGATATTGCAGTATCTCCAGAAACGGTGCACAAAAAACAAAAAAAAAACAGTGTAGATAAGTTTTGATGGATGTAATAATGGAATACTGAATGGTTTAGCTTGTGTAAAATATGCAGAGGTTTATGGTATGTAAACTGATCCACGGAAAGCGAAGAAGGGAAGTCATTGATTGAATGTTGTTTAAATGAATATTCTAAAATGTAAAATAGAAAAACTTACTAAAATTATACAAAAAAAAGAGAGAGAAAGCAAGGTCCAGAGTGTGGTCAATGATGTGTTGAGACAGTCCAATAGTTGTCATGGTAGCCATGAAGTCCTGAGCTACCCCAAAGCCAGTCACTTTGGCATAGATGTTGAAGTCCCCCAGAACCAGCAGTCTGGGAGTCATCCATATCTCCTCTGAGACCAGCTCTGTCAGCTGAGCCAGGGAGACTGCTGGGCAGCAAGACCGGTGGTAAACCAGCAGAATACTTAATGTGTCCCCATTGCCCAGTGCCAGGAACACTGCAGAACATAGTCCACAATGTCAGGAAGGCTACCCCTGCAATACAGAAATGAAAGCACCAACTTTTCAGTTTCTTTCCTTCATCCTTGTATGCCTTTGTATCCCCACTAGATGGCACTTGGTGCATTTTCTCTGGATGTTTTCGCCCTCCTGCAGCTGACAGGATCCCGGTAAATACAACCAAATTTCATAGAATCATAGAACTGAGTTGGAAGGGACCCCAAGAGCCATCTAGTCCACCCCCCTGCAATGCAGGAATCTCAACTAAAGCATCCATCAGAGGTGGCCACCTCTGCTAAGAACCCTCCAAGGAAGGAGAGTCCACTTTAAACAGCCACGGCTTCCTGGGAACTCTAGTTTATTAAGGGTGCTGAGAGTTGTTAGGAGATCCCTGTTCTGCTCACAGAGCTACAGTTCCCTGATTGGTTTTTCAAACAATCCCTCTTCCCAGGGAAATCTGGAAAATGTAGCTCTGCGAGGGGAAAAGGCATCTCCTAACAACTCTCAGCGACCGGAACAAGGTAGAGTTATCATTTATTTTATGGCAGTTGTAGGAAACTGTAGCCTGTGAGACAGAGGCTACTCTGTCTTCTCCTCACGCCGTGTCCCTCACCAGTCTTTCCTCCTTGGAGGTGCAAAGTTCCAGGACCATGGACCTGAAAAGCTGTAACGTTGTGATGTCTAACGTGTTTTTCATTCCAGGTCGAGAAGCCCAGCTGATGCAGCGTGGCTGTTCTGTTTCAGGCTGTAAACAGAGTGGAACCATCCGGAAGAACAAAAGCAACATTATAAATGACTTCTTCTTCTTCTTACTCTGTTGTGATGTTAACATAGGGGGTGGTGGGAAGGTTGGAGGGACGTGTGATGTTATGTCTGATAACCATTCTTTTCATGCAGGATGTGTGCATGGGTCTCCCAGTACCTGACACGAAGATGGTCAGGTGTACCAGTGCTCAGGACAATGAAAAAGGGGGAGGCAATATGGGTATCTTGCAAAGGCACCCTGTTGGTGATGATGACAATGACAAGGCAAACCCAGAAAAAACCAAGATGCTAATGATTGGATTGGACATGTGGGTTCCAAAGTCACAGAGCAATACGCTCAGCAAACATAGTTTCAGATTCAGACAGAGTTTCTGATGGGAACTATGACATGATAAACCTGGGAAAAGCCAGGATGCCAATGGATGGGCCTGACATGTGGGTTGAGACATCACGAGGCAGGAAGCATAGATTCTTCCTTGGGTATGGTGATGCCTGCTTGGAAAGTTCCTTCAACTGTGATAATGTGAAATATATTCGGGGTCGAGAGTGTATTTCATGCTCTTTATTCAGCTCATAGTGGTGAGGATGAATGGAAGTTCCCCCACAGTATCTGCTTTATATACATTATTTACACAATGGGCTGCACATGATTGGCTAATTCCGGGATTCTCCTCTAGGCCAATCAGGTTGTGGATTCAATTCCATCTGGAGCTGGATTGGGTAGCTCCTGTGGACCAGTCATACTGCTGCATTTTTCTAGGACCAATCAGACTGCTGCATTCTGAATCCTATTGTTCTAGGACCAATCAGACTGCTGCATTTTGGATCCTATTGTTCTAGGACCAATCAGACTGCTGCATTTTGGATCCTATTCAGCTCAGTACATAACATGATGCTTCTTGCTTAACTGGATTGAGAGATTATAGGGGGCATGGAAACCTCTGGCTTCTGCAGAGCTGGAATGACACCCACTCTATATGTCATTGCATATGGCCCCTGGAAAGTTCCCTGCAAAGGAATGTGGCCCTTGTGCTGGAAAGCATTCCCTGCCCCAGTTTTATGATGTCCCCCAGCCCATTATCAGGGTAGATGAAGAGTGGACTGTAATTTCTTTCCATAATAAACAAGCAGACAGTTAAATCACTACTGAGATGCTCCCATAACTGCGAGGCCCAAAGAGATGAAGGCCCAGCTGCTGCCACTGCACTTGGCAGCTGAGTTGATAAGAAGGCAGGCCAAGGAGAAAGACATTTTTCTCCCTCCCCAGCAGGACAAAGCTGGCAACGACTGTGACAATCAGCTGGGCCCAATTTCCTTCCACTTGGAAGAGGTGAACCTGCGAATGGAAGGAGGTGATCATCCGGCAATGGGATGCTGTGGCGCGATAATAAGGCAAGTTTGCTTGCTGAGTGGGAGATTGTGGCTTGAAGGCTGCTGATAACCTTCGTCAGAAGCTGGCTGGTGCCTAGCGATGGACCTCATGGAAGCAGGCAGGAGGTGGTGGGTGGAAGCTGGTGGCATTTGCATTTGGAAGCCAGTGAATGCTGCAAAGCTGAAGCAAACTGATGTTTGCGGATCTCAACAGTGCCACTGTATTCTGCTCTGGTCAGACCTCACCTGGAGTACTGTGTCCAGTTCTGGGCACCACAGTTCAAGAAGGACACTGACAAACTGGAACGTGTCCAGAGGAGGGCAACCAAAATGGTCAAAGGCCTGGAAACGATGCCTTATGAGGAACGGCTAAGGGAGCTGGGCGTGTTTAGCCTGGAGAAGAGGAGGTTAAGGGGTGATATGATAGCCATGTTCAAATATATAAAAGGATGTCACATAGAGGAGGGAGAAAGGTTGTTTTCTGCTGCTCCAGAGAAGCGGACACGGAGCAATGGATCCAAACTGCAAGAAAGAAGATTCCACCTAAACATTAGGAAGAACTTCCTGACAGTAAGAGCTGTTCGACAGTGGAATTTGCTGCCAAAGAGTGTGGTGGAGTCTCCTTCTTTGGAGGTCTTTAAGCAGAGGCTTGACAACCATATGTCAGGAGTGCTCTGATGGTGTTTCCTGCTTGGCAGGGGGTTGGACTCGATGGCCCTTGTGGTCTCTTCCAACTCTATGATTCTATGAACTGGCTGAAGTTCAGAAGCCAGTCAACAGATGCCGGTGGCTATATTTGTGGATTGAAGCCACAGACCCTCCTAGTGTCCCTGTTTTCTAAGGACGATCCCGGATTTACAGAAGCTGTCACAGTTTCTGATTTGATCCCACTTTTCCTTAGGATGTCCCCATTTTCATTGGAGCATATGGAGTCATCTGACCCCCTGAGACATGGAGATAACTAACTATACAAGTAACTTTAGAAGACATCTGAAGGCAGCCCTCTATAGGGAAGTTTTTTTTAATGGTGTATGTGTGAGGGCATGGGAGGTTTTGAGGTGACTGGTGTTTGCTGATGTGATATGTGAAAGACAAAACAGGGTGTTTGTGAAAGGAAACTGGTGAATATTCATGAATGGATGAACTTAGCAGATGAAGTCACCAGGAAGAAGCCAAATGAGGTGTCTGAGTAATGCTGCCAGATGGTAGTTATCCCACTAATTGTCCCTGGGTTTTTTCCCCCTTCCAGGTATGTCTGAAGCTGGAGAGATGTTCTGAAGACGACCAGTGACAGCAATAAAGAGAACAGCAGGGCTTAAAGCAAGCCAGTTTACATTTTTAGATAAATGTCCCCCCCAAAAAACAAAAAAAATATGTCGTTTTTAATTTACAACATGTTATTCCTGGGCCTGTTGTCTTTGTCCATGGAGTTTTCTTGGCAGGGATACTGGAGTGGCTTTCCGGTTCCTGCTCCAGGTGGATCACGTTTGGTCAAAACTCTCCACTACGAGCTGTCCATCTTGGGTGGTCCTGCACAGCATAGCTCATAGCTTCTCTGAGTTATTCAAGCCCCTTCGCCACGGCAAGGCAGTGATCCATGAAGGTGTTGGAAGAGACTCTTGAGAGTCCCATGGACTGCAAGAAGATCAAACCTCTCCATTCTTAAGGAAATCAGCCCTGAGTGCTCACTGGAAGGACAGGTCCTGAAGCTGAGGCTCCAAGACTTTGGCCACCTCATGAGAAGAGACGACTCCCTGGAAAAGACCCTGATGTTGGGAAAGATGGAAGGCACAAGGAGAAGGGGACAACAGAGGACGAGAAGGTTGGACAGTGTTCTCGAAGCTACCAGCATGAGTCTGACCAAACTTCGGGAGGCAGTGGAAAACAGGAGTGCCTGGCGTGCTCTGGTCCTTGGAGTCACAAAGAGTCATACATTACTAAACAACTAAACAACAACAAATTCCTGGGCCCTTCTGTCTGAGATCCTTTCAACAGGCAATACTGAGCTGGCTGTGTTTCAGCTGAGAAAATATATATGCCCAAAAGCAATATATACAAGTAATAGATCTACCACAACATTTTCAAATTTTTCATAGATGCCGGCTGGCATGTGTTTGTGTGAGTGAAAGGCACCAGGTTGGGGAGGACTGCTCTGCTCTGCATGCTGTGAGTTATGTTGCTTTCCTTTCATCTTTGCTGCTGGGTTTGCAAGAGATCCCAGTTGCACAACCCTGACCTTCATTCATTCATTCATTCAATTTCCAGGCTGCTGTTCATTTTAAAAATCCAAAAGGTCCAGCTCCGAGGGCCTTCTGGCAGTTCCCTCACTGCGAGAATTGAGGTTCCAGGGAACCAGGTAGAGGGCCTCCTCGGTAGTGGCGTCCACCCTGGAACTTAATTCATTCCGGAGGTCCGTTCTTAACCCGAAACCATTCTTAACCTGAGGCGCGCTCTCACTAATGGGGCCTTCTGCTGCCGGCACACTGCCAGTGCACAATTTCTGTTCTCATCCTGAGGCAAAGTTCATAACCCAAGGTACTACTTCCGGGTTAGGGGAGTTTGTAACCTGAAGCTTTTGTAACCCAAGGTACTACTGTATCTGACTTTTAGAAGACACCTGAAGGCAGCCCTGTTTAGGGAAGCTATTAATGCCTGATGTTTTAACGTGTTTTTAATATTCTGTTGGGAGCCGCCCAGAGTGGCTGGGGAAACCCAGCCAGATGGGCGAGGTATAAATAAATTATTATTATTATTATTATTATTATTATTATTATTATTATTATTTGCAGTTTACAGCGGAGAGCTACACTTCTCAGAGTGGTTTAACAGTCAGTCCCTCACCCACAAAACTGTAGGCCTGCCACAAAGGAAGTGGCGAAAGTAGCAGCGCAGAGCTGACAAAAAGTTGTGGGGCAGATCAAAATGGTGTCACCTTATTGGTGGTAGGGCAGAGTTGGCTAGAAATGGCCTGGCGGGGCCAGGCAGGCTGGATTAGACCAGAGGTTCTCCACTGACAGGGCAAAACAGTATTGCAGGCACACTGTGTGGGCAGTGGATAAAGAGCCACATCAGTCGTGCCAATGCCTATTTGCCAGAGCACTGGTGTGTACACTGTGTGTGTGCAGAAGGCTCTCTTCTGCAAAGTCCTTTGGGGGATAAATCTTTTGTGACAAGCAGCCCTATGTAAATAAGTGTACAGTAGTCTGTCAGCAAATCCGTTGAGGCAATAACGTTGTTGGCTGTTTTTTTTTTTACAAAAATAAAAATTCAGCAAACTCCTGACAACCGTTCCAAAGTTTTGCCGCACAATATGACTGCTGCTATCATTAGGCATTAGCTTTGTTTTCTCTTGCTTTTCGGTTGCCCCAGTAAGCATCTTGTGACTGCTGGATGGAAAATCCCATCCGTGCATCTGTCTCCCTCTGAGATTATCTGCCTGCAAACCCAACTCCCTGCTGTGCTGCCTCAAAGGGTGGCTGTGCTTCAGTTCACATATCTATTTCAGAAATTTGGTGGGTTCACCTTCTTCCCCCATACTTCCTTAACCCTGAAGCTTATGGGTTGAGCCTATGTATCTCAATAGCCAAAGAGGGTTCGGACTCATCTGTCAAGCAACTGGTCTC
This sequence comes from Podarcis tiliguerta, assembly GCF_965153285.1. NCBI lineage: Eukaryota > Metazoa > Chordata > Lepidosauria > Squamata > Lacertidae > Podarcis > Podarcis tiliguerta. Next base: position 120,600,174 of record NC_139534.1, read on the forward strand.
TATGGTTTTGTAAGGTATGGGCTCATACTTACTTCTGCCAGTCGCAGCCAGAAAACTTATTCTCTGTGCCAACTGAACAACTGAATGAACTGGTGGGTCTGAGCTTTGTTGCTCCACAGTGCCCTCTTGCCAGTGGCAAGGGGGGAAAAACCTCATTGGTCAACCAAGGAGGAACCATGTGACTTGTGGAGCCAATAGGGGTTTTCTTCTTTTTTCGTTAGCAGGTAAATCTTTATTTTAAGTTACAGTGTCTCCGGGTGAGGAGTAGGGGGTGTGGGGAGAGAAAAAGGAGCTGGAATGTAAACACAAGCTGGGAGCAGAGGCTCCCCTTGGAGAGCAAGGCCTGGGGTGGGTGCAAGCTATTGGGAGCAGTGGAAAAGGCTGAGGAGGGGCTCGTGCAGCCGCAAACAAACCCCTTTTCAGGAACTGGAGCAAGTACTTCTCTGCCGGATCTCTGAGCCTGGCGTGAGGGTCCCGGCCCCTGGGGCAGCCGGCTTGAGGGGTCCCCCTCCCGGGAAGTGACTAGGAAGTTGGCCTCTGCAAGCAGCGTGGAATTGTCCACAGACTCAAATTCTGTCTCTTCGCTCATCCCACTGTCCAGACTGGACCTTGTCCCAGAACCAAGTTTCTCCAGATTGCTCTTTGGGGCCTGCATCTCAGCAACTGCTCTTGACAATTCCTCCTCTTCATCAGCCCCCACATCCTCTGGTTGACGTGAGGCAGTCTCTATTTCCTCAGGGCCTTCTTTAGGGACCACAATCCGTCGGCGGACGTCTTCCGAATGTTGAAGCATTCCGGATCTTTCCCAGCCAGATAACTGCATTGATAAGGACTCTCTGGGCCACACGCTGCCCCAGATCCACTGCAAGTACAATAGGGGTCTTGCTGGCCTATTATAGGTTTCCGAGGAATGGCTCCCCAGTATGGGCTGGGTGTCCCATTTCGCCACTTCAGGTTAAATGAGGAGTGCCGCCTTGCCCTACCATTCATGCCACCGCCATACTTGCTGCCACTGCTGCTCCCTGCGCCACATGCTCTGCCACTGCCGCATGCCCTACCGCAACTGTTGCTGGCAGAGAAGCACCACCGCAGCTCTCCATCCCTGAACTCGACTTCCCACTTATCCAAAGGCTCTCCGCAGTCTTTCCCCAGCAGTCTTCCAAATGGTAGGCTGTTTCCCCATACCATCTTGCTTTGGGGATATAAGAACATAAGAAGAGCTTCCTGGATCAGGCCAGTGCCCCATCTAGGGCAGATGTCTGTTCTTAGCAGTGGATAAACGGGTGCCTTTCGCAAGGTTGCAAGTGGGACCAGATTGAAACAGCACTCTGCCCACCTGCAATTCCCAGCAGCTGGCATTCAGAGGCAGAACTGAGCCATCGAGGCAAGTAGCCACCCATTGCTTACATCCAGTTCGTGAGCGGAAAGTATTGCTTTCAGACAGAAATAATAATATTTATTTATTTATTTATTTATTTATTTATTCATACCCCGCCCATCTGGCTGGGTTTCCCCAGCCACTCTGGGTGGCTTCCAACAAAAGATTAAAAATACATTAAAACATCAGTCATTAAAAACTTCCCTAAACGGGGCTGCCTTCAGGTGTCTTCTAAACGTCAGGTAGTTGTTTATTTCTTTAACATCTGATGGGAGGGCGTTGCACAGAGCAGGTGCCACTACCAAGAAGGTCCTCTGCCTGGTTCCCTGCAACCTTACTTCTCGCAGTGAGGGAATCGCCTGAAACCCCTCAGTGTTCGACCTCAGTCTCCGGGCAGAACGATAGGGCTGGAGATGCTCCTTCAGGTATACGGTGGAACCTCGGATTAAGTACTTAATTCATTCCAGAGGTCCGTTCTTAACCTGAAACTGTTCTTAACCTGAAGCACCACTTTAGCTAATGGGGCCTCCTGCTGCTGCCGCGCCACAGGAGCACGATTTCTGTTCTCATCCTGAAGCAAAGTTCTTAACCCGAGATACTATTTCTGGGTTAGCAGAGTCTGTAACCTGAAGCGTATGTAACCCGAGGTACCACTGTATTGAGCTGAGGCTGTTTAGGACTTTAAAGGTCAGCACCAACACTTTGAATTGTGCTCGGAAATGTACTGGGAGCCAATGTAGGTCTTTAAGGACTGGTTTTATAGGGTCTCGGCGGCCGCTCCCAGTCACCAGTCTAGCTGCCGCATTCTGGATTAGTTGTAGTTTCCAGGTCACTTTCAACGGTAGCCCCACATAGAGTGCATTGCAGTAGTCCAAGCGGGAGATAACCAGAGCATGCACCACAGTGGTGAGATAGTCTGCGGGCAGATAGGGTCTCAGCCTGCGTACCAGATGGGGCACACATTCCAGTGATTTATAACTAATCGCCAACCACCAAATTCCATGCTGGCCACATGACCCAGAAGCTTTACGCCAGCTCCCTCGGCCAATCAAGTGAGATGAGCACCGCAACCCCAGAGTCGGCCACGACTGGACCTAATGGTCAGGGGTCCCTTTACCATTACCTTTTAATGACTTCCCTTGATCTCGCTGACAATGCCAGGCTGTGGAGTAATGCTGGCCTATAGAATAGTCTAGAGGCATGGTGTCATTTTGCATAACAAAAGAGCCCAAAAAATTACAATGCTTGTTTGGGCTGCATGCCGAGTGGGAAAATTCATGCCAAGGTCCGGTCACATGACCCCTCTCATGCGATGAAACATATGCTGCGTGAGTCCCAGCTGCAGCTGACAAGGGTGGTCAAATGGTACCCACTTGCTCAGCTCACCCCAAGCCATGTGCTGCAATTTGCAAACTTTTTCGCGTACCTTTAGAAAAGAATCAAACAACATCTTTGCGCCACGTGACAGCTTCCATGTGGATTTCTGCAACCCATGTGCCAAGTGTAGTTCAGGATCACAGAGTGAATAAGGGTCAGGGAAGATATTGCTATCAATGGCTACTAACCCTAACAACAACAACAACAACAACAACAACAACAACAACAACAACAACATTTTATTTATATCCCGCCCTCCCCAGCCGAAGCCGGGCTCAGAGCGGCTAACAACAGTAAAAATAACACAGTTTACATAAAATCACAATCAATTAATTGAAATACATTCTAAAATCAATTCAGAGTCAAATTAATGGCAAGCATTGGGCTAGAGTTCTACGAGGATTACCGAAGGAGGGGATCAGACTGTGCCTTGGCCAAAGGTCTGGCGGAACAGCTCTGTCTTGCAGGCCCTGCAGAAAGATGTCAAGTCCCGCAGGGCCCTAGTCTCTTGCGACAGAGCGTTCCACCAGATCGGGGCCACGTCCGAAAAAGCCCTGGCTCTGGTTGAGGCGAGCCTAACCTCCCTGTGGCCCGGGACCTCCAAGATGTTTTTATTTGAAGACCGTAAGGCCCTCTGTGGGGCATACCAGGAGAGGCGGTCCTGTATGTACAAGGGTCCTAGGCCGTATAGGGCTTTAAAGGTTAAAACCAGCACCTTAAACCTGATCCTGTACTCCACCAGGAGCCAGTGCAGCTGGTATAAGGTAAAGGTAAAGGTACCCTTGCCCTTTCGGGCCAGTCTTGACAGACTCTAGGGTTGTGCGCCCATCTCACTCAAAGAGGCCTGGGGCCAGCGCTGTCCAAAGACACTTCCGGGTCACGTGGCCAGCATGACATCGCTGCTCGGGCGAGCCAGAGCCGCACACGGAAACGCCGTTTCCCTTCCCGCTAGTAAGCGGTCCCTATTTATCTACTTGCACCTGAGAGTGCTTTCGAACTGCTAGGTTGGCAGGCGCTGGGACCGAACAACGGGAGCGCACCCCGCCGCGGGGATTCGAACTGCCGACCTTTCGATCGGCAAGTCCTAGGCACTGAGGCTTTAACCCACAGCGCCACCCGCATCCCTTTTGCAGCTGGTATAGCACTGGGTAAATATGATCCCACAGCAAGGACCCCGTAAGGAGTCTTGCTGCGGCATTCTGCACCTGCTGGAGTTTCTGGGTCAGTCTCAAGGGCAGCCCCACATAGATGGCTATGCTCTGCCTCCACAGTCAGAGGTAGTGTGCAAGGGAATTCCAGACAGCAGTGGCTGAAGACAAGACAGTCAGGCTGTGTATCCACAGCAGTGGCCAGAGAAGGAATGACTTCTGGAAGGAGCACAGAGAGAAGAAATGCCATGTTGCATCTGCAGCAGCCCAACTGGACGCCTTCATTTGTCCCAGCTGCAACAAAACATGTCTCTCCCAGATCATTCTCTACTGCCACAGTCCCGCCTACCTCACAGGGTTGTTGTGAGGATAAAATGGAAAGGAAATACCCATGTACACCAACTCCTGGGAGGAAAGGTGAGAAATAAATGATGTGATGATAATAATAATATATAATAATAATAATAATACTCTCTCCTCATTAGGGAATGGGTCCTATTAAAAACTGCTTTGGACATTGCTACCGTTTGCAGGAAGTGACAAATGGAATAACGACACACTTGGAATTAATTAATTTTAGAATTCTGTTTTTATAATTCACCAAATATTGATACTTTTGCTGAAAAGCATTTCAGCTAATAAGAGAGTTTGAGGTGGTGTAGTCCCATATATATATATATATATATATATATATATATATATATATCGGAGAAACGGAGGTTGTATTTTGTTTGTTTGTTTGTTTGTTTTGGCCTGCCCATTTTATAGAACACAATGCAGTCATTGTAGCACATGACAGAGGGAAGGGATTACCAACTCAGGGCTGATTTCATTCTGCCAGTGCCCAGCAGTAACAAAAGACTCTTTTTAACATTTGCTTCCTCCCAATATCCGCCTAAAAGACAAACCACTTTATGTTTAAGCCTGATTAAAACAAAAGCAAAAAAAAAAGGATAGCAAATACCGGAACTATAAACGCCATATGATTCCTCATCCTTTGAGCAATGATATCCAACAAACTTGTTCCCCATCAGTACAAGGATTTCTGGTGGAAAGAATCCCTGGAACCGATATGGGCCAAGTTTAGGGGGTGGAGAGAGATGAAGTTCCATTGTACAAGCAGAAATCCTTGTGCTGATGGAACAAATTATTCAAATACTGCCTTGTATTTTTAAAATGTGGTTCCTCTTTTGAGCTACACATTTACAAATCATGCACAGTGTAGTTTATGGTAATACAGTGGTACCTCTGGTTACTAACTTAATTTGTTCCGGAGGTCCGTTCTTAACCTGAAACCGTTCTTATCCTGAGGTACCACTTTAGCTAATGGGGCCTCCTGCTGCCGCCGCACCGCCAGCACGTGATTTCTGTTTCATCCTGAGGTAAAGTTTTTAACCCGAGGTACTACTTCCGGGTTAGCAGAGTCTGTAACCCAAAGTGTTTGTAACCCGAGGTACCACTGTAAAGGTAACTTATCCCTCGCAGTGAAAGCAAAGCTACACAGCCCTGGTCTCCTGAAGTTCTAGCTCTGCTTCTCGGAAGGAATATTTTGGCGAAAGATGGCAAAAAAATAAATAAATGACAGAATAGGGATAGAAATTTGAGTCAGCTTGCATATAAAGACGGACCTGCCAAATTCACCCTTTCCAAACCATTGTTTGAAATGAAATACAAATCGTCCTTTGACATTTCCACTCCTCTGAATTTTGCGATGCACTTCTCCAGGCATACATGAGAGTAAAGTGTGCTTTAAAATGTGCACATGATTTTTTTTTAAAAAAAAAAACAGCATCCCAAAATGCATTATATGTGGAGAAATTGCTATGCAAAAATGTGTGTGTCAGGCAAGGCTGGCCCTACCATTACAACAATACAAACACAACACGTAGGCTAATAGTTAGCAGAAAATATATAATGGAATAATGATATCATTCAAATTATAGGAGTAAGCCAATCATCTCAAAAGTTTCAAAAGTAAAGTCTCTCAATAATCTTCTATTGAAACTTTTGAAAGACTGTTGAGAGACTGTCCTTAGACATCTGTTTTGAACACACGGCTTGACGGTCCTCGCTATCACTCTTTTATTGTACATATAAACTTTGATTGGCTTACTCCTATAATCTGAATGATATCATTATTCTATTACAGTCGTACCTTGCTTTGTGTCTGGGATCCATTCCGGAGCCCCGGCCGCAAGCCGAAAAGGATGCAGGGCAAAGTGCTGCCTCTGCGCACATGCGCAAAGTGGTTTGTGCTTCTGCGCATGTGCGAAGTGCGATTTAGAGCTTCTGCACATGCATGAGCGGTAAACCCAGAAGTAACCTGTTCTGGTACTTCCGGGTTTGCCGCAGACGTTCACCGGAATGGACACTAGACAAGGTGGATGTTGACGGAGTTATTACTGTATATATTTTCTACTAACTATTAGTAGTTGTGATTGGTTCTTACTGCAACACAAGGGTTTGTTTTTGGCCCTACCATTAGACAGAGCGAGGCAGCTGCCTCAGGTGGCAGGTGCTGGGGGGTGGCAGCAGCCTCCTCACCATTTCCCCTCAGCAGAGGCGGCTCCATTTGAGGAAATGGGGCAGTGCCCTTCCAACCCCAGCCTGCCCTGAAGCAGCCCCACCTGCCTACCTTCTTACACACAACCAGTCAGCGGGCAGCTCTGCCTGTCATGGGCTCTGGCTTTCTCCTACTTTCAGGCTTCCTGTCTTCTGCCATACCAATCCCAATAGGCACCAGTTACGACCATTCTCCCTCAGTCCCCTAAGCCAGACTGCTCTGCCATACCTGGCCTGCTGTCCTTAGGCCCGCCGAAAGACGCAGCCCCTTCAACAGTGTTGAAGTAAGGTTCAACTGCCTTTCAGAATTGGGGGGGGGGGGGGCACCATTTTGTCCTTTGCCACAGGCAGCAAAGCAACTCAAGCCGGCCCTGATATTGGGCAAAATGGCATACAAAAAGGTGTCTATCAGGAGAAAGTCTCACAAAAATGCAGGCGATTTTTTATGATGGCTTTGAAAAACAACAACCCACCAGCTGATATGGAAATGTGGGGAACTGACCTTAACAGCTGAGGAATAGGAAGCTGAGAGGGAGGGAATTCCACAATTTAGGGGCTGCCACCGAGAAAGCCCTGTCGCTGACCACCATTTCCAGCACTTCTAAGTCTGGTGGAACTACTAGGAGAGACCCCACCCCTTCCACAAATCTTTTCCCAAAATGAAAACATCCAAACAAAACTTATTTTCCATTATTGTGCCTCATTTTAGTCCCACACAGGGAGCAAAGTACAGTACATACACATTGACAATCTGAACTGAGGCTTTGTGTAGTGTGAATGAATTAAATATTTTTGGCTGTGGCTGCATTTTTTCCCTTCTTCCTGGAAATGAATGAATTGTTTTTCTGCTCATTTGGAAAAAAACCCAATTAACCTTAATAACAACTCTTTTTTTAAAAAAAAGACTTCCACTGACATGCATTGAGTTGGTAGCTCCTTCAACAGTCCCATTCACAGGAAAAGTTGCGCGCAATGAATTGGGTGTCAAATTTGTGAGCTGATAATATCCAAAACCTTTTTTTAAAGAAAGGGAAAGGAGGGGGGGGGATAACCTCTCTGGGCTGCTGGAGGCTTGTACCTTTTGTTCAATGAACACTTGAGTTATTTTTATGAACAGCTGACCTAGATTCTCCGCCTGAATTAAAACGTCCCCCTGCAGCTCAGTAAAGACAGAAATTCGCAAGTTGCCCAAAAGCTTTTAAGCATGGAACTAAAAATGAGCCTCAGCTTTGCAAGGGGAAAAGCAGCGCCCATTAGTCATAGAAGAAATTTTGAAAATATGCCCATGCAGCAAAATACAAGTTACTTCAGTGTCTAAGGCTGGCACTGATATTGGGGAGTGTGAGGTGGTCACCTCAGGAATCTGGTGCTGAGGGCAAGTGCCCCATGGCTGTTCCTCCTGAGCTATTGCACCAGAAGTAGCCTTGCTTGCTTGCTACTGCTTAGGCCAGCTGGTTCATCTAATCATATAACACCAGTCCTGAAAGACCTACATTGGCTCCCCGTACATTTCCGAGCACAATTCAAAGTGTTGGTGCTGACCTCTAAAGCCTTTAAAGGCCTCGGCCCAGCATACCTGAAGGAGCGCCTCCACCCCCATCGTTCTGCCCGGACACTGAGGGCCTCCGAGGGCCTTCTGGCAGTTCCCTCGCTACAAGAAGTGAGATTACAGGGAACCAGGCAGAGGGCCTTATCGGTGGTGGCGCCTGCCCTGTGGAACACCTCCCGTGAGATGTCAAGGAAATAAACAACTTTCTGACTTTTGGAAGACAGCTGAAGGCAGCCCTGTTTAGGGAAGTTTTAAATGTTTGATGTTTTATTGTGTTTTCAGTATTTTGTTGGAAGCCGCCCAGAGTCGCTGGGGAAACCCAGCCAGATGAGCAGGGTATAAATAATATTATTATTATTATTATTATTATTATTATTCCTGGCGTGCTCTGGTCCATGGGGTCACGAAGAGTCGGACACGACTAAACAACAACAACAGTGGTCTCCCAACACAGCTCAGTGTCCTAGGGGAAGGCCCTGACTGAGTGAGCTGGCAGAGAGGCAGCCAGCCCTGGTCACACCCTCTAGCAGATATAATGCATATCCATATGTTTCTCTGGTCCAGGCACCCCCAAACTCAGCCTTCCAGCTGTTTTGGGACTACAACTCCCATCATCCCTAGGTAACAGGACCAGTGGTCAGGGATGATGGGAACTGTAGTCCGAAAATGGCTGGAGGGCTGAGTTTGGTGGTGCCTGGTCTATAGGAGCCAAATCCTAGGGACCAAGGGGTCTTCAGCCCCCCCCAATAAATTATTTGAGAGGGCTGCCCCCCCAAGTTGATGGGCATGGCTATTCAAATGATGTGTGTGCAACGTGTCATGTGATTGATTATGCGGGGCAGGGTTCTGGTCACATAACTCATGGTGGTGCTGGCACAGCTGCATTGCAGCACATGCTTGAATGACCAGGCCTAGATCTTATTAGTTTTATTTTTTATTTATTAAATTTGTATGCCGCCCTTCATCCACAGGTCTCTGGGCAGTTCACAATGCAAAATTGCAATACAAAACCCACAAAAATACATAGTAAAAATAAGAACAACAACAAACCAATAATCCCCAGTCTCACAACACATTGAAAAGGGCATCGAATGTCAATCAGCCAAAGGCTTGGTTGAAGAGGGATGTTTTCACCTGGCACCTAAAGGTGTATAATGAAGGTGCCAGCCAAACCTAACTGTGCCAGCCAAACCTAACCTAACTTTCCACAAATGGGGAGCCACTGCAGAAAAGGCCCTTTCAGATTCAGCAAGCTGGTAGCCTGATTGGATAACCCGATTGGTTCTAGTATTACACAGGAGGGAGGAAAATTTACATTTCTATCTGCTTTCTTTACAACATGCAAACTTTTATGAACCTTGATCCTCTCTCCCTTTACTCTCCTTCTTTCTACATTAAAATGCCCAGTTGCATATGGGCTTACCCCAAGGATAGTGGTACAGTGGTACCTCGCAAGACAAATGCCTCGCAAGACAAAAAACTCGCAAGACGAAAGAGTTTTTCGTTTTCTGTTTGTTGCTTCGCAAGACGAATTTCCCTATGGGCTTGCTTCGTAAGACGAAAACGTCTTGCGCCTTTTTTTAAAAAACCACCAATGCATTCCTATGGGAAACCGTCAATGCACAGTGGTGCTTCACAAGACGAAAAAATTCACAAGATGAAAAAACTCGCAGAACGAATTAATTTCGTCTTGCGAGGCACCACTGTATCAGGATCTTGTAATGAATAAGCACATTTGCTATGCTATATGCTTCTGGTGGGTTGTTTTGTTTGCAGCTGAATTCTGCATTTTGTTGTACGCTGTTCAATTTTATTGAATAATCCTGTTTTGGACCATGTATATTTCTACCCTGGGACCTTCGAGTTAAGGGTGCATGCTGTTCATAAACAGATAAATGAAACTAATTGGGAGTAATTTTTAAAGCGGTCTTTTCTCAAAAGCCTTTGATTCTGTAAACATCTGGGCAACAAACTGCAAAGTAGGGCACATTCCTTTCTCTGGGAGAATTTGCCAGAGAGCTGTTTATTTTTAGAGACCTGTTTAATGCTATGGTTTATTTATACGGGTAAAAAAGAAATGCGGCGATTGCTTTATTCTCTTCGCGCCCCCTCCCCCTTCCCTTAAGTTTCACACTGAGATCAGGTGTTTGCCTCTTCAGAAATAAAATTAGACTTGAATCTAGAGGCTCAGAAACCCCAAAGACCTGATCTTTTGTAATGCACTCCTGCAAAAGAAACAGTACCCGGTGAATTCTTGGCAGCCAGGAATCCAAAGACAGGAAGGAGAGGGGAGGAGGTGAAAGACCAAGAATCAGCTTATCAGAGAAGGACAAACACACACCTACGCAAATTGCCTAGGGACACAACATGGGCAGGAGAATCTGCCCACTCATCCTCTGGAGAGAGAGACATGGTGTTGAAAGGTAATTTTGAAAGATTGCAGACAACACACAGCAGAGATGAAGGATCTTTTTCAGACCAGGAGCCACATTCCCTTCCAAGTTTCCCTTCCAGCGGTAGCATGCCGGTGGGCGGGGCCAGATGCAAAATGGGCGTCGCAAGAAATGTAAATTTCTTTCTCGTAATATTCAATAAAAGTAAAAGGTCAGAGATAGCGTCCCCTTTGCCACATAAGACGGAGCTATATAGCTGCAAATAAGACGTTTTAAATGTGTTGTAAAGCGCAATGTACAAATGGGACACTAGATGGCAACTGTGAGCTACGGCAAATTCAATGCATTTTTCAAACTTTTTTTTAAAAAAAGGATTTTCACAGCCTTTTTTTATATGTGTGTAGATTCCACCTGAGCCCCTCTAAGTAATGATATTTCAGAAACTGTTTTTAAGAGTTCATTTTTGAACTTTTTAAATTAAAAACAACAACAACAGTGTTGTTCGCCAGAAGCGGCTTAGTCATGCTGGCCACATGACCTGGAAGCTGTACGCCGGCTCCCTCGGCCAATAAAGCGAGATGAGCGCCGCAACCCCAGAGTCGTCTGCGACTGGGCCTAATGATCAGGGGTCCCTTTACCTTTAAAGAAGCAGTTAAAAGAGAAAACCCATCAAAATCTGAGAAGTCATTCACTGAAAGGTTGCTGGGTTTTTGTGTTTTTTTTGCAAAGGAAGGACTTTTTCAAAGGACTACCAGTTCCAAGTTCTACATAAAGTGGCCACCGATATAGACAGGTTTACAATGAGGGATTAAACAAATTCATATGGGGGAGTGGTTTGAGGTTTAACCACAAAGGCTACTGACTCAGATTGTTGAGGATCAAAAGGGAGCATGCACCTGAACTAGAGGTGGCCAGAAGGTACATTTGCATCTACTGCTAGATCTCTGGCTGTTATGTAGTACATTGCCAGTAGGACTTGCAACAGATTCTGACTCCCAGCTGAGACTGAGGGATCCTTACCAGGATCAGCCTCACGGGTCAAAGTTGGCAAGTGGGCAGGGCTGGTGAAGATGCCAGGGAACTGACATCATTATGATGTCACATGGATTGACAATCAGGCTGTCCCGCCCACCTGTCAAAATCCCTGGCACACATTTCCCAAGCGTCTTGCTGCTACTACGGGCGGCGAAGGGGGAGGAGAGATTTTTCTCTCCTTCCCACAGCAGTAGAAGGGTGGCTATTGTTTCTAAATGACTTTTATTCAATTTTGTGGCTTTCACTAGTAAATTGGTATGTGTTACACCACTTTGAGTGGCTTATGGGTAGGTAATCTATGAAATGCAGTAACTAAATTAAAAATACGCACACGACAGCGAGTGTGAATACACAACTGATTACTATGCTGAGGCAACCCCTCCACCCTAGCACATTCTTAAATAAATCCTATTTTTAGATCTCCTTGTTCTGCAGGTTTGTCCACGCTCCATCTAATTGTACTCCAAGACAAAGTCCAGCATCTATTATGCATTTTCCAGCGACTTCTTGATAGCGGTAGATTGGTTACCATGGCAAATGCAACCCTGTTTGCATATATAGAGGAACAGAGCAGCGGAAATGGATAGATAATGCCATGCCTGAAACTACATAGAAAGCTTTTAAAGCATTTATTTATATATATATATTTTTAATGTTCTGTAGAGCAGAAATCAGCGCTTCAGAACATCATACATAATTCACTGCATTTGGAAACCTACAAAAGAAGGCCGGAGCAACGTAGTGAATTTGGTGGGTAAGGATGGGTCTAAATCATGGGTAGGCAAACTAAGGCCCGGGGGCCAGATCAGGCCCAATCGCCTTCTCAATCCGGCCTGCGGACGGTCCGGGAATCAGTGTGTATTTCCATGAGTAGAATGTGTCCTTTTATTTAAAATGCATCTCTGGGTTATTTGTGGGGCATAAGAATTCGTTCATTCCCCCCCCCCAAAAAAAAAATAGTCCGGCCCCCCACAAGGTCTGAGGGACAGTGGACCGGCCCCCTGCTGAAAAAGTTTGCTGATCCCTGGTCTAAATCCTTCCAGAGCCTTGAAACTCACTGAGCGACTTTCAGCTAGTCACTTCTCTCAGCCTAACCTACCTCACCTCACAGGGTTTTTCTGAAGCTTTTAAAAAGGGCCTCAGGCCAAAATTGAGTTCCTTGGACGAAGATTGAGCCAAAAAGATGACAACAGGAGCTTGGCGTGTGCTAGAGCAGCCTGTAAAGTAAAATTCTTAGGCAAGCAAAAGGGGAGGGGATTTTACAAACATCAGTGGATCTTTTGAAGCGATTTCCCTACAGGGAAACCTTACAGGGGTTTTATGGGGCATGCAGTTATCCCAGGATTTCTCTTCCTTTTCATAGAATCATAGAATCATAGAGTTGGAAGAGACCACAAGGGCCATCGAGTCCAACCCCCTGTCAAGCAGGAAACACCATCAGAGCACTCCTGACATATGGTTGTCAAACCTCTGCTTAAAGACCTCCAAAGAAGGAGACTCCACCACACTCCTTGGCAGCAAATTCCACTGTCGAACGGCTCTTACTGTCAGGAAGTTCTTCCTAATGTTTAGGTGGAATCTTCTTTCTTGTAGTTTGGATCCATTGCTCCGTGTCCGCTTCTCTGGAGCAGCAGAAAACAACCTTTCTCCCTCCTCTATGTGACATCCTTTTATATATTTGAACATGGCTATCATATCACCCCTTAACCTCCTCTTCTCCAGGCTAAACATGCCCAGCTCCCTTAGCCGTTCCTCATAAGGCATCGTTTCCAGGCCTTTGACCATTTTGGTTGCCCTCCTCTGGACACGTTCCAGTTTGTCAGTGTCCTTCTTGAACTGTGGTGCCCAGAACTGGACACAGTACTCCAGGTGAGGTCTGACCAGAGCAGAATACAGTGGCACTATTACTTCCCTTGATCTAGATGCTATACTCCTATTGATGCAGCCCAGAATTGCATTGGCTTTTTTAGCTGCCGTGTCACACTGTTGGCTCATGTCAAGTTTGTGGTCAACCAAGACTCCTAGATCCTTTTCACATGTACTGCTCTCAAGCCAGGTGTCACCCATCTTGTATTTGTGCCTCTCATTTTTTTTGCCCAAGTGCAATACTTTACATTTCTCCCTGTTAAAATTCATCTTGTTTGTTTTGGCCCAGTTCTCTAATCTGTCAAGGTCGTTTTGAAGTGTGATCCTGTCCTTTTGTCTGTTCTTTTTCCAAAACAGAAGATACGACTGGAATGTGTGCAGAGGAGGGCGGACAAGATGATCGAGGGTCTGGAAAGCCAAGCCTTATGAGGAACGGTTGAAGGAGCTGGGTATGTTTGGCCTAGAAAAGAGAAGGCTGAGAGGAGATATGACGGCCATCTTGGAGGGTGGTAGCCTCTCCTTCCTTGGAGGGTTTCAAGCAGAGGTTGGATGACCAGCTGTGACAGGTGATTTAGTTGAGATTCCTGCATTGGAGGAGGGTTGGACTAGATGACCATTGGTGTCCCTTCGAACTCTATGATTCTATGACTTTTGGGAAAGATCTGAAATGGCAGCACACACAAACACATGTGTGGGTTCTTTGTGCTTCCTTGCACTTTTACTATTGAGCTTCTGCTTGGTATAGTTTAGCCATACGCAGTGATGTTTTCCAACACCACACAACCTCTCTTCCGATTGCTCCTCACCTGATCATACCTGGGCTACTTGTCCACCATTCCTGCCACGGCAACACCATGTTCACTATAGCACAAGATTGGGGGAACTTTATCAGCCCAGCGGGTGCATCTGGGCAAACATCCAGAGGTCACATACCGGTCCTGGGCAGGGCCAGAAGCAAAGGTTGATGGAGAAATTAATATAAATGTTATCTTTGTTCAGCTGGCTACTTTCTCAGCACGCTCCTCTGTCCTCTGTCCAGATAAGCAAGAGGCATTACAGTCGTACCTTGGAAGTTGAACAGAAAGCTCAACAACTTCAACCCTAAAAAAAAGCTTAAAAGCTCAATAACTTTGGTTGGCCCTTCACTTCATCAAATCTGGCCCTCTTTGAAAAACGTTTGGACACCACTGCTCTCGAGGCATCTGTACTGCAGCTGTTAGAAACCATGCTAGACAAGATGGAACTTTAATTTACTGGGTGCTTGTTTATTTACATTTCTGTATTGCCCATAAACTAAACCCCCTGGAAGGTTTGCAAATACAAAATGCAACTGAAAAACCGAAGAACAGTAAAAAAAAAGGTGTACAATACAAATCAGTGGCCATGTGTACCCACAAACCTAAAAGCCAAGATAAACAGAGGCATCATGATGTTTGTCAAAACCAGCAAACAACAAAGCAAAACACCATGTGGGAAAAGAAACTGGTGCAAAAAATTAAATAGCAAGAAAAATATATGTGTATTGAGAGGATCATATGGAACGGAAGTTAGAGCTGGACCATAAAGAAGGCTGATCACCGAAGAATTGATGCCGAAGAATTGAGAGCCAGTGTGGTGTAGTGGTTAAGAGCGGTGGACTCGTAATCTGGTGAACTGGGTTCGATTCCCCGCTCCTCCACATGCAGCTGCTGGGTGACCTTGGGCCAGTCACACTTCTCTGAAGTCTCTCAGCCCCACTCACCTCACAGAGTGTTTGTTGTGGGGGAGGAAGGGAAAGGAGAATGTTAGCCGCTTTGAGACTCCTGAAGGGGAGTGAAAGGCGGGATATCAAATCCAAACTCTTCTTCTTCTTCTTTTGAATTATGGTGCTGGAGGAGACTCTTGAAAGTCCCATGGACTGCAGGAAGATCAAACCTATCCGTTTTTAAGGAAATCAGCCCTGAGTGCTCACTGGAAGGACAGATCCTGAAGCTGAGGCTCCAAGACTTTGGCCACCTCATGAGAAGAGAAGACTCCCTGGAAAAGACCCTGATGTTGGGAAAGATGGAGGGCACAAGGAGAAGGGGACGACAGAGGACGAGATGGTTGGACAGTGTTCTCGAAGCTACCAGCATGAGTCTGACCAAACTGCGGGAGGCAGTGGAAGACAGGAGTGCCTGGTGTGCTCTGGTCCATGGGGTCACAAAGAGTCGGACACGACTAAACGACTAAACAACAACAATCGAAAGATAAAAGGCTTGGGAGAAGAAAAGGTATTTTCTCAAGATCTATAACATAGCTGACAGGTCAGCCTCTCTGGGGATGCTGTTCCATGAATGGAGTGCCACCACCGATAAGGCCCTTTTCCTAGAAAACATGTGCCCACCCAACTTCTTTAGGCAAATGAACCTGATGAAGGGCCCTATGGCATCTGCCTGCATACAGATGATAGCTTATCAGAAACTTGCGACTGGTAAAGTAGAGCTGTCATTCGAGAGACACGTTCACTTTGGCCTGCATGTTAATGAAAAAGCTACCTGGTTCACACTTCCTGAAAAATACAGGAACTGAAACCCAGCCAACCTTTGAAATTCACGCCTCTCCAAATTTTGCAATGCTGTTCTGCAACCTCCAAATGTCATTACAGCAAAAAAAAGGCATATATTCTTGAAATAACAGAATGCATGGGGAAATTGCTTGGAAAAAAATGTATATTAGGCAAGATTGCACCAAAAATTGTGTGTATTAGGAGGAAGCAAAAATGATGGCGAATTTTCACGAGGACTTATAACATTAATTAAAAACCGGTGTAGGAATGCAGCAAACCGAACTTTGGATGGGAAAAATAAGAATGAGAAAACCTAAATTGATAGATTCACCCATCCCTGGCTGTCGTTGCTCAGGACACATTTTTGTTAAACAAAGAAATTGCATTCCACTGGGGTCTCTAGTCAAACCTGTTTTGCAGGATTTAAAGGCTGAAACAGGGAGGGGGGGGCACTAAAGGCTGCATTTCGTGTTGTGGTCGTATGAATCTTGCCAACTCACAGCTAATGACGCTGCTGCAGATGATCTCAGTGATCAATATTGACTCACGGTCAGGGGCGCTATTTTGAGGCAGGGGGCTGAGCCCCCCAATATTGAATTGGACGCCATACCCCAACCCCCCCAGGCGAGCGCTGGCATGCCGGGCAGGAGAGGAGGTTTGGAGGGCGATTTTCACCCCCTGTGCCCTCTGCTGCGATCGCCAGAGCATCCCAGTAGCAGGGGCCAAGGAAGTGGGGGGTGGAGGGTAGTCCGCCCCAGGTTCCATCATGGAGGGGGGGTGACAAATTATCAAGGAACAATTGCTGCCCTACTAGGGCAGTTCATAAAAAACTTTTTTAAAAAAATGTGGCTCCAAAGGTCTTATCTTACTACACTAGGGATTATATAGCTGTATATGAAATTTCATGCATCTCAGTTAATATCTTGACCCTCCTCCACAAAAATAGCTGTTTACTTGGCCGTTTTCCTATGTTGTGAAGGCTGAAATTTCAAGTCAGTGAAGCACTTACTGTTCCCAACCCTAACCCTGCAGAAAGCCATCTAATTAGACTTTAATTTGACATGTTTTTAGGAAATAATTTAATTATTGTTTGATTTTATACCAGTGTTATGTATCTGATGTTAGCCACCCTGACATTTGGCCGGGGAGGGTGGGATGTAAATAAAAAATTTTATTATTATTATTACTTATTATTATTCCTTTGTAAGAAAATATGAAATAACGTAAAACCATTTTTGCAGGCAAAAATCAATATGGGGGGGGTGACAAGAAATTTTCCACACTGGGTACCACCTGAACTTCCTACACCTCTGCCCATCAGGGGCCTGCACGTCCCAGCAGATGTGGCCAGATGGGCTGGGGCATCGCATGTGTGATGTCATGCATGTGCGACAACCCCCTCCCCCCAAAAAATGTTGGGCCCAACTCAGCGCGCCTGCTTGTAGTACAACCCTTCACATGACCCCCATTCTCTTCTAAACCTTCCAGAATGCACATGAGTCCTTTCGATGCTATGTTGGCCTGATATGGTCTGGCTTCAAAGCTGGTTCGGCCGTCTGTATGGCAGGAGTTAGGAACTTCGGACATACCTACTTCACTAGCAGGGCATGAGAGCAATATGTAATATTTGTCTCTAGCAATGGATCACTAAGATATACTGCTCCTGAACATCTTCCATGAACATCTTCTCTGTATATAATAATCTCGCTTAGCACCCAGTTTCCAACTATGGTCAGATGGATGCTCCAAGGATGCTCAGGAACAGGATACCATGGAGAGAGACATTTCCTGTTGTTCTCCCAGCATCTGCTAATTAGATATATCAACAACCTCTGTACATGAAGGATTCATTTTAAGTGTTTGTGGTTAACTGCCAGCGGTTATTAGCTATGATCACAACACAATGGCATGGGCCACACCAGGACTGTCCCTGGAAAACAGAGACACTTGGAGGATATGGCAAGGCGGGGCCTGGTTTGTCTACTAGCAGATTGCAATTGGTTTAGCTGCAGGTTGTTGAGCACTTTTTAAGATCTTGGCAGGCCAGATTAGGCTTGTGGATCAATGGTTCACCACGCTTGCTCTTTCATTTCTCCAATCCTTTTAAATACCGGATTTTTTGCTCTATAAGACTCACTTTTTCCCTCCTAAAAAGTAAGGGGAAATGTGTGTGCGTCTTATGGAGTGAATGCAGGCTACGCAGTTATCCCAGAACAGCAAGAGGGATCACTGCTTTCGCTGCACAGCGATCCCTCTTGTTGTTCTGGCTTCTGAGATTCAGAATATTTATTTTCTTGTTTTCCTTCTCCAAAAACTAGGTGCGTCTTATGGTCTGGTGCGTCTTATAGAGCGAAAAATACGGTGGTTTTTAAAATACAGTGGTACCTCGGGTTAAGTACTTAATTCGTTCCGGAGGTCTGTTCTTAACCTGAAACTGTTCTTAACCTGAAGCACCACTTTAGCTAATGGGGCCTCCTGCTGCCGCCACGCCGCCAGAGCACGATTTCTGTTCTCATCCTGAAGCAAAGTTCTTAACCCGAGGTACCATTTCTGGGTTAGCAGAGTCTGTAACCTGAAGCATATGTAACCTGAAGCGTATGTAAACCGTATTCACTGTATTACACTTTGGTAGTTATTTTACAGCATGTGTTTTCACGGAAAGCAAAACCCAATAGCCAAACCTTATTCTTTCATTTGAAAGAACCATTCAGATGGGGTTTTTTCTCTTCTTGTTTTGGAACATGATTTCCTGTGGCCAGGGGGGGGGGGGGGGAGCTACATGGGAGCTGCAAACCGCTAAAGCATTCAAAAAATGTGACCGGCTGTTCCAATCACATGACCTTGGGCTCATTATGAAATAGTCCTGCGCTTCCACTCTGCCCCTGCAGCAGCTAAGCTCGCACAGGGCAAACCTCCTCTGCCGCCTCCTCCGTATGCTTTTCAGAATTCATGGGAAAAAGAAGGGTGTGAGGCAGCAAGGAAAACATCGAACATTTTTCAAATAATTGCGCTGACTGCATCAGGAGAAATCATACAAAAACAGGAAGAAGAAAAGGGTGTCAAATGGTATTTTAATCAGGGGGAAAAGCAACACTTGTTAAAACTCTTCTCATTAAGAGAAGAGAAATGCTGTCAGGCAAGGAAGGGGAAATCTCATGCCTAGGGGGTCATCTCTCCCCAAACTTTGCACCCTTCTTAAGTGTTTTTGCCTGACTGGAACTCTTGAGAAAGTTTCTGTCTTGTCTGGTTGGACGATAAAAAGGGATGTGCGAGAGGGAGGGAACTAACCTACCGGTCAAAGGTCAAAGCCTGTGATGGGGGTGAGTTTTTATTGTTAGCACAATGCCATATACTCGGACATGTCACATATAAAAATAGGGACATTCTTGAAAGACAGAGGTGATGAACATTTTTGGCCCGGCGGGCCAGCTTTGACAGGTGGATGGGACCTGTCAATCACTTGGAATCATTATGACATCAGACAACGGACAGGTTCGTTGTCCCACCCACCTGTCAAAGTTCTTTGCGCTGTAATTCCCAAGCGCCTGACAGACACGTGGTTGTTGTGTTCATTATATTGTAATTTTATGTTGTGAACCGCCCTGAGATCCACGGATTAAGGGTGATATACAAATTTAATTAATAATAATAATAATAATAATACAACCATGCATATACCTTGAGCTCCTTGGGGAAAAGGTGTGGTATAAATGTAATAACTAAATACTCTATCTGTATTGGATCTGTGCTGTGTCTATATCAGTGCTGGATTTGACATTGTTTTTAGAAATGTTTTTACTTTCAAATGGCTTCGGGGTGTTCCATAGGAAATGATTCACTAATGAAATGAAATGAAATACAGTGGTGCCCCGCAAGACGAATGCCTCGCAAGACGGAAAACCCGCTAGACGAAAGGGTTTTTCCGTTTTGTGCTAGAACCCAAAACTAAGATATTGTCAAGAATGTATAATCTGCTGCTGAAATGGAATACACAGGATGAGGAAGTGAAATCAGTAATGATTAAATGGGCACAAGATGTGGGTCATAACATAATGCTATCTGACTGGGAACAGTTATGGACCACTGGGTTAAAGTTTACGGCATGTAATGCCTTAAGAGAAAATATTATGAAAATGATATACAGATGGTACATAACACCAGTCAAACTAGCAAAAATTTATCATATGCCCGATAACAAATGTTGGAAATGTAAAGAAACTGAAGGTACCTTTTTTCACCTTTGGTGGACATGCCCAAAGATTAAGACCTTTTGGGAGATGATATATAATGAACTGAAGAAAGTGTTTAAATACACATTCCCGAAGAAACCGGAGGCCTTTCTCCTGGGCATGGTCAACCAAGAGGTACGTATGAAAGACAGGACATTTTTTATGTACGCCACAACAGCAGCAAGAATACTTATTGCAAAGTATTGGAAGACACAAGAATTACCCACGCTGGAGGAATGGCAGATGAAAGTCATGGACTACATGGAATCCGCAGAAATGACTGGCAGAATCAGAGACCAGGGAGAAGAGATGGTGGAGGAAGATTGGAAGAAATTTAAAGACTATTTACAGAAACACTACAAGATTAATGAATGTTAAAATAACATCAGATTGAATGTATAAGGTTATTGGAGTAAAACTTTAAAGATTAGAAGACCCAACATTTTAAGTTCTAAGCACTGAATAAGCTATATTAAGACATTCAAATCAAGAAAGGAGGCTTAATATGATAGAGGGAAGGGATTTGTTGCTTAACTGTATGAACTGGAATACAGGGAAGGGAGACTCGGGGAAGTCAGAGAAATAAGTTAATGCAAGATCAATATGAAGATAAGATTGTTTTTATTTCTGTTGTTTGTAGTATATGATGTTTGTGTAATTCTGTATGTTTTTGGTGTATTGTTTGTTGTTTTTGTTTTCGCTTTGTCGTTTCTTATGTAAAACCGAATAAAACATTCATAAAAAAAAAGAAAAGAAAGGGTTTTCCGTTTTGGAGGTGCTTCTCAGGACGAATTTGCTATGGGCTTGCTTCGCAAGACGAAAATGTCTTGCGAGTTCCTGCGATTTTTTTTTGCTCCCCACCCCCTTTTTCTAAGGCACTAAGCTGCTAATAGCCTTTTAGCAGCTAATCCGCTAATCCCTTAAGCCTTTAATAGCCGCTAAACCGCTAATAGCGCTAATCCACTAATGGGCTTGCTTCGCAAGACGAAGAAACCGCTAGACGAAGAGACTCACGGAACGGATTCTTTTCGTCTTGCGAGGCACCACTGTAGTGAAGAAAGAGTGCAACAATTTGCAATTTGCTTTGGGACATAAGCTGTATCAGTTGTGTGTGTGTTTCAGTGTGGTTTTGATCAAGTTGGGGCTGGCATCAAGAGTTGGTATAATAATAACAATTATTATTATTATTAATAATAATAATAATAATAATACTCCGTCCATCTGGCTGGATTTCACCAGCCACTCTGGGTGGCTCCCAATCGAATAACATAATACAGCATTAAACATTAAAAACTTCCCTAAACAGGGCTGCCTTCAGATGTCTTTTAAAAGTAGGATAGTTGCTTATTTCCTTGACATCTGATAGGAGGGTGTTCCACAGAGCAGGCGCCACTACCAAGAAGGCCCTCTACCTGGTTCCCTGTAACTTCACTTCTCGCAGAGAAGGCCCTCGGTGCTGGATCTCAGTGTCTGGGTTGAATGATGGGGATGGAGATGCTCCTTCAGGTATACTGGGCCGAGGCCGTTTGGGTTCCTGCCAAGGGTCCAGGTAACCCCCCTCCCAGCAAGGTACCCACTGACAAGAGCCATCAGGACCTGCTCGTTGTCTTCACTGCTGCAGCCTGATCGCTCATCTGCCTCTCACTCTGGCCCAGAGGAGATGGGGAACTGAACAACTGCCATGGTGAGAAGGAATAAGTCACGGCCATTGCCTGCTTGCTCATTGGCTCTGCCTGGCAAGCAAGCAGGCGGTAGTAATGATAGAGGCAGAGGAGTAGCAACAGCTGGCAACTAGTGGGTGGAAGGATCTGTCAATCTCAGCTCTCTCCAGTTGCCCTCTTCCCAATCTTAAATCGAGTTCTCCGCATTTGGCAACAATAGCCAATTTTTTATTTTAAAAAATCCTCTCGAAAAGGTCTCCTAACGAACACATTTTTACTAATTTTTGCAATATGGTGCGTTTTTGTATATTATTTTCACTAATTTCTTCGTTTTCATGCACACTTTCCCTAACATGTGCATTTTTCGTAAACATAGCAGGGTTGCAAAACCGCATTGCAAATCTTGCGTGAATTCCGAAAAATCGCAATATTTTGGTTTGCCTACTGCCTGAGAAAGCACACATACGATAGATTTGGCTTTAAATGCGTTACTGCATTGAATTTCTCCTCCACTCTTTGAGGCAATAACAGCTGGGAAGGCCCCCCCCCCCAAAAAAAAACTTGGAGCCGGCACTGCTAGTATCCTACAACCAGAATTACTTGTGTAATTGTCTGCTTTGCATGCATGTCCCGGGGTCAGGGGTGAGGCTTTGCAAAGTTCACTGACTCAGCGCCTGCAGTATTCAGCAGGGGCAAGCTTTCCAAAGGCCTCTTTTAAGTTAATACCCATTTATTATGCTGTGGAAGAATGAAGGCTGACTGTATGTTCCAGCACAGCTAAATCCTGTTTTGAAATGCTTGCTCATTGTGTCAAGCAGAGGCAAATGTAGGGTAGCTTTCCCCCCCCCCGCCCCGCCCCCAGCGTTGCATACAATGAAGCGGACACTGGCACGACTGCATTTTTTCGCGGCTGTAATTGATTAACCAGAAATGTTGCCTTACGAAACCGAGGGAGACATTCGGCAAATGGCACGCTGCCTGTATAGCAACTTCCCTTGGCAGAGAGGTTCCTTGATGCACTTTTCTGGGCGAATGGGTGTTTTGGCTTGCGATATCACCCAGGTCTTTGCTTATTTTTAGGAGGAATTGTTCGGGAGCTCGATATAAGTGATCGCGTATCAGTCTCTACCTACGTCATGTAGGGTCTCATCACGCATTTCAAGGGTGCATTTCGGAGCTCCCTTAGGATAATTCATTCTCTCTCACACACACACACACACTTTATTCCTTTTTTATCCTGATTGAAACAGCATCACGTGCATATCTGATAGGCTGGCGATCTGCTGCCTCAAGCACTGGGCTGAAAAGAGATGTGTATCTAGGGCAGCAGCCATGGCGAAGGAGGGTCTCTTGCCTGTAAGCTGCACTGAGAGAGAAAACACATATGCATTCTTTAGCCGTGGCAAAGGCTTCTTCAAGTTGTTTTTCCCCCATCAGGGAGTCCTATTTCATAGTCAGTGCACTGCCACAGACAGCAATGTTCATAACCTGGTTTTCTACTTGCCTTCAATAACACAGCAGAAAAGCCTTTCAATCTTCTTAAACCTATGCCTCATGGGTTGTTGCTAAAAAGAGGCAGACCAGCAAAAACCTACAGGTGAGACTTTCCCCCTCAATAGGAACTTTAATGACCTGATTTTAAGAGGCAACAAGGGCCTCCCTTAGACCAAGAAGGCCCAAATTTTGGCTTATGGACCATTTTACAGTTAAGGCTGACCCATGGCACTTTGGGGTCTGGAGCAGAAAACCCAAATGCACGTGTAGGCATGCACACACTTCTCCACATGTGCATTCACAAATGGGAACAGTCCACAGGGAATTTCCTTAGCCCAAGTAAACAACCGGGGCCTTCAGAAGCACACTATTCCGGATCCCCCAGAGGCATTTGCCCAGGACCTTGCCTTACTGTAGGACCACCTCCATTTACACCTCCTGAACCACCAACTCAATCTAAAATACAAACCAGAAAGTCATAGGGTCACAGGAAGTTGCCTTATTGGTCCATCTAGCTCCATCTTGTCTCCACCAGCTGGTAGCAGCTCTCCAGGGATCTTCTGCCGTATTTATTTAGGGTGACCATGCAAAAGGAACAGGTAAAATGGCTGTGTAGTAATTTATGCATTTTGCATAATATACCTAAAGAGTTCAACTCATACTCTGGACAAATTTCAGGTAGCTGACGTTTGGGCCCACCTCAGCCAGCGAAAAAGGCTGGATTCCAGTTTTACCACAAAAACATGTTTTTGATTGGGCGGGAGCAAATAAGAACCATTAAGACTTGTGTTATCCAAAGACTTCTCGTTGCATTATCAGTCGCCATTTTATAAGCCGGAAGGGCTCAAGGCCATGGGGAACCCAGGAAAGTAACTATGGGCTTCACGTTGGCAAGCGAAGTAGCAAGCAAAGAACACCGTGCCGAAGGTCTCTCTGATTCAATAAGTTTCTGATGAGAAAGTTGAAGGAGAAAACAATGGGATGGTAAACAGAGAAGGACAAGCAAAAGATGATTTAGAGCAGATGTATGGGGAACCCTGTATCGTTGGAGAGCTGAATTCTCTCATAGCCAACCTCCCAGAGGTCAATGGCAGCAGTGGCCAGGGGCAGGGGCAACCGGTATTCAGAGGCCTCTAATACAGGAGGCAGTTGCCACTGATGACTTCATCCTCCACAATCACATCTGCTGTGACATCTGACGCCACCCTGATTAAACTCAAGAGCGGAGATACAGCAAAAGGGGCAAAGAGGAGTTGCAGCAATCTAAAGACAGGATTACGGGGGTGTTTGCTCGGCAATCTCCCGTCCTCTAGCCATTCCAGTTTCGGTTTCTTTGAAAGGGAGCAAGGTGCAGCAGAGATCACTTCTCCGGGAGAGCAGAGTACTCTGCAGTTGCAGCTAGGAAAGTTTGCTGATTAGTGGGCAGCCTTGAACAACATGGCGTAATCTATTCCCAGCACATGGGTGAGAGTATGGCCTTATAGTATGTCTAAAGCAGAACCAGGCGATATGAGTTTGGTCTGATAATAAGTGCGATTCCTGTGCAAAGGGCACAGGAACCACACAGAAATTAGTCCCTTGCATTAGTACATCTTGAAGGTATTTACAGCTGAAAAAACCTTCTCATCTCAGTGCATTTCACCTGTATGTGTAGTACATTTCCACTCCCAGCTCTCTAGACCTTCAGTAGGTACCAACACGGTGTGCAGTGGCGTAGCGTGGGGGGTGCAGGGGGGGCCGACCGCACCGGGCACAACATCTGGGGGGGGGGCGCTCGCGCTCGCAGCTCTCTGCCCCTACCTGGCTCACTCACTGTCTCTCACTGCAGTGCTGCCTGTGCGAATCCGATCCGAGCCACCGGGTTGCCGCCCACTGTGGAGGGGAGGGTGCCAGGCGTGCGGTGCGGAGAGAGAGTGAGGGACTATCTGGGGGAGGGACAGTGCAGCGGGGGGGGGGCGCAAATTACTTGCCTTGCCCCGGGTTAGGGGGCGCAAATTACTTGCCTTGCCCCGGGTGCTGACAACCCACGCTACGCCACTGATGGTGTGTAATAGAACTCCTGAGACATTGGTATGTACAAGAAACTGATCGAGTTTGGTCCCACGAGCCAAGAGGACTGGCAAATGTGCCATGAAAACACAGCAGATGCAGGTCCTCCTATCCAAGCATAATGTGTTCTCATAAAATAGTTTGTTAAGCAAGTGTTTGCATAATAGGTTGATTTCCATCGATTCCTATGAGAAAATTTCCAATGCGCTCCCAACCACAGAATTTTTACCCCAAAATGATGTTAAAAACCAGGGGAACCTTCTGAAACCTTGCAGAAGGCAAACATGGAAGGAAAAATGCTCTAATTTGTCTAATCTCACCCCCCTTTCTCCATGGTTTTCAGTGAAACGGCTGCTGAGGACCAGCAAGATACAAAAAGCAAGGCTTGTTTAAGGCGGCTTATTTGTTTACAGTACTACAAGCAGGTCCAGCTGCTCGGAAGTCTGAATCTGTGGTGTGCATAGCAAGGTTTGTGTACTAATTCCTCGTGTTTGGATAACTGAATTTTCGTATAAGAAGTGTTTGTATAGGAGGATCTGCGTCTATGTTCCCGTCATGTTTATATATACAGTGGTGCCTCGCAAGACAAAAAGAATCCGTTCTGCGAGTCTTTTCGTCTTGCGGTTTTTTCGTCTTGCGAAGCAAGCCCATTGACGGATTAGCGCTATTAGCGCTATTGGCACTTTAAGGGCTAAAAACGGCTTTTTAAGGCTTAAGGGATTAGCGGTTTTGCTGCTAAAATGCTTTTAGCAGCTTAGCGATTCAGAAAAAGGGGTTTTGGAGCAAAAAAAAACCTCAAAATTTTTCGTCAATTTTCGTCTTGCGAAGCAAGCCCATAGGGAAATTCGTCTAGCAAAGCGCCTCTGCAGACGGAAAACCCTTTCGTCTTGCGGGTTTTCCGTCTTGCGAGGCATTCGTCTTGCGGGGCACCACTGTACCACAGTCCTCAGGCTTTCCTCAGCAGAAGGGTAAATCTGAGCAGTGCTCGCTGATGTACATGGGTTAAATGCTGTGAGGCCCTTTATCATAAGCTCTGGTTGTATTTACGATGGCCGTCTTCAAATATCTGGAGGGCTGTCACATGAAAGATGGAGCAAGCTTGTTTTCTCCTGCTCCTGGAGGGTACGACTTGAACCAATGGCTTCAAATTACAAGAAAGGAGATTCCGACTAAACTTTAGGGAAGCTTTTAATGTTTAATAGGTTATTGTATTTTAGTGTTTTGTTGGAAGCCGCCCAGAGTGGCTGGGGAAACCCAGCCAGATGGGCGGGGAATAAATAATAAATTATTATTATTATTATTATTATTACTTCAGGAATAACTTTCTGACGGCAAGAGCTGTTCAGCCGTGGAATGATCTCCCTTGGGAGGTGGTGGACTCTCCTTCCTTGGAGGTTTTTAAGCAGAGGTTGGATGGCCATCATAGATGCTTTAGTTGAGATTCCTACATTGCAGGGGGTTGGACTAGATGACCCCGGGACTCTCTTCCAACTGATTCGATGATCCTCTCATCTCAAGTTTTGACCATCTCTTTAGTTTCATGCAGTTACTTTTCATATCAAAATCCAAAAGAACAGAATCGGCACGACCTTTAAAAAGATTTAGAGAGGTACATTTTACGTTCTTGCTCCTTAACATAACTCCCGACCCTCTTATCGCGTCTTCACGTTACGAAGCGAGGCGACCAAGAACCGCACTCCCTCCCCGCCCCCATGTGCCAGGCACTGACTCATTCTTCCCCCTCAGCTTGAACTCTCGCGAGACTCTGGCCGCGTCTTGTAAACGCGATGTCCTTTCGGGCGCTGGTAGTTCTTCGATCGTAGCGGCCGGCCGGGGAGGTGGCGCGTGGGGGGGGGGGAATGTTGAGAGAGAGGGAAGAGACGTGGGGAGGGGGAGGTCACCAAGCGCCATGACAGACAGGAGCCCGGAACCAATGAGACCGGCCGAAGTCAAAGCGCGCAGCCAATACCGCGGCGGGGTGGGCGCGTCCTCGCCGGCGGCTGATTGATCTCAGCCTTGGCGACGGCGTTGTTCAGTCGGAGCGAGAACATTCTAGAGGTAAGTGCTCGGCGGCCATTATGGCCTGCCCCTCCCCCTCCCCACCGCCCTACGATCGCGCGCGAGCGCTCCCAGTTTAAAAAAAAGAAAGAAAGAAAAAAAGCGCCTCGGTTGCTTCTACGGCAGGTTTTGCCGAGCCTTGAGGTGCGCGCGCGCCGTTCCTCCGCCCCCCTCCGCGGCTTCGCGCGCCACCCGCTCGCGCGCGCCCCCGCCGCCAACCCCATCTAACAATGCTGCCTCAGCTGACTGTATTTCCCTCCCGGCAGAGCAACCGGCACGGCCGCTCCCGCTGATCCCGCCCGCCTCAGGACGCTCGGACCCCCCCTCCCCTCTTCCTGGCGGTTGCGGCGCCGGCCTCCTCCGCCCTCGACCACCGGACACAGAAGAGAGCGGATAGCTATATATATATCTATTTAAGTAATATACGTCTAATTTGAAAGGACTGCAGGAGGAAGGGGAGCAGGAGGAGGAGAGGAAGACGAAGAAGAAGAAACACCACACCGCCCCCTTCCAGCGTCCGGGTGCTCGGTGGCTACACCTCTCTCTTCCCCCCCTCATCCCCCCGACGTCGCTCATCGTTTCTCCTCAACACCGATTCGGCCTTCGTCACAGCCCCGGGCGAGCAGCGTTGGGTTTATGTCTGTATTGGACGAAAACGGTGAGTCGCGAGGGAGGCGGCGGCCGTTTGAACAGGCGGGGGGGGGGCTTGAAGGGGTTCCCTCTCCTGAGGGGACGCGGCGGTTGGTCGGGGGTGGGAAATTCGGGTCGGGGGTGGTTTTGTGGAAAGGCGAAGCGGGGCCTCAAGAGGGAAAGAAACGGAGTTGGGGTGGGGGATAGCGAGGGCGGTGGGGGCGGCCATGGGGCAGAGGCCTCTCGGGCCCCATTTCGTAAGGTTTTTCACTTAAATGCGTCGCTATGATAACAATAAGCCCCTCTTCTCGTTCTTTCGTGGGGGGGGGGCGCGTCTGAGAGCGATGCCGCGGCCCCCGTCCCTCATTCCGCGGTAGGAAAGTGGGGCGGGTAAGATGAGGCGAAGGGGTGTATAATAAAGACGGGGGTCGCCGCTGCGCTTTTTATCCAGGGTTCTTCTCTTCTCTCTCTCTCTCCCCCCCCCCCCCGGTCGCGGGTTGCTCCACAAGATGGCGGCTGCCAGGTCTTCCGCGCCTCCCTCCCTCGTGATGCTGCTGGGCGGAGGGAGGGGCGGCGAGGGAGACGCGGTGGTTGGGGAGAGTGCGCGCTCTGTGGCGCAGTTCCTAAACCCGCAGCGCCGGGAGGGTGGAGGAGGGCGAGGGCTCCTTTCTCTCGGTCTGTCGGTCTGTCTGTTTCTCTCCCGATGCCTCTCTTTTTCCCGGGTTCAGAGAGCGACGCGGGGCGGGGGAGAGGAGATCGGAGGGAGGGGGAAAGAGGAGAAGCGCCTGCGCGGCACGCTGCCGCCCCTCGTATTTAAGGCTGACTCAGTGCTTAATTGCTGCATTTCTGAGTCATTCCGACGCCTGGGTGAAGGGGAGGTGGGGTTTTTTGGGCTTTTGTTTTTTGTTTTTTTATTAAACCAGAGGGAGGGAGGGAGGGAGCGGAAGTGCTCTTTATACGCGAAGGCCTCGTGGCGTGTGAATGGCTTTTCTCCCCAGCAGGTAAAAGCATCACGTTTTCTATTTCCTCCAGGTTCCAAAGTACTTAGTATAAGGGTTTTGTTCCCCCCGTGTTTTTGTTTCTTTTTTTTTACTTATTTATATTGGGGGGGGGGGGTCTTTTCATTCTGCTGCAGACACGTGTTTAGGTCATGTGGTGGAAAGGGTGGGAGAGCAAAGTTCCATGCTTGAAACCGTATCCACTGTGTTACTGGTTGTTTTGGCGTAAACAGCTTTGATTCGCTTAAATAAGCACAGGCAATTGTTCTTTATGGCAGGGGACTTGTGTAATGAGGTGGTTCAGATAAATTTTAGTGGTGCTGATTAAGTAGGTATGGCCCCACTCCAACATTCGCTTACTAGCACAGTATACCCTTGAGCATACAAGAGACTTAAAATATGTAGGAGGTGCCTTTCATATGAACTCCCACTGAGAGCAAGTGCAGGTTCAACGTGAACATTAACTGGTAAAGGTTTAATGAAAATATCCACCTGCTAAATAGGTGCAGAGTGACTATGCAATGGAATGTGACAAGTTATTACTGTTGCAAAGTAAACGTAAGAGTCAACGTGCAACATAAAAAGCTTATAATTGTACCATGTTCACTGTTCTTGGCACAAGCAGGCATAATTCATTCGTGTTACCTTTACAGTTGTTTAGTTTTAATATTCTATCTGCCCATTTTTGTCAAGCAGCTTAACAACCAAATAGAGGATTTATATATATAACTTAGATAGTGTTTAATATTATTAAAAGTTGTTCTTCGCATATGATCGTTTAAAGATGCAAAAGGTTCAGTGGACTATTTAGACTTGGCAATGCTGTGTTTTAAGAAAAAACAACAACAATGTAGCCTTTGCTCACACATACTTTTAATTCTGTCTTGGGTGGCAAATGGAAAAAGTTAACAAATGACATTTTGCTAAAGTTGACCTAGCCCCTAAAATGGTTTCCAAGCACTATCTATTGGCATTGACTGAGTCTTGCATGAATGTTATCCAAAGTGCTACAGAAACTAAATCTTCCTTTTTTAATTTGCAGAGCTGTTGCGCAGCCATTGGTACCTGTATTGGGGAAATATAGCATACAAGCAAGAACCTCACAGCCTCGGTGGCGAAAAATTTTTCATGTCAGAGACCGAGAACTCTTGCAGTCGTTTATGTCATCACGTCTTCTCCAGACAGAAGATACCAAAAAGTTGCAATCAAAGATCTCTCCATCTTATTGATAAAGCTACTAATACGCCAAAATGTCTGTCAATGTCAACCGCAGTGTTTCAGATCAGTTCTATCGCTACAAAATGCCCCGTCTGATTGCCAAGGTAGTTGCTGCAATATTTAAATTTCTTAAGGCCTAGCTTGAATTTTACCATATTTAAAACTCCTGAAACAAAAGAATTATTGCTTGAATTGAACTGGGTTGAATAAGTATGTTTAACAAATCTTCTCTTCCTAGGTTGAGGGCAAAGGAAATGGGATAAAGACAGTTATAGTCAACATGGTTGACGTTGCAAAGGCGCTTAATCGGCCTCCTACGTGTAAGTTGGTGCATAGATATTTTACTCTGCCATCCCTTCTTCTTGTACAAGACACTAAAAACTTGCAGTTCTAACACTGCACAAATTTGACTTACACAGAAAAAGCAGGCCTTGCTCAGATTGCTCCTGTGTCAAATTTGTACATTCCAAGTGTACTAGTAATTGCCATGCATCAGCCAACATACATAACCTTGTCTTTTTGTCTCATGAAATCAGTAGAAGCCCCTAAGGCGAGAAGGCAACTGTAAGGAAACAATGTACCTTGACATGATGAACAGTACTTTTAAGATGACACAATGTTTTAGTTTCGTGCTGCCTTATATTTAACAAATAGCAGTACTGAGCTGGTTATAAGCAGCACTCCTAAATGATGCTGTTGTGGGGAGGGAATTTTGACACTGGCCTTCAGATTGATAGTGAAACATGCTGTGGTTAAAAAAGAGTTCCAACTTCTTTTATTACTGTTATTAATGTAGCAAGAGCCTGCTAATGTTTTAAACATAAATTGGGGTGGAAGACAAGCCATTGCAGAGCCGTAATAACTTTTTTTCTTTTATTAGATCCCACCAAATTTTTTGGTTGTGAGCTGGGAGCGCAGACCCAGTTTGATGTTAAGAATGACCGTTACATTGTCAATGGATCTCATGAGGCGAATAAGCTACAAGACATGTTGGATGGGTTCATTAAAAAATTTGTTCTCTGTCCTGAGTGTGAGAATCCCGAAACTGATCTGGTAGGTACTACTTTTAGAATGTTCACAGGTGTCTTTTAAAGACTGACAGTATAGTTTGCAATGCATTGTCTGAAAGCTGCTAATGCTGGAGTGCCACACATTTGTCTAGTCAGTGCCAGGATAGGAGGCTGCCTGTAAATCCTATCTGCAGTGCCAATAAGTTATTTAATGAAAAATAAGAAATGAAGTAAATATACAGCTGAGCTTTCACTGGAGGTTTTCTTTCCTTGCATAGCTTATGCTTCAGCATTTGTACCAGGGGACACAGTAATGTGAAGTCATTGAATACATGACATTGCAATCCTATAGTTGCATATATAGAAGTCTTGCTGAATTCACTGGGCCTTTTGTATAGACATGTATTAGGATTGTACTGTCAGTTCTGAATTTTGAGTATGCTAGTTAAATTTTGTCAGATTTCTTCTCCTTAAGAATAGAAATCACACAAACACAGCAAATTATAAGTTAACTGAATTCCTTTGCATAGAACAATTGGTTTTAGCTTGCTGTACAAGGGGCCAGTCCAATTGGAGTAGGGGTTTGGGGGGGGTGTTTGCGTGCCTCATTCATGTCTTGTCCTGGAACATTGGGTGCTTGAAAAGTGAAATGCAGCACCTTGAACTGAACCTAAAACTGCATTGCCTTCCCCAACTTGAAGTTCTGCTGAGATGCCTCCTTCTTGGGGGGCAGGGGAGTACCAGCACTCCCAAAACTGTATCTCTCCATTGACTACTGTGCGAAGGAGCTTCTTCTGGTGTGTCACCATTTCAAGGTCTCGGAAACTTCCTGTTTCCTGAACCTCAAGACCTTGCTGGGGTTACCACACAAGAGGGAGAAGGGGCTCTTTTGCAAGGTAATAAGACATTTGAACGTTGAGTTTTCCTTCCCCTCCAGGCTTTTAGAGTAGCAATGAAAAATTCTTACTTTGCATTTAGTGCCAAGGTAATTGGGAAAATGGCAGGCATTAAAACTACTACTTTTTTTTGACAGCATGTCAATCCTAAGAAACAAACCATTGGTAACTCTTGCAAAGCCTGTGGCTATCGAGGCATGCTTGACACAAACCATAAACTCTGCACATTCATCCTCAAAAACCCACCTGGTAAGTGAATGAATTCCTCTGGTTTTGGCGCACCAAAGGACAGATCATAAAATAGGCTGGCAGGCTACCATTCTTTGAGACTATTTTATGCAAGCAACACTCTGTGGCAGATAACTAGTTGTCTGCTTCAATTTAAGCTTGCTATAGTAAGCATAGTCTGACCTATTCCAGTGGCCTCTGTAGGTGAGGCCATCTGTTATATAGACTCTTGACATCCTAGCCATTGCTGTTATTCTCCATGAGCAAATTCTGTACATCCTGGTCTACATGAGATGAGAGCACTGCCTTTTAGTTTTCTATATTGTCACACAGAGTACTTTTTCTGTAACTGCAAGTACAGTGGTGCCTCGCAAGACGAAAAGAATCCGTTCCGCGAGTCTTCGTCTTGCGGTTTTTTCGTCTTGCGAAGCAAGCCCATTAGCGGATTAGCGCTATTGGCAGTTTAAGGGCTATTAAAGGCTTAAGGGATTAGCGGTTTAGCTGCTAAAATGCTTTTAGCAGCTTAGCGCTTCAGAAAAAGGGGTTTTGGAGCGGAAAAAAACTCAAAAATTTTCGTCAATTTTCGTCTTGCGAAGCAAGCCCATAGGGAAATTCATCTTGCAAAGCGCCTCTGCAAACGGAAAACCCTTCCGTCTTGCGAGGCATTCGTCTTGCGGGGCACCACTGTAGCTGGTCAACCATTGTCAACACTTCGGGTTATGCTGGATCTAGAAAAGTTTAGTTCTGTAACACACACAATTAGTAGCACTCTGAAGGTTCACTTAGAGGTGATTGCTTTTGGTATTTCTTTTGGTGTCTGACTCAGAGTCAGGTGTTTTCCATGTGTCTTTTCTAAAAGGCAACCTCACAGTGTTGGCTTGAGAAAAAGCTATTGCCCCAAAAGACATATTAAGCAGTCTTGTCAGCCCCTGGTTCAGATGAAACTAAGATTATGCTCACCTGAAAACAGTGAAGTAAAATTTCATAAGCTATATTTAGAGGTGTTGGGACAGCTGTGACTGAAACTGAAACGTCAGATGAAACTGTTTGAAAGCAGCTATTGAATGAAGACTTGTTAATGTTTGCAGAGAGCAGTGAGACTGGTACAGGCAAGAAAGAGAAAGAAAAGAAGAATAGAAAAGGCAAGGATAAAGAGAATGGTTCTGTGTCTAATACTGAGACACCATCCCCACAGTCAGCAGCACCAGAAGAGCTTAGTCCTCCACATGTGGTAAGTACACATGGTCAAATTGAATGAGAGAGAAATGTCTTGATCAGAACATATTTCAGGTCATTGCTTACCTATATATGAGAGGTGTGTGTAAGTGTGTCAAAGTGGTTCTTTGTGTTACATTTATGTTCTCACTTGTTGCATTAACTACTTTTACTTTTCAGGATGATGATGATGATGACTGGGGTGAAGACACAACCGAAGAAGCCCAGAGGCGCAGAATGGATGAAATCAGTGATCATGCAAAAGTTCTCACCCTGACTGATGACCTAGAAAGGACTATTGAAGAAAGAGTTAATATACTATTTGACTTCGTTAAGGTAAAAAAGGAATTAGTGTGCTCCTGTTGTGCTGAAATGACATAACCTTTTAACTAGAGTAGCTGGCTCATTCATTAAGTGAACTAACTATTAAGGAATTCAGGTATAGCCAGCATGGTTGCAAGTATAGTAGCATGTTTTTTATATTTTCAGAAAAAGAAGGAAGAAGGTGTCATAGAAACATCTGATAAAGATATAGTGGCTGAAGCAGAAAGACTGGATGTCAAAGCTATGGGACCCCTGGTATTGACTGAAGTCCTCTTTGATGAAAAGATCAGAGAGCAGATAAAGAAGTACAGGCGACATTTCTTGCGTGTAAGTTCTACCAGTGATTTATCATACTCCTAAAACATGGTGAAACAACAGCATTTAGAACTCAAAATTAGAGTGACATAGCATCAAGCTGCAAGTTGTATTCTGTTTCAACAATTGATTTATTTGCAAAACTCCAAAAAGTTAGTTACACATACCTTCCCTCGTTAGCCGTCTCGTGGTTTCTATGCTGGGTGATTGGGCAATGGCCTGTGTGTCTGGTATGGAAATACTGTGGGTGGTTCAAATTGGGTGGAGTATTCCATGCCTCTGCAGGCAGCCCACTGATTTTCATCACTGGATGCGGAGAAGGCAAAGCATCCTCCAGCCCCAAAGTAAAATTCAAGTGTTCTCTTGCTACAGCTTGCTGATTGGTTTGGGTAAACTCCGAGTTGCGTATTGCAGTCTGGAAAGTGGCTAATAAGGCACGTGTATGCAAATAGATTTCTGTTCCCTAATCCATCCCAATTCATTTCACAGTTCTGCCACAACAACAAGAAGGCTCAAAGATACCTTCTTCATGGCCTGGAGTGTGTGGTAGCCATGCATCAGTCTCAGCTGATTTCTAAAATTCCGCATATCCTGAAGGAAATGTATGATGCGGATCTTCTGGAAGAGGAGGTCATTCTGAGCTGGGCGGAAAAGGTCTGTATTATATAGCAAGATAAATCTCACAAATAATCAAACTTGTAAATATACACCTGTTTGAATGGCAGTGATGGCCTTTATGAATTGTGTGATTATGCAGCAGGATTTTGCTCTTCAATAGGGGGAAAGATGGTAATCTGGAAAGGGGGATGAGACAACTTGTACATTGGTACATAGGATCCTCCCTTGCAAAGTTTGGGGGCAATAATTCAAACATTAATTTCTCATGCATGTAGAATTGTATGCACTGACTGACCCGCTCCTCTGTCACATTTCCAGCCCAACTGCCCTCCATAATATGGGGAGAAGCAAACCTCAGCAACATGAGGCCTACTGTACTCATATTCTCCTTTCATCTGTTTGGCCCCCTAGCACATTTTTTGTATTCTTCCCCTTGTTTTTTTTAAGAACTGGTGAAGCTCCTACTTTGGATCCCATATGAACTTAAATACATTAAGTCCCAAGTTGTTCATTAAATGTTGAGGTAAGGAAACAATGCAGTGCATAGAATTGACATCAGTCTTCTTTTGTAGGCCTCGAAGAAATATGTCTCTAAAGAGCTTGCCAAAGAAATACGTGTCAAAGCAGAACCCTTCATTAAATGGCTGAAAGAAGCTGAAGAGGAGTCATCTGGCAATGAGGAGGAAGAGGATGAAGATGAAAATATTGAAGTATGTGTTAAACTCAGCTTTGAAAAGTTGGTTAAATCTATCTTTAAAAATATTTGTAGCAATAACCTAATGGCAACTAAGTCTTTGATTTGAAACAGGATTTTTTACTCCCAGGCAGGTATATTTACTGTAGTAGCCATCTACATTTAGAATACCTCAAGCTTGTTGACTTGATTGCACTAATGAAACCTACCTCTTTGTGCAGGTGGTGTACTCCAAGACGGCCAGTGTACCTAAGGTTGAAACTGTGAAGCCTGCAAACAACAAGGAAGAGGACATTGATATTGATGCTATTTAAAGTGAATCAATCTAGTTTCCAGTGTTACAGTGCATATCTCTCTGCATCTCTTACCGGAAGTGCAACATGTGTGC
This sequence comes from Podarcis tiliguerta, assembly GCF_965153285.1. Classification (NCBI taxonomy): domain Eukaryota; kingdom Metazoa; phylum Chordata; class Lepidosauria; order Squamata; family Lacertidae; genus Podarcis; species Podarcis tiliguerta. The sequence goes on from NC_139534.1 coordinate 120,636,034, forward strand.
ACAAGCTGTAATAGCTAAACATCGTGCTACACTTCTTGAACTCAAAATGTATCTTACCATGACTGGTATTGTAACTAAGTTTAACAGATGAGAGGAGTTAATACACCAGCAAACTGATCAAAGTTTGCTGTACAGCATGTTTCTTTTAAACTTTGTCTTGGACATAAATACTTGGAGCACATTTATACAGTTGTGAAAAATAAAGGATTTGGTTTTGGAATCTTCAGTTATGACACATTCCTGGTAGTTATTCACGGACAACATTCGGTTAATGTGGCAAAGAAACACATCTGGAATAGGACTCATTGGGGTGGGCTTGATCTTGCTTGTTGTATCATTGGATGAGGTTTGGTCTACCTGTACAACTCTTTACTTACATTTGCTGCCAAACCTGCTGTGGAGGAGGAGAACTACTGTTGTGGGTGGAACAAAATTTTCACCACCATCCTGACACTTGAGCAGCCTTCCTCATGTCATCCTAATTTCAGTTATTGGGCCCATTCAAAATGAATACTTCCAGACTCTTGGAACATTATGTAAAATGGATTGAAGATAAAAAGGATCACAACTGACATGTAGAAAAAAATATAGATCTCTTGAAGTGTTTGTCATGTAGCCTGTAAGTAGCTATTGATTTCTCAGATTAGACAAACAATCAGGCCTGCTACTGTTCCCTTTTTTTTTAAGAATGGGAATAGGTCCCTTTTTGAAATTATTTTCCCCCAAAACATTTCAATGTTAACTGAATAAGGACTCGTTCTATGTTAGCAACACAAATCAAGGGTGCTTTTTTAAATGAGAAGAGCACGAGTTTCTTGAAAAATACGAATGGAAAGCATAAATTACTTTGTAGCTGCTGCACTCCTAAGGATAGTTTTTGCCCTCTCGGGGAGTGCAAACTTGAGTGCCAGACCTCTTCCAAACATGCAGGATTAAAACTGGCTTCTGGGGAAATTCCTTGTTCTTTAAACAAGTCTGCACATGTCCATAAAACAACACTTTACCTTGAAGTTTTGGTTGTCTCCATTTGTAGTGGGATGGATGATAGTATTCAGTCAGAAAGAAGTTTGTCTTCCTCCTGTTCCCTTCATTGTTGTACAGGTGCTATTTTAAACCCACATAGGTCACTACAATATGTCCACTAAGGAACACATTTTATGTACTAAAAGTATCAGGTTCACATACATCAGAATATGTCTTATTAAAGCTTAAACTAATGTCAATAGATTTATTTAGCATTGCACTGTTAAAAAACATTTGGAGATCCAGCAACTCCTTTACTAAATGTTCTTGCAATTATATATTTGCTCAAAAGTTTTGAGGAAACACTTCATTTAACAAATTGGCCAAAGAGCAATCGTAGAATTGTCCAGTTGGAAGGTACCTGAGGATCATCTAGTCCAACCTTCTTCAATGCAGGAATCTCAACTAAAGCATCCATGACAGATGGCCAGCCAACCTGCTAAAAAATCTTCCAAGGAAGGAGAGTCCACCATCTCTTAGGGAGTATGAGCTCTTGCCATCAGAAAGTTCTTCCTGATGTTTAGAAACAAACTTTTGAAAAGTATTTTTAATAATATAATAATAATAATTTATTATTTATACCCCGCCCATCTGGCTGGGTTTCCCCAGCCACTCTGGGCAGCTTCCAAAAGAATATTAAAATACTGTGATACATCAAACATTAAAAGCTTCCCTAAACAGGGCTGCCTTCAGATGTCTTCTAAAAGTCTGGTAGTTGTTGTTCTCTTTGACATCTGGTGGGAGGGCGTTCCACAGGGAGGGCGCCACTACCGAGAAGGCCCTCTGCCTGATTCCCTGTAATTTGGCTTCTCGCAGTGAGGGAACCGCCAGAAGGCCCTCGGTGCTGGACCTCAGTGTCCGGGTAGAGCAATGGGGGTGGAGACGCTCCTTCAGGTATACTGGACCGAGGTATACTTGCCTCTTGCAAGCCTGAGCTCATTCTGAGTGTTGGCCCGTCTGACCTCTCTGAAACTTGGCTACTCGCGTATACCCTTTGTGATCTCCCAATTCTTCCATTTCTTATAATGCCTTTAAATCCCTGCTCATTTGTAAGCTGCTTGTGAAACCACACCAGTTTCTTTTAGATGCCTCTCACTTTTCTTTATGGAATTCCCTGCATTTGTGTCTTCAGTATTTCACCTTTAGCGATGCGGGTGGCGCTGTGGGTTAAACCACAGAGCCTAGGGCTTGCTGATCAGAAGGTTGGCGGTTCGAATCCCCACGACGGCGGTTCGAATCCCTGCGATGGGGTGAGCTCCCGTTGCTCAGTCCCTGCTCCTGCCAACCTAGCAGTTCGAAAGCACCTCAAAGTGCAACTAGATAAGTAGGTACCGCTCCAGCCAATAAAGCGAGATGAGCGCCACAACCCCAGAGTCTGCCACGACTGGACTTAACGGTCAGGGGTCCCTTTACCCTTATTTCACCTTTAAGAAACTAACTCCCTTCTCCTGAGCATTTACCATGGAATCTTGCCCAGTAGTTTCTTAAGCTTTTTGAAAGCAGCCTAAAAGTCCTGAGTGCATGTTTGACTACACTCTGCTTTCCCTCGCCTGTGTATAATGAAAACGCATGACATGATCGCTTCCTCCCAAGGTTCCCAGTACAGTGGTACCTCGGGTTAAGAACTTAATTCATTCTGGAGGTCCATTCTTAACCTGAAACTGTTCTTAACCTGAAGCACCACTTTAGCTAATGGGGGCTTCCCACTGCCGCCGCTGCGTGATTTCTGTTCTCATCCTGAAGCAAAGTTCTTAACCTGAGGTACTATTTCTGGGTTAGCGGAGTCTGTAACCTGAAGCGTCTGTAACCCGAGATACCACTGTACTTCGTTGATCACTTCCTCCCCTTGTTGCTTCTTCCAGTTTTGGGGAATTTGACTAGCTCAGCCATACAAAGTTTCATCAAAATCAAGAAAAAGGACAATTAAAAATGCCTCAAATGAAAATTTCACAGTTCTGGGACTGTAGAACAGTGGCAGGATTCAGCATATATTTCTATCTTTTGCCAAAAGAAAAAAAAAAAGATCTGCATGAAATGTGCATGTGCCTATTAATAGATGCAGATTATTGGGAGGGGGGTGTTAAAATAGCACTACAGTGGTTACCATAGCACAGGGGTGCCCAAACTTTTTTCAAAGGGCTAGATTTGATGAAGTGAACATGTGCGTGAGGGCCAACCAAAGTTGCTGACCTTTTTTAGAATTGAAGTTGTTGAGCTTTTGGGGGATTTTACCCCAGGAAATAAACTGCCACAGGGGCTGGATTAGGCCCCCAAAATGGACTTTGGACATGCCTGCCATAGCAAGAGAAGCTGTGGGCAGGTGAGCTGTGTACCTGCTCAATCTGCTCTCCATATACTCAGTTTTGTTTGTTTGTTTGTTTTTTTATTAAGGATTTTCTTGTTTTACAGAAGTGTAATGCCTCGTATTTTTTTTTCCATGTAACATTTTTACAAATCCGTTTCATTTGTTGAGGCATTAGGGGGAGAAGAAGAAAAAAAGAAAGGGGGGTGGAGAGAGGGAAGATGGAAGGGGGTGGGGTCGGGTGGCAGTGTTTCTATTATGTTTAATGTATGTAGAGTTTGGGGTCAGCGTTGTTTGTGTTGTTCACTTGTGTTCCTTTGGTGGTGAGAGAGGTTGGGGTTGGCCTAGGGTGTGATTGTTTGCTTGTGATTGGCTGTGGTGATCTTTGTTTTCGTGTGTGAGTGAGGTGGGTGGGTGTTTTGGATCAGGTTAGTCATATACTCACTGTTGACGTGGAACTTTCTACATTTTTTTTTACCAACACCCAAAACACAAACAGTGAAACCCCCCCAGGCAGCTGATACATTGGGTATACATAATCAATGATAACACATTCAAATCAACCATATGTACAATTCTATATACCTTAACACTCCTACCTCCACAAGGTTTATTTAATTTTTAACATTTTAATTGCCCCAAATTGTTCAAACCTGCCCAAATAATTCAATATATTCTCAAACCAATCCTCCTCTTTCTCACTAACCTTAAACTCTTTCATTTTATGTATCTTCACAGTTAGATATTCTAAGATTATAATATTTTTCGATTCCATTGGTTCACACCTAGCTCTTCTACATTTTTCCAATTACTCGCTATAACCAGGTTGATGGGGAACTTAAAGACCCATTTTCTCTCCCTTATGAGGGTCCTTCAAACAGAGGACTGTCCCCCATAAAGCTGGATACATAGCCACTCCAGAGAAACTGTCAAACTAAGCTGCATCCTGAAAGAAAACAGGAAACTTCTACCTGACACAGATACACATTTCAAGACCCTCTTACAGCTTTTTGAAGTTCACTTCGGCTGCAAGATAGAATCTTCAGGCAGCTGAACAGCTTCAGATCCTATAAGTGACTGAAGCTTCAAAGAGACCTGGAAGGGGGAAAATCCAGCTGAGCAGATCTCTCTCCTGATTTATTTTTTTCCAGCTAAGCAGGTAACACATCCATATTTAAATATGCTGCACAGAATTATTTAGACAGGTCTGCCTGAAGCACTAATTAGAATTGGATTTATAAAATGAACTGAGCTCCAGAGAGGCTGGAATAGGGATCTTACTGACCACAGTGAACAGTATGGAGAGAGACTGTGTTGCCCAGTGGATAAAGCAGCCACCCCCAAACTGATGCTCTCCCATGTTTTGGATTGCAATTTTCACTCCAAAACACCAGGAGAGATTGACGTGGGAGAAGACGAAGCAGAGTATCAGTCAGACTCGTCTAAGAAGGCCAGGAGGATTCATGTTCAGTTCCTAAGACATGAAGTTAACTGCTGGCTTTTGGCTAATCACTCTATTTCAGTCTAATCTACCTCACAGGGTTAATAATAATAATAATAATAAATTTTATTTATATCCCGCCCTCCCCAGCCGAAACCGGGCTCAGGGCGGCTAACAACAATCAAATAATCCAACAATCAAATAATCCAACATTCTAAAAACATTTCATTATAAAAATTAATTAAAATCAAATTAATGGCAACCGTTAAGCAAAATTCTGTGCAGGTTGCCAGAGGAGGGAGTCAGGCTGGGCCCTGACCAAAGGCCTGGTGGAACAACTCTGTCTTTCAGGCCCTGCGGAAAGATGTCAGGTCCCGCAGGGCCTAGTCTCTTGTGACAGAGCGTTCCACCAGATTGGAGCCACAGCCGAGAAAGCCCTGGCTCTAGTTGATGTTGTGATGATGAAATCCACAGGGTGTGGGTAGAGAGAGACACAAGATGTGCTAGCTTGAGCTTCTTAGAGGCAAGATGGGACGTGGAAATAATAAAAATCATGCTGCCTGCTATTCAGCAAAGATGGAATTGCAATGCAAATACAGTGGTACCTCAGGTTAAGTACTTAATTCGTCCCGGAGGTCCGTTCTTAACCTGAAACTGTTCTTAACCTGAAGCACCACTTTAGCTAATGGGGCCTCCTGCTGCTGCCGGAGCATGATTTCTGTTCTCATCCTGAAGCAAAGTTCTTAACCTGAAGCACTATTTCTGGGTTAGCGGAGTCTATAACCTGAAGCGTATGTAACCTGAAGCGTATGTAACCCGAGGTACCACTGTAGAGTTTGTGATTAATCAAAGTGCATAATACTGGTTTGAGTGTTGATGGAATACATATCTACTCAGAAGTAAGTGTCCAATCAAGGTATATCATAACACTGCTCTATTCTGCATTGGTTAGACCAAACCTGGAGTACTGTGTCGTTCTGGGCGCCACAATTTAAGAAGGATATTGACAAGCTAGAACAGGGGTCAGCAACCTTTTTCAGCTGTGGGCCGGTCCACCATCCCTCAGACCATGTGGTGGGCCGGAATATATATATTTGGGGGGGGGGGGGAATGAACAAAATCCTATGCCCCACAAATAACCCAGAGATGCATTTTAAATAAAAGGACACTTTCTACTCATGTAAAAACACACTGATTCCAGTACCGTCCATGGGCCAGATTTAGAAGGCAATTGGGCCAGATCTGGCCCCAGGGCTTTAGGTTGCCTACCCCTGTGCTGGAACACGTGCAAAGGAGGGCAACCAAGTTGGCCAAAGGTCTGGAAACCAAGCCTTATGAGGGAGCTGAGTATGTTTATAGCCTGGAGAAGAGGATATTGAGAAGAGATATGAATATGATAAAGGTAAAGGGACCCCGGACCAATAGGTCCAGTTGTGACCGACTCTGGGGTTGCGGCACTCATCTTGCTATATTGGCCTGCAGCTCCCAGAAGTTGCCCCCACTAGCGAGCAACCTTCAGGCTGAAAATGATTTCTGTATCCTGCTTTGACCACCATCTGCCAGAATTTAAAAACCTGGAGAAAATGCCAGCCCAGATTTCCTTCCCGCAGATGAATCACGCCAAAGGTGTTAGAAATATAAGCTGACAGGATGGAGAATTTTTACTTTGTACATCACTGCTTGTAAGCTCCACTACGAGGATGCTGGAAAGACTGAGAATGATCACGCCTGAGCTACAGGGGGGAAAATTTGCACCTGGTGACTATCTCTTAAAGGCAGAGCTATTTTTCTAGAAAAAGAGGTACTGGAACTCACCATGAACGCCTCCCCTGTTCTCTTATAACGACAATGGCACCCACCTGAGAGATGCTGGAACTGAGTGGTGGTGAATTATGGCTAAAAAAAAGAGGCCTTCTTAAAGGTATACAAGGAGGACAATGAGAAATTAGCAATACAAAAGCCAGCAGAAGACAGAGAAGGAAGAGTTGGTAAACATTTCATTAAGAAGAAAAGTCCTAATTAATATTGTTGAGAAATAATAATAATTGGTTTGTTTCCTTTGACTACTTTCCATAATAAACTGCTATAAGCCAAGAAGACACTAGGGGGCGTGCGTATGGCAAGAGACTTTTATTTGAGTTTGGAAGATGCATTGGAAGCAAATTTGGGCTAGGGTGATGGGTTTTAAGGCTCACACTCTAGTCTGCTGTTTGTTTTTAAACAATTGTTTAATTCATTGTTTGAACTGCAGTTTCGAACTGCACTTTTCTCTGTACTTACCCTGCTTTTCCTCTCTTTCTTACACATACATAAAAATAATTCCAAGCCACCCTTCATCCAAAAGAATGGATTCCAGGGCAATGCGCTAAGAAATTTAAAATGAAAGAATTGCAATATGATTAAGAAGGATAAAAAGTATCCAGCCAGCTAAAAATACAGCAATATGAAACGCACAAGGGATGGGAAGGCATTTTATCCCATTGTTGACAAGAATGCAGGGTCAGAGCCAAGCAAACCTCCCTTGAGAGGGCATTCCAGAGTCGGGGTGCCACCACAGACAAGGCCCTCCATTTTATATATGCACATTGTCCTTCTGCTAGAGAAGAGAAAGGCCTCCTGACAATCTTAGTATGCAGGCAGTTTAGTGCACAAGGTGTTATGTTCTGGTCCAATGCTGGATGCCATAGAAACAGGGTTCTTTGTTTCTTTTCCTTTTGTTTGCTTTTCTTTAATACAGTCATACCTCATGATACGTCCGCTTCATGTTACGTTCTTTCAGGTTCCATCCTGTGGCGACCTGGAAGTACCGGAAAGGGTTACATCCGGGTTTTGCCACTCGCGCATGCGCAGAAGCCCAAAAATGACGTCACTCGCATGCGCAGAAGCAGCGAATTGCAATCCGTGCGTGTGCAGACGCGCCGCTGTGGGTTGTGTTTTTTTCGTGTTGCGAACAGGCCTCCAGAACGGATCCCGTTCGCAACCAGAGGTACCACTGTACATCTGTAAGTTTAAAAAACAGTTAAAAATAGCCTGCAGATTTATCCATCTTTATTTTTTGTAACAAACTGTGTATTCTGTGGGACAACTGGCCTCCGATAACCAACATGCTTAAGCCTAATTAATGCATTATGGGGTTAATGCCATAGAGTAAGCTGTCCTGTCAGGCTTAGCTCACCTTGGGAGGAACTAGGTAACCAAGCCTTTGTTCACAGTCTACCTGTGTAACTCAATGTGGCTCTCATCAGCCATTCTTGAGTTCATATACCAATAATTTAGGAACTTTCATCACATTGGAACTAGACTAAATTTTACTCCCTATGCAACCTTTCTGACTGATGTGTGGGAAAGCACATGTCTCTGACCTTTAGAGAGTTTGTAAGTAAACTATTTTTAACTTACTAAATGTGTGGTCTTTTCCTATCCTGGGGGAAGAGGGGACTATTTTGGAATGATATAATTTAAAGGTTTAACAGCCTAGATTTCCATACTTTGCTTTGCTGCATATTTTGTGATGATAGATCTTCTCTTACCAAAGGTTATTTGCCCTTGAATCCTGGCATCCAGGGAATTTGCCTTTCTATATTTTTTTCCTTAAACCAACACATTATCTGATTCTTTAAAAAACAGCTTCCCTGCGACAGCCTGTGGCGTTTGCCCTCCTAGGTGTGTGACATCGTACTGGGTTCGTAGGGAAAGGGTTAACTAATTGTAAAATGCCACTGTATTCTGCTCTGGTCAGACCTCACCTGGAGTACTGTGTCCAGTTCTGGGCACCACAGTTCAAGAAGGACACTGACAAACTGGAACGTGTCCAGAGGAGGGCAACCAAAATGGTCAAAGGCCTGGAAACGATGCCTTATGAGGAACGGCTAAGGGAGCTGGGCATGTTTAGCCTGGAGAAGAGGAGGGTAAGGGGTGATAGGATAGCCATGTTCAAATATATAAAAGGATGTCACATAGAGGAGGGAGAAAGGTTGTTTTCTGCTGCTCCAGAGAAGCAGACACGGAGCAATGGATCCAAACTACAAGAAAGAAGATTCCACCTAAACATTAGGAAGAACTTCCTGACAGTAAGAGCTGTTCAACAGTGGAATTTGCTGCCAAGGAGTGTGGTGGAGTCTCCTTCTTTGGAGGTCTTTAAGCAGAGGCTTGACAACCATATGTCAGGAGTGCTCTGATGGTGTTTCCTGCTTGGCAGGGGGTTGGACTCGATGGCCCTTGTGGTCTCTTCCAACTCTATGATTCTATGATTCTATGACTAACCAATGGTAACCCAGGGGGCAGAGTTAACTGTGTATAAGGTTTAAGCACAGAGGGGTTTTTTTAGAGAGTTAGAGTTGTTGAGAAGACAGTCTGGAGTTAGAGACAGATAAGAAAAGTCTGTGGGTTGGGCTAGTCTGGTGAAAGAGAGTGAGAGAATTTGTTAAGAGGAGTCAGTCAAACAGTTGAGATAATCAGTCAGAAGGTATGAGGAGTCTCTATAGGAGTATATTGTATTTTAAAATGGGGTTTCAGAGTTTTTAGGGGTTTTTGAATGTCTTATGTAGATTTTTCAATTTCATTGTTCTGTATGGGACAATGACAATAAAGATATCGTATCGTATAGGTAAAGAAACTAAAGTTAAGATACTGACAGGAATATTATCTGAGAAACCATCAACTTGTTAATGTTTGTAAAATAAACTTGTTTTTTTTGTTCACTCTTAACAACTGACTGGACTCAGTGTTTTACTATAGAGTATCTGGTTGGTGGCAGCGGGGAAGCAAGCACAGTGGTGGCACAGGGATCAATATACCATTAAACATCCGGGGACCCTGTGTGATCGCCACACAGCCCTTCAGATATTTGAAGATGGCCTATCTCCTCTCATCTCCTCTTTTCCAGGTTAAACATACCCAGCTCCTTCAACCGCTCTTCATAAGGCTTGGTTTCCAGACCCTTGACCATCTTCGTTGCCCTCCTCTGCACATGTTCCAGCTTGTCAACATCCTTCTTAAAATGTGGTGCCCAGAATTGGAAACAGTATTCCAAGTGTGGTCTGGTGGGTGTGAATAGCTTCTGGAATCTTCAAAGTCTTTGATCGGCAGCTAAAGCAGGCATTAGCAGCAAAATGTGTACACCTTTGTAAAACTGTGTATCCCAGTCTATAATTTACTAGACTTGGCGCCGAAGCTCGATTTCCCTGCATCTTGTCTCATTTAACATCTAGATTACAGTATGGCTCATCACAGGCAACTAAAACAGATTGCTTCTCTGCACCATAAAACTGGAAATGAAAGACGATGCCTTCGTTGTTTTAAAGTTCAGCTCTTGGCCTTCCGAATGGTGCCAAGGGTTAGTCATGTTTGAAGCGATTGCTTTTATGTGTCGATAATTCTGGAAGAACGGTGAATCGTCTGCTTCTTGGAAAGCAAGTCGGACATCTGCCAGAGGCTTTGATGATTTACGACACACTGGGAAAGGGGTGAGTCTCTCTGAGACGCTTTCTCCAGACCCCAGTGCCCTGGTTTTTCTGCTCCTGCTATGCAGTTTGCAAACCAGCAGTTTCCTTGCTGCCAGAGGTGGGGCCCTAGCAGAAGACCTTTTGCTCAGAGCCCCCTCAGACCTGGAACCGCCCCTGTAGATTTAAATGTCTGGTTGAATTTTTTTAATTTTTATTTTAAACATGGTCAGTGTCTGTTTGAAAGGAACAGGGAATCTCCACAAGGGGAACACCCAAAAGCCTACGCGCCCTGCCTTCTCTGGACCTCCCTTCTTCTTCCAACAGGCTTTTGGGAATTTTCAAGAAATAGCTCTTGCTATGCTGGTTTTATTGTAATCAATTGTATGTTTTAAACAGGCCTTTTTTTTACAGTCGTACCTTGGAAGTCGAACAGCTTGGTTCCCAAACCCAGAAGTGACTGCAGGAGCTTCCTGCAGCCAATCAGAAGCCGTGCTTTGGTTTTTGAACGTTTTGGAAGTTGAACGGACTTCCGGAACGGATTCCGTTAGACTTCCAAGTTACGACTCTATATCGTTTTAATTCTATTATTTTTTGGTTGTTTTTCCTAATGATTGTGGTTTTTTTCTATGTTTTTAGAGATTTGTGTTTTTATCTGTAGGCTGCCTTGAGTCCCATAAAGGAAAAAGGTGGGACATAAATTATTATTATTATTATTATTATTAATACCCATATAATCATCCCTATCTACATTTTAGGTTGTGAACTGCCCTGAGATCTGCAGATGAAAGGAAGTATACTACTACTACTACCACTACTACTACTAATAATAATACATGGCATATGGGCTCCATGATCACTGCAGATGGTGACAGCAGCCGCGAAATTAAAAGACGCCTGCTTCTTGGGAGAAAAGCAATGACAAACCTAGACAGCATCTTAAAAAGCAGAGACATCCCCTTGCCAACAAAGGTCCAAATAGTAAAAGCTATGGTTTTCCCATTAGTGATGTACGGAATTGAGAGCTGGACCATAAAGAAGTCTGATCTCCAAAGAATTGGTGCTTTTGAATTATGGTGCTGGAGGAGACTCTTGAGAGTCCCATGGACTGCAAGAAGATCAAACCTCTCCATTCTGAAGGAAATCAGCCCTGAGTGCTCACTGGAAGGACAGATCGTGAAGCTGAGGCTCCAATACTTTGGCCACCTCATGAGAAGAGAAGACTCCCTGGAAAAGACCCTGATGCTGGGAAAGATGGAGGGCACAAGGAGAAGGGGACGACAGAGGATGAGATGGTTGGACAGTGTTCTCGAAGCTACCAGCATGAGTTTGACCAAACTGCGGGAGGCAGTGGAAGACCGGAGTGCCTGGCGTGCTCTGGTCCATGGGGTCACGAAGAGTTGGACGTGACTAAACGACTAAACAACAACAACCACATCAGGGGTAGGAAACCTGTGGGCCTTCGAAATGTTGCTGGACTGCAGCTCCAATCAGCCCTAGCCACAGCTTTCCCAGGAAGTGAATGTAAAAGGAGGGATTGAAGAAACTGGCATGTTATCTGTGGTGGTGGCAGCAAAAGTTGGAAGTTAAGTGTGAAGGGGAGAAGAAATTACAGAAGATGAGTAAAATCTCCAGGTAGGGCTAGCAGCCTGACACCTTGGAGATCTGTTGCTTAGCTTCCCCGCTCCCTGTGGGATAAGATGTCATCAAATTTTTGCAGAAGAAGTTGGAAGTTTTTGTTTTGGAGAATCCAATGCATGGAGAGCTGAGGTAAACGCAAACCCACGTTTTACATGTTCCCCCAGTGGTGCAGTGGGTCTGGCTGTTAACCAGAAGGTTGCTGGTTCATCCCACCCAGGAACAGCTGTGGGCAGGATTCTGGCATCGCAGGGGGTTGGACTAGATGATTCTCAGGGTCCCTTTCAATTCTGAAATTCTATGATCAAGCTTTTCCATCAAGACTCCTCCAGGACCGACCCTGTCATTAGGCAAACTGAGGCAGGCACCCCCAGCTACTGATTTTGGGTGCCTTGAAAGGGCAGAAAATGATGAGTTCTTTAATTTGTTATTGTTTAGTTGTATTGTTAGTTCTTTAGATTATTATGATTATTTTTACTGCCAGGGAGGAAGAGAGGTACTTATGGCATTTTCTGCATTTGGTCAAAATAAATTGGGCAGCTTTATATGACGGTACAGTGCGTCTAGGCTTCTTGCAAGGGGTGTGTTTGTGGGGGGGGGGTGCGCACTGCCCTTTGCTCTTCCGCCTCAGGCAGCAACATGTCTTAGACCAGTTCTGCAGCCTTAGTGAGCTAGCAGATAAAAGAAGAAGAAGAAATCAAGTTATTCAGGTTCATGCTGAGCTCCATCTTCTCTCTAATATGGGGGCAGCAGAGGGGGATCACTGACTGAAGTTTCAGCAAACTAACTCCCTAAAGAAATTACCACAAAATATATAATCATCTTTTGCTCGGGGCTGATTTTTTTATATGTACTGTATAAAGAAAACAAACTTGCACTCTTGCAGGGATAAGTACCATGTTGGTCCAGGTGCAATGCAACTTTCTTCCGTTCAAAAGCAGTAATAATGATTTATATAGCCTGGAAGCTGGTCTTAAATCACAAATAATTTCCAATTTCATTGCAGAAAATGGGTTTCGGAGGTGGGAGGGGAGGGGACAGAATGCATTCGCAGAGGACTGATGGCAACACTGCAAAATCGCGAAGCTACTGAACTCTAACTTGTTCATTTTTATTTGTTTAAGAAAATCACCCTTCTCTCTCTCTCTCTCTCTCTCTCTCTCCCCACCCAAGGGAATAATGACTGTGATTCGCTTCTGCTTTTAGAAAGAATCTTAACAGTCCAGAATAATTGCAGCAAACCTGCTTATTATCATCCCTAACTGTGTTTACCAGCCTTGCAATTAGATTGGACAAGTGGGACCTGCTGCAGCAAAATGTTGCAGCGTATCATCGCTTCCTAGCTGGAGTGTGCCTACTTGGGTTCCAGCCAGTCAGCTCTGCCCTCCTTCAGGATATTATAAATTATACGGAGATCAAACCCTGTACAGTATTCCCCTCCTTGCACATTTTCTGCTCCCTGCTTCCAAAGTTACATTCAGCATTCCAGGGCATACCCAGGGTGGATCCACACACAGGAAAAAATGCTATAAATAAGTCATAAATTAAATCGTTATAATGAAAGGGGGGGCGGAATTGCTATGTAAAATCGCATATAAAAGTTCTGTGCTCTACAGCGCCATCTAGTAAATAAATAAAAATACTTAACTAAAAGCAGAAATAACCAGAATAATTGGCAGGGGAGCTATGAATGTGTACAGAAAAACTGCATTTGGAAAAAGGAGGAATTTGAGAAGAAAGGTTTTCAGCAAATTCAAGAAAACTTGTTTGAGTTTAGATTTCTTAAAACTAAGATGAAAAAGGCGTGTTATTTGTAATTTTGCAAAATAGACTCATTGACTGCCTGAAAGGTACTCCCCGGTGTTAATTTTTTATATATATTTAACTTCCTGGTTTTCAAATGACTGCAGATTTTTCCGAGCGCTTGGGGTCAAAAGAAAGGTCTGTATTTAACTCGAATCTAATGCTCACCTGTTTCGGCCAAATAACATTCCGAAAATTGCGGCGCGCATTACCTTTGATGGCACATTTACATTCGCCAGCAAATACGGTACTTCTTTTGGTTTCAAGGTCCTGAAAATTGAGGTGTATGTTAGATTTGATGGCACGTTAAACTCGAGTAAATACGGTAATTTAAAACAACTGTTGTTGCGACATTTCATTCCGAACCTGCTAGGCAGAGCCAGGCAGAGGAATATCAAGCATGAATATCCATGTGTATCCTGGACCTCTCAGTGTGCTAGAGACCTCTGAATATGTGAGCACAGCTTGGAGACCCCACCCCTAGGGGGTGCTGGAGCCCTGCTTCATCTATTCAGAGGCCTCCAGCATGGCAAAGAGGTCCATGAGGATAATAATAATAATAATAATAATAATAATAATAATTTATTTGTACCCTGCCCATCTGGCTGAGTTTCCCCAGCCACTCTGGGCAGCTTCCAATAAAGATTAAAAATACATTAAAATGTCACACACTAAAAACTTCCCTGAACAGGGCTGCCTTCAGATGTCTTCTAAATGTCAGGTGGTTGTTTTTCTCTTTGATATCTGGTGGGAGGGCGTTCCACAGGGCGGGTGCCACTACCGAGAAGGCCCTCCGCCTGGTTCCCTGTAGCTTTGCTTCTCGCAGCGAGGGAACTGCCAGAAGGCCCTTGGCGTTGGATCTCAGTGTCTGGGCAGAACGTTGGGGGTGGAGACGCTCCTTCAGGTATACTGGGCCGAGGCCGTTTAGGGCTTTAAAGGTCAGCATCGATACTTTGAATTGTGCTCGGAAACGTACTGGGAGCCAGTGTAGGTCTTTCAAGAATGGTTTTATGTGGTCTCAGCGGCCGCTCCCAGTCGCCAGTCTAGCTGCCGCATTCTGGATTAGTTGTAGTTTCCGGGTCACCTTCAAAGGTAGCCCCACGTAGAGCGCATTGCAGTAGTCCAAGTGAGAGATAACCAGAGCATGCACCACTCTGGCGCGACAGTCTGTGGGCAGATAGGGTCTCAGCCTGCGTACCAGATGGAGCTGGTAAACAGCTGCCCTGGACACAGAATTAACCTGTGCCTCCATGGACAGCTGTGAGTCCAAAATGACTCCCAGGCTGCACACCTGGTCCTTCAGGGGCACAGTTACCCCATTCAGGACCAGGGAGACCTCCACACCTGCCCTCCTCCTGTCCCCCAGAAACAGTACTTCTGTCTTGGCAGGATTCAAACTTGATGCCAAACCTTTGCTATGTTGGGTACGGAACCAATGATCCCTATCCTTGGGGGGGGGGGTGCTTGTTTGACCTGGAGGTAGGCTGTATGAATTGTGCATTGCTTTGTAATTATTTTAGGGTCTCTGGACCATAATAAAAATTGATTGATTGATATTGGGGACCCGCAAGGAAGCCAGGCAGGCTTCATCGACCTGTCCCCAGCCTGCACTCATCGCATACTGGGAGCTGCCAGAATGCTTTAGGTCTGAAAAGCATTCCAGAAAGGCTTTCACCCCAACTGAACTTGGCCCCGGGAGCAGAGCTTTGCCACTTTTTAAAGAAATTGCAAGGCAGGCGTCAAGAGCTGGCATTCCTGGGCACCTGCTGAGGCCCGCAGACCTATTTCTCTGGAAAGGACTACGGTAAGAAAGGAAAGTGAATCAAGCTCTACATGAAGGAGTGAGCCTCCTGCACGCACTGCGCAGGTTTTGTTAAGGCACAGAACCGTGGAATTGTAGAGTTGGAGGGGACGCTGAGGACTATCTGGTCCAACCCTCTGCAATGCAGGAATCTCAGCGAAAGCATCCATGACAAATGGCCATCCAACCTCTGCTTAAGAACCTCCAAGGAAGGAGAGTCTCAAAACATGTATTAGCAAAAAAACCGGTCTGTAGGGGGAAACTATCAGTGCTCAAACGTCTTTTAAAGGGGGTGGTGGGAAACAGCTTGTTTTGGTCATAGCTGCATCTTGAATCGCAGGTAAATTTGAAGTGAAATTGACAGATTCATTTATCCCTAGGGCTGGCATTGGATAGAATTCAGAATAGAAGCCGCCCAGAGTGGCGGGGGCAATCCCATCTGGCTGGATACAAATAATAATAATAATAATAATAATAATAATAATAATAATAGCAGAAAGTAAAGGCTATTGGGATAAGTTTATAGAAGCCAGAAAACATGTTTCACCAAGAACAATGCCCCCCGTTGCTCAAGCTGCATTGAACTAAGTAGCACCCCAATATTGCAATTAAACTTCGCAACTGTGAGGACCAGATACTTTGTTGTTTTTGCTTAAAACTTTTTTCCAGAAGCCAAGTTCTGTTCTGGTACTCATGTCCCACAGAGTAGCTGAAATATAAGGCATTTTCACTGCCTTGCATTTCGGTTATCTGCATGGAGCAGTCTCATACCCTCCAATATTTATCCAATGAAAATAGGGACATCCTATTCCATCATGCGGACACAAGTGGCGCTGTGGTCTAAACCACTGAGCCTTGGGCTTGCCGATCAGAAGGTTGGCTGTTCGGATCCCTGCGATGGGGCGAGCTCCCGTTGCTCGGTCCCTGCTCCTGCCAACCTAACCCGAAGTACAAAAGGAAGTACTTCAACATAGCATAATAGCTTATAGCTACTAAATGGTATAATTTGCTGCCATGGGATGTGAGTGAAGACAACCAACACTAATAGCTGGTTGTGTACTACTTCCAGGATGGAAGGCTTCTGAATAGCCATTGCTAGGCAGAGACATCACCTTGCCAACAAAGGCCCGTATAGTTAAAGCTATGGTTTTCCCAGGAGTGATTTATGGAAGTGAGAGCTGGACCATAAAGAAGGCTGATCGTGAAGCTGAGGCTCCAATACTTTGGCCACCTCATGAGAAGAGAAGACTCCCTGGAAAAGACCCTGATGCTGTGAAAGATGGAGGGCGCAAGGAGAAGGGGACGACGAGATGGTTGGATAGTGTTCTTGAAGCTACCAGCATGAGTTTGACCAAACTGCAGGAGGCAGTGGAAGACAGGAGTGCCTGGCGTGCTCTGGTCCATGGAGTCATGAAGAGTCAGACACGACTAAATGACTAAACAACAACAACAACAGGCAAACTAAGGCCCGGGGGCCGGATCTGGCCAATTCGCCTTCTAAATCTGGCCCATGGACGGTCCAGGAATCAGCATGTTTTTACATGAGTAGAATGTGTGCTTTTATTTAAAATGCATCTCTGGGTTATTTGTGGGGCATAGGAATTTGTTCATATTTTTTTAAAAAATATAGTCCGCCGCCCCACAAGTATTGGAGTCTCAGCTTCAGGATCTGCCCTTCCACTGAGCACTCAGGGCTGATTTCCTTCAGAATGGAGAGGTTTGATCTTCTTGCAGTCCATGGGACTCTCAAGAGTCTCCTCCAGCACCATAATTCAAAAGCATCAATTCTTCGGCGACCAGCCTTCTTTATGGTCCAGCTCTCACTTCCCTACATCACTACTGGGAAAACCATAGCTTTTACTATACAGACCTTTGTTGGCAGGGTGATGTCTCTACTTTTTAAGATGCTGTCTAGGTTTGTCATTGCTTTTCTCCCCAAAAGCAGGCGTCTTTTAATTTCGTGGCTGCTGTCACCATCTGCAGTGATCATGAAGCCCAAGAAAGTAAAATCTCTCACTGCCTCCATTTCTTCCCCTTCTATTTGCCAGGAGGTGATGGGACTAGTTTTCCTACCCATTACCTAATCCTACAGGGCTTTTCTTATGTGACACACCCACCCCTAAAAAATAGAGGTGATTCCTGCGAAAGGCTTAAATGCTTGGGGACGCCACTTCTATGCACTTCCTGCTCTTTGCTCCCTCGTCGCTCCATAGAATTGTAGAGCTGGAAGGGACCCTGAGGATCATCTAGTCCAACCCCCAGCAATGCAGGAAAATGCAGCTGTCCCATATGGGGATTGAACTTGTGACCTCGGTGTGATGAGCACCATGCTCTAACCAACTGAGACAATCCAGACAAAAAGCCACACAAAAATCCCGCCAGAGTTCTACTATTCAACCCTTCAAGGGATGTGCAATTGCAATATATTGCAGAATAATTCTGCACAGATATTATTGCTACTGCAGTTTGTTTAAGAGTCACCCCCTTCATTCTCCTGTCAGCTGCGGGTTGTTGAACTCGGGTTTTCTTCTTCTCGTTCTCCAAATAGTGACATTTGCAGCATCCTAGGATAATTGCACGGTTTTAACTATAAGGTTCAGCTCCTGCCTGCCAGAAATAGCATTTTCTCCTTTCTGAGGGACACTGTTTACAGTGCTGGAGTTGCCCTCATGTGGTTCTAATTAACAGCCTGCCCCGTTAGCAGCTGCTGCTGCACAGCTAATAGCAAACCTCCCCCCCCCCTTATAGCAAGAGGCAGAAGCCTTGTGTCAACTTGCAGTGTGGGGGCCAACAGCCTGCCCCAAGAAATCCCTTGGCTCAGCAAGCACGTTGGTTTCAGATACGTTTATTGCATTTATATGTCTCACCTTGCCATTCAAGGGCCTCAAAGCGACTTGCACAGTCAAATAAAATACCAAAGGCATTAAGATAAAATTTTAAAAAATGCTCTTCTGGCAATGTATTTAAAAGGAGCAAGCCCTGCCCATACCACAGCAAAGGTCGCTAGCATGTCTAGTTACCTGCCCAATTAAAGAAGAATGGATAAAGAAGAATGGATAAAGAAGAATGGATAAAGAAGAATGGATAAAGAAGAATGGATAAAGAAGAATGTTTTAACCTAAAACCAACCAGCAATGGCACCAGATGTGCTTCCCTGGGGAGAACGTTGAACAAATGAGGAGCCACCACTGAAAAGGCCCTTTCTCATGTTGTCACCCTTTGCACCTCTCTTGGAGAGGGCATGCTTAAAAGGACGTCAGATAATGCCTACAGAGTCCAGTTTGGTTCATGTGGGCAGATAATAATAATAAAAGTTCATTTTCAATATTTTAAAAACCAACTTTCAGGGATACCAGGTGTGCCCTGTTCAAACTCTAAATACCGTAAATAAATATGAAAGACACACAAATGCAGCTGGAAAGAATAATACCTTAAAGAATTAGAGGCGCAGCAACTGAAACAATATCAGCAGGGTAAAACAATATGCATGCAAAACATGCAACAGAAAACAATTTAATAACCAGCAGCAGTAAAATCCCAGCTTTGCCTAGGAAATACGTAGTGAGGCAACAAAGATTAAGAAGTGAAATCAAATCCCGTTATTATATTTCACATATCCTGATATTCTTTACAGAATGTATTTCATTGTATATGGTATTGTATTGTGCAGTTTATTGTATTATAAAGGTAAAAGGTAAAGGACCTCTGGAGGTTAAGTCCAGTCAAATTCGACTTTGGAGGGCAGTACTCCTCTCCGCTTTCAGGCTGAGTGAGCCAGGGTTTGTCCACAGACAGTTTTCCGGGTCATGTGACCAGCATGACTAAACCGCTTCTGATGCAGCAGGACACTGTGACGAGTAGCAGAGCGTGGCATTTACCTTCCCACCGCAGTGGTACTTCTTTATCTACCTGCACTGGTATGCTTTCGAACTGCTAGGTTGGCAGAAGCTCGTACCCACCATCATTTCTCCGATGAAAATAGGGACATCCCATTCCATAAGGATAATTTGACTGTTTATACCTGACACCTTACTGGGTTGCCCCAGCCACTCTGGGCAGCTTCCAACATATATAAAAACATAATAAAACATTAAACATTAAAAAACCCCATTCCTATACAGGATTGCTTTCAGACAGCTTGGGGGTTAGATAGCTCCATACACTCCAACATTTATCCAAT
The DNA here is from genome assembly GCF_965153285.1 of Podarcis tiliguerta. Taxonomy (NCBI): domain Eukaryota; kingdom Metazoa; phylum Chordata; class Lepidosauria; order Squamata; family Lacertidae; genus Podarcis; species Podarcis tiliguerta. Next base: position 120,655,663 of record NC_139534.1, read on the forward strand.
AAAAATAGGGACATCCTAAGGAAAATTGGGGACGCAGGTGGTGCGGTGGGTTAAACCACAGAGCCTAGGGCTTGCCGATCAGAAGGTCGGCGGTTCGAATCCCCACGACGGGGTGAGCTCCCGTTGCTCGGTCCCTGCTCCTGCCAACCTAGCAGTTCGAAAGCACATCAAAGTGCAAGTAGATAAATAGGTACTGCTCCGGCAGGAAGGTAAACGGCATTTCCGTGCACTGCTCTGGTTCACCAGAAGCGGCTTAGTCATGCTGGCCACATGACCCAGAAGCTGTACGCCAATAAAGCGAGATGAGCGCCGCAACCCCAGAGTCGGCCACGACTGGACCTAATGGTCAGGGGTCCCTTTACCTTTAAGGAAAATTTGGACATTCCGGGGTCAAATCAGAAACCAGGACAGCTTCTCTAAATCAGGGATGTCCTTGGAAAATAGAGACACTTGGAGGGTTTGGGAGCTGGGACAGAGCAACGGGATCTCACCCCGTCATGCAGATGTGAACTGCTGACCTTACAATCGGCAAGTCTATGAGGCCGGATGGTTTAAAGCACAGCGCTTTATGGTATGGGATTGTATTGTATATGGTCTTTTTGTTACGATGATTGCTTGTACGCTGCCCTGAAATTCAAGAAAAAGGATGGAGGGTGGTATAAACAGGGTTTGGGGAGTGAATTAAATAGGGAAAAGCACAGGACACTTTGCCGAAGGCCTTTTCTAACCTGGAGTTGGCCCTGTTTCTACGTTGCCATCTTTCATGCGAAAGAACAGCTCTTTAAACTCAGTGCACCCTGATTACAAGCAGCTGGGAGGCCTGATCTTAAAACGTAACCTACAGGGCATCCAGACCGAGTCCTTGATGGGACCCCGAGACACCTGCCCACCAACCCATGAGCCTATTCTGGTGCTGCGAACAGCTGTGTGGATGCCAAACAATCCCCAGGGACTCGTACAATAGCCAAAGCCAAGTGTAATTAGATGTTGCTTGTTGCTTAAGATTAAACGGTAAGACTAAGCTGTTTTGGTACAGAGCAGATTCCAACCCAAAACATTCGCGCAGACCTGCAGGTTTAAATGAAAAATGGACAGGCCTGCTAATCCCCATGAGGAAAGCCAAGGGCAGCTCCACGCTAGGAGTCATTGTTGCGAGTGTGCAAGCGTCGCCTGAGCATTTTGCAGAAAGATCTGCACATATTTCGCCGCACATTGAAAGGAAAACGTTTATTTTTAGCGCAGTTTTGTGGTCGCAGGAAGATTCCAGGGGAAATCCTCCATCGATATAGAATCGAGAAAAGTGAAGGGGGAGTTTCCTGATTGTGTTACATATACAGTGGTACCTCAGGTTAAGTACTTAATTCGTTTCGGAGGTCCATTCTTAACCTGAAACTGTTCTTAACCTGAAGCACCACTTTAGCTAATGGGGCCTCCTGCTGCTGCCGTGCTGCTGGGGGACAATTTCTGTTCTCATCCTGAAGCAAAGTTCTTAACCTGAAGCACTATTTCTGAGTTAGGGGAGTCTGTAACCTGAAGCGTATGTAACCCGAGGTACCACTGTATTAACAGAGATATGATCTATAAGCTGTTGGGTTTTTTTAAAAAAAATAAAAATACAGCAACTATAAATACTTGCTCCAGCTGTAGCAATATCCCCTCATCCCTCTTCCCTTGAAGGCACCTGTTGACGCTAATGCCCTAAGTTAAGATTAGCTCCACAGCAGCGAAGGGGAGGCTCCTAATCTGCAGGCACTTGTAGCTGCCAGCAAGACAATCTGTGCTGAGACAGACACTTGGCTGCCTCATTTCAGACGATCATGTAAAAGCTACACATATCAGCTGCTTGGTACTGCGGCGCTCCAGCAAATGCAAGCTTCTGGCATTGCAACTCCCAAGTTGAAGCAGTGGCGTAGCGTGGGTTGTCAGCACCCGGGGCAAGGCAAGTAATTTGCGCCCCCTAACCCGGGGCAAGGCAAGTAAATTGCGCCCCCCGCTGCACTGTCTCTCCCCCAGATAGTCCCTCTCTCTCTCTCCGCACCGCACCGCACGCCTGGCACCCTCCCCTCCACAGTGGGCGGCGACCCGGCGGCTCGGATCGGATTTGCACAGCCAGCACTGCAGTGAGAGAGAGAGAGTGAGCCAGGTAGGGGCAGAGAGCTGTGAGTGCGAGCGCGCCCCCCCAGATGTTGCGCCCGGTGCGGCCGCCCCCCCTGCACCCCCCCCACGCTATGCCACTGAGTTGAAGCAAAGTCCTAAACTACTCCTCATGATCTACTCAAACCTGCCTGTGCCATTTCAGTCTGTGGAGGGAAGGTCATATATTTGACATTTTTCCTCGTGGGGGTGAGGGTGGGGGGGACAAGGCTTTTATATAAGAAACAGCTTGTCACAGACCCTCCCTGTGGAATGCCCTCCTTTCAGATGTCAAGGAGATAAAGGACTACATGACTTTTAGAAGACATCTGAAGGCAGCCCTGTATCAGGAACTTTGAAACGTTTGATGTTTTATAAATGTTGTAAGCCACCCAGAGTAGCTGGGGAAACCCAGCCAGATGGGCGGGGTTTTAATTAATAATTTTAATAAATAATAATACAATAATAAAATTTTATTATTATTCAAGTGTCCCTATTTTCCAGAGATAGTTCTGGGTGGACAGAAGCTTTCCCGGTTTCTACTCCCATGTATCATATGTGGTAGACATGTAGAAAGATCAAAGTGTTCTGGGGCTCTATGATTATATGATTCTTATCACTGGAATTGTGATTGTTTATTTATTTATTTATTTTGCAGATGGATGATGATAACAGTAACCTCAGGGTTGCTTTAGGACCTCAGGACAAGGAGAGCAGAAAGAACGTTTTATTGTTATTAAATAAAGGCGGCATATTGGAGGGTGGGAAAGCATTTCCCTACACGTTTTTCCTGTTTGTTCTACAACACCACTTTTATACATTGACATTCAGCAGATCTGAAACCATAAGAACAATCTCTCCTTTAACCTTTCCTGTCTCAAGCTGCTTTGTCTTTCTCTCAAATTCTCTTTTAATGGTACCTATGCAGAACCAACTCTGTTGTTGTTGTTTAGTCATTTAGTCGTGTCCGACTCTTCGTGACCCCATGGACCAGAGCACGCCAGGCACTCCTGTCTTCCACTGCCTCCCGCAGTTTGGTCAAACCCATGCTGGTAGCTTCGAGAACACTGTCCAACCATCTCGTCCTCTGTCGTCCCCTTCTCCTTGTGCCCTCAATCTTTCCCAACATCAGGGTCCTTTCCAGGGAGTCTTCTCTTCTCATGAGGTGGCCAAAGTATTGGAGCCTCAGCTTCACAATCTGTCCTTCCAGTGAGCATTCACTGCTGATTTCCTTCAGAATGTATAGGTTTGATCTTCTTGCAGTCCATGCAGTCTCAAGAGTCTCCTCCAGCACCGTAATTCAAAAGCATCAATTCTTCGGCGATCAGCCTTCTTTCTGGTCCAGCTCTCACTTCCATACATCACTACTGGGAAAACCATAGCTTTTACTATACGGACCTTTGTTGGCAAGGTGATGTCTCTGCTTTGTAAGATGCTGTCTAGGTTTGCCATTGCTGCACAATTTGTCAACCGACTCTGTTACATGAACCAAATTAGGGCATCTCTCGCTCTGCTGTTGAGCTTGTTATTTTTTTTCTCCTAAGGTTGCCTTTTCTTGTTAGGACTCCTGTTATCTGTCAGCCAAAATATATGCTAAATAATTATGTTAATTCTATAAGTACACTTTACCTTTGTGAGTCACACACCTTGTTTCTGCAAGCCGTTCCTTGCTGCAGTTGTGCAACCAAGTGAGGGAAAAGACAGGCAGAATTGACACAGAGGCATCTATTTTCATGCCAAGAAAATGATTTTATTTTAGAACTGTGGATCATGGAACAGAAGAAGTAGCATGAGAAGTGTGAGGAGGGCCACATACAACTCGGGGTTTTATGTAACCGTAAAGACATGTGGGCAGACAATTGCCAGAGTTGTTTTTTTGAAAGAACCAGGCAGAGAAGTGTGAACAGCAAAGAAACTCCTCAGAGCTCTGCAAAGCCTTTCTGTTTTAAAGATTTTGCCAGGGAAGCTAAAATTGCTCACCCATGTGGTGTTCCCCATGGCTGCCTTCACGTTTAAATCGGGTCCTCAGCTGCTATGCCTTCAGTAAGGTCACAGAAGAGCTGTGGCCCTGGCAGGTGACACTCTGACAGTGGTATATTTTGGATTTGGCAAAGGGAAACCAAAATGACCAGATGGGTGGAGCACCACACCTCCAACATTTGCGGCTTTTTAATATAGAGAAAGGAAACGGGACTGAGGAAGGACATAATCAAGGTTTATAAAATTATGCTTTTAATGTTTGAGCTTTTATTGTGTTTTTAATATTTTCTTGGGGCAACCCAGGCAGATGGGCAGCATAGAATCATCCACATCATCATTAAACAGGACGTCCCTATTTTCATCAGAGTAATATTGAAGGGTAGATTGTTATTCAGATTTTTCTCAATTTTTCATAGCACAGCTGTCCAGGGACAGATTCAAACACATACAGTACTGGAAATTTGGGTTTGTGCTGTAGATAAAAGTGCTCAGTTGCCCTAGTGAAACAAACATCCTTTTAAAAAAAATTTAAAAATTGAAGATTGGCTTTTGCAGTTAGGAAAGTTACAGGGGAATTCACAGAAAAGTATGATGCACAGAAAAACATATAAATGCTATGCAAACAAATAAAAGTCAACTTTTAATTGCATTCTGACAATAGAATATTATGGTAGAGCAGGAAAGCTGTCTTCTACATGCTTAAGTAATTAGAAAGTCAATACCATAATGATCCAAAGCTGCATGAATATTCCCTCATTTTAACCACACATACCTTCTAGCATGTGGGCACATTATGTCTTCCACCGGTCTGTCTGGTATAAATAGTACTTAATATTCTATTCCTTTTTTGTGTCTTTGAAAAACACAGCTATTCTTCCCTGCATTATTTTCCATTTTCCTTGTTTTGACAGATGCACAAGTCTTTCTTCTCATTTTTCGTTTGCTGCTATAACTTGCTGCCATAAAATATTTAAAGACTAAATACGTCAGACGACAGTCGATGAAGCATAATAAACTATAACATTTCCAGAAAACATTACCTGTTCCTTTTTAGGGAACGCAGGGACCTGACCATTCGGTTTCTGGAGGCTCGTTTGATTGAACAATACCTTCATGTTTTCACTCTCCTTTGTCCATCCATAACAGGTAGGGCTGCCCCAAAAATAATAATCAACTTTCAGGGTGTCCTGGTTTTTACTTTTTGAAATATGGCAACCCTAACAGGGCTCCTCGGCTTTGGGGGGGCCTGGGGAGACATTTTGAAATCTAAAACATGGTTGTGGGTGCTGCAAAATACTGTTGCACACCAATCTCTGAGCAGTGAGAGGTTCAGGGGTTCCAGGAGCTTATGCAGGCTTCATGTCTCCTTTTGGAAATGAGGCACAGCAGGGACTGTGGTGCCTTTACAGTATATGGTTTATTTACACATATAGAATCATAGGATTGTAGAGTTGGAAGCGTCATCTAGTTCAACTCCCTGCAATGCAGGAATCTCAGCTAAAGCATCCACAACAGATGGCCATCTAACCTCTGCTTAAAAACCTCCAAGGAAGTAGAGTCCACCACCTCCTGAGGGGGACCATTCCACTGTTGAACAGCCTTTACTGCCAGAAAGTTCTTCCTGAAGTTTAGTCGGAATCTCCTTTCCTGAACTTGAAGCCATTGGTTCGAGTCCTACCCTCCAGGAGCAGGAGAAAACAAGCTTGCTCCATCTTCCATGTGACAGCCCTTCAGATATTTGAAGATGGCCATCATAAATACAAAGATGGATAAATACAAAGATGTTGGGAAAGATGGAGGGCACAAGGGGAAGGGGACGGCAGAGGACGAGATGGTTGGACAGTGTTCTCGAAGCTACCAGCATGAGTTTGACCAAACTGCGGGAGGCAGTGGAAGACAGGAGTGCCTGGCGTGCTCTGGTCCATGGGGTCACGAAGAGTCGGACACGACTAAACAACTAAACAACAACAATAATCATAAATACAACCAGAGTCTATGATAAAGGGCCTCACAGCATTTAGCCCAAAGAGGTCTTGATTCTCCCACAGTCACAGCCATAGTCACAGAATCAAGCCCCATACATAATCAAGCAGAAATCAGGTATGGTTTTCACACGCTGTCTTCTTCCTGCTTCTAGCCCAGCTCTCACATACTCAACTGCCCTGACTTTTGCTTGTCTCACTAAAGACAAAGGATCCAAGTTCTATAAGTGAACTTCAGAGCTGTCATCTAACTAATCTCAGCTAATAGATAAATGAGTTATAATCTGTGCTCACATTATTTGGGAGTAAACTCAGTTGAGCTCGATGGGATTCATTTCATTCAGAAGAGCATGCAAATGGTTGATTTTGATGGTCTTGTTTATTACTTGTGTTATGCACTGGGTTCCGAGTATATTCCAACTTGTATGGGGACTCTAAGAGATATTTTATAGTTTGTTTTCAATGTTTTAATGTTTTTTTAATGTTAATACTATGGTGATAGCCAATGATAGGCGTAGTTACTCAACTCCTTTAAGTGCATCTACCCCAATGATGACTAACACTGGAGATTATCCTCTAAGTATTAGACCACTGTTCTGTTACTGCAACCAGAGCTTCAGACAAAGATGTGCTTTTCCAAGCCGACATGTCTGCACTCCTGGCTCAGCAACATCTATGCTGGCTTGGTCATGCCCACAGAACAGAAGATGGAAGGATCCCAAGGATGTGCTCTATGGGGAGCTGGCTTCAGGCACCAGGCCAGTTAGCAGACCAACTCTGTGCTACAAATAAGTCTGCAAGCATGACATGAAGGCTGGCAATATCAATCCTGCTGTGTGGGAATCCCTTGCAAACCACTGCAGTGCCTGGAGACAGACAGTCAGGTTGTGCATCCGCAGCAGTGACCAGAGGAGGAATGACCACTGGGAGGAGCCCAGAGAGAGGAAACGCCATGATGCATCTGAAGCAGCCCAACAGGATGCCTTCATCTGCCCCAGCTGCAACAAAACATATCTCTCCCGCATCTGTCTCTACAGCCCCAACAGGTGCTGTAACTCTCCAACGCTTTGACTTCACCTCTAAAGGCACACTCCTCCATTATCTCCCAAGACAGATGGGTGCCAACACCTGCTACTACAAAGCAACATGCAGAACAGCTCAGGTTGTCTCTCTTGCTGCCGCAGAATTGGTTCCTTCCTGCTAATGTTCAGGTCCATCCATTATTAATTTGCACTTGAAAACATCACACGGACTGGAGTCATCTATTTTCCTTTCCCATCCCTGTGAATGGAGTCTTTGATTCAATATTAACCGCACAGGAAATACAGTGTAGGTGGAACAGTTACATGCCTGACTCAGAAGGCAAAGCATCCTAAAGGAGATGAATCTCCACGGGGGACGTGCTGAGATATGAATAGAAGGCTTCTATAAAACAAGCTTGTTGGTTTTAAAACATGTTGGGCAAAATTTAATTATTAGCATCACTGCACCGGCTTCAAAGAAAGAATACCGGGGGAAGTTTGATCTTCTGCCCTTAGCAGCTTTTGCTTCACAAATTACAAGTGTTTGCAGATTTATAGTACACTAAACGTAAAGCATGTTAAACTTATAGCTCAGTCCTAAGCACATTCAGCTGGAAATATGACCCCTTCCTTTCCTACCATAAATGTGCTTACGGCTGTCAGCTGAGGCTGCTAGCAACAAAAAAACACAGCACAGTCCTGTATGCATGTTTGCTCTAAAGCAGATCCGTTCAAATAATTCCAATGCAGATGTACACTGGGGAAGTTCTTAAAAGGTTCTGAAAGGCTTGTTGGAGGCTAGATGATGTAATTTATCCCATTTGTTTTCATAGAAGTTAGACAATGTTGCCTCAATCAAATGTTATCCCAGCTTTCCAGTGAATCTGCCCATCACTTTCCTTATCACAAGAAGTCCTATTTGGGGAAAAGTCAATTCAAGTAGAATCAGAATGATAGAGTTGGAAGGTATCACTAGGGGTCATCTAATCCAACCCCCTGATTTGTTGTGCAAAAGTTCCAAGTCAACTTTAATTGGACATCCTGAATTTGCCAGGATGTGATGGTAAAAGGTAAAGGTAAAGGACCCCTGACAGTTAAGTCCAGTTGCAAACGACTCTGGGGTTGTGGTGCTCATCTCGCTTTACTGGCCGAGGGAGCCGACGTTTGTCCGCAGACAGTTTTTCCGGCTCATGTGGCCAGCATGACTAAGCCGCTTCTGGCGAAACCAGAGCAGCGCATGGAAACGCCGTTGACCTTCCCGCCGGAGCGGTACCTATTTATCTACTTGCGCTTTGACGGGCTTTCGAACTAATAGCCATAATCTGGAGACACCCTCAGTGTTATATCTGTGAGGCTTTTAGAGGTTCTAGGTTACTTTTTTCCACTTTTTTATCTCACCCTCATTCCAGACATGCTTGTCTCATTTTATCTTTGCAATAATGCTTTAAAGCAGGTATGGCTGAGAGATAACTGGAAATTTAACTTAAGCAACTGGGAATAAGTGTACAAACCCAGCATAAGATTCTGTTAAAAATACAAGAAAAAAAAACACAAAATGCACAATAAAAGCATGAACAAAAGAAACCAATAACACCGCTTCCCCTACCCAATCCCACAAACTCAAAAGCCTAGTTCAAGAGGAATGTTTTTGCCTGTAACTGTTACTAAAGCTTCTTTTTTAACAACAGAAGAAGAGAGAAATGGAGAAAAGAGAAGGAGGAACACAAAGGATGATAGTCAACTAAGTTTTATTCATAGCAGACCCACTGAAATTAACATTGCAAAGGGTTCAATGTTCAGTAGGTGTGTTGTGAGTTAAACTGAGTTGAATACCACCCAAAAACTCCATCCTAAAGAACTTTACTTCTCCTAGATTGGGCTACCTTCCCAGTTTGATGAGCTCTAGCTGCCTTTCACTTCCCTCTACGGTAGGAGCAGAAACTATCTTCTTGACCTTTGGATCCATGATTGGTCTCATCAGCTCAAGCTACTGGAGCCCATCTTTATATGCAGGGGAAGTCCCTCAGTCACCAAGGATTTGAGACCCATCGGCTATCCTCACCTGGTTTAGCCAGCCAGTTGAAGCCATTTCTTGGGGTATGGCCGCTGTTGCATGTTGGCAGCTTCTAGGAGCTTCAAGTAAGTACTGAGTGCAGGGTGGAGACCAAAGGTGGACAACCTACCCCAGAAGGAGCATGACATGTCCCCCACCTGAAGTACTACCTGTCCCGAAACACCCCATAGACCCCCCAAATAAGTAAATAAATGGTGGGATAAAAGTATTTAAGATAAGCAAGCAAGTAATATATTCTTCCTGATATAAGATGAAGGAGATGAAACCTCCCTGTAACACATATTGCTCTGGCTGTTGAATAGGGCTCAGTATCCTTCCCTTTGCATCTACAGGCACAAGGCAACTCCGCAGATATCAAAAGCAATCAGCAAAGGGTGCCATACTGCTGGTGGAGGTTAAAAGTGAACACTAGCTTTGAAAAAGCTGGAGACAAATTAATTAGATTGTGCATTCCATTTTCAAATGCCTGTTTTGCACCCTTTAACAATATTCATGCGTTCATACAAACAACAGGTTCAAAGAAAAGGTTTTTTCAGTTTCCCATGAAAGCACCAGATACTGTGAGGATAAAGATAGAGTAGAAATGCAAAATTATTTGCATAATAAAGGGCTGTTTCGTGGAGTTGAAAAACAATATATCTAGACAGGGCAGTGCTCATATGCTATATGTTAGAGTCTCATGGTGAGGAAAGAAAGTCAAATGGAAATTATCCCTACGGATCATTTTCATTTGTCTTTCTTTCCCTCAGCATGTGAGCCTAGAAGCCAAAGAACACTGCCAGATTTTGAACATGCAGCAAAACTAGATGACAAATGCATAGCGTGCAGGTTTTTCCAGATTTTTTTCTGGAACAAATTCACTTGCCCTGCCTGTTTGTTATCTACACTTGCCAGGTTTTCCCAGGTCCCAAACTTTCAAGTAGTCTGCCACATGAAAAACCGGTATGACCTTTGGGTTGTAGCCAATCTAAGTCATACTTAGAGTAGACCCGTTGAAATCAATGGGTGTAACTAAAATAGGTCCATTAATTTCAAGAGGTCTGCTATGACCTCTTTCAGCTATGAACTTTCCTTCGTATGGGTAAAATCTTAACTGGCATCAGAAGCCTTATATCAAGTCAAACCATTAGCTCATTTTGCCCAATATGGGCCACACTGGCTGGGAATGGCTTTCCAGGGTTTCAGGTAGGCGTCTCTCCCAGTCCTAGCCTTACCTGGGACTGAACCTGTGACCTTCTGTACCCAATAAAGATGCTCTACCACTGAGCTACAGCCATTCTAAGAAGAGACCAGCTGCATTGTCCCCCATTTAGTCCAGCATTTCTGATAATTGCCCTATAGATACCTCCAGGAAGCCCAGTCACTGCAGCTAAAGGCAAATGACCACTCCCACTGCTGACCTGCAGCAGCTCATACCTGTGGCTGAACCCACCATGGTCAAACAGCCTTATTGTGCGTTAATTTGTCTAATCCTCTCTTAAAGCCACCTAGGCTAGTACACATCACCATAGCTTGTGGCAGTGAATTCTATAAAGGAATTGTGCATGATGTGAAATCCTTACTTTTTTGTTCTAAATCTACTGCCAACAGATTTTTTGAGATGACCCCTGAGGTCTAGTATTATGACAGAGGAAGGAATATTTTATTCACTTCATCCACACCATGTAGAAATTTAAAAATCTCTGTCATGCCCACCTCCACTACTGATTTGTTAATCATATAATATGACTTTTGTTTTACTTGTGATGTTTAGCTTATTTTTTAGCTGCTGCTTTGTCAACAGTGTTCTATGGATTGTAGTTGTTTTACTGATGATCTGTTAATTATGATTTACGCTGTATTTGTGATGTTCTATCATGTTATTGTTATTTATTGTTTGCAAGCCGCTTTGGGATTCATTTGAATGAAAAGCAGCACAGAAGTACAATGAAGCAAATCAAATCAAATCCTGCAAATCAGCTATGGTGGGGCAGCCTAACAGCACAGTAAGCTGCTTTAATGATTATTAGACCATCTAAATCAGTATTGACTTCACCAGTCTTCCCCAACCTAGCATTCTTCAGATGTTGTGGACTACACATCCCATCAGGCTACACAGTTATGGCTGGCTGAGGCTAATGGGACATGTAGTTCACAGCCTGTGGAGGGCACCAGGTTGGGGAAGAGTAGCGCACACCGACTTGCAGTGGCATTCCATAGTTTCAGACAAGAGGCTCTCTCAGACCTTAAATCCTAACCTTCATGTTCCCCGCTTCCCCAAGCAGTAGGAACTTCCAAGGACAGCCTTTCCCTGTGTAAATTTCATTATGATAAAAAAATTAGGGGAGGAGCACTCACCCATCTGATAGAAGACACATAGTGCTAGTGTTTATCAAAAAGAACATATTACTGAAGCCCAGTTCTCCCACGTTGTTGCTTTCTTGCCAGGTAGCTGAAAAATGCAGTATTATTTCTCATTCACTGGCTACCTACCTTCCAGCTGATAAATGGCTCCTTTAAAGCCCACCTCAAGCAGGTGGGGTGGCTCAATAGCTCATAGCCCTGAAAGGCTTTCTTCATTAAGGAAGACGCTCATATAGCAAACTGTACAAAAACCATGACATAGTGTTTTGGAAAATTCAGACAGGATGCTTTCAAAAAATACTTCCATGGTGTGTTAAGACAAATGCCAATATCAGCTTTGCAACTGTCACGGTTAAATGAAAGGGGGAAGTGAAAGAACACTCAAGTTCCCTAAGGGCTAATTCAAACACCACTTTTAGCAGGTACTTCAGTTCCTAGAATCACTCACATATTTGCATAGTGGCGTGTGTGTGCGTGTGTATGTGTGTCTTTGTGTCTTTATATACCACATTTATATATACATGCAGGACCTTCTTGCCCATGGACATATCTGTAGACTTAGATTCATAGAACTGTAGAGCTGAAAGAGACCCCAATGGTCATCTAGCCCAACTCCCTACAATTCAGGAACCACAGCTAAAAAAATCATAGAATCATAGAGTTGGAAGAGACCACAAGGGCCATTGAGTCCAACCCCCTGCCAAGCAGGAAACACCATCAGAGCACTCCTGACATATGGTTGTCAAGCCTCTGCTTAAAGACCTCCAAAGTAGGAGACTCCACCACACTCCTTGGCAGCAAATTCCACTGTCGAACAGCTCTTACTGTCAGGAAGTTCTTCCTAATGTTTAGGTGGAATCTTCTTTCTTGTAGTTTGGATCCATTGCTCCGTGTCCGCTTCTCTGGAGCAGCAGAAAACAACCTTTCTCCCTCCTCTATGTGACATCCTTTTATATATTTGAACATGGCTATCATATCACCCCTTAACCCCCTCTTCTCCAGGCTAAACATGCCCAGCTCCCTTAGCCGTTCCTCATAAGGCATCGTTTCCAGGCCTTTGACCATTTTGGTTGCCCTCCTCTGGACACGTTCCAGTTTGTCAGTGTCCTTCTTGAACTGTGGTGCCCAGAACTGGACACAGTACTCCAGGTGAGGTCTGACCAGAGCAGAAGACAGTGGCACTATTACTTCCCTTGATCTAGATGCTATACTCTTATTGATGCAGCCCAGAATTGCATTGGCTTTTTTAGCTGCCGCGTCACACTGTTGGCTCATGTCAAAATCACTAGAAGGTGGTCATCCAACCTCTGTTTAAAAACTTCCAGTGAAGGAGAGTCCACCAGCTTCTGAGGTAGTCAGAAACTTCTTCCTTATCATAGAATCATAGAATCATAGAATCATAGAGTTGGAAGAGACCACAAGGGTCATCGAGTCCAACCCCCTACAATTCAGGAACTTCTTCCTTATGTTTGGTTGGAATCTCCTGTCTTGTAATTTGAACCCATTGGTTCAGGTCCTACTCTCTGGAGCAGTAGAAAAACAATCTTGCTCTGTATTTCATGTGACATCCAAGTCATTTATATAAATATTGAACACCACTGGTTCGGGAGGTGCCACAGCTTCTTCAACATCAGCCAGCTTCTTACCATAGCTGTCAACTTTCAGATTTGAAAATAAGGGATCAGCAGCCTCGAAAATAAGGGATCAGCAGTCTCACCTGTCCTGGGAACAGTCTACGGGATATCCAACAATCCAGGATAGCAGCGGGAAGCAGCGGCAAATGGTGCTGGAATAAGGGAATTTCCTGCAAAAAAAGGGAAGGTTGGCAGCTATGCTTCTTACACACATTGGAACATAAGAGAATCTGCCTTGCACCAGGTCAGACCATTTGTCTATCTAGCTCAGTATTGCCTACACCGACTGGCAGCATCTCTCCAGGATTTCACACAGGAGTTTCTCCCAGCCTCTGCCTGGAGATACCACTGGGGACTGAACGTTTTGCATGCAAGGCAGAGGCTCTGCTCCAGACCACAAAAGCTTTCGCCAGAATAAATCTGATTTAGGGAATTTGGTTTTGGTTTTGAGCCTTTCTTTTTCTTGACTGCAACAACCCCATACTTTAAGCATGCCCTACTCTGAGAGGAAATGGATTTCTTTTATTATTATCATCAATATGTATGACTACTGCTGGGAGGTATAATATATTATTAGCTGTGTGTGAAAGGAGGGCAGACTCTTCACTATTATTGTCATCTATTAAATTTCCATACTGAGGATCACAGGGCGGTTCAAATATGAAAATACAAAAATAGATGCTCTTCCTCAGCGGCCTATCAGAAACATTTCCCTATAACCAGGCCTTTGACTGATTATTATTCTGTGGCCCTTTAAATGTGTTTGTCAGAGGAGGGTTATGGGTTTGTTTTTGTTTTCTTATGTATTTTGTGTTCTCATTTTGTATTTTTATGTTGTCAACAGCCCTGTGGTCTTCGGATGGAAGATGTTATACAAATTTAACAAATAAATAAATAAATGATCTTCTGAGGTGCTTACCCAGCTTCCAGCTCTTTGATCTTCGGATGAAGGGTGGTATGCATGTTTAATAAATATAAATATTAATAATAATAACAATCTTCTGAGGCGAGAACAGATCCTCCAAATGTCCCTATTTTCCATGGATGTCCCTGATTTACAGAAGCTGTCCTGGTTTCTGATTTGACCCCAGAATATCCTGCTTTTCCTTAGGATGTCCCTATTTTCTCCCTATTGGACTAATGTTGGAGGGTATGGAGTTATCTGACCCGCAAGCTGTATGAAGGCAATCTTGTATAGGGAAGTTTTTGTTTTTTTAATGCTTAACGTTTTAGTATGTTTTTATATATGTTGGAAGCTGCTCAGATGTGTGAGGTATAAATAGTCAAATTATCCTTATGGAATGGGGTGCCCCTATTTTCATCAGAGAAAAGTTGGGAGTGTTTCTAATAATAATATACTATCAATCTTCTGAGGCACCAACCCAGCTTCCAGCCTTCTGATCTTTGGATGGAGGGTGGCACACAAATTTAATAAATAATAATCTTCTGAGGCACTAACCCAGCTTCCAGCCCTGTGATCTTTGAATAAAGCGTGGTATACAAATCTAATAAATAATAGTAATATATAATCCTCTGAGGCGATAACTCTGCTTCCACCCCTGTAATCTTCGGATAAACAGTGGTATACAATTTTAATACATAATAATATTTCTGAGGCGCTAACTCCGCTTCCACCCCTGCGATCTTCGGATAAACAGTGGTATACAATTTTAATACATAATAATATTCACAATCTTCTGAGGAGATAACCCAGCTTCCAGGATAAAAAGTGGTATACAATTTTTAATAATAATAATAATAATAATAATAATAATAATAATAATAATAATAATAATAATAATAATAATAATAATAATATCGTCTTCTGAGGCGAGAATACCCTTCCCCCCCCTCACGACGCCCCCCCCCCCGCGAGAAAGCCAGAGCGCGCGCCCAAATCAAAGCTCCTCCCCCTCCCTTCCTTCCAGGGGACCTTAGCAACAAGGGAGGAGGGGAGGGCTGGGAAACGCAGCACGCGCGCCTGCGCCTGCGCCCTCTTCCCCAGTCTCCCTGCCTCTCTCCCCGCAGCCCCAGCATTAGGAGCCGCGGCCTCTCTCCGTGCAGGGGGTGGTCTCTTCCGGTTCACGCCGGAGCAGAGGAAGCCGGGCGGCCATCTTGGATCATCCGGGAGCGGCGGCGCTGCTGCTGCTGCTGTTGCTTGTGGCTGAAGCGGGCTGGGTGGTGGGGAGGAAGGAGGAAGCCCGCTCGGTGGCGGCGGTGGAGGCGGCGGCGGGTCTCCTCCGCGCTCGGTGTTGTCGGAGAAGGGAAGGCTCGGCGCCAGACCCCTCAGGCTGAGGAAGGAGGGCCCGCTCTTGTTAGCATAGCGGCGGCAGGAGGAACCGGGACTTTCTCTGGAGGAGGAGGAGTCGGAGTCGGGGCGGGGGGCGAAAGGCATGAGCGCCGAGGGCCGGTGAAGCGGGTCTTGGGGTCCTCTGAGGCGGACAGAAGCCTCCTCTGGGCAGCTCTGAGAGGGGGTTCATCTTCCCCGACTCCGGTTTATCCCCCCCCCTCTCACTTGGACTCCGTCTCTGCAGCGCCCCGAAACACCCCCCGCCCTTGCTCGCCCGCAGCCCCGTCCCCTCCCTCCTCAGAAGCGGCTCTGGTCTCTCCTTGTCTCCCTCCCTGCCCCCCCTAACCCAGGCACACACTTCTCTTTCTCCCCCACCCCTCTTTTTTTGTGCTCCGTGAGAATCCCCGTCTTCTTTAATCCGCCGCCGCCGCCTTCGAAGGATCCTAATCTGGTCTGTAGGATGATCCCTGAAGACTCCCGGGAGGATACAATGCTCCATTATCAGACTGGAATATAGATGAGAAACGGGGGTCGTGGTGGAGAAGGGGGAAGCAAGCCGGATTTCCCTCCCCACACTCCCCTTCTTTTCCCACCCACCCCCACCCTTGATGGTGGTGCTTCGTAACCACTATCATGCAGTAAAAATGCGATTTTTTTTGTAAATATATATATATACATATACATATATATATATATAAAACTATTCGGAGGGGGGGAGGGTGTTAGGATTTTCTATATCTGTATACACCATACGTTAGCTGGATTTTGCCATTGCAAACGGTGCTTCCGCGCAAGTGGATGAAAATGTCCACTAGAACTCCGCTGCCCACAGTGAATGAACTGCCCACCGTGAATGAAAACGTGAGTGTACTTCAGGATTGTCCATTGTTGTAATGAGAATTTTATAGTAAGCTGAATGCCTTTTTTTTTTTAATGCCTGGTGTTAAATTTCACAGTATGCAGCACAGTATATTTTGCCTCCATCTTAAAAGATGTATCATGACATGGGTTATTAAATAGTGGGTGGAAACGGGCCGTTTTCTATGAAAATACGGATGTTTGAAGTTCGGATGAAATTGATAATAGGGGGTCAAATTGTGATAATTGAAATCCTTTCAGAGGACATCTTGACATCACCTAGGGCATCCGTTGCTCTACTGTTATGACATTCATTGTCTGGCAGCTGGACATCTGGTGACAGATGTTGTACAGGTTGTTGTGAAGAATGTTATCAGTAGGGAAGCTCTTATCAAGGCCTGCCTGCAATAACCTTCTCTTTAAACTTGGGATCCCTCTCACTTCTACTTCTCTTTCTAAGTCCCTCACACTTTAGTCTTATGTCTTTAGAATGTAACATAATCAGAGCAGATGTTCTTGGGCATAATATATGCTAATCATTACAAGTGGATCATGTATAAACTTAGAATGGTAAAAAATGGTTCTTTTCCTCTGACAAAGATTGGATTGAGTGACCTAGATAACATACATTTCAAATCTGATTTGTATATCTCATAAGTGACCAAGTAACCCCTTGTGTTGGCAGTCACTTAGGTGATTTTAAAAGACCCCCCTCCTTTTGATCTAGATGTTATATTTACCTTCATATATAGCATTTGAGGTTGGTTGCATAAATGCTAAAGAAAACTGAATTATTTTCAAATGAAATATGTGAATTGAGAGCTATTTATGCTGTATTACAATAAAGGTTTGGACGTTTGGTGTCTCTGGAATTTGGAGAGAAAAAGTTGAATATTTTCTTTAACTTTTGGAACACTAGGTTTGCTATCAATAGGATTCCAAATGCAAATTCCTTCTGTCAAAGCAATTGGCAGCATGTCCATTGATACAGGACTGAAGACACAAGTGACAAATCTGTGTGTTCTGCTTATCAGATAGCCAGTTTTACTGTAAACTTAAGAATCTCTGATAGGCTCCAAGAAAGAAGGCATTTTATTTGTCTCATTTATGAATTGCCTCCCACAAAAGATCCCAAAGCAGTTAAACAATTAAAAATATATAAAAACAATTTCAAGTTCAGTACACCTATCTAGATGGGAATAAAAATCTCCATTTAAAAGGCTTGTTGGAAAAGGAAGATCTTCAATAGGCTCCATCCACTGTTGAGAAAAATATACTTAGATGCATATTTTTTGTTGTATGTGTGTTAGCTGGCCTATTCATTGTGATTGACTGAGGATACTTGCAACAAGCTTAGATACAGAGGTGGAAAATATGCTTAGCGGAACAATTGTTGCATTGTCAAGTCTCTGGATTTATTGACATAGTAGATAAAACTTCTCTATTCTTTGTTTACTTTAGTTTACAGATTATAAAAAGAACTAAAGACTATATTCAGCCAGAGTTAATTAAGTAATTCAATTATAGAATCTTTGTGGACTTCATTCCAGGCCAGCAGAGTTGTCTTTTAGGGAAAATTGTTCTGTGTTGGACACTTCTGTAGTTCATTGTCAGTCTTGAGGTTTATTCAGTAGGTTTGATCCCTTAACTCTTTTACTAACTGGATCACTCTAGCATCAACAAGTTCATCAGGCTTAGAAGTATTTGGTGGGAAACTGTCTTAATACCATTTTCCAGTGTGTATATTCAAGTTCTAGATTAGATAAATTCTTAAACTTATTGTGTATAGCGCATTTGTTAAAAATATAAAATTAAAGCAGTATGCTGTTAGATTTTTTGCTTAGTTGCATTGCCTCTTTGATCATGTCCCAGCTTGCAAACTAAGCTGAATTGGGTTGGTTGGTTTCGGAGGATGCACGTGGGTAGTAGTGAGTTTTAAAGTATCATTTATATTGAGGCCTGCACTTGACCATGCAAGTACTAGATTGCAGGAGGATCCTTAGCGTTAGATTACACAGCTCATTGCTTCCTGGTTGCATTTTAAATTTGATAATTTAAATTTTACACCTGTAATTTCTTCAGGTTGAAAGAGTCTTCCATTACAAGTGTGGTGACAGTGCTTAGTGGGGGAACAGGTAGGTCATTGGTTCTCAAAGGATGTGGTGCACCACACTGGTGTGGCAGGATAGGATAGGAAGTGTGGCAGGAAGATTCAGTGGCAATCATGAGTGATTCATGTTCTAATGTAGCTGCATTGTTTTATACATTCTGGATGTTCCATCATCATATTATAACAGTGTTTATCAAGCTTGAGTCCTCAGCTGTTGTTGGGCTATCACTCCCATCATCCCTGATCACTGGTCCTGGTAGTAAGGGATGATGGTAGTTGCAGTCAAACAACAGATGAGGACCCAGGTTTGAGAAACACTGCATTATAAAGTACATAGTTGTGCACTTTGTTATGAATCAAGCACTGATAGGAGTTGTGTCTTCTTTTATCTCCAATGTATTTTTTACCAATAAAAAATTAGGTGTGGCATGAGCAAATTTTCATTCTGAAAGTGTGTCCTAAAGAAAGAAAGAATGAAAACTGGGGCTTAGGACCCAAGTATTGGTTAGACTGCCTGCTCTCCTATATGTTTACCCCCCACCAATCTTTGAGGTCAGGTAGGACAACAGAGCTGTACTTGCTGATGGTGTGTTATGTAGCAACATGTGAGAAGGTGTCTTTTATAGTAGCACTCTGATGGTGGAAAGCCCTCGTCTTGCAGATTTGGGTCGTAAGTATTAGACACCATGTAAATACATTTTTAATTACTCAGGCACTTGTTTTGTTGACTGCAAGAGATTTTTGTTGCTCCCAAAGTGCTATAACAGAATTTGATCTATTTTTGTGCTTTACTTTTTTCTATTGCTTTGCTTTCGTATGTCCTTTACTCTAGGATTGATTTTAATGAAGAACGGATTATAAGCCACCTAAATAAATTACGAAATTGCTCTTTGGTTTAGTCATGCGACTGCCATCTGAATTTCTTTATACTAAATTTTTAAAGCTTATTTCTGTTACCTGGGAGGGATGTAATTGAGCCAATGCTGAACTTTCCAAGGTAGCAATCTACAACATTTATTGGCAAAGACAGATAATGTTTACTACAGTTTCGTATTAGTTTCTAGAAAAATGCTGAATGAGCATTGTTCTTGCCTGTGCTTGAAGTTGAACTATATTTAATTTTGAAGACATATCCTACAAGTCAGTGCAGAAGCCCATTTTTCTTTTGTAAAACCATTAGGCACAATGACATGCTCCAAAATCAATTTAAGCTTTACAAATATATATGAATGTCCAAAGACAGCCTTTGTGCTCTGAACTCAGATAGCTGATTCTGAATCTCATCTTGATTCTTGAATTCTGACATTTATGGCTACTTCATGTGAACTTAAGCGTTCAGTTTCTCCTTAGAGTTTATCTAGCTCAGATGTGGGGAACATTTGACCCTCCAAATGTTGCTGAATGATAACTCCCATAAGCCCCAGCAAATATTAGCAGTAGCCAGAGATGATGGGACTTATGGTTCAGCAACAACTGGAGGCCCAAAGGTTCCCCACATCTGATACAGTTGCAGCTCTGAGATGTTGTGTGCTCCACTGTTAACGCTTCTTCGCATACCAGCAACAGCCTGTCCCACATGTCCCGTCCTGTCAGAGACTGTAGCCTCTTGGGAATGTTCACACTTGGAGCTGGTTCACACATCATATTATCCCATAGTTGCATGCTAATGCATGCTGCTCAGAAGTCCCTGAGTTGCCCTTCTCCTGCTTCTTCTACCACGCTAGAGAGGCAACACCCCAGAGGCTAGCTTTGTTATGTGTGAACTAGCGCTTGTAGTTTGCTTCTGTTGAAGGATTGAGAGGCCATTTGTTCTTGGTTTAATGTAATCTTTGAGCCAGGCCTTCCTACAAGCAGTAGCTTTGAGACAAGGAAATGAGCATCTTCATGGTTTTAACACATGATGTGGTGCATGGGTGTATGTAACTTGTGTGAAGTGATTATTGAGTTTTGTAGGTTAGATAATGTTAGAGTGTTAGAAACTCAGATATATAATCTAATCACCAAATGGCACCTTAAACCTAGTTTATAATCATCGCCACAATGGAATCTCTAGGTACATCCCCCCCTGTGAAGTTTGTTGTTGTTGTTGTTCCTCATTTCATTTTTATATCACTCTATATTTTAAAGAACAAATCTCAAAACAGTTTACAACACATTCAAACATAAAATAAAACAATCCAAAATAAAACAAGTTCAAGCTTCAAGGAAAATATTTCAGATCCTTTCTAGGTGCTTTCCCCAGTCACCAACCTGGCATCCAGAGATCTCTGTGTGGTCGCTATTGGACCTGCACCAGTCGCAAAATGCGCATGGCACCTAGCTAATTTCTGACACTTTTTGCAAGACTGGCTTTATTTAATGCTGAAAATTAACGCTCAATGGCATTTGAAGCTGTCTTTACACTACTTCTCCAGCAGAAAATTGGATTACTTTAATTTTTTAAAAAATAATAATAATATTGAGGTAGTTCAGGAGTTGCTCTGTAAGCTGACTTGGAAAGCATTGTTCTAAGGGGGAGGAACTCCTAATGCTTTCTGTTTGAATTGCATTTTTCTGGGTGCTATTTATTTAGGAACACAGGAAACAGCCATAGCAAGTCAGACCACTGGTCCATGTAGCTCAGAAGAATCTGCTTCCTGGTAGTGTCTCTCTAGGATTTCAAGTGGGGTCCTCTCTCAGCATTACTCAGAGATGCCAGGGATTGATTTTGGGAACTTCTTCACACAAAGCAGATTCTTTACCCAGAGCTACAGTCCATCCTTTGTTTGTATTTCTAGACTACCCATCATCCCATAGGAAGTACTATCAAGGTTCCTGGAAGCTATTACACATTTTGTTCAGTCATTTTGAAGGCATATTTATGGTGTGAAATGAAACCCATTTTCTGTACGGTCCGCCTGTACAGTGGCCTTGAGGATGTCATAGTGAATTCTGCTATAATAGCTGATCAATGAAAAGATACTGCATTGCCTTTGCTAATAGGTCTGTTTATATAGCCTGTTCCGTTCTGTAGTAACACTTTTTACATCAGCAGTGGGCATTGCTATGAAGTCTGGTCCACATATCTGCTGCTGGGCTGTGCATCGCTACTCTTTTCACAGTATGGTCTTACACATTTTTATGTGGAGGTAAATTCCACTGTGTTCATTATTCCCTGGTTAGTTTGCACAGTATTGTGCCATCAGTCAGATACATATACCTGGAACTGCACTGTGGAATCAGAGATATCTACTGCATCAAAAAAGGGCCTTTTGTGGCCATTCTTATCTTACAAAATATGCATACTTTGATAATCTGAATATAGATCTGCACATTTTAGATCACTTGGTATGTATATCCTTGGTTATTTCAAGGCAATGGAATAATTGAGGTGGTATTATGTATCCCTCTTAGATTTGGAGTTTGACCTTTACGATACTGAACTCCCAAAGCTCCTATTATAGCTAGCCTTGGGGATCAAATCTGTAAGTGAACTTTTTGGCCAAAAATTGACTATTTAAAAATAGCACGACACTGAATCACAGGATAAAAATCTGAACAGGGGCTTTCCAACATCAATCTCAGATCTTTGACCATTGGGTGTCCTTCTGGCTTCATACATAATTACTAACAATAGCTATATGGGAATTGGACTTAGTATGCAGTTTTATTGATGATTCAGGCTTGACTACATCTTGCTCTTCAGCTGCTATATTTACACTTCAGTGCTGAGGTCAGTAAAAACTTCTTTTGATCAGTGAACAAAGTCAGTGTGACTTGGATGATATAGTAAATCTCAGATGCATGCTACAGATTCTTCCTTTTCTTAAAAACAAAATCCATTCTGAATGTTCCTGCACTACAATAAAGCTGTTGTGCTATTGCTGGATCATTCCTTATTCTGGATGTGTCACTTCTTTCTAGTCCACCCCCCCCACACACACACTTTATGCACCTTTATCTTTTTATTTTGTGATTAAATCTAATGCCACCTTCATATAGGCACCCGGATATTTGGGGTTATGCTGTTGCACGGCTCTAGCATTAAATTTGTGTCTTCCATAACTAATAGCAGCTAAGTTGTACTCATTATTAATAACATCACCTTAATACAGCATTCTTGTGGCCCAAACTAATGATTACTTCTGCTTACGTAACTAAGCAGGAGCTGAGAAAATAATAGTGCAAGTGAGAGGCTGAATTTTTGCATTTTAATAGTCCTTGGCCTTAAAGGCCTTAAACTCTTTTGGCTGCCAGGCTGTTCCCATTTCTAGCTCCTTGGCATGATGATGCCCGGCTTTGTCAGTCTTCCCCAGTCTGCAGGTTGGCTGCAGATGGGATTCTATATTTAGAGTATGTGTGCTTGCCTTTGACCTACACGGTTAAACTGTATGTGAAATGCAGTTACACTGACACATGAAAATGTTACAGTAAGAAGAACTCTGTTGATCACATATGCTGGTGATCCAGTGAGTCATGTAGGCCTTGACAGAGCAATATTGTTAGCTTTCTATTGGCTACTTAATGCACTACTGTCCTTGAATTATGCCCTTTTTGTAGGTTTAATAATTTCGCACTAGTTGCCTTTGAAGGCTTGATTTGTTAGGGTGTACTTTTTAATGTGGAGGAAAAATTAGGATATGTTTAAGGTGGTCATGGTATTTCTCGTAAAGATTATACTTTGTCTGCTGTCAACTTTTAAAACTGATTATTTGGCAGGTATACCTGGCCAATCAGTTTAACAGTCTTAGGAGCTGTATGATTGGGAAGGAGAAGAAGCTAGTAGCCAAGAGAACATAAAGGATTGCCTTTGCACAATGAAATATTTTATCATTTAAATTGGAGTGTGACTTTTGGTTGCAATCTTCTGGCTGTCCTGTTGTCTAGCTCTTACACAAAATCGACCTTGCATTCAGTTCCCATTGAAGTAGAGCACAGTTGCTCAAGGTGTTTAACTGCAAAATATGTTCCCTTGAATCTATTTTTAGGGACTGGTTTGTTTACAAAAGAACACTTGCCCCATCCCCAGGATTTAACACCATATGAAAGTGAGTTTGTATAAAATAATGGAAATTGTAAAATAATTTAATGTGTGTAAAAGAGCAAAGGCTGCACAGATTCTCTGTTAGTAAAAGTTTTCACTGTGATTACATGATTATGGTAGACATGTTGCACTTGATGTCTAATATATTCATAACAAACCAAGTGCTTTGTGGATTCTGTGTTAATTCACTTGCAGAAGTCCCACATGGTTAAAACAACCTTGCAGAAAATGAGCATAGGAACAGAAATATAAATTTGGGCAAAGCCACAGTCCACAGAAGACCACAAGTTCTTTACTTACAAAATCTTACCAATGCTTTATCCATCAGTTTTTGCTGACCTCTTAAAAACTATCCACAGCCTTCCCCAAACCTTTTGGAGGGACCTTGCATAGACTGAAATCAGTGTTCAAAATTAGCCAGGCGCCAGGCACGTTTTGTGACTGGCACAGGTCCAATTGCAACCATATGGAGATGGATGCTGGGTTGGCGACTGGGGAAAGCATGATGTCACTTAGAGAAGGATCTGAAATATTTTCCTTGAAGCTTGAATTTGTTTTGTTCTGCATTGTTGTATTTGATGTTTTAATGTGTTGTCATCCAATTTGAGATTTGTTCTTTAAAATATAAAGCGGTATAGAAAATAATAATAATGATAATGATAATAATAATAAAAAAATGTAGTCCATTGCAAAAACAAACAAACAAATGAAAACAGCACCTAGACATTCCATTGTGGAGACTGTAACCCAGGTTTAAGGCACCATTTGGCAATTAGATTATATATCTAATATAGAGAGTGTGTGTGTGTCCCCTTGAATTCAGTACATCTTGCTTCTGTCTGCACTAGCCATAGGCTGAGCTGCTCTAAATTCATAGAAGCCAAGAGGATGAGTTGGGGACTTCAAGGGTAAGTGGATGAAATAAGATAGAAGGTGAGGCTGAGTGTCAAGGCCTTAAGGACAAAAGGCAGCCTGAAAGAATATCAAAGCTGGAACAGTACTACTGAGATTGAATTTTTCTATACAGTATAGCAAAGACCCTGTTCAAGGACAGTTTGTATCATTTTATGAACTTGTTCTACTATCCCAGCATCACTGTGTATTCATGATATGAAGTGAAAATAGGTTTCCTTTAGCTGTTCTATAACTAGCTACATTAGGAAACAGAATTCAAAAAAAGTTTGGGATTTCAAATACATTTGTAATTTTGCAAGTTTTTAAAAAATAGTTTTGGCAAGAATGTAACATACACCTAATTGTATTTGGTGCATCCGAGAGTGATTATTTGCATTCTTTGTTGCCCAGCAAATTCTAAATAGCAACTGTTGAAACTAGGAAGAGTTGAACAATTTGCACTCTGAAGTAGGTTTTCTTTTCTTGAAGTGAAGAAAATGCATTTAAAACATTAGGGTTTGTTGAACATAAGAAAGTAGTTCTGTAACTATTATTGAATATAGTTGGCAGTTCTGTTATGTGTACACTTCCATTCACACTCCAAACACTATGGAGCACTGTGTTGTGAATAATACATAGACTGAAATGCAGCTCACAGTGTTAGAAGTTGAGCTCAGGCTGGTTCAGGACAGGGCTCCCAAGTTTGAGTCTCCAACTGTTTTTGGACTACAACTCCCATTATCATTAGCTAGTAGGACCAAGTAGTCAGGGGTGATGGGAACTGTAGTCCAAAAACAGCTGGAGACCATGGTCCAGAGCTTAACAGTAGTGTTTATTTTATTCTCCTAATGACCTGCCATGCCATATCATTTTTTGAAAGTTAAATTATACATTTGAAAATGCCATTAGGCTGACCTAGAAAAGTCTCGTACTGATCTGAGTCACCTCCAAAACCCATGAGCCACGGCCAGCAGCTGAAGGAGGTATACAACCTTCAAGATAGCATGTTCTCTCTCAGGATCAGTTAAACAATCACAATCTTTCTCTCCCCACCCCCAAAGTATTTACCCAGCCTCTTATTCCACCAGTTAGTGCACTTAATCCTTACCAGTGCTTGGTCTGGCATGAAACTTGTACGGTAGCTGTGCATTATTTCCAAGTTATGGAATTATTCTGGGAAGAGGGGAAACTACAAACAAGCTGTTACCTGCATACATTTTGTTATTATTATTAATTATTTAAAATGTGTGCAGATGAACAGATATGGCCCTCTTTTGTTCAGAGAGGCTTCTGAGTATTCTGACACAGGATTGCACTATATTCTTTAACTTCCGTATCCTCCTTGATCAATGATAACCTTCTGGCAGGCAGACTCCCTTAAGCCTCAAAAATTACTCTTGCTTCAGATGTTACTTTGTTCCTATCTCCCCCCTCAACATGAGATTGACAACAATAAATATATGGTGGGGGGAAACGGGTTCCCATTTGACTTAATGGAGCAGATGGGGGGGCATGGGGAGAAAATAGGAGATGGAGGAGAAATTCCATTGCATAAGTGGAATTCTTTTTGCTAACGGAACTGCTTTGTTAGATATCACTCAGGGTGTTCATGTGTTAAATTATGTGGGTTTGCGGGGTGTGTGTGTGGAGGTTTTAGTGTGGAGCAGGAGTCAGTATGGGCAGGGTATTTGCGGGTCTTGCTGCATGGGATGGGGCTCTGTAGTGCACGTAGCAGTGTTTAAAATTAGCCAGGCGTATTTTGCACCTATTGGCCACTTGCAACCAAGTGAAGATGCCTGGGTGCCAAGAGGGCACATGACATCTCAACCCATCTGGAGGTGCGTGTCTGGAGATCATTGGATCTTGACTATTTTCACACACTAATACAACATCCTGTAGAGTTCTATCATTATATTTTATCTGCACAATCAGAATGAATTTCAGGAACCAAAATACTTTTTTTGTGCAGTCGTTATAGTTATGAACGATTTTATAATTAATTGTTGTAGCTTGACTTCACTTACCCACCCCACTGCCCAGGAATATTCCTATGTTATGAATGGTCTGTGTCACCATTAAGAAAGAGAGGTAGGAATAGGCCAATATATATGTGGACTGTCCTTGGATAAAGTGACTTTCCTTATTTAAATTCTCAAAGTTCTTAACCTAACTCAAGGTTGCCATATGAAATAACCAGATGTTTAACCAACCAAAGGCAGGCATTCCTTTGAAAAATAGGACCTTAGAGCGGCTTTGCCCCAAAATGGCAACTAGACATTCTGCTTTGGCGATAAATGTGAAAAATAATGTATGCAAAGTTTCAAGTTAAGTAGCCCAACAGATGTCATTTCTGTATGCTGTGGAATGACAGAACCTTGTTTTTGATGCTCCTGTAATAGAGATGCTTGACTACTCGAATGCTGTTAAGCACAAATACTTGGGTGTTTCTGATCTGAAATTTAACATATTCCCTTTATTGTGTTCTATTTCCAAATCAAACCCATTTAAAGAATTCCCAAGAAATAGTGATGTTGTTGGTTGGATGGGGGGGGGGGGCACAATTCCCTTTTCTAGAGAGATCACTTCCCACCTATTGACTCACGACAGCATCTCTCTGGATGGAGCAGGTTGCTGCCTACACAACTCCCTGTCTAGACTACAGAACATGGGTGTAGCCAGGCTTTTTGTTGTGGGGGCATGCTTGGGGGGGGGGCAGAACCTTATATTTGTATTGATTTAGGGGAGGAGCAGCTGCCCCTACCCGCCCCCCCCTGCCCCTGGCTATGCCCATGCTACAGAAGTGTGTTCATGCAGTTAGGGAAGGGAATTGTGTAGAGTGCAAATACAGATTATGTGGTAGGGTAAAACTGAAGGCATGTAAGATGTATCCTCAATTACTCCTGCACACTTGCTCTTAAGGTTTATTGCTTTATAATTTAATCATGTACTGCTATCCGCTATCTGGGATCCAGAGATATAGCTTAATGATGATTCTTTTTACTATAGCTGAAATATTTCATAGATAGGTTTAGGCTGCTGTGCATTATTCAACTTGAACATAGGAATTATTTCTGTTGCCTTTCGTGCTTAGGTAAGCATTTGCACTTACAACTTCCCTGCAGAATACAATAAATAGAGGTTTCCTTAAATAAACTAATTCTTCTAAGCATGCACACGGTTTATATTATAAGATTTTTTTCCCTTCAGTGTGTGTAAAATTTCATATGACACGTTTTTCATTTTCAGGTTACTTTTTTGGAATAGTCAGTCATGAAATTTTTAACCGGTTGTTCTTTGAGTTGCTACTAATGTTTGCAATGTGTTAACTTTTTTGCAATGTGTACAAATTGAAAGTTGGCACAAGTATCTCCTTAAAATTCCAACACCACACTTCCCAGGTTTTATTTTTGTTCATTTTTCTTTCCTTTTCTTGCTTTCCTTCATGCTTATTTCTTAATGGGAAAGGATGCCGGAACATCAGTAGGGGAAAGCTTTTCTGAAAAGGTGGGTTATAAATTTTGTTCAAAAAGCTGGCTTGTTTCTGCCTTTTTTCTATGTATGCATGTGACGCAATTTATTTCTCTCTCCTTAGTTTGCTGCTTTATTCCTGTCCTTCCAGAAGATAAGATCTTGCTCAGTCGCTGACAAGGAAGTAGCTTGTGAAATCACAAACCCTGTCCATAAGCATTTTGTAGACTTTTAAAAGTTTTTTAAACTGGAGAAGGCAGTGACTCCCATCACAAGGACAAAATCTACGCCCCTTCTTGCTTTGTCAGGATAGTTTCGTTCAAGCAGGGCTTGTCAGCTTTTATCTGTGCTACTTTCTTCCTGTATACTGCTGACTTCTCAGTGGCTGCCAGCTCTTAAATCAGATCCTGGATCAATTTTCCACAATGAAGGATTTGAATACACATAAATGAAGGCTTGACTATTTCTATTGAAAAATAAAAAGGTTTCCTCTTCTTGTTTTCTGACCTGTACTGTGCCCTGTTCCGTATTTTGACTTTGAGCACTGCAGAAGTTTTGGTGGGATATCCAAATGGCACCACCATTATCTTATGTGGTGGGCAGCTTTTGCCTATTTAATGGTACCTCAAAATCTGTTACTTGAGAAGTAAATCCTAAGCTGCCTCACTGTGTCTATTGGTAGGGAGCCCTGAAGTGGGCTGCCCAGGAACACAACATAGTCTTCATGCAATGATGTTTCTAGGGTTTACTTTTCCACTAGCTTTTGATCCATTGGCTTCTTCACTTGGCACTGAAATACCGAGAACTCAACACAAAGTTTCAGCCTCTGAACAAAGACTGCTGATTATATTGCACACATTATGTAATACTCTGTGTTGGTTTTTTTTATTAGTTCTTGAGGCCCTCCCACAGCTTCCATCAGTAATTAAAAACCAAAGCTCTGCATCTGATGGAAGGATAAGCTGGTTGGGTCAGGGCCCATCAGGTTGGAAGTGATGGATAAAATGATGTAAGGATAATGGGGAGAAAAGATAAATGAGATGGGGTGGCATTTGGATATAAATTGTGGAGTATATTGGAAAAGATAGAAGAAAAATGAAAATAGGAGAATGGCTGAAGACTGAAGCGAGGAAATGAGAAAATGTGGTTTCTAAAGGGAAGTGAACTCTTCGCATGGTTTTACATTTTATCACCTTTATGTGCTAGTTTACCATATTTTTCCACAGAGCCTTTCACCTTATTGAGGCATTTTCAAGCACAGGACTAAAGAAAAAATGCTGTAAAAATCTCAAAACAACACAATATTTTCCCTTTATGAACAGTGTAGGGGGACCTGTTGTGTGTGCACAACCTAAAGCTGCTAGTGTAGGTTATTTAGAATCTTGTAAAATAATTATTTCAAATTCAGAAGGAATGCTATTGTCCATGCACAACATACTTGATGTTTAGAATGAGAGGGATTAAATTCATCTTACATTGGCTGCAAGTTCTTTCTCACTTTGTTTTGCCAGCTGATAGTCTTTGAGGTGTTTTTGGCAAGATGCCACAACTACTAAACTAAAATGAAGTCTCTACAGTTGTCTTGGTGGCCAATATTTACTGCCAATGAGATGATCCTTAACATAGTAGAAACTAGAACTGCATCAGGTTTGAATGAATCCCAAAGCAGTAACTGAAATAGGGCACCCCAGACAGATTTGTGGCTTGTCCAGGACAAAGCAAGAGCTTTCAGAAGCATCTTGAGCTAAAATATGGACCTTGAAGTGTCCTGGGGCGATTCAGAGATACGGATGTGTGAAAAAGCCGTGCATTGTATCTGCAAAGTTTTAAACATTTCTACCAAGCTTGCCCTATAAGAAAAGCAAGTGGGTGGTAGGAGGGAGAGCTCTTTTGTCAATGACAGGACTAATTTAAGGGGGTTAGGTTTTATTCAATGAAAACATCCCATTGCCACAAGGACTTACACACGAAAACTTCCTCTCTGCTCTCCCTGTGCCTCATGGCCCTCCAGATCTGCTTTGAGTGGCGGAACCTCCAGCACAGATTGGTGGGGGGAGTTTGAGAGGGAGGCAAGCAGTGCTGTGCAAGATAAGTTCTTGTGTGAATGGGCTGGCTTCTCTACTCTAGATGCAATAGCCAATGATTTTACCAAAGCTTTTTAATCACAGCTCTTTAGCAAAGGGCTTTTGGTTAGTGCACACCCTTAGTAGAAAGTGCTGTGCACTTTGAGTGTAGAGAAACAATTTAGGTGCATGTTTGTAAGGTAACCATATCACAGTTTGCTTATTTTGTCTAGCTACTTGGACCAGAATGTCTTCTCAATGACCTGGTCATTTTTCTCATCTTCTTTTTCCCTTCCTCTGTGTGTTTGTGTGTGTACACAGATGCACATCCCATAAATGTCAGAGCAAATAGGCCAGTTTAGGCTTTGCCAAGCGCTACATCATCCTGTACATTTGCCACTTCCCCTTTAAAAACAAATAGAACACGACACACCATTTCAGTTGTCTTGCCATTCAAAACCTTCTGCTACTTTGTTTGTGCGTCAGTCACTTCATACATTTTCACACACTTCTTCAGTACTTAATTTCCCTTTCTTTGGGACTTAATAGTGAAAAAGGCAGAATGAAGAAGCTTTTGTTATCACTGTAGGTGTGGCTATTCTATGCATTTCTACATGTTACTCAGTTGGCTTTTTATAGCAGTTGGCTTACGTTATTATATTTCTTTATCATTTCTTATACGTTAGCACTTCTGCTACTTCAGATTAAGCAATTTTAGTGGCAAGAGCTTTAAAAATTGTGATAGAATTAGATAATTCATCTATGGTCCTCTGGATGAAGAATATAGTTGGCATCATTGATGTTACTGAGTTTGTCTAAAACTATTGCCTGCAGTTCATCATGTCCTTGTCTTGCAGTTAACAATGTAGACAATTCTAGGGAACTCTTTTTATACCCTAAGCAATGTTTTTGTAGATATTATTAGTAACATATTTTAAAGAAGATTAGAAAAGAGATTTGGTGAAAAATGTAGGAAGTTGCTCAATACTGCATCAGGCCCTTGGTTCACCTAGCAATTGTCTTCTCCAGGTTTAGCCAACATGTCAATGTCCTCCAGCAGTTGTTTGACACCCAGCACCCTGCCAGTGGTCAGGGA
This sequence comes from Podarcis tiliguerta, assembly GCF_965153285.1. NCBI lineage: Eukaryota > Metazoa > Chordata > Lepidosauria > Squamata > Lacertidae > Podarcis > Podarcis tiliguerta. Next base: position 120,686,633 of record NC_139534.1, read on the forward strand.
TGATGGGTGTTGTAGTCCAACAGCATCTGGAGAGCATGATGTTGGCTACCTCTGGTCTACACAGGCTCTCTAGGTTGTCAAATAGATGTTTTGCAGACATATCAGGAGATACCAGGAATTGAACCTGGAACTTCCTGCATTTGAGAGATGTGCTCTGCTACTGAGCTACAGCCCTTGTTGAAAGAGGAACAATGATTCACTTCCATTTTGTTATGTTCTACAGTTTCATCAGTGTGCATTGTGAAATACAAGGAAAATATAAGAAAAGCAGGTCTCTGCCTCAATGAGGTTACCACCTGCATTTGGACAGTGTGGAGAGGGGTGGGTGGAGAGGCCAGAATAGCTGAACAAATGGAAACAGGAAAAATGTATTAGAAGAGCTGGGGAAGTGAAGGGGGTGTGAGCAAATAGATTTACACATGCTTGGGCTCTGTTTCTATTGGATTTTGTGGACCAAAACAAAGCCTAACAATGCAGTTATATACACATCTACTCAGAAGACAGTTTGGTGGAGTTCAGTGAGGTTTACTCCTAAGTAAGTGGGTATGACTGTAGCCTATATGTATGTGGCTGCATCTGCACACATTTGTTCTATGTTAATGCCAACTCTCCTGTTTGATGATTCCTTAAGACACATTTGCCAAATCCTGAAATGCACTGTTTAAGGAATCATCAAGTGCACTGTTAGAGGGTGGAGCTAATAATCAGTTCCTTGGATGCCACAAGAGCACTACAGATCTAATACAGTGGTACCTTGGGTTACAAACACTTTGGGTTACAAACTCCGCTAACCCGGAAGTAGTACCTCGGGTTGAGAACTTTGCCCCAGGATGAGAATGGAAATTGTGTGCCGGCGGCAGCAGGAGGCCCCATTAGCAAAAGCACGCCTGGGGTTAAGAACGGACTTCTGAAACAAATTAAGTTTGTAACCCGAGGTACCACTGTACTTGGATAATACTGAGGAACTGTTGATGGGCATACAGCATATTATTATGTATCATGGTTTGTATCCCTCCATGAATTTGTTCATTTCCCTTTTATGATGACAAAAGTCACTGTGTGAAACACTGTTCGTCTGCCCTGATCTACTGCCCCATTAATTTAATTGTGATCGCCAAGTTCTAGTTCATTGGAGTCTGTTCTCTCTTTGATTTGGAACAATGTTTTCCAAAGTACATTGTCTTAAATATGTGTGTTTCTTTGTTACAGCATACCTCTCATGGCGAAGGACGGCAGGAAGCTCCCCCTCGACCTAGTCGGTCTGGTGCCCGCTGTAGGAATTCTATAGCTTCCTGTGCAGATGAACAACCCCATATTGGGAATTACCGGCTTCTTAAAACGATTGGAAAGGGGAATTTTGCAAAAGTCAAACTGGCCAGACACATTCTTACTGGCAGAGAGGTACAGTGTTGTTCATGTTTCGAAAACAAAAAGCTATTTTAAATATGCCTAAGCATAAAAGAGCAGCCAATATATTGTAAACCTCCCTGTGATCTTCAGATGAAGAGCAATATACAAATTTAATTACCATAATTAATGCTGCTACTACTCATATTTTGGCTTTATCAAGAAGTCCCTAACACAGCAATTTCCAGCAAATGCAGTAATAGTGTGAACTTAGCACATAATCATGTTACCTCAAAACTGTGCATGAATACTCCATCTTTATATTGAATAAAAAACCCCAAAGGTTTGATCCAAAGAAGATACTTTTCCAGATTGAAATGTGTGTAAACCAGAATAGAGAGAATAACATTTATTGCAAAAATAAAAGAAATAAATAGCAGTGCATGGGTTTCCCACCTCCTGACTCAAATGAATTTCTGTGCTTCATAGGTATTCCTAGCAATATTTTGCCAGCACTCTTTAAAAAATCTTTTTTTAGGAATAGAATTGAATCATCAGTTTTGTAGATTAGTGTCACCTGGAAAAACCAGCTAGCTAAATATAGTAGTGGTTCAACTGGCTCTGTTCTGTGGAATAGTATTTCTGCTGAGATGTAACAGGTGCTCACTATCTGTACTTTCCAGTTCTAATCGAAGACATTTTTGTTTTGACAGGCTTTCCCAGCTGAGTAAATGGGTCTTTGCCCCGAGTGTCTATTTTGTATTGTTTTAGTTTTGTTTTAAATGTATTGACTGTCGTTGTGCCTTTTTAAAAGGTCTAGGACCAATTGTAGTCCAGCTTAGTTTTCAGTTTTGATAATTAATCTAAAATTGAGGTTATGTTCCTTTGGTTAACCTGGATCTGCCATGCTTGAGTAGGTTTGTGTCATACATTCTTTCATCGTAAACAAAAAATGCATCACTTTACATTTTATATAAACTCATGATCTGGGTTTCATTTATGCAGTATGCTAATGTTACTGTAATCCTACTTGGGTGTAAGCTGCATTAAATTCAGAGAAACTTGCTTCTAAATTCATTCAGGATCACGTTCCAAGAATAAGAAATAGCTGGCATGTGTGGAATGTAGTTTTATTTTTGAACTGAAGTGTGAGGCAGACCTTAATAATGGGGGAGCACAGAAACCATTCAAAGCTAGTATGTAATTTTGGACAATTGGGAGAAATGAAGGCTCTTGTTTCCCTTGCAAATGGACTGGACTGAAGTCTGGACTGAACGCTGACATTTTTTTGGAGGGGGGAGCAGGCTTAGCAGAAAAATTACTCAGGTTGTTGCTTTGTGCTAGTCACCAGCACCCTGGGAACTGGTGATAATATGTTTCTCTAAGCCACCTTGAACTTGTACCTGATTAAAAGATGCAGACTGCTTAAAAGATATGGCCATTCCTTAATCTCTCTTGCATTTGCAAATCTGGATGGCTTGGTGGCTCACTTTTTGATAACTTCTGGAGTTCTTGCTGCTTATGGTGCTGCCGTTTTGACTTGGCATCATTGTGAAAGGCATTTATTTTCATTTTATTTATGTACTGAATAAAATACTAATTCCTATAGACAAAGATAAAGGAACTCAAATATGTGGACATCCTCTTGATCCAGCTGTGTCCCACAATTTTACATTCTCCACATGCACTTAACAGTGAATATGCTATTCGGTCACGTATTTGCTTTCATATTCATGGAAAGGTGCTGCCTTCATCTCCAGATACTTTTCAGAAAGCTACTTCAGAAGTAGATGGATGACTTAATCTGATAAATTCAAGGAGTGTCTGTCCAGAGGGTACTCGAGATAATATAATATAAAATACGATTGCAAATCCAGGTATTGTTTTAAAGAAAAGATAGGGTTGGATAATAGGCATGACCTATTGTTTATGCTCAACTGCTGGTCTTCGCGTTTGAGGATTCCTAGCATTTGAAAAGTTACCTTTTGAAATGAGCACTTAGAAGTGCAATGGAATTCAGTGTGGATCACAGGCAAGTGTGATAACACTAGTTAGAAAAGGAAGGCCAATCTGCCAACAGACAGCTGTCTTATACTAGCTGATGTTTGTGAGTAGCTTTGCAGCATCCCCCTAGTATACGGTGCTACAGTTAATCTGGTCTGGAGGTGATAAAGCTATGGATCAATGTGCATCTGGTGAGTCGCAGAAGGGGCTTGCAGCATTGTGTCGTCTTTACCAGGATTGGCTGGCGCTGCTGTGTATACGGATGATCTGTGTTGAACACATTGTTGAAAGTTGAATCAAGGCAAAGAGGCTTATAGCTCAGTGTAACGCTTGTGTAGAAACTTCTGTTAAAGTTAATTGTCTGAGATGCAGCAGCCGCTTAGAAAGGAAGGAAGGAAATTGAAATTTCATCATCTGCAGATAGAAAGTTCAGTGTACACTGTGAGAAGCTTTTAAATCTTCCCTGGTATTAAAACTTTCATATTTGGTGTATGCCAAGGGGTTTAACAACCCTTCTTGATGAAGAGCACCGTAAAAATGCTTTAAATGATTGAGATATGTGAATAAAGAGAATTTTTCTTCCTCTCTCATATGCTGAGCTGATCCACAGATTTCTTCTTACATGCAGGACAACAGGCTGAATTTCTGTCTATTAGGAGTAGCAGTCACTAAACATGGTTAACTGAACACCTCATAAATTTGCTGAGGTGACATGCCCTTGGGACAAAACTGAATTGCCTTAAATTGCCTTAAGGGTACCTTTGAGACTTTGGCATTCTTTCAAAGGCTGGATTCATAATTCTTTTTTCTGTTTTAGAATTACACCTGCTCTGCCAGTGCTGTTGCCTCTAGTATATAGAACAGTCATGTGATTTGTCACCTCCCTAGCTGCTGCCGCTGTACCCATTGCTCTTTCTCTTTTGCTGAAATATTTCTCTTTTGCTGCAATATTGAACAGAGCTTCTGAAAGTGGCGTGATCTAATGTAACTATGTCTGTCTGAGTATGTGTAGCAATTTCATTTGATTGGTTCCAGTGTTCCATTCATGGCTCAGTCCTTGAAGGACAGGGATTTGTTCTTCCTGTTATTTGCAAATCCCCATATTGCACTATATCATCATTCTGTCTATATCAAATGTCAGGTGTAAGTGCTATTGCTTATGATGCCAGAATTGACCTATGCACACAGAGGAGGGAAATAAAGTAATAATAATAATAATAATAATAATAATAATAATAATAATAATAATAATAATGGTATTTACTTATACCCTTCCCTTCAGACTGGGTTGCCCCAGACATTATGGGTGGCTTAGGTATGAGCAGGCTTAGGGAAACCCCTGTTTTGCAGAAATACAAGAAATCTTTAGGGTTTAGAGAGATAATATATTTAATAGTTAAAATATAAAATAAAATACCATGGAGGTTATTGTTTTCATTTGTTACTATGTTATGTATTTTTGTGTTTTTATATTGTAAACTGACCTGTGATCCTCAGATGAAGAGCAGCAGAATAAAAAAAGACATTCCCAGAGTGGTCTGAGCATGTTTAGTGACCATGGAATAATGGCTGTTAAACAGGGAGGGAATGGCATGTCATAGAGGGCTTAATGGACAGATGTGAGCAGTGAACAGGAACACGACTTCAACATATTTTTGTGCAGATCCCAAGCAGCAATATTTAGAACCTCTTTCAGATCTCATTCATGATAAACTAATGTGAGCCCTGAATTATTTTCTATACAGTTTATTTCTGTTTTGTTTTGGTGGCCAAGTTGCATGTTTGCTTTTTGAGCACCAACTCCATTTTCTAGGATGCTGATGACTGCCTTCAGGTTAGGTTCTCACAAATACAGGTGCCACATAAGTTGCATGTGATGGAATGCAGCTTGTGATTGATTTTGGATAAAGATTGTCTGATACTCCTATGAAAGTTCATGATAGATTCACAGCATCCCCGATCCACAGGTTTTAAGTACTAATGCTTGAATCTTCAGATCATGTCAGATGTGTTTGTCATTTTGTATTGTGCAGTCTGTGCTCAAAGGGTGGTGCACTTACCATCACCAATATCTCTGAACTGCAACACGAAATCATTTGTTAACAAAGTATTAACTGTGAACCATTTTCTCTCTAGGTTGCAATAAAAATAATCGACAAAACACAGTTGAACCCAACTAGTCTACAGAAGGTAGGTTCACTTAGCTGTTTAACCATTCAGGTATTTTAGTTCATATCCCTTTGTAGTATTTTTCATGTTAGCCCTGACTTAGTTTTAACTTTGTGTTGGCATTTTTCGGTGAAGTCCACAGTTCATGGCGGTTTCAACTTAATGCTGACTTTTTCCTGCATTTTGCAGGGGGTGGGAGAAAGTGCACAGTCTTATCTGACGAATTTGATCCCATTTGAACTAGGAATTTACATATGAAAAAAGTCTGAAATAACACCTATCCGTCTTATTTCCTTATTCTAGTACTCCAAACTGCTGCATAAACTGAACAAGAGCCTCTGTTTCTTCCGCTGTTTTGTCTCATGGGCAAAATGTATTAAACATTAAGCATTTACTGGGATGCACTTTCTTAGACTGGAGCTGCACATTTGTTTATTTATTTTACTAGACGCCTTTCCTGCCCTGCACCATGTTTCAGGGCAGTTTACAACTGTGGAATATGCAATTTATAAAACAGTTGTTACCATAAAACATGTCTAAAAACAATTTAAAACATTTCCATATAAAAACAACACAAACATTTTGAAAACAGTTCCACATATAAAACCAGTTAAAAATAGTACCAACACAGATACAAAGTGAATAACAGTTTCAAGTCTGGGAACCCAACTCCTGTGGAAAAACTGAAAAGCAGCAGGATGGAGTTGGGGCTTAGCCTGTCCCCTTCCCTCACTGCAGCCCATCTCAATCCAATTGGATTTTTCTTGAAATACTGCAAGCCCAAGCCAGGAATCTCTACTGGGCAAAGCAACCTGGGTGTGACTTTCAGGTGAAAAGTGGGGAGGACTTAGTACTCCACCCTCCCCATGGTTTTTCTCTTGGATATTGTGCACTTTTCCCGGCTTCCTTTCAGCTATTCGTGGTAACCTGGATTGTTGCTAGACTTTCAGACTATAAAATTATGCTGCTTTCCTGTGGGTTAAACTACAGAGCCTAGGACTTGCCGATCAGAAGGTCGGTGGTTCGAATCCCCGCAACTGGGTGAGCTCCCGTTGCTCGGTCCCTGCTCCTGCCAAACTAGCAGTTCGAAAGCACATCAAAGTGCAAGTAGATAAATTGGTACTGCTCCGGCGGGAAGGTAAACGGCGTTTCCATGCGCTGCTCTGGTTCGCCAGAAGCAGCTTAGTCATGCTGGCCACATGACCCAGAAGCTGTACGCTGGCTCCCTCGGCCAATAAAGTTAGATGAGCGCCACAACCCCAGAGTCGGTCACAACTGGACCTAATGGTCAGGGGTCCCTTTACTTTTACCTAGTTTGTATGCTGACTCACCATATTTTTCTACCATACTATTTTAGCAGTGCCCTAATATATCTCTAAGGAGAGTCGTTGGTTTAATACAAAACCACTTGATTGCTCTCCCTCCTTTAGCATTAAGGGCAGCTTTTAGAAAATAATCAAGAAGATGCTTGAGAGTACCAGCCATCTGGAATCCTGGGTTTCTTGAAAGGATGTGAGAGCAGAACACTCCTTTGCAGAGAATTGCAAGATTACTGCACTTCCCAGGAACCAGGCTTTTCATTCTTGGGGAGCCTTCAAAAGATGGGCACCCACACCCTCCACATTATACGTGCTGTCTATCATGTACTTTATTTGTCAATGCTTCAATGGAAGTTGCATTGTTGGTGAGGCAAGAACTAAAAATATTTAAACATGGATTCAAATTTGCTAATTAATGAATGTGCATTTAGTATAAGGCAAATGGCCTAGCAACATAATTCAATAATAGACTTTTTACACACAAAGGAAAGGAAAGGAAAGGAACAACAGATGGATAAACTTTTGTATGTCCCACTTTTTCTTCTGTGTAGGCATCTCTGGAAACTCAAGAGTTTTCTCCTCCTCCTTGATATAATTTTAAACCCCAAAGGAATCCTTTTGTGATGTTGCCCTCTGAGTGATTTGCTACCATCAGTCTCAGGAATAGATGGAGCAATTTGCTAAATATATACATGAGGAGTTTGGGAATTTTTATTCAATGTTATCTCAGACTTCGAAAAAGAGAAGTTTTAATATAGTATATATATTTTAAATCCCGTACATCTGCCAGGTATCCCAGGAAGAGCCCCATACAGCTGACATTTGACTTAATCCGCTGCCAACTCTTATGATTGCTTTTTGTTTATCTTGCAATATGAAAAAGCAGATTACTGTTAGAGGTCTTGAGCTGCACTGTTAAATCTGTAGTGTTCTGGGAGGTTTTATTACCTTTTTTTAAAAAAGCAGTATTTGTGGGAAGGAATTGCACAGCCCTTGTTTAGAGCATAAGCAACTAAATTTTGGGGAGTTGTCTTAATTAATTAGCAAGACCTGTGGGTTTTATTCAGACATACACAGATCATACAGTCTCATTTGAACACTGCAAACCGGGCCATTCTTCTATACCTTGGATGTCACCACTAGGAAAGCATACAGCAGTGAAATTTCTCCTTCGCGTCTGCCCACTATTCTTATTAGATACTTGTGCTAGCTTGTTGGCACAGTCACAAAAATCATTGTGAAACCTTTTGAGGTAAACATTTTATTTTGACCCAGAACTGGACAGATTCCAGATACATATCAAACTGTATAATTATTCCTGGAATGTTCATCCTTTGGCACTTGGAGCACTAAAGTATTTCTAGAGTTCAGATTAAGAAGACATGCAAAGAAGCTTGAATGTCCTTCTGAAATCTCTTCAGCATCAGCTTGTTACAGCTTTGTGTCCCAATATGTGCGGCTTGCTTTTTGCTGGGGTGTTTCTTAAACCATTTTCAGATATAAGAACCCTTTTCCAAGTTCCTAAAATGTGACTATACACCCTTTAAAATAAAAAGAAACGGCTGATGATTTTTTTTTTTTTATCATAAACGGTTGTATTTTTTTCTCTCCCTTCCAGCTGTTCAGGGAAGTGAGGATAATGAAGATTTTAAACCATCCCAATATAGGTAAGGCATGTGTTAAAGCCTTTTACTTTTGAGGGCTGAGAAGTGGGAATAACTATATTTATAAATATATATTCATTAGTTAATTGACTAAAAGTATGTGTGTGTTTATAAAATATGAGCGGCATCCAATGCTCCCATTCCACTAGTATAAGGCATGTGTGCTAGTGGAACAGAAATCTCTCCTCTCTCATGCGGTGCCCTGCTCGCCCTCAAAATTCATTTCTGAAGGATGGGGGACCAGCTGAAGAAGATTTCGGGGGTAGGCAGGGGATTGAGGAAGTAGGTGTGTCCCTGTCTCAGTACAACTCTGCTAGTGCTACTTTTGATGCATCCCTCAGAGATAGAGAGAATATGAAGGTTCTCCATTATCCCAGTAATTTTTGACGGGGTTCATGTTTTTGCTTTAGGTGAACTTACCTAGCTTTGTGTATTACTTACACGTTACCCCATGTGATAAAATGTGTGAAGGCTTCTGTTTCTATTATTCCATACATGTACATGTCAATCACAGAGGTGTTGCTCTAAATTTATATTTGAGTGTCCTCCAACTGAAATTAATGGCTTTTAAAAAAATTATTTAAAAAATATGTTATGTCTCTTCAGCCTATGGGGCTTTTGTACACAATACAAGATTTCAGTGGCTGTCCCCTGTGCCGCATTCAAACTGCTTTTGCAAATCTCACCTTTCCACAAAGTTGTGCAAGAAACTCCTCATGTCCAATTAAAAAGAGGGGGGAAATCAAAAACCCTGCTGGCAAGATGGACTTCATCACAACAACATCTGTGTAGTATTCATTTAGTTTATTTGCTTGCTGCTTTCTACAGAAGTTGTAAATTGATGTACAACAGTAAAGCCCATCGCTTGTTGCTTAAACTTGCCTTCATTGAATGCCTCTCCCTTGCTGCTAGGCAAAATAATGTATTCATCATAGGAACCCTCAGGATATAGTGTACCACAAGCAGAGAGCCTGAATAACAAGTTGGTTCTTGATAACTCAAGCAAGAGAGACAGTTGTTTGCATGGTTACTAGCCAGCCTGTCCTATATGAATGCCTATCCATTGCCTATCCATTGCTACATATTTGGGTACAATAAGTCTAGCAGCTTCCTCTCAGAGGACATTTTTGGGCAGCAAACCCAGTTGATGTTCTAGATGTCTTGTTCTGGAGAATGTTAAAGAGGAACATTAAATTACAATATTTTACTTAATTTTGTAGTATTAAGGGGTATATTGGTTTAAAGATACATTCCAGTTTTGAAGTTCCCTTTTGCTTTTCCTGAAGAGAATGGTGATAGTCAGAGCTTAAAGAGATGCATGCTGTTGCTCAAACATGTTTCTAAGCTTATAAAATAAATCCCATGACTCCTAAATAAGAGATTCAGCTATTCCCTGACTCAGCACTTTAAATCTCCAGTCGACTCAGGTTTCTCTGACAGCTTCTACATAATCCCCAATACCTCTATCACATTTACTATGAAAATTCAAGTCAACCTAAAATTAAGCTCAGTGTAAAAATAAGTGGTAATTGATACTGTCATTTATAAGTGTGGTTTCTGAGGGAATTCCATTCCTATGCAGTTCAATATTCTTGATACAAAGTTCAGACTTAATATACAGTATAGAAAACTAGTATCAGAACTTGGTAGCATTTATAGTTCATGCAGAACCCAGTGACACATTCACATGCTGTATCTAAAATTGAAGCAAACGTATCTTTTGCAATAGTGATTTAATTGTGCTACCTGCATCTAGCATTCAGAAGTAGCCAAGATCTCTTCCAATTAACATTGCTTAGATTCTGCTGTGTACATTAGGTAGGCTTTGTAGCTTTGACACCTATTCATCAGGGAGAAGAAAATAAAGAGAAAGCTAGTCTTCAACTGCCAGGAAATAACTGTTCTTAGATTAAATCTGAAGTCCAGTCAATACTGATCACATTAAACTTCTGGAATCCTCTAGGATTATACTGTAATAGTTTGAAAGAGTTCTGTTTTTTTTAAATGCTTTTGACTGTCTTCACATAACGCTAGCCTATTTCTCCAAGATGCCTGTTACTACTTTACGTGTATGTATGTGAGGGGACAACTAATTAAAAATCTAATTAAAAACAAAAATAGACAGCCGCCTTCAGATCATCTTGGTTTGCAATAATTTGCCACTTTCAGACACAATTGGCTGCATTCAGATGTTGCATTGAAATGGTAGTTTAGCGCAAAGTGAATGAGCTTGGCCTTCTTGCAGGCTTTCTCTATCTAGTTGCTCCCCTTGCATAGCAAGTAAGAGGAGCTTGAATGCTTTCCCTTGAACAGGATTTCTTTGTGTCATGGTTTATGAGTAATTCTGCTCAGTTTCAAAATATTCATTCTTCAGAACAAGGGATATGGACTTTTCTTATTAAACTTCTTCTAGTTAGTGACAAACCATTATCCAGATAGCATATCAAACGGCATTTAAGGGAAATGGAAAGTAAAGGCTTCTGTCATCCTCTTCCTAGTGGATGATGATGATGAATTCAATTTCTATACTGCCTTTCGTTGGAGGATCACAGAGCGGTTTACAATATAAAAACACAAAAATACATAGCATAATAACAAATGAACAATACCACCCCCCACAGTTGAAAAGACCATAGATTAATTTGCCAAAGGTCTAGGACAGGGATGTCCAACTGGTCGACCGCGATCAACAGGTCAATCCCCATACGATCGCGGTTGATCGCAGAATCCCTGTCGATCGGAGAAAGAGAAAAACAATGGAGTGAAAGTCCCAGTCTCCCGCCACCCTTGCTCTGTTCCTCCGTCATGTCAAATGGGTGGTCTTTAATTGGTTTTTGCTGATGAGTTTGGATACGGAAGTAGTCGTTTCCGCTGCGTTGTTGTTTTAGGTGAGCGAGTCCCACCCCTAAAAAAAGCTAAACATCTGTGGCTCCTCCCCCCCTAAAAAAGCTCTACAACTTTGCTCCCCCCCAAAAAAAACAGTAAACAACGTAGACTCCCCCCTCCAAGAAAAGCACAACAACTTTGGCTCCCCCTCCCCGTGGATAGATCACTTCCAGTATTTTTATACTGGGAGTAGATCACAGTCTCCTGGGAGTTGGGCATGCCTGATCTAGGGGAAGAGGAATATTTTCACCTGGCCTCTAAAGATATTTAATGAAGGTGCCAACTGAGCCTCCCTGAGCAGAGCAATAAACAAGTGGGGAGCCACAACAGAAAGGCCCTCTGAACCTCATGGAGGAAGCACACAAAGAAGAGCCTCAGACTATGATTGCCTGGTCTGGGTTGGTTCATATGGGGAGTTCCAGTTCTTGATGTATTATAGGGAACACACGAGACTGGGGAAGAAGGCTAGTCTTGTTCATGTCAATGCTAAACTATGTTTTAGTGTTACGTCTGAATGTTGCCAGTGACAAACTGGTTAATCAAAGCAGGAAGTAATTAAGCTGTGCATATTGTGACGTGGCTATGCAGAAGATTGAAGCTAATTCTTGAGTCTCCACACAGTGGTTTGACAATTACAATATGAAGTGTAATTTACTATCAGTTTCTGCATTATCAGGTTTGTAGAGGGACGCGGGTGGCCCTGTGGGTAAAACCTCAGCGCCTAGGACTTGCCGATCGCATGGTCGGCGGTTCGAATCCCCGCGGCGGGGTGCGCTCCCGTCGTTCGGTCCCAGCGCCTGCCAACCTAGCAGTTCGAAAGCACCTCCGGGTGCAAGTAGATAAATAGGGACCGCTTACCAGCGGGAAGGTAAATGGCGTTCCGTGTGCTGCGCTGGCTCGCCAGATGCAGCTTGTCACGCTGGCTACGTGACCCGGAAGTGTCTGCGGGCAGCGCTGGCTCCCGGCCTATAAAGTGAGATGAACGCACAACCCTAGAGTCTGGCAAGACTGGCCCGTACGGGCAGGGGTACCTTTACCTTTTACCTTAGAGGGAATTTCAGATTGATAAGCATGGGAATTTTTAATATATATAAAAATGCAATCCAGAGATAACAGTGCTAACTTATAAAGGGAGATGTCAAGATAGGACTTGGAAGTGATTAGTGACTCTACTGTAACACTGAAAGTCAATGTAGCTTATTCCCATAAATCTCTTCCAACAGCTAGATGAGCACTTTTCATCCAACTCAATCTATAAATACCCACCACTTAGGATTTAAGCACAAATCATACCCTAGCATGAATAATTGAATAATGATGTATGCATGTATTATGAAGCTGAGAGCTTCTTCATAGTTCTTCATGTTCTGTAAGAATGATTGGCAATTGGAAATAATTTTTAAAATATTAGCGACAACGAGCTCTTGTCTTATATTACGTTATTACATAATTGAGTGCTGGATTATCACAACCATAGGAACATGAGAATCTGCTTTATACTGAGTCAAACCATTGGTTCATCTAGCCCAGTATTTGTGTACACAGACTGAGAGTGGCTCTCCAGACTGGAATATCTCTCCCAGCACTGACTTTCTGAATGGAAAACAGAAGTGTGATTGCCAGGCCTGCAGCCCTTTCCCTAAACGTTGTGCCCTTTGAAACAAGGGGCACTTTCTGGTAAACTTTTCAGAAGCAATGTCCTGGGAACAACCAAGCTATGCTTAGCATACACGAAGCAAACTATTTCCTAGTGAAGAAATATATTAGATGCCTTATAAGTATAATACTTTGGGAGCAGGTCTGGTAGTTTCATAGATGATGTAAATGGCTTATTTCAGATTCTATTATTAAATAATTATTTATCAGATATGGTTATTTTATGCCTTTATCCAGTTACATTTGAAGAGCTGGTTTTTTTTTTTATTCTTCAGTTCTTAAATACTATTACTTTAATGTCTAGTGTAGATAGTCATATGAAAAAGCAGGATGTTTCTGTATTAGTCTTTGATGTGTGTGCCTAGGAAAAATGTGATTTGTCAGTTTTCTAAAACACAATCAATTGATGCTTCCTGAAAGCACTTAGAGGACCTGCTTCATTGATTTTGTAAGTGGTCTCAATACTGCAAAATTAGTCCTGCATCAACAAATACATAGCAAATACTTACAGCAGCAGTCCAGGGAGCTCCCCTTAGGTTGATGTTCATTGCTGCTTCTGGTATTTCTATTTTAATACTTATTCCTTACTATATACTGCTTTAAAATCCCCCTATGTTTCTGTTGCGGCTTATCATGCGGTTTGGGGGCTGAGTTGCTCAAGGGGGAAATCAAAAGCTTTGTTGTATATTGCAGCGCTAGGCAAACAGTTCTCTGGGTTGTGACTCAGGGCTTCAGCTTGGGGAGAGATTGTGGCAGAGAACATGTTTTGCAGATTCAGCCTTTAGCTGTTCCAGTAAAAGGATATTTGGTAGACACTTGACCTGAGTGTCTATAAGGCACCAGTGTGTAATGTTCATGTGCCTGGCAGGGAAAATATGTATTGACCCTGCCTCCCCATGGTGTTTAAGGTCACTATTTGAAATGGTAAATAAAACTGAAGTCCAGTAACAAATATTGTCTATATAGGTAAGACTGACGTTAATCTCTAAATCAGTTCTTGTCTCTTCCAGTTAAATTATTCGAGGTAATTGAAACCGAAAAAACACTCTACTTAATCATGGAGTATGCAAGTGGAGGTAAGTACAAAACTATTTCAAACCAAATAGGATTTTAAAAAATCAAGTGATAAACTATATATAATGTCCATGTTTGGAAAAAATAATAACATTTCAAAACCACCACTTATACTCTCCGCATAATAAATGTAAGAGCATGTAAATATTTGCAGACTTCAGTAAGAGCTTACTGCCCTTCTTGTTATCTTGAAGCAGTTAAGTTAATCATACGGTCAGACTCCAAAAATTCCAGTTAGTTGCCTTGTACCTTCAGTGGACACTTGTACTATTGATTTGCTTTTCTCAGTCTAAATGTGTGTGTGTGTGTTCATGTTTTATAAGCTGGAAGGCCCTCAGAGTGGTGTACAAAATAAAGCAACACAAAGTGTTCCACATTGAAGACAGATATATCAGTTTCCTTTTAACATAAGGTATACATTTTCCAAAAATATAATATACATATGCAAAACTACATGGACCATAGTGCTAACTTTATCAACTGCAGACATGTTGATATCAATATATATATTTTCAGCATTTCTTTCACTGTTGCATAATTAAACAATATGAAAGGGAAAACAAATCCAGATCCCTTTATATTCCCTGGATGCATGTATCAGTGTAAAGTAGAGACTAGCACTTTAAAACAACCAGGTGAAAAATACAAAGGTTTTAAGGGAACAGAAAATGCAGAGCACTGCTGCACAACACGTGATCTCCCGAGCCAAACACAGCCCTCCAGCCATATGTTGTGACCTTCCAAGTGCTTAACAATTGTACTATTTTTGCCACAGCAAAATGGGAGGTGGGCTGTGGCTGATGGACTGTATTTAGCTCAATGGGTTCTGAGTTAAAGAAACTGGACATAGAGTTTCTCTCTTTCCCCTCCCCCCAAAAGAGAGGAAAAAACAAGTAAAGCTTCTGTGCATCATTTCACTGTTGATTCAAAGCAGGCCTTTTGGCACCTAGGGCAACCTGGAACTGTTAGCCTTTCCCAGGCCAGATTCATGCCATCTCTGTAATTTTCAAAGGCAATTTTGACTTACCTTTGGCACTGGAGAGGAATTATATAGTGAATAGGTGTGCAAACTGCTGCTCCCTCAGTTTGATGGAACTACCGGTAAACTAAACAGTGAGATCTTATTGCATGAAGCAATCCAAAGACCTTTAAAAAACCATTGGAGAAGCTGCACTTGGTCCAAAATGTGCTGCTAGAATACTGACGAGATCAGACCGTATACCTCCAATCTTTTACCAGCTACATTGATGCTTGTTTCTGGGCTCAACTTTAAGAGTGGTTGCAGACCTTCAAAATATTTAATGACCTGGGAACAAATTATCCCAAGGTTGGCCTCTATAGGAACCTGTGTAAGTCATGAGGTCAGCTTTAGAGGCGGAAGGATGGACAAGAGAGAGGAAGAGTGTGTTCTTCGTTATGGTGCCAAAACTGAGGAATATTATTTCTGCCTGGGGAAGATCCTTCAGGTCCCTTCTCTTCTCGTGTCTAGATGGGTTTTGAAAACCTATTTTAAAAGGTGTTCAGTCCTTTATGCTCTGCTTAAGTTTTGTTTTAGTCATGCTGAGATTACAGTTTTTAAAATTAGATTGTTTTTACATTTGCTGTGTTGGTTGTTTTACATTTTGTTCTGAATTATTTGTGAACAAACAGTTAATTTATACATGATGCAAAAACTGAGTGTAAATGATAAAATCATGTGATGATATAAGCAGAGTATAAATGGTACAATTATTTTTTATCATTATCAAATTAATCCATCAGCTTCCGCTGGTAGCCCAGTTGCACCCCTACCTGGAAAGGGGTAGCTTAATCTCTGTTGTCTCTGCTTTGGTAACCTCTAGGTTAGATTACTGCAATGCAGTATACATAGGGCTGCCTCGGAAGACGGTTCAGAAACTTCAGCTGGTGCAGAATTTGGTGGCCAGGTTGCTCACAGGGGCAAGGTGGTTTGAGTATGTTGTTGTTTAGTCGTTTAATCGTGTCCGACTCTTCGTGACCCCATGGACCAGAGCACGCCAGGCACTCCGGTCTTCCACTGCCTCCCGCAGTTTGGTCAAACTCATCCTGGTAGCTTCGAGAACACTGTTCAACCATCTCATCCTCTGTCGTCCCCTTCTCCTTGTGCCCTCCATCTTTCCCAACATCAGGGTCTTTTCCAGGGAGTCTTGTTGAGGTTCAGACCATATTTTGTCCTCTCCTCTTTCACCCTCATTAAAAGGTTCTTTAATTCCTCCTCACTTTCTGCCATCAAGGTTGTGTCATCTGTATATCTGAGGTTGTTGATATTTCTGCTGGCAATCTTAATTCCGATTTGGGATTCATCCCGCCCAGGCTTTCACATGATGAATTAATCATATAAGTTAAATAAGCAGGAAGACAATATATAGCCTTGCCGTACTCCTTTCCCAATTTTGAACCAATCAGTTGTTCCATATCCAGTTCTAACTGTAGCTTCTTGTCCCACATAGAGATTTCTCAGGAGACAGATGAGGTGATCAGGCACTCCCATTTCCTTAAGAACTTGCCATAGTTTGCTGTGGTCAACACAGTCAAAGGCTTTTGCATAGTCAATGAAACAGAAGTGGATGTATTTCTGGAACTCTCTAACTTTCTCCATAATCCAGCGCATGCTTGCAATTTGGGCCTTCTTGGTAGTGGCGCCCTCCCTGTGGAACGCCCTCCCACCAGATGTCAAAGAGAACAACAACTACCAGACTTTTAGAAGACATGTGAAGGCAGCCCTGTTCAGGGAAGCTTTTAATGTTTGATGTATTAGAGTATTTTAATATATTTTTTTGGAAGCCGCCCAGAGTGGCTGGGGAAGCCTAGCCAGATGGCGGGGTACAAATAAATAAATTATTATTATTATTATTATTATTATTATTATTATTATTATTATTATTTTGTCTCTGGCTCCTCTGTCCCTTCAAAATCCAGCTTGCAGTTCTGGGAGTTTTCAGTCCACATACTGCTTAAACCTGCCTTGTAGAATTTTAAGCATAACCTTGCTAGTGTGTGAAATGACTGCAATTGTGCAGTAGTTGGAGCATTCTTTGGCACTGCCCTTCTTTGGGATTGGAATGTAGACTGATCTTCTCTAATCCTCTGGCCACTGCTGAGTTTTCCAAACTTGCTGGCATATTGTATGTAGCACCTTAACAGCATCATCTTTTAAAATTTTAAATAGTTCAGCTGGAATATCATCACTTCCACTGGCCTTGTTATTAGCAGTGCTTTTAAGGCCCATTTGACTTCACTCTCCAGGATGTCTGGCTCAAGGTCAGCAACCACACTGCCTGGGGTGTATGAGACATCCATATCTTTCTGGTATAATTCCTATGTGTATTCTTGCCACCTCTTCGTGATGTCTTCTGCTTCTGTTAGGTCCTTACCACTTTTGTCCTTCATTATGGTATAATAAATGTCTGAGCATATCACACCGATACTGGCCTGGCTGCCAATTAGTTTCTGGGCTCAATTCAAAGTACTGGTTTTGAACTATAAAGCCTTAAATGGTTCAGAACCACAATACCTCAAGGTCAGCCTCTCCCCAAATGAACTGACCCAGATCCAGAGATCATCATTGGAGGGTCCCTCTTTGTGTGCCTACCGCATGAGAGATTGGAGGGTGGCAAAATGAGAACGGGCCATTTCTGCAGTGGCTACATATTTGTGGGATACTCTCCTGGTGCCCTCTCTCTCTCTCTCTCTCTCACACACACACACACACATATAGATACATAGATATACCAGGTGAAACATGCCTATTCAACTAGGCTTTGGGCTGATTAACATTCTGTATCCTTTTAAATGTGTGTGGGAGTCAGAGTTATTAGTTTGTTTTTCTTTTATTATGTATTCTTGTGTTCTCATTTTGGATTTTTGTTTGTGAACTGCTTGTGCTTTTTGGACAAATGGCAGCATACAATTATTTATTTAGTAAGTAAGTAAGTAAACAGTTGAGCATAGAATCTGTGAAAGGGCTCATATTCACAAATGGTCTTATAAGTTGTTTGTATGCCAAAGTACACCAAATTCCCATTTCTACCACCACCCCAGTTTACACTGTTTTGATTATACCCATTTAAATCACACGAAGAGATTGAAATGCTGGCACAGAGTTATATATTCCATGAGCATTATAGGTGTGTGGATGGAACCAGTGTAGTGTTATATCTAATTCCCATGCCACGTCACTATTGCAAAAGAGCTAAAATCATTCTGCAGAGATGTTGAAAGACAAGCCTGCAGGGTGAGTTGTCAGGGGCTACATCTAATATCACTGTCTGAGAATTTCCTGCCTTGGTTGTCTGATTCGGAATGAATCACTTACTGTGTACTGTGACTGTAGTCTTTTAGCATGTATTTTTAATTGGTTCCTCTGACTGGTTTCATTAATTAAAAGCCTTAGAAACAGAATGTGTGATGGTTGTGTGTCACTGATAAAAGCTTTTTAAAAATTCTTTCTGAAAGTAATAATATTTATCATATGTTTGTTCCTACAAATCATCAAGCAGTAAGGAAGCCCTCCCTGTCAAACAAGATTTTAATAAGATAATGTTTTTCTTCCCTGTAAAAACACATGCTACTCTGTTGACTACTTGATTAAAATTTCAAAACTTGGCAGCTATGTTAATCTTGTAATTTGCATATATCATGTGTTCATGCACACACCAATTTTTTCCCCTCAAATTCTTGTATGTTTTGTTTCTCCTCATAAACTGCTGCTGCTATTAAGGTTCTGTTGTTCACAGTTGGGTAATTTTGTCATTAGGGCCAGCCTAAAAGTCACAAAAATATGGCAGGCTTTTGAATTCTCCAGAACGTGAAAATCCAATTGTCACAGTCAGAAATAAATTAGTTATTACTTAAATGCTCAAAAGATTTCACCATTCATATATCTCAATTACAGGGGAGGTGTTTGACTATCTAGTTGCACATGGAAGAATGAAGGAAAAGGAAGCAAGAGCTAAATTTAGACAGGTATGTATGGACTATTCTGTACTAGACTTCTAAATGTTTTAATTTAATTGACATTTTCCCCAGTCAGTGATTGCTCTCCCTCCTGGAGGGAGTGTTGATGTTGGGAAATACTAGCAAAATTGGCCCAATCAGCAAATACTTTCACATTCATGCTGAATCCACATTGGATTATCTATCACTACAGGGAAGTAGCTCCTACATTTTTCAGTGTGCGTATGAAAATGAAGCCCTTGACTATTTTATTGTGGCACACACACACTTCCTGGGAAGTAAGTTGCATTGGAATCAATAAGGATAAACTCCAAGTAAAGGTGTTAAGATAGAAGTGCTAAACTTTAGTCTCAATCTTGGTTTCGAGGGCAAGCACAAACCATAGTTTGCTGGCTAGTATGTATCATCAGACTATGGTTTGCACAAAAGGAAGCAGTTTAATCAGACTGTGCAACGGTAGGCACATGAAAACGAGGGTAATTCACATAGTGCCAAGCCATGGTTTGGTGTTATGTCTGAAGACATTATTTTTTATAACAAGTTTGCAGTGGAATAAAGGGTCATGAATTGGAAACTGCTCAAAGAAAGCAAGTATTGGCTGCAGAACAGCTTGTCCTTGATTTGAGTTCCTCCTGTTTCAAACTGCGAGTGTGCTGTTCCTCTTTTCATCCGCCCCCTGCTCCTATTCTCTGTTGTGATTCTCACTGTTCATCTTGCAAGCCAATCTGCTGTGAAAGCGCAGAGGGAAAGTAGCTTAACTTTTGATCTATTACTCAGACAGTTGGAAGTAGAAGAGATACCTGTTACAGTTAGAAATGAACCTTTTCTTAAAGAGATTTGAGATTCTTGTGAGATTGGCAGTCTGGATGTTAACTTGCCTGTCTGTGTCATTATGTGTGTTCTGAACCCTGATGTTGAGAACAGGCTTCTGATTTAGTGAAATTTCTTGGTGAAATTTACCTTTCATTCTGTTTGTGTCTGGTGGCACTCTTATAATATCTTCAAGTTGCATAGCAGAGTTTTGGCATATGCATGGAAATGGGCAATAATTGAGTTCTGCGGGTAAGCAATAGGGAATGCCATGTTTTGAGTCAACAGTAAGAGCTGGAAAAATCTTAGGGATTTTCATAAGTATCACTTATAAGATGTCTATAACTTGTCGCATACTGTCTGACTGACTGTTAATCTTGTTTACCATACAGAGAAACCATAACAATCTGCTTGAAGGGTAACACTAGCCTAAGTAAGTAATAGGCTTGCCTTCAGTTGTCACTTTGACTCTTATCCTAAATGCACTTTTTTGAATAATTCTTATTGATTTCAGTAAGAGTTACCCACAATTAAGTGTGCTTAGGCTTGGAGCTTTTGGTAATTTTGTTACTCATAATGGGCATTATATTGACTTTATAATTGCTTCCCAATTTTAGCAACTCCTGCTAAAACCTATTATTGCAATACTGTTTGTTTGATATATGTCACTTTATATAATTGAGCCTGTTTTCTATCCAGATAGTATCTGCAGTGCAGTATTGCCACCAAAAGCATATTGTTCACAGAGATCTCAAGGTAAGAAGAGAAACACAAGATTTTGTATTTGAACTTTATTAAGTATTTTCATACTCTGTTCTGTTCCCAGATTAATACCAATTTTCCTTGTTCTTTACTGGAAAAGTAAAGGATGAATTTCTGTGATGAATTTTGACTACTAGTTGGCATGTGAAGAGTAAAATACCTACCAAGTTGGTTACTGCAGGCTAGTATATTATTAAGGCTGAGGGTAATAGTTTGAGAAGTAGAAATGATTTCTGGTAGTAAATAGACTCTGCTGTAAGTACAGATTTTGCTAGCTCAATTCTCACTTTCAGGATTGCATGGGTCATGGTGAAAGAGAGAATTATTATTATTATTATTTATTAAATTTGTACACTGCCCTTCTTCTGAAGATCACAGGGCAGTTTATGACATAAAAATTCAAAATGAGAACACAAAATACATTTAAAAAACAAACAAAAACAAATCAATAACCCTCCTGCCAGAAACACATTTAAAATAACATAGAATGACTCAGGACTGCAAGGACCGCCTGTCTCCATATGAACCTACCCAGACCCTGAGATCATCCTCTGAGTTCCTTCTTTGTGTGCCTCCTCCATGAGAGGTCCCGAGAGTGGCGAGAACAGACCATTTCTGCAGTAGCTCCCTGCTTGTGGAATGCTTTCCCCAGGGAGGCTTGCCTGGCACCTTCGTCACGTATCTTTAGGTGTCGGGCAAAACATTCCTCTTCTTCCTGGCCTTTGGCTGATTTAAAATGCCCTTTTAAAATGTGTTGTGGAAGGGGCGGGTTATTGGGTTGTCTTTAATTTTTATTTTGTATTTTATATTGTGATTTTATGTTGTGAACCGCCCTGAGATGAACCCCCATTTCACGGGATTATGTTAGTTGCTTACTTCCCTTGGTTCACAGCTCCATCTTCTTTGGGGCTTGCACCCGTTCTTGGTGTATCACAAAATCCGTTTATTTGTATATTTGAACCAGTTTGAACCCACTTTTACAATAAACCGGGTTCCTTACTAAAGAGAAGGCTCTGTTATAGACAAAACAATATTTTTTTTTAGTCTCTTCTGAAAACCTGGCTGTACTTAATGTAAGTGAGCAAATCAGCAAACTCTTTAAGACACATGCTAATACGCCCGACTATATGAATTGGATCTTGAAGGACTTCGACTAGAAGAAACTGTTCGTTTCCAGGGAGGGAAATCTCACGTCTTACTCTGTTGTTCCCCTCCAGGCTGAAAATCTGTTGCTTGATGCAGACATGAACATTAAAATAGCCGATTTTGGTTTTAGCAATGAGTTTACAGTTGGAAATAAACTGGACACATTTTGTGGCAGTCCTCCATATGCTGCTCCGGAACTCTTCCAAGGCAAGAAGTATGATGGACCTGAAGTAGATGTTTGGAGCTTAGGCGTCATTCTTTACACTCTTGTGAGCGGTTCTCTGCCTTTTGATGGGCAGAATCTAAAGGTACGCACCTAATTTATGCTTAAAGGGTGGGAGGAGGATGGGGAGTTCCTGGACTGTCATTTTTTTTATGTCAATACTTAATAGCACACCTGTAATTTCCTATTTGGTGTTGTAGCAGGAACACCCCCCCCCCCCAATCATTCAGTTTGTACAAACTTCACACACACACACACTCACAAACTACATACACTACGCTTCTGTTATAGATTCATAGAAAATCAGCCATACACCGGATTTGCACTGTTCCACTTTTATTTTACTCCATGAAGGAAGGACTACAAAATGGGGAAGGTTTGATACAGGGCAGCCATAATCCTTGAGCATACCAGTACATACACAGGAACCCTGCCCAGTTGCAATGCCAACCCTGATGGTCCCAGACAGAAGACCATCAACAACACAACGGATTGCATACACGAATGGATTCAACAGGGACTATAACAAAAGAACAGTGATTGGATTCCCCCTCAGGGGGCAGGAAACTGCAACTACCTTTTGTCTTCTGAAAATGGGGAGGGGGAGAAGGGAACCAGCCAGGTGACAGGACACTCAGGTTACCACCACCACCCCTCCCTCACCCCCTCCTTTCTGTGATGTATGCATGATGTTTCTGGGGGTGGGCTTGACCTACAGGGTGGGAATTTCAAAAGTTTTTATAAGGCCTTGCACACCATTTTTCTGTGTCCTTTCCTCTCTCCTGCAAGTGAGGGGAGCACCCTGTTGCAACAGTTCAATAAAGGCCAAGCCTACAGGCTGCTGATTTGCTCCAATTTACTCTGGTTGGTGTCTTTACTTTTTGTCCAAGGGAGCTCTAGGATTTTTCCGGTAACAGTGTGTGTTTTGATTAAAGGAACTGAGAGAAAGAGTGCTGAGAGGGAAATACAGGATTCCATTCTACATGTCAACGGACTGTGAAAACCTACTGAAACGTTTCCTGGTGCTAAACCCAACTAAAAGAGGCACTCTTGAGGTAGTATTATCTTCCTCACCATTATAATATCGTTTCTCCCCTCCTGCTTCATTCAAAGAAATTTTGAATTTTAAAATTGCTTGTGCATCCAGGTAATTTTGGCCTTGTTGTTGTTTTAAATAAATTCTACACCACTTTATACAGTAATTTCTAAGCAGTGTACAATTAGGGGTTTGCGAGGGACATAATAGGGATAGCTATGCCTTTTACAGATGACTTGTTTACTCTTGGTCCTCTCTAATAGTTTCCCCCGGATGAAAGAACAGTACATTTTGGAATTGCAGGGAAATGGTGCCATTACCTTGTGGAATACTTCATTCCAAGTGCATTAAGCCGCATCTGCGGTGGTCATACAGTGACTTGCTCAAACCCACACACAAAAGCTACCTCGACATTGCCATTGGTCTAAATGGAAATGTTCATAGCATCATCCCATTGTATTGTACTGAAGAAGCACGTCGTGCTACTCTTCAGTTGGATAGAAGTCAGGATATTGTAATGACTCATGATCTCTCCTCTTGGGGCAGCTCGAGGCTGCTGTGATTGTTATGGAGGTGCGGTGCTCCACCTAGAGGGCGTTCTTCACGTTAAGCAGGACTTGGAAGTCGCACTAGCTCTCTTTCATTAGACCTACCTATCGTTGGCAGATCATGAAACATACGTCAGTGTCAGTACACCCTTTATGAACTGACGTTTTGGCTACCAACCACATTCTGGGATTTCTGATGCTGCCTTTTATTACCAAAATTATATATAAAGGTAAAGGGACCCCTGACCATTAGGTCCAGTCGTAACCGACTCTGGGGTTGCGGCGCTCATCTTGCTTTATTGGCCAAGGGAGCCGGCGTACAGCTTCCGGGTCATGTGGCCAGCATGACTAAGCCGCTTCTGGCGAACCAGAGCATCGCACGGAAACGCTGTTTACCTTCCCGTCGGAGCAGTACCGATTTATCTACTTGCACTTTGACATGTTTTCGAACTCCTAGGTTGGCAGGAGCAGGGACCGAGCAACAGGAGCTCACCCTGTTGCAGGGATTCGAACCACCAACCTTCTGATCGGCAAGCCCTAGGCTCTGTGGTTTAACCCACATACATATATTTATGTTTGAGAAAATAAATTTTATTCATTAAAAGTATTTATATGCCACATTTGGGGGCCTAGTCCACCCATGGTGACTCACATACAAAGCAGCATATCAAGTGGTTGAATAAAAGCCATATCCTTTAAAGCCAGGTTATTAAGATGAAGAACAGTTTAGTACGGGCTGTTGCCTGAATAATAGTTAATATTAAGTTAGTAATATTCAGTATTAGGTATAGAAACGCTTTAAACATGTTACTCCTTTTAGTGTGTGTGTTTTCTCATCTATGGCTTCTTTTGTTAAAGATATTTACATTTTAATTTTTTTGAGCACTCTTCCTAGTCCAGGTCCCAGTGGAGCACTCCCCTCCATCCTCATATGTCCCCTAGAGTTGTTTTTGCCCACGCTGACAGCAAATAGGACGGCTTACGCAGCACTTGTTATTCGCTTCGTTATCCTTTTTTTTATATAACAAAAAACATAAATTATGTTTTTGCATACTGCTCTTCATCAGAAAAAAATGTCAGTTTTTAAAAGAATTTTTTAAAAAGGAAAAAAAGAAATGTGAAATGTTGACCAGCATTAAACTAAATTCTTGCTCTAATGCAAGAGCGCTTCTGTGGCCTCTCCTGCCACGGTACACATGCATCCTGTGTTGTTCCCAACTCTTCCCTGGGGGGTTGGAGCAACCCCCAGAACAGATTTAGGCATGTGCAGGGGGAGCGGAGAACCTTCCGTTGCACAAGGTGAAATCTTTGCATTGATCACTGTAGTGCGACACTTGAGTACAAACCCAATAAAAACAAAATGCAATATATGAAACATCAAAGTCTGTAACACGGGATTCCACTCAATATTGACATGAATTCCACATCTGCTAGCACACCTGTTCCTCAGTCAACCTGCACATACACATCCACTTACACTGTCACCCAGGCACAGCACACAGACTTCACGGGTACCAGTCCTAACAATCTCTCAAGTACATATACAAGAAACCACACTAGGCCACTGACAGCCCAACACTGTGAGGCTAAAACCACACTTAATCCAGGACTCCACCAGCCCCAATAAAACCTCACACTTTTCACCCAAACACTCATCCACAATCAAGCTCTCTCCAGCCACCAGCTCCTACCCGTGAAGTAGTCAGACTTAACCTCTCTACCAGCTGTTCAACACAGTTATCCTGAACAGCATCGAGCACCACCATACTCAGTGAACACAACCGTGAAGTGGGGTTGTCTTCCCCATAGTGTCTCAATATGAGAGAATTTACCGTATTTTTTGCTCTATAAGACTCACTTTTTCCCTCCTAAAAAGTAAGGGGAAATGTGTGTGCGTCTTATGGAGCGAATGCAGGCTGCGCAGCTATCCCAGAAGCCAGAACAGCAAGAGGGATTGCTGCTTTCATTGCACAGCGATCCCGCTTGCTGTTCTGGCTTCTGAGATTCAGAGTATTTTTTTTCTTGTTTTCCTCCTCCAAAAACTAGGTGCGTCTTGTGATCTGGTGCGTCTTATAGAGCGAAAAATACAGTATAGGGGTTTTAACAAACAAACCCCACACCCTTTGGTAGAGGCAGAGTAAATAAGGGGTGGAAAGGGCAGGTTTCTTTTTCATACAAGTTAGTTCATTTGCCTTCACTTAAGCAGCTCAAAAATCTTAAGCTTTGGCCTTGACTACAGATCTTTGTTACTGGTAATACTCATGCAAAAACTATCTTTGCAGCAAATTATGAAGGACAGATGGATCAATGCAGGGCATGAGGATGATGAACTGAAGCCTTTTGTTGAACCAGAGCTAGACATCTCGGACCAGAAGAGAATAGGTAAGCAGAGGATGAAGATCACCAGCATACATACTTAATAATGACAAATGGTGTGGATTGTGGCTCAGCACTTTATTGCTTGCTTAAATGCTCAAATTTAGATCTTGGCTAAGGACGTCTCCCATAGCAAGGTTTTAAATTTGTTCCATTATTAAGTAGTAATTTTGTATGACTGCTCAAGCTAGTAAAACATTGTGCATTTAAGAAAACTTTCAATTTATTCTAGACATTATGGTTGGAATGGGATATTCTCAAGAAGAAATACAAGAATCTCTTAGTAAAATGAAATACGATGAAATCACTGCTACATACTTGCTACTGGGGAGAAAATCATCAGAGGTGAGTAAAATGCTCAAACCATGGCTGAGAACTGGCTTGTACTCATGATAACCAATGCTCTATCATGTTGGGAATGAGTTAATAGCAAGCATTGAGCCTCACCTTCCCCTTCATTCATCACAGATGCAAGGAGGAAGTTAGAAGTAGAAGCTTCTAATCTCCTTGCAGCTGCACTGGAGGATGAGAGGAGCAAGTATCTGAGTCTTATTGTGGCCCACTCCCATCATAGTCAACCGTGGTTTATTATGATGTCCACATTTGGCCCACAGACCTAGATGTAAAGAAGAAACCTGGTTTGGCTCTTCAAGCATCTTGATATACATGAGGTAGCTTATTATTGACTCTTGCAGTCATCTTACCTCTCTTGCCAAGCTGCCAGGTGCTTAATATTTTCCCATTCTTCTATTTAAAGTATTAATACAGTGGTGCCTCGCAAGACGAAAAGAATCCGTTCCGTGAGTTTTTTCGTCTTGCGAAGCAAGCCCATTAGCGGATTAGCGCTATTAGCGGTTTAGCGGCTATTAGCGGCTTAAGGGATTAGCGGATTAGCTGCTAAAAGGCTATTAGCAGCTTAGTGCCTTAGAAAAAGGGGGTGGGGAGCAAAAAAAACAACAACCCAGGAATCGCAATACATTTTCTTCTTGCGAAGCAAGCCCATAGAGAAATTCGTCCTGCGAAGCACCTCCAAAACGGAAAACCCTTTCGTCTAGCGGGTTTTCCGTCTTGCGGGGCACCACTGTAATATTAATTTGACCCAGGACCATTCTTAATGCTTCCATTCTATTTTAAAACTGACCTAGAACCTAGTTGAACAAGAACTTCTCGCCTCTAGGTTTGGCAAGGTTAGGGCAACTCTTGCACCATAAGTGTGGGTCCTCCAAATTTATGGAACTCCTATCAAGCATGTTGCTGGCAAACTGAAGATAATTGCAGTGTCTGTGGAAGGAAATGTTCAGACTTCCAATAATACGTACAGTCTTGGGTCTGGAGCGACTGGGTCCCGATTCAGCAAGCTGCATTGTCAACTTAGATTAGAGGCAGTGAATATATTTGAAATATTTCTGCTCCATGTCTTAGCATAACTCCAGTGAGGTGCTTTACAGGCTTTCTCAAACTGTATTTACTTCAACTTACTGCTCTTGCATTCTTAGGTTTGAAGAGAGTTGTTGCCACAGGGTAACCACTATAGTAATATTTTAGTTAACGTGACTTGTAGACTTGTGTAAGTGAAGGCAATAAATGACACATGCTCCTTATTGGAGGTCATGCTGTTATGGCCAGTTGAAAGTTACACATCATTTAAGTGAGTAGCGTCCATGGCTTGCAATATTTTGTTTAGTGGTGACTGGGCTGCAAGACAAAGCACTCTGACAGATGGTTCTTTAGAAGCATCCTTTTATTGATTAAGTTTCAGCTAGTTAGAGAAAAATGCAGTACATCACACTTGATCTGCGCCAAAAGGTTTTCAGGCTAAAGCACTGCCACATACTTTGCCTTGTTCTTCAGTACAGCGAAAACATGGTGCCCAAGTTCTGAAAGCCAACCCTATTTTTTAAACCTTTTTATTTTGTTTCTCTTGGTGAGTTAGCAAACTCTGAAGAATGTCAGATTGACTAGGTATATAGAGAGCTGCTTTCTTCTGAATGAGACCAGTGGTCAACATGCCCCATTGCTGTCAACCCCTAAGTGCAGCATCTCTCCAGGGTGTCAAGGAAAGGAATTTCCTATCCATGCTCTTGAAATTCTTTAATGGGAGGTGCTAGGAGGTTAGCCTGAGACACCTGAGAGGCACACAGTTCTCATCGGTGCTGCTAAGATGCTGCCCCCTATGCTTCATGGGCAGGGATGGTCAGTTGCCTCCTGTTACGAGAAGTTTTAAAAGAATCTGTTTGCTCATGCCTTTAGCTCTTCCCTCTCATGTGTTGACTAATTTCCTCAGCTCATTCATCTTCCCATTCAAATCCTCAAAGCAGGTAACTTTTGGTTGTGCTTTGACCTGTAGACACAAGGAGTGTTGGATTTCAAGCTCCCTTTACAAATCCCTTTGTTACATTTGGGGCCACAGAACTAATAATGCAAACTTTTCCCCTGTCTGCTTCTGTTCAGTTGGATGCCAGCGACTCAAGTTCCAGCAGCAACCTTTCGCTTGCAAAAGTCAGGCCAAGTAGCGATCTCAACAACAGTACTGGACAATCCCCCCATCACAAAGTGCAGAGAAGTATATCTTCCAGCCAGAAGCAGCGACGGTACAGTGACCACGGTGAGTGGCCTTCTCATTATTTGGGAACTCTTGCTGCAGAAAGACGATTGCAAGCTACCTTATGAGAGAGTCTCTCTAAAACAGCCTTTCCCAAGCTTGGATGACCCATGATTGGGGAAGGCTTCTTGAAAAGCTAAAGAAAAGATTGTGTTGAGGATGAAGAGTTCAGCATATGCTGAACCATGGGAAGTTTTAATTTGGTATTGAGAGACCAATTCTATGCCCCAACTGCTGTTACTGCAGATCTTGGTAATGCTTTGAGATAACCAGTTTCAAACATTCTCGCCGTGTAAATTCTAAAGTGAGACAAAGAGTAGCCAGTTAGATACTTGGTGTGGTCCTGTTCTACTGCGATTAGTAATGCCACCACCACTTGATCAAATACTCATGGCAAATTGAAAGGACAGTTGTTACGGAGAGTGATGGTTCTTTCAGAAGTTAAGCTATCAGTCCTCTCCCAATTGCCCATGTCATCTCTAGTTTCACTTCAGAGAGTTTTCCCCTGCCAGTAATGGCTATCAATGAAAATGTCTACAGTGGTGCCTCGCAAGACGAAAAGAATCCGTTCCGCGAGTCTCTTCGTCTTGCGGTTTTTTTCGTCTTGCGAAGCAAGCCCATTAGCGGATTAGCGCTATTAGCGGCTTAGTGGGCTTAGCGGATCAGCTGTTAAGCGGCTTAGCGGATCAGCTGATAAGCGGCTTGGGAAAGGGGGGGGGAGGAAAAAAAACCCGCAGGAACTCGCAATACATTTTCGTCTTGCGAAGCAAGCCCATAGGAAATTCGTTTTGCGAAGCACCTCCAAAACGGAAAACCCTTTAGCCGGTTTTCCGTCTTGCGAGGCATTCGTCTTGCAGGGCACCACTGTACATTGTATTTACAGAGATATTTCATAGAACTGTAAAGAGATGCTAGACATATATTTCAAATATCTAGGAGCTATCTTCAGATACTTGAGCAACTTCATATGTGGGACTTATCCAGATGTATTTGTATGGGATTTGACCCACCCAGAAATACTTAAACCCTTTCTCCCCTCACCATTCCGCAAATTGAAGAGCCCTAAAGACTGCCTAGCATCTCCAATTCTCACTAACTTTTTGAGTGTCTTGGTAAAAGGGAGACCCTATTACTTCTCATAGGTTTGGTTTCTGTTGGCAATACTGACCAAGAAACTTCTTTGGCAGGCAATAATTTCTTCCAGAAGAGACAAGTTCATTGTTTTGTTCTGCCATGTGGATCAGTTTCATTGAGACCTTTAACTAGGTGGTTTCAGTATGGGGTTTTTTGTTTTTGTTTTTTACATAGAAGGCTCCCTCACCTTGATAGCAGCCTATCATTAAAAATCTTCCAAACAAAAAATCAGAATGTGGAGTGTCACAAATAAACTTGTTAAATTACTCCTAAGTTTATAGTGTTAAAATGTTCATTTTAGACTTTTCATTTCCCCCACATTGCTCAGTGCTTTCTGGCAAAAATATCTATATCACACAACTACAGGTTTGGTTGGCTAATGGGTTGCTTTTCCTTATCAGTTTAATCACGTGTGCTTGCTTTGCCAGTACACCCCCTGGCATTCATAGTTGTTCTAGAGAAGACTTAATTAAGTATCTTGTGAAATTTCTAAGAAAAAGCACAAAAGCCCCTTCTTTCTATCCAACTGTGTTTGTGTGTGTTTGTCTTTGTTTTCTTTTTGACACTATTAGGTCAGCCTGTATTTAAAAGAACTTGGGGGACTGGGTGTTCAGCAGTATTTCTTTGAATTTCCTCTCTCCTGAGTGGCTGTCATCTCTTCAACAAAGTCTACTAGTTATGCAGAGCAGCAACACACAGGTGTTTGCCTTGTATGACCTAGTAAAAGCAACCTTCTACTGAGCTGAATGCACGGCAAAGTTTAACTGCAACCTGAAAAGGGGCAGCTTTTTCTCATGGAGTCT
This sequence comes from Podarcis tiliguerta, assembly GCF_965153285.1. Lineage (NCBI taxonomy): Eukaryota > Metazoa > Chordata > Lepidosauria > Squamata > Lacertidae > Podarcis > Podarcis tiliguerta. Next base: position 120,717,166 of record NC_139534.1, read on the forward strand.
GGCTTGAAGTAGGCAAGCAAAAGTTTAAAGTTTCAGCTTTTTATGTTAGTGCAAAGATAAAAGCTAGCAACGTGGACCTGGGTGACACTATGGTCTAAACCACTGAGCCTAGGGCTTGCCGATCGGAAGGTCAGCGGTTCAAATCCCCGTGACGGGGTGAGCTCCCATTGCTCGGTCCTAGCTCCTGCCAACCTAGCAGTTCCCAGCGGGAAGGTAAACAGCGTTTCCATGCACTGCTCTGGTTTCGCCAGAAGCGGCTTAGTCATGCTGGCCACATGACCCGGAAAAACTGTCTGCGGACAAACTTTGACTCCCTCGACCAGTAAAGCGAGATGAGCTCCCGCAACCCCAGAGTTGTTCGCGACTGCACTTAAGTCCTTTACCTTTTTTAAAGGCTAGCAAAGAGAACCAGAACTAAAACAGCCGTCAAATGTACTAAAACATCATACACAGAGACTCAAAATCAAATATTAAAAAGCCTGGGAGAAAAATATATATCTTAACTTGGCACCAGAAGCACAACAATGTTGGTGACACATGAACTTTTCTAGAAAGAGCATTGCATACCTACAGGGATTTCTCTCTTGTAGACACCCTCTGAGCTTCAGGTGGGGGGGGGACGGGACTACATGATGAAGAGCCTCCATAGATCACCTTTGGGTATGGATAGGTACATCCAAGAGGAGGTGTTCTATTTGATATAAGCCATATAGAACTTTATACTCAATACCAGCATCTTGAATTGGACCTGGAAGCTAACTTAAAACCAGTGCAGGTCAGAACAGACCGATGAGATGTGTTCATAACAACTACTTTCTATTTAAAAATTGCTGCCTTACTTTGCACCAGCTGAAATTTCTGGACTTCCAGCCCTGTGTTCAGCTCACTACAGCAATTCGAACGCCAATCATGGATCATTGCAGCTAGGTTATCCAACTCCAGATAAATTGGTAAAAGACACTCTGAGCCCTCAAGGCCACTTGAGCCTCTAATGAAAAATGATGGATTCAAGGGCACCAAAAGCTACATGCCAGATCACTCAGAGGGAATATGACCTTTACTATAGCTTGAATCTCATGCATCTGGACTGCAGAACCACCTACTAATAGTGTCTCCAGCCATATGCAGGCATTCTTCTGAAAACATGAGAATTCCTCCTCGCAGGAGGGTTTCTATGTGTAATCAGTCAAATACACTTTAAAACCCTCTTCAGACTTTGCACTACTTGTGCAAAGGCCTGAAGAGCAGCCCACATTCTCTTTACTCTTTATACTGTCAACGTCGTGTAAAACCATACCTGTCAAACGCTTTTGATCATCACCACTGAGCTTCTTCATTCTTCTTTTTCATGGGTGGATCAAGGACACATACTGTTACTACTTTGCCTTAAGATATCTTGGAATCAAAATGTCTAATCCATTCTCTGTGTTATTTTCAGCTGGTCCATCTGTTCCTCCAGTAGTGGCATATCCAAAAAGAAGTCAAACTAGCACTACAGACAGTGACCTCAAAGAAGAAGGTATCCAGTCTCGGAAATCCAGCAGCAGCACTGCTGGAGGAAGAGGAGTTGCTCCTGCTAGCCCTATGCTTGGGAATGCCAGCAATCCAAATAAGGCTGATATTCCTGAGCGTAAGAGAAGCTCTGCTGCACCCAATGTAAGTCATGGGATTTTAAAAAACCATAAAGAGCTTGTTTGCATGCACATCTTTCTCTTAGTTATCTCTTAGGCTTAATGTATCAGAAGTAGTTTATGGCATAGCTAATTTACAAGGTGTTCAACCATCAACTGTTCCTTGAACATTTTGGAAGCGCTGCACAGTGGGCTTTTCAAAGTGCCTTTTGGCCTAGCCCCCTCCCTTACCTGCCTCGCACCTGATATCAGGTGTGGGACGAGTGGATGTACCTTGCCTGAAATGGCCTCGCGCTTGAAATGGAGAGGTCTGGCAGCTCAGATATTTTGCCCTCAGAATTGTATCTTGGGAGAGACTGGAATCGAGCTTCTAGCTTGCACGCTCCCTTGCCTTCCGACCTCTCCGTGGAGGGAAGTGAGCAATGTAATGGGAGGTCTCTCATTCAGATAGTTGTGGTCCCCCATTTCCCCCTGCAGCGGCGAGAGTTTGTGAGCCATTCTGATTCTTGGTCTTTGTATGTCCCTCGGAAAGGTCCAGGAGGGAAAGTAACCCCCAGAGAAGCACAGTATGTTCCCCCAGAGGCTCCTGAGGACAGCCTTACATGTGGGATGAGCCTTCCCCCTTACTGGATAGGCAGGGTCACATGCTCAAAGATCCTTGCTTGGGGGGAGGAGCCATCCTCCGATCTCCAGTTTAGCCATGCCTTCCTTTGGGGAAGGAGAGTCCTGGATACTCAGCACACACAAACATGTTCCTTTGTTTTCTTTTTCAGTGTTTTTTCTGTGCTTCTTACCTTATTTTCCTTGCTTGGATTTATTGTTGAGATCTCAGCAGAAGCATCTGGAAAGTAACACCCAGAGAAGCACAGTATGTTTCTCTGAGTCTTTTCTGACTCAACCAGTCAACGCTATAAAGATAAATGACAGCAAAAGTATTTTTTCCCCTTTTGAATCTGGCATAGTTTTGCGGATCGTAAATTCTGCAAGATGTTTGGGATCTTGATAAATTTAGTCCAGGGAAGTTGTTTAACAAGCCTTTGTTTGTGCCATATTGCAGGCAGTGGAAGACCCTATCATGCCTGAATCCCCCCCCCCCCCACCGGTCTAAAACAAATAAATTACTTTCTACCACCATATGCCCCATACCAATTTTTATCTAGTTGCATTTTATATATATGTGTGTGTGTGTATGTACATACACACACGTGTGTCCACTACTATAGTTAATGGTGTATATCCGTTATATTTTCCTTTTCTGTTGTAGTACTAAATCTTCAAAGAAGATGCACAGGATAATTGAGCATGTCCCATCTGTTTTTCTTTACACTTTGAATTAGCCAGCTTTTTATCAAGGTGTTTTGCTTAGCCCTAGGACTTAGACAGAGACAACAGCTTTTGCTAGATTTCCCTCGCCAGTGAACGCTAGACTCTGTGACCTCCTTTCTTCTTGCAGCATTCCTTGAAACTTAGAGTGGGAGGAGGGGGTGGCAATGGAATTGCCTGTTGCGTTACTAGTCCTTATTGGGATTTACCCCACTCTAGATTCACTGCACTATTCAGGAGGGAGAGAGATCAACCTTTTCAAGCACTCCCTGTTCCCTCTAAAGCCTTTTTCCTGACCATATGCTTTGTCTGTTTTCAGTACTTCTTAACACTTTTTAAAAACCATTCTGTTATCCACTAGCTCTTCTGTCATTCCTGGAAAATTGACCACCGGCTTGGGCATATCTCCACACTCTTTCTCTGTAAAGACAGAGGCAAAGTAATTATTTAACTTTCTTTGTGCTCCTGCCCCCAAACAAAATGTCATTTTTGAGTGGGCTTGTGGTTCTCTTCCTCTGTGCGTATGTGTACATATTTGAAAACGTTTTGTCCAACTCTTCTTCCTTTCTATTCTTTGTTTTAACTGTGTTTTCCTTCCAGCCTTGCTTTTTTGTGTTAAGTTTTTGTTTTTGTTCCCAGTGAACCTAATAATAATATTTAAGAGTTGTGCCTCGGCGTCTGCTAGCCTCTGAATTGTATTCTTATTTGGCACGTAGTTTAGTTGAAAAATCTTTTATTTCGGAAGAACCATAAGATGTATATAAATAATTTGCATTTCCTTGAGTTCCAGTTTCCACATGAGTTGAGAGCTTATTCTAGTAAAAAGCTGGATTTGAACTGACCCTGTTCAAATTCGTAATAATACGTAGCAGCTGAAATATGAACGCTGGAACATCTTACTTTCACAAGTAGCTGTAAGATAACTTGGAGCCTAAGCATAATCAAATAAACCTGCTTTTTTCTAATAAGATCCTGGGTGACCCTTTCTTTTTCCTTTTGGAAAAGGAATGTGTTCTTGTGGACAATGTGGACAAATGTGTTCTTTCTTTTTTAGAACAACACTGCGCCTGGGGCCATGACGCGGCGAAATACATACGTTTGTAGCGAAAGAACAACCGCAGACAGACATTCAGTCATTCAAAATGGCAAAGAGAGCAGGTAAGGGGATTTTAGGGGGAAAGCTTTCCGTACTACAAAAGTCAGTTTTTCTCTTTATGGTACTTTTCAACAGACCTTCATCCTGCAGGATATCAAAGAGGCGCAAAGATAACAAAAGCAAGGCAGCTACATAAATGATAACCTGCATTGAATTTTTGGGGGGCGCCATTTAACGCTGGGAGCATGTATGCAACTGTTTTTCTTCTGCAAATAGTAAGCATGAACAAAAGCTAAAACAGATGCGATGAACCTTTGGCCCCTGAGATGTTTCTGAACTACAGTGCCCATCAGCTAGAGCATGCACCAGAAAAGCTCACTATTTGACCTTAGAATTACCTTGATAAATCCTAACTTGACGTCCCTGAAAATAAAATGCAAAATGCATGATCCAGCCCACGCGAAGCACTTTAAATTCAGCAGATGTCAATAGAGATTTACACTGCAACCCTATTCAAGTCTATTCAGAAGTAGGTCCCATTGAGCTGAATGGAACTTATTCCTGGGTAAGCTTAAATTTGACTGGATTATGCTGATGATTGATTGTGAAGTCTGCAGAATCTACATGTAATGTTGGTATGCTTGCTTCCGTTCAAAGCTCCCACTCAAGTTTTCTTTTAGCGTTGAGGCTTTTCCTGAAGCAGAAGGAAAGGAGGACAGCACCAAATATATATAATTTTAGTTTTCAGCACTTGTCCATGCTGAGAGATTTCTCTCCTGGCTTACAAGTCCTAAAGTAGGGTAGAGATCTAGATTCAGTATCTATGAAAGTGAAAATTACTTCTATGGAAGCGAGTCAAAGCATGGAAGATGCTGGAAGAAAATGGCACGTTTTATTTCTGAAAGCACTCAGGTGTGTATTTCAGCTGCATCCACTATTGGGAGAGGCAGTAATTCATTATTTGTCTCCCGAGTAAGGAATGCTTTTGTCTTCTAGAAGAGCAACATACAATATGTCATGTGTGTTGTCTGCAACATGTGCTAAGTGTGTTGCTGCAATAAAACAGGGGAATTAAGACTAAGGGGTGGGGGTGGGGGGTTTGCCTCCAAAGAAGAAACACATGCGATATGTTCCACACTGCAGTAATTTTTTAAAGACTAATTTATTTAATAGCTTTTGGGGGGGGGTTGCATTGAACCCAAAGAAACATCTGTGTGTATTGTGCATGTGTCAATGCACACACGCACACACTCTTATGTGCTGCATTCTTAAATCCATTTTTCTTTGGCATCTCAGATCCCACAATAAATTCCAGTTTAAACCATATTCACCTGCAGGTCTGCTAAATACTCACAGTACTTCTGCCCTGGAAACAAAAGGTTGTATCCAGTGGAGTCATCCCATTCACACAAAGATATCCATTTGCACAACAGAAATCCTGCATTAGATCTGATCTAAAGGGTTTGGGGGGGCTGAAAACACTTTGGAGGGGGGGATTGGTTTCCACTGCACAAACAGATGAAGACAGGAGTGCCTGGGTGCTCTGGTCCATGGGGGTCTCGAAGAGTCGGACACGACTAAACAAGCACAAACAGATGTCCTTGCGCAAATAGGGCAACTTTGTCAGAAACAGCACAAAATGCATTTCTGATTAGTCTCTGATTGCAGGCAGCCTCTCGGTTTTCTCAGCTTGGGATTCACTGCTTTTCCCCCACCAAGCATTTTTTTTTTTAAAGGCTGAGTTGTTGCTCTGCAGTGCAGTAAGACACCAGCATGACATGAAGAAACATTATAGGAAACAAATTAGCTCATTCTTGTGGATGACTAAATTGCCTGTCGTCTCCCACCAGGGCCTGTAATCCACTGGAGAATATGCAGCTCAGACAAAGGAGGCGGTGGCAGAAAAGAAGCAAGAAGGGCAGTTCACTATGACAGCACAGTGAGAAGTAGATTTTAAGATACCTGGGAAGGCCTGTGGTTTCACCCACACACCCGTCGACGATTTTGTGTGTGCGTGTTTAATGGCACAACTGCTTTAAGTGTCAGTTGTGAATGTTCATATAAAATCCAGTGTGCAGAGTAGTTCAAGGTAAACTACTTACATTGTGGCAAAGGTCCTGCAGGGTAATAATTTGTGCAGGACATGTGTAGTCACATAAGACCCTTGGAATTTGATATTTTACTTTACTAGTTCCGAATCATGCAGCTTCGAACCTCTCAAAAGAATGATATCTGCCCTGTAATTTTTCAAATTGGAAAAAAAAAGTGGATGAAATAGTTTTTGAACTGGCTTTGGCAGGTCACTAGGTAGTTCAGTAACGGAGGTTATTTGGAGGAGAAAAGCCTGGTATATTTTTGTCTCTGAGGCTGTGCAAAGTAGGTCGTCTTTTCAAATTGGACACGCTTGTCATTGATTGTGTATGCCAGAGACAGAATGTTTTATTCCAGTGAATAAGGATAGGAAGACTGGTCAGTATTTGAAAGATCTGCAAGTGACCACTTCCTCTACTGGCACGACTGGAAGAGCCTGCCTTTTAGACTCGCTCTTGTCTCTGGCCACCCATAACCTTTTTGTTTCTGTAGTTCTTGGCTACCTAAAACACCTGGTGTTTTACATGAAGAATGATGCATATTGCTAAGGCATAAAAAACTTAGAGGAGCCCTGCTGGATTAGACCAAAGGCCTATCTGGTCCAGCATTCTTTTTCGGCACCCAGATGCCTAAGGGAAGCCTATAAGTAGAGTAAAAACGCAATAGCACTGCCCTACTCATGATTCCCAGGAATGGTATTCAGAAACATATTACCTTTGATACTGGAGGTAATATAACCATCATGACAGTAAGAGCTGTTAGACAGTGGAACAGACTCCCTCAGGAGGTAGTGGACTCTCCTTCCTTGGAGGTTTTTAAGGAGAGGTTGGACGGCCGTCCATAATGGATGCTTTAGCTGAGATTCCTGCATTGCAGGGGGTAGGACCAGATGACCCCCAGGAAGCCTTCCAACTGTACAATTCTGTGATTCTCTGACTCTATTACTACTACCCATCGGTAGTCTTTTTCTTCATGAACTTGTCCAATCCCCAAGTTGGTTGCCATCTTTCAGTAGAGAATTCCATAATTTAACTGCGCCTAAGAAGAGTCTAGGGACGCGGGTGGCACTGTGGGTTAAAGCCTCAGTGCCTAGGGCTTGCCGATCGAAAGGTCAGTGGTTCGAATCCCCGCAGCGGGGTGCGCTCCCGCTGTTCGGTCCCAGCGCCTGCCAACCTAGCAGTTCGAAAGCACTCCTGGGTACAAGTAGATAAATAGGGAACGCTTACTAGCGGGAAGGTAAACGGCGTTTCCGTGTGCGGCTCTGGCTCGCCAGAGCAGCGATGTCACGCTGGCCACGTGACCCGGAAGTGTCTTCGGACAGCGCTGGCCCTTGGCCTCTTTAAGTGAGATGGGCGCACAACCCTAGAGTCTGTCAAGACCGGCCCGTACGGGCAGGGGTACCTTTAAGAAGAGTCTAAGGGATGCGGGTGGCACTGTGGGTTAAATCAGAAGGTCAGCAGCACTGTGGCTTGCCGATCAGAGGGTCAGCAGTTCAAATTCCCGTGATGGGGTGAGCTCCTGTTGCTTAGTCCCTGCTCCTGCCAACCTAGCACCTCGAAAGCACATCAAAATGCAAGTAGATAAATAGGTATTGCTCCGGCAGGAAGGTAAACAGCATTTCCGTGCGCTGCTCTGGTTCGCCAGAAGCAGCTTAGTCATGCTGGCCACATGACCTGGAAGCTGTACACCGGCTCCCTCGGCCAATAAAGCGAGATGAACGCCACAACCCCAGAGTCGTCCACGACTGGACCTAATGGTCAGGGGTCCCTTAACCTTTAAGAAGAGTCTGTCCTGCTAATTAATCACTATAAAAAAACAGTAGCTAATTTAGAACATGAACTATGAACTGGAAGTTCTTGGGTGGAATCTTAGCCGTCCATGAACCTGGTGGGAAGTCCCATGCCATCCGTCCTCCTCCGCAGTTCTACACTTGTAATATGGCCCTGGATTAACATGCCTTAGTCGAGATGTATTTTGTCCTCTGCTGTTAAGGATCATAAACAACTCCTTTCTGTGACAAGCTAATTCATGAAGATTTGAGCTTTCATATCCTTTTGAAGACCATGTGCTATTCTGGGTAGCAATGGGGTGTCCACCCCCCCCCCACCCACCCCACTGTCTGAAGCCCTGCCATCTGAATTCCAACCTCCCTTCAGGTGCAGGGTAGGAGGAAGGGAGCAAGAGCATTGCAGAATATGGGACTGAAGTGAGCAGTGCTTGATTGATTGTGAGTAATGCAAGAAGTGAGGGATCTGTGTGCAGTTATAAAATACATAACTTGTGGGGTGTGAAGATTTGGCCGGAAATGCTTGGTCTAGTACTTTTTCCCCAAGCGGGGGACTCATAAACAGCATTTTCAGTCTTGTTGTAGTCTCCTTGGTCTTGCACCGTCAGGAGAAGACGGCGTAGAGACTACAGTTGCATGTAACAGTAAGCCATCGTTTAGCAGTGTGTGTATTAAGGAACAAAGTGAATGCTAACCACAGTTCCAGTTCTGTTACTTGAACACAGACGGAAAAGCTTCCAATCCACTCCTTGTTCTAAATGGTTTAGTTTCAGCATTGCATGCAAATGTGGTCAGTGAATTCCCTTTTGACTGGAAAAACTATAGCCGATCGCATAATTTTTAATGGGCATAGGATAAGTATTTGCTTAGGTTTCACTACTGCAGTAGTGAAATGGCCTTGTTGTTGTTGCTGTTGTTATTAATAATTTATACCCCACCTTTTCTCTGTTTACTAAAGGCTGCTGACAGATTAAAAACAAGAACTGCTAAAAACATAGAAAAAGCAATCATGAAAAACAGTTAAACATTGGTAAAACTAGAACTATATATATATATATATATATATGAAACCTGTTTAAAACATGCAAATAATTACAGTAAGAACAGCACGGGACCAGCCATTTGTATATTCGAAAGTAACTTAGAGAAGGAAAGAGGCTAATAGTTCAGAGGTAGAGCACATGTTTGCATGCAGAAGATCCCAGATTGAAGCCCTTCCATCTCTAGTTAAAGGTTTTGGGTAGTTGGGCTAGGCATGAGTTCTGCTTGAGACCTTAGAGAGATTCTTGACATTCTGAGTAGACAGTACTAAGCTGGATGGACGAACAGCCTGCCTCTCAATAGAAAGCAGCTTCGTATGTTTGTGACCAGCAAGGAAATGTTTCCCTAACCCATTGTGGACATGATTGTGCCTATGAGCGTTCAGTCTAAGTTGGAAGATGTTTGTGGGAGAAAAGGTGTTCGCTTTTGAGTTTGCATCTTTGTCATTGGTCCATCATGCTATTCTTTCTGCCTCTGCCTGAACCCAACCCCCCCTCGCAGCCTGGCTGAAATGTTCGCTTGTGCAGCTAGCCCTGATACAGTTTATACTACATCCTCCACCAGTGTTCGGCTGCGATACCAGAAGTCGATGTCCATGTCGGCTTCTGTGCATGCGAAGATGATGTTACCTCCAGTAAACAATGGTGCAGATAACTTCAGGTCTATGTAAGAAATGCTGGCATTGTTGTGAAACTAACTGGCACCCATTGTTGCTTAACTCTGCACTAAGGAAATTCTAGTTCTAGATAGTGCTAGAAATTGATGCTACCTAGAAGGTGTGTTCTCTCCCTGCCCTCCCTTTATCTTTTGGTGGTCAAGGTTGTTTGTGCTGTGATCCCTTAATGAACATCTTGAGTGTTCTTTACTGCTGTCCAAATTCCTTCAGATAATGTAATATGTGTTGTGATTTTGTATAGCTTCGGAAAATATTAGAATTAATATTTTCGATTAGAGTGATATTCTGGAAATCTATTCTCAGATTATCAACATAGAAAATGCTCAGTTCCTTTCTTGCAGTAGGGGTTTTCTTTTTGCCCTGCAAACCCAGGTTTTTAGATCTCCTGGTTTCTTCTAGAGTGTTTGTGAGTTTTTTTTTTTTTTAATGAATCATTTATGTGCTGTAGTAATGCTACCTCTAGATTGTATTCTATAAACTTTTCTCTTAACCGTGTTCTAGAGGTACCTAATGCTCCTTGTAAACATGTACAGGCAACTCTTCATTTACTTGCGATCTATTTGTGTGCAAGACCCACCCCAGGGTCTCCTCATGAGGTGGAAAAGATCCTCTTTGGGCTCCAGGGGGCTTCTCTGTGTGAGCTGGAGGGGCAGTGGGACTGTCTCAGCTGACTCTTGGCAAGCATTGTTGCTGCTGTGCTACCCCGCACTTCAGCTGTTAGGCAGCGAAGCTGAGCAGCTCAACAAAGTCCTGCTGTCCCTCTGGCTCATGAGGAGACCTCTTCAGGCTCTGAGGTGGGTCTCCTCGCAAGCCGTTAGGACTCTCCAGGGTGCTCCCCATTTTATGCGATTTTGCATATGCATACAGGAGTCTGGCCCAAAACAAAAATGGGGAGTCACCTGTACTGTGTTAGCCTTGTAGAGATTGGAGTTTCTGTGGTGGAATTTTTAACATAACCCGTGATCTTATTCCAGCGCTATTCCTGATCAGAGAACTCCGGTTGCTTCAACTCACAGCATTAGCAGCGCAACAACACCGGACCGTATCCGTTTCCCAAGAGGAACTGCCAGTCGCAGCACTTTCCATGGCCAGCTCAGAGAACGGCGCACTGCCACTTACAATGGGCCCCCTGCATCACCCAGCCTGTCTCATGAAGCAACCCCACTTTCGCAGACACGAAGCAGGGGCTCCACTAACCTGTTCAGTAAATTGACTTCAAAGCTGACGAGGAGGTATGTATTTTTTATTTTTTTAAAAACATAATTTTAGCAGAAATTTGCTTGGCACGGTTATTCTCCATATCCAAGAACTTAATCTAACCATGCGCTGCAGTTCAGCTTTTACAAGTTTAATATTCACCTTCCAAGTAGTGGGAGTTTCAAGTGACATACATAGAACTTAGCTTTTAGTATTTGCCTTTTCTTTTATCAAACCTATATACACACTTCTCCAAAAAGCAATGTGGTTGCTCTGGTGCTGCAGAGAGGATTATGGTTTGCATCGGTAATCTACAAGACTGTTTACTTAAATTGTGAGGGGCGGGAAAGCTAGCTTAAATCAGCCTGTCTTTAGAAGGCTAGACATGTCAAGAATAGTAGCCTGCAGTAATGATGAACAATTGGCTAATAACTGAAGTTTTCCCTTGGGAAATCTAATCAACAGAAGCTCACTTCAGCCCTTTGCAAGAAGTGAAATTTTATTTCTCGCCCACTTGCTAGTATAAGCTAGCTGAACTTTTCAGGAATCCTGACTCTTTGAAAGCTTAGCTACTCTGTAGCTTCACATACTGTTGATTAACTGCTGAGGTATACCCAGGAGAATGATTAGTCAGTATTCCATAGGAAAAAACCCTAAAACCCTAGCTTTAGACACCTCGGGATTTAGTGATGCAAAGCTTCCTAAAGAAAACAGAAGCAGATGGATAGCCTAGGTACTGGTGTGCAGGGTTGCGACTGCTAGTCCCAAAACGGGAGACTGAGAAATGTAAAATACAGTTCCAAACTTAATCAGATTTGTATTTTGCAAGTAAGCTTTCCCTTGCTTAAGAGTTACAACTTTGCTCTTTCCAGGACATGCTCCGGAAGCAGGAATGGCCTCATAGACATCTGTCTGTGCTCAGAACAGTGTTCTTAACATGGGTCTCTTAGATGCAGTTTCCTATAACAGATTTATGCATACCACTAATTAACTGAAGGGTGCAGAAAGCCTTGTGGTTGATCCAGAAGCTACAGCTGGTGCAGAACCTAGCAGCTAGGTTGCTTGCGAGTGCCAACTACGGTCAGCACGTAACACCTTGCTTGTGGGATTCGCACTGGCTGCCAGTTTGCTACCAAGCCAAGTTCATGGTGTTGGTGCCCACATATAAGCCCCTGTACAGCTTGGGACCCAGTTATTTGAGTGACAGCGTTAAATACACAGTAGATCACTGCAGTCTGCAGGAGAGTCTTTCCTGCAAGTTCCGAAGATCTCAGAAGCCCACTCAGCAGTAACTTGGAGCAGGGCTTTTTGCGTGCCAGTCCCTCTCCTGTGCAATAACATTCCTGTCGAAATGCAACAGGCACCCACTATCCGGAAAGAGTGGAAGGCATTTTCATTCCAGTAGGCTTTACCAGTAGGATAAATTGATCTTTTACAATGGTGTGTCCACTTGTTAAAAAGTTTTAGTCTTGTTTTAAATATATATATATATTTCTACTGTTTTTAATTATGTATAAATCCCATTGGGGCAGTGGTTTAGAAGGGATTAGTAAATTTATTATAGTAATAGTAGTAATAATAGTTTGGTTTCAGAGGACATCGTTTTTATGTAGAGAACCCCAGTCCTCAGCATCTCTAGCTAAAAGGGGTCTCAAATAGCAGGACTGGGAAAGAGATTGAATGGAGAAGTTCTCCAGGCTCTCAGGCCAGATGATGTGACAATGTCAAATAATTTTTGTGTGTGCTTTGTTGTGACACAGCGCTCATTCAGGAAAAAGAGATAAACACTGAGCTGTCTTTCTGTAAGCCACTGTTGTTGGACCACTGAGACATATATTTTGCTCAGCCTATTTTAGTTAATGTTGTTTTACCATTTAATACAGACATATATATTTCATCCTTGTCCACGCTTCACAGATCTTGCAGCCTTCGCAGGTCTGGTGTCTGTGTGTCATCTGTCATGCATTTTTTTTTTTTTGGGGGGGGGGGTTCAATGAACTCTTAAGCCTCACTACCCAGCTTCACAGACTTTCCACAACATTCAAAGACTTCACTTTAGAAGCAACTTAGCTGTTTCAACTTAAAATGATTTTTGCAAGGGACTTCAATTGTTACAGTGCCTTGCCAGGTTTGCCATCATTTCCTTTTGCACTTAAGACACGTAAGCGATAATTGGCGCTGTAATTATTTGCTTTTCACACCTTGAATAAGCTGTTTAGTTGCATCAGCAGTTCGCAGTATTTGTGTCCTTTCACAATGTGATTATAGACAAGTTTTCAAACTTCCATTCTAGTTCCACTGGAAATTTTGTTGTCACTAATAGTTCTGTTTTAGGGGCTTCTGGCTGCTGTAGAAATTAAGCATTTTCCTTGTCTGTGAGCACAAGGTCTTGCATTCCTGTTTTTCCTGTGCGCATTAATTGGAAAGGGTTATGAAATCACATTCAACTTAAGTTCTGAGTCCTGTTCCCAGAAGATACTCTATTTCTATTTTGGGTTTTGTCTTGTTTCTTGGTAACCCTAAGGGCTTTAAAAGTCACCTTTTGCACACAATGCTAAACAATGGTTTAGTGTAACTTGCTGGACAGTAGAAATTTGCTGCAAGCCTCAGGCTTGGATACTCCATTTCCTCCTATGCAGCTGGGAAAAAGGAACTTAGTCAGAATTTAATTTAACATCCCACGAAACCTAGGTTGCTGCACTAGTCAGTTTCTTTTAAAAAACTAAAAGCCAACTTAAAGCCATAGGTTATGAAGTAGGCTTGCTTAACTACAGTTTGCTTTAAACCATTACCACTAGTTCGTACATAACAATATCAAGTTTTATGGAAAGCAAAGCTAAACTTCACTGAAGTTCTCCCCACTGTCCAGGAGGGGAAGAGGAGAGCATGCGTGCCCAACACAACTGTTACTTACTCGTGAACATACAGTGGGACCTCGTGTTATGGACGGGATCCGTTCTGGAGACCCATCCGTAACATGATACTGACGCAAGCCGAAGTGCCGCGTCTGCACATGCGCGCGGTGAAACCCGAAAGTAACCTGTTCCTGTACTTCCGGGTTGCCGCAGGACACAACACGAAAATACATAACCTGAAGCGGACGCGACATGAGGTATGACTCTAGTACTAAACCATGTGTCTACTGTACATAGACAACTGTAATATAATTTGCCTTTACTTGGCTATCAAATTCAGAAAGCAGAAATGATGTGAAGGATTTATCATATGTGCAGGGGAGTGACTGAGGAAGAAAGTGTTGAATTCTCCTTAACGCTGAAGATCCATCCATCCATTCCAATAACCATCATGTATTTCCAGAGTGAATTTGAAACTGTTTCCGTATTTCATTGAGTTAGTCTTATGTGTCTCACTTGTTGAATGGATTTTCAAATTTCATACCAACACATTTTAATTATTATTTTGGCTTAATTTCTTTTAGAAACATGTCATTCAGGTTTATCAAAAGGTAGGATTTTACTTCTATTTTCAGAACCAGCTCTCGCAATTAACATTGAATTTGGCTTTCTAGCCTTGGTTTTTCTTTAAAACAAATTGAAACAAAACTAAACTTTCCGCTGAGAACTAAATACTCTTCACGTACCCAAGATAAGTAAAGAAATTCATTAACCAATGAATAATCCCTATGGATCTCTGGCACCTGAATAATAATGAAATGCAAAGCATGTCTTATGCGCTCTACTTACTTTGATAGTACCCAAAAATAATTTTGTTCTTTATACTAATACACTTAGCATGCTTATGGTTGAAAAATGATATGTTCAGTAATATTGATTAAAAGTGTAATACAAAGGTAAGTAATTCTCTACTTGCTTTATCAATCGTAATTTCAGCTTAAGAGCCATTTTAGTTTATTTGCCACTCACTGGTGATAATATATTTGGAACCTAGTCCTGGGTTTTTACTTTTTTAAAAATACAAATAATACCCTGAAGATCTATTGAGACATAGTCAGAACTATAAACACCTCTCTTGTTAGCAACATGCTTGGTTGAGTTTGCATTCATGGTTCTGGAATGGAGATACGCTTCTCATCTGTTTGATGAAAAGAGCATTGTTAGGCAGCACTGGAGGTAAGGATCTCCACTGTTTGCTTGGTATTCATAGAAAAAGCAGTTACATTTGGCCTGCCACATTTGAGAACCAGCTAAACAAGAGAGAGACGTTTGTATGTTAAGATAACAGTAGACCAGGCAGTATGAAAGAAATTGAAGTGCAAGAAATGGGTAAGTTTCAAGCCATCCTGCAGAGATAGCATTGAGCTTGCCACACATGGCTTTTGGCATATGAATTCATAGCTTGTGGCAAGGAGGGAAAAATTGGTCCTGCTCCCCCCCCCTTCACATAGTTTTTGGTTTCTAAAAGATTAACGCACACCCCACCATGCTTACGAGTGTTGGTCAATTCAGAGTGTCTCTGCTATTCACAGCGCTGCTGGCATTAGAGAAACGGCACAGCTCAGTGGTAGAGAACTGGGCCCAAAGTAACAAAAGGAATTTCAGTAGGGGCAAAGCTAAGGTTCTGCACTGTAAGCTTTGGCAGCACAATTTAACAACGATATTGACAAACTGAAAAGTGTGCAGATGATGATGGGTCTGTAAAGCGAGCCTTATGAGGAACAGTTGAAGGAGTTGGGAGTGTTGAGCCTGGAAAAGAGGAGACTGAGTGGAGATATGATAACCATCTTCAAAGAGCTTAAGGGCTGTCCCATGAAGGATGAAACAAGCTTGTTTTCTCCTGCTTTGGGGCGGTAGGACTCGGAACCGTTACAAGAAAGGAGACTCCAGCTGGAATCTGTCAAAAGAACTTTCTGACAGTAAGAGCTGTTCGACAGTAGAACAGACTCCTTGAAAGGTTGTGGACTCTCCTTCCTTGGAGGTTTTTAAGCAGAGGTTGGATGCTCATCTGTCTTGGATGCTTTAGTTGAGATTCCTGTATTGCAGCGGGTTGGGCGAGATGGCTCTTGGGGTCCCTTCCAACTCCACCAGTCCATGAATCTAAGGAACACAAAAATGTGTTTGCCCACATCTGGAGTGGAGCCTTTAGAATCATAGAATCATAGAGTTGGAAGAGACCACAAGGGCCATCGAGTCCAACCCCCTGCCAAGCAGGAAACACCATCAGAGCACTCCTGACATATGGTTCAGGTATATGAAGACGCCTTTAACCAGGGCGCAGTAGTTTTCCAGATTAAGCTAGAGTTAAAGTGTATGATCTTTGGGACACATTAATAGGTTACCCAACGACAAAAAACGAGCTAGAGCCCAGGCAGTTTCCGTAAAACCTGTTGCTGTATCATTGATTGTAAGTGCCTGGTTGCGTGTTTCATCAGCTGAGAGGCAGTTGAAATGAACCGCAGCAGTTCCTAAAGTGTGTTGATTATTCAGAGCTTTGAAAGTACAGAAGTGTCGTGTGATGACTCTAAATAGATAACATCCTATTTTGTCCTCTAAGGCTAGGTAAGACATCTCCACAATGTCAATGCATTTTCAATTGTATGGTCACTTATGGAACTTTTTGAAGTTGGACTGTCTCCAGTGACCACCTGTGGTTGCTCCCATGCTTTTAGGCCTTTTCCCCCTGCGATACCGGCTTTTTCTGTAATGGATACATAGCATTTGTGGTACCCTGGTTTGTGATATGGCTGCATTGAATGTTTTATCACTTCACTTATTTATGTGTATTTAACCTGTTCTGTTAAATATTTTGAATCCCCTGAAAGCACAACCTTAGCTGGACTGCTCGACATCCTTAATTTAATTTTGCAGTGCAAATCTGATATTAGTGCACTTTGTCAAATTTTCTCAAGCAAGCACATGTCCCCATCCCAATAGCTAGCAGATTATGAAACCAGCGGTTTGTTTACAGTACAGTAGACCTGCAACATATGTGGGGGTTATGTTCTGAGGATAGTACATAAAGCCAAAATAGTGTATCGTCAAAACACATTGGGTGCTAATGGCAGGTAGGGTGCCAAAGTTTTTTCCCCCCAGATGACCACCCCCTTTCCACTCCCTTTTTAATTTTTTGAAGAATAGTTTTGCCAAGTCCATAATGCCGAATGCACACAAGTTAAATGCTCGTCACTTGTAGGCCTACTGCATTGCTCTTTTTAATTTTGAAATATTTATATTGTGCCTTCCCAAAGAGTGCCAGATGGCTAACAAAGAAGAATGCAATATGTAAATAAAAAAAATACAATCTGCCAGTCAAATTACAGTGAAACACAAAGGTATCATCATAACAGGGCACCAAAGGTATTGTTATAACAGGGCACCAAAACCATCAGGATAGGATAACAAGATCAGTAAAAAAACAAAGTTCACTAAAACCCCTCCCACCACCATCCTAAGGATGCCCATCTGCTTGTGCAATGGATATTCACTTTTTGAATTCTTCAAGAATCCTTTTTATTTCAGAATGTTAACATGCACATGACACTCTCACACTTTCATGCATGCAGGGGAATAATTGTACTGTATAAGTGAATCACAACTGAATTATCAGATGAATTTCATTCTGTAGCCCTCTCTTTCTTGAAGCCATCCTGTTTGTGCAACTAGGAAGTGTCTCATGAAAGCCATATGTTCTTCTGGGGACTCATTGCAAATACTTATGTGCCATGAATTCTGCCGTTTTAAGAACGTCTCGGTCACTCTTAATCAAGTGGACAGGGAAGGGCCTTAGCTCAGTGATGGATAATCTGCTTTGCATGTGGAAGGGCGCATGTTCAGTCACTGGCATCTCCTGACACCCGTCTAAAATCCTGGAGAGGTGCTGCTGCCAGTTGGTATAGATAATACTGAGCTGAATGGACCAGCGGTCTGACTCAGTTAAAGGCAGCCTCCTACATTTCTGTGATTGGGTGCTTAGTTTTTATCTTGAAGCATGGTCAGTTCTTGCTGTTATGAAAAGATTTTGAACAGTTGGTGCATTTACTGGTACAAATTCCCTTTATATAACTGGTTTGACAAATCAATGGATTGTGGGATAAGATGACAATTCAGTTTTTCTTACTGGATTCTATTTCCGGTATACCTCGACTTTCTCCATCCATTCGTATTGCCATTCAGAAAGTTCAGCCTGTGTTCTTCCCCTCCATTAGAGTTCAGTAGCTCTATTGCTCCAATCTGAAGTAGTCAGTGAAGCTCATTTGGAGATTGCAGCCAAATTCAACATACCACATAGTCGTTTAAATCCCTTGAATCCGAGTTTGTTCCAGTTGCTTTCTGTGTAGTGGTGGAGAAAAAGGAATAAAATAGAATCCCTTGCAGATTCTTTCCTCTGTTCAGCATGTTCTGCTGAACAGATGAAACTACAAATTGCAGAGATGAGCAGTAAACTTTTTACAGAGGTGTGGATATACTGCAGTTTGCTGGATTTATAGACGGCTTATTGTGAATATCCCTGGGCAGAAGTTTTTGCAGAACTTCTGCATCCAAAGCTAATCAAAAGTCTGTATCAAATTAACACAAAACTCTGTAGAGGGCAACAAGAGTGGTGCTGAAATTGAGGGTTGGGGTAAGGTCTGTGTGAAGCATTTCCATTCCTTCTAAGTGGTTTCAGTTCAGCCTTTGTGATCAAAGCTAAGGTGTTAAATGGAGCAGAACAGTGTATAGGAAGGATTTCCCACTCTTCTGTTGCATACCTACCCAACTGCTGAAAATCATATGTATCGACAGAAGTTGGTTTTAAAGGTCTTCACATTTTCTTCCCACCCTTCTCTGCAGCAGTTCAAAAGTGCCTTGCACTATTTCTGTTTCTTTCTAAAGGTTTATTCTTGACAGGTAAGGCAGAGGAATGCTAAGCGAATGGAATTATACAGTGGTGAAATTTCTAGCTGGAAATTTTCTTAAAATAGGGGAAACAGTTACCAGCTGATCATGAAATTCGTCCATTTATATATAAACTGAGAGATGACAGGCTGGAGAGTCCTGAAAGTATATTATGATGGGCCTTGTCTGGTATACCTGAACTGAATTTCTAGTGTTTGTAATTTATTCTTTCTGCCTGCCTAACAGTTATGTGAGCAG
Source organism: Podarcis tiliguerta (assembly GCF_965153285.1). Classification (NCBI taxonomy): domain Eukaryota; kingdom Metazoa; phylum Chordata; class Lepidosauria; order Squamata; family Lacertidae; genus Podarcis; species Podarcis tiliguerta. Next base: position 120,736,058 of record NC_139534.1, read on the forward strand.
CCCAATGCTTAATCGAGCACCATTGTTGCAAGTCCTTTCTTTTGAGGATCTTCTTTTGAGGATCACACATAGCTGTCTTCTTGTAGATCAATGTACAGCCCTAATAGCAAACGTTTGAGGCTTCCAAATATATTTTATTTGGACAAAGGCATGTTTGATATTCTGAGTCTACTAATCATTTGAATGTTTAAAGCCAAGCATCTAATTGCAAATGTAAATTGTTAAGTGAGATGTTGCTATGCAGTGTTCTGCCAACTTTTATCCATACTAGTGTAAGATTTGTCTTCTCTTTCCTGCTTTCTTTGTGCTTCGGCATTGTTTTCATTGAGGCTCCCAACTGAATATGAGAGGAACGGGAGATTTGAGGGCTCAAGGTGAGGGTAACTATTTTTTTGCTTAAAATGTTAACCTTAGATGTTTTACACTCTTTCCCCCCCCTCCACTCCTTCGAGGGATCTAAGCAGTAGGACACTGGTGGTGGTATCTGTCAAACTTAACGAATATGTAAAACTAAGATTGCCTCCTATACTCAAAGCTGTGATTAAATCACTTATATTACATGATTCTGACTTTTCATGCATACACTCTGACCAAAATCTAGCCTCTCGGAGCTATGCAATGACTATTAGATTGTAGCTGAGAGAGCCAGCAGATTTCGGGACAGTTCAGAAAGGAGACTTCCCCAATTAGTCTGAAATTGTCATTGAAAACTCTCTGCCATTGTCAAGTAGAGAATGGGAAAATATAAGAAGAAATGTTTTTTGCCTACAGTAGAAGGCTTTTCTTTTTTTATTACCTTTCAGCACAAAGGCCAGATTCATGTGACTAAGAATTAATCACAGAAATGTCTATAAGAGAGCCTTGGTTTTGAATGGTGGGCTCGTTTTCCTACAGAAGTTCTGGGATTTCATTAACAGATATGAAAACCTGGATTGAATTATGCTGAGATCCTGTTAGAAACACTCAAATACTGGATCATGGAATAAAGTGCTGCTCCTGTCTTTGGACACCACTTTAAACAGTTACCTCTGGAAGTGTCTTTATTGTGTCTGGTTTTGATTCCATACACAAAGCTTAACACTACCAGATGCCTTTTCCCCCCAAAACTTGATATCTGCCTGCCTTCAAGGCAGCAGGGCTGCTAATTCACAGGTTGAAGTAGATATGAAATTCTAGAAATGCCTGTGACTTCGAATTTTTTTCATAGCCCTTCCAAAAAGGATAGGGGAAATTGGGACGGGAAGGCATCAATATGGGGAATTTGTCTTTTTTGTATATTTGATACAAGCGTGTTTTCACCCAGAAGTGTGCAGCCCAAAGAACTGCTGGCAGCATTCATTCAGTGGCTGCTGGCGGAGTCATGCTTGCTGCTTTCACTAGATCACCAGGTTTGATAGTATGCTTCAATTCTAATCACCGTAGTTGAACATTTCCCCGTCACTTACAATCCCTTCCAGTTTTGTCTGCAGAGTTTATTCATTTTAAAATAAAAGTAGAGGCTAATTCTATGATCCTTCCTGGAACTAAACTTAAGGGGCAGTTTTTAAACCATCGTTATTACTACTTGAATGTGATAGTTTTAAAAAAAACTGCTCTTAACTTGTAGGAAAGTAGGAAGTCAGTCTGAAAGTCCTCATCTGCTTCCAGCAAAGTTAGGGGGGAAAGGGGACCTAAGGGATCTTTCACATGTAATTGATAGTGCCCCATGTTGGGAAGACTTAAATCGTGACATGCGGAGTTCTGCATTAAAAGTCCCCAGCACCAAATTCTACATTTAGTGTATTATGCATATTTGGCACTCCATGATGATGGGAAGTGGAAGATGATTTGCAGCAGAGAGAATCAGTGTCCTGGGAAAAGGTTGCATCACACCCGCAATGTGTGATTTTTCACATCTCCCCCTCCTGTTTTTGTAAGGGGGGAGGGGAAGGAAGCCTTGGAGGTGAGCGCCACGTATTTTCATATAACACCCCGTTGGCTTGAGCTCTGTTGGGCTTTCCCCCTAACTCAGATGTTGCTAGGCACTAACGGGAGCTTTTAATCGCAGCGGGGCTTGGTAAGCAGTTGCCGAGAGAGCATGCTTAATAATGCATGCTGCAAAGTCTTTTTTACTAACATAATGGCTTTCACTGACATAACAACTCGGGAAGGAAACGGGCTCATCTGGTATGAATACTAAGGCTTTGTTTCCTTTCAGCCGCAACGTGTCCGTTGACCAGAAGGATGACAACAAAGAAGCCAAGCCCCGCTCGCTACGTTTCACCTGGAGCATGAAGACCACCAGCTCCATGGACCCTAACGACATGATGAGGGAAATCCGCAAGGTCCTGGATGCCAATAACTGTGACTATGAACAGAGGGAGCGTTTCTTGCTTTTCTGTGTCCATGGAGACGGCCACGCAGAGAACCTCGTGCAATGGGAGATGGAAGTGTGTAAGCTGCCAAGACTGTCGCTGAACGGAGTTCGCTTCAAGAGGATATCGGGAACATCCATAGCTTTTAAAAACATTGCTTCCAAAATTGCCAATGAATTAAAGCTGTAATGGGAAGAGCAATCAAGTTTGTAAATTTAAAAGTAGCAAATTTCAAGTGGTTTTTTTTTTTTGTTTTGTTTTGTTTTTTGAGAACACCAATGGAAATGTATAGAATAATATTTAGGGCAATAATTTCTGCATCTTCTGAATCATGATATTAAAACTGTTGAGACAAGCTGCTGAGCTGGGAGGGAGAATTGGACTTTTTATATATATACATATATATATATATGCACTACAGCATTAAAGTTGCCTACTATGTAAAATATTATTCCCTTCTGCTTTATTTCCATTGCTCCGAGTCTTGGCGAACAATCTGAAACACACAAATATATACCTTTGAATATTCCTCTTGTTTGTGTGGATGTGTGAATGTACCGTATGTGTGTATAATTATAATATAAAAAGTATTATATGTAAACCATTTAAAGCATTAGAGCTGTACTGGTACCTCTTTTTTGGGCTACTTTTGGTGCTAAAATTGAAACGGCCAAGATGGAGACACTTAAGAATACGTTAAACAAAGCTAACGAGCTCACCAGTAAATTCAGGCTTTGCAATTCACTGCTGTGTTTAAGAATAGTATGAAGGGTTTGGGTTTATGGTTGTGAACAGTATTCCTGTGGTTTCTTATTTGCTCTCATGAGGTAACTTAAAACTCGTGTTTTTCCCCCCCTCAAGTCTTGCAATCTTTCTCCCACCTATTTATTATTATTTAAGTCTGGAATCAAAATTAAAACTACACATTTGTGATAATTAAAACTGTGGGGAAATGCTTCAAGTTTTTATTTTTTCATTGCTAAGCAAAAGTTGAGCATTTTATCTTCTTGATCCTTTCTCCTCAAGGTTTTTACTAGAACAAATTGCCATTTTTTGTCATTTTATTTTGGGCCACTTTGCTCTTGCATTGCTCCTGTTCACTCCACTGGGGCCGGTTCAGGGAACTTTCCTGGGGAATTGTGCACGTAACGTCTCCTTTTTAACACAGATGGGCAGTATCCAGCACTCCCCTTCTGCTACCGCAAGACAGTGGTGCTAGCAGAACAGAACTTTCCCCACCTCTCCTCCACAGTCCCCCACGCACCCTCGAAATCAGCTCTGGGAGGTTGGGGAACGCTCCCAAAAAGATCTGGATGCCATGCGCAGGGATAGGAGAGGAAATGGAATAGCCACTGTTCCAGAGGAATTTCACTGGCACTGTTTTGGATGCAACCCTTTATGTTGAGGTTGAAATGTGTTTATCAGCAGACTTACTGGAACATGTCTTTCGTTGGGTGTTAGAATCATAGAGTTGGAAGAGACCACAAGGGCCATCGAGTCCAACCCCCTGCCAAGCAGGAAACACCATCAGAGCACTCCTGACATATGGTTGTCAAGCCTCTGCTTAAAGACCTGCAAAGAAGGAGACTCCACCACACTCCTTGGCAGCAAATTCCACTGTCGAACAGCTCTTACTGTCAGAAAGTTCTTCCTAATGTTTAGGTGGAATCTTCTTTCTTGTTATCCTGTGGCGGCTTTGTGTTATAAAAGCTCTTTCATTAGCACAAGGTGAGACACCCTCCCTACGAATTGCAGTCCTCTATACCATAACCCGTACTATTCAGGGGTTTCCTCCAGTGTTAGAAACTGAGATATGAAAGCTAGGAGCTAAATGGCACCTTAAACCTAGGTTATGGGCACAACAACGGAATGGCACTAATAATAATAATAATAATAATAATAATAATAATAATAATAATTTATTATTTATACCCCGCCCATCTGGCTGGGTTTCCCCAGCCACTCTGGGCGGCTTCCAACAAAACACTAAAATACAATAACCTATTAAACATTAAAAGCTTCCCTAAACAGGGCTGCCTTCAGATATCTTCTAAAAGTCTGGTAGTTATTTTTCTCTTTGACATCTGGTGGGAGGGCGTTGCACAGGGCGGGTGCCACTACCGAGAAGGCCCTCTGCCTGGGTCCCTGGTTCTTCGCAGCGAAGCCAAGTTACAACAAGAATACAAAGCTGAAAATGAATGAACTGCAGCTAAAACATTACGTTCATTTTTCACATGCTCTAGTCCTTCCCCTGCCTGCCCACCCTAATATTCTTAAGAGGGTCTCTTCTCCAGTCTTCAGAGAGTAGCTGGAAGTGAGGAGGCAGAAAAGGGTCCTCCTTTCCTTCCACTCTGCAGTTTTAATCTGAAATCTTAGGTGCAGTACTGCGCCCAGAGCTGAGAAAAGGCTCACACTAATGAAGTTCCCTGTTGCAAAATGAGCCTGAAGCAATGGGAGTTTCGAACGCTGGCTACCCCAACCCTCGGGAGGAGCTTTTGGGGGACAGAGGGTAGGAGGGACCAGAAAAATCGTCTACCCCTCCTTGCACAAGCTGAAGCATCTCTGCTAGCAGAAAGTCACCATGGGATAGAACCCATTTTCTATAGTACAGAAGCCAGCCAAGAAAGGACAAGAGCGGGAGAAGTCTTGAATTCCAGTTAATGGGAGAATTGTCCCATGACTAAAATGCTGACCGTCTTGACCATTAATGCTGGGGGTGGGAGGATTACCGGTGGTTGCAAAAATAAGTGAGGAAAGTACTACCTCTCCCTGTCAATTTTTCTATTCTAAATTGGCCTTCTGCAACCCTCCAGAAACTTTGGACTCCCATCAGCTCCAGCCAGAATGTTTAATGATAAAGGAAGGTGGTAGATTTAGTGGTTTGTTGTTGTTTTTTTGCTGGAAGCTGCCCAGAGTGGCTGGGGCAACCCAGTCAAGTGGGTAAGGTATGGAATTTTTTTAATTATTATTATTCTTTAGTGCAAAACAATTGGAGGGGTACCAGTTTGTACTAAATGAACCTAATAGCTGCCAGGGCAAAAGCCAGTGGCCACTCTTCCTTCACAAACTGTTAACTTGTATACAGGAGATTTTGTCCTTAAAACAAACAAAAAAAGGTGATTAAAAGAGGGCTGCCTTTGCCTGCAAGTGTAAAGGCAGTTGGGACCCTCTTCTTCATACATATCTAAACTACTAAAAAGATTCTGCACATGCAGACACAGACACCAAGCATATTTTGAGACGTGGAAGCAATTGGAACAAATCTGTGTGCTCACAGAATCAGGGGGTTTGCAAGCTTCGTATCTGAAACCTTTTCCGTTCCATTGTATCAGGAAAAGGGACAGCGTGAGACAGCGGTTGTAAGGTTGTCGGTATGAACTATCATGCTGAGTCTAAGTCTGGTTCCTGGGCCTTTATCCATACCTCCCTTTTCTTAGTCATTACCAAAGAATTGGGGGGGGGACGCGGGTGGCGCTGTGGGTTAAACCACAGAGCCTAGGACTTGCCAATCAGAAGGTTGGCGGTTCGAATCCCCGTGACAGGGTGAGCCCCCGTTGTTAGGTCCCTGCTCCTGCCAACCTAGCAGTTTGAAAGCACCTCAAAGTGCAAGTAGATAAATAGGTACCGCTCCAGTGGGAAGGTAAATGGTGTTTCCGTGTGCTGCTCTGGTTCGCCAGAAGTGGCTTAGTCATGCTGGCCACATGACCCGGAAGCTGTACGCCGGCTCCCTCGGCCAATAAAGCGAGATGAGCGCCGCAACCCCAGAGTCGGCCACGACTGGACCTAATGGTTAGGGGTCCCTTTAACTTTACCAAAGAATTGCACACCATCTGTGAAATCATCATCACTGAAAACCTTTAATCAAAATAATAAAATTAAAAAACCTGCTGGGATCCCTGCATTGCAGAATATATTTTATGATTTGCATTGTATAGATTCTCCATATCTGTTGGTCTTAAGAACCCAGAAGTGACCAACCTTTTCTATGAGACAACACTTCTAGCGACAGCTACCAAAATGGGTATGTCTTCTTTGCATCTAAGCACAGAACAGCATCATCTTGTTCACTCTTCTGGTTATATGAAATGTCCTTCAAGACCTAGATTTGATATGGGCTTAATTACCTAACATAATTTTCATGTGGGTCCTCTTGTGTGATTTAGTGCTTGTGGCCCGCAGTCCAGCAAAGTACAAGCGTGGAAAGAGTTTATTTTACATTACTTTTAAAACATACTTGATGCACCTGTCTTGAGTTCAGCCTAGGAGGCCAATACTGAATGTTTCACATCCTATTTCACATCTGTGTAAAACTTCCTTGCAAACATGCTATACTAGTTAAAAGGGACGTCAGTGGCGCTGTGGTCTAAACCACTGAGCCTCTTGGGCTTGTTGATCAGAAGGTCGGCGGTTTGAATCCCCACGACGGGTTGAGCTCCCGCTGCTCTGTCCCAGCTCCTGCCAACCTAGCAGTTCAAAAGCACACCAGTGCAAGTAGATAAATAGGTACTGCTGCTGTGGGAACGTAAATGGCGTTTCCATGCATTCTGGTTTCCATCACAGTGTTCCATTGCACCAGAAGCAGTTTAGTCATGCTGGCCCCATGACCCGGAAAGCTGTCTGTGGACAAACGCCGGCTCCCTCAGCCTGAAAGCAAGATGAGCACCACACCCCATAGTCACCTTTGACTGGACTCTTTACCTATTGGTTCAAAGCATCCTAAGCCAGCCTTGGTGTTCTCTATAATCAACTCAAGTTGCAGGTGGCTGAGATAAAGGTTATAATTACTGTAAAAGAGAGGATAAAATGTCTGGTTTTTGAAACTGCTTGCTATGTATAGATATTTGATTGTTGAACAATGTCTGTAATGGGCATTGCTTCTCCCATTTTGTTAAAGCAGTAAACATTTCAAGGCACTTAAACTGCCACGTGAGTATCTAGATCTCTAGAATTAAAAAAACAACTATTTAGGCCTTTTTTGTGCAGCTAAAATAGGTTATGAGAATTCCTTGTAGAAGCACATAAAGTGTAACCAAACCAAAGGTCTAAATAATTGGAGCTTCCCCACCCCAACACACCAACAATGTTGCTCACAACATTGGCAACATTGCTTATGAACCTTATACCTGACAGCGACGTTACAAAGTCACTTCACACTGTCTCACTGATCACCCCCTACCGCAAACAACAGGGGGGAGGGCCTGTCTTTGAAGACGGCCCTCCACACCAGCTGAGACTTAGGACCAACCGGCTAAATGCCAGATGGCCGAAAATATCCCAAACAAACACCTATATGACTACATATAGGAAACTCTCTACAACTTACCCCCTACTCTTCAACCCAAACCTTACTCTAACCCCATTAGCCACCCACCCACCACACCCTAGGTCAGCGCAACCCCACTGGTACCTTAAAACAACACGAAGAGAGAGATACAAGACAACCCAAACGGGTTGGCAGGGAATCGCCCCACACAACAGATAAGCAAGATGGCTAACCTAAAAGCAATTACATTAAACGTGAGGGGGCTTGGAAACCCTATCAAAAGAAAACGCATCACCTCATACATAAACTCCATGAAACCACACATCACCTTCCTACAAGAAATACACAACCCACCCAAAGGCAGCAAACTCCTGAACGACCCCCGCTTCAGTCAACAATGGGTCGCACGAGGCTCAGGGAAAGCTCGTGGTGTAGCCATAATACTCAGTAGAGACCTGAACTTCACTGCCACAACAGTCCTCAAGGACAAAAAAGGCAGATTCATTTTCGCCAAAGGGACACTAGATGGCAAAATCAAACTGACAATCGGCTCCATATATGCCCCAAACACGAAACAACTAGAATTCTTCCAGAAGACACTAAACAAATTCCTCTCCTTCTCTGAAGGGGAAGCAATCCTAGGAGGGGACCTCAATCTAAATATGAAAGGTATATCCCTGAGAGATATCCACCCTACAACCCCATGGACAACCTTCCTCCGAAGGAAACCCCCAACAACTAGGAACCCTTACAAGTTACTAAAAATGCTAAAAAACAGGGGTCTCTACGACATTTGGGGTGAGCAAAACCCGGGAGACACCAGCCATACATTCCAATCGGGACGCCATAATACAGTGTCCAGACTGGACAGCATTCTACTCACACAGGGTCTGATCCCCTCAGTGGAATCAACAAACATAGGTAACATTAAAATCACAGATCACGCCCCAGTAGAAGTCATAGTTAAAATAGGAGAAGGAACAGAAACCACCCCAACATGGTCCTTCAGTCCCATCCTAACTACAAACAAACAAACTAGAGAGAGTCTCACAAAAACCCTCCAAAACTACTTCAAGGAAAACGATGTAAACAATATAACAACCCCCCTCCTATGGGACGCAATGAAAGCGGTCACCAGAGGAGCTTGCATAAAAGAGAAAACATTCCTTAAAAAACAAACCTCCTCAAAAATTAGCAAAATAGAACAAGACATCACAGCCCTCTCATCACGCTACAAACAAACAGGATCTAAAAAACTCCTCAAAACTATAGAACAAAAAAGGAGAGAACTAGACTCCCTAGAAATTAACAAAACAATGATCAACATTCTATACTCTAAACAACGTTTCTACGAATATGGAGGGAAAAACTCCAGATTACTAGCAAATAGATGTAGGAAAAAAGAACTCAAAACAAGAATACACTGCATCACCAAAAAAGACGGCAACATAACATTCTCCCCCAAAGAAATAACCTCAGAATTTGCAGAATTCTACTCCAACCTATACACCTCCCATAACCCACCAGAGAAGGAAATCAAAAAATTTCTAGCAGGACTGACCATACCTACCCTAACTGATGAGGAACAGGAATTCATGGACAGCCCTATCACCCCAGAGGAAATAGATGCAGTCCTCAAAAACCTGAAACCACACAAAGCCCCAGGACCAGACGGCTTCACAGCAGAATTCTATAGGAAATTCAAAGAACCCTTGATGCCCTACATGACCCGCCTATTCAATGACATCATAAAAGGGGGCCCCATCCCCAAAACCTGGACCCACTCCAAAATAGTCTCCATCCCAAAACCACTAAAAGACAGCCTCAAAGTAGAATCATACCGCCCAATCTCATTAATAAACCAAGACTACAAGATATTCACATCAATCTTGGCCAACCGCCTAAAAATCTTCCTACACAAGCTAATAGCCCCAGACCAGACGGGCTTTGTCCCTGGCCGCAATATAACAGACCCCATCAGGAAACTACTGAACCTGATCGAGCACAGCAAGGCAACCAAACTCCCGCTGACAATTATGTCCCTAGACATCCTCAAAGCCTTTGATTGCTTAGAGTGGAAATACATATTAGCAGTACTAACTAACATGAAATTTGGCCCCAACTTCCTACAAATCCTCAAACAAATATACTCCCAAGCCTCAGCAAAATGCAGAACTAACAATTTAGATTCTAATACCATAGCTATCCAAAGAGGCACGAAACAAGGATGCCCGCTGTCTCCCTTCTTATTTATCCTGGCTCTGGAACCCTTAGCAATCCGCATCCGAGCAGCCACAGACATCAAGGGAGTGGAAATAAAAGGCAGAACCTATAAATTAGGGCTCTTTGCAGACGACCTAATGGTCACAACACCAGACCCCATAAGCACAGCAACCTCCCTAATCAGAGAACTCAACACATTTGCAATGGTGTCGGGCCTACAGGTAAATTTTACAAAGTCAGAAGCTATGTGCTTCAACACCCCTCCTCACATCCAAAAGGAACTCACGAAGGTCACCAAAATAAAACTTTGTCACACCAAGTTCAGATACCTAGGGGTACAAATAACCAGAAACCTCAATAAATTGTACCTCCACAACTACAAGCCCCTGTGGCGACAAATTAACAAAGACCTAACGAGGTGGAATAGCATGAATTTCACTCTCTCAGACAAAATAGCCATGATCAAAATGATCACACTCCCAAAACTAACCTACCTATTCCAGGCCCTCCCAATCTGGATCCCCTCAACCCAACTTCGCAGTTGGCAGAGAAAACTACACTCTTTCATCTTCTCACATAAAAAACCAAGAATAAGCCCCAAATACCTGCACCTCCCCACCTCAGAAGGAGGATGGGGAATCCCCAACATAGAAGCATACTACAATGCCAACCAAATACGCCATATAATCCCATATATACTAGAAGATGAGACAAAACAATGGGTACACCTAGAGAGGGAAACAATTAAAAATACCTGCACCACAACATACCCACTCCTCCCAAACAAACTAAAGAAAATTCCCACAACACTTAACAGATACACACAGACCATGCTCAAAGCATGGAAAACACAAATAGGCAAACTATCCCCAACCCCATCCCCACTAATCCCCCTGGCGCACCACCCATTATTCCACTATGCAGCACAAAACCTCCAGATAAAAACCTGGCAAACCAAAGGCCTATATCGCCTAATAGACTTTTATAAAAATAACAAACCTTTGTCAACACAAGAAATACAAGACAAACTAGAAGACACCCAAATGCCCTGGTTAACACAACACCAATTACATGCCCTCTTAAACAACCCAACAGTAAAATCAGCAGCAACTAGGCCCCTGACAACCTTCGAAAACCTCCTCCTGACAACAAAGGGAAACGGTAAAGGGACGGTATCTGCAATATACAAAATACTACTCCAAAACCCCGCAAATCCCCTAGATGCAATCAAAAAACAATGGGAGAATGACATAGGCTATGAGATTAACCCCACTCAATGGACCAGAATGTGGTCTAAACCCCCCTTTAAATCCATATCAACGAAAAGAAAAGAACTCACACTGAAACTCACCTACAGGTGGTACCTAACACCAAGGAAACTAGCGCTAATACACCCAGGAACCTCACCAAAATGCTGGAGAGGGTGCATCTCCACAGGCACATACCTCCACATGTGGTGGGAGTGTCCCAAAATCCAACTATTCTGGACAACAGCCATACAAGAAATATGTAAAATAACTAAACAAGTAATAGACATCACCCCAGAATTGGCCCTACTAAACATTTTCCAAGACAACAATGCCCATTTACACCACAAAGAACTCATAACCCACCTACTCTCAGCAGCCAGAAGCATCATAGCCAGACAATGGAGAGACCTGTCAGGAGTAAGTATGGACCAATGGTACCAAATAGTATGGGAAACAGCCCTACTAGAAAAATTAACTAATAAACTGAAACTGACACGGGGACAAACAGAAGAAGACGCCTTCACCCCGGTATGGCTCCCCTTTATCACATACACAGCCCAACAGGACAATGACAATAATCCACCAACAACATACAAATCAATATGGCTAACCTGATCCAAAACACCCACCCACCTCACTCACACACGAAAACAAAGATCACCACAGCCAATAACAAGCAAACAATCACACCCTAGGCCAACCCCAATCTCTCTCACCACCAAAGGAACACAAGCGAACAACACAAACAACGCTGACCCCAAACTCTACATACATTAAACACAATAGAAACACCGCCACCCGACCCCACCCCCATCCATCTTCCCTCTCTCCACCCCCCCTTTTTTTCTTTTCTTCTCCCCCTAATGCCTCAACAAATGAAATGGATTTGTAAAAATGTTACATGGAAAAACAACAACGAGGCATTACACTTACTTCTGTAAAACAAGAAAACCCTTAATAAAAATTTAAAAAATAAATAAAAAATAAATAAATAAATAATTGGAGCTTTCTCATCACATAGTATTTTCTATTACAGTGGTGCCCCGCAAGACGAATGCCTCACAAGACGGAGAACCCGCAAGACGAAAGGGTTTTCCGTTTTTCGATGCGCTTCGCAGGACGAATTTCCCTATGGGCTTACTTCGCAAGACAAAAATGTCTTGCTGAGTCTTGAGATTTTTTTCCGCTCCCCACCCCCTTTTTCTAAACCGCTAATAGCCTTTTAGCAGCTAATCCGCTAAGCCTTTAATAGCCGCTAATAGCGCTAATCCGCTAAGCCGCTAATAAGGTTGCTTCGCAAGACGAAAAAACCGCTAGACGAAGAGACTCGCGGAACGAATTAATTTCGTCTTGCGAGGTACCACTGTACTTGTGTTTTTGGGTCTTACTTGCTCGCTCTCTCTCTCTCTCTCACACGCACACACACACACACACAGAGACTCAAAACACAAGTTATAGAAAATACTTTGTGATGACAAGAGCACCATTTATTTAGAATGTACAATAAGTTTGCTGAATGGTATTTTTCCATGTTTATGGTCGCTGGTACAGTTATTCTAAAACACACCCTTTCTATAAGACATTTGATGAAGGCTTCTTAGTAAAGTTGCACTCTGCTTCTGTTTGCCAATTCCTTCAAAACATGACATTATCGTGAGTACAGGAGAAGAGCCCGGCTGGATCCAACCAAAGTCCGTCTGCTTCAACATCCCTGTTCCTCACTGTGGAAACTTGCAAGCAGGACCTGAGAGCGACCGCCCTCTTCTCACTTGTGATTCTCGGCAACTGGTATCCAGAGGCTTTTTGCTTGCGATACTGCAGGTGTTATGTAACCTTCATGGCTACCGATAGCCTTGTTCTCAGTTGAATTTGTCCTTGGTGATCCAAGTTGGTGGTCACTGTGTGAAGAAGTGCTTTCTTTCCCCCCTGAAACATTCATGTTGTGAACCGCCCTGAGATCTACACATAAAATGGCTATATGCACATAAAAATACACATAAAATAGCATTCAGTTTCATTGGTCAGCCCAGAGTATTATTATGAGAGGCTTAAAAACATCTTGCTCTCTGCTTCCTCCTCACCATGTGTAGTTTTCTATGTTTCTAGCATGTCTCCCTCCCCCCCCCAACTAAAATTTCACAAATGTCATAACCTTTCTAGCTGACCTGCCATTGTGGTTTTGAATACCACATGTAGCATTCTGGAGAGCTTTCACCCTCTTGACTTGAGCTTTCCATTTTCCTTTTTGCCAGTTCTCTCATTTTGGGAATTTTTTCTCTCTTGAAGTCAAATGGGTTGGAACTCACCCACTTACATATTGTGTCAAATGTGTTTGGTCATGATCCCAACCAATCAATTCCAGTCAGTTCCAACACAACATTTTGCATTACACTAAAGACAAAGTCCAGGGTAATGTCTTCTCTGGTCAATTCCATGACTGACTGTTCTAGGATACAGACATTAGGGTATCTTTGCCTCATTGTTGTTACTTCAGATCTGTGTGCTGGCCTGTTCTTAAATCAACTAATTGAAATAAGATGGGGCTTCCTGACCTCCTTTGTGAAAATACCTCACCACCTGCTCCCCCACCCCAGTTTCTTTATTTTTCAGATTTATAAACCAGAAGTTGCCAAAGTAGTATACACTAAGATAAAATACAAAAAGAATGCACTCTAAAAATAATAAAACTATTTCTAACAATTCCTAAAGCAATAAAACCCTTTTTATGGTTGTTCAATTAATATTCCCGAAGTTGACTGGGTCCCACTTCAAGGAAAGGCTTCTTAAACTAAAAAATTTACAATCTACAACATAACAACGCTTGGCACCTGTTAACTTCATCTGGTGACTGATTCCAGAGGGCTGGAGCTGCAACACTAAAAATCCATTTGTTCCATTGGTGGTTACATGGAGAACTCTTTCCATAGTCCTATGCATGCAGCCCACTGCTATTTGTGCAAAGGCTCAGTGCCCTGACACATCCAGTGATGCCCTCATGTTTGTTTTATAAAAAATATTTATATGCCACTATATCATAGAAAGCCAAAACTTACCCACAAGAATGTTTATATACAATAAAATAACTTTTAATATCAGAGATACAGGCTATTTTTTAAAAAAAAAAAATAGCACACAAACTTTTAATATCGGAGATACAGGCTGTTTGGTTTTTTTTACTGCTTTTTGCTACCAGCGCCCAAACCCAAGCGTTGCGCAAAAACTTGCCTGGACCCCTGCCATAGTTTTACTTCCAGGGCTCTCAGTTTCAAATTTTGACTCCTAACTCTACTGTATTTAGCTGATGATCTTACACCACAAGGTTGCAGGTTTGATCCCCGTGTAGGACAGCTGCATGTTCCTGTATTGCAGGGGATTGATCAGAGGGTGGGTGGGTGTGGGGGACTCCCTGGTCCTGAATGGGACAACTGTGCCCCTGAAGGAGCAGGTGTGCAGCTTGGGAGTCATTTTGGACTCACAGCTGTCCATGGAGGCACAGGTCAGTTCTGTGTCCAGGGCAGCTGTCTACCAGCTCCATCTGGAATGCAGGCTGAGACAACTACCTGCTCGTAGACTGTCTTGCCAGAGTGGTGCGTGCTCTGGTTATCTCCCGCTTGGACTACTGCAACGCGCTCTACATGGGGCTACCTTTGAAGGTGAGCTGGAAACTACAACTAATCCAGAATGTGGCAGCTAGACTGGTGACTGAGAGCGGCCGCCGAGACCTCATAACACCAGTCTGGAAAAACCTACATTGGCTCCCAGTCTGTTTCCGAGCACAATTCAAAGTGTTGGTGCTGACCTTTAAAGCCCTAAACGGCCTTGATCCAGTATACCTGAAGGAGTGTCTCCACCCCCATCGTTCAACCCGGACACTGAGATCCAGTGCCGAGGGCCTTCTGATGGTTTGCTCACTGAGAAGTGAGGTCACAGGGAACCAGGCAGTGGTGCCTGCCCTGTGGAACGCCCTCCCATCAGATTTCAAGGAAATAAACAATTATCTGACGTTTAGAAGACATCTGAAGGTTTAGGGAAGTTTTTAATGACTGATGTTTTAATGTATTTTTAATCTTTTGTTGGAAGCTGCCCAGAGTGACTGGGGAAACCCAGCCAGATGGGTGGGGTATAGATAAATTATTATTAATATTATTATTATTAATCCTCAGGGTCCCTTCCAACTCAACAATTCCGTGACTTGCAGAAGCTGATTCTCCTGATTCTCCTGCTGTGCCTTATAGCTTTAATGTTGTTTCCAACTGCGTAGCTGAGACAAACTGAAGTCTCGGGCAAGGGCAAATTGAACAACCTGTTCTACTAAAGTTTCTGTTTCACACTCAAGAGATAAACCTCTTAGAGCTCAGTAGGACTTGCTCCCAGGGAAGTGTGTACGGGATTGCTGCCTAAAAATTTCACCTGAAACTCTGAATTTCCAAGCTGTGTGACTACGACCCCAGAGAATCCTCAAATTTACCTGCATGTATATCAGCAATAGGCACCCGGGTGGCGCTGTGGGTTAAACCACAGAGCCTAGGACTTGCCGATCAGAAGGTCAGCGGTTCGAATCCCCGCAACGGGGTGAGCTCCCATTGCTCGGTCCCTGCTCCTGCCCACCTAGCAGTTCAAAAGCACGTCAAAGTGCAAGTAGATCAATAGTACCACTCCAGCGGGAAGGTAAACGGCGTTTCCATGCGCTGCTCTGGTTCGCCAGAAGCAGCTTAGTCATGCTGGCCACATGACCCGGAAGCTGTCTGCGGACAAACGTTGGCTCTCTTGGCCAGTAAAGCGAGATGACCGCTGCAACCCCACAGTCGTCTGAGACTGGACCTAACGGTCAGGGGTCTCTTTACCTTTACCTTTATATCAGCAATTGCAAGTAACTTCCCCTGAAGGGGTTCTGTAAATGTGGTGTGTGTTTTCATTTTGGGGACAAGGGCTTTCCAACCCCAGCTCCTGCCCTATTCATGCAGAGGAAGCAGCTCAGCCTTCAGCAATCTAATGCCCTCCATGCTGGTTGGTGGCTGACGGAGGTTGTTATCTAGATCAGCTGGAGGGCAGCAGGTTGGTGAAGTGCATTCTGCAGCATGTGAGGCTCTGGGCAGAAAAATCAGCGCAGAAGGGTTTTCCCAAGGGCAGGAAGCTCTGGGAAACATTGTTTGCCCTTAGGACGCACATGGATTCTCTGCAGTACAAAGTGGCTGTGTTGACAGTTGCTCTGGAAACCAAAGCACTGGCCGTTCCGAGTCCAGCAGCTTAATGTCACAACCACAGAGCGGTTTGTTCACTGCTGAATGCCACCAAGCAATCACACAGTAAGAAGTGCGGCCTTTAGCATTTTGCCAGATTTGGTCACACGTTTCTTTGAAACCATTGGGACCCAGTGCCGCCTGTTTCCCCCCCCTGGTGACGGAACACACAGGGTTTTATTCATAGCAAGCGGCTAGGAAGAGTGAGGCCATCTCTTCCCTCTGCCCGTTTTGGGTGGGAGGGGG
Organism: Podarcis tiliguerta; assembly: GCF_965153285.1. NCBI lineage: Eukaryota > Metazoa > Chordata > Lepidosauria > Squamata > Lacertidae > Podarcis > Podarcis tiliguerta. The sequence goes on from NC_139534.1 coordinate 120,752,634, forward strand.
AAGAGAATTTACTGCAGTTAAATTGCCATTTTAATTTTACAAATTGTCTTCATCTGCCCAGATAGGGATAAATTAAAAGGGCGTTTGCACGTTTCCCATCTTCTTCTTTGGCAGTCACTTGTAGCCGAGTAAGATTGTCTTCCATAAATACGGCTTTAACTATGAGTCTGTAAGTGACTGTGGAGGCCATATATCGCCGGTTGGATCCTGCCTCCTCCAAGACCATGCGTAGAAATAGGGCGAACACGTGGGTTCTGCAACAAAATGGTGCAGCATGGGCTGTTCCTGTGTTATTAAGGGCTTTTGGTATTTTTGCAAACCTTGGGCTGCAGCTCGGTGGTAGAGCATGCATAAGGTCCCAGATTCTATCCTCAGTATCTTCAGGCAGGGAGTGTTCTCTGTCTGAAACATCAGAGTTTTACTGCCACTCAGTGTGTAACAGTACTGAGTTAGATGGAACAATGGCCTGACTCAGTTTAAGGCAGATAATAATAATAATAATAATAATAATAATAATAATAATTAAAAAAACAACTTTTAATGAACCTTTGTAAAGAAGAAAGATTAGAATTGGAGTGAAACAAGATTTAATTTATAAATTAGATGAGATTTCAGAAATGTTTAGGAAAGTAAGAAGGGAAGGAGTACCAGCCAAGTTGAGGGAAGTCAAAAAAAAGAGAATGGATTTAAAAAATTGTATTAATTGTATTAATTTATTTGTAAACTGAATAAAAATTATATTGAATAATAATAATAATAATAATAATAATAATAATAATAATAATACCCCGTCCACGTGGATGAGTTTCCCCAGCCACTCTGGGTGGCTCCCAATCGAGTGTTATAAACAATACAGCATTAAATATTAAAAACTGCCCTGAACAGGGCTGCCTTCAGATGTCTTCTAAAAGTTTGGTAGTTGTTCTTCTCTTTGACTTCTGGTGGGAGGGCATTCCACAGGGCGGGCTCCACTACTGAGAAGGCCCACTGCCTGGTTCCCTGCAGCCTCACTTCTGGCAGTGAGGGAACCACCAGAAGGCCCTCGGCGCTGGACCTCAGCGTCCGGGCAGAACGATGGGGGCGGAACCTATCCTTAAGAATGGATAGGTTTGAGCTATGCCGTGCAGGGCCACCCAAGATGGACAGGTCATAGTGGAGAGTGTTGACCAAACGCGATCCACCTGGAGCAGGAACCGGCAAGCCACTCCAGTATCCCTACCAAGAAAACTCCATGGACGAAGACAATAGTTAACAGGACTACCACTCTGGAATTTATATCAGGGCTAAAAACTAGCACAAAGTGAAGGCTATGAAGTGGTAATGACTGCAGTGGCCACAAGGTGGCGCTCAGATGCAAAGACGCAAAGAAAGATGCTGCTTTTTTTTGTCTTGCCATAGACAGCTCCTCGAAAAGCCACAGCAATTTAGTAACAAGGGAGGGAATGCCAGGATTTAATTTGGTTTGCTGATGAAAGTGTTGGTTGGTGTAGGTTTTTAAAATAAATAAATAAATAGCCTTTTCTTTGTCCTGGCAAAGCCCCAGAAGAGCATTCTGTTATGTTTAAAACACAGAAAAATGCAAATTAGCAGTCAAGTACGGTAAATATTAAATGATCTGTGAAATCAAAACAATTGTGAGAATGAAAGCAGCAACAATAAATGGCACTGCTGTTGCCATCGGTGGCTTCAAGTAGCTGGGGAAGAACAGTGCTGGCGGAGAGGAAACAATGGCTGGAACCAGCCTGCCAGCCCCCTAACTAGTTCTTAAGCCAGCCTTTGCTTGGTGCTCTCCAGAGGTTTCAGACTATGGCTGTGTCTGCACCACGGTGTTAATGCATTCATGGGTTGATGGTTCGATGTGGGTGTTTCTCTGCCTTCATCCGCACATGAGTGTTTTTAATTTCATGCCTCTCAAATTTATCACTTCCTGGCCAAAGGAGCCTGATTACACTTGGGCCGATGTGGTGTCCAAACTTTTTTTTCAAAGAGGGAAGAAGAAGAAGAGTTTGGATTTGATATCCCGCCTTTCACTCCCTTTAAGGAGTCTCAAAGCGGCTAACATTCTCCTTTCCCTTCCTCCCCCACAACAAACACTCTGTGAGGTGAGTGGGGCTGAGAGACTTCAGAGAAGTGTGACTGGCCCAAGGTCACCCAGAAGCTGCATGTGGAGGAGCGGGGAAGCGAACCCGGTTCCCCAGATTACGAGTTCACCACTCTTAACCACTACACCACACTGGCTGGTGTAGGGCCGGATTTGATGAAGTGAAGGGCCGTGAGGGCCAACCAAGGGGCCAACCAAAGTTGTTGAGCTCTTTTTTTAAGATGGAAGTTATTGAGGGTTTTTTTTAGGATTGGAGTTGTTGAGGTTTTTTAGGATTTTACCTCAGAAAATAAACTGCCACAGGGGCCAGATTAAACCAACTGGCAGACCGGATTAGGCCCCCAAAACGGACTTTGGACATCATGCCTAACAAGAGTTAAGACCTGGTCACCAAGGGAACAGACTGCCGTGAGAGATGGTGGGCTTCCTTTCGCCAGAAGTATTTTCGCAGAGCTTCTTTTTGCAACTTCCAGCTCTAAAACTCTGTACTATTCCAGGAAGTGTCCCTGCAGGTCTGTACAGTGGTTCTCGGACATTTTTTTCTCTGGGCCGCACTTTCAGAATAAAAATTTGCTCATGTGCCCACTGATAGATTGATTGATTTTGCTAAGAAACACGTTGGAAAACAAAAAGAAACGACTCCTGGCAGCATTTGATTTCTAACACAGAACACAACTGCTTTCGAATATGATCAAGGGACATCCAGAAGTTATTAAACAATGCAGCTACATAGGAGCATGGATCATTCCCAAAATATAATTATAAATGAGACTCTTACATGCCTTATACAAACTCAGTGAGAGGTGTGAGCTTGCTGTGGCCAGGTAATCTCATTTATACAGTGGTACCTCTGGATGCGAACAGGATCCATTCCGGAGCCCTGTTCACATCCTGAGTAGAACGTAACATGCGACTGCATGTCTGCGTGTGTGCAGGTTGTGTTTCTCCGCTTCTGCGCATGCGCGCGGCATCATTTTGAGCGTCAGCGCATGCGTGAGTGGCAAAACCCGGAAGGAACGCGCTCCGTTCCTTCCGGGTTGCTGCGGAGCGAAACTCGAACGTGCTCAACCCGAAGCGCATTCAACCCGAGGTATGACTGTATTGGGTCTGGTTGGAGACAAACTAACTCTCATCTCATCAACACAAAGAAGCCTTTATCTTTTTTCTGATCTTGATCCTACACTATACTGAGATGAAACGTTTAACTGTTTCTTTGTCCTTGAATCTTCCTGTTGCACTTGTCATCCTCTTCACATCCTCAAGAGAACCACTGGTATAGGCAAAGGCCAGCATTTTGGATTGTGCCTGAAAACAAATCTGAAAGTGTAGCCAGTTTATTATAATGTAAAATGTTAATAAGTGACCATCTCCCCAGCCACAAAACTGGAGAAGGACTGTAGGGGCAGTGGCGTAGCGTGGGGGGTGCAGGGGGGGCCGGCCGCACCGGGCGCAACATCTGGGGGGGGCGCTCGCACTCACAGCTCTCTGCCCCTACCTGGCTCACTCACTCTCTCTCACTGCAGTGCTGGCTGTGCGAATCCGATCCGAGCCGCCGGGTCACCGCCCACTGTGGAGGGGAGAGTGCCAGGCGTGCGGTGCGGTGCGGAGAGAGAGCGAGGGACTATCTGGGGGAGGGACAGTGCAGCGGGGGGGGGTGTAATTACTTGCCTTGCCCCGGGTGCTGACAACCCACGCTACGCCACTGTGTAGGGGAGTAGGAGACGATCAGCTTTGCATGCAGGTGGTCCCAGCCTAAACCTCCAGCTACTCAAGGTAGTGCTGAGAGACTCCTAGAAGAGAGCTGTGCCAATCAGTGTAGACAATACTGGGCTAGATGGACCAATGGACTGGCTCGGTATAAGGCGGGTTCCTATGTCCCTATAGCAGCTCTTTTACGAGAGCATGGAGATATGGGGCTAGTTTGGGGCTAGGTAACGCTAAGAGGGGCAAGCATTGTTCCTGCACAAACAAAGCCTTCCTTGACATGGCACTTATTTGCCTCGTTCCCATGGAAACAAAAGCGGTGCCCTTTGCTGTTCCTTGCAGCTGACTTTTTCAAATTTTATTTTTAAGTCGAACTGCTGTTTACGTATGCCTGGCAGCAACGAGCCAGTCAAATGAGAGTCGCCCTGGCAGTGCCCGTGTGTCGGATCAATGCCCCTCCTGCTGCTGGGCTGAGGAGGAAGTGCAAAAGCACAACGGGGAGCTCATTGCTCCAAAAGCTGGGTCTATATTTTGCATATATCAGAAAGCAGAACAGAAAGCCGTACATGGAAGCAAAAGAAAGTCTGGGCCAGCAGCACACTGCAAAAGGAGCCATAAACAGGGGAGTTGGAGGCAGCCCTGAATCAGGAAGCTTTTAGCATTGACATTTTATTTTATTTTTATGTTTTGCTGGAAGCCACCCAGAGTGGCTGGGGAAACCCAGTCAGATGGAGGAGTGTTGTTGTTGTTGTTGTTGTTGTTGTTGTTGTTGTAACTTCAAGGGTAGGCTACTTTGGCTGTGAGTCCTGGAAGACCTGCTCCCTGCCTTGTGGGCCTTTTTCCACCTGGCCTGTGAGGTCAGGCCCCGCTCTGACTCCAGCTACAAAAGCTGAGGGTGCTGAGCAGATTTTTGGGCTGGGTATTGTTTAAGGGGTTGTTGCTGGTTTTTGATATTAATTCTTTGTATTTTTGTGTAAGATCTCCCTCTGATTTATGTGGAAATTGTTTAATTTGGTGGTGGGCTTTTCGATGTCTTATTTATTTACTGCGATGTTGTTGTAAATAAAATCTGCCCTTTTCCCCTTATGGAGTATCCAAGAGCCCATATAGAGTCCTTACGTGGGTTCCCTATTGGTAGGAGAAAATAACCAGAGGCCAACCAGAGAATATTGAGAAGCAAAGCAGCTAGTAAGCCTGATCTTTATTGATCTGCTGCAACAGGGTGCTCCCCTCACACGCAGGAAAGGAGGAGGACCTCAAACAATGATGTGCAAGGCTTTATATAAACATTTTAAATTCCCTGCCCTGGAGCTCAAGACCACCCCTCCATACATCATACGTACATCACAGAAGGGCTGTAACCCAAGACCACCCCCCACAAACATCATACCTACACCACAGAAAAGGTGGTCTACAACAGAAATTTGAATGTTGTTGTTTTTCCTGTCTGCCAGGTTATTTGATAATGCCTTATCTAATTGCCTTTCCTGGTAGTCTGGCCATTCCTTTAAGATGGTGATTACCCAATTCCTGAGACAATGGGAAAGCTCCCTGACCCTTTGCAGAGAAAACATTTGGTCAGTTTGGGAGTCAAAATGGTTTCAGGTCAGTCTTCCTGTGCTGATCTATGTACGTGCTTGGTTGGTACATTTATGAACATTTATTATATGTAAAGGTAAAGGGACCCCTGACCATTAGGTCCAGTCGTGGCTGTCTCTGGGGTTGCGGCGCTCATCTCGCTTTACTGGCCAAGGGAGCTGGCATACAGCTTCTGGGTCATGTGGCCAGCATGACTAAGCCGCTTCTGGTGAACCAGAGCAGTGCACGGAAACTCCGTTTACCTTCCCGCCGGAGCGGTGCCTATTTATCTACTTGTACTGGCGTGCTTTCGAACTGCTAGATTGGCAGGAGTTGGGACCAAGCAACAGGAGTTCATCCCATTGTGGGGACTTGCTGACCTTCTGATCGGCAAGTCCTAGGCTCTGTGGTTTAACCCACAGCACCACCTGCTTAAATTTTATTATTACAATGTTGAAAACCAGATATCGCCTAGCCATGGTAGCCATGTGGTGCCCTTCAAATATCATTCAGCTTCAACTCCCATTGTGCCTGACCGTTGGTCATGCTGCCTGGAGAGGATGGGAGCTGGAGTCCAGCCATGGTTGGAGAGCACCAGGTTGGCTACCCCAGACAGTTGGGGGACCCATGTTTAGTTCACAGAATTGTAGAGCTGGAAGAGACTCCAAGGATCATCTAGTCCAACTCCTTGCAATTCAGAGAACACAGCTAAATAATTCCCGACAAATGGCCATCCAATCTCTGTTTAAAAGCCTCCAATGAAGGGGAGTCCGCCATATGCAATTCTTTTCACCAGTGACACCCTTAAAGCACAGCTAGGTAAAGCAACATCTCCCCCTGCTGGCAGTAAAGGGGGAAACTACACTCAAATGCTCTCCGTTTACATAAACAGAAACGTGCAAAGCTGCAGAGATCGCAGAGCAATGTGGTTGGTTTGCCTCTGTGTTTTCCAATGGTGTGAATCACTGTGGATTTCGATGTTCATCGCAAGTGGGGGGGGGGGAGTCACTGCGCCCAAGGGGCCTCCTGCATTATTAGTGCCCCCATTAGTTTTAATTTAGTCCTGATTAATTTCATATGTGAACTCAAGCATTATTATTTTTCCCTCAGTGGGGTAGGAAGACAAGAAGGAACATGTTGAGAATTAGCAAAGGAGGGATTATGAGCCAAGATCAAAGCATAGCTGCAGCTACCTAGCAAGGAAAGCACTCAGTTGTGCCAAATGTCCCATAGCTGGGAACCAAGAGGCATTAAAGATTTCTGAGTATGTTTTGAAAGCTGGGCAAAAATAGTACTTTCATTCCAGAGTGGAGCGTGACTTATCCATTCCAAGTCATCATTTGTTTCATGTAGTCAACACCAGTGGCGTAGCGTGGGGGGTGCAGGGGGGGCCGGCCGCACCGGGCGCAACATTTGGGGGTTAGGGTTAGGGGGCGTAAATCCATGGGTTAGGGGGCACAAATTACTTGCCTTGCCCCGGGTGCTGAAACCCACGCTACGCCACTGGTCAACACGCATCCTTTACTTTCTTGTGGTGGGAAGCCCAGACAGTGTCCTTCAGAGTACAGTCATACCTTGGTTTTCAAACAGCTTAGTTCTCAAACGTTTTGGCTCCTGAATGCCACAAACCCCGAAGTGACTGTTCCGGTTTGTGAACTATTTTTGGAAGCTGAACGTCCAACGGGGCTTCCACGGCTTCCGATTGGCTACAGGAGCTTCCTGCAGCCAATCAGAAGTCACGCTTTGGTTTCCGAACATTTTGGAAGTCGAACGGACAGAGAATCTGTCAATTTTCGTTTTTCTCCATTTTTAATTTCCCAGTCTTAAATCCAGGTCTTCACATTTCCACACCTAATGCACAAAATTCTCCTAATGCACACAATTTTCTATTTTGCCAGATATACACATATTGGTGAAATTTCTCCTAATTGAATGCATTGTGTATGTTGTTATAATATATAACATAATGCACAAGGTATGTTATTTTCACTAATGTGTTCATTTTTGTGCACATTAACTTACCCGGTGAAATGCATTTCGAGAAGTGCAAATTTTGAAGATTGGTGTATTTCAGTTCTCGTATTGTTCCTGAAAGGGGTGGATTAAGTAAATTCCCCTTGAAATGGCGACTGAATGGAATCTCTCTCCCCAGCTGTTATGTACTGAGTTGAATAGGATCCAAACTGCAGCAGTCTGATTGGTCCTAGAACAATAGGATCCAAATTGCAGCAGTCTGATTGGTCCTAGAACAATAGGATTCAGAATGCAGCAGTCTGATTGGTCATTGAACAATGCAGCAGTATGATTGGTTGGCAGGAACCAACCAATCATGCTCCAGATATAAGTGAATCCACAACCTGATTGGCTTACAGTAGAATTCCAGAATTAGCCAATCATGTGCAGCCCATTGTGTAAATAATGTATATAAAGCAGATACTTTGAGGGGACATTCATTCATTCCTCCTCACCACTATGAGCTGAATAAAGAGCATGAAATCACTTTGCGACTCTGAGTATATTTCACCAACCTTAGCAGGCAGTCAGTGCACATTATTTATTCCACTAAAAAAAACCCCATGATTGCCATACCCAGAGCCAAGTGAGTGTGTGTGTGCGTGCACACCCCAATAATTATATGGTTACATCTGGCTTTGGCTAGTGCACATCAGATTTCTAATTTAAAGCACAGCTCTCATAAGCCTGAAGTCTGCTGACCCCTGGCTTAATGCATACAAGCAACAAATTGCACTCCCTGACATCTACGTACATCATTTATAAGACCTTCCTCCCCCCACACACACAGTGACAGAGATTTTGCTAGCATCGCAATAATACACAGTAAGAATAATTGCTCGTGTCAGAACACCTCGATTTATTCTTTGTGGCCACCATGTTCTGTTCTGTTCTGCACTTTCATAATTCCTCATTCATATATATATATATATGAATGATCTAAATCAATTTAGGGTATGTATCTACTTTGTAGTAGGGAACACTCATCCCTCCTATTTAGTATATACCCGTTTGATATTTCTCCTTCGTGGAAGCAAGGAAAGGTTGAATCACGTTTGCCAAGCCACTCACCGAAGCAAAAGGATTTCTTGTCTTACCAAGCTGCTTAGACTTCATTCTCTGGGCAATTGTTGCATCTGTGGGGTCCTTACAAAATGTACAACCTAAAACTGATAAGGCAGGAATAGAAAAACATATGAAAGCAAATGCAGCAGGAATTTGGGGGGGGCATCAGACACATCATTAGTCCCAAGACCCTTAGGTGGTCCTAAGTTGTTCAGAAAGCTGCACTAACTTCAGCACCACAGGGAAAGCCTCAGGTAGAGAGTATTAGAGTGGTCCTGTTGTGAGGTCACCAGCCCATGAAGCATCCCTGTCCAGGAAAGGGCACAGTTTGTCCCATTATCAACCCAAGCTGATAATAGGTGTTCCTTTCCACAGAGGTCACCTGAGCCTCTGGTGACAAAGGTGGCTCTGAGAGCATCCCCCAAACTACAGTGGTACCTCGGGTTAAGTACTTAATTCGTTCTGGAGGTCTGTTCTTAACCTGAAACTGTTCTTAACCTGAAGCGCCACTTTAGCTAATGGTGTCTCCCGCTGTCGGCGCGCCGCTGGAGCACGATTTCTGTTCTCATCCTGAAGCAAAGTTCTTAACCTGAGGCAATATTTCTGGGTTAGCGGAGTCTGTAACCTGAAGCGTATGTAACCTGAAGCGTATGTAACCCGAGGTACCACTGTACAGTGGTGCCTCGCAAGACGAAAAGAATCCGTTCCGCGAGTCTCTTTCCGTCTTGCGGTTTTTTTCGTCTTGCGAAGCAAGCCCATTAGCGGATTAGCGCTATTAGCGCTATTAGCGGTTTAGCGGCTATTAGCGGCTATTAAAGGCTTAAGGGATTAGCTGCTAAAAGGCTATTAGCGGCTATTAAAGGCTTAAGGGATTAGCGGATTAGCTGTTAAAAGGCTATTAGCGGCTTAGATCAGCTGATAAGCGGCTTAGATCAGCTGATAAGCGGCTTAGATCAGCTGTCAAGCGGCTTAGCTAACAGCTGTTAAGCGGTTTAGGGGCTTGGGTAAAAGGGGGGGGGGGAGGGAAAAAAACACCCAGGAATCGCAAGACATTTTCGTCTTGCGAAGCAAGCCCATAGCAAATTCGTTTTGCGAAGCACCTCCAAAACGGAAAACCCTTTCGTCTAGCGGGTTTTCCGTCTTGCGAGGCATTCTTCTTGCGGGGCACCACTGTACAAGCTTGTTCCTGCAGAGGAAGTGTGACGCTGCCCAGAACCGTTGAACTCCCCAACTTCCAGACCTGGGAACCACTCACCTACAGAATCTCCATTTTACCAAGATTCAGTTTGTTAGCCTTCATCCATAAGAACACAAGATGGCTCACCTAGTTCGGCCTACCTTTCTCACAGTGGCCAACAAGAGGCCTGTGGCAAACTCACAAGCAAGATTCAAGCACATGAGCACGATCCACTCCTGTAGTTTCCGGCAGCCGGTGTCCAGAAACATTGCTTGCCTCCACCACTGCGTCCAGGAAAAGGCTTAAGCCAGTCTCACAGTCTCTCCTGATTCAGACGTTACTGAGAAATAGAGCTGGGTGTCAACAGCATGTCAACAGCAGGAGTGCCAGCTTGGCCCTGGGTACCTAGGGCCGTGGGTGCCACGCAGCGCGCATGGCCCTGACACCGAAATCTGTGGGGAATTTTGTGGGTGCTCGGGCACCCATTGCCCCAGGAAGTTGGCTCCTATGGCCCCAAATCTCCTTTTGAAATGTTGAACAGGTTTCGATTCTCCTGGTTTACCTGCAAATCACATATCACACTGAGTGGAAGAAAAATATTCTCGGCTTGCAAATTGATAGAGATAAGCATCAACAATATGTTTGCAATCTCAACGAGCCGTGTGGAGAATCAGTCCCCAGACCCCCATTAGACTTCTGAATATAATTCTCAAGGTGTTGCAGTGTTTGTAAATGAAAGAACATCCAGCTCTCTCTCAGGCGCAAGTATAAAGGTACCCCTGCCCGTACGGGCCAGTCTTGACAGACTCTAGGGTTGTGCGCCCATCTCACTCAAAGAGGCCGGGGGCCAGCGCTGTCCGAAGACACTTCCGGGTCACGTGGCCAGCGTGACATCACTGCTCTGGTGAGCCAGAGCCACACACGGAAACGCCGTTTACCTTCCCGCTAGTAAGCGGTCCCTATTTATCTACTTGCACCCAGGGGTGCAACTGCTAGGTTGGCAGGCGCTGGGACCGAACAACGGGAGCGCACCCCGCCACGGGGATTCGAACCGCCGACCTCTTGATCAGCAAGCCCTAGGCGCTGAGGCTTTAACCCACAGCGCCACCCGCGTCCCAGGTCAGGCGCAAGTATAGTTATGGGTGAATAGCTTACTTACTGAGGCCACACCTGCAACATACATTTAAAGCACTTTTGTCCTACTTTAACAGTCATGGCTTCCCACAAAGAATCCTGGGCAGTACGGTTCATTAAGGGTGCTGAGGAGGTCTCCTGTAAACTCTCAGCACTCTTGACAAACTACAGTTCCCAGAATTCTTTGCAGGGAAGCCATGACAGCCATGAAATGTATGATGCAGATGTGGTCCAAGTGAAAACAGATTGGTGGTCGTGCAATCACTCAGCAAGGCAGTTGTTTGAGTGCTCAGGGTAGGCTAGCCATCTGTGCCATCCTCCTGACAAGTGGGCAAAAGGGTCAGTGTTGTGCAGTGGTTAGAGCAGAAGCATTTCGGCCTTCTCGGTAGTGGCACCTGCCCTGTGGAACGCCCTCCCAGCAGATGTCATGGCAATAAACAACTATTTTACTTTTAAAAGACAACTGAAGGCGGCCCTGTTTAGGGAAGTTTTTTATGTCTGATGCTGTGTTGTTTTTAATATACAGTTGGAAGCCGCTCAGAGTGGCTGGGGAAACCCAGCCAGATGGGCAGGATATTATTATTATTATTATTATTATTATTATTATTATTAGCAACAGCAAGGTCACCCCTTTCTAGATTTTGAAACTTTTCCTTCATATAATAGTCTTTGGGAACAACAAACCCTTTGTTACTGCATTGAGTTGTTGCAGAAGTAGTGTACCAGATGACCTAGCACAATTTTGGAAAGTCGAAAGAGGAGTTATAAATGGAGTCCACAGCTGTGAAAAATTCTCCCTTTCATTCTGATGAAGCATCAGTTGGGATGCAGCCCAGGAGATCTTGATATAATAATTTGAAGTGCTTGGAGAATTTGATGTCACTGTTACACTCTCATATATATATATATTTAATCTGTATGTTCATTTGACACTCAATCTTGTTTAGTATACCTGAAGGTCACTTGCAGGATTATAGAGTTGAAAGGAGATCTTATAGTCTAACCCTCCAGCTGAATGTAGGATGCAACTTTAGCATATGCCCAACTTCTACCTAAATGCCTGTTTAGGTCGGAGAGCACTGCCCAAGGCAGTATGTTCCACTGTTTAAAAAGCTGCTCCAATGTCCTTGCAATTTCCACCCATTAGTTTGAGACCTCTGGAACCACAGGAGAACAAGCCTGACAGGCCCTTCAGGTATTTCAAGACACATGAACCCTCAAAGCCACTGTAGTCCACTCCTTACAGCATTGGGACCAACACGGTAGAAACACAATGTTGAAATCTCTATGTAGCCATAGATTTGGGTGGTTTGCGGCCTGTTGCGACCCCTCAATTCAATCTCCCTCAAAGGGCTGCTGTATGAATAAAATGGCATGATGAAGGCCCTGCATGAAGGCAGAAGAAGAGACAATGAAAACCCCGGCTTTTGGTCTCTGCCTGCATTTCTCAGCCATACCACACTGCCTTTGTGGTCCGTAACAAAGAAAGGGCACTGGACTTCCCAACCATGAAATGCAGCGGCTGTTTTGATCAGGAGGAGGGATGCCCAGAGCTGTGCCTTGGAACTCCTACAAAGCAGGAGCAGCAGTGAAGAAAGGTGCCGCCACACATCTGGCACCACTGTTGCACACCTGTGCAATGCAGAGACAGGGCAAAGGTCCAGGGTTGTAAAGACTGCGGAGAGAATAATTGGGTGCACTCTTCCCACCTTGGATCAAATCTATGCTTGCAGGTGTCATAAGAAAGCTGCAGAGATAGTGCGCACCCCAGAAATGATCTCTTTCAGCTTCTGCCTTCTGGAAGAAGGTAGGTAAAGGTAAAGGGACCCCTGACCATTAGGTCCAGTCGTGACCGACTCTGCGGTTGCGGCGCTCATCTCACTTTATTGGCTGAGGGAGCCGGCTATAGCTTCCGGGTCATGTGGCCAGCATGACTAAGCCACTTCTGGCGAACCAGAGCAGCGCACAGAAACGCCGTTTACCTTCCCGCCGGAGTGGTACCTATTTATCTACTTGCACTTTGAGGTGCTTTCGAACTGCTAGGTTGGCAGGAGCAGGGACTGAACAACGGGAGCTCACCCTGTCACGGAAATTCGAACCGCTGACCTTCTGATCGGCAAGTCCTAGGCTCTGTGGTTTAACCCACAGCGCCACCTGCGTCCCATCTGGAAGAAGGCACAGGGTTATAAAGACTAGGACTAGCCACCTGAGAAACAGTTTCTATCCAAATGTGATTTGGGTTTTAAGCGCAGTGTAAGGTAGTCTCTATGGGAGTATATTGCATTTAATTTTGGGGTATCAGAGTTTTTAGGGGGTTAACCAGGCTGGGATAGCTGGGATAGCAGGCTTGTTGGTTTTTGAATGTCTGATGTAGATTTTTTTCAATTTCGTTGTTCTGCATGGGACAATGACAATAAAGATTATTGTATTGTATGGTCACAACTCTGCCTGTGCGCTGGCAAGAGTGATCGATTGGCTTTGTTGGTGCTCATGCCCAGGCCCAAGTTGCTGTACTGTGTCCCTACCCCGGGCATAGTAAGCAGCAGTGATGCCCAAGCCAGCAGACCAGTTGCATAGCAGGGGCGCCATCACACCCTCAGGTTTGTGGGTGCCCACCACCACAACACAGACATGCGACATCACACACACACCTGCATGCAGTGTGTGTGACGGCACACGTGCACCTTTTGGTGGGTGATGGCAGCAGTGAAGACTCTTCTTCCTCCAATCTGCAGCCAGTGAGGTACCCTTTTCCGTGGGGGGGGGGGTTTCAGCCCCTGCCTCCACATCCAAGCCCCCCCCCCTGAAAAGGATACCTCTCTTGCTGGCTGTGCAGAGGATGGAGCTGAACTGCTCTCTCAGAGCCAGCCCCCCTGCTGGCTTTTTTCATGGACTTTGTGGGTGCCAAGCCCCCACAATTATATTTTTGCGGGTACCCAAGCACCCACGGCCCCCTGGAGTTGGTGCCAATGTTGCACAGCATTGCCCGTTCCAGCCAGCCACTCCCCATTAGGAGACATTGAAGATAGTCACCATCTTAAGTCTTAAACCATCTTTCAGCTGCTTCGAGAATGAGGTGGAGAAAACCCTAAAGTACACTGTCCCTGAGCTCTAGTGAAAAGGAGGGGTGGGGGCAGGGCTCCCCCTCACCCTTCAATATACAGTGGTACTTCAGGTTAAGAACTTAATTCGTTCCGGAGGTCCGTTCTTAACCTGAAACCATTCTTAATCTGAGGTAGCACTTTAGATAATGGGCCTCCTGCTGCTGCCACACCGCCACCACGCAATTTCTGTTCTCATCCTGAAGCAAAGTTCTTAACCCGAGGTACTATTTTTGGGTTAGCGGAGTCTGTAACCTGAAGCGTCTGTAACCTGAAGCGCCTGTAACCTGAGGTACCACCGTATAGCTCATCTGGGGTTGCCTGCCATTCCTCATGCCGCAGTCTGTCTCCTTGACCATAGGGAGCCAACTCCATAGGGCTGTGGGGGCTTTGACCCCCCCCCAATAAAATATTTGAGGGGGCTGGGCCCCCACAAAGTTGATGGCCATTCCCATTCAAATGGTGTGTGTGTGCACTTCGTCATGTGATCGATTATGCAGGCTAGGCCCCCACAATATTTTATTCAAGGGAAGTAATAGTGCCACTGTATTCTGCTCTGGTCAGACCTCACCTGGAGTACTGTGTCCAGTTCTGGGCACCACAGTTCAAGAAGGACACTGACAAACTGGAACGTGTCCAGAGGAGCGCAACCAAAATGGTCAAAGGCCTGGAAACGATGCCTTATGAGGAAAGGCTAAGGGAGCTGGGCATGTTTAGCCTGGAGAAGAAGAGGTTAAGGGGTGATATGATAGCCATGTTCAAATATATAAAAGGATGTCACATAGAGGAGGGAGAAAGGTTGTTTTCTGCTGCTCCAGAGAAGCGGACACGGAGCAATGGATCCAAACTACAAGAAAGAAGATTCCACCTAAACATTAGGAAGAACTTCCTGACAGTAAGAGCTGTTCGACAGTGGAATTGGCTGCCAAGGAGTGTGGTGGAGTCTCCTTCTTTGGAGGTCTTTAAGCAGAGGCTTGACAACCATATGTCAGGAGTGCTCTGATGGTGTTTCCTGCTTGGCAGGGGGTTGGACTCGATGGCCCTTCCAACTCTATGATTCTATTCTATGATTCTATGAAGTTGGCACCCCTTCCCTTGACATCTGATGGGAGGGTGTCCAACTGGGAGGCATGCGGGTGGGGGTAGGGAGAGAGTTCTGGATATATATCAATTCAGGATTTGCATAATGGTCCTAGAATGATGTTGGTGAAGCAAGCTAGAGTCAAATGATAAATTATCTTATAATCTTAGTTCATCCCCAATTCCTCTGAGGAGCCAGAAGCCTTGCTTAGCCGCTAAATGCCCTTGAAAAACAGAAGGCAACAAATCAATCATTTGTCAGGCCAAACAATGGTTTTTATTTCATTTTCTCCGTGACATTTCAGCCATCAAAAAAATAAACTCTAACACATATGGATGGAAGACTTTCTACAAGTGTTACTAAGTGGGAATTTCTCTTTCGACTCCAGGATTTTGATTGGAGCATCATTTTTTTTTTAATTAATTATCCAATAAGTTAGGAAGAAGCATGGGGGAGAGAGCTGGGGTGTTAAAGTGCTTTTCATTTCTGAGCTGGGATGAGGTCGTCAATACACTGGCCTTTCTCAAGGCGTTTCTCCATTTCGATCAGGAGCTTCACCCCATCAACCACCATCTGTACCAGCTCCACCTCAGAGAACCCGAGGCGGTCAGCGTTGGAGACATCAAACACGCCTCCCACCGCAGCCGTGTCAACTCCACCTGAGGAAAACCAAAAAGGAAAAGGGGGATCAAATCGAGAGGCCATGAATTCTGCATAAAACCCAAGTTGGCCTTGCAGATAATAGCAATTTATTATTTGTACCCCGCGCCCATCTGACCGGCTTGTCCCAGCCACGCTGGGTGGCTTCCAACATTCTGTATTTTTCCATGTATAAGAGCCCAAAATTAATAAATAAACAATTTCAACATTCCGTGTGTAAGAGGACCCCCAATTTTAAACTAAAAAAAAAGGGGGGGGAATATAGTCGGACACGACTTAACGACTAAACAAACATATAGTCTTATACATGGGAAAATACAGTATATAAAAAGATAATAAAACTTTAAATAGATTCCCTAGTTCCTCATCTCCTTGACCAATTCCTAGGGACTGTGGGAGCTCTGGCCCCCACAATAAAATATTTGAGGGGCGCTGGGCCCCCACAAAGTTGATGGGCGTTCCCATTCAAATGATGTGTGTGCACTTCATCATGCGATTGATTATGCAGGGCAGGGCTTACCTGGGCCCCCACAGTATTTTATTCAAGTTGGCACAACTGCCCTTGACATCTGATGAGAGGGTGCTCAACGGGGGCAGGTGCCACTACCGGGAAGACCCTGTTGCCTGGTTCCCTGTAGCTTCGCTTCCCACAATGTGGGGGCCGCTAAAAGGCGCACAGAGCTGGACCCACCACTCCCCAGGCTCCAGTTCCTTCAGCCTTTTCTCACACGGTTTCTTTCCCATATGGCTGGCAGCCATTTTTGTTTCCCTCCTTTGTTACTGATCCAGCAAGGAGGAGTGAAGTCAATGAAACATCAAAATCCTTGTATTGATTTATAAAGCCCTGAACAACTTGGGTCCAGGGTAGTTTAGGGAGCACCTGAACCGTAATATCCAGCTCGGTCTCCCGAAACAGTCTGCAGGAGCCTTGCTGCCAATCTCCTGAGCTGGCGAGATTTCTCTGACAGCAACAAGAAACTGAGTCTTTAGTGTCACTGCTCCGCCCCTGTGGAGTTTTTCCGAAAGAGATTCAGCAGGTGCCTTCTAATCGCACCTTCGAACACCTTCTGCAAATGTTTGCACGCTGCCAAAATTATGCCAACAATTAAGAAAATATCCTTCTGTAACTGCCGAACTCTGATTTAAATATTTTATATTGTTTCTACTGTATGGGATAATTGTTGTCAGCTGCTCTGAGATATTTATGAATTGTGGGATATATATACAGTGGTACCTCAGGTTAAGAACTTAATTCGTTCCGGAGGTCCGCTCTTAACCTGGAACTGTTCTTAACCTGAAGACCACTTTAGCTAATGAGGCCTCCCGCTGCCGCTGCGCGATTTCTGTTCTTATCCTGAAGCAAAGTTCTTAACCCGAGGTTCTATTTCTGGGTTAGCGGAGTCTGTAACTTGAAGCGTATGTAACCCGAGGTACCACTGTCTATATATATATATATATATATATTCCTAAATAAGCATGGCACTCCCTTTTCCCAACAGTCTCTCCAGAAAGAAACCATCGTCAATGGTGATGAATGACAGGGAGACGCCAACGAGAATTGATAGATGATCTCTAACCTCTTTCTCCTAATAAAAGTCAGGATCCTCAGTAATGGTTGTTTTAGTACCATAACCAGGCCTGAAGCCAGACAGAAATGGGTCTGTTTTTAACTTTTTAATATTCTTTTCGTTATATGTTTTTATGTGTTGTTGTAAACCACTTTGATATTTTTATATATTAGCAGCATATAAAGGATAGCCTGAAGGGATGAAAGACGTTCCCCACAGCCAGGCTAGTACAATAAAGCAAACAATGGGATCCAAATTCATGACTTATTTTATTGCACCGGAGGTATTGCTGTGTTATTTCTAATTATTTTGACTTATGAGGCTGGCTTTGGGGTGGTCCTTCAAATAAGGAGATATAAATTCCGAAACACGAGTAGCATGCTGCGGCTCTAAGAAATTTAGGAATACAGAGTCCCTCTATGCCAGGCATGGCCAAACTTGGCCCTCCAGATGTTTTGGGACTACAACTCCCATCATCCCTGACCACTGGTCCTGTTATCTAGCAGGCTTCAGCTTGCAGGCAACTCTCCGCAAGCCACAGGAGCCCAGCGCCGGGCTCCCGCGCCTTGCGGAGAGCTACCCAAGCCCCGGCGGGGCTTCGGGATAAGAGGCAGCTCTGCGCAAGCCGGGGGAGCCCTCCCATGGCTTGCGCACAGCTACCGGAAGCACTGGCGCGACTGCTCAACGCGCCGGAGCTTCAGGATAAGAGACAGCTCTGCGCAAGCCAGGGGAGGGCTCCCGCAGCTTGCGCACAGCTACCCGAAGCCCCGGCGCAACTGCTCAGCGCGCCCAGGCTTCGGGGTGCAGGCAGCTCGGCGCAAGCCGGGGGAGGGACTCCTGCAGGCTCCCAGGGCTTGCGGATAGCTTCCTGAAGCCTGGAGAGGGAGAGGGGTCACTGCGCACCGACCCCTCTCGCTCTCCAGGCTTCAGTGAAAGCCTGCATTCGCCCCATAGGATGCACACACATTTCCCCTTCATTTTTGGAGGGGGAAAAGTGCGTCCTATAGGGCGAAAAATACGGTAGATAAATAGGTACCGCTCCAGCGGGAAGGTAAACGGTATTTCTGTGTGCTGCTCTGGATCGCCAGAAGCGGCTCAGTCATGCTGGCCACATGACCCGGAAGCTGTACGCCGGCTCCCTCGGCCAATAAAGCGAGATGAGCCCTGCAACCCGAGTGTTGGTCACAACTGGACCTAATGGTCAGGGGTCCCCTTTACCTTTTTACTGAGTGTTATAATTGGGCTATTATTGGGAAATAGTGGGAAACTAATAAAATTTATTTGTGGGAGGCAACTAATAGAAAGCTTTGTCTTCTCCCAATGTTTGTGCTGAAGAACACCACTCCTTTTTGGCACCTGGTGAAAAAGTGTCCGCTGCCCTGACCGGTTTCCCTTATGGTTGTTAACACTGGATCACAGACTGAATGGAGGTGACCCAGTCCAGGGCTGTCGGTGGGGCAGGTGCCAACAGTGGGCTGCCTGCTTGCATCCGAGAGGGAAGAGCTGAGGGCCTTCTTGGTAGTGGCACCCACCCTGTGGAATGCCCTCCCATCAGATGTCAAGGAAATAAACACCTATCTGATTTTCAGAAGACACCTGTACAGGGAGGTTAGAAATGTTTGAGGGCTTTTTTGTGTTTTAATATTTTGTTGGAAGCCACCCAGAGTGGCTGAAGCAACACGGTCAGATGGGTGGCATGTAAATAAAGTTATTGTCATCACCTTATCTTCCCCCGTATGTTTAATCAGGGCTCTCCCACCCTCAAAAAAAACCCTGCACATGATTCCCCAGCTCCAACTGCATGAAGTGGGTTCAGTGCTTTGACCAGTGTCTGGCTGCCCTCAGGGTTATATCAGGGCCGTTCCAAAGTGCTGGATCCGGCCACCAAATCAAGAGAATGGCCATGTGCAGCCCTAATTTTCAATGTTCGTTTTTTAAAAATGCCTGCTGTGATCATTTCGCATATTTTGATGGCTTGGTCTGCGGGAGAGCCGGAGTACCACTTGCTCTTGCCAAAACAGCATGGAGTAAATTTGATATAAAGCCCCAAGTCCAGGCTTTGGGTTCCTCACCTGTGCCCCGTTTCTGCAGCCTCAGCTTCTTGAGGATGTCACCAAATTTCTCGTGCTTGCCAAGGTGGGGTAGCTTAATGTGCACTCCGGCACGGAGACCTGTCCCGAGGTTGGATGGACAGGTCAAGATGTAGCCCAGGTGAGGGTTCCACATGAATTCGTAGTTTTTGGATTTGAAGAGGTTTTCAATCTAGGTGGGGGGAAAGACAGGCCATTATGAAGAAATCCCTTCCTCTCCCAAGATTAAGGAGCTACAAGGCCCCTTCGTGGCTATAATTGCAGAGTGGTAGAAGTCCGTCAGCTGCAGCTGTGTTGGGCTAGGGACCTGAGAGACCAGGGTTCAAATCTTCACTCAGCCAGGAAGCCAGCCACAGCCTCTCAGCCTGACCTAATGAGCTGTGCAGTTGCGATGATAAAAGGGAGATGAAACCAGGAGCTTATGCAGTGGCTGGGCCCAAGCTCACCCAGTGAGCTTTGTGACTAAGTGGGGACTTGAACCCTGGTCTCCTAGCACTCTAACCACTATACCACATGGCCTCACAGCCTAGAGGCTTAATGCAGCCCTTCAGGAGTATGTCCTCAAAAGGCAAAAAAAATGCCTCTTGCCTGCCAGGATGAAGAGGTAGAAGAGCATGAAAACTTCTGGCTTTGAGACTGCAAACTGCACCTGTTTCGCTGCCAACTTTTGCAGCTGGCTCCATCCACCACAAGCGTGTGGCCCCTGGAAGGTGGATTGTGAAGGGAAGTGGCCCTCAGGCTGAGACAGGTTCCCCACTCAATATGTAGCTACTGCCTCACACTCGACTGACTCTTTTCTTAGAGGCAGTGACCAAATACCCAGATGATTAATGCAAGATTTGGAAACACAGAAGAGAAGCCTGCCCTCTTACCCCTTTCAGAGGGGTACACCTTAGGAACAGATTACAAAAGCCTACCACTATGGATGTGCCTCTTAGAGCATCTATTTGAGCCTATCAGGTTGCTGCGTACATGCAGGAAATCTCAAAGAGCACTGTGTTTCCATCTGTAGAGGACAACAGCTTTAAGCATGCAAGTGTTCCAGCGTTCCAGCACTCTCCAGAAATTTCAGAGACAGGCCTTCCCCCTAGGAGCACATGGCCAAGGTCAATTGCCTGAGACCTCTCATTCCTCCGGATACAAAGGTAGGAAGCACTCAAGCGCAGGCACAGGGGCTCTGTTGCCAGGACGCAGCTGCATTCTCTTCTCACTGCGCCACCACCTCTGCCTGAACTGGGAATTTGCAAAGCCACACTCTGCTGCATTGAGTTTAGAGCCGACACTTAGGTCAGCACTTTTGAGCTCTGCAGAGAAGGTTGCACCACATCAAAACACAAACACACACACACACACAGGGAGGGAGGGAGGGAGGGAAAAGACTTCCACTTGCTTCGACACACACTTATATTTACCTGCGTTAGCCCAGTACAGAAGCGGGTGAAAACTTCCTTCATATTTCCACCTTTCTGCATAGAAATAACTCTAAGGTGATCTTCCTCGTTGATCCACACAAGGAATGTCTTGTTGTCGTTGTGCCTGAAAAAACACAAGACAGGGACGGCATTGAGAGCTGTTCCTTTAACCTTTCCTCGAGCCATAGATCTAAGTTAAGCTAGCCACATTTTTAAACCTTGCTCCGTCTGCAGTTGTAGCTTTCAAGATATCTTCCACAGACGCTTTCTGTGCCCACGGTGACTTTGCAGAAGCCCACCCCCCTTTTAGATGGCCATCAAAACTACCCCAGGGTGTTTTGAGCTTTCTGCCTTCAACCAAATGTTATGCACACCGCAGATCGACTGTTTTAGCTTTCAGCTGAACAAGAAAACCTTGAAAATGTAGGGATCCATCTGGTAAAGACTTTTGGGTTTCTAAACCAGCGACAAATCAGGGTCGTGCAATGGGTAACACAATGCACTCACAACCTGGCGATCTGCATTCGGATCCCAAGTAGGGGGCCCTGGCAAATCGCCATTTCTCAGCCTATTCTCAGCCTATTCGGTTTGTTGCAAGGATAAAATGGGATTGGACCGAGATCCTGAGTCTGATCCCATTGGCAGGTGGATCCCACAACTGGAATTCTGCTAACTTATCATTCCCACCAGTAGAAGACTGTGGGGTGAAGCAACTATCAAGATCTCCCCTTGTCCCTAGAGTTTATTGTGTCCCCCCACCAAAAAAAAACCCTGCTCTAGAGATTTGGGGGCAGAGCATGAGCTGCAGTGCAGTGAGGTAAATTAGTGGAAATTCTGCCAATAGGAACATCTACTGGATCTTAGTCCCATCCATGAATGGAAGCCTAGTTAGGATCCAATCTATGAGGCATTAGGCTTTGAAGGTGCCTTGCAAATAAACTCCTCAATGATAATTTTCTTTACCTTTCTTCTTAATTTATTTTTTCACTCTTAATATTTTTATCTCTAATTTCCCCTCCACTTTGTTTTTGCTGCTACTTTGTTTCTTTGTGTTGTTGTTTTGTTATTGTCTACTCAGTGTTTAAGGGACGCGGGTGGCGCTGTGGTCTAAACCACAGAGCCTAGGACTTGCCAATCAGAAGGTCGGCGGTTTGAATCCCCGCGACGGGGTGAGCTCCCGTTGCTCGGTCCCTGCTCCTGCCAACCTAGCAGTTCGAAAGCACCTCAAAGTGCAAGTAGATAAATAGGTAGCACTCTGGCAGGAAGGTAAACGGCGTTTCCATGCGCTGCTCTGGTTCGCCAGAAGCGGCTTAGTCATGCTGGCCACATGACCCAGAAGCTGTACGCCGGCTCGCTCGGCCAATAAAGCGAAATGAGCACCGCAACCCCAGAGTCGGTCACGACTGGACCTAATGGTCAGGAATCCCTTTACCTTTACTCAGTGTTTATGAGGGGTTTTGCATACAGATGAAGGCGAGGGAAGCTTGGTGAAGGACTCTGTGTGAGAGGCAGGATGGGAGAAGGAAAGGGAAGCTTGCAGGTGAGAGCTGGGAGGGTTCACCATTTTCGGTGTGGGACAAGTTAAGATCTACCTGTGAGAGAGGACTTTGCATTCTTCTCCGTCTCTCGTTTAGATCAGTTGGTTTTTTACTGCATTGTATTATGAAAGGTTGTAATAAAATCTTACTGAAAGATTTTCAGTGCCTGCAATAGTCAGTGGCATTCTGCTTTTGAAATCCTCAATTCCTAGCTCTGATCTTCGCTTTGGGACAAGTTCAGACTTCCAAATATTCTTGCCAAGACATGGCTGTGCCATTTAAAACTCTCATCCTCTTACGTATAACAACCCTAAATCATACTGGAGGGGGATGCCCACATCTACAATCCAGGCTCCTTGGAGAAGTGAGCTATGCTGGATTTATTTGCATAGCAGGGATTCATTCCCATCCCAGAACCGGCACTCCCTGGCGCATGACTTGGCTTGCTCCCAATACAAAATTCACACACTACAACTGAATATCAGGGCAATCTAGGGAACGCTTCACGTTGCCTTTATTCTTTGAGGCCAAGCTAAGATCCTGGAAGTGGATACCATTGCTTTGGGAACAGCTGCTCGATAATAGGTCGTGAAACTGTTTTATCAGAAGAGCAGTCGATCTCAACACCTCCCTTGGAATCAGCCTAATGGCTCCAAGTGAGTTTAGTTACAGAGTGGTGGCTAACCTGTGGCCCTCTAGAAGTTTCTAAAATTCCCACCAGCCCTGGTCAGCATGTCCAGTGGTCAGAGTTGTTATCCAAAACATCTGGGGGCACCAAAGGCTGCACCCTAAGGCCATTTTACACTGGAAGCAATTGCTTTTTAATCATGGCTCAAAAGGTCTTAATTCTCCTGTTTCCTGACCAGGGCTTGTTCCTCCTGTCTGTTGAAGACATGCAAGACCAGAATCTACCTACACATATTAGGTGCTGCCAGCCAAGTTAATATTGGCACCCCCCATTTCTTTCCTTCCGTCGTTTTTTTTAAGGGTTGCCTCTACTGGGTGTTACTCACCAGATGCCCCGGCCATCAGGCCAGTCGCGTGCCATTCCGGAGGCTAAGAGCAGAGGAGAGACCGGCTTGTCAAAGAGGAAGTGGTCATCAATGAGCTGCTGTTGTTCCGCATCCGTCATGTTTTTCAGAGCATAGTACCTCCCATTCAGGTCCCCTTCCAGGCTAGCCAAAGCTGGAAAAAGCAAGAGAGAGGATTGCAGAATTACTACTGGGGTTCTTTTGTTGTTGTTTTTTAAAAAAATGAATTAACACGTTGTTAAGTTGTGGGTGAACATATCAGACGATATAGCGATTCTTCAAACAGCTCTTGTTTATTCACAGGCCAGAACAGAACTGAACTGAAGGGTTCAGTCAGCCTGCTTATATAGAGCTCCAGTACAATGTAACTGTAACAACTTTCTGTAACTATCCAATCACTGGACGTCACTTTCGATCCCTTATTTGCATATGTGGACCTGAACTATCTACAGTATCCCCCTGCTGGCCCAGGGTGAGAACTTCAGTACATAACACACGTCACAATCTCTAAGGGAATTCAAACAACGTTCTTATTTCAATTATACAAGTGCGCATCATAAAGGAAGCTAGGACTCGAACCAATGGCTTCAATTTACAAAAAAAGAGATCCCAACTAAACATCAGGAAGAACTTTCTGATAGTAAGAGCTGTTTGATAGCGGAACAGTCTCCCTCGGGAGGCTGCAGACTCTCCTTCCTTGGAGGTTTTTAAGCAGAGGTTGGGTGGCCAATCATCACGGATGCTTTAGCCAAGATTCCTGCATTGCAGGGAGTTGGTCTAGATGACCCTTGGGTCCCAACGCTAAGATTTGATTCGTGTGGCTCCCCTCCCCCATCCTGCAAACTGCTGTTTGTCGAAGGTGCTGATCATTGTAGCTCCGCTAAACTGCAATTCCGAGGATTCTTTGGGTGAAGTCATGTGCTTCAAATGCATGCCACAGACATGACCTCAGCATATTAAGATGGCAGCAAATCCAAGCTTAGCATGGCAACTCAGGTGTGCTTATATATAATTTTTTAATTCTCCACCAGCTTAGCTGACAATTTCCCCAGGTAGTCAGGGATGGGGGAAGAGAGAAAAAAGGAATCTAAGCCCACTATTCTTGACCCTTTTGTTGCCCTATTAAGTTGTCGGATACCAAGGAGCAACGCATGCTTATCTGCGGCCAGGTATGCTTTTCCATACCTGGGAGGAGCTAAGGCTTATTATGCAAGCATGGGAAAGAACACAGAACTCCTCCAGCTTCCTGCCGCAGGTGTGGCTTGTCTGGCTGTGTGCTTGCCTTTATTGCACAATAAACTTCCTCTTCCACATTTCACCTTTTGGAGACAACAATGCAGTCCTTTTTTGTCTTTTAAAGAGGTGCTATGGAACAGAGGTGCCAGTTTCCTAAATGCTGCCAAGAACCTAAACTGGGGGGGGGGGCACACCCAGAGAGGATTCAGTCCCAAACGCCTTGTTTAACTAGAACTCGTATGTCATCTTATACAAGGCTTGAATGATTCATGCGTTTTGCATTCTTCCTCGTCCCACGTGATCAGGTTACGTTCAGGGCTAGAGTCTCTGCTCGCTGCTTTTTTTTTTGCAGCATGCAAATGCCAGAACCTTTTACCTTCCACGGACAGCTTCTCGATAGCACGCCTCTCTCCTCGGCTGCAATGAGGCGGCAGGCAGAAGCCACGGATGCTCCTACCAGTTCGGACACGTGAGCTCAGGACGTAGTTGGGATCCAGGTCGTCGCCACCCTGCAAGATACAGGAAGGAAAGTCTTAGAACCAACCCCGGCGCAACCGCAGGCGATTCATCAGGCTGTCCCGGCCAGCATTTAATGAGTGCAACCACCCGGGAATTAAAACACAAGTCATTCAGAGAAGCTTCTGCGCTGAAACTTTAATGGCCTGCCTCACAGCCATGCATTATAGATGGTGCAGATGCATTTCCCAGCCAGCAGATCACAAGTTCTCAGCTGCCACGATATATATATATATAGTTGGAAGGGACCTTGATGATCATTCTAGTCTAGGAATAAAGATGCAATTGTGGGAATCGAACCTGCAACCTTGGCGTTATCAGCACCATGCTCTAGCCAACTGAGCAATCCAGACGATGGTGCAGCCAGAACATTTCAAGCGCAGCCAGCATCTAGATCAGGGTTTCCCAAACTTGGGTCTCCAGCTGTTTGGGGACTGCAATTCCCATCATCCCCTACCACTGGGTCCTGCTAGCTAGGGATGATGGGAGCTGTAGTCCCACAACAGCTAGAAACCCCAG
The DNA here is from genome assembly GCF_965153285.1 of Podarcis tiliguerta. Lineage (NCBI taxonomy): Eukaryota > Metazoa > Chordata > Lepidosauria > Squamata > Lacertidae > Podarcis > Podarcis tiliguerta. The sequence continues at coordinate 120,778,158 of NC_139534.1, forward strand.
TTTGGGAAACCCTGATCTAAATTAAAAGCGCTGGTCCTAGAGTTCTGCAGAAAGCAGCATTTTGTCATCCACACGCAGAGAAGTGCAAAGTACTGTATTTTTTGCTCTATAAGACTCGCTTTTTCCCTCCTAAAAAGTAAGGGGAAATGTGTGTGCGTCTTATGGAGCGAATGCAGGCTGCGCAGCTATCCCAGAAGCCAGAACAGCAAGAGGGATCGCTGCTTTCACTGCGCAGTGATCCCTCTTGCTGTTCTGGCTTCTGAGATTCAGAATATTTTTTTTCTTGTTTTCCTCCTCCAAAAACTAGGTGCGTCTTATGGTCTGGTGCGTCTTATAGAGCGAAAAAATACGGTAATCCCTGAAGGGAAGAAGTCATAGTTACATGGCTCGTGTTTGTATTAAGACACAGGACTTTGGCCATAAAGGGCAGACTTGCTAAAGAGAATGCTCTTGGGATTACTATATTAATAAGGCAGTTTGCTGCTATTATTATTATTATTATTATTATTATTATTATGATGATGATAATACACAAGATCTCAGGGTGGTTCACATGATAAAATACAAGTTTCAGTTCCATCGTTGGATTTGTTGGCACACCAACTGACAGATATTCCAGGTTTTCAGATCTCTCCCAGCCCTACCTAGAGGTGCTGGGGATTCCACCTGGGCCTTCTGCATTCCAGGCAGGTGTCCTGCCCCTGCTCCACAGCCCTCCCGATTGTTGGATGCGGTCAAGGAGGGAAAGCGGCAAGATTCAGTTTGTCCGTGAGACCAGGCCAACTAGCAATCCTGAGAAGCAGCTACAATTTAAATTAAATAAGCTCTGGCCACATCAACACCATCCCTTCCAAGGAAATTCATCCCACTTCAACAGCCACAGTTCCCCCGCTGCAACCTCAAGAACCCTTGGAATTGCCATTTATTACTCACAGAGTAACAATTCCCAGCACCTTGAACAAACTTCAGTTCCCTGGATTTGTTGGGGAAAGCCCTGACTGTTGAAGTGGTATAAATTTATATATATATAAAGTGGTACATTTATATATGAAGTGGTACATTTATATTTTTATATACAGTGGTACCTCGGGTTACATACGCTTCAAGTTACAGATTCCTAATTGCTTCAGGTTAAGAACTTTGCTTCAGGATGAGAACAGAAATTGTGCTCCGGCGGCACGGCAGCAGCAGGAGGCCCCATTAGCTAAAGTGGTGCTTCAGGTTAAGAACAGTTTCAGGTTAAGTACAGACCTCCGGAACGAATTAAGTACTTAACCCGAGGTACCACTGTATATGGTGTGGATGGGACCATAGATTTAGTGTGCAGGTGTTTATGTGCACACACAGAACATTAAACAGGAAGGAAGTTACCTTCCAAACACACAGAAAGACTGCTTGCTGGTCAACTCCAGCCAGTAGCTCACTCAGGTTAGGACTTGGGGGCTGAGATCCCGGGCCCCACACAGCAGAATGAGACCCACAGAACAGCAAGTCAAGCCTACCGCATTCAGAAGTAACACAGCTTACCAGAGGGGGGCCCCATAAGCTCATTACATCTAAAAGTCCAAGATTACCTAATGGCACCACTAAAACCAACAGCCATCAACGTGATCTAGGGCTCATTCAATCCCAGTGTCCCTGGCTGTGTGAATGGATAGATCAGTGGTTCTCAGCATGTGTCGGGGAGGACAATCCAAGGACAATCTATTATATTTTGGGAATGATTCCTGATCATACGTAGCCACATTGTTTTATACTTCCTGGATGTCCTGTAACCATGTTATAAAATAGTTGTGTTCTATGCCATAAATCAAGCACTGCTAAGAGTTGTTCCTTTTCATTTTCCAACAACAACAACAAAATTGTGTGGCATGAGCAAATTTTTCTTCTGAAAGTGTGGCCCAGAGAAAAAAGTATGAGAACCACAGGTATAGACAGATCAGTTTTCTCAGCCACATGTAGCACTATCCGTTTTATGCAGACGATCAAAATATTGCTGGCTACTCTATTCCTTTGTTAGGAATTGTTCTTCCTTCAAAGCTTCCCACTGGGGTGAGTGGGGCACAGAGGGAGGAGGGGTTAACTTTGCAGAAGCAGCAGAGAAGCAAAGGGGAGAGACTAATCCTGCACCAATCTCATTCAGAGGCACCATATGCCTGCTTTAAGAGGAACATGTCCCACCAGAATTTCTCCAAGAAGCAATAGCCACCAGGCACTCACAGTAAGTACCAATCTACAAAAAGGCGTTTGCCCCCCTACACACAACCAAGCCTAATAAATTATCATTATCTATGTCTGCATATATGCCTAGACAGCCATTATTAGGGCTTTTTAATGGAAAGAATCACCTCTTTTAAGAAATATGGGTTTGGATCCGTCTCGGTGGCTGTGCTAACCAGCTCTTTGGGGGAGTTTATTACTTTCTCCCACCAGCCTTATGAGGAAGGGTTGAGGGAGTTGAGTATGTTGAGCCTAGAAAAGAGGGGATATGATTGCCATCTTCAAATATCTCAAGGGCTGTCATGTGGAAGAGGGAGCAAGCTTGTTTCCTCCTGCTCTAGAAGGTAGGATTCGAACCAGTGGCTTCAGGTTTCAAGGAGATTCCAACTAAGCATCAGGAAGAATTTTCTGGTGGAAAGAGCTCTTTGACATTGGAACAGTCTCCCTTGGAAGGTGATGGACTCTCCTTCCTTGGAGGTTTGTAAGCAGAGGTTGGATGGACATCTGTCGTGGATGCTTTTGTTAAAATCCCACCATTGCAGGAGGTTGGCCCCCGGTGTCCCTTCCCCAACTCTACAGGTCTGAGTCTACTATTCTTCCAGCAGGAGCAGTGATCCTAGTCAACCCATGCAAATATCAAGGTCAAACTAAGGATGCCTTCAAAGAAGCTTGTTCCGCTTTTGCAAGAGGCGGCGCCTAGGCAGGGTGTAACATTTGGCAAGTACCTATGATATTGTCCCAGGCCAAGGGAGCTTTTGCCCCCCCCCCTCCAGATGTACTGAAGTCCTGTCAGCCCTGTAAGGTCAATTTAAAATGCAATTCCAACAAACCTAAAGAGGTTTTTCCTACCTGCAAGTTATCGGCATTCAGGTCCGTCTTGTGCTGGTCTGTAGGCTTGTAGCCTCCATGTCGGTCTTCAATAATGGGGTCAAAGAGTTCCTTATACACATCGTAGCACTCCTCATCACCGGCTACACATCCTACTGTCATAATGTAGGGGTGCCCTACAGAGGTCAAGAAGCCAGAAAAGCCAACGTTTGGATGGTGCTCGAGTCTAGTTCCAAGATACCAACAGCTTCATGCACTCAAGTCATCAGGAAGAACAAAAACAGATTTTGTATGCCATTCACTTTATAAGGTATAAGTAAAGCATGTTTCGCTGTGGTGTAAAGGCCGAAGCCCAATTCAATCAATTTTGCAGTTTGCAGACAAATGCATATGACCATCTGGAACACCAGCTTACATCAACAACAAAAATGCAATATTTTTATAAAGCTAGTTTTAGCAAAGGTGCCTGGATCACTGTCCCCATTCAACATTATGAAATCCCGAAACTAGACTTGGACGGTCACAATTAACTGGTTTTTGTTCACTGATATTACAAAGGGTTTCTAGCTTTAGGGCACTGCCTAGTGTTGAGAAAGAGCCTGGCAGATTACTGACAATGGGCAATTATCCATCGTCATTCATATTCTGAGTAGACCCATTGAAACCGAAGGACTAAAGTTGATTGATTTCAATTGCATCTATTCCACGTACGAATATAATCACCCAGTGGAAGGTTACAGCTTGGAAAGCCCCATACTGGCCTCTTCAAAGAGTCTGGCCACCATTTCTCATTTACAGGGCTTTGTATTTTCATATTAAAATTCTGACCCAGTTAATCAAGATTCTGAAGCTGGTACGCATGATGCAATTTGATGGGGAGGGAGAACCGTCTTCCTGCATAACTCTAGTTATTTTTTTCTTTCCTTTTTGCACCATTTAATATTGCAGGAACAAGGAGTTATGCAGCGAAGAAGCTTCACACTCAAACCTCTGGAATTTTATCAAGAGAATCCTTTGGCTTCTGAAGTTTCGGCAGAAACTGCAGTAAGGACTGCAAACATTTTCTCTCCATCAGCCGGCCAAGTTTCCCAGGAAACCAAGTTCTGCACCCAGTGCTAAATCCTGCAATTCACATAACCATGGCATGCATTCTAGCTTCATGCTGTGTGTGTTTATGCTGTCTGGGGGTGGGCAATCCTTTAAGGAACTAGTTTCCAATGGAGCTAACCAAGATATGTATTGCCTGGAACCAGTATAGGACCATGAAGGCAAAAAAAAAAAACCTTGCTTGGAAATGTCACACTGCTTAGATTATGCAATCGCACACAGTTCAGGAGCCTGTCCAGTTGTTAACACAGACCGCTCCCCCCCAAAAAATTGCAAACCTAGAGGCCACCTAGTCTAGCATCCTGTCTCCAACCTAGCTGCCCAGACATCTAAGAATCTTACAAGCAGGACGTCAGGACAGCAGCCCTCAGGCAAATGTCTGGTACTCCAAGGTATACCTTGGGGGAGGAGGGCAAGTTTTTAGGGGAAACCTAAAAGCATGAGGGGACGCGGGTGGCGCTGTGGGTAAAAGCCTCAGCACCTAGGGCTTGCTGATCGAAAGGTCGGCGGTTCGAATCCCCGCAGCGGGGTGAGCTCCTGTCGTTCGGTCCCAGCTCCTGCCAACCTAGCAGTTCGAAAGCACGTCAAAGTGCAAGTAGATAAATAGGGACCGCTTACTAGCGGGAAGGTAAATGGCGTTTCCGTGTGCGGCTCTGGCTCGCCAGAGCAGCGATGTCACGCTGGCCACGTGACCCGGAAGTGTCTGCGGACAGCGCTGGCCCCCGGCCTCTTGAGTGAGATGGGCGCACAACCCTAGAGTCTGTCAAGACTGGCCCGTATGGGCAGGGGTACCTTTACCTTTACCTAAAAGCATGAGAGCAACATTACTCTCCTGCTGCCATTCCCCAGCAACCAATATTCAGAGGAACTCCAGCTCTGATCCTGTACATATAGATATCGTGACTAGTAACCACGTTCCTGTCTTTTCCTAATCTCCTTTTAAAGCCATTAAGGTTAATGGCACAGGGCACTGTTTCCAAATTAGGAAGTGTGGGGTGGGGGGGAAGCAAGCCTTAAGAAACTCCATCACAAATTATGAGTCTGGCTCAGTTGCGTAACTCGTTTCATTGGAACCACACTTCTCGTAAAATTGCTGGAACGTTTCCGCAATCACAGCTACGGCTTCAGACACAAACACATTCACAGGGGTCAATGCCAGCCTAAGCAAAAAGCCACCGGTCCAGAGAAGAATCTCAATCAAGGCTTTTTACCAGGATTATCAACCCCAGTCTGAATGACATCATCCACGGTGCAGCCGCTAGAGGTTACTTTTTCTCTCAGTTTCTGGTACAATTCCGGGGTTAGGACCTTGGCCATATGATTGTTGTGGACGCTCAGGTCTGGGTATTCCTCATCGGCAGGCAGCTTCTGGTTATTAAAGAGGGCCATTTTATCCTTGCTAGAGAGAGAGAATGTGTGACAAAAACAAAACAAAACGCAAACACAGCAGCGTTAAGACAGACAGCGAAAAAGGTCACCGAGATCTGCTCCCCTTTAATTTGCCAAAGAAGTGCCACGGAAGACAACCAAGGAAGGGAAATTTTTTTATATATATAAAACAGCCTCAGTTTTAAGAACTTGAGTTAAAAAGAAAAATTCTTCTTGTGCAGCAGTTTGCATATTTAGCAGGGTATTTGCATAGGGATTTGCTGGGTGACCGTGGAGGCCATTGCATGTAATGACCGGATTTATATTCCTTGAATAAAGGTTTTGGGTGGTCAAGGGCTTTTGCACCAATACGCAAGGCTTTTTAAAGTAGCCAGGCCTTTTGGAGGCTTCAAGGTTGAATCCCCTTCCAGATGCCATTTCAAAGCAGCACTTCCTCGTTAACAGAGGGAGAACAGATCCGGATCAAAGCAGGTGTCCATTATTTTTTTTACCTGGGTTGTCCACCCCAGTTTGAATCACATCATCCACGGTGCAGCCGCTAGCAGTCTTTTTGTCCCTCAGCTTGGCATACAATTCCAAGGTCAACACTTTAGCCATATGGTTGTTGTGGACACTCAGATCGGGATATTCATCCTCTGCAGAGTACTTGCACTTCAGGAGGTTGTGGCTGTTTGAGAATGGCATGGCTGGCACCTGACTGGCTAGGGGAGAAGAAGAAGAGAGCGTGTTGCCATCACCTTGCCTCTTCCCGCAGGGCACTGGCTTAGCAGCCGCTCTCCGGAAGGAGGCTGGGCCACGGAGCAAGGTCACCTTGCCGCCTGCCCTACCTGCCCATTCAAACACCCTGCCTGCCTGGCACCTGCCCTCCTGGAGGAATGCCAGGGACTTGGCAAACATGGCTCAGTCCCGTCCCCCCGTCCCCGGCTCCCTCTCCGGCTGGCACAGGGCGCCTCCGGGGCCAGCGCAAGTGAGGGGAAGCCGTCGCTAAGAGATTTGCCCAAGGTCAAGGAGCTGCATCGGTGGCAGCGCCAGGAATAGAAAACAAGCCGCCCAAGCGCTTCCTCCAGGAGCTTTTAAAGAGCTTGGCTACCGAGCGCCTCCCTTCCTTTCCTCGGTCCCAAGGGGTGACCTTCAAGGCCGGGGAGGAGGAGACTTCTTTTGCAGCGAGGCAGAAGAGGCAATCTCCTCGCTAGCAAAATTACGCGCGCACTAAAGGATGCCTAGTTTCGCTTGCAGAGAGAGAGAGAGAGAGAGAGAGAGAGAGAGAGAGAGAGAGATCCGGGCTCCGGGGAGAGGCTTGCAAAGCGAGCGAGAGCAGCCCAGCCTCTTCTTGCGCCCCAGGCCCCGGCTCGCCTCTCTTTTGCAAGAGTAGAAAAGCCGGTCCGGGATGCGCAGCGTTAGGCGCACAGCAAGCCAGCAGGCGGGAAAGAGGGCGAGGAAGCTGGAAATCCGGCCGACGCTTCTCGGCCGCGCGCTAGGAAGCACTTGGGCGAGGAGCAGGTGGCACGGACTGCCTGCTGCTGGTGCATCTCGGAGGGCAGGGAAGCCGAGCGCCTCCCGCCCCTTGGAGCAAGCAGGCAGGCAGGCAGGGCGCGGGCTCGAGGCGCCCAGAGCGCACGGACGCGCTCTCGCCGCCCCGCCCCGCCCCGCCCGCCCGCCGCGATGCAGCCGGCTCCTTCTGCCTTGCTCAAGGCTCGGGGGCAGCCCGGAGAACCGCGGACCCAAGGCGAGCCGAGACCCTAGTTTTGGAGAGGGGCGGCTGGCTGGCTGCAGCTCGTAAGTCGGCAGCGCCACGGCTCGGGGGAGGAAGACGCGGCGAGCGCGCCCAGAATCCTGGGGCTTCTCTGCAGCGCCTGACTCTTTCTCTCTCTCCACTCTCAAGGGAGGCAGTTCTGCTCCGCAGAACCGATCCAGATATTTTCTAATACCCCCCCCCCTTTAAAAAAAAAAGTCCTCATTCGCTACAAGGGCTCTCTTTCTTCTTGTCTCGATCGCTTAGCTCGGGAGGCAAATAATGGAAAATGAAACAGTCCCCATTATATAACGCATTCCTCTGCCTGCTTTGGAGACATCGGCGAGGGATGAATGGATGCGAACACCCTGCTAAATATCAGCTGAGCCGGACTGAGGCGTCCTAGCAATACACCTGCAGCAGAAGAATTTTAATTTTTTTAAGCGAGGCATCCAATGTTTGAAGCATCTCTGTTTCTTGGTTATGGTGGACGCATTCCTAGCTCTGAGCTGCGTCCTCTCCCCCACCCTTAGAATAAAATCTAGCATCTTCGTTCCCTTCCAAGCCCGAGAAGCGTACAAACGCGCATCTTGGGGCAACCCCACCCCCAGCGGGAAAAAAAAGAAAGCTCTCTTTATCCCTATGCAATTTCTTGGCTGCTTTTCCCTAAAAAGGAAAACAACAGCCGCCGCCACCACCACCCGATCTCCTTTTTCTCCCAGCCTGCATCTCTAACCGGAGTCTCATTCCATTGCTACAGAGGACCGCAGTTGCTGCTGCTCCGCCTGGTCTCCAAAAACTTACCGAGGGCTTCAAAGACGAGAAAAGGCAAAGCGCTTGTTCCCTTGGCCTCTTACAACCCTACAGCTCTCCCAGAAAGACCTGCCGGGAATGGAACCTGGCCCCCACCTTCCCATCACTTTTATAGATACCCAGAGCACGCTGCCTATTGGCTAGTATTTATATTCCATTCATTCCATTGGATCCCGGCTCTCGAGGAGGGGTGAGCTCACTCCGTCTTTTCTTGCCTATTATCGCTCCCCAGTTTGCTGTCCAGCCTCCCCAGTCAGATGGGGAGGCGCGCTGCGGGGGGGGGGGGGGGCGGGGAGCGGCGGAGGTTGAAAGAGAAAGTGATGGAGCCCCGGACTTTAAGACTCTCTGACAGGCTAAAGCAAAAGACCTTCAGAGCGAAGGAAAGTTCCTCGGGGACATGGGCTGAGGATATGGGATGCAGTCCTATATACCCTTGACTTTGGAGGACCGCGTCCCCGTCCCCGTCCCCCCCCACCCGAAATACAGGGCGGGGAAAAAAGATGTAAATAAAGTTTAATGCATCATTGAGAGTAAGCCCATCTGGATGCAATGGGACTTGCATCTGAGTAAACTTGCAGCATCATTGGACGTCACAAATGTATTTTCTTGAAACTGCTTAATATTCTGTTGCCAGGTACATTCCAGTTTGTGCCAAGGTTTTCAAATTCCTAGCTCTTTGGGGGAACGTGAGGACATATATATTTTTAATGCACTGAAATACAAACAAGATCTGTCAGGGATCTGTTGCTGGCCAGACCTGAGAGTCATGTGAGCGATTTGCTGCCTTTCTCTGTAAACTTCACAGAAGTTACCGAGAATGCTCTCTGCGCTGCAAACCCGACTGCATTGTGCCTCTGCCTGGCATTTGCAGGCTAAGCCTGGGTAAGTCTACTTAGGAGTAAGTGCCACACCAATTTCCATAGGGCTTATGCCCAGGTCAGTCCTTAGGCATAGGACTGCAGCTTTTAAATCTACCAAAGAAAGAAGTTGTTTTTTTAATTTACTTTTTTACAGTATGATTCAAAAGCTGGTTTAATTTTTTATTTGTTGCTGCTCATCACAGAATTGCGTGAGAAATGCAGAAATGCATCTTATTTGTGTTCTCTTTCGGTTCTGGTGTGGTGTGTGAGCCGATGAGACATTTCCTGTGTCTTTAAGGGTTTGGACAGAAAGTCAAATTCCCCCAGATGCGGCGAGATGTGGTTGAGGACTCAGATCTTGAAGGGCAGAAAGAATTTCTGCAGGTGCAGCTGAGGCCTGGTCAGCAAATAATTTTTTAACAGGGGCCTTATTGGGAAAGGATTAAGACAAAGGGTTTTTTAACCCCTTCCATTCCATGTGAAAAGCAACCTTCAATAGGAATCTTCCTTTCTCTGCATCAACTGACAATATTTCTTTTGCAGCTTCTCCAACAGAAGAAGAGTTTGCATGTCCCTTTTCCCATGTGTGAGGCCTGGTCATAAGATGAGCCCTCCTGGACAATGTTCCATATATATTGAGAGGCTGTAAGGTGTAGTGGTTAGAGTGTTGGACTAGGACTTGGGAAACCAGGGTTCTAAATCCCCATTCAGCCATATTGACCTTGGACCAGTGACAGTCTCTCTGCTTGACCTACCTCACAGGGTCGTTGTGAGGATAAAATGGAGAGAGGGAGAACTATGTAGGTCAGCTTGAGCTCCTTGGAGAAAAAGATGGGATATAAATGTAAGATAATTATTATTATTATTATTTTAATCTATCCTAGGATCCTGTTCCAGCCACCTGCCTACAGGACATGAGCCTTTCAGCACTCCCAGCTCCACATCCCTTGTGTTGCCAGTCAACACATATAAGTAAAATGGAGGTATAAAAATGGGCTCAGGGCCGGTCCTACCATTGGGTGGAGTGAGGTGGGGCAAGGAGTGTCTACAAAGTTTTGGATGGCAAACCTTTGTGTGCCTTGCGGCATTCCTTGTGTACGCAACCCCTCCCCAAGCTAGCCTGCTGCTCTGGACGCAGTCGATGAAAATGTCCCGCCGCCAGTGTTACAGTAAGATTCAATTTGACTTTTGTACATGCCATGAGAAACAGTGCCGCCTTGTCCCCCTCCACAGGCAACAAAATACTGCATCTCAGGCCAGCCCTGGGTACCTCTTCAAACTGCAAGTAGGGGCTCACATTTTTAAATTTCTTTTGCATGTGGGGAGAGAGCAGTGCAAGGAGAAAACTAGCAAGCTAGACTAGACCCAGTTTCTCACTGATGTGCTACTTTTTTTACTGCAGGGAGATGTGTTATTATTTAATAGGTGAAGGTGTTGTGTGTGTGTGTCTTTAAATGCCATGCCCACCTACAATCTTAAATTGACCACTCCACTTCAGCCACCTTGGGATTCTACCACCTCACTCGGTTACATGGGTAGACCTGCTCTCCCAGTGAGCCACCAAGAGAATATTTTAATGCTTTTGTGCAAGGGAAAGAAGCTGAGCTGCATACAAGCTAGGCTTTATATAATAGCCACTTGGTCTGTAGGATCTTGGAAGAGAACAGGTTTATTTCTGTGCTGTGAAAAGCTCTACCTGCTAATTGCTCCAGATTAAGGCACAGCTACATGAGACGGTTGAAAAGTTGGCAAGCCTATTTTCACAGGCTGGATTGAGCTCTGAGCAAGCTGCTCCCTTTTTCTAAGCTAGGGTCATAGAAGGGACCCTGGGGGTCATCTAGTCCAACCCCCTGCAATGCAGGAATATGCAGCTGTCCATTATGAGGATTGAACCTGCAACCTTGGCTCACTCTAACCAGATGTAAAGGATAGTAAAGAGCCTGGTTAGCCTAGTTAACAGAATGCTTCACCCTGGACTAGTGGCAATCAAATCCCTGTTCAGCCATGGAAGTCAGTGGGTAATCTTGGGCCAAGTGCTTTTTCGTGACTTAACCCACCTCACAGGGCCGTTGTGGCTAGTGCTTTTTCCTGAAGGTACTCAAAGGGTAGCCAGTGCCTGCACCTTTCCCCACCCGCAGTGTTAAAAGTGTGGCAATTACCGTATTTTTCGCTCTATAAGATGCACCAGACCACAAGACGCACCTAGTTTTTGGAGGAGGAAAACAAGAAAAAATATATTCTGAATCTCAGAAGCCAGAACAGCAAGAGGGATCGCTGTGCAGTGAAAGCAGCAATCCCTCTTGCTGTTCTGGCTTCTGGGATAGTTGCGTAGCCTGCAATCGCTCCATAAGACACACACACATTTCCCCTTACTTTTTAGGAGGGGAAAAGTGAGTCTTATAGAGCAAAAAATACTGTACTATAACAACTTCATGGTGCGTATTAGCACCTTATTTTATTAACAACAACAACAACAACAACAACAACAACAACAACATTAGTTGTGGGGATAAAAGTTAGGGGGAAGAACTGTGTGTACCAACCAAAACTTCTTGGGGAAAATGTGAGATTTGAAATGTCGTCAAGGAACAGAAGCAATTGTGTAAAGAGGACATTTTTGCTTGTGTAATACGTTTTCTGCCAAAAGTTCCTCTGCGACTGTTAAAGGCACAGCATCCCAGTCACCCTAAAATGCATCTTCTTTAAGTGTGATGGGAAACCACACCTAACAACATTCTCAATTCTGCGCAACTGTCAGGGCACTTCCAGACTGTGGCTACTGAGCAAGTGAGATGTGCATTCTGCAAACTCAGGTTGTGTAGTTTGCAGAGGATACGGTGCTGTTCCACAACAAACCCGTTTCTAAAACCGCCCAGACTTTTTGTGGTCAGAAAGATGCTCTGCGAAGTGTGGAGATAACAGTTGCTTGACGCTGTGTCATACAACCTCCCTGCAAATAGCTCAGAATGAGTGCTCAGTAAAACAGGTCAGCTGGGAGTGACCTTGAAAAGTGCAGAAGTTCTGTTGATGTTCCTTCACAGCTCTCTCTCTCTCCAGTCTTGAGCTGTGATTTTCATCAGAGTTTCGGGGAAGGTGATACCAATTGGATGAGAAAGCTAGTGATGGATCTATGTATATGCTGCCTGCTGTAGGAGTGCCAATTTACTTCCAGTATGATCTCCTTGTATATTTGCAAATAAAACAAATATTATGACAATGCTGTAAGTTCCACTCAGATATATGTTCCTGGAACTTCCCATCATTTTGAGGAAGCGGGGAACATGTGCACAGGGTATTTTCTTTCTTTTTTCAGATTTTTTTCATTGGTTTTCACACTATTATAAACAAACAAACACATAAGACAAACAAACATAAATCATAGCCTTATTAAAAATTACACTTATTAACATTGTTAAGTGACTTCCTCGCATCCCCTTGGTTGAATTTCATTGCATATCCTTTTGACGGTTTTCCAAATCACAGTTCTTATCAAATTTAACTTAAACATTAACATCCTTAAATCTTCAGATTATGAAATTTAACATATTAATTCATCACTTAACATAAATAACATCCTAAGCCAATTAAGTATCTGCAAGCTGTTTTCAGTTAATTTAACTTAGGGTATTTTCTTTCCTCATAAGAAATATGCCTCTTTAATAGTGGTGGAAGTTAGTTAGTTGCAGTTATATTCCACCTTTTTTTCTCCAAAGAGCTCAAGGTCTTGTTCATGATTGTTCATTCAAACCCTCACAACAACCCTGTGAGGTAGGTTAGGCTGACAGGCAGAATGACTGGCCCAAGGTCACCCAGCGAGCTTCATGATTCAGTAGGGATTTGGGTGCTGGCCTGTCAAGTCCTAGCCTAACACTGTAACCACTATACCATGCTGCCATTGTTTTTTCAACAGGTGCAGCTTTCCCCAGAACTGCAGCTCATCTTGGTGAATTTTTGCCTGTTGCGCAATCATTTGGGACAGAGGTCCCCGGCTAGTGTATTTAATCTGATCCTGGATCTAGTCTCCTAGGTGAACTCCAACAGAAATTGTTTGTGCTCTGCCCATCTGGAGAATTTCATGTTTGAGAACCCTGCAAAGCTCCATTAACTTATATACGGCTATAAAGTGCTGAATGTTTGTGGAACTGGTTCCTTGGCCAAGATTTACACAGGGATATAACAATATGCTTTGTCAACAGTACCAATTAATCATTTCCTACCAGTTGCGTCTAATGTTACACGGAAACACAAGCCTAAGTCGGGTGAGATTGCAGATAAGTACGGCTGCAAGACTTCAGCAGAATCAGGCCCAACAGCTTCATGTTACTCCAGACCTGGTTTTCAGAAGTGAAATCAAATTGCACACAGTGTTTCTAGTCTGGTTACTTTATTTCAAAGGGAATCTGGACTTTCAGGTCTGTAGAAGCTCCTGTTTTCACTCTTTAAAAGTGTTTTGGTTTTTTTAAAGCACTGATAGTTTTGCTTGGTAGTAAAGGTAAAGGGTAAAGGGACACCTGACCATTAGGTCCAGTCGTGACCGACTCTGGGGTTGTGGTGCTCATCTCGCTTTATTGGCCGAGGGAGCCGGCGTACAGCTTCTGGGTCATGTGGCCAGCATGACTAAGCTGCTTTCGGTGAACCAGAGCAGCACACGGAAACGCCGTTTACCTTCCCGCTGGAGTGGTACCTATTTATCTACTTGCACTTTGACGTGCTGTTGAACTGCTAGGTTGGCAGGAGCAGGGACCAAGCAACGGGAGCTCACCCTGTCGCGGGGATTCGAACCGCCAACCTTCTGATTGGCAAGTCCTAGGCTCTGTGGTTTAGACCACAGCGCCACCCATGTCCCTTTTGCTTGGTAGTTTTCATATTAAAACAGTGATCTGTGATCAATCTGATGATAAAATGACACAGGAAAGGATGGCGATGGCGATAATAATTCCTCTTTGCTTCCTATTCCTTTTTCATTTTACATCGTGACTTTTTAGATGGCAAGGCTAGGTTGACTGAATCCATGAACAAATCAATGAATGGGATTAGTGAGGCCGTATGGAGCTATAATGTTGATACTGCTATCATAAGACACACAGCTCTTCTTTACCACCACCCCATTCTGAGGAGCTAGGAGAAAGCCATATATTTTGGAATTGATTTGTGGAATATTCGCCAACAAAGGTTGTCAGCTGCTGCTAACCGTATATCTGGAGGCATTAGCAAGAGATAAGGCTTATCTTGAGGACTGGACAGAGCCAGGATCAAATCCCTCCTCAGCCACAGAGAGCTCCCCAGATGACTCTGGGCTGCTGCCTATCGCCACACTGAGAAGCATAGAGGAAGGACAATATGGGGAAAAAGTGATTTTTAAGACATTGTCGTCTGAAAAGAATAGTTGTGCTCACTGCTAAGGTATATTGGTTCTAAACCTAAGTACTAGCAGCCTATTCAAACCATGGTAGCTATCTTAATGCATACCACTGGAATCAGCTCTGCCACACAGCTAATAAAAGGTATAAGAGGCCCGTCTTGTTTTTAACCTGGCCCCCCTAATTAAAGCCAAAACGAAATAATAACAGCTGAATGCTTAAACGCGCACCCTTTATATACCACTCGAAGTCTTGAAGCCTCATAGCCAGTGTTGCTCAGTGCCATTTTGGAAGGTTCAGTCGGCCATCTTTATTCAAAACAGCCTCCGACTGAGACAAAAACATCATGCAAAATCGACTTACGATATCTCAAGGGGTGTCCAAACAGACAAAACAACTTTCCAAATATATATGGTAGATAGATAAAACAACAGAAGTCCAACGCTAGGACAAAACGGCAGGGGCAGGACCATATGCGTTTGAATACAAATTGCCGCCCCCTCCCTCCCCCATGAGGGTTGTAACCCTATTCTGTGGACAGGCGGAAATGTCAGAACTTTACAGTCTTCCTTCGCACAGCCTTCTCCAACTGAGTGCCCTCTAGATGTCTTAGACAACAACTCCCAACAGCCCCAACCAGCTCAGCAAGTTGGGGAAGGTTGCCTTAGTGCAGGGGTCAGCACTGGGCCGTGGGCCGGTCCACCGTCCTTCAGACCATGTGGTGGGCCAGACTATATTTTGGGAGAAAAAAATGAACGAATTCCTATGCCCCACAAATAACCCAGAGATGCATTTTAAATAAAAGCACACATTCTACTCGTGTAAAAACACGCTGATTCCTGGACCGTCCGCGGGCCGGATTGAGAAGGCGATTGGGCCGCATTTGGCCCACGGGCCTTAGGTTGCCTACCCCTTCCTTAGTGCATTTTTATGCTGATGGGGAAAGTTGCCGTTCAGCCCCTTATACAGCAGTCAAAGGGAGGTTGGAGAACCTTTGGTCCCTCAAGAGGTTGCTAGACTCCACTTTTCATCATCTGGGCTGGGGGCACAGGTTCCCCACCCCCAAACTAAAGGAAGAGAAGCCTTTCCACTGAAATGTTTTTAAAGGTGTTAATCCCTCATCCAAATAACTGTGTACAATAATTGCAATGTTTTTTAATGACTTCAGAGCAGGTTCCGATTTCTTCCCTCAATTCTTAGGCCGTAAAGGGGAAGCCAAGCATCCCTGCTGTCTTCTTAGCACAGCTCCAGCTGAGATAATTCCTCTTAATGCCAGACTTAGAGTTCCCAGTGGGTTATCTTAGGTTACATTTGGCTTATTCTAGAATAAAGCATCGCAAGCAAGACACCACCGTTGTCGTCGGGTGACCTCTCCATTTCTTGCTTTCATTTTGCCAGCCTTCATCCCCCACCCCAGCCAATGAGTTCACTTTGGTCTCTGATTCTATATTGTTAACTTTTGTCCTGCAAATGCCTTTTCATGACTACTCAAAGCTTTCCTTGCTTCGGTGTCCTTAGCACAAAATAATATTTTTGTGTTTTTATCCCGTAATCCATCCTGTGATCCTCAGATGAAGGGTGGTATATAAATTTAATTAATAATAATAATCATATTAAATTATTGCCAGCACTTATTTCCATGCAGGAAAAAGTTCATCACCTGCTCAATTTCTGGGTTTGAGGTTGCTGTTAAACTTACAGTTTATTTAATATAAATAAGTTATTTATTATTTAGGGAAGCTTTTAATATCTGAAGGACTGTTGTATTTTAATATTTTGTTGGCAGCCGCCCAGAGTGGCTGGGGAAACCCAGCCAGATGGGCAGGGTATAAATAATAAGTTATTGTTATTGTTATTGTTATTGTTATTACAGAGTCAGTGTGCAGAAAATCACAAGGATATACCGTATGTTTCACTCTTTAAGACACACTTTTCCCCTCCTAAAAAGTAAAGGGACATGTGTGTGCATCTTATGGAGCGAATGCAGGCTGCGCAGCTATCCCAGAAGCCAGAACAGCAAGAGGGATCGCTGCTTTCACTGCGCAGTGATCCCTCTTGCTGTTCTGGCTTCTGAGATTCAGAATATTTTTTTTCTTGTTTTCCTCCTCCAAAAACTAGGTGCGTCTTATGGTCTGGTGCATCTTATAGAGCGAAAAATACGGTACTTGTTCCAAGCAGTAGCAATGTTATGTTTTACAGTGACACATGAAACAAGCAGCCACAGAGAGCTAAAATAATCCAAGGCCTACCCTCAAAACTCCACTTGCCAGGACTGCTGCTGAGCCCAATCCACACCAGGGACTAGCAACTTGCAATATAAACACAAATAATTCATATTTGCTTATTTGTTTGCTTGTTTACATACCACCCTTCACCCAAGGATCACAGTTAAAGCTGCCTGGCATGTAGGGGTGGCTGTGGTTTTCTTACTGGATTATTTGTGGGTTGGGAGAAATCCAAATGAGGGGGGGCGGGTGCAAGCTGTCATTTTACAGATTCATAGAATTGTACATTTGGAAGGGACCACAAGGGCCATCTAGTCCAACCCCCTGCAATGCAGGAATCCTTTTGGCTTGAGCCCATAACTCAATGAGATTAAGAGTCTCACGTTCTCCTGTCAACAACATTGTGTGGATCCTGCAAAAGAGCGAGAAAAGCAGTTTCAAATCCGCATTAAACTTCAGTGTGGACAGGCCCTTAGCTTAATTTCTGACTTACAGCTGTTAGGCAGAGTGTCCTACTGGCTAATAGGGACGCGGGTGGCGCTGTGGGTAAAACCTCAGGACCTAGGACTTGCCGATCGCATGGTCGGTGGTTCGAATCCCCGCGGCGGGGTGCGCTCCCGTCGTTCGGTCCCAGTGCCTGCCAACCTAGCAGTTCGAAAGCACCCCCGGGTGCAAGTAGATAAATAGGGACCGCTTAACAGCGGGAAGGTAAACGGCGTTCCGTGTGCTGCGCTGGCTCGCCAGATGCAGCTTGTCACGCTGGCCACGTGACCCGGAAGTGTCTGCGGACAGCGCTGGCTCCCGGCCTCTAGAGTGAGATGAGCGCACAACCCTAGAGTCTGTCAAGACTGGCCCGTACGGGCAGGGGTACCTTTACCTTTACCCTACTAGCTAACGGCCTATAGATATAGCAGCTGGCAGAGTTTTCCTGCCCTAGTATCTTAAAAGATGCTAAAGGTCCACCTGTAACAAAAACCAGCCACCATGCAGCATCTTCAAGGAACCTGTAGCTAGAGAATACCTGCCTGCTTTCTCTTTCATCAGCCTTTCCCGGCTTCCCCTGCGGGTTAATTATCATTGTTGTGCATTAGAGTTCTGTGTTTCAAAAAACAAATAGATTTGGGGGGTTGGGCCTGGGAGCTTTGCTGAATTGGGACATTACTTCCCCCACAAAAAAAAAACTTCCCAGTGTGTTGATAACCGCTCTGGGATAGAAGGTGGCATTAGATATTTCCTCGACTGACCGTATAAGTATCTTGTTGAATTATACAGCAGATGGGTCTGAATTATAGAGCAGGAAGCATGTTTGCAATCAAATACGGAGCCCTCAGATAATTGCTCCATAGATTTCTAATACGTAGATGGGGGAGAAGCAGAGAGGTTTCTTGGGGGCTGTGCTATTCATTTCCCCCAGAGGCTTAATTATAAATGTTATGCAGCGTGTGCTGTAGGGAAACTGCTTACGTCTCTGAAATGGTGCAGGAGAATCTAAGCACCCTATATCTCAGTGCAGTCCTTGATATGTCTACTCAGGAGTAAATTCCACTAGGGCTTTCTACCTAGCTTAAGTGTGCACAAAATTGCAATTTACGTAACGCCACTTTAGTTACAAAGAAGTGAGGTTTGCTACATACGATGCAGTTTATTCCTTTTGCATTTCTTGGGAAGGTTTGTAATTTTCACGTTGCAGCTATCTGAAGTAGGGAAGTTGTTCTTTACACTCCCCGCCCTCCCAAAAAAGGGGGGGGGGAGAGGAATTGCACCCCATTGGGTGGAAGAGTCCTGCATTGCAGGAGGTTGGACTAAATGGCCCTTGTGGTCCCCATTAGCTGTATAATTCTATGGTCTTTATAATCACCCGATGCAATATTTAGATCCCGGAATCCGTGAACAAGCCCTCAGATGTCTAAACTAATCCTCCCCTCTGATACTGTGTCCTTTTGCTGACCTTACAGTCAAATTCTTTCAGACAAATTATTGCCTTGCACTCACATGTGAAAGAACAGGCGCTGTTTTCCTGAATGTGGAGATTATTATTTTTTAAAACCTCTAGGATTAGAAAATAACGTAATTAGAAGCAACTTTGTTCCCCGCGTTTCCTGGGGACTGTTAAAGCCCAAGGATGGGAGATGTTTCTCTCTGAACTTAAAGGGCAGTTTTCACTGGATTAACCTGTATTAGTTTATGAAATATTTGGCCCAATAAATATTATGAGGTTGCCTGCCCACAAAATGATGAAATCGTTTGCATCTGAGCATTTTCTGTGTTCTTCTAAAATTGCCAATACTTCTAAAATTACCTTTGAGTGATGTCAGAAAGGTGAATTGCTCCTTTGTAGGCTTAACTAGTATATGGCTGCTTCCATTAAATAAATAAAAAAAATATGGCTCTGCTCCTATGCCTTTAACAGCAGTCTGACATACAGAAATTCAACAGGTGACAGAGAACATAATGGTAAAAGCTCCACCTGGTTAATTCCTGCATGTCTGGTAACTGTTGAAGTCCCAGAGCATACCCTCCAACATTTCTCAGATGGAAACAGGGATGTCCTATTTAATAATAATAATAATAATAATAATAATATTTATACCCGGCCCATCTGACTGGGTTGCCCCAGCCTCTCTGGGTGGCTTCCAACACATATAAAAACACAATAAAACATTAAACATTAAAAAACAGCTTCCCTATACAGGGCTGCCTTCAAATGTCTTGCAAAGGCTGTACAGCTACTTATCTCCTTGGCTCAGGGGTTGCACAACTCCATACCTTCCAATATTTCTCTGATGAAAATAGAGATGTCATAAGGAAAAGCAGGACATCCCAGGATCAAATCAGAAACCAATATATCTTCTGTAACTCCGGGACTGTCCCTGGAAATTAGAGATACTTGGGGGAGGGGGAGCAATGTTTGCCAACAGCAGCACCCAAGGGCTCAAGTATGTCAGCCAGTACCTTCTATAGCACCCATGAAACTTCTCAATACATATCGCCCTCAAAAATCCTCAAGCCATGAGAATCTGCTTGCTCTCCCTTGCTCAGTTCCTGTTTGCACTGACTCAGCCTTTCCTGCACTGAGAACCCACCTCCTTTAATAGTAGTAGTAGTAGTAGTAGTAGTAGTAGTAGTAGTAGTAATAATAATAATAATAATAATAATAATAATAATAATAATAATGGGATTTTTGTTAGGAGTGCATTTGTTCCTCCTTTCTCACCTCCTGTACCCACAAGGGCAATTTTTATTTTTAATGCAGCTGTTTTGTGCAATTGCAGATCTGCTTTAAAAAAACACCAAAACCTTCAGAAATAACCAGTGGGAAAAGGGCCGGCTGCATCCTTTCCTTTGGGCTGATGTCAGAAACAAAATGGAAGTAGGGTGTGTGTGACAATAGATGCCACCCAGTGACGTGTCACCACAGATATCAATGAAAAAGCCACCCACACAATGCATTTCAGAGCATCCAGTATTGGGTAACAGGCAATTTTATATTGGGTTTTCTTCCACTGTCAGATCAGTAAAATCTGAATTTATTTGCAGGGGGCGGGTGGGAGACAGCGTAGATTGCCGTTTGGATAAGGATATGTGGGCACCCTGTAAACAAACAAATACACCTGCAACATCAAACCCACATTATGCTCCAGCACGGACAAGCCCTGAGGGTTTGAGGTCTCTACCCACATGTGAGATTTAGCCTCTGGGCAGCCAGTTGCCTAATTGTTTATAAGCTAAATCCCATCTAAGTAGTAAAAGCCAAGTGACACATTTAGATAGGAGTGCTGTGCCTGGGGGTGCAAGGCTTCAGTTCAAAGCTTGCTCTGAAACTTTGGCCAGTATGTTTTCTGGGAAGCAACCATGTGAGAAAAATGTATGTTGCAACATGTCCTTCAGTCCCTGGGATTTTTATTTTTATATTATTTTTTGTCTTCTTCAAATGGACTCATTCTCAGCCTGACTCAGTAGCTTCAAGAATTCCATCAGTATAATGGAATGATTGTGAAACGGGAAGTGAGATTCCTGCCCCCCCCCCCCCCGCCATAGAGTGTGAGTGATTAAGCAAAGGGGAAGAAGAGTCAACTTGCATATTTCACTGCAGGCAGTGTGGAGTAGTGGTTAGACTTAGGACCAGTTTACCTACAAGATCCGTATAGTTCAAGCTATGGTTTTCCCAGTAGTGATGTATGGAAGTGAGAGCTGGACCACAAAGAAGGCTTGCTGATTGGAAGGTTGGTGGCTCAAATCCCTGCAGTGGGGTGAGCTCCCGTTGCTCTATCCCAGCTCCTGCCAACCTAGCAGTTCAAAAGTACACCAATGTGAGTAGATAAATAGGTACCGCTGCAGCGGGAAGGTAAATGGCATTTTCATGCGCTCTGGCACTCGTCACGGTCCTCTGTGTGCCAGAAGTGGTTTAGTCATGCTGGCCACATGACCCGGAAAAACTGTCTGCGGACAAACGCTGGCTCCCTCGGCCTGTAAAGCGAGATGAGCAACCCCAGAGTCGTCTGTCAGGGGTCCTTTACCTTTATCTTTAAGCTACTGAAGGTAATGGGGCCCTTTATATGTCCAGCTGTCCTTTGTCAACAACAAATTGTTGCTGTTTTTTTGTGTTGAATGTATGCTATATGGTAATTTATGGACCTAATAGGTATCTAAAGCCATTTGCACATAACAATATATATATATATATATATATATATATATATATATATATATATATATATATTTATACATACATACATACATACATACCTACCCTGGGCTCAGGGCTGCTAACACCAGTAAAATTACAATAAAAACATAATGGGGGGGGGGGAGAGAGAAAAACAATTTAAAATACGGGTTAAAATACAATTTAAAGTAATTGTTGAACTGAAATACAGTTAACAGTGAAATACAATTAAGAAGTATTAATAGTGAAATAATTATTAAGCTCTAACTTAAAATGGTTTTTTTATTCATAACAAACATTTTGGAAATGTACATCCAGGTTTCTTCCCCCCTTAATTTTTTTGGGGGTGGCCCTAAGATAGTGGGGCCTTAAGATACAGATTTGTTTATACGTAAATCCTGCACTGTGTATATGCTATAAAGCCTTGCGCGCGCGCGCCTTCGCTTCGTCTCATTCTCCTTCAGACAAACTGCAACGAAAATTTAAAAAAAAACAAAAATGCTGAGGAGGAAGCGAAGCCGCTCGCTTGCCTTCAAACTGAGAACTAGGCAAGCTTTTCCCTGGCAGGGAGCCATCGAGGGCGGGGAAGCCGAGGAGCGTCAGCAGCCTGCGACAGCCCGAGAGAAGGGAGAAGAAAGCGGAAAGAGCGACAATAAAAGAAAGGAGGGAGAGAGAAAAAACCAACCCACGTGCGCGCATGAGTGAGGTTGTTTATCTCCTCTGATCCTATGCACCCTCCCCGCTTCCTTCTTCCTGTGCGCCCACGTGGGAAGCCGGCAAAGGTAAGGATCTATAAATACTCCTGCTGAGATCCTAAAAGGAGCTGGTCGCTGGAAGATTCCGAGCAAAAGGAAAAGCGCTTTTTCCACCCCCGTCCACTTCTTGGTTGGCTTTCAAAGGGGACCGGGCACATTTTCATGGAGGATGAGGCTAACTTAGTGGCAGGATGGCCATTCTGCCCTGCGCCTCTGCAGTTGCAGGAAGCAATACTCCAGAACACCAGTTGCTGGAAACCAGAGAGGGTTGCTCCTGTCCTGGGTCCAGCCAGCTGGGGTTTTCCACGCAGCGGTTCTCAACCTGTGGGTCCCCAGATGTTGCTGGACTACAACTCCCATCATGCCTGAGCTCTGGCCTTGCTAGCTAGGGGTGATGGGAGTTGTAGTTCAGCAACATCTGGGGACCCAAAGGTTGAGAAAGGCACGTGGTCGGTCTTTTGAGAACAGGGTGCTAAGCCAGATGGGCTACTACAAGCCTGTTTTCTTGTGGTGTTCATGGAGGGGAAACAAACAAGAGCTCTGTGTTAAGGGATTGCAATCCCTTTGCACCCTTCGCCTGGGAGTTGATCCCCATTTGAAGGAAATGAGGGCTGGCGGAGGCTTCCTCCTGTGCTCAGGGTTGGCTGTTTGCACAGTACATTTAAAGCGTGATGAGAGCGCTCTAAACAGGCCGGCCTGCCCCCCAAAGAATTATGGGAGCTGTAGTTTGCATACCCTCCCACCATTTGCCCGATAAAAACAGGGACGTCCTGTTACATCATCATCATAAGTTTCATATTTATACCCCACCCATCTGACTGGGATTCCCCGCTAAAGTATAACTCCATACCCTCCAACATTTCTCCAATGAAAATTGGGATGTCCTAAGGAAAAGCGGAACATTCCAGGATCAGATCAGAAACCGGGATGGCTTCTGTAAGTTCGGGACTGTCCCTGGAAAAAAGGGACACTTGGAGGGTCTGAGTTTGTTGTAGGCCAATAATAATAATAATAATAATTTTATACCCCGCCCTCCCCAGCCAAGCCCGGGCTCAGGGCGGCTAACAACCAAAAACAAGTTGATTAAAATACAATTTAAAAAGATTAAAATACAACATTAAAACATTAGGATGCAGCCTCTTCACAGGAGGAGAAAGGAAAAAGAAAGAGGGGGAGGGAATCAAACTGATTCTAAGCCAAAGGCCAGATGGAACAACTCTGTCTTACAGGCCCTGTGGGAAGAAATCAGATCCCGCAGCACCCTGGTCTCATGAGACAGAGCGTTCCACCAGGCTGGAGCCAGAGTTGAGAAGACCCTGGCTCTGGTTGAGGCTAATCTAACTTCCTTAGGGTCCAGGACCTCTAGGGTGTTGCTATTTATGGACCTTAAGGTCCTCCGTGGGGCATACCAGGAGGAGGAAGGAACAGCCTGGTGCAATTGCCCTGGGCCTCAGAGGCCTAAGCCAGTCAAGGACCCTGCCAGGGGTCTGCCAGACTTGTGCACCTTAAAGATTTTTGCTTTTCCACCCTCTTTACTGCAGTGCAGAGCTGTTACCTTTGGAAGGAAAGAAATGGAAAGAAATGGAAATAAACCTCAGCCCTGCACCCATTTCTTTTACAGCAGTCCCCAAAATCTAGTAGGCAAAGTGTTTTCTGCCACCTGTTTCCATGCATGGAAAAGCTTCACCTATATCTCTCTGATTCTGCTTCTCTTAATCATACAGGAGCAAAGCTGTTTTTAAAAACATATTTATGCAATTAACAATTCCAGCCCAAAGGTTTCTTCTTGCCACCTGCTCGTCATTTTGTCCTCTCTTTTTTGCATTTTTTCTTTTCCTCTCTTTAAAATCCCATTAGCTTGTAAATTGCAAATGGAAGTTAATCGAATCAGAAAGCAGGATCGCAGCACTTAATTAGCGTTTCGGAATTAACTGCACTTGCCTCTCAATTGCTTTCTAATAGCACAGTGTGTTGGGAGCACATGATGGGGAAAAAGGATGGCGTCTCCCTCCTTATGATGCAAAGATCAAATTTGCATTGAATGTAATCTTATTAATTATTAGGCTGAGAACTGGATGCAGAGTGATCTTTTGAGTGTTAAGTTCTCAGAATGCTTTTCTGAGCCTAGCCTTCAGAGCTTAACGTGGCCTTGAGAGTATTCTGTCTACTAATAATAAGCACATTCTCTAAACACCTATCCTTTGGTTTGCTAAAACTATACCATCCATGCATGAGAGGGAGGAATCAACAGTGCTGAGTGGACTCCTGTGTTTTCAGGTCATGGAACAGGGCTTTGGGGAGGCAGGAAATCAAGGAGGGAGGGGGAAATGGAATGGAAAAGGGCCTGGCCAGCCTGCTGGCTAAAACCTTAGAACAGCATTCCACATCGCAGAAACCTGTTGCGCGTTCCACCTGTACAAGATCTAATGATGATGATACCGAGAGTGCAAAGGGATTTTCCTGAACACTTAATTGACAGCAGCTCTCATTGCATCTTGGATTACGTGTCATGTTTTCTGGGTCATGCAAGCAAGAACCAAGTTGGGGCTTTCCAGCTGTTTTTTGGACTACAACTCCCATCATCCCTAGCCAGCAGGGCCAGAGGTCAGGGATGATGGGAATTGTAGTCCAAGAACAGCTGGAGACCCAAGTTTGAAAAAGCCCTGAACTAAGTGATGCATATTGGGGCAAAAATAAATAAATCTTAACTTTACAGTTGACTACTGTGAGAACAGGTTGCTGGGCTCAACAAGCTTATGGCCTGATCCAACAGCGCTCCTCTTATAGGGTAGGCAGGTTCAATATACATTGTTGTTGTTGTTATTGGGAAATGGTAGTCTCTCCTTCCTTGGAGGTTTTTAAGCAGGGCCCAGATGGCCATCTGTAATGGATGCTTTAGCTGAGATTCCTGCATTGCAGGGGGCCAGACAATGATCCTTGGGTCTCTTCCAACTCTAAGATCCTATTATTATTATTATTATTATTATTATTATTATTATTATTATTATTATTCTATACCATCCTTCACCTGGTGATCACAAGGTGCCTTATAGGATAAATCTAAATGCATACGTAATAAGGTTTTTTTGGAAAAAATTAAGCACTGTCATTTGGATCAAGACATGCTGTAGGCCTGAATGCTTGCGATATGCTTTGCAATGAGGTATTTTGTTAAGCCTGTGTTATAAATCCGTTAGTACTTGGAATGCTTACCTGTCCAGTTTGTGTGTGTGTGTGTGTCTGTGTGTGTGTGTCTGTATGTTGAGAAGGAGCTTCTCAGCCCTTCTAATCCACAGGGGATGTGCATTGTGGTTTATTTATATTCTGCCCGCTTAGAACTCATATCCCTGTCGGATGAGAGTTGAGTTGCGATGGTCCCTGTCCTTTCGAGATCTCTGCTCCTCTGGGATACATTTGAAGTCGCCCACTTAACTGTGAGCCTAGGAATCGGTTAACTCCTATTTCCTAGAGTGATAAATGGGGGCAGGGGGGCAGGGAGGGAACTGTGCTTTGAGCAGAACTGGTTGCCCAAGATTGCTGCTGGTGAGAACCATGCCCCTTCTTCATATTTGGAATCACAACTGTGATGAAGTGAGACTGGGATTTAATTAGGGCTAGGGCTTACTGATCAGAAGGTCGGCAGTTTGAATCCCCACGACGGGGTGAGCTCCCGTCACTCTGTCCCACTGTATAATGAAGGCACTAGGCAGGCCTCACTGGGGAGAGCATTCCACAAATGGTCAAAAGAGGGAAATCTTCAACAGGCACCTGTCCTAGGCCCGAAAGATTGTAAGAGGTTAGATTAGATGATCTTCATGGTCCCTTCCAATTCTACGATTCTTTGATTCCAAGCAGAATTAACCTCATGATAGGACGGTATTTAAGGGACGTGGGTGGCGCTGTGGGTTAAACCACAGAGACTAGGACTTGCCGATCAGAAGGTCGGTGGTTCGAATCCCTGCGACGGGGTGAGCTCCCGTTGCTCGGTCCCTGCTCCTGCCAACCTAGCAGTTCGAAAGCATGTCAAAGTGCAAGTAGATAAATAGGTACCACTCCGGCGGGAAGGTAAACGGCGTTTCCGTGCGCTGCTCTGGTTTGCCAGAAGCAGCTTAGTCGTGCTGGCCACATGACCCGGAAGCTGTACTCCGGCTCCCTCGGCCAATAAAGCGAGATGAGCGCCGCAAACCCAGTGTCGGTCACAACTGGACCTAATGGTCAGGGGTCCCTTTACCTTTTAGGACGGTATTTATAGGGCGGTACTGTTGGAAACACCCCCCCCCCGGGAAGGCTGCCAACTTCTCAGTTCAAACCTCTGATTATTTTTCTTCCATGGGACTAGAGCTTTTGCTCTACCTTGGTCTGAGGAACAGTGTTGACTCTTGCAACCTTCAGGTGTGGTTTTGTCTCTCCTGTGGGCAAACCATGTACTTCACTCAAGACCTCAGTGTCTGAAACCTGGTTTGAGCTGCTAGCCACAGCTCTACATGCAACAGCTGTGTTAGCAAACTCCCGAGAGTACCTCTTGGGTGGCAGTCCATTTGTGACTCTCTCAGATCTACATATCCAGGGAAGCAAGAGGCATTATCTGATTTCAGGGACACGTTCCAGCCAGGCAAAAACCGATCAGGGTGCAAAACAGGAACAGAGAGTGGATGTGGCCCAGAGAGAGTTTTGAGGGCCAGATTCCCAGTCCTGGAAGGACGCAGTTGGCCCCTGAGCCTTGCCACCCCCCAAAGTATAGATCTTGGAGGCAGGAATGGGCACAGAGGGGGGAAATAAGCAATCTGTGTGTTCCCTTCTTCCTTAGCTCCAGCTAACCTGCCGGCCACAAGACCATCGCGATGAGTTTTATCGACTACAGAGAGACGATAAAGGAAGGGGACACGGCAATCGTCTTCTTGGGCCACGAGTCCATGTTTCCGGTGAAGGTGCAGCACGGCGGTAAAACCCAGACGAAGTATGGCGTCATCAGGCATTCCACCGACCTGATAGGCAAGCAGTATGGCTCCAAGGTGACCTGCAGCAAAGGAGGCTGGGTGTATATTCTTCACCCGACTCCCGAGCTGTGGACTCTGAACCTCCCCCACCGGACGCAGATCCTGTATTCGACGGACATCTCTCTCATCACCATGATGCTTGAGCTGAAGCCGGGGTCCGTTGTCTGTGAATCAGGTAATGGTTCTTGTTGCATGGCATTTGATAATGGCAATTGGGAATACTTTCTCAGGGGGTACTGTTATTACTATTTCCATTGCATGGCCTTAAAATTACAGTGGTGCCTCGCAAGACGAAAAGAATCCGTTCCGTGAGTCTCTTCGTCTAGTGGTTTTTTCGTCTTGCGAAGCAAGCCCATTAGCGGATTAGCGCTATTAGCAGTTTAGCGGCTATTAAAGGCTTAAGGGATTAGCGGATTAGCTGCTAAAAGGCTATTAGCAGCTTAGTGCCTTAGAAAAAGGGGGTGGGGAGCGGGAAAAAACCCCCAGGAATCGCAAGGCATTTTCGTCTTGTGAAGCAAGCCCATAGCAAATTCATCCTGCGAAGCACCTCCAAAACGGAAAACCCTTTCGTCTAGTGGGTTTTCCGTCTTGCGAGGCATTCGTCTTGCGGGGCACCACTGTACTACTGTTTTTACTGAGGAAATTCCTTTTGCACGTATTGTTATTCCCGGTACTACTACTGTGTCTGTAGCACGGTCGTTACTTCTTATTCAAAAGGAATCATAGAGCTGGAAGAGACCTGGAGGGTCATGCCAGTCTGGCTTTTGAAAGGGGCTGTTCATTTTTGGGTGGGTGCGGGGACCTCACACACTTTGACGGGTGCATTTCTTCCTGTCCAGCTTGGAATCTAGTATGCTACTATCTTGATCTTCGTGGTTTGGGGGACACTCAAAGGAGCAGGACACCCAAATCCTTCTCCGCCCCCCAAGCATCCTCTCTTTGCCGCTGTGGTGGGCAGCGCAGCTGTGGGAAGATTGGGAAGACTGAGCTATCCGAGGAAAATAGCTGCCTTCCATCTCAATGTGCAAAAGGGTCCATTGAGCTAAGGTATCTCTGCATGTGTGCATTGCGGCGATCAGATGCCCTGTGCTGAAATTACGTCATAATACAGTGGTGCCTCGCAAGACGAAATTAATCCGTTCCGCGAGTCTCTTCGTCTAGCGGTTTTTTCGTCTTGCGAAGCAACCCTATTAGCGGATTAGTGCTATTAGCGGCTATTAAAGGCTTAAGGGATTAGCGGATTAGCTGCTAAAAGGCTATTTGCAGCTTAGCGCCTTAGAAAAAGGGGGTGGGGAGCAGGAAAAAACCTCAAGAATCGCAAGACATTTTCGTTTTGTGAAGCAAGCCCATAGAGAAATTCGTCCTGCGAAGCACCTCTGAAAACGGAAAACCCTTTCGTCTAGCGGGTTTTCCGTCTTGCGAGGCATTCGTCTTGCGGGGCACCACTGTAGTGCCATGGTATGGAATGAATGAATACAGTAGTACCTCTGGATGTGAACGGGATCCGTTCCAGAGCCCTGTTCGCATCCTGAAGTGAACACAACCTGCATCCACGTGTCTATGTGGGTCGCAATTCGCCGCTTCCGCGCATGCGCCCGATGTAATTTTGAGCGTCTGCACATGCACGAGCGGCGAAACCCGGAAGTAACGCGCTCCGTTACTTCCAGGTCACCGTGGAGCGCAACCCGAAAATATTCATCCCGAAGCATATTTAACCTGAGGTATGACTGTAAATAAATAGCTGTGCTTAAGTTGATGTGGGTATGCATTTAATAGCATGTCTGGTCTTCAAGACTCAGGGCAATGGATTCTAAGAATAAGCACTGGAATAGCATTCAAATCAAATTCGTTGAAATTTTGCTGTTCTTTTGCAACTTGGCTTTTCAGCCCCCAAAGGCTTACAGGTGGGTCTTGCAGGTGCTCAGGGTTGGTCTTTGGCAGGCCCTCTGTGGGAGAGAATTCCACCCAGGGGAGGGCGGCCCCTGAGAACACCCCTCCCCACACTCTCACTGCCCGATGTGCTCACATCCCATGCACCATGATGTCAGAAAACAAGCCCATGACTCTCGAGCGAAAGCAGTATTGTTGTGATTGCACAAGCTTTTGGCAGGCGTCTGGGCATGACAGTATCTTTCTTGGACGGCCGAAATGCCATCTGTCATCCTGTTTCCTTATTCAGCAGGATGTTTCTCCCCGCTTCCATGTGGGAAACTTGCACTGCCGGTAAACAGCTCCAAGGACTGAGTTGATGCTTTGAACTTTGCACTAGAAATTGCTAGGAGTCTTTCGGTCATGCTTCAGTCTTATTAGCCTCTCCAGGTAAGGCCCCACCTGCAACCTGTGTTTAAAGCAGCATTGTGCCACGTTAAATAGTCATGGCGTCCCTCCAAGAATCTTGGCAACTTTAGTTTAAGGGGGCTGGGAGTTGTTGGGAGGTCTACTGTTCCCCTCACAGAGCTTCAGTTCCCAGCATTCCTTGGGAAGAGTGAATGGTGTGCCCTAGCAACTCTCATCACCCTTAACAAACTACAGCCCCCAGAATTCTTTGGGGAAAACCATGGAAGAAACCTAAGATGGCAGGATACTGCTTTCAGTGTGTACTGCAGATGGAGCTTAAGTTTAGCGTTGGGAAATCCAAGATGGCAGCTTCAGTAGCACAGAGAGCCAGGCTAGACTGTACTTTCGGGATTGTAAATAGGCGCTCTATTGGTAGGCCTGTGGCGATGAAGAATCCTCTTGCACAGTACATTTAAAGCAGAATTATACCACCTTAAACTATCATTAGCTATATTAGAACAACAAAAATGATGTTGGTCAGGCTTGGCGATACCTGGTTTTCAACACCGCGATATATCACCAGCTAAACATTATGATGTACCGTTATATCGTGATGTCTGAAATAAGGATGGAACTCTGTAGAGGCGAACACATGTTGGCTTTCCTCAGCTCTCCAAAATGTGGCACTTGCAGGGGGTATCTCAAATTTATTACTCCAGCAGTTAGTGCCTACAGCTCTTTCAACAGCTGCTGGGTTTCTGCCCGATCCCCTACACTAGCTATAAAGAGCGGATAGCCAGATCCCATGGGTGCTCACTAGTTCCTGCAGGAAGCAAGAAGGAGCCACGGGCGGTCCGAGGAGGTGGTGAACTTTGGCAACCAATTCTTGTTGTATTATCCTTGCTTTGAAGATAGAGAAGCTGCCTTATACCGAGTCGAACCATTTGTCCCATCTGTTTTAGTGTTGTCAACACTGATTGGCGGGATGCTAGTGGCGCTGTGGGTTAAACCACAGAGCCTAGGGCTTGCCGATCAGAAGGTTGGCAGATCGAATCCCCGCGACGTTCAAAAGCATGTCAAAGTGCAAGTAGATAAATAGGTACCACTCTGGCAGGAAGGTAAATGGCATTTCCGTGCACTGCTCTGGTTCACCAGAAGTGGCTTAGTCATGCTGGCCACATGACTCGGAAGCTGTACGCCGGCTCCCTCGGCCAATAAAGCGAGATGAGCGCCGCAACCCCAGAGTCATCCACGACTGGACCTAATGGTCAGGGGTCCCTTTACCTTTACCTTACTCTGATTGGCAGCAGTTCTCCAGGGTTTCTGGCAGGGGACATTGCCAGCCCTGCCCGGGATTTGAATCCGAGGCCTTCTGCATTCAAAGCAGATGACCTCTTTGCCTGGGATTGTGGTTACAGCAGAGGGCACATGGGAGAAGCTTTGCTGTGTTTGCTCCTGACTACTGCGGGGCTAGAGGGCAAGTGGCCTTCGTTTCGACCTCTGCTAATGAATTATGCCATAACGAAATAATGAAAAAGCCTGTGGCTTTCATTAGGCAGTGGCATCCCTGGTTTCATGGAATGTTAACTGGCATGCATGTGCCCGCTAGGGGAAGGGGCTGCAGCTTCTGCTTTGCATGTATAAAGTCTTGAGTTCGATTCCGAGCATCTCCAGCTAAGGCTGGGAGAAGACACTTGTCCGAACCCTAGAGAGCCACTGCTAGTCAGTGTACCCCGGAGCTGGATGGACCAATGGTCTGACCTGTAACTTCCAGTGTTGCATGGAACATACTACCTTATAAGGCAGGGGACTCTCCTCCATTAGAGGTTTCTAAGCAGAGGCTGAACGGCTGCTTAGTTGGGGCAGTGAGAGCAGAGGATTTCCCGCATCAAAGCAGCGTTGACTTTTCCAACTCCTTTGAGATTCTGTGATACAGCCCCGTTTGCAAGAAAGCAGTGCCCTTGCCATTGGAGAGCGACATGCCTGTGGAGAGATTTTCATGCTCACACCTGTTCCCGTATCATTCAGTAGAACGTTGCATGTGAGTCAGGGCTCTACCCTTGCTGGGGGGCACCAGTTACGTGTGGGAAAACCTCATGTCTTTGGTTCATATGGTAATTCTTACTCAATGAGGAAACTCATCATGTGTGTGGCAATTCTCACCCTCTTAATTAACTGTGACCTTGTTTTCTTGATTCTTTAGGTTGCTTTAGGTAGGCTGGTGTTTGGTAGATGGGTCTGTCCTTTTAGGCAAGGGGTTAAT
This sequence comes from Podarcis tiliguerta, assembly GCF_965153285.1. NCBI lineage: Eukaryota > Metazoa > Chordata > Lepidosauria > Squamata > Lacertidae > Podarcis > Podarcis tiliguerta. Next base: position 120,809,650 of record NC_139534.1, read on the forward strand.
CTGTGTTATCCTTCGCCAGCCTGGTGTCTTCCAGATCTTCTGGACTTCAGCTCCCATCAGCCCCAGCTAGCATGGCCAGTGGTAAGAGATGATGGGAGTTGTAGTCTCAACAACATCTGAGGCTGGTCCAGAGTGCCTCTTGGTTGCTTCAACTCAGTGTTTCTGTAATACATCACAAAACATTAGGCTGGGGATTGGCACCTTGAAGCCAGCATGGAGTTAGCTCAGTGCGTAGAGCATGAGACTCTTAATCTCAGAGTCGTGGGTTTGAGTCCCACTTTGGGTGAGATCCTTGCATTGCAGGAATCTCAGCTAAAGCATCCATGACAGATGGCCATCCAACCTCTGCTTTAAAACCTCCACGGAAGGAGAGTCCACCACCTCCCAAGGGAGACCATTCCATGGCTGAACAGCTCTTACTGTCAGAAAATTCTTTCTGATGTTGAGTCGGAATCTCCTTTCTTGTAATTTGATGCCATTGGTTCAAGTCCTACCCTCAAGAGCATGAGAAAGCAAGCTTGCTCCATCTTCCATGTGACAGCCCTTGAAATATTTGAAGATGGCTGTCATATCTCCTCTCAAGCTCCTCTTTTCCAGGCAAAACATACCCAGCTCCTTCAAATGCTCCTCATAAGGTTTGGTTTCCAGACCCTTGACCATCTTGGTTGCCCTCCTCTGCACACCTTCCAGCTTGTCAATATCCTCCTTAAATAGTGGTGCCCAGAACCGGACACAGCCTTCCAGGTGTGGTCTGACCAAGGCAGAATAGAGCAGTACTATTACTTCCCTTGATCTGGTTGCTGTACTTCTGTTGATGCAGCCTAGAATCGCACTAGCTTTTTTCAGCTCTACAGTTCTATGATTCTGTGTATGTCTGCAGTAGTGCTGAGAATTGCTGGTGGTTTGCCATTTTGGGAATGAGGATGAGATTTTGGTCATCTACCTCCATAGACTTCTTGCAAACTTATTTACTGGCCAGGTGCTTGCTTGTTGTGAAATCTGTGGCTGTTCAGATGTTGCTGGACTTCCAGCTCCCATCAGCCCTAGCCAGCACAGCCAATGCTCAGGGATGTGTGTGCTGGGCCATATTTCCCCCATCTTTCTGCTAGGCCAAAGGTGAAGGAGAGATGTTTCGCGTTCCTGCTGCCGTTGAATGAAGCGATACTGCAAACGAGTTCCTGTGTGGTTGTGCAAGGAACTCGGGGCGTTGGAGTTGGCTTAATGCTGAAATTAATTGCCAACTTGATGGGCAGGATTTCTAATCTTATGCCGTCGAGTCTTGCATACATCATGTTGGGTTTTTCTTTTTTTAAGTGGGTTACTGGCAGATGAGGTGAACGTATTGCTCCGACTTGTTTTGCATGCCTGCTTTTATTTTTCAAATCGTTTGACAGAACATATTGTCAAGCAGAGGTAGGCAGTTTGCTCTGTGAAAAGGACCACATTGAAATACAGACACAAACACACACACACACACACACACGAGCCCTGTGGGAAATAACTCATTTACACATTTTCAGTAGGATGTAATATAATCCTCATAACATTATGCATATGTGGAGGATGCCAAGTTACAACCGAAGGACGTGTTGCTGTCATCTTGTGCTGGCAAATTATCGGGCTGGTATTTTGTGCCGGCCAGGCTTTTAAGTTAAGCCCTTTGCAAATCTTGAGAGGGTGATAAATGTCATGGGAAGGATCCAGAAATGTAGGGAGAGGAGCTTCTGGCGGTGGCAGTGTTCCTGATGAGCTGTTGTACAAGGGCTAGCGGAAGATGTGTGTGGCATTGTACAAGAGTTTGTGTGAAACCTCGTGGTGGCTTCCATCTTGAGATCTTGCACAAGAGGTTGTGTGTCACCTTGGACGGGGGGGTCAGATCCTGATGGGAGCAGCTCAGAAAGTTGGAGCTGTGTAACCCTGGGGAGGTTCATAGTGGGATGGGAGAAAGGGCTGCAGGAACCCAACAGATGTCTGAGCCTGGAGAGAGGACCAGAGGTTTGTGGGATGGAGAACTCTGTCCAGGGGAGGGATAAAGCAGGTGGACAAAGAGCGTTCTGCCCCCATGACACCAGACACTCCATGTCAGATACCTCCTGATGAGGAACTCCCTGCAGCACCACCTACTATCGGTGTAGAGCCTCCTACAGAGGAACGTAACTTGGGATGAGCCTTGACTTGAGTCTTGGCTTGAGTCTACTGCAAGCAGCCTGGATGATGAGTCTTGACACCAGCATTGGCACGAAGAAACTTCACAGGCTCAGCCCACTTGAAGCAATGCTTGTTTACTCACCCCGTCCTAGGACTCCAGCTGCTATTAAGCGTTGTGCATGCCTCACTCTTCAAAGGGAAGGTGCATAGCCAATGATCAGAGATGATGGGAGCTGGAACATCAGGAGGGCCAGAGGTTCCCCACACCTGAATTTTAGGCTAAATCATGGTGTTGGAGCTACTTGTGGCTCTCAAGCAATTGACGTGTAGATCTTAAGCAGCTGGAAAATTGTCTCAGTGTTACGTAAAATTTTATTCAAATGGCGGACGGTAGATTAGAGAACGTGCGCTTTGTCTGTTAATTGCAGCATGAATAATCATTGCAAATTGCTGGAAGTAGCAGACAGAACCATTGAAAGCCGGTAGTTGTTGAAGATATGAGATACGATTTAGTTAAATTCCCTGAGATTAAAATTTCTTATAATAAGGCACTGTTTAATAAGAGAAACATGGCTTTAGTTGTTAGGTTTTCTGCAGTGGAACACCCAGTTGAATGCAAAATGAAGGTTTTTTTTTTAAAAAAATATGTATTGTGCTTCCTTGAATACAGGGCAAATATTTATGCTCTTTTTTCCTTCTTTTTCTTTTTCTATACCACTATAAAAAATTTTTAAAGCGTCGGTATGAATTTATAAGTATATGTACATCCAGAATACTGAAATCTCCTTATCTGCAGCATATACAAGTAATATCTGCAACAAAACAGGAATACTGTATGAGAAGAGCCCTGCAGGATCAGGCCCGCATCAACGGGCCAACCAGACGCCTATGGGAAGCCCATGAGCAGATCATGAGTGCGACAGCCGCCTCTCTGCTTGAGTTTCATGGACTGGTTGGAGGAACGGTGGGAGGAACCAACTGGGGGACCCCCAAGGGAAGAAAACTCAGAGCCCGGGGATTGGTGGTGGGACAACAGTGAGTGGTCAGAGGGAGGAGGAGCCATTGGTAGCCCTCTCCTCTGTGAAACCAGTTGCAGCATGGCATGCTTTTGCTCAGAATGTAAGCCATGCCTCCTCCAGCAGCGGCTGCGCTTCTCAGAGTGGCTTAACAACCAACCCCCCTTCAAAGAGAACCCTGGAAATTGTAGCTCTGGGAGGGGAAGAGGGGTCTTTTGTCAGCCAGGTGTCCTGGCCGGAGCTTTCTTTACTTTTAGGCATGGGTAAGGCCCGGGGGCTGGATCCGGCCCAGTCGCCTTCTAAATCCGGCCAACAGACAGTCCGGGAATCAGCGTGTTTTTACATGAGTAGAATGTGTCCTTTTATTTAAAATGCACCTCTGGGTTATTTGTGGGGCCTGCCTGGTGTTTTTACGTGAGTAGAATGTGTGCTTTTATTTAAAATGCATCTCTGGGTTATTTGTGGGGCATAGGAATTCATTCATTTCCCCCCAAAAAATATAGTCCAGCCCCCCACAAGGTCTGAGGGACAATGGACCGGCCCCCTGCTGAAAAAGTTTGCTGACCCCCAGGCATAGGGCTGGAGGCAAGTAGCCAAACTTTTACTGCAGAGGTTATTTGCGGCCTTCTCTTGTTGCAGGTTCTGCTTTCCATTTGGATTCTCTTAGCCGCTTTTGCCTGTGGGTGGACCCTGGCTGACCTCCTTCTTTGCTTTTTCCTGCAACTGGCCTTCCCTCTGAATTTGCCCTAATCCATGTTTCCCGAGGCCTGAATTTCCGGAGGCTCGTTCTGTAAGGATCCACAAGGTCACAAAGGGTGATGCTTGATTTCCCCCCGCTGGAATCTGCAAAAATAATCACACCCCTTCCAACCTTCTCTATCCTCTCTGCTCTCCTGAAAACCAACACCGCTTCAAGTTAGTAGATATCTGGAATGATTGCAGGGTGTGTGTGTGTGCTTGTGAGTGTGTTTCTTGCTGAGCAGGTGGACATGGTAGGCGATGAGTCACCCTTTGCCGTTCCTGGAAACCAAGCCACAGCTCTGGATTCGGCCTTGAGAGTGCATAAGGCATTTATTTGCGAGCAGGTGGAATCCCCCCAGCTCTCGGTGCAAGTTGAACCACGAAGCCGAGCTAAGGTAATGCAGTTTTGCTTGTGTGCAAGGATGTGGAATTCTGATCAAATATTTGATCTGCTTTGCTGCAGCAAGAGCGCTGGCGGTGGCTCTAGGCGGCCTGCGGACGGCATTTGTATGCATGGCTGATTCCCGAAGCAGCAACTGAGGCAGCTGAGGGCAGCTCTGAAGAGCGGCGGTGTGAAGTAACCTAGATTCTGCTCTCATTTGTACACCGAGCACATGCATGATTAATGCGCTCCAGTTGAGTGCAAGAGCAAACGACCTTTTTTTAAAAAGAGACTTTAAGCAGGGCAGCCTGGCAAGGGGCTGTGTCTTCTTCCTGTCTCTTAGGAGCCTGGCATGTCAATGGCAGAGTGAAGGGAGATGGCTCTGGGATTTGGGGACACGCTTTTCACTGCATCATCCCATCGCTTTTATTCGGGAGTTGGCAGGATATGGGGCAGAGAGTTGATGACTGGCATGGGCATAGAATAACGCCCTGGGTATAATTGGGAGCACCAGGCAGTGGCAGAGCTCAAGGAAGGGAATTCTTTGCACAGAAGCGAATTTATAAGCTGCTCACCTCATTATGAAATTTCAGAGCAGCGTGCAGAAAGCCCAACAGTAAATTATGCACTGAAAACAGCACAGTTAAAATTCACGGTGCCGTCGCAAAAGATGGTCGGTGGACTATAGTTGAAAGTCTCATTCAGGAAACGCTTGAATAAATAAAATGGTCTTAAGCACATCTCTGAAATAGGAGGGGGGACAGACAGTGCCTGACCCCAGGGAGCTTTGTGGATTTAGTTCACCTTTGGCAACTTTCTACTCACCCAGGCCTTTTAAACAACTTGCCTTTCATAGCCTGGGTCTCTCAGAATTCTAATTGCGTTTTTATTTTTTAATAATAATAATAATTTGTTGTTTTTATAGCTGGATAGCTCAGTTGGTTAGAGCCTGGTGTTGATACAGCCAAGACTGAGGGTTCGATTCCTGTAAGGGTCAGCTGCATATTCCTGCTTTGCAGGCTTAGGGTTTCCCAAACTTGGGTCTGCAATTGTTTTGAGACTATGATTCCCATCATCCCTGACCACTGGTCCTACTAGCTAGGGATGATGGGAGTTGTAGTCCAAAAACAGCTAAAGCCCCACGTTTGGGAAACCCTGGGCTAGATGATTATTCCAACTCTATGTTCTTTTTCAAGCGGGTTGCTGTTTTGCCTTCTGAGCCTGCTATAGAACTTTTCCTGCAGAGCTGCAATGTAAATGCAGGACATTAAATAATGAATAAGGCGTTTGAGTATCATTGCCTCTTCGTTGCAGAGGGCAGACCTGAGAGTGACTTGACTCTTCTCGGGCCCTCGAATTAGTTCATGGGAGCGGTGAGCTTTGAACCGAGGAGTTTCTGTTTCATGTTATATTCTTCCTCTGTCTCTACCAGGCAGGATGTTGTGCAAGAAGGATTGGCTCATGGTGACCTCTATCCAGTCTAACTGGCTCAGAGTAGACCCATTAAACTCATTAATCGTGCCTGATTTCGGTTCCCTGATTTCAGTATGTCTGGTCTGAGTGGGACTAAGTTGGATTAAGACCTGGGCTCCCAAGAGGTTAGTTTGACACCTCGGACAAATACATAAATGTAAGTCATTTGCTGTCTTTTCTGCGACACTCAATATCACCTGTCTGAGGTAGCCCTCCCCCCCCCCCACTGCCTAATGGTAGGCCTAGCCCTGGTCTGTCCCAGGAATCTCATAACTGCTGCTCATGAACTTGTAAGGATGTGAATCTTAAAATCACAGAATTGTAGAGTTGGAAGGGACCACGAGGGGCATCTAATCCAACCCTGTGCAGTGTTGAAATATTTTGCTGAACGTGGGGATTGAACCCAAAACCCTGAGATTAAGAGTCTCATACTCTACCGACTGAGCTGGTCCATCTCTTAAGGAGGCAAAAGCCTAGGGTACCTGGTATTCCCAGGCGGTCTCCCATCCAAGTAATAGCCAGACTTGACCCTGCTTAGCTTCTGAGATCAGGCAGGCTCAGGGTAGCATGGTCTCTCTCTTTAGAGCTGGAAGCAGGTTGCGACTGTGAGGCCTCCTAGCCCGATGGCATATTCAGGACAGTATTATTCCGCTAGCTGGTGTGAGACTGGCTGGCTTTGTGTAGCCCTCACACCAAGCCTCGTTATCTCTGGTGCCTTTCAGGAATACTAATTTATACACGGTTGTGCACTTCAGATATTTTGTTCTCATAACAACGGGAACATTGGCAGGAACAATGGCAGATCTTGGGAGGTAGAGCTGCCTGAAAACGCCTGCCAGAAAAGAGCATTAGTGGCCTAAGTAGAGGAACTATGGGGTTGCATTCTGCATTCTCCGCATAGCAATTAGCAGCTAAGAACAATGTGGGCGTGAAGCCCACACGCGGCCTCAAGTGCTTTCATGTGGCTTCCAGACTTTTCCCATGCTCTCCGTGAGCCTTGAGAATTTCGCTCCGTTGCTGCTGCTCTTTTTTCTCTTCGGGGCAAGTTCCTAGTCCTCATGAGGACAAAGAACCGAAAGGAGCAGCGAAATTCAAATGTCTTATGCTTGAAGATCGCACAATAACACTCTCTCTCGCTCTCTTGAGATTAACTGTGCAGGGGGACATTTTCGCTCCAGCAGGTATATCTGGACCAAGGAGATGAGAAACCATTTCTGTAGCATGCCTTTTCTAGGCTGGTTTTAACGTCACGGATTGTGTTATTTTTATTATTTATTTTGTCTTGTTATATTGTGATTTTATGTTGTAACCGCCCTCAGACCTTCAGGTATAGGGTGGTACAAATTAAATGAATGAATGAATGAATTATGGTAATTTGTTAATGGGCAGTTTTGTTGTTGGTTGTACTTGGTTGCTGTATTTTTGTTGTTGTTGTTTCCGTTGCCCCAAACCTGCAGTTTTACCTCAGGACTTCTTATTTTTCTCTTAGGGGGTTTCTCTGAGGCCATTGTTTCCCCCGCAAATAAGGCGGGCTACTCTGCCTTCCCTGACAGATAATTTAAAAAAATGGAAGTTCACTTTACAAATACATGCAAGGCTTGGTTAACCTATCTGCCCTGAGGCAGCTGGGCTCTTCAGGCTGACATGTGCCCCCCATCATCACCACCTGCCACCCCCACCCCCATGTTGAAGGGATGAGGAGACATTCACTTGCCAGCTTTGTGCACACAAATAGACACACACAGCCTTGCATTTGTCAGAAGTGTGAGAGGGGTCTCCTAGGCACCTCACCCCCTCAATATGGGAGAGTGTCAATTTGAGCATCCTTAATATTCGGCACCATAAACTTCCCTAGCAGATATCCACTTATCTTGTCTAAAGAATCTCCAATGATTGAGGAGGCCAGAAGGGTTCATATCCATCTTAACTGGCTTATAGCACCCATCCAATGGTTTATTAAGATTAACTGCGTTGGATTGGTTGCCTAGCCATTGCCTCCTTGAAACACCGCTAAGTTGTTCTTTTTCTCAATTCGGATCAAAACTGGTTTGGTGGGGGGTGGGCATCAAATTATGCCTCAATAAATGGCAAGATAGAAACAGGGCAGATACTGTATGGACTGTGGCCAATGTCACGTGTACGCAGCTTCCGAAACCAGTGGTGGGATTGCACCGAATGTGGAGTAAATACAGAGAGTGTACATAGAAAATTTACCTCACAGGTTGCCTTACAATGTATGTCCCAACCAATTACTAGAATCATCTGGGGGAAGCACTATTAGTGGTCCCCCTTGGACCAGAAGCATAGCTCAGGCCAGCAAGGAGTTGTGCCTCCAGTGCAGTGGGCCTGTGGAACTCCCTCCCACAAGAAATCAGTCAGGCACTGTCCCTGCTAAGGATCAGACACCAGGTTAAAGCGGTTTTATTCCAGGAGGCTTTTTGCGCTGTTACTGAAACCCTGATGCTTTAACCTTTGATGTTGAAATTACGTTCTGAATTTTACGTGTGTGTGTGTGTGTGTGTGTGTTTAATTGTAAGTTGTTTCGGGGCCCTGATGGTGACTTGCGGGGTATACATTTTAAAAACATGAATAAATGACGCTTCGCAGAGGCGCTACGTCTATCAATGGTTATTAGCTTTCGTAGGTAAATGGAGCATCCATAGTCTGAAGCAGTTTATCTCTGAGTGCAAGACACTGGGGACAGGCAGCAAGGCAGGGCTGTTGTGAGCTTCGCAGATGCTTCCAGCTGGTTGCAGAACTAGCCAGACCATTGAGTCGAATCATAGAATCATAGAGTTGGAAGAGACCACAAGGGTCATCGAGTCCAACCCCCTGCCAAGCAGGAAACACCATCAGAGCACTCCTGACATATGGCTGTCAAGCCTCTGCTTAAAGACCTCCAAAGAAGGAGACTCCACCACACTCCTTGGCAGCAAATTCCACTGTCAAACAGCTCTTACTGTCAGGAAGTTCTTCCTAATGTTTAGGTGGAATCTTCTTTCTTGTAGTTTGGATCCATTGCTCCGTGTCCGCTTCTCTGGAGCAGCAGAAAACAACCTTTCTCCCTCCTCTATGTGACATCCTTTTATATATTTGAACATGGCTATCATATCACCCCTTAACCTCCTCTTCTCCAGGCTAAACATGCCCAGCTCCCTTAGCCGTTCCTCATAAGGCATCGTTTCCAGGCCTTTGACCATTTTGGTTGCCCTTCTCTGGACACGTTCCATTTTGTCAGTGTCCTTCTTGAACTGTGGTGCCCAGAACTGGACACAGTACTCCAGGTGAGGTCTGACCAGAGCAGAATACAGTGGCACTATAACTTCCCTTGATCTAGATGCTATACTACTATTGATGCAGCCCAGAATTGCATTGGCTTTTTTAGCTGCCGCGTCACACTGTCGGCTCATGTCAAGTTTGTGGTCAACCAAGACTCCTAGATCCTTTTCACATGTACTGCTCTCAAGCCAGGTGTCACCCATCTTGTATTTGTGCCTCTCATTTTTTTTGCCCAAGTGCAATACTTTACATTTCTCCCTGTTAAAATTCATCTTGTTTGTTTTGGCCCAGTTCTCTAATCTGTCAAGGTCGTTTTGAAGTGTGATCCTGTCCTCTGGGGTGTTAGCCACCCCTCCCAGTTTGGTGTCATCTGCAAATTTGATCAGGATGCCCTTGAGTCCATCATCCAAGTCGTTGATAAAGATGTTGAATAAGACCGGGCCCAAGACAGAACCCTGTGGCACCCCACTAGTCACTCTTCTCCAGGATGAAGAGGAACCATTGATGAGCACCCTTTGGGTCCGGTCAGTCAGCCAGTTACAAATCCACTGAGTGGTAGCATAGTCAAGACCGCATTTTACCAGCTTCTTTACAAGAATATCATGGGGCACCTTGTCAAATGCCTTGCTGAAATCAAGGTAGACTACATCCACTGCGTTCCCTTCATCTACCAGGCTTGTAATTCTGTCAAAAAATGAGATCAGGTTAGTCTGACATGACTTATTTTTCAGAAATCCATGCTGACTATTGGTGATCACAGCATTCCTTTCTAGGTGCTCACAGATTCTTTGCTTAATGATCTGCTCCAGAATCTTCCCTGGTATTGATGTCAGACTGACTGGGCGGTAATTATTTGGGTCCTCTCTTTTCCCCTTTTTGAAAATAGGGACAACATTTGCCCTCCTCCAGTCTGCCGGGACTTCGCCTGTTCTCCAGGAATTCTCAAAGATGATTGCCAGTGGTTCTGAGATCACATCTGCCAGTTCTTTTAATACTCTTGGATGCAGTTCATCTGGCCCTGGAGACTTGAATACATCTAAACTAGCCAAGTATTCTTGTACTATCTCCTTAGTTATTCTGGGCTGTGTTTTCTCTGCTGAATCATTTCCTCCAAATTCTTCAGGTCGGGCATTGTTTTCTTTATCGGAGAAGACTGAGGCAAAGAAGGCATTGAGGAGTTCAGCCCTTTCTGTGTCCCCTGTTTGCATTTCACCATCTTCTCCTCTGAGTGACCCCACTGTTTCTTTGTTCTTCCTTTTGCTACGAACATACCCATAGAAGCCTTTTTTGTTGCTTTTAACCTCTCTAGCAAGCCTGAGTTCATTCTGTGCTTTAGCTTTTCTGACTTTGTGTCTACACGTGCTGGCTATTTGTTTGAATTCCTCTTTGGTGGTTTCCCCCCTTTTCCATTTTTTGTACACATCCTTTTTTAATCTTAACTCAGTTAAAAGTTCTTTAGATAGCCACCCTGGCTTCTTTAGGCACCTTCCATGTTTCCGTCTCATTGGTATTGCCTGAAGTTGTGCTTTTACTATCTCCCTCTTAACAAACTCCCAGCCATCCTGAACTCCCTTTCCTTTTAGTATTACTGTCCATGGGATCTCACCCAGCACTTCCCTAAGTTTTATGAAGTCGGCTTTCTTAAAGTCAAGAAATTGAGTCCTAGTATGCTTGGCTGCTCCTTTCCGCTGTATAGTAAACTTCAGAAGAGCATGATCACTTGCGCCTAATCAGTGGGGCGCCTACAACAGTCCTTTCCTCCCCAAGCGAAATATATTTTCAAGTACATTTGGGTGTCGATTGAGCAAATTTCCTCCCTCTCTACCACAGGTGGTGTTGCCTTGTTGGTAAGATCCACCACTCTTCCTGCCATTAAACAGCAACCACCACCCAATAGCATCAGATTCCAGGCTTGGCATAAAAGGGCTTGCAATGAATCCCAAGAGCCCAGGAGCTGAGCCAAGACCAACTTTAATTGGGGGGGGGGGGGGAGTTTCCTAGAAAGGGAAGGAGAACAGTCTTCTTCCCTGGTGATTCAGGAGCAGGTTTTTTAAAGCCAGATAATTAAAAATGTAGAAGCAGAATATCGAGTGGGAAACCGAGACAGACATTTGCCAAGCTGCTTCTCCCCACCCCTGCCGTGTTGACATCCCTTCTGTTTGCTTCTGGAGATGAATGGGGAGGGACCTGGGGCGAGGGCAATGGTTAACCCTCGGGGGGGGGCAGAAATCATTACACTCCCTGGGTTGCCCCAAATCCCCCACCCAGTCATACAAGCGTGCCTTCGGGCAAGAGGCTTCACGCGGCTGTTGTCACGCAAAGCAATCGATGGGCAGGCCTGTTTGCCTGCGAAATTTAGCATGGGGCTTGCGGTTCCCCCAGAAGTAAATAGAGATGCTTTGAGGGTGGGGAATTGTGCTGTGGAGCACAGCAAGGCTCTCTAAAGAGCTCTTGGCAAGGGAGGAAGTGGGCTTGGGAGATAGGGTTGTGGAAAAGGGAGAGTTGGACCGAACCCCCGAGGGTCATCGAGTCCAACCCTACAATTCAAGAACCTCAGCAGGTGGTCATCTGACCTCTGTTAAAAAACCTCCAAGGAAAGAGAGTCCACAGCCTCCCGAGGGAGACTGTTCTTACTGTCAGAAAGCTGTTGGAATCTCCTTTCTTGTAACTTGAAGCCATGGTTCGGGTAGGTAGCTGTGTTGGTCTCACGCAGTCAAAATAAGTAAAAAAAATTGTCCACTAGCACCTTAGAGACCAACTATGTTAGTTCTGGGTATAAGCTTTCGTGTGCATGCACACTTCTTCAGATGCACTAAAACAGAAGTCACCAGACCCTTATATATAGTGGGGGTGGGGTGGGGTGGGGTGGGGTTTTCTCAGGAGGATAGTAGGAGATGGGTGATTGACTCAATGGGTGTGGTAAACCTGTTGACGACTGTTAACGACTGCATGCACACAAAAGCTTATACCCAGAACTAACTTAGTTGGTCCCTTAAGTTGCTACTGGGCATTTTTTAAATTTTATTTGAAGCCATGGGTTTGGGTTGTAATAAACAAAATCTGCCCTTATTCCCTTATGGGGGACACAAGAGCCCTTATAGAGTCCTTTGTAGGTTCTCCATCGGTAGGAGAAAGTAACAGAGGCCAACCAGAGAATATTGAGAAGCAAAGCAGCTTGTAAGCCTGATCATTATTAAAGCTGTTGCAACAGGGTGCTCTCCTCACACGCAGGAAAGGAGGGGGACCCAGAACCCAGGTGTGCCCGCCCTTATATAGACATCTTAAATTCCCTGCCCTGGACCTTGAGACCACCCCTCCATACATCATACATACATCACAGAAGGGGTGTAACCCAAGACCACCACCTACGGGACCGCCTCTCCTGGTATGCCCCACAGAGAACCCTACGGTCTTCAAATAAAAACATCCTGAAGGTCCCAGGCCTCAGAGAGGTTAGGCTGGCCTCAACTAGAGCCAGGGCTTTTTCGGCTGCGGCTCCAATCTGGTGGAACGCTCTGTCACAAGAGACTAGGGCCCTGTGTGACTTGACATCTTTCCGCAGAGCCTGCAAGACAGAGCTGTTCCACCAGGCCTTTGGTCAGGGCCCAGCCTGACCCCCTCCTCTGGCAACCTGCACAGAATTTTGCTTAACGGTTGCCATTAATTTGATTTTAATTAATTTTTATAATGGAATGTTTTTAGAATGTTGGATTATTTGATTGTTTGATTATTTAATTGTTGTTAGCCGCCCTGAGCCCGGCTTCGGCTGGGGAGGGCGGGATATAAATAAAAATTATTATTATTATTATTATTATTATTATTATTATTATTAACCCGAGGTACCACTGTACTGATGTTTGTGGGCTTCCCAGAGGCATCTGGTTGGCCTCTGTGAGACCAGGATGCTGGGCTGATCCTTCAGATCACGTCTTACATTCCTATTTTGTATATGCTGCAAGTAAGAAGATTTCAGTATTCACGGCATATAGCAAGTTAGGCATATACATAAACGTATAAATTCATACTGACGCATAAAAAAAACCAAATAATGGTAAAGTGAAAAAGAGAACATAAATATTTTGCCCTGTATTCAAACAGCATGGGTTTTTTTTAGAAAGCATCATTTTGCATTCAACTGGCTGTTCCGCTGCAGGATACCTAACAACTAATGCCGTGTTTCTTTTTATTAACAGTGCCTAATTATAAGAAATTTTAATCTCGGGGAATTTAACTAAATCGTATCCCATATCTTAAAAACTACCCGCTTTCAATGGTTCTGTCTGCCACTTCCAGCGATTTGCAAAGATTATTCATGCTGCAATTAACAGACAAAGCGCACATTCTCTAATCTACCGTCCGTACAATTTTTCATTTGCTTAAGATCTAAAACATCTGTTGCTTGGGAGCCACAAGTAGCTCAAACCTCATGATTTAGCCCACAATCCAGGTGTGGGGAACCTCTGGCCCACCTGATGTTACCACTTCCATCTTCCCTGATCGTTGGCTATGCACCTTCCTCTGACGAGGGGGGCGGGCACAGCTAATTATATCACTGTGCAGGGAACAAGAGTCTCAGAACAACTCTCAGCTCCTTGAACAAACTGCAGCACCCAGGATTCCTAGGGGAAAGCCCCATGGCTAGGATAGCTCAGTTGGTAGAGCACGGGACTCTTAATCTCAAGGTTTTGGGTTCGAGCCCCATGTTGGGCAAAAGATTCCTGCATTGCTGGCGGTTGGACGAGATGAGCTTCGTTCCAATTCTACAGTTCTGTGATTCAAGTGGGCCACTAACTCTTCTGCCAAGACCTTTCCAGATAGCTTCCTTTTGCCACGTCTGACCTTGCAGAGAACATTGTTTGTGGAACTGTTGATTCCCATGGCTATTGCATCTATTAGAAGTGAACCTGGATATTGCCCAATAGATATTGGGCAATAGACATTGATCATAATGTAGACGTGGAAGCGTGCAAGCAATTGTGGAATCTGGATATAAAATTTACAGCATGTTATGGTTTAAGAGAAAATTATATGAAAATGATATATCGATGGTATCTTACACCGAGTAAGTTGGCAAAAATGTATAAATCTAAATCAAATAAGTGTTGGAAGTGTAAAGAGAAAGAAGGTTCTTTTAATCATATGTGGTGGTCTTGTACAATGAGGGGGGGAAAGTATTTGATCCCCTGCTAAATTTGCCCATTTGCCCTCTGATGAAGAAATTACCAGTCCATAATTTTAATGCTAGGTTTATTGTAGCTGTGAGAGACAGAATAACAACAAGAATGTAAAATATAAAAGGATGTCACATAGAGGAGGGAGAAAGGTTGTTTTCTGCTGCTCCAGAGAAGCGGACACGGAGCAATGGATACAAACTACAAGAAAGAAGATTCCACCTAAACATTAGGAAGAACTTCCTGACAGTAAGAGCTGTTCGACAGTGGAATTTGCTGCCAAGGAGTGTGGTGGAGTCTCCTTCTTTGGAGGTCTTTAAGCAGAGGCTTGACAACCATATGTCAGGAGTGCTCTGATGGTGTTTCCTGCTTGGCAGGGGGTTGGACTCGATGGCCCTTGTGGTCTCTTCCAACTCTATGATTCTATGATTCTATTCTATGATTCTAAGAAGGTTAAAGCTGGGAAATGATATATAATGAAATGAAAATGTTGTTTAAAATAACCTTTGTTTAAAAAAAAAACCAACCCAGATGCTTTTCTTTTGGGAATTATAGGGACAGAACTATCTAAAATGTATAGAAGCTTAATCATGCATTCTACTACAGCAGCAAGAATGTTACTTGCCCCAAAATGGAAAGAAGCAGAAGTCCCAGCAAAGGAAGAATGGATACAAAAGCTTATGGAATATGCAGAAATGGCAAAACTTACCGGAAGAATAAGAACTCAAGATAACAAACTTTTTATAAAAGAATGGAGATGGTTTATTAATACAGTGGTGCCCCGCAAGACGGAAAACCCGCTAGACGAAAGGGTTTTCCGTTTTGGAGGTGCTTCGCAAAACGAATTTGCTATGGGCTTGCTTCGCAAGACGAAAATGTCTTGCGAGTTCCTGCGATTTTTTTTCGCTCCCCACCCCCTTTTTCTAAGGCACTAAGCTGCTAATAGCCTTTTAGCAGCTAATCCGCTAATCCCTTAAGCCTTTAATAGCCGCTAATAGCTGCTAAACCGCTAATAGCGCTAATCCGCTAATAGGGTTGCTTCGCAAGACGAAAAAACCGCTAGACGAAGAGACTCGCGGAACGGATTCTTTTCGTCTTGCGAGGCACCACTGTATTTACAGATAAACTGTAAACAGATAAGAACACTGGCAGGATTATTGTAATAACCTGCAGTTTTATAAGTTATACTTAAAGAAGATGAATAAATGAGCATATTAAGTTAATTTGGATGTGCAGAAGATATCAAAAACAAATTTAAGGAACCTCAGGAAGGGTGGGGGGAGGAAGTCAAGTTTTGAAATGTCAAAATGATTGTAAAATTAGTGAAGAAGTGAACCTGGATATGGTGCACATTACACGACTAGGTGGCCGTGATCTGACTTCTTCAAGATCTTGTTGCAAATTCTTCTTCCATCTCTGTTCACTTATTATCTTCCAAACATACAAATTCCCTACAAGCAAAAGTCTTGTTAGCTGCTGTGTAGCAGACGGCAACCTCCCACTAGGCAGATGGGGCAGAGACAGCCTCTCAGCTCTGTGCTTTTCTCCCCATTAGTAAAGTAGGTGATCAGAATCCTCTACCGTGGATGATATTAAATTGGTCAGATCCCTAGTCGTGGGGCAGTGTGGAATAGTGGTTAGAGGGTGGGGTTTAGGAGCAGGGAGACCCGGTTTCAAATGCCTGTTTGACCATGAACCCTTGCTGGATCCTCTTAACACAAGGGCATAAAGAAGGAATCCTTCTCTCGTAAGAAATGCTTTCTCAAAGGCTGAAATTCCTTCTTCCTTCTAGGTACTGGAAGTGGCTCCCTGTCTCATGCAATTATCAGGACAATTGCTCCAACAGGGCATCTGTATACAGTGGAGTTCCACCAGCAGAGAGCTGAGAAAGCCATCGAGGAGTTTGAAGAGCACAAGGTGGGCCATTTGGTGACGGTGAAGAACCAAGATGTCTGCAAAAACGGCTTTGGCATCACTCACCTTGCAGACGCCGTCTTCCTGGACATTCCGTCGCCGTGGGAAGCCATAGGGCACGCCAAATCCGCGCTAAAGCGTGAAGGTATGTTACCTGTTTTGTGGTTTATCCATCTGGGGTCTGAGATGGGCATGGGAGTAGAGAGTGTGTACTAACAGAGGCCTCCAAATTCCTCACTTGAAGACATAATCCTCAAATGATATTATTGGAATACAGTGGTACCTCGGGTTAAGCACTTAATTCGTTCCAGAGGTCCGTTCTTAACCTGAAACTCTTCTTAACCTGAAGCGCCACTTTAGCTAATGGGGCCTCCCGCTGCCGTGCGATTTCTGTTCTCATCCTGAAGCAAAGTTCTTAACCCGAGGTATTATTTCTGGGTTAGCGGAGTCTATAACCTGAAGCATCTGTAACTTGAGGTACCACTGTATAAGATGTTAGCATGTGAAATACAGATTTTATTTTGCAGTCACGGACCAGCTATGCACTGTGAACGGGTTCACTTAAAAAACAACAAACCCAAAAACCCCTACCTTGAAAGGTGATGCAAATGCAAAATCTCTTTGGGAAGTTTTGGAACTCTGGGGGAAATGCGGGTGACTCAGAGTAGGCAGCGGCTAGGGAAGGGCCTGGGATTGTGGCCACTGCCTCTGTTTGGGCAAGGAAAGTAAAGGTCGTAACTAGGGCTGGGTGGTATCTGGTTTTCAATATTGTGATATACTAGCCGAACATCTCAATATAAAATGATGTCTGAAATAAGAATGGAACTATGTAGAGGCGAACAGTAGGGCTGGCCAATACAGTGGTACCTTGGTTTAAGAACAGCTTAGTTTATGAACAACTTGGATTAAGAACGCTGCAAACCCGGAAGTAGGTGTTTTGTTTTGTGAACTTTGCCTTGGAAGCAGAACATGTTCCGCTTCCTGTTGAGTGTGTTCCATTTGTAAATTGAGTCCCCCGCTGCTATGAGAAAGCACGCCTTGGTTTAAGAACGCTTTGGTTTAAGAGTGGACTTCCGGAACGGATTAAGTTCGTAAACCAAGGGACCACTGTATCTGGTTTTCAACACTAACTAAACTTTGCAATATACTGATATATCACAATGCCTGAAATATGGATGGAGCTATGTAGAGGCATTGGTTTCACGGTTTTTCCTGCATTGTGATTTCTGCATCACGCACACACCATGATTCTCAATATATTGCCAGGTCAAAAATTATGAATCTGATATCACAATATGGACTTCAAACTGGTTTTGGATGATATATCGATATATCACCCAGCCCTAGTAGTGACCTGTGAGTTGTAGCATTTTTGTCCTTTTGTTCCTGCCAAGGAATTGCAGATGTGTTCCTTTTCCTGCCACAATAACTGAGGTAGGTGGAAGTGAGAGAGCGAGCGACGGGCAGTGTCTGAAACTCCCATTGTTCTAGGTGCATTTTGCGAGAGGGAATTTCATTAGCGCAAGCCGTTTTTTAACTCTGGGCGCAAATTTCAGATTGGGAGGGTAGACGGGGGGAAATAATGCATGCAAAGCTCTGTGAACACTTGAAAGTGATATATACCTGCTCAATCTTTTATTTTATGTTATTGCCAGGCTGTGCATGGAGCAACAATGGCAAAATAATAATAATAATAATAATAATAATAATAATAACAACAACAACAACAACTGTTATTATTTCCTGCTTCTGTCTGTGTTTCTGCGAGGAATAATGTTGCTGTGTGGACTGGATCCTGACCTTTAAGCTCTGTAGCCCTTGTCTTGAAATGCTCGCCTTGTTGCTAAGATCCATTTAGATCTTTTTACTTAAAAGCAATTAAAAACAAGAGCTTCGGGTTTTGTAGCAAGAGGCAGAGATCTGAAAGGAGAAAAACAACTTTTCTCCCACTGTTCTCTCTCCCCCCCCCCCCCACTTTGATTGCACAGTAATTGGCATGTGAATAATATAAAAAGCTCTTGAACTTCTAGCTGAGCTGCGAGTGAGTGGGAAGGCATAGTAACATAGCTTGATGAAAGCAAATTCTCTGCAACATTTTGATGGGTGTGCGTGTGTGTGATATAGATTTTTCTTTTTCTTTTAAATCCTGCTAATGACCGGGGTGGTTGAATGAAAGATTGAGAAAGCCATCTCTTAGAGCTTTGAGTCAAGAACAGTACACATTTTGTACGCTTGGGGGCTGGGTCACTCGTGTGCAGTTATCCCTTGATGACAGCAGCATCGAGTGATGGAGGGGGGCTTTCTGGGACTTGAGAAAGCTTAAGGCCCCAGTGTCGTGGTCTGTGGGCAATCAAAGTCCCGGCTGAGGACGTCGGGACCGGGGGCAAGATGGCGGGGTGGGAGCAGGAATGAGAGTCCAGAAGCCAGGGATCCGGGGGTCAGGAAGCAGGGAGTCACGAAGTCAAGGGTCCGAGGGTCAAGAAGCAAGGAGTCAAGAAGCCGAGGTCTGAGGATCAGGAAGCAAGAAGTCAAACGCAGCAAGGCAGGAAACGAGTTGCTGTGGCACAGAGCCGAAAGGAAATGCTGACCTTATATGCCTTCCCGACTCTTGCCACCAGGTGCATTGAGTTACCAAGTGGCCTCACCTGTGCGGCTGCTCCTTGCCTCTCCAAAACAAACTTAGGAAGGCCCCAGTCCTGCAAAGCCCTACTGGTCACAGGGCCTGGCTCCTGCACACACTCCTGACACCCAGGATGTCTTTATCCAGCCCTGCTTCAAATGTAATAGGACGGAACCAAGAGTTGTGAGCAGAAGGGGAAATATCTGCAAATGAGGAACCTGTAGCCCTCTAAAAATTGTTGAACTCCAACTCTCTTCAACCCCAGCCAGCATGAACAATGGTTGGGAAAGTGTTAGAAACTCAGGTATATCAGTTAGGGGCCCATTGGCTCCTTAAACTAGGGTTATAGTCGCTGTAACGAAATGTCTAGTTGCCGTTTTGGGGGTAGACGGCTCAAAAGTTGTGTTTTTCAGTACGACTTTTTGGTTCCTGAAGTTCATTCTGATTAGGCAGATAAAATATAACGGATAGAATTCTACAGGATGTGTTGTTAGTGTGTGAAAACGAGCAAGAGCCAAGGATAACCAGGCATGCACCTCCTGATGGTGGAGACATCAGACGCTGTCCTGGCCCCTCAGGCATCTTCACTTGGTTGCCAGTGGTTGATAGCTACTGGCGAATTTGGAACGCTGAGTTCAAGAAGGGTGGGAGATGTAAGTTCGAAAGCATTTCAATGGAGACCTGGAGCTCCCATCCCTGCTGTAAGAAGGAGGTCCTATAGAAATCATTCTGCTTATGTTTATGCAAATTTTTCTGATGCCACCTAGCACGAAGTCTAACATCGCCCTGCAGTTTGCCGAAGATTCCTCTGAAGGGCAGAGCATGTTTGGATCCAAACCAGGACTTCTCAGTGTGGTTGGATTCCAACTTCAGCCACCTTGATCAAGTGCAGAGGCAACAGGTTATGGACATCGGTGGTGAACTGGGGCTTCGTTTCCCAGAGGAGAATTGATTGCCCCGTGCCAAATTGGAAACGGGGATTTAGCGCTTTGTTGTTGATGTTTAGTTGTGTCCAACTCTTCGTGACCCCAAGGACCAGAGCACGCCAGGCATTCCTGTCTTCCACTGCCTCCCGCAGCTTGGTCAAACTCATGCTGGTAGCTTCGAGAACACTGTCCAACCATCTCATCCTCTGTCTTTCCCTTCTCCTTGTGCCCTCCATCTTTCCCAACATCAGGGTCTTTTCCAGGGAGTCTTCTCTTCTCATGAGGTGGCCAAAGTATTGGAGTCTCAGCTTCACTATCTGTCCTTCCAGTGAGCACCCAGGGCTGATTTCCTTAAGAATGGATACGTTTGATCTTCTTGTAGTCCATGGGACTCTCAAGAGTCTCCTCCAGCACCATAATTCAAAAGCATCAATTCTTTGGCGATCAGCCTTCTTTATGGTCCAGCTCTCGCTATCCGCCACCAAAGGCTTCAGATTCAATCCACATTATACATGATTAAAGCATTGCTTCAAGCTTAGCAGGCTCCTAAGGGGCAGTCCTGTCCTTGCTTACCTAGGAGCAAGCCCCATTGAACTCAACAAGACTTACTTTTGAGTCGACACGCACAGGATTGCACTTCCGGAGTCCATCTTTGGGCGTTCTCAACTCGCAATCACTTCTGTTCCCACGGCACAGCATCGCCTCTGCTCATGATCTGGAGACTTGTAAATTGCATTGACCTTATATCTGGAATAAATTTAGGCAAAAAAGGCAATGTGACAAGATGCCAGAAGAACATTCCCATAGTCCCATGGGTGTTGCTGTTAAAGCTCAGTCAGGGTTCCAGTTCAAGTCAAATGCCAACATTTTGAGTTATGCATGCACAAAATACTTGCAGAATCATGGCTGTTGTACTCCACTGTATAAACAACTGAAACCACCAACAGTTTGGGGTGATGCTATTTCCCCCTCCAGCTTTGTCCTCGAAAAGATGATGGTGTCACGATTTGTGTCTGACGCCATCAAAACCCAAAAATTCCATTGGAAGAGTTTCAGGCACTTACAAAAGTACAGGAAGCTAACTTGCATTGGGCCAGGCCATTTGCCTACCTATCTCAATATTGTCTGTCTCAAGCACCTATCTCAGTGTTGGAAATTAATCATAGAATTGTAGAATTGGAAAGGACCCTAAGGATCATCTAGTCCAGGGGCCAGCAAACTTTTTCAGCAGGAGGCCGGTCCGCTGTCCCTCAGACCTTGTGGGGGGCCGGACTATATTTTGAAAAATACCAAAAACAAACCAATTCCTATGCCCCACAAATAACCCAGAGATGCATTTAAAATAAAAGGACACATTCTACTTATGCAGTGGCGTAGCGTGGGGGGGTGCAGGGGGGGCCGGCCGCACCGGGCGCAACATCTGTGGGTGGGGCGCTCGCACTCGCAGCTCTCTGCCCCTACCTGGCTCACTCACTCTCTCTCACTGCAGTGCTGGCTGTGCGAATCCGATCTGAGCCGCCGGGTCGCCGCCCACTGTGGAGGGGAGGGTGCCAGACGTGCGGTGCGGTGCGGAGAGAGAGCGAGGGACTATCTGGGGGAGGGACAGTGCAGCGGGGGGGGGGCACAAATTACTTGCCTTGCCCCGGGTTAGGGGGCACAAATTACTTGCCTTGCCCCGGGTGCTGACAACCCATGCTACGCCACTGTACTTATGTAAAAACATGCTGATTCCCGGACCATCCATGGGCTGGATTTAGAAGGCGATTGGGCCTCAGGTGATGAATGCAAGGTCTTGGTAGGTAAGAGGATGCACCTGGCCCCCAAGTCGTGCAGGGCTTAATATTAGCATCTTGAGTTGGGCTCAGTAATATTTGAAGCTGGGCATGTTGTTCCTTTCCTATTGCCAAGTGGGCAAACAATCAGTTCACGCACCTTTGCCTTAGCCTGACGTTCCACTCTACCGGCCGTAAAGCTTATCTGATTTCTCAGATGAGCAAACCGCACTGTACTTAATTATTTTAGGGTGAATAATTCAGTAGCATTTCCAAGGCTAGCTGCTTTCTGCTGGTTCTCTGGGAATTCCCTGCTGTGTGTCTGGGAACTCGAGCTTCCCAGCATAGGAGCTAGCAATGTGTTCAGCAGTGATGACTGGAGTGAAAATACATCATGGGCGAAAATGAAAGCTGCCTTTCGCATCTGCATAACTCTTTATTTTGAAATTTAACGTGAAAAAGGCCAAAGTATGGTTGGTGGGCATTTTGTGCATATTTCACAGTGCCGTTGAGGCAAAATTGAATGAGGCACTGTGACTTTTAACATCACTGCCAGGTATAATAGGGCCCCTGATAGCAGGAATCAAATACGATATGTTTACATTTTAGTATTAACTTTACAGGGGGGCACTTAACTTTTTTGTGCTTGCTCCCTTTTTTTGAAGGGGTTACCATACTAAAATTGGGAAGTAGGGGGCTGTGGATTTCATAGATGGCCCCAACACACACACACACACACACACACACACACACACACACACACCTCTTTGCCCATAATTCAAGCCTAGGGTACCTTCCCATCTATTTAAACCATCACACGCAGGCAAGGAGTGTGCAGTCTAGTTTACCAACTCTTAATATGACAGGCAGCATGTCATCCTCCTTTTAGCCTGTCTGCCTCCTCCCCCCCTCGATCACATAACATTTTATTTGAAAAGTGGGTGTTAATTTTTAATGTTAAACATCCCATAAATCCCGTTAACAAGAGGAGAGGGAGCCTCTTCGGCCCTTGCGTGACTCACTCCCTGATCTCTGAATAGTTGCAGTTCATTACTTTAATAGCCTTGAGGGTTAATGGTCTGTTAAGCATCCCTCCATAGCTGCTGCTCCTTCCCCAGATTGCATTGACCTGCCTCTTTAATGACCTGGGAGATTTTCTTTTTCTTCTCCCCCAAAGATAGATGCTTTGGGTTTGTGGCTTTCGAAGGTCCTTATTCGTTGCCCGGTGAGGTGTAGCATGCTGGGACCAGCCTTGTGGCTGTGTACCTTTCGGCCAGGGCTTCCTGCTACTGTCACTGTGGGCTTCCTGACAGCAGCGGTTCTTGCTTTCGAAAGCTGCTGCACTGCAGATCTCCCTTCATCTTCTAAACCTGCGCTGCCTCTCGCCTCTCCCCACCCTACCCTTGCCTTTGCAGCAACTGCTGACAAAACGATTTTCAGTGTGATAGTTGCTGTGCCCGATGCCTCTGACCTTGAATGTGTTAGAAATTCCTGCATTATTATTATTATTATTATTATTATTATTATTATTATTAATAGTAGAAGTAGTATTCACACACCCTCAGAAGGAGCAGGTACGCATTTCAGGAGCATCCCTGGATCCACTGCTATCACCTAGAGATGGTTCAGAAACTTCAACCGGTGCAGAATTTGGCAGCCAGGTTGTTCACTGGGGCAAGATGGTTGACACCAGCCCTGGCCTGACTGCACTGGCTACCAATTAGTTTCTGGGCTGGTTTTGACCTATAAAGCCTTAATAATAAAATAATAATAATAAAATTTTATTTATATCCCACCCTCCCCAGCCAAAGCCGGGCTCAGAGTGGCTAACAACAATAAAAGTAACACAGCATTCTAAAATCAATTCATTCTAAAATCAATCCAAAATCAAATTAATGGCAACCATTGGGCTAGAGTTCTGTGAGGATCACCAAAGGAGGGGGTCAGACTGTGCCTTGGCCAAAGGCCTGGTGGAACAGCTCTGTCTTGCAGGCCCTGCGGAAAGATGTCAAGTCCCTCAGGGCCCTAGTCTCTTGCGACAGAGCGTTCCATCAGATCAGGGCCACGGCTCTGGTTGAGGCCAGCCTAACCTCCCTGTGGCCCAGCACCTCCAAGATGTTTTTGTTTGAAGACTGTAAGGTCCTCCATGGGACATACCAGGAGAGGTGGTCCCTTGAGTACGAGGGTCCTAGGCCGTATTGGGCTTTAAAGGTTAAAACCAGCACCTTAAACCTGATCCTGTACTCCACCGGGAGCCTGTGCAGGTGGTATAGCACTCAGTGCCGCAGTACCTCAAGGACCACCTCTCTCCATATGACCCAGCCCAGACCCTGTGGTCTTCATCCGAGGCCTTTCATTGTGTGCCTCCTCCTCCACGTGAGGTCCAGAGGGTGGTAACACCAGAACAAGACTTTTCTGTGGTGGTTCCTCATTTGTGCAATGCTCTCCCCAGGGCGACTCGCCTGGCACCTTCATTGCATATCTTTAGGCACCTGGCGAAAACCTTCCTCTCCTCTCAGGCGAATTAAACCATCTTTGGCCTTTTAGACTGGGGGATTATTATTTTTGTTTGTTGCTATTTTCTGTTGTGTTTTATATTGTCAACAGCCCTGTGATCCTCGGGTGTATAGAAATTTAATAAATAAAAAACTAAAGAGGAGGCTCGCTCCAGTTCAGGTGTGTCGATGAAGATGCACAAACACTTTCCCCCCATTAATTCTGATCTGCTTCGCTGTAGGACATGTTCAAACGCTCAGTCAGTGACAGCTCCTGATTTCTAATGCACTCATACTCCCACAAACTAAATGGGATGTTGAATTGGAAGATTGTTGGCGATCCCAGGGCAGGGCCTCTTTCATCCCCAGGAAGACAATAGCGGGACTGTCTAGTGAGCGATGTTTACAGTTCCATACTGTGTTTACATTAAGCGCAGAATCGATCTGAAGTTCCTGGGTGGTGAGAATTAGTCCGTTCCCCTTCCCGGAACTGACAATTTCATTAATAGTACTTCGGGTTTTGTTATTGAAAAGTATTTCCCATTATTTCAATAAGCCTTGCAAGATACCCTGTTGTTCAGCACTATCTTTGCAAACGGTGTATCTTCTAAATTCTTTCTTTCTTTTTAAAATAATATTTATGCCAATTTTCAAAAATACAAGAAAAATTGAAAAAAACAATATACAGTAAAATAAGAAAGAAAAAAAATAAAAATTAACAATACGTAGAAAACACCACCCCTCCACCCCACCAACAAGAGAAAAAAGCAAAAAACAAAAACATTTTTTTAAAAAAGAAAACACTTCCATTTTTTTTATTCCTTCCTTCGATAACCTATTTCCTCGACTTCCTCCCACCTCGCTTTTTGTATTCCAATTTATTAATTAGATCAGCAATTTCTTCCCATCTTTCACTGCTTATTCGCTTAATTATCATTAATGCATTTAAACCTTATTCTCCTATCAACATCTAGAAAGTATATTTTACGTTAGAAAGAATTTAGGATAATCTTCTAAATTCTTTCTAACGTAAAATATACGTTTTAGATTGTCCCGAGGAAGGAAACCCCCCCCCAAACCCCACCACCACCACCACAAATCAAGCTTTTTCCAAAACACATTGTTGGACATTTACTACAGTAACCCTTTTGCAAGTCTGTAATTCACTGGTGGAGCATCTGCTTTGCATGCAGAAGGTCGCATGTTGACTCCCCAGCATATCCAGGTAGAACTGGAAGAGACCGCAGTCTGAAACCTGGGGAGCTGCTGCCCATCAATGTAGGCCATGCTCAGAGGTGAATTTTGGGCAGTGTGACTGGTTCTGCTGCACTGGGTGCTTAGCTTGGTGGTGCAACTATGACCTAGTGGATTGGGCAGAACACAAGGCGAGAGGCTGGGGGCACTGAATTCTAACCTCGCACAGGGCGCTGCTGCAGTTGGAAAGACCAAAGTCTACCCCTGCCATACTGACAGCGGTCTGACTCCAGCTTCCTGTGTTCCACTTGGAGATCCTAGAATTGTAGACTTGGGAGGGACCCCCAAGGGCCATCTAGACCAACCCCCTGCAATGCAGAAATACTGCCCACAGCCGTACCTGGGTGGGCTCGAACCACCAACTTTCTGGTTAACAGCCAAATGCATTGAACCGTTGTGCCACTCTATTTTGGTTTCTTTTATCTTGTGCCTCCCGTTGTTGTTGTTGTTGTTGTTGTTGTTGTTGTTGTTGTTGTTGTTGTTAAGGCTGATGTGAAACCATCTAGAAAGCTGCATGGTCTGATCCAGAAACTCTCTTATGTTTCTGTCTGTCTTAGAGGCAAGCTGCAGTGACTGCAATATGTCTGTGCCTCACCTTGTTAGGGCTTCCTCCAGCCACTGCTGCGGACGACTGTTTCTTATATTTCCCTTTCTCTGTCTCTTCCTAAATAATCCTCCTCCCCACCCTAAAATGTTTGGGGAACTTTTTTTTAAAAAAGAGGCACATAACATCAGGCTTCCAACAGAAACCCCTCCTTAATCCTGCGTTGGAGAAGCCCGGATGATGTGCTTAGAATAAGCTGTGCGGCACTCCATTTGCATAACGTTCTGACTGCAGCGTTTAAACTCCCGAATAATTAGGAAGAGCTTGGCACGGATGAGGAAGCGGAGGGAGGGGGGATAAATAAATAAATGGCCAAGGATGGAGAGCTCTAGAAAACGAGAGACCAGCGTGCAACACTTCTGTAGCTTCGCCGCAGATTTAAACAAAATCTAATTTTCATATCTTTCCCTCTCCCCGTTGGAAGCGGTCATTCTGTAAGGGGGAGAGGGCTATAGATCTCCAATAAAGAATTATCAGGGCCCTCATCCACAGTTCGCTGGGTTCTTTTTCCTTTTGGGGGCTGAGGGGCAGACATGGCTTTTAAACTGACATAGAACATGCATGAGTTTGTAATGTAGATAATACTTCCTTTGGAGCCCCTCCCTGCCTTCAACCAGATGCTGCCCCCGTAGGAATCTGCCCTTACATGGAGTCAGACAATTGGTCATACAATCAGGATCTTAGAGTTGGAAGGGACCCGAGGGTCATCTAGTCCAACCCCCTGCAATGCAGGAATCTCAACTATAGCATCCACGACAGATGGCCATCCAATCTCTGCTTAAAAACCTCCAAGGAAGGAGGGTCTACCACCTCTCGTGGGAGTCTCTTCCACTGCTGAACAGCTCTTACTGTCAGAAAGTTTTTCTGAATGTTTAGTCGGAATCTCCTTTCTTGTAACCTGAATCCATTAGTTCAAGTCCTACCCTCCAGAGCAGGAGAAAACAAGCGTTCTCCATCTTCCATGTGACAGCCCTTCAGACATTTGAAGATGGCCATCATATCTCCCCTCAGTCTCCTCTTCTCCAGGCTATACATACCCAGCTCCTTCGACCGTTCCTCATAAGGCTTGTTTTCCAGACTCTTGGTTGCCCTCCTCTGCACATATTCCAGCTTCTCAACATCCTCCTTAAACTGTGGTGCCCAGAATTGGACACATTATTCCAGGTGTGGTCTGACCAAAGCAGAATAGAGTGGTCCTATGATTTACACTGACTTGCAACAGCCTCCCAGTATTTCAGACAGGGTTCTCTCCAAGACTTACCTGGAGATGAAAGGGATTGAGCCTGGGGCAACCATCTGCATGAACATAAGAACATCAGAAGATGTCTGCTGGATCTGGCCAGGGGCCCATCTAGTCCAGCATCCTGTTCTTGCAGTGGTCAGCTAGCTGCCTCTGCATACAAACCAGATGCTCTATTCCATAGATATTCCACATTCCACCCAAGAAACCCCCAACGAATCCTAGTTGTTGTTGTTTAGTGGTTTAGTCGTGTCCGATTCTTCGTGACCCCATGGACTAGAGCACGCCAGACACTCCTGTCTTCCACTGCCTCCCGCAGTTTGGTCAAACTCATTCTGGTAGCTTCGAGAACACTGTCCAACCATCTCATCCTCTGTCGTCCCCTTCTCCTGGTATCCTCCATATTTCCCAACATCAGGGTCTTTTCCAGGGAGTCTTCTCTTCTCATGAGGTGGCCAAAGTATTGGAGCCTCAGCTTCAGGATCTGTCCTTCCAGTGAGCACTCAGGGCTGATTTCCTTCAGAATGTATAGGTTTGTTCTTCTTGCAGTCCATGGGACTCTCAAGAGTCTCCTCCAGCACCATAATTCAAAAGCATCCATTCTTCGGCAATCAGCCTTCTTTATGGTCCAGCTCTCACTTCCATACATCACTACTGGGAAAACCATGGCTTTAACTATACGGACCTTTGTTGGCAAGGTGATGTCTCTGCTTTTTAAGTTGCTGTCTAGGTTTGTCACTGCTTTTCTCCCAAGAAGCAGGTGTCTTTTAATTTCGCGGCTGCTGTCACCATCAGCAGTGATATTATTATTATTATTATTTTACTTCATTAAAGTTGAGACGATTAGAAGAGCAAATGTGGTGCTAGTCAGGCTTGAGACCTGACATGCACGGAATCTTGTATGCTTTTCTTCCAGCCAAACCTTGTTTCATGGGTGATGCTGTGATTTGTCAGTGTTCCACCCCCCCCCCCTGTAATGAATTTAGTGCATACTCCCATCTTTCTTTGGAGAGCTGAACCCTCTGATTTCCCTTGTCAGCGAAACATCCGTTTGCCCACGTGCCTGCTCTCTTGAAGGACGTTCTGTCCCCCTGTTTGCAAAGGCAATGTTTTTAGTGCACTAGTAAGCATTGAGCAAATGCCAAAAAAAGGATGCTGCTGTCTGATGTTGCTGCGCCCCCCCTCAAACCATCACTGCCTCCCACCACCATCTAATGCCACCAAGATAATGGCAACTTTCTGCTGTTGTTGTGACGCAGCCCTGGCATCGCAGCACCACAGCGAATTCGTTTCTAAAAATACATAAGTTTAAATGGTGGGGCGTTGCTTCTACGGTTTCTTTTTGGTGCCTTAAATTGTTAGGAAGACTTTTATTTCCCAGGAAGGGTGGTGAGGACCGTTTCTGATGTTCAAGGAAGCTAGATTGTTAGCACCTGTCTTTCTCAAGAGGCAATGGAGTGCTCTTCCAAGGGTGAAGTAAAACTGCTGAATTAGCAACACCAAAGCGACCTCCTTGGGGCGCAGGCCTGGGCAGTGTGTATGGAGGTCCTGGGCAGCCCAGGCGACAAGAACTCTATCTCAGCCTCGCTGGTGTGGTCCTAAGGAAAGCAGAACTGTACGTTTGGCACCAGCTTGGCTTACAGGAGTTGCTGGAAGGAGGTGTACAAAGCGCCATCCAACTGCCTTAGGGACTCCACTCCAGGTTTGTGTAGGGTTTACTCCTTAACCTTTTCTCCTGAAGATGTCCTGTAAGGAATCATAGGTTTAAAGGTAAAGGGACCCCTGACCATTAGGACCAGTCGTGACCGACTCTGGGGTTGCGGCGCTCATCTCGCTTTATTGGCCAAGGGAGGTGGCATACAGCTTCCGGGTCATGTGGCCAGCATGACTAAGCCGCATCTGGCGAAACAGAGCAGCACATGGAAACGCCGTTTACCTTCCCGCCAGAGCGGTACCTATTTATCTACTTGCACTTTGACATGCTTTCAAGCTGCTAGGTTGGCAGGAGCAGGGACAGAGCAACGGGAGCTCACCCTGTCGCGGGGACCTTCTGATCGGCAAGTCCTAGGCTCTGTGGTTTAACGTCCCTAATCATAGGTTTAGGTATTAAGAAATAAAGCACTGGAATGTGGACGTTACCTTAGGGCAATTCAGAACAAATCAGTGTCCTCCAGATGTTTTTGGAACACCCATTATCCCTGACGATGGTCCATGCTGGCTGGGTCTGTGGCTACCCCTGGTCTACACCTGACTGGCAGTGTCTCTCCAGAGCTTCAGACATGAGTCATTCCTGGTCCTAGCTGGAGGTGCCAGGGCCTGAAGCTGGGACCTTCTGCCTGGAAAGCAAAAGTTCTGTCCCTGAGCTTATGGGAGATCTACTTAGGGATGGGAGGTTACACCTGCCCACACAAGGGCAACACTCAGTTAGGCATCTGCTTGGGATACCACCGCTTCTCAACATGAAGTCCTTAGCAGTAGGTCTTGCTCTTCCCTGGAGCCCCTGCACACCTTTCATGCTGTTGGAAGCTGATGATCCCTCACTTATCCCCATGTGACATTGGTAGAAGCAGCAGCCCCACCCTTAGGAGAAGAAGCTGCCCTTGTCGTGGTAGCACTGGATGCTGGTTGGAAACTACAGAGCAGGGCCAAGGTGTATTTGCCAAGATGATGGCCAGCTGCTTTTGGAGATAGGATGGTGGGTGAAAGATGGACTGTGATTTGGTGCAACATGGTATATCTTGTGGCACGAGTTCTTGATGCAGGGGTCTCATTGCAAGGACATTGATCCCAGACTGGTACTAGGTGCTGGTTCACTGCTCCAGCTTGACGGCTTGGTACAGCTTCTAGAAACAGGACCCATACACCTTGATTGCAGGTGTTCCTTTTTCTTTTGTTCCTCCTAGCTCTCATGATCCAGTCACGGGTCTGGATTTGTCGGGAAGCCAAAGAGGGCCAGAAATTGAAGTGCAAGTATTGCAAATGGCTAAATTATTGGCTTCTTTGAGTTGTGATTCCTGTGTCTGCAGTGGCAAGGATGTTCAAAGGCCCTGCAGAGGGTGATTGATATGGACCCTTTTGATGAGAATATGCAGGTGTCGAATAAAGATCTAGGGTTCAAAAATGGGTTCAAAAGACATTTGCAAGTTATAGTGCAAAATAATAATAATAAAGAACTACGAACCTCGGAAATAAAGGGCATGGGGCATGTACAGAGTGCAGCTCCCTTGCGAGAGAGGAAACACTGCATTAAATAAGGTGATTCCACGATATTACATCATTTATTTATCTTCACGTTTTATGGCGATTGTCAGCAATACAAAACTGCTAGAACATTTGCAAAGCTAAGCAGGGCCCGGTATGGTTTCAAATTGGATGGGGGACCACATGTTGAGATTCCTGCATGAGTGACCTGTGGGGTGCCACCCAACCCTACAGTTCTGTGACTAATAAATGTTGATTATCTATTGATATATCTTGACATTATTTTAAGAGGATTTGGTTTGGGGGTCAATGCCCATTTTATAAACTCATCAAGGGGTCACGGGACTCAGAGCTTTGGGCAACCCCGCTTTACATAGTTGTGGGCTGCAGTTCTGGCACGAGACTGTTTATAGTACAGCAAGGCCCGGCGCTTCTGCACTGGCTACAAAACAGTATTCTTTGTGTTTTGTGAAGGCAGTTATTCAGATTATGGGAATGCATGAATTATCCATGGCCCTTTTGTCTCCCGAGGGATTGCTGACATGGCCTCCGTTGCGAAGCAGGTGACTCAAGGCACACCCTTCATGCTTCAACATTGAGAAAGTGGATGGGAAGATCCTGTACTGTGTGCACCCCTCGTTTCCAGTCTCTCCAGCCCGAGCTGTGCTTTGACCTGTGCAAACTCCGAATCCTCTCCTACTTATCGTGTCTGCCGGCCTTCCGTCTAAGCTCTTTCCCCCAGCCTACGAGAAACAGGGAGGCTTGACCTCTCCGCAAAAGTGGCTCTGCAGAGCTCTTTCGCCCCCTGCGCCGAATGGATGTGGGCTGGGAGGGTTTCGACAGGCCCCCTCATTGTTCCCCCCCACCTCCACGCCGGCAGTTTCAGATGCATTATACATGAATGCATTCATTTTTTAAGACAGCTCCCCGGATCAAAAGGCTCACGCAGCTTCCCAATGTGAGCGAGACTAATCTGGGATAATTACTGTATCAACTCGGGCTAACACACAGATCTCATTAAACAAATTGAGTGGGGGGTAGCTGTTTCGAAAGTTGGGGGGTAGGGGAGTCTTGAAGGAGGCACCTTGGGGTTGGTTGCAGTGGGGAGCATTCACACAACACATCTTTCTCGTTAGGGGTTTGTGCCTGTGGTGGAATTCCCTTGGGAAGCTGTGTTGTGGAAACTGCAGCTACAGAAGAACTGCGCAGCGATATTCACCCAAAAATAAATAAATCCTGTGTTAGTTTTGTTGGAAGATGCAACCCAACTGGGGCAACCCAGTCAGATGGGCAGAGTATAAGAAATATATTATTATTATTATCATTATCATCATCATTGGTCTCTTTTCTGACACACACACACACACACACACACACACACACCAGGAACCCTGGGAACTAGTTCTGACAAATGGGGCTGGAGATCTCTTTTGATTACCCAACCGCAGCTCCCAAGATCCTATGAAGGAAGCCATGACAGCAAAGTGACATAAGATGTCTTGTAATGCAGATGCGCCCAAGAGTTAACACATAGAGACATACCCACACACCTCATGGATTTAAGAATGCGTTGCTTCTGCAGCCTGGCTTAGAACGCATGTCTCAAAAACCCAACTGTGGGTCTTCTCTGGCTTGGTTTTGTTGGAAATGTTTACAATTGGGCCATGTTTTTCATTTCTCTGGAACTCTGCTGATGTAACTGTCAGTCACAACACTTCCATGACATTCCAGGGCGAACCACTACGGAGAAACTCTCGAGAAGCCTGATGGGAACAATAGTAAGCTGCTCCCAATGTCCTCCCGGCGCCTTCTCTTGAGCACAAAGCATTTATTGTGAGGTGACATTTCACGGAGATCCCATTCTCCCCCCTCCTCTTGCAGCCATTTCCCTAAACGCTGAGAATACCCAGCACCCTGGTTAACATCCTCTGGTTTTTTTGTTTTTGTTTTTTTAATGCTTAGCTTGGTGGCAAAAAGCCAGAATATATTGTCTGTTAGAGCTGTGATTTATTAATTAGACTCCCCTCTGGGTTTCCCTTCTGTGCTGTTTTCTTAAAATGAACTTGGCACTGCAGAAACGTAAACAAGTTTGAGCTGGGAAGGAACCTCTGCTCCAGATGTTCAGCGATTTGGAGGGTGATGCTGAGTGACACACGCGTACCGTCGCCTCTTGCGTTCCGGATGCTCCAACATAAATGGGCCGTATTGGAGCAAACGGGGGCAGGTCGTGGGGGTGTTTCACCTGCTCCATCACGCTTGGCACAGGGAGCAGAGAAGCATCTTTGCCTTCCAAGGCACATGGTAAACTTGCCCATCGTCAGCAAGGCCTTTGTGAGTTGTGTGGGTGTGTTTTCCCCCCTTTTAACTCTCAGACTGAGCTAGCCATCGGTCCTGCAGAACCATTTGTAGCAGGATTAGCAGCCATGGGATTAGTTATTCAGTGACGATTTACTTTGAGTGCATCTGTGAAGGGCTGAACTCACAATCTCCCTGTGATGTCCCCCCCCCCCCCCGTGAGACAAACACAACCTGTTTCTCAGGGACCACCTCCTTACTGGCTTCCTGTGGCTTCTCCTGGTCAAAATCACTGGGCTTCTTCGGTCTTTTGAGGGCGACACATTAAAAATCACGTGAGACCTCCTAGTTGCCATCCTTTAAGAAGAAGAAGAAGAGTTTGGATTTGATATCCTGCCTTTCACTCCCTTTTAAGGAGTCTCAAAGTGGCTAACATTCTCCTTTCCCTTCCTCCCCCACAACAAACACTCTGTGAGGTGAGTGGGGCTGAGAGACTTCAAAGAAGTGTGACTGGCCCAAGGTCACCCAGCAGCTGCATGTGGAGGAGCGGAGACGCGAACCCGGTTCACCAGATTACGAGCCCACCACTCTTAACCATTACACCACACTGGCTCTTTAGGTTTTAGACCCCTCCTCTAGAACTTTGAAGCAGGACTTTGGGCTCTGTTGCATGTGCATGAACATTAAGGTGCAATGCATTGTCTGATTGCTGCAACTGGTGATTTTAAACTGTTAATACAAGACGATTATTTTTTTCTAATACATTTTCAAAAATGCTTTTAGATACAATGCAATGAAGTGGTTAGGCTAGGACCTTGGA
This sequence comes from Podarcis tiliguerta, assembly GCF_965153285.1. Classification (NCBI taxonomy): domain Eukaryota; kingdom Metazoa; phylum Chordata; class Lepidosauria; order Squamata; family Lacertidae; genus Podarcis; species Podarcis tiliguerta. The sequence continues at coordinate 120,843,001 of NC_139534.1, forward strand.
GGCATGGGCTGTGTACACACCAGACATTTAAAGCACACTGAAAGCACACACACCCCGCCCACAAAGGACTGCAGTTTCCCCTTACAGAACTACAGATCACAGCAGCACTGTGGGATAGTTTAGCCTGAGATATACTGGTTTGGCCCAAGGTCAGCCAGTTAACTTCATGGCCGAGTGAGGATTTGAACCCAGGTCCCCTAGGTCGTTGTCCAACACACTGGCCACTCCATCACACTTAGGCTTGTCACCTTTGTTCTGGCAAAATACAGGAGAGAGTGGGGCGGTGCAGTTGGGGGGAGAATTTGTGTGTGTGTGTGGCGCTAAAGCGACTTCAAAGCAATCCATTACAATATCTTACAGGATGGCCCCTCTGAAATTTCTCTCTCTCTCTCTCTCTCTCTCTCTCTCTCTCTCTCTCACACACACACACACACACACACACACATTTGTAAACCTATCTGTGCTTTGCTACCCAGAGCTTAAATATGTGACCTTTCACACACCCTTTCTCCAAAACATGCATTTGGAGAGAGTCCCTAACTTGGCAGAGAGAGAAGTCCTGAAATACAGGACAAAACTATCAATACAGGACATAGAATTTTACATCGAAATATGGGGCAATCCTGTATTATTCAGGGACGGGTGGCAACCCTAAGTCCACACTGGCTCCATAAATCCAGGTCGGTTTTTTGTTTGCTTCCATATGGGAGATCCTTTGCAAAATGTTCTCACCTGCCAAGTAGTGTGGTCCAAAACTGGACCGCCTTTTTCTGCTTAACTTGTGACTTTCCTCTTTTAAGTGGATATAAACAGGGCGCTCTGGTGTCCCCATTACCCTCTATTTTTATCAGACAGGTTGCCTTGTTATCATTTGCATAGATTGCATAACAGGCTTTTTCTTCTTCTTGCGGGGCGGCTGCAAAGGAGGGCTGCAAAGGAGGAACCAGCAGCCGGCTGGGGAGATGGGGAAAGAATGCAGAGCAGCCGAACGACAATTAGTGCCACCCCAGCCGTTCTTTTTCTCTCCCCCCTTCCCCCACTCATTAAAACCTACTTCGTGCCAGGAAGCCTGCCTTATGAGGACATTACATCATGAGCGAGACCACATGATCCCTGGATTTCTGGCAGACCACGTCCTTTTTTAATTCCTTGAGCTGATTTGGCCGGGTGGCTTTTCAGAGCAAAGCCCGAAGCCTTCTATTCCCAGCTGCAGAGGTGACATTGTGACGAACCGGGAGATGCAATCTCTCCCCCGTAAAGGGAGGAAAGGTGCGTCTTAAAAGCTCTGGACTGGAGGCGGCTTCGGGTACTATCTAGGAACAGAGCCTCTCTTCAAACAGGACCGGCTGAAAGATGTTGGTTTCTGTCTACCCTTCGCAATGTTCCGTTTGACAGATCTGTTCGCCTTGGGGGGATTTTGTCGTCTCTTGTCGCGTTGCGTGGATGCATTCAGGAGATGTGAAGCCTCTTGGATGGAAAGCTAACAGTCTCCAGAGCACTCCATCTAAGGACTGGGGATTATTCTGTTTACACATACCATCCCCCTTAAATAAACACAACCCTGTTCCACTCTATCTGCATGTAATATCGCTGGCAGTGTGGTGTAGGCCCCAAAGCACATCTCAAGAAAAAATTGGTGGGCGAATTGGACTAAAACGTGTGAATATTGTTTCATCGAAGAAGCCCAGGATCTCTTAATTCGCTGAGAAATCTCTGCTGGGGATTCCTAGCTCACTGTTTGCAGAGATACAACATTTCTCCAGGAAAAGGGCAAATAGAGACTGGCATTTAAAAGGGGGGGGGGTGAATCTAGGGAAATCTGGAAAATTAGAAATCAGCTAGCTTAACATCTGGTGGAAAGTGCTATTAAAGAATTACTAAGCACATAAAAGAACAAGTCTTGTAGAAACAGAACCAATGTGGCGAGGTTCTAGGACTTATTGACAAATTAAAAACAGACAAACCCTCAGCTCCAGATGGTGTCTTTCCAAACTCAAATGTGAAAATGCTGATTTTCAAACAAAAATATGCAACTTGTCCCTAAGATCAGCTTCCATAAGTTGGGACTGGAAAGTGACCAATGCAATACCAACTTTTAAACTGGAATCTAGGAAATCACAGGCAGCTTAGCTTAACTGGAAAACTGGTGGGGAATGTGATTAACAATAGAATAATCTTACATATAGAAGAACAAGTCTTTTTGAGAGAGAATCAGCACGGCTTCCTGGAGAGCCAACTCCCGTCTCACTAATTTTTCAGAGCATCAACGAACATATGGATATAAGTGATCAAGTTAACATTGTGTACTTGGACTTCCAAAAAGCTTTCAATAAAATCCCTCCCCAAAGACTTCAGAGGAACCTTAGCAGTGATGGGATAAGAGGAGATCTCCTTTTACGGTTCAGTAGCTGGTTTAAAAAATGGGAAGCATTGGGTAGGAATAATGAACAGTTTCCACAACTGAGCGATGTAAGAAGGGGGCCTACGCAAGAATCAGCATTAGGACTTGTGACATTTTAACTTGTTCATAAATAACCTGGAGTTACGGGCGAGCAGTGAGGTGGCCAGGTTTATGTTGTTGTTGTTTAGTCGTGTCCGACTCTTCGTGACCCCATGGACCAGAACACGCCAGGCACTCCTGTCTTCCATTGCCTCCCGCAGTTTGGTCAAACTCATGTTAGTAGCTTTGAGAACACTGTCCAACCATCTCGTCCTCTGCCGTCCCCTTCTCCTTGTGCCCTCCATCTTTCCCAACATCAGAGTCTTTTCCAGGGAGTCTTCTCTCCTCATGAGGTGGCCAAAGGATTGGAGTCTCAGCTTCAGGAACTGTCCTTCCAGTTAGCACTCAGGGCTGATTTATAGATCAGATTTATAGATGACACTAAATTGTCCAGGGTGGAAAAAACAAGACGGGATTGCAAGGAGCTCCAAAAGGATATTTCCAGACTGGATGAATGGGCATTATGCAAGTGCAAAATAATGTGCAAAACACCCTAACTGCACACATGTGCACTCATGAGGTCTAAACTGATCATGACTGACCAGGGTCATAGCGGATAGCTCAGTGACGATATCAGCCCAGCATGTGAGAGCTTTGAAAAAGGCTAATTCTGTGCTAGGAAAGTAAAACTGCCAATATCATAATGCCATTATGCAATCGATGATGCAATCATACTTGGGATACTGTCTGCAGATTTGGTCACCATGCATCAAAAAGGATGTTGTGGAGCTGGGGAAGGTTCAGGAAAGGGCAGCCAAAATTATCAGAGGGCTGAAACAACAGAAAGGCGAAACATTTGGGGCTTTTTAGCTTGGGGGGGAAGGTGAATATGAAAGAGGTATATAAAATTATTCATGGGGTGGAGAAAGTCGATAGAGATAAGAAACACAGGGAGCTTCTATTGAATGGTTTAACTATCAAGCCTTCTTTCCAGGGAACTCTGGGAATTGTAGTTCTGTAGGGGAAATAGAGGTCTCCTAAAAAACTCTCAGCACCCGTACCAGACTACAGTTCCCAGGACTCTTTGGGGGAAGCCATGACTGTTACAGTAGTGTCCTAATGATTTGAATCAGGGTTTCCCAAACTTGGATCTCCAGCTGTTTTTGGAATAAAACTCCTATCATCCCTAGCTAGCAAGACCAGTTGTCAGGGATTATGGGAATTGTAGTCCAAAAAACAGCCAGAGACCCAAGTTTGGGAGACCCTGCTTTAAATATATATGGTTGATGTGGCCTAATTCTACTTTACTAGAGAACCGTCATCATCGCTTTCCTTTAAAAAAAATAATCCTCTTTTTAGTCCAAAGCAGCAAACAGCTATTCCACGCAGTCTGGACCTGGCAGATTTCAGAACTGCCTGAGAAGTGTCCTGGCCAAACTGGGCATCCTAAAAATAATTTGGCAGAAAAATCTGAGCTTGTAAAAGAAGAGGCTGCAGCTAGCAAACTCATCAACGCTCCTTTGCTGACAGTTTCCAGAAGGGGTAGCTGTGTGAGCCTGTCACAACAAGAGCCTTGTGGCATCTTAAAGACTAACACATTTCATTCTGGCATAAACATTTGTGGACGAGGCATGGTGCAGCAAATCCCAGTCCGCACAAGCTTATGCCATAATAAACGTGCTTGTCTTTAAGGTGCAACAAAAATCTTTCGCTGTCCTTTTTCTGATGGCGCTTACTCACAAGTGTATAGCGCTCATAGCCATAGCTGTCAACTTTTCCCTTTTCTTGCGAGGAATCCTATTTGAAATAAGGGAATTTCCCTTTAAAAAAGGGAAACATTGACAGCTGTGCTTATAGCACCAATTTTTTTTTTTAAAGCAAGCTAAGGGAAACCAAATTCTGAGGACAAAAATAGATTATTCTTTCAACCATTTCCTATAAATTTGCTTCAATCTGCATGGTCTTTTCTATATTGTATTTTAGCCTCTTTTTTCAGCAGTTTTTTTTTAAAGTAGTTTGGCTATTACAGTGGTACCTCAGGTTACAAACACCTCGGGTTACCAACACTTCGGGTTCTAGACTCTGCTAACCCAGACGTAGTACCTCAGGTTAAGAACTTTACCTCAGGATGACAACAGAAATTGTGCGCCGGTGGCACAGCGGCCGCGGGAGGCCCTATTAACTAAAGTGGTACCTCTGATTAAGAATGGTTTCAGGTTAAGAACAGACCTCCGGAACGAATTAAGTTCATAACCAGAGGTACCACTGTATAGTAGGAGGTGTGGCTATGGGTTTAGTGGAGGGCAAATTAAGGGTAAGAGGAAAAAGCCATAGAGAAAAGGAGTATGATATGGGGGAGCAAAGTTGCTCCATCAACAACCTCCATCTACTACCTTTTGAAGATGTAGCAAGTTTCCTTGCTCCTATTGGAGGCTGGGAAGATGAAGATCCTGGGATGAAGATTCCAGAAAGATTTACTAGCTTAAATAACCTGCCAAGGCAATGCTGTGGTTATTGCCTTGGTGGAGTCTCCTTCTTTGGAGGTCTTTAAGCAGAGGCTTGACAACCATATGTCAGGAGTGCTCTGATGGTGTTTCCTGCTTGGCAGGGGGTTGGACTCGATGGCCCTTGTGGTCTCTTCCAACTCTATGATTCTATGATTCTATTCTATGATTCTATTCTATTCTGTGGCAGGACCAAAGTGTGGTTTGCAAAGTGGGACAAGCACTAAGAAGGATTGCATTGACTTATATGGGAAGCTAAGGAAGTGGAACCATATTTGTTTTCCCTTTCCCCCAAGAGAACTGTGTTATGTTCCTTTTGAACGGATTATAATGGAACAAGAAGGCCCGGTGCGTGTCTTTCCCTGAGTGACTGGTTGAGAAAAGATTGTGCTTCTCGTCAACAATTCCCAGTGGAATGTAAATGGAGGCTGAAAAATGTGGGATTGGGATTGCCTTGTAGTTAACCTTTGCCTATATTAGTGGGGGCAAGTGTTTCTTCCAAAAATTAAAACTGAGGTCATTGGTAGTCCATTCAACTCACGCTGATTCTAGCGAGTTTGGGGTGCGAGGAGGGCAGGGGCAGGGTGCAATTCACCCTAGATTTTATTTCCATTCTGGAAAGCCAATGCTGTCATAGTCAAAGGGACAGCCTTCGCTTTGACTGGGTTATTCAGATAATAAATCAGAGCAGTACCTCAGAACAGGGCTTTTTTGGTGGCTGCCCCTGCCCATTCTCATCAAGTTATGACAGGCACCCAATATTTGCACTTTCTGGAAACAGCTGAAGACATTTTTGTTTCTGCAAGCTTTTAAATAGGTCTTTACCATGACTGCCCACTTGTTAGGGTTTCAGTCTTGTTTTAAAGGTGTGTGTTTTTAACTGTTTTTCATGTGTAAATTGCCTTCAGACTAGTTTAGAAGGCAGTTGATGAATCAAGGATAATAACAACACCCACACTTAAGAAAAAGTCCTTGTGTGTCCTTGTTTCTCAATTTGTCCCTTTTACATGGTTTTGTATGTTTGGTGGTATTTTATGTATTGTGTTTTGCTCTTATTTTTATTGTTTATAGAGCCGTAATTCTTTATTGTAACTGATAAGTACAAATTATTGTTTAATTGTTATTTGCTTAGTGTTGGATTCTAACGGATTATTGAATATTGCTTTATTTGATATAAGTTGTTTATTCTAAAGTTATTGCGACTTTTATAGTGGATCAGATTGTTACTATTTATGTTTTATTATTAGTTCTATATGTGTGGGAAGCCGCCCAGAGTGGCTGGGGCAACCCAGCCAGGTGGGTGGGGCATAAATAAAAACATATTATTATTATTATTATTATTATTATTATTATTATTATTATTGATTTGAGCTGCCTCCACCCTCCTCCCACAGCTGAAGAGGAGCTGAGCTGGCCACAAGACCATCTGCCAGAGGGAAAAAGCCATCTGTGTGCCAGCCCATTTAGATGCAGGCTGTGCTGTACCTGTTCACCAGCTGGTCAACCCACCTGGTCATTTGCTCACCTGGTCACTAACTCACTTGCCCAGTTGACTGTTCACTTACCCTGGGGAGTCTTAAGGCTCCCCCACAACACACACACACACACACATGCAACATGTTGGTGCTTAGAACCTCTTGTTTATTAGAATCTCTGGTGGTTGTGCAATTGGCTTTGGGTTCTTGCAACAGCATATTGTTCAGTCGTAAGATACGGAAAGTGTGCTGACGTTTTTTTGGTCGACCTCCGTTCTTCGTGAGAGCGAAACTACTTTGTGAACTTGTAGAATTTTTTAAAAAAAATTAATTCAGGGTCCTTGCAACAATTCTTACTTGAGGATTATAATTTGGCAGTGCATTCTTAACCTTGGCTGATCTTAATGTGAAAATGTGTTACTAATTTGTATGTTCAGAGGACGTTGTGCAAATAATTTTCGGGTTTTAGCAATAACTCTACGTAATCGTTCGTGTTGATTCCAGGAAGTAGGAAAAATGCACTTGTTTTATTTCTCTGTTTTGAGAACGCTGTGTAGGATTTATTTTGGGTTTTTGCAGTATTTCTTGACTGAGAACATGCTAGGAAATAGACACTTAATTACCAATATCATAATTGTGGGTATTGTGTATTTATTAAGGCTTTGCAAACTGTTCATTGCAGGTATTTAAGGGGGAAATGCAATTCCTGGGTGATGATTATCATATCCTTAGGCTGCAATCCTGCACCCACTTAACCTGGAAGTAAGTCCTATCAAACTCTATAGTGCTGACTTCTGAGTAGTTGCGCACTGTTAAGGGTCAGTTGAATAGGAACTTGGTGCAACCCACAAAAGGATAAAATCTAAGTAAAGTTGATGTGTGATACCATTTTAAAAATTACATTCTTATTAAGATTTTCCATAAGCAACAAGAGTTCATTCAGTGTCTCTACTTTCAAATCATAGTCTTTCATGTTGTTGTTGTTGTTGTTTAGTCATTTAGTTGTGACCCCATGGACCAGAGCAAGCCAGGCACTTCTGTCCTCCACTGCCTCCCGCAGTTTGATCAAACTCATGCTGGTAGCTTCAAGAACACCATCCAACCATCTCATCCTCTGTCGTCCCCTTCTCCTTGTGCCCTCCATCTTTCCCAACATCAGGGTCTTTTCCAGGGAGTCTTCTCTTCTCATGAGGTGGCCAAAGTATTGGAGCCTCAGCTTCACGATCTGTCCTTCCAGTGAGCACTCAGGGCTGATTTCCTTAAGAATGGATAGGTTTGATCTTCTTGCAGTCCATGGGACTCTCCAGAGTCTCCTCCAGCACCATAATTCAAAAGCATCAATTCTTTGGCGATCAGCCTTCTTTATGGTCCAGCTCTCACTTCCATACATCACTACTGGGAAAACCATAGCTTTTACTATATGGACCTTTGTTGGCAAGGTGATGTCTCTACTTTTTGAGATGCTGTCTAGGTTTGACATTGCTTTTCTCCCAGGAAGCAGGCGTCTTTTAATTTAGTGACTGCTGTCACCATCTGCAGTGATCATGGAGCCCAAGAAAATAAAATTTCTTGCTGCCTCCATTTCTTCCCTTTCTATTTGCCAGGAGGTGATGGGACCAGTGGCCATGATCTTCGTTCATGATCTGTCTTTCATACAGGTCATTATAGTCAAATTGAGGCATTTTTGTGGTCATCAGTGTGAGGTTGTGGAGGAAAGAGAAGTGGAAAAGGGGGTGAGAGAGACAGTAAATATGAGGAAAGCAGAATGTTCCCTAGAGAAGGATCTGAAATTCTGAACCCTTGAATTTCTTTTACTCTAGACCAGTGGTTCCCGAACTTTTTTTTTGGCCGTGCCCCACCTAAGCCTCTCTAAAATCCTGGTGTGCCCCCCGCCGTGACATATAATTCTTATTATTCAAAAAGTGAACTCCTATTCACATAGAGGAGGCCTAGAAGGCCATTCACTGTTAATACTCATTCTCGAATTGCCCCCCTTTGGGACGTGTGCCACACATTGGGAACCAGGGCTATGCACTGTTTCGTTTGATGTTTTACTGTGTTGTGAACCTGTTTGAGATTTTTTCGTTAAAAGTGGTATGGAAATGAATAATAATAATCATAATAAATTTCACTGGGGAGAAAGAAGGCACCTAGATATTTGGTTGTAGCAACTGTAACCTGGATACCTGAAGGAGCGTCTCCACCCCCATCGTTCAGCCTGGACATGGACACTGAGATCCAGCACCGAGGGCCTTCTGGCAGTTCCCTCATTGCGAGAAGTGAGGTTACAGAGAACCAAGCAGAGGGCCTTCTCGATAGTGGCGCCCTCCCTTCAGATGTGAAGGAAATAAGCAGCTACCTTCTTTTTAAAAGACATCTGAAGGCAGCCCTGTTTAGGGAAGTTTTTAATATTTAATGCTGTATTGTTTTTAACACTTGATTGGAAGCCGCCCAGAGTGGCTGGGGAAACTCAGCCAGATGGGCGGGGTATAAATAATAAATTATTACAGTGGTGCCCCGCAAGACGAATGCCTCGCAAGACGGAAAACCCGCTAGACGAAAGGGTTTTCCGTTTTGGAGGTGCTTCGCAAAACGAATTTCCTATGGGCTTGCTTCGCAAGACGAAAATGTCTTGCGAGTTCCTGCAATTTTTTTCCGCTCCCCACCCCCTTTTTCTAAGGCACTAAGCTGCTAATAGCCTTTTAGCAGCTAATCCGCTAATCCCTTAAGACTTTAATAGCCGCTAATAGCCGCTAAACCGCTAATAGTGCTAATCCGCCAATAGGGTTGCTTCGCAAGACGAAAAAACCGCTAGACGAAGAGACTCGCGGAACGGATTCTTTTCGTCTTGCGAGGCACCACTGTATTATTATTATTAACCTAGGCTTAAGGTGCCATTTGGCAGTTAGCTTATACAGTGGTACCTCGGGTTACAGATGCTTCAGGTTACGTGATTTCGGGTTGTGCACCGCGCCGAACCCGGAAGTACCGGAACGGGTTACTTCTGGGTTTTGGCGCTTGCACATGCGCAGAAGCACTAAATCACGCTTTATGCATGCGCCAAATCACGGCGCTGCGGGTTCCGAATGTGCCTCCTGCACAGATCACATTCGCAACCCGAGGTTCCACTGTATATCTAAGTTTCAAACATTGGCTCCTAGATAAAAATGTAACCTGCCAAGATTTGAGTGTTTCTCTCACTCAGGAGTTACGGTGAAATTTGTGGTGGGCAGCAGATGCAGATTTTGTGTGTGTGTGTTGTAGGCTTTCTGTGGTTGCCTTCTGGTGACCTCCGATTGCCCTCTAGTTTGGAGATAGTAAGAAGCAAGCATCCTGCACCTCCTGTCCATTTGACCTGGTTCCTCTCTTGTGGTCAACCTTTTGACCTCTTCCCTCAAGCGATTGTGGCGCAGACACCCCACTGCAGATGGGCAAACCAACATCCGCTTTGCTAGAGGATCTGAATTTTAGAAGAAGATGGGGCGGAAACTGCAAAAAAAGTCCTGTATGTGGGTACCACAGTCTCGGAGGATTAATAAAAACTGAACTCCGGGTTGAAGACTCAGCTCTAAGCAAAAACCCATGGAAGGAAGTGGACGACCTCTAGCTAGAACCACACTCAGTTGTGCAGATGTCCTTATTTCAATTTTACATCCCGCTTAGGGAAATGCACAGAAGGTCTGTGTAGTAGTACGTAGACCAGGGATTGCCAACCTTTTGTAGGTCAGGGAAGAGACAATGGAGTGCACATCGGGGCGTGAAGGCAAACTGCTGCATTTGCAGCAGCAAAGTGACCGAAGTTGAGGCTGATGGATTTCCCCTTCATTGGATGAAGTGGGATCTCGTCCGCGGAAGGTTAGGTAAGGTAAAGGTACCCCTGCCCGTACGGGCCAGTCTTGACAGACTCTAGGGTTGTGCGCTCATCTCACTCTATAGGCCGGGAGCCAACGCTGTCCGCAGACACTTCCGGGTCACGTGGCCAGCGTGACAAGCTGCATCTGGCAAGCCAGCGCAGCACACGGAATGCCGTTTACCTTCCCGCTACAAAGCGGTCCCTATTTATCTACTTGCACCCGGGGGTGCTTTCAAACTTGTAGGTTGGCAGGCGCTGGGACTGAGAGACGGGAGCGCACCCTGCCGCGGGGATTCGAACCGCCGACCTTTCGATCGGCAAGTCCTAGGCGCTGAGGCTTTTACCCACAGCACCACCCACGGAAGGTTATGCCACCATAAATCTATCGCGTCTTGTGGCACCTCTAAAGACTGGTCTTTTGTCTCCACACGGCACAACGTCCTCTGCCAGCAACCCCTTTGTGTCCTTCTCCCACTTTGGTCTCTCCTCAAAAGCCACTTCTTCAACAATTATATTTTATGTACAGTGGTACCTCGGGTTAAGAACTTAATTCGTTTTGGAGGTCCGTTCTTAACCTGAAACTGTTCTTAGCCTGAGGTACCACTTTAGCTAATGGGGCCTCCCGCAGCCGCTGCCCCGCCACCACGCGATTTCTGTTCTCATCCTGAACCAAAGTTCTTAACCCGAGGTACTATTTCTGAGTTAGCGGGGTCTGTAACCTGAAGCGTCTGTAACCTGAAGCATCTATAACCCAAGGTAAAGGGACTCCTGACCATTAGGTCCAGTCGTGACTGACTCTGGGGTTGCGGCGCTCATCTCGCTTTATTGGCCGAGGGAGCCGGCGTACAGCTTCCGGGTCATGTGGCCAGCATGACTAAGCCGCTTCTGGCGAACCAGAGCCGCACACGGAAACGCCGTTTACCTTCCTGCCGGAGCGGTACCTATTTATCTACTTGCACTTTGATGTGCTTTCAAACTGCTAGGTGGGCAGGAGCAGGGACCGAGCAACGGGAGCTCACCCCGTCGCAGGGATTCGAACCGCCGACCTTCTGATCAGCAAGCCCTAGGCTCTGTGGTTTAACCCACAGCGCCACATGCGTCCCTAGGTACCAAGGTACCACTGTATTAAATTTACATCCTGCCCTTCTTACCGGAGAAGCTCAGGGCAACAAACACAAAAAAGTTGCAATGTCACAATTATGAATATATATTTTTAAACAAAAACTACTTTAAACGTTTAAAAGCACCTAAAAGCAACCACATTCCTCTCACCGCTAAGAAGTTCGTGGTTGCCATGGCCAGTATCTTTGAGCCAACAAACGGCTGGGTGAGCAGGAATGCTTTTAAATGAGGGCGGCAGAGAGGTCTCACCAGGGAGGACATTCCACAAGCAGGGATTATTTTTCCACCTACTGTAAAATCCCAGGCTTTTTAAATACCTTCACCCCACCCCAGCCTAATGTATAGTGACAGCCGTTTGTTTAGAATTGTTTTTTTTTTTTAATATTGAATGTTAAGTTGCTGTGACCTGACCTGATACCTTCTGGCAAATGGGCAAGTACGAAATCAAAATAATAATAAAGGTAAAGGTAAAGGTACCCCTGCCCATATGGGCCAGTCTTGCCAGACTCTAGGGTTGTGCGCTCATCTCACTCTAAAGGCCGGGAGCCAGCGCTGTCCGAAGACACTTCCGGGTCATGTGGCCAGCGTGACAAGCTGCATCTGGCGAGCCAGTGCAGCACACGGAACGCCGTTTACCTTCCCGCTGGTAAGCGGTCCCTATTTATCTACTTGCACCCGAGGGTGCTTTCGAACTGCTAGGTTGGCAGGCGCTGGGACCGAACGAGGGGAGCGCACCCCGCTGCGGGGATTCAAACCGCCAACCTTTCTATCGGCAATTCCTAGGTGCTGAGGCTTTAACCCACAGCGCCACCCGCGCCCCAAAAATAATAATAGTGTAAGGCTTTTTATCACCTGTAATGGTGTGCAGGACATCTTTCAGAGCAGGAGCAATGATGTCATCCGGCAGAATGGCGGGGTAAAGGAGGTGATAAGGAGGCTTTCAAGTTTTACTATTGTTTGTGATAGGTTAGCTGCTAGGGAGGCAGAGAGAGAGAAAGAAAAAGAAAGTAAGTCAGGGTTTGTTGGTACTTTGTTCTTGATTCACCCTAGCAGTTTAAAAGGTGACATTTCTTTGCAGGAGTGTTTGCATTTCTAATTAAACACCAAGTTTAAATTTCAGCTGACTGGAGGTATTTTGTAAAAGCTCAAATGTGTGTGGGGGGGGGGTTGTTTTGTTTTTTAAAAACAAGCTGGGATTTATTCTGTAAACAGGGAGGAGGTATTCAGCTAAATTTTACTCGAAGTAGATCCATTGGAATGAATGGACATGGCTATGTTAGGTCCATGAATTCCAGTGGGTTTACTCTGAGTAAAACATGGCTGAATAACCCATATATCTTGTTAGCTGATCCTTTAAAAAAAGAGTATTATATTGTTAGTGGGAATAGATGGATATGGGCAGCTGGCTGGATTTTCTTTAGAGGTGTGGTTTTGGAACCCATCACGAAAAACTCTTGCACTTTAAAGTTTACAATTTTGCTGCTGATTGCCTATTGATGTTTTGCATAGGGCTTAAAGCACCATTCCTTCTTAAACAGGTAGATAAGTAGTCATAATAGGAAAAGAAATGATAAGACATTCACTTTAAGCCTAGCCATGTAAGGCCCGTGGATCCACAGTCCCTATGTGGTCTAATGCTGGCATTCATATGAATGCCAAAAAGAAAAGAAAAAAGTTAACAGAAGCAATTATATCTCTCTAAACCATGTGGATTGTTTGCTCCTTGTAGCCCCAGAAATTATATTTGTGTGTTTCCTGTGCAAGTGTGCTTCCTTCTGCTGGGATTGTGGGCTGCTGTTTGGGTCTGATTAACTTCAAACGCTGGATATCTGGGACACAAGGAAGGGCTGTAGCTCAGCAACAGAACATCTGCTTTGCTTGCAGAAGGTCCTGGGTTCAGTCCCCAACATCTCCAGGTAGGGCTGGGAGAGGCCTCAAATTTTGGAGAGCTGCTGCCAGTTAAGGTGGGCACGTATTCAGCTAAATCAGGGTTTCAGCTAAACTTGGGTCTCCAGCTGTTTTTGGACTACAACTCCCATCATCCCTGACCTCTGGTCCTGCTAGCTAGGGATGATGGGAGTTGTAGTCTAGCAACAGTTGGAGCCCCAGGTTTGAGACAACCTGAGCTAGATGCATCTAGGTTGGGTTCTGTATAAAAGACTGCTGTGTTCTTCAGTGCACTGGCAAGCAGAAAAGGCAACTCGTGAGATATCCTTGAGATATATCCCTAAGGCGTAGTGAAGTAGCCAGCATTGTGTAAGTCTGGAAGAGGTTATGCAATGCCTTCCTTCCTGCAAAGGGAGGCAAAAAAACAGGATTACCGGTTAGGTTTGCATACGTCTACTGTTTATAATGTTGGGCGGTGTCCAACTAGACAGTTCCACTAGTCCATCCAAGGACTTGTCATGCTGTGCAACCCCTAAATATGTTCTTCCCACAACAGAGACGAAGGCAGGGAAGTTCCATTGCACAGTTGAAAGTCCTTGTGCCAGTGGAACTGTTTAATTGGATGCCACCCTTTGGGGGGGGAGTGCGAGTCGAGGAGATGCCAGGGGAGATTAGCTGTGTGCCTTTGCCGCCCGCCTGTCCCGATCACAAACCTTAAAACCTTTTCTCTATCCCAAGACAACTTGTACAGCAGCGGAGGAAAAGAGAAACCGTCACTGTTTACACAACTCTGACATTAACGAAGTGCATTGTGCGAAAGTCAGTATCTCTTTAGCATCTGTGTGAAGGGTCTAGGAAGTGACATGCTAACAACCCAGGGACCAGGCACAAAGGATAAGGCACAGACTGTTCCTGTTGCCTGTCTGCATGCTCGCCGATGAAATACAGAAAAGGTGCAGAAATACTCTCTGTGCTGAAAGTCCTGCCCTTTCTAAACCCTTTACAGGATTTTGCTTGCACTGAATTGCAGGGGGCAGGTCCTCACTCCTGCACCCACCCACCTCTCTCTAAATCTCCAGTGTTTAGGAGTCAGCGGCCTTCCCCCACTTTGTATAAAACCAGGAAATTGAAAAACTGCGTCTGTCATAGAATTTACATCAGGGGGGGCTGCCCCAGCGACTTCAGCAAAGCTGCTATGGAAATAAGTGATTCACAGAATCTGAGCTCGGGTAGCACTGCTAGGGAACGGGGTTTGGAGGAGATTAGCCAGGCTGCCGCTTCTCATTCATTCATTCATTCATTCATCCTCTTTTCTCCCTCCCTCTTTTTCTGTAGGTGGACGCATCTGTTCCTTTTCCCCTTGCATCGAACAAGTGCAAAGGACCTGCCTGGGCCTGGAGGAACACGGCTTTGCCGAATGTAACACTCTGGAGATCCTGCTGAGAGTGTACAACGTTCGGACAATCAGCTTGCCAGTCCCTGACCTTGGAAAAGGAATCGGGGGTAACGCCAGAGCGGAGTCTGACAAAGGCAGCCCGTCCGATCAGGGTGCCTCCTCTGCTGGTCTCCAGCAGGGAAACGCACAGTTTAAAAGCGGTGTGCCGCCAAGGGAGATGGTGGGTCACACTGGGTATTTGACCTTCGCTACCAAAAGCCTATTTTAGTTACTCGCGAAGCTAGCGGCCTCCTTGCTGCTCCTTCCCTCCCTCCCAATCAAGCATCCTGAGCTTTTTTTTGCTCGTCGGGCAATTCCATATATAGTCAGACTGAGTAAGATTATGCTTTTGTTTAAATAGCACGCAGGAGCGCTAACCAGATCAGCCTTGCAGTACACTGTCCTTCTGGAACAGTGCTTGGCTGCCTGTCAGGTAGGAAGATGGATTAGCAGCTAATAGCTGTGGGATGGACTTTGCAAAGCAAAAGCCACTTACTGAGGTTGTTTGGGGCAGGGAGGGGGGGATGTCAACAAGGTTTCCTTTATCTTTCTGGAACCCCTGCATTGATTCTTCTCTCTAAGAGGGTGTGCAGTGGGGAGAATTTTTGCTTTTGGTTTTGTATTTGCCGTTGGGAGTCTATTTAATATTTGGATTTTTTAAAAATAAAAAAGATTTTTGCCGTAGGCCCAGAATTGGCTAGCAGCCCCTGCAAAGAGAGTCTGAAAAAGGCAGGCGGATGTGGGGATCCATATATTTGCATACATGCATACATAGGTGAACCACCCTGGAAAGAGCATGAAACCCAATTTTTTGTGGTTGCATGATGTGAGTGAGTCTCCCTTGACACAAACATTCAAAGCACAGGGCTAGCTTTTGAGGGGAGAAAGTTAGGCTGCAAGTCTTCACCCTGACATCTAATGCTGAATGGAGCTGGAGGTTTCCTATAGGAAGTATCATTTAGTCTCATCCCTGCTTGCATCCTGAAATAATTCTGTTCAGGGACAGCTCTTCTACCTCTTCTGTGTGAGCAAAATCCTCAGCACAATCGCACATTCACTTGGTCCTGAATAAATGGCTAGATTTGCATCCTGCTTCCTCGCTGCCAAACAACAAGCAGCAAAAAAACCTCCCTTATTCAGTCAGTCCTGTATTGCAGGGCGGTACTTGTATTTACAGATGTCCATTGCTGTAAACAGAACAAACCCTTCCCTGGTGTTCTTAACCAGCGTATAAGCACGTCACAGTCTTATCTTCCTAGGACCTGGGTGAAATGCGAGCCACGAGGCAAATCTTTTTATCCATTCCACGCGCCGGCTGATTAATAGATATGCCTGAAAGTGCGAATCCGGTTTTGCCCTTTTCTTGACCAAAAATAAACATGGCTGAGCTTTCGATGGGTTACAGCCCCGGTGCTAATCTGTAGCAGTTTAACAAAAGTTCCGCCAACCGCGGCGAGCAAAGATAGAACAGCTGAGCAGATTAAAAACCAGGAAAGCAAATCATTTGAGCTCGAAGCTGTTACGTAAGTGTTCCAGGGCTGCAGCTTTCCGCCTCCTCCTCCTCCTCCTCTTCGGAAGGATGTTAAAAGTCTTCTGTTATGCAGTGCTCGAAAGTACTTTTGAGGGAAAGCAGGATAGAAGGTTCTACTGCTGCTGCATCATTAATGGGGTAGCTACAACCGCCTGCCTGCAAGCAAAGAGAGAACAGCAGGCATATGTAAACATCAGATCAACTGGGGAAGAGGAGGGGGAGCTGCTTAAGCCTACAAAAGGAGAGGAAGCAGAACAAAGTGAATGCCTCTGTCCTTAAGATGCTTGCACTCAAATCAACACTGTATGTCCTTGATACAATATGCTTCTAGTGCAAAGCCGGGAAAGGGGGAGGGGGCTTTTTCCAGACTCCCATTTGAACAACCTTATAGGGGTCGCATGCAGGTGATGGGCATGGCCAGAGGCAAAGTAGGCGGAGCAACGGATGTAAATTCTACCTTTGTGCAGTAGGTTGGATGGGATGTTTTCCGAGGTTGACGAGCCGACAGCTGGGCGATATCTCGTTTTCACCATCGCAATATATCATCAGCTAAACATCCTGATACACTGATTTATCACAATGTCTGATATAAGGATAGAGCTACATAGGGGCACTGGCTGGATTCACGGTTTTCCCCGCATTGTGATTTTTGCATAGCGCGCGCGCACACACACACACACACACACACACACACCCTGCATCATGATTTGCAATATTTTTGCCAGGTTAAAAATTATGAAACCAATAACACAATAGGGCTTCAAACCATTTTTGGATGATATTTTGATATATTGCCCAGCCCTAGGTGAGCCTCGTCTACCCCTCTACAGCACACACAGAAAACTCATTGACCATTGGACCCACTATTGGTCTTGTCTGCTCAAGCTGCTGGAGCCTGTTTTCACATGCAGGGGAAGTTCCTAACTCACCGAGGGGTTGAGAACCATCGGCTGCCCTCACCTGGTTTAGCCGGCCAGTTGAAACTGCCAGGGTGTAGCTGCTGCCGCATGCTGACAGCTTCTAGGAGCCACAGGTGAGAGCTGCGAATGGGGACCAAAGATGGATGAACTACCCCAGAAGGAGCAGAACATGTCCCCCACCAGAGATACCACCCCTCCCCTAACACCCCATATTCTGGATTCTAAGCCTCTGCTGCCTTACTGGAGAAGAAAAGGCTGAGGAGTATAAACCCTACACAGATCCAGAAGGGAGTCCCTAAGGTGGTTGGGTGGTGCCTTGAACGCTTCCTTCTGGCAACTCCTGCAGCCAAGCTGGTGCCAAACTTCTTGCTCTGCTTTCCTTTGGACCACATTAGCCAGCCAGGCCGAGGGGGGGGGGTGTCTCATCATCTGGACAGCCCAGGACCTCCAGACACACTGCCCAGGCTTGTGCCCCGGGGAAATCCCTTGGGTGTTGCTAACGCAATAGTTTGACTCCACCCCCAGAGGCACACTCCATTGTCTCTCAATACATGATGCCAACAAGAGTAGGCTAAATTCTACACGGAGTCGGACCCTGTTTTCAACCCTCCATCTGGGCAAGCAAGAGGGATTATGTGAGTACAAAGACTCATTCCAGTCCTGGCAAAACGCTCAAAGGAAGGTGCAGATGAGGGCTGGGGAGGGGCAAGTGGCCATTGGGGAATCCCAAGGGCTGAACAGAGACCCGAGGGCTGCATCAGGCTCCCAGGCAAACTGAAATGAAATGTTGCAATCAGCAGTGCGGATGTGATTTAATTTTGGCTTATTTCATGTGGCGTTGGCCCGTTCATTCAGAAGTAAGTGGCGTTCAGTGGTGCTTGTCCTGAGAAAATGTTTGCAGCCTTAGCCAGTCTCATGAAGCCTCCCCCCTGTTGCTCCAGCGTTCGCTGCATTGCAGTGAGTTGGAAAGTGCTGTAACAGAGGGCTGTATTTTCTTCCCCTTTTGCCGCAGGACAGGACATCAAACATACAATGCTATAAAAATGCCAAGCACTTTTCTTCTCTGGTATTAAAAAAGGAAGAGGTAGCAATAAAGGGACAGAGCAGGGATGGGTTTCTAAAAGTTAGAAACCCTAAATGCACAGCACTTTTTGCAGCTGGGTGGGTTAAGTTGCCTGTGCATAGCTTGTGGCAGCCTTTGGCAACCTGGCGCCCCCAGAGGTTTTGGATTACAGCTGCCCCTGTTGGAAATTGTGGTCCAAAGTATCTGTGGGCACTGGGTTGGTGAAGACAGGCTTATAGTGTCAATGCCTCTTAGGTTGTCCCTTGCTCCCGGTTAAAATGTTGCAGTCAAACTAAGGTTTCACATCTCTGCCGTTATTCATTGCTGGTGCCCCGTTCCTGGATTTCACAGGAGAGCGATGGAGGGTGCAGCCTGTTCTCTTTGGTAGCTGCCTTCTTCCTTGACTCGCTCGCCTAGGCAGGTGTGGGAGGGATGTCATTCCCTGCAGACAAGTCTCCGCGTGCCTGATTGAATTGCAAAGTGTCCTCCAGCATCCCTGGCGGAAAGGGAGAGCGCTGCTCCAAAGCCGCCGCTGGCAGTCTTGATGAAGACAATCTCTGCAGCTTGAGTCAAGCAAGACATGCAAACAGAGAGATGGGAGATAGAGAGGGCTGCATGCATAAATTTTAAGCGCCCTGTGGATCAGACCAAAGGCTTCGCTAATCCACCACCCTCTTCCCACAGATGCCTGTGGGAAGCCCACAATCAGAGCCTGAAGTACAACACTCCATGTGTGAATCTCCATGTTAGGAGATTCAGGACCAATAAAAATCATTACTTTTTCAGCCAGTGCATAGCTAAAAGATATGAAACTCGCTCCCATAGGTGGCAGTAATGGAACCGAGTTGGATGGTTTTAAAAGGGGATTGGACAACTGCATGGGGGAGAGGGCTATCGATGAATAACCATAGTTTAGAGGTACCTAAGGAAGTCAGACTATCCTCCACCAGGGCCAGGGCCTTCTCAGTGATGGCTCCAACCTGGTGGAATGCTCTGTCCCATGAGACTAGGGCCCTTCAAGATTTAACCTCCTTCCGTCGGGCCTGTAAGACAGAGCTATTCTGCCTGGCCTTCATTTTGAATTCAGCCTGATCTTTTATTTCCCTTCTCTTCCCTCCCCTTCCCTTTTTATGAAGATTGCCTGCTCTGAGACCCCACAGCTAATTCTCCCCTGGCCTCCTTGCTGGCCCAAGTAGGACTAATTCAGCCAGCTAGCCCTGGGGATTATCTAATGCTTATTAGATGGATTTCCCCTAAATTGATTTCTGAACTTTGAATTTTATTGTTATTCATGTTTTTATACTGTATTTTATGCTGCTTTTACAATTAAGTGTTTTAAATTTGTTGTTAGCCGCCCTGAGCTCGGTTTTTGAACCGGGAAGGGCGGGGTATAAATAAAAATTTATTATTATTATTAATTATTATCGATGGCTACTAGCCACGATGACTGTGCTCTGCCTCCACAGTTGGAGGCAGCAATGATTCTGGGTACCACTTGCTAGAAACCGCATGAGTGGGGCATCCTCTTGCCCTCAAGTCCTGTTTGCAGCTTTCCCACAGGTATTAGTTTTGACCACTGTGAGAACAGGAGGCTGGACTAGTTGGGCCATTGGCCTGATCCAGAGGCTCTTGCGCTCTTAAGACACATGCTTTTCATCCGTTCAAGCCCAGCACATGTTTTCTACACCAAGTCATTCTGGGGTGTCCTTTAGATCTTCAGAGCTGGCAGATATGCCCGGCACTTCTGACGTGATTTGGGGACGTGGAGCAGCACACCCACCTCTGCAGCTGCTCCAACAGACTGGCTTCGAAGATGTCAATGTGTGGGAAGCACTGGCCTCACTCTCGTCGTTTCTGTAGTTCTTTTGCATGTACAAAGGTCTTACATTTCTTACCTTATAAGAACATGTGATTTTAAGAATTGGCTTGCAGGATCTCTGACCAAGGGACCATCAGGTTCTACATTTGGGTTCCATTAATGGTGCTCCTTATCTCCATACAGAGCCCTCTTCACTCTGCAAAATAAAGTTCAGGAAAAGCTATCCTATTAATGAGGCTGGTTAATAATGTAAGAATCTGCACACATTGACATAGCATTGCTTTTGAGGAAGGGGCTACAGAGCTCTGTCTCTTGACTGCTGGAAAAGCCACACGGAGATTTCAGCACATGCTACTTACATACTTTCAAGCCTATCTTTACAGTCTTAAGGACCAGAAACTTGTGTTTCTAAAACGGGGGGGGGGGGGGAGAGAGAGAGAGAACACTTAACGGCACTACAGAAGCCTCATGTATTTCTAGAACACAGATATGGACTGTGGCCCATATACAATTGCAGGCGGTGTCTATCACATCAGTATACAGTGGTGCCTCGCAAGACGAAATTAATCCGTTCCGCGAGTCTCTTCGTCTAGCGTTTTTTTCGTCTTGCGAAGCAACCCTATTAGCGGATTAGCGCTATTAGCGGCTATTAAAGGCTTAAGGGATTAGCGGATTAGCTGCTAAAAGGCTATTAGCAGTTTAGCGCCTTAGAAAAAGGGGGTGGGGAGCGGGAAAAAACCTCAAGAATTGCAAGACATTTTCGTCTTGCGAAGCAAGCCCATAGAGAAATTCGTCCTGCGAAGCACCTCTGAAAACGGAAAACCCTTTCGTCTAGCGGGTTTTCCGTCTTGCGAGGCATTCATCTTGCGGGGCACCACTGTATTCTAAAATACCTCAACAATGGTGCACAGAAAAATGTATTCTGAAATACCTAGCTGTGCCGACTCAAATTCCCACTGCACCACACTGTGTGTCTTCATTTCCGTGTTGTGAAGCACATAGGATTGCTTGGTTGTTATTGTACAGTCTATTGGTCAGGGGCCATAGGACTTACTTTTTGTAACGTTGCTGAAACATTTTCATACAGGAATGCATGCAGTTTATTTGGTGCCTTGACTCTGTCTACCCTTTTGCATCTATTCATTGGTCATGGACTATATTATTTAGGTTTGATTTCATTGTCTAAACCGCGAGGTTCCCATCTTAGTGGAGGACCACCACTCGGTGGTAGAAAACATGCTTTGCTTGCAGAAAGTCTCAGGTTCCGTGCTTGTCATCTCCAGTTAAAAGAAATTGAGGTAGCAAGTGATGGGAAAAGGCCTTTGTCTGCCTGAGATTTT
The DNA here is from genome assembly GCF_965153285.1 of Podarcis tiliguerta. Taxonomy (NCBI): domain Eukaryota; kingdom Metazoa; phylum Chordata; class Lepidosauria; order Squamata; family Lacertidae; genus Podarcis; species Podarcis tiliguerta. The sequence goes on from NC_139534.1 coordinate 120,864,390, forward strand.
GAAGATCTGTTGCCTTTCGGAATATACAATAACAGACTTGATGGACAGATAGCCTGACTGGGTTAAGGCAGCTTCCTGCAATTATAGCTAAAAGCCATGACTAGCATTGTCCTTTATTCATTTATCTTCCTATTTTTTAAAAAAAGCCATCAGCTAGCGGCCGGCACTGTAGAGAGCCATGTCTAAGCTTCTGCTGTGGCATCAGTTTCAGATGATGTGAGTCCTGATGCATCTGAGCACATGCTCGGTAAGTCTGCCCTGGGCCCAGTTGCTGGCATTTATCTGTCTTGGGAGACAGTGCTCCTTTGGGGCTGAAGTCAAACTGTGGGATGGTTGCAGAGACCGATATGGGAGAGACATGTTTTGTTGCAGCTGGGGCAGATGAAGGCATCCGGTTGAGCTGCTGCAGATGCACCAAGACGTTTCTTCTCTCTGTGCTCCTCCCAGAAGTCATTCCCACTCGGGTCACATGGCCTGACTGTCTCCAGGCACTGCGGTTGTCTGCAAGGGATTCCCACACGACAGGGTTGATGTTGCCAGCCTTCATGTCATGTTTGGAGACATCTCTAGGGCAGAGATGGTCTGCCAGTGGGCCTGGTGCCAGCTCCGCATAGGACATGTCCTCGGGGAGCCTGCCATCTTCCTTTCTGTGGACATAACCAAGCCTGTGTAGATGTTTCTGAGATAGGAGTGCAAACATGCTGGGAACATACTGAATCAAGCCATTGGTCCATCATCCACAATATTGTCTACACTGACTGGCAGTAGCTCTCCAGAGTTTTAGGCAGGGGAGGAGGAGCTGGGGGTTGAACATGAGACATTATGCATCCAAAGCACGCACTGAGCTACAACACTTCTGCAGCTTTCGATGCCACTGGCCATGGCAATCTGGAGCAATTCTGTGATAGGAGTATTGGAAACACTATGATAATTCTGATCATATCTACATTGGGTGAATGTTCATCAGCCCCTTGATGTCTACACTATGGTGTACTATAGGGTACCATTTTATCTCCAGTACTTTTTATCTTCTTATCTGGGGGTGGGATGCCATCAACATGACACCAATGTTTATTGATACATAAATTGTTCAAGAAGAAGAAGAGTTTGGATTTGATATCCCGCCTTTCACTCCCTTTAAGGAGTCTCAAAGCGGCTAACATTCTCCTTTCCCTTCCTCCCCCACAACAAACACTCTGTGAGGTGAGTGGGGCTGAGAGACTTCGGAGAAGTGTGACTGGCCCAAGGTCACCCAGCAGCTGCATGTGGAGGAGCGGAGACGCGAACCCGGTTCCCCAGATTACGAGACTACCGCTCTTAACCACTACACCACACTGGCTCTCGTGGGAGTCCCACCCATGGGAAAATGTGGCACGATCTAAAGTGATCAAATGAAACTTTTATTACAGGGGTGGCCAACTCCCAAGAGACTACAATCTACTCACAGAGTTAAAAACTGGCAGTGATCTATCCCCTTTTTGGGGGGGTTAGGTCAAAGTTGCTGAGTTTTTCAGGGGGGAGATAAAATTTTGTGCTTTTTTAGGGGAGCCACAGTTGTTCAGCTTTTTTGGAGGGAGCCAATGATCTACCAGTGATCTACCACGGACACCCAGTGATCACGATCTACCTGTTGGACATGCCTGCATTGCACAGCATGACAGAAAAACTGTAATTTTATTAGGACAGGGTATTTGTTGTTTACTGTTGCAACAATTATGTTCTCAAAACATATCATCTGTACCATCAAAAATAAATAAAAACATTATGCTGGTGACACTCGGCTCTTCCTCTCTATTGCATCTGAATCAGAATCAATTTGGGACTTCACATGCCCAAACTGGAGATGCAGGTGAGTGGAAAGACATGACTTCCAAGCACAGATTCCCTCCCCATTTTCATTTTAAAGCAATGCTTCCACTTATAAATTTATTCCATATATATATTGATTGTTTTCCAGGCCTGCCATGGCCTACCTAGGACGAAAAGAGTAGTCTTTTAATTTTGCAAGCTGATGAACAGCAAGAGCTGACAACCTGTGATTAATCACCTCCAGGACCTGGATGTGAAGCAATTTGTTGTATGCTGTGAATGATTTATACAAGGAGACAAGCAATTCCTCCCAGCTGCAGAGGAAGACTGGCATTGCCAAATTATAAAGAGCTTCGCAGGTACGAGACATACACGCCTGTAGATGTTACAGAGTCATCTCCCTGGGGTGCTGAAGGGTGCTATTCAGTCCCTGATGCTATTTAATAGCTATGTGAAGCCGCTGGAACAGTCATCAGGAGTTTTGGCAACAAGGTGCCAACAGAATGCTAGTGACACTCAGCTATAGTTCTCCAGGCAATCTGAATCAAGAGAGGCTGGTGAAGATGAAATCATTTTAATATTTCTTGTAAACTGCTTAGAGGTTTTATTTATTATTAAAAATATATGGCACTGCATCGTTAAAAATATATCACAGCAGTTTGCAGCAATATAAAAAACATGAAACCTAACAAAATCATTAAAAGCTAAAAACAAGTTTCATTACAATCAAACAGGAATATAACGCCAAGGCTGCAGGTTCGATCCCCCTAAGGGACAGCTGCATATTCCTGCATTGCAGAGAGTTGGACTAGATCAGAGCTTCCCAAACTTGGGTTTCTTAGCAGCTGTTGGACTACAACTCCCATCATCCCTGGCTACCAGGACCAGCAGTCAGGGATGATGGGAATTGTAGTCCCAAAACAGCTGGACTACAGCTGCACTCATCTCCCTTTACTGGCCGAGGGAGCCAACGTTTGTCTGCAGACAGTTTTTCCAGGTCATGTGGCCAGCATGACTAAGCCACTTCTGGCGAAACCAGAGCAGAGCATGGAAACGCCGTTTACCTTCCCGCCGGAGTGGTACCTATTTATCTACTTGCACTTTGACGTGCTTTTGAACTGCTAGGTTGGCAGGAGCAGGGACAGAGCGACGGGAGCTCACTCCGTCGTGGGGATTCGAACCGCCGACCTTCTGATCGGCAAGTCCTAGGCTCTGTGGTTTAACGCACAGCGCCACCCACGTCCCTTAAGACAATAAAACCAGACTTCAATTAAAGGGCTTGCAGGGTTGAAAAGATGTCTTCAGTAGGTGCTAGAACTTAAAGAGAGATGGGGCTTATCTGACCTCAACTGGAATAAAGTTGCACAAAATTGGGCCCAGAAAATTCATGAGTCCTGCAGTATCCAAGCTGTGCATCCGAGCCATAGGGGACCATTAACAGTGACCCCCCCTCCCAAGTCCTCAGTAATTGGGCAGGGATATAAGGTATTTTTTAGAGAAAGTGGTGACCTTTAAGGAGGAATTTACCCAAACGATGCTTGCATTTTTGGTCCATTAAACTAGACTAGATTTCACAGCTTCACTTTTCCTGTCACGTATTATTCAGGTAGCTTAATGTAGGTTAGAATCAGAGTTGGAGGATGCTTCAGATGTAGCTCATTAATTAACAATCAGCCCATTTTATTTATTTAACGGTCTCTCCCACAGTTCTGGGCCACTCACAAAAAAAGAACAATTAAACACTAAAGAAAAAAGAAAAAAAGATGAGGAAACAGCCTTAAAGAAGGTGAAATTACAGAAGGAACAGTCAATAAAAGCAGCAATTCAAAAGCCTGTGCCTTCCACCTTTCCTTTTTCAGCAGTCAAATGCCTCTGAGAAAACGAATGTTTGAAATGTTCTACCTAAAATTCATAATCTTTAATTATCTGAAATGAAACAGTGCAGTAAAAGAACCTGCCGTCCAAAACATTTGTTCTGAATGGAGTTTTCTGGTTTTGTTTTTTTAAAAGAAAACTTCTGTATTTTTTATTTTTAAAAAGATTCTAGGTTTATTCTTTTTTACAAAAAAAACTTTCAGTTTCAGAAAACACATCTAACTAATAATCCCCACCAGTGGTGTACCGTGGGGGTGCAGGGGGGGCCGGCCGCACCGGGCGCAACACCTGGGGGTTAGGGTTAGGGGGCGCAAATCCACGGTTTAGGGGGCGCAAATCCACGGGTTAGGGGGTGCAAATTACTTGCCTTGCCCCGGGTGCTGACAACCCACGCTACGCCACTGATCCCCATATACCCTCCCTGAAGCATTCCATGCATGTACAAAGCAAACGATACAGTTAAACATTAAGCAAGTTTGTACAATAGTTAGAGTTGATTATAGGAGTTAAGGGTCTTCTGTTCTCCATCTTGTCCCAGAGTGAGCCACGGTAGCTGGTGCTGCACTGAATAAACACGTACCATAAAGTTTCCAAATCATCTTTGCCTTTGTGTTCCTGAGCTCCCTAAATTGCCTCATTAGTTCCTGCATATTCTATTCCACCATGCCTCTAGAGTTAAGTTAGTGGTTGTTTTCCAATATTGTACAATTATATTTCTAGCCGCAGACATTAAAAAGGATTAGTGGGTCCTTCAGCAATAAATTATTTTGATCATCTCTACACAGATTTAATAAAGTTAGCTTCAGATCAGGTTATGTCACCTGTTTGTGTAATGGAACAAACTTCTTCAAAGACTAATTTCCAAAATAATTGGTACTGGTTTTAATTGTCACCACATTTGGATATATGAACCTAACTGCTGACAAAGGACTTGAATGGGAGCTCAACCTGTGCCATTTCACCTGTGAATTGTTTTAAAACTATTTTCTCTCATTTTAGCAGAAACTGACTTTAAAAGGTTTTCCCCCTCCCAAAGATTTTGCCAGAATGCATTATCAATTTCACTGTTCTGGGTGGGGAATAATAATAATAATAATAATAATAATAATAATAATAATAATAATTTAGAACATCCCTGTTTTCATAAGAGAAATGTTGGCTTGTATGTCATAAGAAACCAATCCCTCCTTGTGTGCATATATCTGAGTAAACATGATGTGAAGGAATAGGTATTTGTAGCCATTTTGTGTTTGTCTGTAAAACTTGGGTTGTAAAATGGTTGCCTTTTGGCTCTCCTGCAAAGAAGGGTCAAAAGTGCACAAGGACGTTAAGAGTTCAAAAGGACCTTTTGCTCAGGAAATTGCGCATAAGAGGGTCAAAGGTTCATGCTAGGAACTTGGCAATTAAGGGGAACTAGAAGCACCCAGATGTGTGCTTATCGTGAGACTGGTGCTCCTCATGCAGGCAAGCTTTTTGCAGCGTCAACACAACACTGTTGGCAACAAATGCCTCCCTCCTTGTTAAATACAGATTTACCTTTTCTGGAGAAAATCAGATACGTAAAGTAAAGAAAAGAAATATTGCCAATGTCTTCTTTGCAATATCTCAGTGACCCATTTGCAGTTAAGCCCATCTGGAAGAACCCTTAATCATCACTCTACTCCTGATTAGAGTGAGCACAGCAACTCTTCCTGGTAGACCTTGCCCCAATGAGGCAGTTGAGAGGACTAAAGGTCCCTGCCTTCCCACAGTTCCCTAAGCTTCCTCCTCCCCTGAGACTTTGTCACTGTGACTGTCTTTGCTCCACCCTCTTCATACTTCTTCTGGTTCTGAGACCACGGGAGAGGGGAGCTGGTTGCAGCAGGAGGGGGAGACTCCCTGGCTTCTTCAGCAGCCTGCATCATCTCTGTCTTTTGGTCAACCTCCTCTCCAGTCTCTGCTTCTGCCTCTGATTCTAGAATGCTCTCTGACACAGCCTCTTCCTGCCCACTAAACCTTGTTACCTCTTCAGCTTCCAACACCACTTTTGTCCTAGTCTTCTCCCTCTGACCACTTCTCACCGTCTCACCATCAATCCCCTGGCTCTGGGTCGGGATCACAGAATGCTGTGTGAGATAGTAAGTCTGCAGGCTTGAGTTTGCTAGCTGATGCAATCAGCCTGCAATGCTTTCTATAGAAGTGCTGGGTCAGAACGACTCAGCAGTAATGTGCTGACAGTTGATTGGCTGTCATCGGTTTAAAAGGGAAACCTCTCCAGCAGTAAAGGTGGTGATATAGAGGAGTGTGGTCAGAGGGAGAGAGTTAGAGGTTGTCCTCTTTGCCTTAAGGTGCAGTCAGGTACTCTGACTGTATGAACTGCTCGTGTATTATAGCCTGTAGATATTTGTATATATTTGTTGTTGTTGTTGTTGTTTAGTCGTGTCCAACTCTTCGTGACCCCATGGACCAGAGCACGCCAGGCACTCCTGTCTTCCACTGCCTCCCACAGTTTGGTCAAACTCATGTTAATAGCTTCGAGAACAGTGTCCAACCATCTCGTCCTCTGTCGTCCCCTTCTCCTTGTGCCCTCCATCTTTCCCAGCACCAGGGTCTTTTCCAGGGAGTCTTCTCTTCTCATGAGGTGGCCAAAGTATTGGAGCCTCAGCTTCAGGATCTGTCCTTCCAGTGAGCACTCAGGGCTGATTTCCTTAAGAATGGATGCGTTTGATCTTCTTGCAGTCCATGGGACTCTCAAGAGTCTCCTCCAGCACCATAATTCAAAAGCATCTATTCTTCGGCGATCAGCCTTCTTTATGGTCCAGCTCTCACTTCCATACATCACTACTGGGAAAACCATAGCTTTAACTATACAGACCTTTGTTGGCAAGGTGATGTCTCTGCTTTTTATAGCTCACAATAAATATACTGCACTGAAGAACCTGGAACTCTGAGCATTTCTGCTAAAGCGCCATGAAGAACTCATGACACTCTGAGCCTTTTTCCCCTGGGGGTTCCCCAACTGGCACCTTCCACCTCTCCTCTGCTTCCAGCCATACGTTGTGATCATAGAGCGTCCTCTCAGAGGACAGTCCCATTAAAGCTAATACTTTTGGCTGAGTAAAGCCAGTGCAGAAAAAGTAGGCCATTTATATATACTCCAAAAATTCAGTATCTGACCAAGAACGTCAATAAGACCTCAGGAATAAACATTTGCAGGTTACAATTACAAGGGTGTTTTAGAGCTAGGCAAGGGTAATAAAGAAAGGACATTTGCTTAGCCTTTGCTTGGAAACACCCATATTCAAAAAAGTCTGAACGTCAGTCATTTGCTTTAGAGTGTACAAAGGGACTGTATGCTGATAATATACCTGGTGTGTGTTGCTACAGAGGGAAAGGTCACTTTCAGTGCAGGCGACAGATTGGTAGAGATATTATGGGCGCCGCAATCTTATGACATCGTACGACGGTTGCATATCATTTGTGGGGTGTGTGCAAAGGGAACGCAGAAATGTTTTACACAAACAAAGGCCCCATCTGGATTGTACATTTATTTTATTTTATTTTTTAAAAAAATTATTAACAATTCCAACATAACAAATTATCAAAACAAATCGTCTTCATTATTTCCCCCCTTTTTTCCCTCCCCAAAGAACCCCCCCTCCCCCCCAAGACTTCCCTCAGCTCCTCACTCTGATTTCTCAACTCATGTTATTCTCTGCATCCTGTAAAATTGTATATATCTTTTTATTATCTGTCTACTATAGTAACCCTCAATTAATTTGTGTATGTTTATTCAAAACCTGCCAAGGAGTCCAGCTCATTTTTTGGTCTTTTTAAATAATTTGTAAAAAGTTCCCATTCTTCTTTAAAGTCACAGTTGTCCTTATCTCGCGATTTGTATGTCAGTTTCGCCAGTTCTGCATAGTTCATCAATTTCTCTTGCCACTGTTCTTTTGTCGGGGTTTCCTCATTCGTCCATCCTTGCGCTATCAAGACTCTTGCCGCTGTTGTAGCATACATAAATTGCATTATACATTTAAAGCAGTACCACCACCCTTTAAACACTCGTGGCTTCACACAAAGAATTCTGGGGGCTGTAGTTTGCATAAGATGGTGACAGTTGTCAGGAGACCGTTGATTCCCCTCACAGAGCTAAAATTCTCAGACCGGTTTAATAATCAATTCATCTTCCCTGGGAAGTCTGGGAATTGCACATCTGTGAGGGAAATAGGGGTCTGCAGCTTGGTCTTCCAGGTGCTTTGGATGACAATTTTCATCTGAAACTGATGGGGATTGTTGCCCAAAGCACAAGGAGGGCACCAGGTTAGCAATTCTTGAGTCAAAGCATCCAGAGTCGGGGGGGGGGGGGGAGTCATGCCTCCAATGTCTTATTCTGGCTCAGAAACAAGGAAGCAAATAATAATAATTATAATAATAATAATTTATTTATACCCCACCCATCTGGCTGAGTTTCCCCAGCCACTCTGGGCGGCTCCCAATCAAGTATTAAAAACAATACAGTTGTCTTTTAAAAGTAAAATACTTGTTTATTGCCTTGACATCTGCTGGGAGGGTGTTCCACAGGGCAGGCGCCACTACCGAGAAGGCCCTCTGCCTGGTTTCCTGTAACCTCACTTCTCGCAGCGAGGGAACCGCCAGAAGGCCCTCGAAGATTTTTCAGAACTGGTGTTATGTGGTCTCGGCGGCCACTCCCAGTCCCCAGTCTAGCTGCCGCATTCTGGATTAATTGCAGTTTCCGGGTCACCTTCAAAGGTAGCCCCACGTACAGTGCATTGCAGTAGTCCAAGCGGGAGATAACTAGAGCATGCAGCACTCTGGCATGACAGTCGCAGGCAGGTAGGGTCTCGGCATTTTTGATAGTGTGAACTGTGCTCTTTTCCGTTGTCTTGGCTTGGGTTGGGGGGCAGGGTATGAGAAGGGATGTGTCACAGTTCCTGATATACTAATTGTCACACTTGTCAGTCACATTAATAAGCACGCTGACCAGTTCTGCGGGGCCCCTGTAAAAGGTAAAGGTAAAGGTACCCCTGCTTGTACGGGCCAGTCGTGACCGACTCTAGGGTTGCGTGCTCATCTCGCTCAAGAGGCCGGGAGCCGGCGCCATCCGAAGACACTTCCAGGTCACATGGCCAGCGTGACGAAGCTGCAACTGGCGAGCCAGCACCAGTGCTGCACACGGAAATGCCGTTTACCTTCCTGCCAGAGCGGTACCTATTTATCGACTTGCACTTAGGGGTGCTTTCGAACTGCTAGGTGGGCAGGAGCTGGGACAGAGCAACAGGAGCTCACCCCATCGTGGGGATTCAAACCGCTGACCTTCTAATTGGCAAGCCCAAGAGGCTCAGTGGTTAATAATAATAATAATAATAATAATAATAATAATAATATATTTATACCCTGCCCATCTGGCAGGTTTCCCTAGCCATTCTGGGCAGCTTCCAACAAAATATTAAAATACAATAGTCTGTTAAACATTAAAAGCTTCCCTAGACCACAGAGCCAATCCTGCGTTGTATTAAAAGCCATTCACTGGAGGAAAAGGGATTGTTGGGAAGTTGCAACTCCCCTTCTGAGGAAGAATATTGTTACATGCCACTCCAACCTCTCAGCAGTTTGAGATTCCAGGGACACCAGGCATGTTTACCAGGGTCTGTGTTTCCTTTTGGACAGTAAGACACAGCAGGGACTGTGATGTCTTTAGGCTCAGTGTTTATTATTTTTATTCTTTTTAAAAGGTGCCGGTACTGGGATTCCTGAATTGCAGAGGGTCAGACTGGATGACACTTGGGGGCTTCATCCAACTCCACAGTTCTTTTGATTCTATAACCCTCATCTAGTTTATTTACAGTTTCAGTTTCTCAGGGCCTTCTCTGTAGTGGTGCCTGCTCTGTGGAAAACCCTCCCTTCAGATGTCAAGGAGATAAAGAACTACACAACTTTTAATGACATCTGAAGGCAGTTTTTAATGCTTGATATTTTACTGTGTTTTTATATATGCTGTAAACTGCCCAGAGTGGCTAGGGAAACCCAGCCTGATGGGTGGGGTATAAATATTATTACCATTATTATTATTATTATTATTATTATTATTATCCCAGTATTGTTCTGTCCACATTTCCGCATCAGTTTATTTATTTTATTTGGTGTGTCTATACACACACACACACACGCGCGCGCGCGCACACACACACACACACACACACACACAGAAAGTCCTCATGAAAATTCATCAGCCTTTTAGTGCAAAATTCTCCTAATGACCACGTTCTTGTATGCAATTTCTTCTATTCTAATACATTTCTTGATGTCGTTTTCACTAATAACACACATTCTTATGCACAGTTTACCCTGGTGCATGCATTTTTGCAAATGTTGCACAATTGTGCAATTCAGAGAAGTGCGAGTATCGAAGGATTCGCTGCGTTTCAAAAAGTGTGGATTAAGCATTTCCGCCTTTAATTTAGAGGAATCCTCTGGTTTTCCCCCCAGTCAGTGCAAAGCATTACGGTCTGGCCAAAATTCGTCGAGAAGCAAGCACAGCAGCTCACGGGCCAACACATTAAACGAAAATGATATGAAGCCTTTGAATGTTGCCTCCTAACTGGGAGGAAATGCTTCTTGCATGCGCGCCAAGGAAAAGACCGTGCGTCACAGCCATGTGCAGGTGACATTTGTGCGCCCCTGGAGGGCTCGTTTCTCCATAATGGTGGTAGCACTGAGCAATGCGGGACTAAGAGTCAGGCAATATGCTGGCTTATCGATCAGCTGCTTGTGCATTGAGGCAGGCTAGGGAAGCTGCGATCATGTGAGAGTCCTCCGCAAGGGATGATTAACAATCACAGCAATGCTCCTGCTTCAGCTTTGTGGGTGGAAGGAGTGTACTTGCACACACTGATCTCAACTTAATCTCTCCCCCTTCATTTTTTGATAAGATAGAAGCAGGAGACGTAATCCACAAGGCAATGTGCAAACACTAGTCAAGTGCCCCCTCGATGCCAGGTCCCATATGGACTGCACCTGCTGTCTCCACCTCCCCAATTCCCCTTAGAGCTAATCCAGTCATCCCTTGTGGCTGTTATTCTCTTTGCCTTTATGAAGTAGCTGTAAATATTCCTTATCTCCATTTTGAGCCACCTGTCTCACATTTAGGGGAACTCTAAATGCAGTTATACAATGAGCTTCTTCCAAATTCTTGCAAACAATGGGGCTATCAGCGGTCATTCTCAAAGCAAAAAACCCTCCAGCAACCAAAATCAGTATTAAGGGGTATATATATATATATTCTTTATTACAATGAAATGATTACCATAACACTCCAATAATGCAATCATATATTCTTTATTGCAATGAAATGATTACCATAACACTCCAATAATGCAATCATAATAGGTTGAATCCTCTGCAGTGTATTTCAATATATGGCAGAAGCATTTCAACACAAAAGCTTCCATTGGTAACCTAATATTACGTTGAAGAAATGGAACAGGACAAATCTGAAATAAATGAAATGCAGCAGTTCTAGACGAAAAAACAACCATTACCATATATGAAAGGAACAAGTCAATGGGCTTTGCCTCTTGGCTATAAAATCTCAGAAGAGGAGGGCAAAACAATTCACTGCAAACCTCTGTAGTAAACAGCAAGTAGATTTTGAAAACTTTCATTCCCTGCATATTCAAATACTGTGGAGGGATAGTAATGGGCCAGAAAAATGCATCAACAACAATCATACTTAATGGGCTATAAGTCCACAAAGATGGGTTGTTAGTTTTTGCTTTCTGTCGCATAAACAGAGAATTGAATTCAGGAAAAAAAGGAAAGGTCAGTGATAGAGAAGGTTGTTCGCTTTGTCCTTGCACCAGACCTGTCAAGACTAATCTATCTATTGCATCTACAAATTCATGTGATAGACCGTTGGGAATCTAGTTATATGTTTTATTTCCTGTGTTTTGTATATAAGCTAACGTTGTTACGACCCATAGTTAAGACTGTAAATAGTAGATTTGTTGACCATGTCAATTCCAGGCTTGGGGGGCAGGGACAGGGGCTGGCACTGGGCCCCCTCTTTTGCCTGTGCCACCCCCATTTGGATTTACTCGGTGATCGTGTTGCTCCTGCGAGCAGTGCCTGGAAGCTGCCATTTTAGTGCCCTGGACATAGTGACACTTTAGGGCACCATAGGGAAATAAAATAGCATGCCCCACTGGAGGTTCATAGCCAAAGCAAGAGTATATGTTTGCTTTGTATATATGAATACAAAGGAGCCAAGGTGACCTGTGAGTGGAATACAAATTTATTTGATGCATAAAACATACAACTTGAAAGGTTCAGCTTAAAATGATAGCTTCGTAAAATGAATGCCAGAGCCTCAACAGTCAATAATGCCTGCCTGTAACAATGCACGTTGGTAAACGCAATGCATGTCAATATATTCATCAGTTAGGATGTGGTAGTGGCGTATACACTATGCATGAACCAGCTGTAGAGGACAGTAGGGTGGCAGCGCTCACCTGACTTCCCATTGCTGCGGCTTAGCAGGAGGTCGAGGGGTAGGAGCAAAGCAGGGGCAAGGTTGGCACAGTGCAAGCACCAGATACGCTCTGCCAGTGCATTTGCACCACGCCAACCTAATGGCCATTGCACACTCCTCTTCCGCTTCTGCAAGCAATGGAAACATGACCAAGAGGAGAACAGGTGCACATTATCATCGCATTACACCATCCGCTACTGTGAACCAGATATCTTCCATAGCCAATAGTCAATGCATTTTGACTAAAATGTCTTTTTCAGTGACAAATTGAAGAAGAACACTAGGAGAACAATTGAATTCTGAACACTGTACTGAGCATGAATCCTGACAGTCTAATCAGACAGCCCTGGTGAAATCCCCCCACAGATTCTTCCTTCAGACAAGAAATACCATCAGCTGGGAACAAAGAGGACAAGCTTCATCCTAAATATGGACTATTGTCACTATGGTATTACCAGTGGCGTAGCGTGGGTTGTCAGCACACGGGGCAAGGCAAGTAATTTGCGCCCCCTAACCCGGGGCAAGGCAAGTAATTTGCGCCCCCCCTGGCTGCACTGTCCCTCCCCCAGATAGTCCCTCGCTCTCTCTCCGCACTGCACCGCACGCCTGGCACCCTCCCCTCCACAGTGGGCGGCGACCTGGCGGCTCGGATCGGATTCGCACAGCCAGCACTGCAGTGAGAGAGAGTGAGTGAGCCAGGTAGGGGCAGAGAGCTGCGAGTGCGAGCGCCCCCCCCCCAGATGTTGGGCCCGGTGCGGCCGGCCCCCCTGCACCCCCTATGCTACGCCACTGGGTATTACCGTATTTTATGTGCATCCTTTTTTTGGCCACAGTACTTCAATAAAGCTCTCACTCTAAATTGGACATGTTTTGAATCGCATTCACAGGCTACCTTTCCCTCACTGGGAGAAACGCTTCCGGCCATGCCTCAGAATAATTCTAGCTTGGGGACAATGTGGGGAGATTAAAATGGCGGCCGCCTGGTCATGTGGTGCTAAATGCTGAGGGTGGGTGGGGAAATTAAAGGGAGGACTGGCGACAGAGGGCTATATATTTGAAGTTACTGTCTTCAGAGCCAATGGTGACTGGTGCCCAATGGAATTGGCAGGGCAGAAGCTAACAGTGGGCGGATCCAGAGGCAGGTGGACCCAGATCTAGTTTTTGCTACCATTCAGCTAATTGGCAACATTGAGAGTAAGGAGGAGGAGGCTGGCAGGCAGTGCTACCCACTGGATTGGTTGTATGTTAGACAGGAGACAGGTGGGGACTGACTGGGAGTAAACAGAGGTTGGTGGGACAGTGCCCTGTTTTCTCTAATGAACCAGCCTCCTCTGTGTGCTGAGAGCCAGTGTGGTGTAGTGGTTAAGAGCGGTGGACTCGTAATCTGGTGAACCGGGTTCGATTCCCCGCTCCTCCACATGCAGCTGCTGGGTGACCTTGGGCCAGTCACACTTCTCTGAAGTCTCTCAGCCCCACTCACCTCACAGGGTGTTTGTTGTGGGGGAGGAAGGGGAAGGAGAATGTTAGCCGCTTTGAGACTCCTTAGGGTAGTGATAAAGCGGGATATCAAATCCAAACTCTTCTTCTTCTTCTGTTCACATCCCCTAAATGGTTTGCTCACCCTGAAAGCCATGCTAGCAGGAGCAGTTGCCTCCTCGCACAATGTCAATAGTGCATAGTTATTTTCATAGGGCCAAGCATATCTCTTTCCAGATAAACATGCCTGGGTTTTTTTCCCCCCTGCTGCCAACGGCCCTGTCATATCCCACCATCATCTCTGCAGGGAATGCTAGGTAAGCAATCAAATCGCTTGAGGTGCAAATGCAGAAAACATTGGTACTGCCATCCTTCCACCAAGCGGAGTCCCTAGAGACGAGCGTTCCTGTGGAACAAGCACAGCAACCTCCACTCTCTGCTATTATCCTCTGATCTGTAGGCAACCATCACACTTGCTTTGCCTCAGGGGCCCATCCCACTTACAAATTAGGAGCTGAATCCTGGGGCACACCAGGGTTGCTATGGCAACCAGGTTCTCAAAGTAACTAAAGGCAGCCATTTTAGAAACACACACACACACTATAGCAGTGCTAAGATTCTCTCATACCTATGCAATCAAGAAATAATAGTTTTCTCTAGAGCAAGGACTCTGCACCACAAATTCTGGATTTCCGGTCTTTCTACCAAGTTGCAATTTCTCCTACTCATGGGTGGAGAAGCCACAGTCATGCGTGACTGTTCTTGCTAACAGCATCAGACAGCACAAATAGCGTAGTTATGGGAACAGCAGAATCAGTTGAGAGGCTTGCAGTCACGTCTGCATCCATTTTCTGTATTCTTTGCAGCAGGAATGAGGAACTACAGCTCCCATCAACTGCCACGCTGCTTGGTGGGAATTGGAGTCCATGTGGAAGGTCAGACGTTCCCTGCTTTGCAACGACCCTGGTCAGGGCTGTCATTCACACAGCAAAGAGGCAGAGCAATGGAACGAAAGGTGAAGGCTTTGGTTCAAGGCTGGGCTCAGCCATGAAATGCTTCAGTTGAGCTGCTAAGTCTCGTTCAGTGATGGGGAACCTTTTCCAATCTGATGGCCACCTTTTCTGAGCGACCTTCCAGGCAGGGCTGGCCCTACCTTGAGGCAGGCTGAGGTAGCTGCCTCAGGCAGCAAATTCTGAAAGGCAAAAGTACTGTGTTTTTCGCTCCATAAGATGCACCTGACCATAAGACACACCTAGTTTTTAGAGGAGGAAAACAAGAAATAAAATATTCTGAACGAAACAGTGGATGTATGATTTTTGTGGTGCAGGCTGTAGCCATGGACATGCTATGTGATCTGAAGGTGAATTTGGGGTGACCCAATGCAAAAATCATGAGGATCCATGGGCTTTTGCCTCCCCCCCCCCAGGCAGCCTCCTTTATCTCTAGCGTCCCTTATCTCCCTCCCTGATCGCTTGCTGATCAGCTGCTTCCCTTCAACACACACTTCCTTCTTTTTTTTAAAAAAAGCATGATCTGCTTTTCGCCCCTGGGCAATTTGGCTCCAGGGACCATGCATTCGCACGGACATTTCCCCTTACTTTTTAGGAAGAAAAAAGTGTGTCTTAGGAGCGAAAAATACGGTATCTAGAAAGGTGTGTCATGTGTTCTGTTCTGCAGCACCTAAGCTGACTTGCTGCCCTAGCATGGCTGGTGCACCAATGAGATAACGTGAGGCAACCCACCTCAGGTAGCATGCTCCTCCCACCCCACCAGGGCGTGAGCCCAGATTTGGGGTGGGGGGAAGTATCAACGGCACATCTTGCCCCAGGCACCAAAAGGTCTCATTTTGTATGGCAATAGGTCTTGCATTTTCCTTACAGATACTGGTAGGTGTGCAGGGTCCCCTTGCACAGTTGCCAAACATGGGGCTGCTAGGGAACAAACCAGAGTGAAAGTGTGGCTTCAGTTCCTGACTTGCTCACTAAGCAAATTACAGTTCCTTGACTTCTGGCATCACAGGGAACTATGGTTAGTTAGTTGATAATTAAAAGGGTAACATTCCAATCTTCCTCTGCCATGAGAAAGACTGGAGGAAGGACCTCCTTCCTGTGAGATCTGGACCAACTGGACCAAGCCCATGACTATGGGCATTGGATCTTGTCTTGTAAAATATGGACAACCCCACTATTACCTGACTTCCAGTGTGTGATTTCAGTGGAGGCAAGGATTTATCACCTTATGGTCCTGTTAGATGAACAGTCATAAATACTCCTACTCAGCTACATTTGTCAAAAAACAGCATTTCAAATGTGTTATAAACATGCAACACCAGATGGCGCTGTAGAGCACAACACTTTTCTATGAGATTTTACATAGGGCTTTTTCTTCTTTTGTTATAATGATTTAATTCATGACTTATTTATAGCTTGTGTGTTTTTCCTGTGTGTAGATCTACCCCTAGATTGCTAGATATCACCGTGATGATCACTAAACAACTGAACATATACCGTAGTAAGACACTGGTAGCGAGGCATTGATTGATGGGATTGATTTCTCTTTGTCTCTTCCATTTATTACTTTGCATGAAAAATGGATCTTAATGAAAGAAGCCACGAAATATGTGTTGGCGGTGGAGGAAGAAGGGAACGTGCTGACTGCATGAGGTTTCGGGACATAAAAAAATTATTTGGCTGTTCTGCTTCATTAAATTTTAACTTTAGGAAATTAAGTTGGAGGCACACACTCAATAAACATAAATCAAAGTGCTAGCGTCTGCGGTTCATATCATCACACTGGAATGACAGAGAACAATGTCTTAATTTGGAATCAAGCGGAACAGCTCCGTTGACTTGCTATGTCGTCTACCAGCTCCTGGAGGGTATTATTTTTGCCGCAACAGTGGAAAGAGCTGGTATCAGGGACTCTTGAGACTTGAACTGGATTCTCAGAGTCTAAAGCAACCGAACTAGCCACTAAACCTTGGGCAAAGTCCTGTCCCTCTTTATGCAGGCTGCCTGCTCACACCCCATGGCACTTTAGGAATCAGGGGGAGGGGTGTGTGATCACAGGGTGAGATGGAGAACCCTTGTTTTTGTTTAGTCATTTAGTCGTGTCCGACTCTTCGTGACCCCATGGACCAGAGCACGCTAGGCACTCCTGTCTTCCACTGCCTCCCGCAGTTTGGTCAAACTCATGCTGGTGGCTTCGAGAACACTGTCCAAACACCTCGTCCTCTGTTGTCCCCTTCTCCTTGGGGGAGTCTTCTCTCTCAAGAGGTGGACAAAGTATTGGAGCTTCAGCTTCAGGATCTGTCCTTCCAGTGAGCACTCAGGGCTGATTTCCTTAAGAATGGATTGGTTTGATCTTCTTGCAGTCCCTAGGTAAAGGTAAAGGGACCCCTGACCATTAGGTCCATTCGCAGACAACTCTGGGCACTCATCTCGCTTTACTGGCCGAGGGAACCAGCATACAGCTTCTGGGTCATGTGGCCAGCATGACTAAGCCGCTTCCAGCGAACCAGAGCAGTGCACGGAAACACTATTTACCATCCCGCTGGAGTGGTACCTATTTATCTACTTGCACTTTGACGTGCTTTCAAACTGCTAGGTGGGCAGGAGCTGGGACCGAGCAACGGGAGCTCACCCCGTCACAGGGATTCGAACCGCCGACCTTCTGATCAGCAAGTCCTAGGCTCTGAGGGCCATAATTGATCCTTAGGCTTGAGGTTCCTCATCCCTGTAATAATGTTTAGATATAGAAGCTGGGATGCGGGCAGATGTTTACAATCCCGATGGCAGAGCCAGGGGCATAGTTCCAGCCCCGTATGTTGCTTGGAGTCCCTGCTGAGCAATCTTTAGCTGAAAAGCAACTTGCTGTTGATCTCAGCTGTGTGGTTCCTCCATCTAAGCGTTTCTCAAGCCAGGATGAGAAGAAGCCACAGGCAAGTGCCCTCTCCCACCCCACAACTGTAAGATACCTCCATCACCTGAGACCTTCATCATCTCTTCCCCCACTCCCTGCTTCCTTTGCCTCGCTGCAATCTGTTTTGCCTCGTCCCTCTTTTTGGCAGGAAGTGATTCTGACAGCTGGCATATCCTGGTGGATTGGTTCAGGCCCAGAATCTAGGTGATGCTAAGAAGGAAACATAAGAAATAAACGAACGGCGCACGTTTTTTGCTCAGCTTCAACCTGCTCGCTCCCATTAGCCGCAGCTGACCTGAGTTTATCTGAATATAAAACCAGCTACAGATGGCATCCTCAGCTGCAACCTGAGACCTGTGTAATTGTCACTTTTTTTAGTGGATCAATGGCCCATCTAACTGCCAGGGTATCATCTAACCAGCAGATGCTCTGGAGGAAGCCATGTGTAATTGCGTTACGCTATGTCTCTGGGAGGTGGGCTTGGTTTCCTGGCTCCAGCTGGCAAGAGCCATCTATTCCCTTGAGGGTGAAGGATCAATAACCATTGTCTTTTCTGAACTGACTAATACGATGCAAATGCTGTTTCTGTCTAATCCTTTTAAACCCCATCTCGGTTTTTTCTTCATTGTCTCTGAGGAAGCATAAGACTGTCATTCCCCCCCCCCCCAGTCCTATTCACGGGTGGTGCTTTTAAAGGAATATCCTCGAAGAGCGATGTAAAAGACAAGAATGACTACAAACCTGTTGCTGTTTTCTTCTTCTTACCTATTGAATTGTAGGATTTTAGAGTTGGAAGGGTCCCGGGTGATCATCTAGTCCAACCCCCTGCAATGTAGGTATTTCTTTTTTTGAAAAAATGTTTTTATTAGCAATTTCCATATAACAAAATATCAAAACATATCATATTCATTATTTTCCCCCTTCCCCCCATCAAATCCTTCCCCCCCCGAAACTTCCTTCAGCTCCTCTCTCTGATTTCTCAGCACATATTACTCTCTGCATGTTATCAAATTATACATATTCTTACATTATCTATCTACCATGTTATCAGCCAATAAATTTGTGTATGTCTATTCAAAACCTGCCACGGAGTCCAGTTCATTTTGTTGTCTTTTTAGATAATTTGTAAAAAGCTCCCGTTCTTCCTTAAAGTCACAGTTGTCCTTGTCCCGCAGTCAAATATCAAAATGTTTATTCGGCTTTACACCCATAATGGAACACAACACAACAAAGCAAAACAAATCAAATAAAACAGTGGGCCCGTATAAATCACGAGTAGTATAACACAAGGACAGATATTAGCCATTCATAGGAAAAATTTAAAATTAAGATTAAAAAATTTAAGGCACTACACTAAAATCAATATCTGATGTCATTATAGAAAATTCTTATAGCTATCAATAATCAGCTAACATTCCATTCCGTCTCTTATACGAGAGGACGGCTGTTAGGAATTTAGCAACCTGTAAGGTAATATGAGGATCCACATCTTGAAGAGCCCAGGCAAGCTGTAGGTCCACTGGTTTGTCAGCCATAGGCTGGATTATGGAGTTTAGTATACTAGCATGGACAGAACTGTACAACGGGCAGATAAACATAACATGATGAAGAGATTCAGATGTTTTCATTTCACAAGCACACGTTGAAGGGCTTGGCCCTTAGAAAATCTATGTCTCAACACGTTTGTTGGAAAGACATTGCACCTAGCTCTAATGAAGGCATATCGGTGAGATGTTAAGTAGGACGGAGCGCGGTAGATAGGGGTTATGCCGAAATTTAACGGTGAGCATACTCCACCACCAGCTACGAAATTTTGGTACAGCTCCGCATCATCCAGCCTTTGATTTATACACCTTTTTGCCACATTTAGATCCAGATTGAGCAATTCAGTGGGCAAGATCTCATAGGACAGCAGTTTGGCATGGATTTTTCCTGACCACAAATTTGTGAAGTCATCTCGCCACATGCATTGAATGAGATAGTGCTTCTGGATTTTATGCCATAGTGATATCCAATAAATCAAAACTCTCCTCCATATAACTAACTCCACTGAGGGGATCTTCATTTCTAAACGAATAGCCGCATTACTTACGCATGTTGGTAATTTTAGAAGTCGGCGTAAGAATTGGCTTTGAAGTGACTCTAAAGGTGAGAGGTTTGCAAAGGCAGCCCATAAAGGTGCGACATAGGCTATTGTGGCCATCACTTTAATGCTATACACTTTCAAGGCCGCAGTTTGTATGTCAATTTAGCCAACTCTGCATAACTCATCATTTTTCTTGCCACTGTTCTTTCATTGGGATTTCCTCATTCTTCCATCCTTGTGCTATCAAGACTCTTGCCGCTGTTGTAGCATACATAAATAAGTTCTTTGTTTTTCTTGGCAGGTCTTGTCCTACAACCCCTAACAGAAATGCTTCTGGGTTTTTTTTACAAATGAAACTTTTTTCAATTCATTGTATATCATTTCCCAAATTTTTTTAACTTCTCTACATTCCCACCACATATGATAAAAAGTCCCTTCTTTTCCTTTACATTTCCAACATATGTTTGACCCGGTTTTGTACTGCAATGTAGGTATTTCAACTAAATCATACATGACAGATGGCCACCCAACCTCTGCTTATAAACCTCCAAGGAAGGAGAGTCCTCCACCTCTTGTGGAAGTCTGTCTACTATGGGATTGGCTGAATGCAGAAGAGTGGTGGGAGGAGCCAGCTGGGGAACCCTTAAGGGCACCCCCAAGGGAAGAAGGCTGAGAACCAGGGAACTGGTGGTAGGAGGACGATGAGTGATCAGAAGGAGCAGGCGAGGAGGAGGAGATGTCTGAAGCTGAAGAGGCAACAGGGTTTGGTGAGCAGGAAGAAGCTAGGGCAGAGAACAGTCCTGATTCAGAGGCTGGATGTGATGGCCTGGGATTTGGACTCGGAGGCTGAACCTGAGGAATCCCAGCCTGCCTCCAGAACCAGCTGAGCCGGGGCTGGGGCATGAGCCTGAAGGGTCCGCACCTGTGCTGGATCCTCAGGTGCAGGCACCAGCTGAGTCTGCTCTGGCTCCTGAGATAATGGAGGACCCATTGCCTGCAGGTGCTCCACTCTCAGCCCCGTCAGGGGAAGCTGAGGTTGCCTCTGGGTCCGGTAACCCTCCAGCCTCTCCTGAGCTGCTGAGGCTCAGGGCAGAGAGGCGGAGGGAACTAAGTTCCCGCAGGAGGAGTGCTCACCTCCAGGCCAGGAGAGGAGAGTCACCTGTGGACCAGGGCCGCCCTATGCCTTGGGGCAGATAAAAGCCGGCCAGCCCCAGTCCCAGGTTGTGGGAGCAACGTTGTTACTGTCTGCACCCTGTCCTGCTCTTCTGCCAGAGTTTCTGACCCCACCCGACTCCCCGCCTTGGACCCCGCTTCAGCTTTGACGGTCAGCCTCCACACCGCACGCTCGGCCTTGGACTGGACTCGGACCTCGCCGCACGGTTAACCCTCGGGACCAGAACACTGGAGAGGAGGGGAGCCAGGAGACACAGAGCTTCTGAAGAGCCCAGGGAGTCTCCCCCTCCTGCTGCAACCTGCCGTCCTACCCACTGTGATCTCCTAGAACATGCAGAGAAATGAAAAGGGCAGAAAAGAGACTAGTTGTGCACAGACACAGTCTCTGATTGCTTGGAGAGAGAGGGAACCTTGCAGAGGAGGGGACTGTGGGAAGGCAGGGACATTCTATCCTTGCAATTGCCTCTTTGGGGCAAGACCTATCAGGAAGAGTTGCTGGGATCACTAGCCTGTGCTGTTTTGGTTTCTTTGAACAAGGAGTTAACTTCACTGATGCTGTGCTGGTACCTTAGTTTCTGCCCTCTCTCAATCTGCTCCCCGTTCCCTTTTTCATTAGGGTGTTTTCATTTCTGATGTTCAGCCATTTGGCATCGTATCTGATGTCCTCAAGTTCGCTTGCTTAAATAAGGGTTAGGAAAAATTAATTCTGATGCTGTGCTGGGCCCCAGATTAACAAACATTATGTTGGAGATGTTTCAGTCCCTGTGTTGTGCCTCCTGCTCAGGGTATCATTCGGCAAAGAGTTCCCAAAATGCGCTCCAAATCTCTTGGAAGCTTGCCTGTTTAACATAGATTATGAATTTCCCCCGCTAGTTGAAGGAGATCTTATGTCCTTTTTTCTGCATTTGGTGGAGCCTAGAGGCCTGCTTCTTGGGAGAAAAGCAATGACAAACCTAGACAGCATCTTAAAAAGCAGAGACATCACCCTGCCAACAAAGGTCCGTATAGTTAAAGCTATGGTTTTCCCAGTAGTGATGTATGGAAGTGAGAGCTGGACCATAAAGAAGGCTGATCACCGAAGAATTGATGCTTTTGAATTATGGTGCTGGAGGAGACTCTGGAGAGTCCCATGGACTGCAAGAAGATCAAACCTATCCATTCTTCAGGAAATCAGCCCTGAGTGCTCACTGGAAGGACAGATCCTGAAGCTGAGGCTCCAGTACTTTGGCCACCTCATGAGAAGAGAAGACCCCCTGGAAAAGACCCTGATGTTGGGAAAGATGGAGGGCACAAGGAGAAGGGGACGACAGAGGATGAGATGGTTGGACAGTGTTCTCGAAGCTACCAACATGAGTTTGACCAAACTGTGGGAGGCAGTGGAAGACAGGAGTGCCTGGCGTGCTCTGGTCCATGGGGTCACGAAGAGTCGGACATGACAAAACGAGTAAACAATAACAGGCTTCCCAAAGTTGGATGATTGCCTCCTCTGGAAATGAGAGTTTCATGCCTTGGTGTCAGTCTTCAGAGTTCAGTGGAGAGAAATCCCATGGAGAGAAGCCTGGAGATAAATTATCGTTAATGTAATTGGCATTAGGACTGCAGTTTCAAGAGAGCTCAAGGACACAGCTGGGAGCGAGAGAGAGGTGGGGGGAATTAAAGTGGCTCTGATGATTGGAAGAGCAGAGGTGGGAGAAGAGGAGCCCTCAGAGCAGTTGTCAAAGGGAAATGAGAACATAAGAGGCTACTGGATGAGGCCAACGGCCCAGCTAGTCCAGCACCCTGTTCTCACAGTGGCCAAACAGTTGCCTGTGGGAATCCAGCAAGCTGAATACAAGCACAAGGGCACACTCCACTCCTGTGGTTTCCAGCAATTCAGAAGCACCGCTGCTTTAAACATGGAGACAGAGCATAGTCATCAAGGCCAGTAGCCATTGATAGCCCTCTCCTACCAACTGCAGTGGCTCCCGGTGGAGTACAGGGTCAGGTTTAATGTGCTGGTTTTAACCTTTAAAGCCCTATGCAGCCTACGACCCACGTACCTGTGGGACCGCCTCTCCCGGTATGCCCCGCGGAGGACCTTAAGGTCCACAAGTAACAACACTTTGGAGGTCTCGAGCCTCAAGGAGGTTAGATTGGTTTCAACTAGGGACAAGGCTTTTTCAGTACTGGCCCTGACTTGGTGGAACGCTCTGTCACAAGAGACTAGGGCCCTGCGGGACTTGACATCTTTCCGCAGGGCCTGCAAGACAGAGCTGTTCCACCTGGCCTTTGGTTTGGACTCAGTCTGACCCTTATGTTTCCCTCCCCTTATGGTCTTGATTTATTCGCCACCCAAGCACCCACTGTACATTCCATGGACAAAGAGGTGTTGTCACCACAGCCAGTGTGGTGTGGTGGTTAGAGGGCTGGACTAGGACTTGGGAGACCAGGGTTCAAATGCCCACTCTGCCATGAAGCTCACAGTCATTTTACTTAGTTTTTATATGTGCAGGAAGCTGCCCAGAGGGTCTGGGGAAACCCAGCCAGATGGGTGGGGGGTATGATGATGATGATGATGTGACCTTGGGCCTCACCATCTCTCAGCCTAGCCTACCTCACTGAGTTGCGGTGTGGATAAAATGGGGAGAGGGAGAATTGTTTACACCGACTTGAGCTCCTTGGAGAAAAGTGGACTCTAAGTGTAACAAGAACAACTGTGTTTTTGGTGACAGCTCAATTGGTAGCAGGGTCTGGGATGCAAATAGGGCAGGGTACTGTACCATTAATACTTGCACAGAAGAGGAGATTTAGCTTGCATGGCAAGAATGTCCAGCGGAAATGTGTTCTTTTTATGTAGGGGAGCATTGTTGTTGTTTTTTAAAAAAGTCGGACCCTACCTGCCTACACTCTGAAGGAGCACAGTCCGGAGCTCCACCAGTTTGCCACCAAATTCTGCACGATGTGCAGACCAGCTCTTAGCAACAGATTCCACTGAGCAATTTCAAGGGAAAATAATGCCTCCTGTCAACCACGTTATCAGATGACAATAAATATTGCCGGAATCTTAAAGGCATCAACTGGAGAACACTATTAATGTCAGAGCGAATAATGAAAGATTTAAGACACATGGAAAAGCATGCCACAGACTACAGTCACCCGTTAATTACTGCAGTCACTGAAACCGTGATGGATTTAAGGAGCAAGGATGGGAAAAGAGAGATAGGCAGGTGAGATGCATCCCCACAGCAGGTTCCTTAAAGATGGTTAATACTTTCTGTAGAAAAAGAGGCCCCAGGAATCCCACGTTGGTTGGTCTATTTTGTACAGCAAATGATGTGATACAATAGAAAGCCAGAGAGCATACAAATAAAAAGAATTTATTATTTGTACCCCGCCCATCTGACTGGGTTGTCCCAGCCACTCTGGGCAGCTTCCAACAAATATAAAACTATAATAAGACATATAGTTGTTTAGTTCCTTGACATCTAATGGGAGGGCGTTCCACAGGGCTGGTGCCACTACTGAGAAGGCCCTCTGCCTGGCTCCCTGTAATTTCACTTCTCGCAATGAGGGAACTGCCAGAAGGCCCTCGGAGCAGGACTTCAGTGTCTGGGCTGAATGATGGAGGTGGAAATGCAGGGATTACTGCTACTGTGAAATCAGCAGCTGCCAGTACTCAATCCAATAGTCTGACTCGGTATAAAGGAAATTTCCTATGTTCCTATGGTAAATGCGTCCTGGCCAGTTGAGCCTCAGAAGGCAAAGGGACATGGAACAAGATTGTAGAGGGTGGACAGTTTCATGAGAGGGGAAGATGGTCCTGGGCTCAAGCCAATTCAAGATTTTTAGGTAATAACAAGTGCTTTGAACTGTGCCTGGAAATGAAGTGGAAGCTGATGCAATTCAAAGGACCAGAAAGTTAAAGAGAGCAGGCAGGAGGAGTAAGATTTTGGCTCTTAAAAGGAATGAGGAAAGAGGTCACATTGCAGAGAATGCGAAGAAAGAGATACAAGCAGGAAATATAGGTGGAACTTCAATAGCACTTGGAAAGGGTGGTGCAGGAAAAATACGCTGCAAACCAATTCTTTAAAAAGACAGGAGCACAACAGAAAAGATTGATATGCAGCCGTTTGGCAGCAATGTCATCCGGACTCTCTGCAATCTTCTTGGTTCTCTGGAAAATACAAAAGATGTTGATTTCAGAGAAAGTGCCCTATGTGTGGAAGCTGCCTGGCAAAAAATCTGCTGCTTGAGACCTGGCAGCGACTGGATCCATAATCTTATGCTTACAAAACATGTGCTCTAGCATCGAGCTTTAGCCTCTTCCACAGTCTAATGAGAGATTGTAGATTAAAAGGACATTCCCCTTCCTGGACTTCAAGACTGTATAACACCGGTCTTGAAAGACCTACACTGGCTTCCTGTACGTTTCCGAGCACAATTCAAAGTGTTGGTGCTGACCTTTAAAGCCCTAAAGCCTCGGTCCAGTATATCTGAAGGAGCGTCTCCACCCACATCGTTCTGCCCAGACACTGAGATCCAGCACCGAGGGCCTTCTGGCGGTTCCATCGCTGCAAGGAGCCAAGTTACAGGGAACCAGGCAGAGGGCCTTCTTAGTGGCGCCCGCCCTGTGGAACACCCTCCCATCAGATGTCAAAGAGAAAAATAACTACCAAACTTTTAGAAGACATCTGAAGGCAGCCCTGTTTAGGGAAGCTTTTAATGTTTAATAGGCTGTTGTATTTTAGTGTTTTGTTGGAAGCCGCCCAGAGCTGCTGGGGAAACCCAGCCAGATGGGTGGGGTATAAATACATTATTATTATTATTATTATTATTATTATTATTATTATTATTATTATTCAAGTGCATGTACAACTGTGCATCCTATAGCTACAAAAATCTATGCAGGTGTTGGCTTCATCTCTAGGTTGAACATTTGGTGCAGAGCAGTTTTTTCTTGGCCCTACTTTTTCCTGGGCAGCTGACTCGAGATGCTTTTACAAGAGCTCTCAGCTCATCTTCACTGGAGAATGAAGAGGAGTTTATTCACATCATGATTCAGATCTCCCCTCCTGAGCAAGGCTGCTTGAGATTTCAATTCAGTACCTCCTGACATGAGTGGGAAGAGTTGATTCACAACCTGATTCATGCTGTTTTGATATAGAGGCAGAAGAATGAAACGCGTTTGTGTATGTGGATAAAAGCTGAGGTCCATGAGGGATAACAAAGGGACTTAATGCAGTGTGTTAGCCGAGGCCAAAGCAAACACATATTTGCAAGGTTATCGAGTGTACTAAATTGCCTTTGAGGTTCTGAGTGCTTTATGCTAGTGGCTGATCATATGGAGCTGTGTTATAGGAAGTTAGAGCCATATCTACCTCAGTCCAGTCTACTCTGGGTGGATCTACACACAGGAAAGAAACGCTATAAATAAGTCATAAATTACAGTGGTACATCGGGTTAAGTACTTAATTCATTCCGGAGCTCCATTCTTAACCTGAAACTGTTCTTAACCTGAAGCCTCCTGCTGCCGCTGCACCGCCGGAGCATGATTTCTGTTCTCATCCTGAAGCAAAGTTCTTAACCTGAAGCACTATTTCTGGGTTAGCGGCGTCTGTAATCTGAAGCGTATGTAACCTGAAGCGTATGTAACCTGAGGTACCACTGTAAATCATTATAACAAAAGGAGGGGGGAACCTCTGTAAAATCACATAGAAAAGTTTTGTGCTCTACTGCACCATCTGGTGTTGCATGTTTATAATGCGTTTAAAACGCTGTTTTTTGACTAATGTAGCTGAGTCCCCTATCTTGCAGCAGCTTTCTAGCTCCACAACCCAGGAGATAGAGAGTTATTAGCTGGAGATGGAAGGAACTGGGTCTTAGCCTTTCTACATGTGCTCTGTGGACCTTACCCAGCTCGGCTGATATGGACCAGAATGTAGAGAAAAGGCATTTGGGTTGGTGTAGGTTTTTCATTCATATTACAAAATGGCCGAAGTAAGATCCACTTGAGTCCCTCGTCCTTGGAGAAGCAACAAGAGATCGAGCAATGTGTGGGCAGCAGCCATTGTTCACTGGCTCGGGTGCTTATATCTGTTTTGGATCTGCATGCATAGAAGCACACTATGGTTTTCCTCCCCTGAAATTCATTCACATACATGAATACACATTCATACTCTGTCCTACTCTGCGGGCCTCAGCAACTTTTATGGAACGAAACATGTCCAAACTTCAGTTGGGGTTCTCCCATTGTACACATGGGGCTGGATTCAGAAAGCAAACCTCATCAGTGGAAGCCTTGCAAGAGATGTGTGTTCTTCAAACATGCTTTCTCCTAATTTAAGCATTTTCTGTGCACGTTACATAGCTGGAAAGAGAAGTGCAAACTGTTAAGTTGTGGGTGACACAGCGATTCTTCAAACAGCTCTTGTTTATTCAGAGGCCAGAACAGAACTGAACTGAAGGGTTCAGTCAGCCTGCTTATATAGAGCTCCAGTACAACGTAACTGTAACAATTTTCTAAAACTATCCAATCACTGAACCTCACTTTCGATCCCTTATTTGCATAACTATCTACAGTATCCCCCTGCTGGCCCAGGGTGAGAACTTCAGTACATAACACAAACTTCAAAGGACAGACGTGTTTCAGAAAGTGTGGATTAGGGAGGTTCACCTTTAAATACAGTGGTACCTCGGGTTAAGTACTTAATTCATTCTGGAGGTCCGTTCTTAACCTGAAACTGTTCTTAACCTGAAGCACCACTTTAGCTAGTGGGGCCTCCCGCTGCTGCCGTGCCACCTGAGCACAATTTCTGTTCTCATCCTGAAGCAAAGTTCTTAACCCGAGGTACTATTTCTGGGTTAGCGGAGTCTGTATGTAACCTGAAGCGTATGTAACTCGAGGTACCACTGTATTATCTGAACCGAAGTTCAAAGAATGCCTGGTGTTTGGGGCTCATGCAGCGCTTCAGAAAGCGTGGGTTAGGTAGGTTCGCCTTTAAATGCTAACCGAATTGAATTTCTCCCCCATCCCTAGTAAGCATCAGGGGGCCCTGCCAGAGCAACCCAACAGTGCCAGGCTCTGACACCCAGCCTGCTCAGCATAAACTAAGCAGCTGGGTGCAAAACAGGTCAGAATGATGGACTCCTACATTCTATAGGTCTTTCAAAGCATCTCACAGAAGAATGGGAATTTACAAATTCAATAAACAAAACAACACAAAACTTACCAGGAAGAAGAAGAAGAAGAAGAAGAGGAGGAGGAGGAGTTTGGATTTGATATCCCGCCTTTCACTCCCTTTAAGTAGTCTCCAAGCGGCTAACATTCTCCTTTCCCTTCCTCCCCCACAACAAACACTCTGTGAGGTGAGTGGGGCTGAGAGACTTCAGAGAAGTGTGACTAGTCCAAGGTCACCCAGCAGCTGCAGGTGGAGGAGCGGAGACGCGAACCCGGTTCCCCAGATTACAAGACTACCGCTCTCAACCACTACACCACACTGGCTCTCAGCAGTGGCTAACCTGTGGCATTCCATATGTTGCAGGACCACAACTCCCATCATCCCTGACAATTGGTCATACAGGCTGGGTTGATTGGAATTGGAGTACATTTGGAGTAGCACAAGTTATCCAGTCCTTCACTAGAAAGACTCTTGAGGTTTTCCTACATAGCTTTCATCTTTTGTTCCCAAACACTTTGGTTAGTTAGTTGGTTGGCTGGCTGGCTGGCTTTCAACAGTGGCAATCCAGCCCAAATTTGGCACATGGAAGTTACATTTATTTCAGTGGAAGAGAGTTAAAGAGGTCTTCAAAGCTGCCATTGTATCCATACATTTACCTGGGAGGGTGGCGCTGTGGGTTAAACCACAGAGCCTAGGATTTGCCGATCAGAAGGTCGGCGGTTCGAATCCCTGCGACGGGGTGAGCTCCCGTTGCTCGGTCCCTGCTCCTGCCAACCTAGCAGTTCGAAAGCACGTCAAAGTGCAAGTAGATAAATAGGTACCACTGTGGCGGAAAGGTAAACGGTGTTTCCGTGCGCTGCTCTGGTTCAACAGAAGCAGCTTTGTCATGCTGGCCACATGACCCGGAAGCTGTCTGCGGACAAACACTGGCTCCCTCAGCCAATAAAGCGAGAGGAGCGCCGCAACCCCAGAGTCGGTCACGACTGGACCTAATGGTCAGGGGCCCCTTTGCCTTTTAAGTCCCATTCAGCGCAAGATTGCACTGTGGGCAAGATTCCACGGTTACTCTCGCTCGAAGTAACTGGCCTTGCCTTAAATGTGCCTCACTTGGATCAGACGATTTTTACACCAGCAATTTAGCCGTTATTCCTTTCTGCTCCCAAGCTATGCCTATGCCTGCAGTAAATGCTGTTTCAGAAAAGGACAAAGTATGTCAGACATGCAGGAACAGACTGTCCCGAGTATAAAAAATCTAATCCTCATGGGAAAAGGCAGCCCATGTTATTGGTGGGTATTATAGACCTGCTTTTGTTTTCATTAGTCTCCTCCTCCAACCAGCAAACAGACTTGCCTCTGCATCTTAATCCTAGAAAAAGGTGGCATTTTCCACTCTGCAAGCCAAATAAACGGCCCGCAGTATCATTGCCAGAGATCTACATGTGCATTTCCGCAGCGCAGGAGGAGTCAGAATTAATAATGCCATTCCCAAGTCCGTCCGGCTCGTAGATGGGGCTCTCGGCTGTACCTCTGAAGGAACAAGGGCTGCTCAGCAACCCCATCTGCTCAGAGACCTTTGGTCAAAGAGTGGTATTTAAGTTTTAATTAATTAAAAATAGGCTGACTAATGCAGCTCCCTCCCTGTGCAGGCTTAGCCGGGGAATGGATGGAGGGAAATACGTGAACGTCTTCTTGTTGCCCTCAGCTGCCCCTGCCCTCCCCATTCAGATCTCAAGGGCTTTGCAGAAAGAATGTGCTGTAACCCCATAGCCCTCGTTAAGTCCCTGCCTGGGCCTGAGATGTTTCAGATAAATAAATGGGATGTCCAAGTCTCTTGGGCTGCTCTTTTCATTAATATATATTTATAGGCATGGTAGAATCAAATTAAGCATCACACGGGCCACTAAGTCAGTCATGGGTTTTAGCCAATGAACTGATTAATCAGTTGATTAAACTTACAAATTGCTAAAAACAATAGTGCTGAAGCCTATTGCCTTCATTTTTAGATAATACATACATTGGCTGAACCAATCTTCTTCTCAGAAGTACAGTGGTACCTCGGGTTAAGAACTTAATTCGTTCTGGAGGTCCGTTCATAACCTGAAACTGTTCTTAAACAGTGGTACCACTTTAGCTAATGGGGCTTCACGCTGCCGCCGGGCCGCCGCCATGCGATTTCTGTTCTCATCCTGAAGCAAAGTTCTTAACCCGAGGTACTATTTCTGGGTTAGGGGAGTCTGTAACCTGAAGCGTCTGTAACCTGGAGCATCTGTAACCCGAGGTACCACTGTATTCTGTTAGAAATATCCCAATTCACGTATGAGAAAATAAGACGGTGATTCCGACCTGCAGATTTCATCAATGCTAGTATTAAAAGTTATTGTTTTCATTCTAGTGCTCAATGAATTATGGGCACCATTTTCCTTTATAAGCTTTTAAAACCAATCTGGTTAATCAATTATACATTGTCCCAGATATTAGGATGGTTGCTATTTTACAAAGCCCATAAAATCCACTGAGCACTATAATTAAGTGACTATGACAAAGATAAAACAGAGTCAAGCCCTGCCTGCAGACATAGAACATAAACAGAAAAGATAGCAATGGGAATGGAATGAATTCTCAGCTTAAGTCTGTCAATTGCTTTCCATTTTCATATGCAGTTTAGCCTATTACACCCTTTGAGCTCCTACGGACTAAACAAAATAAAATTGCTGCATTCAGAAATAGGGCTTCTTCTAAGCAGAATAAAAACAAAATATCTGGCTGTTTTAGTCAAAGCGGTGTGGATTAGAGCAATAAATGAGTCCTCCTTCAATGTGGCCTATGACTTGCTTCTCCCACAGAAGTTTATTTACAGTCACACTTTTCTCGTGAATTGCCATAAGATCTATTGTTTCACTTCCCATATTTTCTTCCTCGTGGCAAAAAGTAATATGAGTCACATCTACTGCCGTGAAATGCGCTGGCATAACATATGTTTAAAGCAGGGGTCAGCAAACTTTTTCAGCAGGGGGCCGGTCCACTGTCCCTCAGACCTTGTAGGGGGCAGGACTATATTTTGAAGGGGAAATATGGACAAATTCCTATGCCCCGTAAATAACCCAGAGATGCATTTTAAATAAAAGCACACATTCTACTCATGTAAAAGCACGCTGCTTCCCGTACTGCCCGTGGGCTGGATCTAGAAGCCGATTGGGCTGGATCCGGCCCCCGGGCCTTAGTTTGCCTACCCATGGCTTAAAGCATATTTCCTCGCCCTCAAAGAATCCTGGGAACTGCAGGGTGCTGAGAATTGTAGCTCTGAGAGGAGCTAGAATTATTGGTGGGGGGGAGTGCTTTGAAATGTGCTTTCCTCCAACCAGGAGTGCCAACTTGGATAAATATGGGGGGGGCAGGTAAGCTCCGCCCTGCATAATCAATCACACAATATTGGAGGCACGGACACCATTTGAATGGTGATGTTCATCAACTTGGGGGGCAGCCCCCTTAAAATTTTATTGGGGGAGCCGAAGACCCCTCGGCCCCTAGGAGTTGGTTCCTATGCCTCCAACATTCCTCAGAAAATGGAGACATTCCGTTCTGCATCAGTTTAGGATTAAAGGTACGGTGCATATGCAGTTTCTGTCATTGTAAGACACCGGCTGCAAAGCCCAACGAGAAAGCAGTGAGAAATGTTGTCTCTGTGGCTCGGAAGGTCTAGTGAGGTGACTGCAAGCCTTCTGAAAGCCAGTTGCTTTTTCAGACACTACCTCAGCACTTCAGCCAATGCCCTTCATTTATCAGAACAGCGTGTTTGCCAGGTGTAGTAGCTCTGTGTACTGTAAGCGCACAATACTGTAAGCCCATGGTCCTTAGCGATTCATTGTTCTACTTTTTGTGTAATATACTTCCTGGTATCCTTATTCTGACACACACACACACACACACACACACACACACAGACACTGCCCCAAGCTTTGGTACTGCTTGATCTGGGAGGATCAAGACAAAGAACCTGAGCAAAGTAAGACAAAGGTCCTTTTCGGCAGCTTGATCCCGTAATTCAGCTTTAAGTGCCAAAGCACAAACTTCCTTGCTATTTAAAAGCAGCCGACAGACGCACAATTGCACAAAGGCCTTTCCAAACACTTGTTTTAGTGGGCTTCTTTGGGAGGAAGGGTGGGGTACCAATTTAGCAAATAAGTGTAAATATATTTTCTTAGACATCTACCTATCTTTCCTTTCCTTGGGTAGGGAAACCAAGATGGCAGAAATGTCTGGTTGGCCAGACCCAGGCAGGTTTAGCTCCAGCAAGGTGGTGGCTTTTAGCATCTTTGAACCATACTCTGGGGACAGGTATCAAACAGGTTTACAAACAGACATCCTATTTAGAGGGGAGGGCCATAGCTGGGTGATAGTGACTGGCAGCCATGGGTGCCATAGTGGCAGACTCTGTATCCAGGATTTCCACCCCCCTCCATCTGCTCATTGCTCTTGAGTTTCAAGTACAGTGGTACCTCAGGTTACATACGCTTCAGATTACATATGCTTCAGGTTACAGACTCTGCTAACCCAGAAATAGTGCTTCAAGTTAAGAACTTTGCTTCAGGATGAGAACAGAAATTGCGCAGCGGCGGCAGCAGGAGGCCCCCATTAGCTAAAGTGGTGCTTCAGGTTAAGAACAGTTTCAGGTTAAGTACGGACCTCCGGAATGAATTAAGTACTTAACCTGGGGTACCAATGTACTCTTTCCCCCAAGGACAGGCCGAGGAGATGCATGAGATTTTGTGTACACCAAGCTGCTGCCCTCGTTCAAGGAGCACCAGCAATATTACGTGATGCAGCGAAGATGCCTCATAATAGGATAAACTGTCATTTATTTTAATTTATTTTCCAGCTTTTATTCTGCATTCTTGGCTCGAGCCAGTGCACAAGGCAGCTCATCCCAATCATAAAACAATTGAAATCAATTTAAAACACAGCCAGCCAATAGAAAACAAGATAATAAAACACTAATAAGACACTAATACCACCACAACAGGGATGACAGCAGCATATTGGATTCATCAGCCGTATCTGTTCATTATCCCAAGGGCAATCTTAGTGTGCGTGTTTTTCTTTTCTTTCCTGCAAGGCCAAAACAGAACAAGCCTTGCTTTGGTAAGATAACTTTTGGGTAGGGATGAAAGAAGGCAGCATGATTTTTTGAGAGCCAGCGTGGTGTAGTGGTTAAGAGCGGTAGTCTCATAATCTGGTGAACCAGGTTCGATTCCCCGCTCCTCCACATGCAGCTGCTGGGTGACCTTGGGCCAGTCACACTTCTTTGAAGTCTCTCAGCCCCACTCACCTCACAGAGTGTTTGTTGTGGGGGAGGAAGGGAAAGGAGAATGTTAGCCGCTTTGAGACTCCTTAAAGGGAGTGAAAGGCGGGATATCAAATCCAAACTCTTCTTCTAGTACGTCTCGTATTCATCGCTTGCAGCAGCACCTCTGTTCCACTGCAAATTCTCTTCCTCCAAAAACTGCATTATGTGTTTCACTCTCTGCTATGGCAAGAATACATCACTTACATAATTAATGTAATTAATTATGAGAATTACATAAATGATCTAATTACATTGTTGTTACGTTATTCCACTCCGTTCATTTCAACGCACAGGAAACACAATTCGAAGGGTGTGTGGTGTGCAAAATCAATTCCATATTGTTTGCACACTCGAAGCAACAACAACCATGAATACCAATTTATAATTGCTGGGCTGGTTTCTGTTCTGGACGTGTGGCAAATCTATGAACATCGGCAATTTCTGCTCCTGTTTTTGTTTTGGTCAGAACTCTCTGACATCCCTACTGTTGAGCATTAGACCACTCCTTTCCCACTTCTTCCCCTCCACGGAAAGAGGAGGAACAGGAGGAACAGGAACCAGCCACGGAAGTCTTGCTTGGGACTGTGATTGTCCTCCACCCCTTTTGAACATTGGGGGTCCCTGGCCCCCTCCCCCAAAATGTCTTGGCCCCTAGGAGATGGAGCCCCTGGTCAGTCCTGTGCAAATGATTTTGGCTTCACCATACATATAAGAACATAATAGCCCTTCTGAATCAGGCCAATGGCAATAATAATAATAATAATAATAATAATAATAATTTATTATTTATACCCCAGCCATTCTGGGCGGCTTCCAACAAAATATTAAAATATAGTAATGCATCAAACATTAAAAGCTTCCCTAAACAAGGCTGCCTTCAGATGTCTTCTAAAAGTCTGGTAGTTGTTGTTCTCTTTGACATCTGGTGGGAGGGCGTTCCACAGGGCGGGTGCCACTACAGAGAAGGCCCTCTGCCTGGTTCCCTGTAACTTGGCTTCTCGCAGTGAGGGAACCATGTTCTTACAATGCCCCCTACCTTTGGTGCAAGTCCTGGCTGGACATGGAGGTTAAATGCTTCCAGCGTTCCAAACCTGAGGATTCTTAGAGCTGCCTGATATAAATCTAGCTTCCCGGTTGCAAAGGGTTTGTGTGCAGAATGAAGCTTTTTTTTTCTTCTGCTGCCGCTGCTGCTGTACTGGAGAGTTGTGCCAGGCTGACCCCGTTCAACTTCTCCAGCGTCGTACGTGTTGGAGCAGCTCTGTGTGAAACAGAAAATCAATTTTCATTTCAAGCCCAATTTCAGTCTCTGCCTGGCTTTGAAATGTCCTAATCAAAAGGAAACTTTTATTTCAGAGGCTTCTTTGTTTCAGTTGCTCTTCTGCTGTGTTGTGGGGAAACAAAGGGATGAAGAATAAAAAGCAAATGGAAGCAGGTTTTGGAAAATAAACTCTGACTAGATCTGTGAGTTTGACCTTGTAGCTTGAGGGTACTTCTGAATCCTTTTGCTCTTGCTTGAGGCTCAGGTGGCCCCGAGTGCCTTCCATCAGCTTCGGCTGGTGGCCCAGCTGTGCCCCTATCTGGACAGAGATAGCCTAACTATTGTTGTCTATGCTCTGGTAACCTCTAGGTTAGATGACTGCAATGTGCTATACATGGGGCTGCCTCTGAAGTCGGTTCAGAAACTTCAGCTGGTGCAGAATTGGGCGGCCGAGTTGCTCACAAGATGGTTTGAGTATATTACACCAATTCTGGCTGACTGCACTGGCTGCCAATTAGTTTCCAGGCCCAGTTCAAAGTGCAGGTTTTGACCTATAAAGGACCACAATACCTCAAGGACCATCTCTCTCCATATGAACCGATACAGACCCTGCGACCATCATTGGAGTCCCTTCTTCGTGCTCCTCTTCCATGAGAGGTCTGGTGGATGACAGCATGAGAACAGGCCTTTTCTGCAGTGGCTCCTCATTTCTGGAATGTTCTCCCCAGGGAGGCTCACCTGGCGCCTTCATTATACATCTTTAGAAGCCAGGTGAAAACGTTCCTCAATAATAATAATAATAATAATAATAATAATAATTTATTATTTATACCCTGCCCATCCCTGTTTCCCCAGACACTCTGGGTGGCTCCCAATCAAGTGTTAAAAACAGTACAGTGTTAAATATTAAAAACTTCCCTAAACAGGGCTGCCTTCAGATGTCTTTTAAAGATAGGATAGCTGCTTATTTCCTTCACATCTGAAGGGAGGGTGTTCCACAGGGCGGGTGCCACTACTGAGAAGGCCCTCTGTCTGGTTCCCTGTAACCTCACTTCTCGCAATGAGGGAACCGCAAGAAGGCCCTGGGCCCTGGATCTCAGTGTCCAGGCTGAATGATGGGGGTGGAGACGCTCCTTCAGGTATACAGGACCGAGGCCATTTAGGGCTTTAAAGGTCAGCACCTTAACCAGGGCTTTGACTGATTAAGTAATCTATGGCCTTTTAAATGTGTTTATCCTGCAAGCTCCAAAGATTTCAGAGCAGGGCTGTGTGTGTGGCTGCCTCAGTTCTGTGGAATAGCATTCCTGTCGAGATACAATAGGCTCCCATCATCTGCACTTTCTGGAAGCAGTTGAAGACATTTTTGTTCTGATAGGCTTTCTCAGTTCTATATCAAGAGTGTCTACTTGTTAGGGTTATAGTCTTATTTTAAATGTATTTGTTGCATTTGCATCTCTAACTGATTTTAATTATCTTATGTGTAAATGCCTTTGATATTGTGATAATAATAATAATAATAATAATAATAATAATAATAATAATAATAATACATTGTGTAAGTTTTGACTATGTCGCACCAAAGTCTCTGCTTGGAATGAAAGACTCGCACCAGTCATATTTTTCATCAGCAATTATTATCCAGTAGGGGGGAAAGTTACACACAGTTTCCCTTCAGAATAGCTAGCAATGTTCTCTTAAGTCCCTCTGGCAATTGTCCCATTTCAAGAAAGATGACCTAGCTGCGAGGAATAATTTTTCCTGCAGTATCTTTTTCTGAGTGTGATCTTCACGTTTCCATTTTTGGTGTTTCGTTCTCCTTCCCTGCTATCTTTATATCTGGTCTGAAAAGTCATCCTGGTTAAATAATTTTGGGTTCAGCCCTGCAACATTTTGCTTTGCTTCCTGTGCAAGTAAATTGTTTCAGGATGATTTGCCTGAGATTTCCCTTTGGATTTTCAAGGAGTTTATGAGAACGCTACTGTTGATATATACCAGCAGACATGTAAGAGGTGGAACTATAAAAAGCTTGACAGTCTAACAAATGATCCAGCCCAGTTTCTGGACTCTGACTCCCATAATCCCTGATCATTGACCATGCTGAGGCTGATGGGAGCTGGAGGACAATGAGATTTTGGAGACCACAAGTTCCCCATTCTGGTCTAAAGGGTTTAACCAGGCAGTGTAAACAGGAACAAGAATCCGGGCTATAAAAAGAAAAAGATACAACTCAGATTTATTTGACTACTAAAAGTACTCACAAAGGCCCAGTACAATATATTTCTCGACAAGGATAATCAAGATGCCTGAGATTATGTCAGCTCAGAAAGCTCCAACCCAAAAACATGGGATAATTATTGATTTCTTATTGCATACACTTAATATCTTTGGTAAAAGGGGATGGCCAGCCTCGCTCACCCCAGTCTTCAGGTAAAAATGAGACCTCAACTTTTTCCCTTTCAGCCTCAGTGGCTGAAGCCTGGAGACTCACAAGAGCTTCACTGATGGAAGAGACAAACTGTTATGTACTGAAGTTCTCACCCTGGGCCAGCAGGGGGATACTGTAGATAGTTATGCAAATAAGCGATCGAAAGTGACGTTCCGTGATTGGATAGTTTTAGAAAATTGTTACAGTTACATTGTACTGGAGCTCTATATAAGCAGGCTGACTGAACGCTTCAGTTCAGTTCTGTCCTGGCCTGTGAATAAACAAGAGCTGTTTGAAGAATCGCTGTGTCGTCTGATATGTTCACCCACAACTTAATTCAAACCACATTGGAATTGACCAAGCAGGGAGTCCTTGTTGAAAGTTTAGGTGACACCTTGACTTGAATCAACAAAGCTGGAGTGAACTGCTTTGGATCGTTATTGCTTAGATGCATAGATGGGGGAGAAATTAAATTCCGTTCACAATTAAAGGCAAATCTATCTCATCATTCACACTTTCTAAAACAATGTCTCAATTGAAACACAACCACGCTTTAAAATTCACACTTTTGCAATGCAGTTCTCCAGCTAAATAATTTGTATGCAAATGCCTATACTAGGGTAAAGCGTCCATAAAAATCCATGTATTATTGAAAGCTATATAGGAAAATGTATTATATTAGGGGAAATCGCATTGCAGAAATGTGCATATTAAGCAAAATTGCATACAAATGTCTATGGAAGGAGAAATGCACTAAAATTCTGAAGGATTTTCATGTGGATTTTTTAAAATTGCAAATTGATGGGGAAATGTGGAAAGCTGAATTGAAAATTGAAAAATGAGAAACCGAGAGAAAGCAAAATTCACCCCTCTGCTAGATGTTTCTTTTGTGCTATTTTCAGCAAAGCCAGTATACTGTACAGAGATGCAAGCCGCTCCCTACGCCAGGCAAGGAAACCTTTTCTCAACCCATGGGCTGGATCCAGCAATGGCTTATCCTCTGTAGTGGAAGATACAAACCACCCCCCAAATGCACACCTTCAATGGGCTCACTGTCAGTGCTGATGACCTGACAGGCACTGAAAGCACACCTTGAAATGGACTCGCTGTCTTCCCTGATCAGCTGATTGGTGTTGTCTGCAAGCCCCACTCACCCAGCAAGTATTGGGAGTGCCCTTTAGGCTCCCATTTGTCTTCTGCAGCCAACACCTGATGGCACATGTGATGTCAGGTGTTAGACAGGTGGGTGTGGTTTAGGGGAAAGAGCCTTGTGGGTCAATCCAGGACCCCAGCTAGGCCTACTTAGACCCACAGCCTGGAGGTTCCCTGCTGCTCCCTGTGCTATCCTGAAATCTTCAAAAGAATGTAGTGATGCCAGTAAGCCAATCCTAGACAAAGTTCAGCAGAACATGCTAAGATTTCCAGTCAACGAGTTCTCAAAACTTCAGCAACACGTCCTTTGGCTACAACTATATTTAGATCTTAAGCAACATCTCAAGCCCGTAGTAGTGTCTAGTTTCACTTCCTCCTCTACTGTGTTCTTCAGGACTTCTCTTCATGCTCATGGTGTCCTCCTAATGTCACCAACGGCTAAGCAGGTGCCCCCTAGAGGCAGTTGGACTACAACTCGCATCAGCCAGTATGGTCAATCATCAAAAGATTATGGGAGTTGTAGCCCAACAACCTCTAGAGGGTGCCATATTGGCTAGCTCTAGTTCAGTGTTTTTCCCCAAGGGTATTGAGCTGTTGTTGGACTACAACTCCCATAATCCCTGACCATTGGTCCTACTAGCTAGGGGTGATGGGAGTACGTTTCCAAGCACAATTCAAAGTGTTGGTGCTGACCTTTAAAGCCCTAAACGGCCTCGGTCCAGTAGACCTGAAGGAGCGTCTCCACCTCCATCATTCTGCCAGGACACTGAGGTCCAGTGCAGAGGGCCTTCTGGCGGTTCCCTCGCTGTGAGAAGCCAAGCTGCAGGGAACCAGGCAGAGGGTCTTCTCAATAGTGGCACCCGCCCTGTGGAACGCCCTCCCACTAGATGTCAAAGAGAAAAACAACTACCAGACTTTTAGAAGACACCTGAAGGCAGCCCTGTTTAGGGAAGCTTTTAATGTTTAATAGGTTATTGTATTTTAGTCTTCTGTTGGAAGCCGCCCAGAATGGCTGGGGAAACCAAGCCAGATGGGCGGGGTATAAATAATAAATTATTATTATTATTATTATTATTATTATTATTATTATTATTATTATAACTTATAAAGTGGTAAGACTTTTCCAATTTTAATATATGGTGTTCGGTAAGTGTTGTTTGGTGTTACAGCTGTCTGGTAAGAGCTGTTCAGCAGTGGAATGGACTCCCATGAAGGTAGTGGACGCTCCTTCATTGGAGGTTTTTAAACAGAGGGTGGATGGCCATCTGTTAGGAATTCGTTAGATTGCGGTTCCTGCACTGCAGGGGGAGGGGGTTGGAGTAGATGACACTGGGGGGGCGGTCCCTTCCAATTCTACAGTTCAATGTATTTACCCTCTATATGTACCCTGAGAAGAAATTACAGTGGTGCCTCGCAAGACGAAAAGAATCCGTTCCGCGAGTCTCTTCGTCTAGCGGTTTTTTCGTCTTGCGAAGCAACCCCATTAGCAGATTAGCGCTATTAGCGGTTTAGCGGCTATTAGCGGCTATTAAAGGCTTAGGGGATTAGCGGATTAGCTGCTAAAAGGCTATTAGCAGCTTAATGGCTTAGAAAAAGGGGGTGGGGAGCGGAAAAAAATCGCAGGAACTCGCAAGACATTTTCGTCTTGCGAAGCAAGCCCACAGGAAATTCGTTCTGCGAAGCACCTCCAAAACGGAAAACCCTTTCATCTAGCGGGTTTTCTGTCTTGCGAGGCATTCGTCTTGCGGGGCACCACTGTACCAGCACAGCCACCAAACTACAACTCCTAGGATCCTTTGAGGAATCCACGATAACAGTGTGCAAACAATCTGCTTCTAGTGTCCTGTAGCAAAACCAATTGTGTTACCTGGGTGTCTCTGCTGTATATCAGAAGTTAACATGAACTTTTGGGGGAGGAAAATTGACAGGTATACTTGATAAAGTTAAGCAGAATTTCATTATCAGTCACATGCCCACATGCCTTCTTAAACCATCCCTGATCTAAAATTGCGGCATTTTTAAAAAAAAGAAGAGGAACGGCACTGCTGATGACAAACAAGTACTTACTGAGTGTTGTTTTTGAAGCAGTGGGGGGAAAAGGAGTGTGAATTGAACTACCTTAGGTTTCTGTGCTTGGCTTTGTGGTTTATACACATTTCTTGCAATCAAAATGTCTGAAATGCTATTAATCCACTTAACATATAGCAGTGCCCCCTGCTGTGAGCAGACGTGGTTCACACTCTTGGATCACAAAAGGTTTTTCATCTCACCATCAAGTCAGGGAGCATTTCTTTGAATGACTATGTGGCTCACAAGACATTATTAGCTGGGGCAGGTTTTTTAATGCTTCCCACTTCTAAAGGCTCAATGTAGCTAAAGTAAGGGGAAGAAATAAAGTACAGTCGTACCTCGGAGGTCAAACGGAGTCTGTTCCGGAAGTCTGTTTGACTTCTAAAACATTCGGAAACCAAAGCACGGCTCCTGCAGAAGCTACAGCAGCCCTTCGGACGTTTGACTTCCAAAAGAATGTTCAAAAACCAGAACACTCACTTCTGATTTTTGATTGTCTGGGAGCTGGAACATTCGAATCCCAAGGCACTCAGGAGCCAAGTACGACTGTAAATAGTAATCACATTAGTAAAAGGGAAAGAACCCCTGGACGGTTAAGTTCAGACAAAGGCGACTATCGTATGCAGCACTCACCTTGCTTTCAGGCTGAGGGAGCCGGAGTTTGTCCACAGACAGCTTTCTAGGTCATGTGGCCAGCAGGACTAAACCGCTTCTGGCGCAATGGAACACCGTGATGGAAGCCAAAACACACGGAAATGGCATTCACCTTCCCGCTGCAGTGGTACCTATTTATCTAATTGCACTGTCCATTGTCTCTCAAGATAGACGGATGCCAACCAGCCCAAGCACAGGGAGTAAGCCCCTGTAGATGTAAGTCCTTGTAAATTCATTAGGAATTGTTTCCAAGTAAGCATGCATTGGATTGGGCTACACAGGTTTCTCTATTTGGCTTTTTTTTTTTTTAATGAGAAAGTTTTCATTAAGAATAAAATATCCCAGTGCTTAACTGACTCATTTTTCTTCTCTGTTTTGCTGCAGGATGAGTTATAATCCTGCTCCGCAGATGGAAGACTGGCTGCATTTGCCATCACAGTTTAACCCTCATGGGAGCTTCTTCAGTCCCTGTTTGGGTTGAAGACAGGACAATCTTTTTGTAACCATGAAATGAGCCCATATAAACTATTTACAGAATGTGGAGCCATCAATAATGCACTTGGCTCTTCTGCAGCCAAAAGGTCTGCATTTCTGTGTAAACAGAAGACACTGCGAAAGAAAGGAAGTTTATGAGATCCTGTGCATTGCCTCTTAAATCCGACTCAGATGAAAACATCGAGTAAACAAAGTAAGTGCTTCAGCAAACATATTTTCAGTTGTGGATTTCCATCAGAAAATTATCCAGTTTCAAGTCAAATAGATGTATTCTTCATCCATCATGGAAGTGAGAATTTCAGAGTGACAGAGATTATGGGAAGTCTGGAACCTGGGACTTGAGACCGTGGGTTGTCATCACCATCTGGCCACTGGGCACACTGGAATGCTCAACTGCACAACAAATATTTTTATTAGGGACCCTTCCAGGTGTCTTTTTATGTGTGTTTATTTGTGCTCATGAGACATCACCTTGAGAGACATCACCTTACCAACAAAGGTCCGTATAGTAAAAGCCATGGTTTTCCCAGTAGTGATGTATGGAAGTGAGAGCTGGACCAGAAAGAAGGCTGATCGCCGAAGAATTGGTGCTTTTGAATTATGGTGCTGGAGGAGACTCTGGAGAGTCCCATGGACTGCAAGAAGATCAAACCTATCCATTCTTGAGGAAATCAGCCCTGAGTGCTCACTGGAAGGTCAGATCCTGAAGCTGAGGCTCCAATACTTTGGCCACCTCATGACAAGAGAAGACTCCCTGGAAAAGACCCTGATGTTGGGAAAGATGGAGGGCACAAGGAGAAGGGGACAACAGAGGACAAGATGGTTGGACAGTATTCTCGAAGCTACCAGCATGAGTTTGACCAAGCTGCAGGAGGCAGTGGAAGACAGGAGGGCCTGGCGTTCTCTGGTCCATGGGGTCATGAATAGTCGGAGACGACTAAATGACTAAACAACAACCATTTGTGCTCATGATGGCATCATGGCAGGTTTAAGGACATAAGAAAGGTTTGTTGGATCAGGCCAATGACCCCTCTAGTCCATCATCCTGTCCTCCCCATGGCTAAACAGGT
This sequence comes from Podarcis tiliguerta, assembly GCF_965153285.1. Classification (NCBI taxonomy): domain Eukaryota; kingdom Metazoa; phylum Chordata; class Lepidosauria; order Squamata; family Lacertidae; genus Podarcis; species Podarcis tiliguerta. The sequence continues at coordinate 120,906,885 of NC_139534.1, forward strand.
TCCTGTGGGAAACCCGCAAACAAGACCCAGATCCAAGAGCACGTTCTCCTCCTGCAGTTTCCAGTCACTAGTTGCTGCCTCTGACCTTGAAGGCAGAATATAGCCATCATGCAGAGTAGACGCTGACAGCCTTTTTCCTTCACGAATTTATCTGATCCTCTCTTAAAGCCATCCAAATGGTTGGCCATCACCACCTCCTGGGGGAGTGAGTTGTGCTGTGTGAAAAAGCCCTTTCTTTTATTTGTCCTGAATTTCCCAACGCTCGGCTTCAACAGGTTTAAGTTCAGCTCAGTTCTTCTTCTCAGTCCATCGCTCCAGCCCATCGCTCACAAAGCAAGCACCTTGCTGCCTTCTTCACAAACAAGTATAAGGACAGCCAAATCATAAAGTGTCTTGTGTGTTGGAAGAACAGCAGAAGGGAACGGAGTTGCTTAGTACTGCCTGGTGATGCTCTGCAAAGCAGAGGCCCAATCCTTCTCCCCCATGGGAAGGGTGGGATTGTTTACTTGTTATTGTTCAAGCTGCGGAGGGTATAATTAAGATGGGCCACAGGACTGCCTGCTTTGGCTGAGTCAGTAACAGCCTGAATAACTCCCTTGCTTTGTTCCCCCCTCTGCCCTTATTCAACTCATTCTGTGGGTTGACATACAGGGCCAGGAGCACATAATGGGTGAATAGCCCGGTTGCTAAGGATACCTCAGAGCAGTTTAACAGATTGCAGCTCATTAAACATTCTTCCAGAGGGACGAGAGCAGCTGGGGGGTGACTTAGTCAGATGCCTCCCCTCTGCTTTTGTAGCCTTCAACTGACACCTGTCTGATCCCGTCAATCCTTTTGTGAGGCAGGAATCGTTCTCAGCGCTGTAGGCGCGCTGGATGTGAGCGCCGTCTGGTCCCACCCCCTCCCCCTTTCCTCATCCCCATCATTATTTCTGGAAGATCAAACGACCCTTTGGGAAGACGCTTTGGAGGACTAATGTATAAAATGTGCCTGGGTCACAAAACCAGAAAATATCCCGGTTAATAATCCATCGTAGGCTCTTTTGCAACATGGGAGTCAATTGTGAGTATTTTATTTTGTGGGATAATGGAAATAGCTTTCTCCTCCCTCTCATTCCCTAAGGAAATTGCCTTGATTGTGGCAACAGATGGTAGCAAAGCCAACCAGAGGCGTATATTTCAGACAGTCCTCATTCCAGGGATCAGGAATATAAGTGGAACCAACAAGAGAATGTTGCAGTGTGAAGTGGTTCTGTTCAGGATGCCAGCCAATTCTTCCCTCCTCACAACACTCAGCCTTCTGTACCAAAGAGCATACTCAGTCTTCACTTGTCTATTTTTTGTGGGTTGCCCAAATCATAGGTGAATAGGGTCTCCTAACAACTCTCAGCACCCTTAACAAACTACAGTTCCCAATATTCTATGGGAGAAGCCACAACTGTTTAAAGTGGTCTGATACTGCTTTAAATGCACAGTGCAGACAGGGCCTTAGCCAGCACCATGTTAAGTGTGTAATCGCTGACTAGCTTGTTGTTCCTGGGATGAACTGTGATATCAAGAGAAGCCAGAAAAAAACAGATTTGTCTACTAAGATCAGCACAGGAAACCCTATTGACACAACCTCGTGAAAAGAGCAGCGTAGGGATCTGGGGCAGAGTTTTCTCAGTGGTGGCCCCACAACTTTGGAATAGTCTCCCCTCTGAGGTGTGTCTTGCCCCTACATTGTTTTTATTTTGGCAAAAGCTCATCTCCTGTATTCACAAATCGATCACTGAGCTCCATAGGCGAGGGCCTCCTGCAGATACCATCTTATAAGTATTGGGCCTTTAGTGTGGTGGCACCTGTCCTTTGGAATCCTCTCCCCATGAATTTTTAGACTGGTGCCATCTCTGTTGTCTTTTTGATGCCTGCTTGACAAGCATCCTCTTCCAAGAAACCTTTTCAACTGAGCTCCTTCCCAGTCTGCATCTGTGCGGGAATTGTGCTAAAGAGTTGCTGTTGTTTTTACTGTTTTATCACATGCTGTTCGCCACCTGGGCTCCTTTGGGAGGATGGGCAGGACATAAATTTAATAAAGAAGGATAAAGAGCATGGCAAACTGAGGGCGCTTCCAGATTGAGGTGGGATTCAATTACTGCAGCAAATGCAGGCTGTGCAGTCATAGCTGATGGGGACGTATTCCACAACAATCCTCCACAAAGATCAAACTTTGTCCCATAAGGAAAGTGATGTGAAAAAGCACGGGGAAGTTTGGGTTAACCCTTGCTTTGAGGCAACATCACCTAACCCGCCTGCTCACAAATCAGAATGAATGCTCATTAACCAGCCAGCATCATCTGATCACCATGCAAACAAAATTGGATGGATACTCAAGAAACAGGTCATCTGGAAACACTCAAAGAATGCTTATATAGTATTTTGTTTTCTGCTGTCTAGGGACTTTTATTGGTGACTGTGGCCGAATATTATGGACGTTGAATTGCTTTTTAAATTTGTTTACTGTTAACGATGGCTTATCATGTTTACTGTGTGCCAGCCTGGGACCTTTGGGTGAAGGGCAAATTGCAAACATCGAAAATAAATGAATGAATGAATAGCTTCCAAATCAGGTCTGCCTCTTTGGGCCAGAGCCATGGAAGGAATCAAATTGCTGCTGCTGCTCCCTGCCTCACACTTACTCCCACCCCAAATCTCTCTTGGCCTTAGTCGCCGCCTTTAGCGAAGGACGGGCAGTCATCAAAGCATTTTCTGTATCAATGGGCAAACTAAAGAGGCCATCAAATTACTAGGCTACTACAGTAAATTAATGAGAATCTGGTCACATCGTGTAATTATTTTACTGACTGAATACAGAGTGGGGAAAACAGGGCACTGGTGGCTAATAGTCATCACTCTTAAAAGGAAAATCCTTTCCCTAATCCAGTTTGGATTAGGAAGGCTTCTAGGTGTTACATAGGGAGGCTTAGATAGTTTATTGAAACCAGGCTCTTAGGAAGGAGAAATTCAGATGGGCCATATTTGCACTATACATTTAATGTTCTATAATGCCACTTTTATATGCCTGTTGTCTTTGTCCATGGAGTTTTCTTGGCAGGGATACAGGAGTGGCTTGCTGGTTCCTGCTCCAGGTGGGTCACATTTGGTCAAAATCTCCACTATGACCTGTCCATCTTGGGTGGTCCTGCACGGCATAGCTCATAGCTTCTCTGAGTTATTCAAGCCCCTTCGCCATGGCAAGGCAGTGATTCATGAAGGGGAAATTCTGAAGGAAATCAGCCCTGAGTGCTCACTGGAAGGACAGATCCTAAAGCTGAGGCTCCAATACTTTGGTCACCTCATGAGAAGAGAAGACTCCCTGGAAAAGGGATGCTGATGCTGGGAAAGATTCCTGATGCTGGGAAAGATTGAGGGCACAAGGAGAAGGGGACGGCAGAGGACGAGATGGCTGGATAGTGTTCTCAAAGCTACCAGCATGAGTTTGACCAAACTGTGGGAGGCAGTGGAAGACAGGAGTGCCTGGCGTGCTCTGGTCCATGGGGTCACGAAGAGTCGGACACGACTAAACGACTAAACAACAAAAACAACAATACCACTTTAAACAGACATGGCTTCCCCCAAGAATGCTAGGAATTGTAGCTTATTAAAGGCGCCAAGAGTTCCCACCATCCCTAGCTAGCAGAAACAGTGGTCAAGGATGATGGGACTTGTAGTCTGAAAACAGCTGGAGACCCAAGTTTGGGAAACCCTGGTGTGAAACATGCTTGAAATTCGTTCTTTCTGAAAAATATCTCCGGTGAAAAAGTGGACAAGCCCATGCATATTTTTTTTAAAATGTACATATATTTAATGTGCTTATATCCCACTTCTACATGTGTTGCCCACTCAAGTTTCTATGCAGACCTACTCCTATTTAGTTTCAGCAGTGCTGCAGCTTTTAAGCGCTCCAAACATTTCTCTAGGTTAGGGGTGGAGAACCACTTTTGTTCAGTGGAATAGATCTGAAGGTGGACAACCCTTGTGTGTGCCCATCTGCCATTTCCCTGACATCATAGGACAGCAGGCACAGGAAAGGTAAAGTCACAGCTGCAAAGAAAATATCAGGAATGCTCTCCTGGTTGTACCTTTGCATCCTTGACTTTACCTTGTTTCGAGTGCCGCACTTTCCCCCGTTATCCTGCTTTTGGATAGGATCAGATACCATCTAGGTCCACAAATTTCTGTTTCACAGCAGAGCGAGCTCCCAAGATTTAAGTACCCCATATGAAGTATCAACAGGTCCCTGCATATCACTTGCATATGATTTATTGCATTTTTATCTTGCCCTGCCTCTGAGGAGCTCACGGTAGCATACAAGGTGGGCTCTCCCACTTCATCCTTGTAGCAACCATGAGAGACAGCAAATGGCTTGAGATCACCTAGTAAACTATGGCCGAGCCCCTCTGACACTTGCTGCAAGACATTGGCTAAGATACAATGTCCAGCCTCAGATTAGGGCATGTGCTGCATTTCTTCATATGTTAGTGGAAAAGCTACCATGCTGGCTGGGTTTTCGGAACATTGATGAATTACTGGCGGGTTAATGAGTTGGCTCTGCAGGAACTGCAAAAAAAACCTAATGAAATTGACTCGCCGGCTCCCCATGTCTGATAACTGATGAGCAATTCGCAATGTCTTGTTAATATGGATGTTTTTTACACTTACGTTTTCACTGCTGTTTGGTTTGCATTTTTCATTGTTTAGATTACTTTTCTAATGTTTGCTATTATTATTTATAGGGACGCGGGTGGCGCTGTGGTCTAAACCACAGAGCCTAGGACTTGCCAATCAGAATGTCAGCGGTTCGAATCCCCGCGACGGGGTGAGCTCCCGTTGCTCGGTCCCTGCTCCTGCCAACCTAGCATTTTGAAAGCACGTCAAAGTGCAAGTAGATAAATAGGTACCGCTCCGGCATGAAGGTAAATGGCATTTCTGTGCACTGCTCTGGTTCGCCAGAAGCGGCTTAGTCATGCTGGCCACATGACCTTGAAGCTGTATGCCGGCTCCCTCGGCCAATAAAGCGAGATGAGCACCGCAACCCCAGAGTCGTCCACAACTGGACCTAATGGTCAGGGGTCCCTTTACCTTTATTATTATTTATATTCTGACTTGGAAGCTGCCTGGAGACCATTTGGCAGTCTGGGATCTCCCATACCTCAACTTTACTCAGAGGGAGGAGGCAAGTATTAACCATGTGCTCAGGATCAGGGGCTGCTGTGCTTCCGGAAAAGGCAGGGCAGCCGAACCCACTCCAAGACTCCGTTGTCTCTGCCTGTTTGTTGCTGGTGCAACAGCACTGTGTGGACAGCTCACATGCCAGGCCCTGAAAACTCAAGTCCTGCTGGACAGCTCCCTAGCTGGTCCAGGCCTCTTAAAAAAGGATGTGTTTTCCTGGCTTAGATTGTGCTGGACAGCTTCCCAGCTGAAGGATGTGAGGGAATAAAATGGGGATATGTATCAGATGAGATCAGGCAATCAACAACACCCTGCCCCCCCCCCAAATCCCTCTTACTACCAAGGAAATGCAACAAGCGAATAGAAAGAGAACCTATTCAGTTGACCCTGACACAAAACCCCACATGTACACTATAAAAAAGTATATAAGTTTCGCCACCCCACCCTCCCTCTTCTTCCCCTACCCTTATACAGTGGTACCTCGGGTTACAGACGCTTCAGGTTACAGACTCCGCTAACGCAGAAATAGTACCTCGGGTTAAGAACTTTGCTTCAGGATGAGAACAGAAATCGTGCTGCGTTGGTGCAGCGGCAGCGGGAGGCCCCATTAGCTAAAGTGGTGCTTCAGGTTAAGAACAGTTTCAGGTTAAGAACAGACCTCCGGAATGAATTAAGTTCTTAACCCAAGGTACCACTGTAAAAGCAGCCCAGAGTGTCATGTGACTGGTTTCTGAGGCACCCTTTCCATTACTTCTCTAGCTCTATAAGTGCAGTTGTTCTAGTGTGATTAGATTCTGTGATCTTCTCTCCAGGGGTTGCTTGGCGAGCTGATTAACGAGGAAGAGAGCTTCATGATTCATGGCCAATTTGGAGAAATAGCACCAGCAGAAGCTCATCTTCCCTCTACTGCATTTGTCGAGAGGGAGAAAAGCAATTAGTAGCAAAGGTGTGCAAACCTTCATAATTGCTGGTCCCCTGTCTCTTAGCTGGCTCCGACTTAAAAATCTATAGGTGAGATAAACAGCAGCAGAAATCTATCAATAAGAAAAGAATAGAAGTTCAAAAGAACTTGAAAGGAGATCTGCTGAAACAGATCCAAAGTCTATCTAGTACAGCATCCTGTTTCATGCAGTAGCCAACCAGGTGCCCCAGGAAGCTCACCTAAGATTCCCAGCAACTGGGATTCAAGAGCATGTTGCATTTTTTTAGCAGTTTCCTCTTCTGAAGTTAAAAGGAGCCATGATGGCCAAATTGCCTTCCCCACTGACTTGACCACAGAGCAACTGCCATTACTGCAATGGTGGCGCTGTGGTCTAACCCACCAAACCTCTTGGGCTGGCTGATTGCAACATTGGCAGTTCAAATCCGTGCAACGGGGTGAGCTCCAGTTGTTCTGTCCCAGCTCCTGCCAACCTAGCAGTTCGAAAGCATACCAGCTCGAGTAGATAAATAGGTACCACTGTGGTGGGAAGGTAAATGGCATTTCCGTGCACTCTGGCACTCATCAAGGTGTCCTGTTGCACCAAATGCGGTTTAGTCATGCTGGCCACATGACTCAGAAAAGCTTTCTGCGGACAAACACAGGCTCCCTCAGCAGGGATGAGTGCTGCACCCCAAAGTCAAATTCAACTGGACTTAATTGTCCAGAGGTCCTTTACCTTTTTACCTTACTTTACCTTCCCCTCGGGTCACTTCCACTCCATGCTAGTGAAGCAATGCTAAAATGGTAAAAGCAATACTAAAAGCATAGACTGAATTTAATTGTTCTTGCTTCCCGCTGAACTCCATGGGACTCTGAAAACGTAATCAGTGGTACAAAACATGGGAGTAGTACAGAGGTTGTACTTTTTAAATAAACAGAGGGCACATAAAGTGGAAAAATAAATGTTTTGCTGCATATATGCCATTTTTTAAGTGATCTGTGATGTTACACATGTGAATTACTTTAGAATGCCGGTGTGTTCTGTATTGACAAGAATAGTGATAAGTCAAGATTGGATCTGTCCCAGTGATTTCAAAAGCTCTTTGAGGTTGGAAGGGCATTTTTATCTAGGAGAAAGCAGTAGATAAGGAAACTGAAAGGTTAAGCAAAAGAGATGGAGGGCTTTCAAATTTAAGTGGGTCCTCGGACGAAAAACAAGGTACCTATCATCTCTAAGGCATAAACACATTTCTGTTTCACTCGAGCTCTTTTTGGCCTCTGACCTGCCCCATTAATCACATCGGGAAATGTGTCTTTCCCAGTTGCCTTTGCTTGAATGTTCTGCCGCTTAGCAGTCTCAAAAGGACAGAAATGAAAGAATGGGTTTTCTAAGCAAAAGCAGCTTGCTCTCCAAGGTTAAATTGGGGGCACTTCCAAATTGTCACCATTTTGGGGCGGGGTTCAGACATATACCAGAAAATTCAGGTTGCACGGTTTGGAGCTCTTGCACAACGACCCTGCTCCCCCACCCTGCAAAAAAAACAAACTTTATGCAACATGGAAAATGAGGAGAATAGGGGTCTCCCCATGACCTTCAATGCCTCTAACAAACTGCAGCTCCCAGAATTCTTTGGCAAAATCTGACAAAAGGATCACCTATCGAAGTGGGCATTCTTGGCCAAACTTAAATATTGCAATGGAACACCAGTGAATGCCTTTAAAGGACCCGAGTTGAACAGCAAAGAAATCATCAGCATTAACAACAGCAAATCCCTCTGCCTCAAGAGCCCCAACCACCACCTGTCTCCTCAATGCCTGTGTCTCCTGCTCCTTTGGGCATTTAAAAATTATTCCCTGACGTCATGTCACTTGAGTGGCAACGTTGGGAGCCTTTTATATACCTTAGAAAGGCTCTTGGTAGGAGCCGACATGATTTATGTTTCAGAATGGTTCTTCAGCTCCTGGAAAGCGGAGCCACGCCAAGTCTCAGGCTTCTTCTGTCGGCCTTGCCCATTGTGTCCAGCCTCTGAGGTTACATCTCCCATCTTTGTCAACAAAAAGGCCGCTGTACGCTTGGCCAGCTCTGGATGCAGTTCTTTGTCTGCCATTGGTACCCTGCTCACATCATTCATGGCACTTGAATAAAAATGACCCCTTGCAGGAGAAAACCAAGTGGTGGGGGGAGAGAGAGAGGAGGAGGAGGAGGAGGAAGGGAAAAAGGCCTCTTTATATTCCCCGGCCTTTGAATGGGGCAACTTAACAATGAAACTGGCCCTTAGCAAAGCCAAAAGTAGTCCAAAGTAAATAAACAAACTGCCCTGCTTTTTGCTACAAATAAGCAACGTCCGAAGTGTGGAAGATGTAGGGCTGTGTTGGTGGAGGGAGACCTTGGGGTTTCAGGCAAGGGAAAGCTGGAAGCTGCAAGTCAGAGATGCAAAGAAAAAGAAAACGAGTGGCTCTCTCAAGTGCCGTCCTTCTCCCTCGCAGGCTCCTGTTTGCCAAGCTACGCACGTAGGACTGAAAAACTGCTTTGTCACAGGAAGTTATGGTGTGGAAGGAAACAGAATTAAAGGGATTTTCTTTGCCTCCTTCTCCCTGCTGAAAGTGAATGAGGGCTTCTTGCCTCGTCTTTAAATTGGGGTGCCTCCAAGTCACACTGAATTCCCACCAAGGCAAATTGTGTGGGTGGGTGCTTTCTGGTGGTGATAAGCAAAATGTTCACACACACACCAGTTCAATCTGTTTCAATAGCGGAGGGTGAGGGAGGATGTGAGAATCTCAGAAACTGCTGCAGGCACCACAAGATACCAATTTCTCAGAAGAGAACCCGGTGATGCAAAAAAATACCCCCCCAAAAAACTAACAAAGATAGAGACAAAACAGCAGGAAACACCCTCCCCCCCAACAGAAAAACAGCCTGCCAGGCCGGGGGCATAGAGGTGCCCAGAGGCACCACATTGGGGGGCCCATATATAAATGCAAAGGCATGTATGTGTTATGAAGGCTTATTCTTACAACGTTAAACCTCTTCCCTGTTGTGAGTGAAATGAAAGGAAGGCACATGGAAGGTTGTATGTCAACAACTATTCTGACACTGCTGGGGACTTTAGGATTCTGGTGACTCTCTTAATCCTCTTCACTGATACAATAAAAATCTTCTTAGAAGTCCAAGGGTCTATGCATACACAGGCCCAAATTAAGGGCCCGTGAGTGTTAGGGTGGTCAAATGTAAGGCATTATTGATTCCCTCCCTCCCTCTCTTTTTTCTTTTCCTTCTCCTCCTGCGATGAGGCTACATTTTAATATTTTAATGTTCCATTATTTTAATGTTGTATTATATTTTTGTTTTTAAGTTGTAATCATTCATCTTGTTTTTATTATTGCTTGTAAGCCGCTCTGAGCCCGGCCTTGGCTGGGGAGGGCGGGGTATAAATAAAAAATATTATTATTATTATTAATAATAATAATAATAATAATAATATTGAGGATCGTCTTCTCTGTTAGAATTATTATTGTTTATAAAATGTGTATACTGCCCTTCATCTGAAGATCCCAGGGAGATTCACAACATAAAAATACAAAATGAAGGTGTCAGGTGAGCTTCCCTGGGGAAAACGTTCCACAAACGGGGAGCCACTGCAAAAAAACCCTGTTCTCGTGTTGCCACCCTCCAGGCTTCTCGTGGAGGAGACTCACAAAGAAAGGCCTCAGATGAGGATTACAGGGACCAGATTGGTTCATACGGGGAGAGGCAGTCTCCTCTTTTTTTTTGGTGATGTGGCTACTACTACCAGGGATGGCCCATCCTGTTTGGCTGCCTGAGACGAAACAGGAAGGTGCCACTACCACCCTGCTGCTGCTGCCAACCCACCCCCTGCCAAAGCCTTGCTTGCTGGAGTCGTGTGGCAGTAGCTTCTGGTGAAATCTCGCTAGAACTCTCACGAGATCTCACTGGAAGAAGCTGCCACCTCAGCCATGCAACCCTGAGCCAGGCAGCAGGGGTGCGTGGGACTCCTGTGGGGACATCACCCTGCATGATTCCGCCGCCTGGGGCAGCCGCTTCAATCCATTTCATGGGTGGGCCGGCCTTAACTACCATATCTGGGCAAGTCCCCCTCAGATTCTATGAGCCAGCCACCTCACTTTCTTCTGGTTTTAGTCTTCTGGTAGAAAGTCAACTGATCTCCTTGGCAGGTTTTGAATAAACAAACACAAATTTATTAATGGTAACGTAAAAGGTAAAGGTAAAGGTACCCCTGCCCGTACGGGCCAGTCTTGACAGACTCTAGGGTTGTGCGCCCATCTCACTCAAGAGGCCGGGGGCCAGCGCTGTCCGGAGACACTTCCGGGTCATGTGGCCAGCGTGACATCGCTGCTCTGGCGAGCCAGAGCCACACACGGAAACGCCGTTTACCTTCCCGCTAGTAAGCGGTCCCTATTTATCTACTTGCACCCGGGAGTGCTTTCAAACTGCTAGGTTGGCAGGCGCTGGGACCGGACAACGGGAGCGCACCCCGCCGCGGGGATTCGAACCGCCAACCTTTTGATCGGCAAGCCCTAGGTGCTGAGGCTTAGACAGATAAATTGAGGATCATTGCAATTCGATAATATACAGAAATTAACATGTATTTAAAAACCAGAGAGAAGAACTGAGGGAAATCTGGGAGGGGGGAGGGAAAATTAGAGGGGGGGAACAAGGACGATATGTTTTTGATAAATTGTTATGTTGAAATTTTCAATAATTTATTTTTTTTAAAAAAAAGAAAGTCCTGTGCTGTGAATGCATTTTAAATGTGTGGCATGGATCTGGCCAGTGACTGGCTCAAGATTTGCCCAGGAGCTTCATGGCTCAGTTGGGATTTGACCTCTGGTGTCCCCGGTCCTAGTCTAATGCTCTAACTACTACACCACACTATGTCAGGCATTTCCTTAGCCTCCTACATTGCAGGCTATAGATTGTGGCTCTCATTCATGTTACTAGATGGTTACCAAAATGAATTCTCCATATGCATATGGAAAGGTCTTGAAGGGTCTGACACTCCAAACCAAAGGCCCCTAAGTGGAACCGCGACTTGTACTTCCTCCCAAGAGTCTAAAAATTAACACTGTTCTATTTTAGAGCGCTGGGTCTCAAAGAGGCAGGGAGTGTCGCCAGATGTAAAATCAGCAGAATGGGGGGAAATTTCCTTTTAAGGATATTAAACACCAGCCTAACAAGGGCACCCGCAGAACTGCTAATTATTATCCACCGAAAGTGAGAGCGGAAGAAGCCACAGAGTTCTTTCTAGACACGTATTTCTGTGCTATCCTCTTCTTTCACTGAAATGCGGAAAATACTCGTATCAAAGTTTGGTCATGTGCAAAATACACAATACTATTTGCATGTTTCCCCCTCTCATTCGTTTTGTTTTGGATCATTGAAAGATATTATAATCCAGACTCTGCTTGAAGCTCTTTCAGGACACTCTAATCCGCTTTTCATCAACATTGTTAAAAATTGTATACCACCCTTCATCCATAAATCTAAGGTGGTTCAAACTTCCCATTTTCCATTCATCACTATGGTTGCCAGACTCCAGGTCTGGCCTGAAGTCTCCAGGTGTTTCCGGCTTCCTCCAGGTGGCAGGTGGAGGGCTTGAAGCTCCAGATGGGCCTTTAACAACAACAAAGGTGTGGTGGAACACCTGTACAGTGGTACCTCGGGTTAAGTACTTAATTCGCTCCAGAGGTCCGTTCTTAACCTGAAACTGTTCTTAACCTGAAGCACCACTTTAGCTAATGGGGCCTCCTGCTGCTGCCGCGCTGCCGGAGCACGATTTCTGTTCTCATCCTGAAGCAAAGTTCTTAACCTGAGGTAATATTTCTGGGTTAGCGGAGTCTGTAACCTGAAGCGTATGTAACCTGAAGCGTATGTAACCCAAGGTACCACTGTATTGCATGCAAAAGATTCAAGGCTCAGCATCTCACAAGGTAACAAGAAAGGCCTGTGCTTACTGCTCAAGACTCAGGAGAGCTGCATAAACAATGCTATCGTGTCAGGCTAGGGCTGGGGAGAGCCAAGCTTAAATTCCTGCTCAGCTTACTGGGTGATTTGGGGCTTTGTTTTCTCCCAGCCTAGCCTACCACACAGGGTTGCTGTGAAGACAAAAGTGGGGAGGGACCATGCAAATTGTCTTCTTCTCCTTGCAAGAAAGGTGGGGTAGCTATATAACGAACAAAAAAGTATGATCTGGTATAAGGCAGCATCATATGTTCCTAAAAGTAGCCTTCTGCAACCAGTGCGAATTTTTCATAATTCGTTCTAATTTTTAAACTGTTTTGCAGAATTTATTACTGTATTTGCTAATCTCCAGCAAAGCTTTGCAGAGCTTTGAACCGCCAGCCCCCTGAAAACTGATTTAGTCACCTCTTGTACTTTTCAGCAAGCACGGCCAAACACTTTCAATCACATTTTCATTACCCAAAGGACTAGAAACTGGCTTTAAAAAAGAGAGTAATAGCTGAGATTTAGGAAACCAAATCCCACTGCATCATGTGTTTTTTCGGTGCATCAGTCTAGATTATGATGGCAGAATCCAACCTTGCTTCTTCTGCTTTTTTGGTCATCACTGAGAATTTGCCCTACGACAGGCAGAGAGGGGTGCTGCGTTAAAAACCTCTTACACTCCCTTCTCAAGCATGAATGAAAGAAATCAGTCAAGCCCTGATTATGAGCATTTGTTTCTCCTTTTTTTTTTCATAGCCAGCTCCACATGCAAAGATTCGGTTCAAGGAGCATTCGAATCACAGCTGTCAGCTCAGAAACAAGAGTCTGGGGTGGGTTTCTTTCTGTGGGGGGTGGGGTGGGGAGCAGGACACTGGCATTGTGTGAGGGTTGCTATGGCGATTCCAACAGAGGGGTTGCTTAATGGCCTGTATTCCCAGGAAATGTCTCAGAGAGAGGAACTGGAGCTATCACTTAGCAAAAAACAACCATCAAACCACTCCACCCCCTCATATTTTCATGAATGGCATCTCTGTGGAGAATTTTTCTAAGCTGCTTCCCTTTAGAAAGAAGTGGGGGAACCAAGCTGTTTGAAGAGCACCTAGTACTCTTATCATACAAGGAAGAGGCGATATGGCCCATCCAGATAAGCAAAATAGGCTTCCAGGTGGCTCAAAGATAATAATAATAATAATAATTGACTATGGGACATGTTAGCTGGATAGCATAGGTTTATAAAATACTTCCTTTTGCAGGAGACGCCGCCAAGATGAACGACACGGTCACCATCCGATCAAGGACGTTCACGACCAATAGGCTGCTTCAGAGTAAGCAGATGGTGATAGATGTTCTTCATCCTGGAAAGACCACTGTTCCCAAAACTGACATTCGTGAAAAGTTCGCCAAAATGTACAAGACAACCCCAGATGTCATTTTTGGAACACTCACCTTAGTGCTAACTAACCCGATGTTATTTTACTCACCCAGAAGTGAAAAATGAGTTGATTTTTTTAGTAGTGGATTGTAAAGAGCAAGGCTTCCGAAAACCAGCAGTCATGGTTTGTTTTGTTATGCCTGAGTTGGAGAAGACACTATTGATGAGGTGCTGGCGTTTCGCAATATCTGGCTAGCCAGGAGGGTAGCAGAAGAGCACCAAATTGTTTTGTTCACAAGGTGGGGAACATTTCATTTTCCTATGCGCTGGACCACAAAGGTAGGCAGTGTTCTAGGTATGCTATCACGACGCGTAGCAATTTTTCTCTAGAGAGTGACAGAAGGGACACTATGTGGTTTTGTTCTCCGCTCTTCTGTACTCCGCTGAAGTGGAAAATGAGATGAAGTACAGATAGCTGATCTTGAAAAGTGGGGCTGCTTCAGAATGAGCCATTGTATTTTTGCTACTTCTAGTGGGGAAGAGAATCATTTCCCAGGAATAAGATCCCAACATATAGCCATTTCACAAATGCTCCCTGCATTGATTTGCTTTGATGCAGCACCATCTATCTTCCACACAAACAAATCATAATGGATGCTCATTAAATAGCCAACATAATCTAATCTCCCTGCTGACAAATCTGGATGATCAATAAACAGGTTGTCTGAAAGCACCCTGAATGTGAGATTATGGACACATAGAGTAGTAGCTGATGGTGACGAGCGAGGCTTTCTGAAAGCCAGCTCTTATATTTTCCTGCACTGAGGCTATAGCAGTATTTTCTTCTCCCAAGTATGAGCTCCTAAGGGTCACCAACCTTTCTGGGCCACTGGGCACATTTACAAACTGGAGAAACTGTAATGGGCATCATCCCACACCCAAGTGCACCTGCAATCACCATGTTAAAGGTAAAGGTAAAGGGACCCCTGACCATTAGGTCCAGTCATGGCCGACTCTGGGGTTGCGGCACTCATCTCGCTTTATTGGCCGAGGGAGCCGGCGTACAACTTCCGGGTCATGTGGCCAGCATGACTAAGCCGCTTCTGGCGAACCAGAGCAGCGCACGGAAACGCTGTTTACCTTCCCGCCGTAGCGGTACCTATTTATCTACTTGCACTTTGATGTGCTTTCGAACTGCTAGGTTGGCAGGAGTTGGGACCAAGCAACAGGAGCTCACCCCGTCATGGAGATTCGAACCGCTGACCTTCTGATCGGCAAGTCCTAGGCTCTGTGGTTTAACCCACAGCGCCACCCACGTCCCTTCTAAGCACCATGTTGGCAACCCCTAAATTGTAGCAATTTCCAGCTACCAATACAAATAGCATTAATGCACCAGCTTTGTTCCCCCTAGAAAGAGACAATATATGGGTAAGAGAGTTACTGTATTTTTCGCTCTATAAGACGCACCAGACCATAAGACACACCTAGTTTTTGGAGGAGGAAAACAAGAAAAAAAATATTCTGAATCTCAGAAGCCAGAACAGCAAGAGGGATCGCTGCGCAATGAAAGCAGTGATCCCTCTTGCTGTTCTGGCTTCTGGGATAGTTGCCCAGCCTGCATTCGCTCCATAAGACACACACACATTTCCCCGTACTTTTTAGGAGGGAAAAAGTGAGTCTTATAGAGCAAAAAATACAGTAATTTTGGAGGGTTTGGGGTCTTTTTTTTTTTGCAAACAATCACAGTCTGCTGTGCCTGGCCCTGAGAGGCAGAATATTTGCAAGGAATGAAGTAAAGGGACTCAGCCATTTCTGGCCACCATGAAGAGTGAGTGCACACAAAACATTTGCTGTGACACTTGAGAGCAGGAATATTAGGGATAGCATATCCTGTTTCTATAGGCACTTGTGCACCCCTCTCTATCCTTCATCCAAGAAGCATTATTGGGGTGCAAGGACGCATTCCAGCCAGGTAAGAATGAAAACGAAACCCTCTCAAAGAGGGTGCGAAGCAGGGCTGGTAAGGGTCTGGCTGTCGAGGGGGAGAGTCCTAAGAGCCAAAGAGAGCCTCTCCCACCCCAATCTGTTTCATTCAGAATTTATTCACACTCTTTGAAGACCTTAGCTATTACCTCAGTGCAACCACAGGCAGAGATTGCCATCTGGTGGTAGACTTGTGAGGTGTTTTCATACTGAAGTTGCAATGACTGTGGCTGATCCCTGACATATAATCACTTTTCTCGTTCTTTTGGGAAAAAGAGCTGGCTTTAATTTTTTAGGCAGATACAGGAGGGCATGAAACATCACCCTTGGTGGAATAGCCTGCTGTCATGCCCATTGAGTCAGGGGTACCTTTACCTTTACTACGGCTTGTAAGAGGAAACTCCACAGTTCAGCGATGCCCTGTGTGAACAAATACTTCCTTTTGTCTGTCCAGAATTTTTCAATATTAGGCTGCATTTGACCCCAAGTTAAGGGAAAAACTTTACTTCATCCATTTTCCAGCCACAGTGATCTCAGTTGGTTTAATGTAATGTATTACACAGCAGCTGCCTCTGAATACAGCTCAGAAGCCTCAATTAGCACAAAACACAGCTGCTGCACCTCCAACTGGCACTACTCGTTTTACACCAGTTGTAAAATAAACAAACAGAAAGCCTTCACTGGCTACCTGTTAACTTCTGATCCTAATTTAAGGGACCTAAAACAGCTTGGGGCTCAAGCAGCTGCTCCCACTTCAACCTGCTTGTACTTTAAGGCAAGAGTGGGCAACCTGAGACCAAGCAGCCAAATCGTAGAATTGTAGAGTTGGAAGGGACCCCAAGGGTTATGTAGTCCAGCCCCCCCCCCCTTGCAATGCAGGAATCTCAGCTAAAGCATTCATGACAGACGGCCATCCTACCTCTGCTTAAAAACCTGCAAGGGAGGAGAGTCCACAATGCAACCCTGCAAGCCTTTCCTTCAGCAGGGATCCTGTTTTGCATCCTCCTTTGGTGCTTTTGCTCAGCTGCAATGTGTCCTTGAGATCTGGCAATGCCTTGATGGCAGGTGGGGCGTTGGGGTGTGTGTGTGGAAAGAAGACGCGGGTGGCACTGTGGTGTAAACCACAGAGCCTAGGGCTTGCCGATCGGAAGGTCGGCGGTTCGAATCCCCGTGACGGTTTGAGCTCCCATTGTTCGGTCCCAGCTCCTGCCCACCTAGCAGTTCGAAAGCACGTCAAAGTGCAAG
Organism: Podarcis tiliguerta; assembly: GCF_965153285.1. NCBI lineage: Eukaryota > Metazoa > Chordata > Lepidosauria > Squamata > Lacertidae > Podarcis > Podarcis tiliguerta. The sequence goes on from NC_139534.1 coordinate 120,923,603, forward strand.
TACAGTGGTACCTTGGGTTACATACGCTTCAGGTTACATACGCTTCAGGTTACACACTTCGCTAACCCAGAAATCGTGCTGGGTTGTGTGTGTGGAAAGAAGCCTACTGTACAAAAGGTAAATTCAACACTCGGCTCCCTTCTACTTCTGGCCCTGATGCGCACACTCTAATAAAAAATTTAAGGTCTTATATATATAAGGGTGGCGGGTGGGACGCGGGTGGCGCTGTGGGTTAAAGCCTCAGCGCCTAGGGCTTGCCGATCGAAAGGTCAGCGGTTCGAATCCCCGCGGCGGGGTGCGCTCCCGTTGTTCGGTCCCAGCGCCTGCCAACCTAGCAGTTCGAAAGCACCTCCGGGTGCAAGTAGATAAAAAGGGACCGCTTACTAGCGGGAAGGTAAACAGCGTTTCCATGTGCGGCTCTGGCTCGCCAGAGCAGCAATGTCACGCTGGCCACGTGGCCCGGAAGTGTCTTCGGACAGCGCTGGCCCCCGGCCTCTTTGAGTGAGATGGGCGCACAACCCTAGAGTCTGTTAAGACTGGCCCGTACGGGCAGGGGTACCTTTACCTTTATATATAATAAATGTTCATAAATGTACCAACCAAGCACGTACATAGATATGTGGACCACATGTCTGGAGCAGCACAGGAAAACCGTCCTGAAACCATTTTGACTCCCAAACTGACCAAATGTTTTTCTGCAAGGAGGGAGGGGGTGAGGGAACCTTCCCATTGTCTCAGGAATTGGGTGATCACCATCTCAAAGGAATGGGCAGACTACCAGGAAAGGCAATCAGGTAAGGCATTATCAGATAACCAGGCAGACACGTAAAACAACAACATTCACATTCCTGTTGTAGACCGCCTTTTCTGTGATGTTTGTGGGGGGGTGGTCTTGGGTTACACCCCTTCTGTGATGTATGTATGATGTATGGAGGGGTGGTCTTACGCTCCAGGGCAGGGAATTTAAAATGTCTATATAAGGGCAGGCACACCTTTGTTCTGGGTTCCTCCTCCTTTCCTGCGTGTGAGGGGAGCACCCTGTTGCAACAGCTTTAATAAAGATCAGGCTTACCAGCTGCTTTGCTTCTCAATATTCTCTGGTTGGCCTTTGTTATTTTCTCCTACTGATAGGGAACCCACTTAAGGACTCTATATGGGCTCTTGGATACCCCATAAGGAAGAGGGGCAGATTTTGTTTACAACAACACATGGGATGTAGCCCCTGGAAAGCTGCCTGGAATGAAATGTGGCCCTGCACCAGTGGTGTAGCAATGGGGGTGCAGTGGGTGGGGGCCGCCCTGGGTATCCCCACTGAGGGGGGTGACAAAATGGTGGGCGATGAAGGAGCAGGTTACCCAAACCTGACTGTGCAGTCACCCGAACTACAAAGAAATGCAGCCTTTTGGGACTTTACCAATTGGTTGGGTGAGCGTTGCTTCCGGAGAGGGAGGAAGGAGTCAAAAGACACCACAGTCAGTTCAGAGAAAGAGTTATTTATTTCTGCTCTCCGGAGCAGCAGAAAGGCACTTGCATGGTCAGTTCACAGCAAGCCCAAAGAAAGAGAGATTTCACACAGTATATATATCCTTTCTGATCCCCTTGCCCCCTCCCCAGGAATCCAGCTACGTCAGCTTATACACGTAAGTTTGACATCCATGACCATAAACAGATGTTCCTGTTTCTGTACTCTTGACCATAAAAGGATGTTCCTTCCTGTACTCCTGACCATAAAAGGATGTTCCTGTTCCTGTATTCCTTATAAGAAGGGTCACTCAGCTATAGGAGTTTCCCTTGACGCCGTCTCTATCTCCAGCCGTGGGGGCTGACAGACTCTGTCTTGAAGAGTCTGTGCGTCAGTGTGTCAAGATAAGATAAGCCCCAGCTCTGCCGTCTCGTCTCCACTTCGGAACTGTCAAGGTCATCCATTAAGTGTCACAGACTGATAAAGGGGAAGGCTCTGTTTATGCAGCTAAGTTTGTGTCTATACAGCTCAAGCTAGTGGATTTTAGCTAATGATTCCTTGGAGAAAGAATTGGGGAAATTTGGGGCCCAGTTCGGGTGACTGCAGGCAGGTTTGGGTAACCTGTTCCTTCAGCGGCACTCACAGCAGGGCATGCAGCATGCCCGAGCCACGCGTCTCTCCTGGGAGTGGCGCACTGGCTTGAGCGCCCGCAGGCTCCACACTGCCCCAAACAGTCCGCCCATTGCCTCCCCCTCAGCTGTAGGGCGGCTGAGTGGGAGGAAGCAGGCAGACTCCTCGGAGGCCCTGTGGTGCCCCTGTGGGCAGCTGGCCTCGACCCGGGCACAGGGCGCGCTCGCCACCCCAGGCACCCGATCGGCTTGCTCCACCACTGCCCTGCACCTGCTTTATCGTCTCCACAAGCCCGTAGGTCTCTAGGACCTACCATAGGTCAGTTGGCTAGAGAGCATGGTGCTGGTAATACCAAAATCGCAAGTTTGATTCCCGTATGGGACAGCTGCATATTCTTGCATCGCAGGGAGTTTCAGCTACATGATCCTCAAGGTCCCTTTCAACTCTACAATTCTATAAGTCTCTTCCATCTGCATTGAGATAAACATTAGCTAAGCAGAGGCATGCTAGCTATGGAATACCCCTGCAAAGAGATCTTGCCTGGCAAAAATATTATCCTTTAGGTGCTGGACATTTTTATTTACCCAGCTACTTTAATTAGCCAGCTTGCAGATTTTTACCTGTTGCTTTTATTTTGTGTACCACTATGCGCTTCATTTTTAAGCTTGTCTGCCACCTCGACATCTCGTCTGATGAAAGGTGGCATACATACACACACACACACACCTTTGATGAATGTGCCATGCCTCCTTGTGGTACTTTTAAAACGACGGCTCTGCATGATTAAAGAGCTTGCCCCCTCCGTGCTGTCACAGCAAGGGTGATAAGGTTGCCAGTCCTCCCTGCTCCAAAGTAACCCCTTTGTTCCGTTGGGTGACAGAGTGATATTTTATTTTCGCAGCAGACAAACACGCAGATTGCCAAATCTGACTTCACTGACAAGCAGGCAGTAACTGGCAAACGTAGCTGCCAATGATGTCAGATGCACCCCAGACAGCTTACAACATGTCAAGCAGTTAAAAGTAAAACACTATAATTTGTTCTTTTAACGGCTGCTGTCCCTTTTATGCCGATGACCTGCAGCTCAGCTTTTCTTCTTCTGATCGACTTTCATAGAATCATAGAGTTGGAAGAGACCACAAGGGCCATCGAGTCCAACCCCCTGCCAAGCAGGAAACACCATCAGAGCACTCCTGACATATGGTTGTCAAGCCTCTGCTTAAAGACCTCCAAAGAAGGAGACTCCACCACACTCCTTGGCAGCAAATTCCACTGTCGAACAGCTCTTACTGTCAGGAAGTTCTTCCTAATGTTTAGATGGAATCTTCTTTCTTGTAGTTTGGATCCATTGCTCCGTGTCCGCTTCTCTGGAGCAGCAGAAAACAACCTTTCTCCCTCCTCTATGTGACATCCTTTTATATATTTGAACATGGCTATCATATCACCCCTTAACCTCCTCTTCTCCAGGCTAAACATGCCCAGCTCCCTTAGCCGTTCCTCATAAGGCATCGTTTCCAGGCCTTTGACCATTTTGGTTGCCCTCCTCTGGACACGTTCCAGTTTGTCAGTGTCCTTCTTGAACTGTGGTGCCCAGAACTGGACACAGTACTCCAGGTGAGGTCTGACCAGAGCAGAATACAGTGGCACTATTACTTCCCTTGATCTAGATGCTATACTCCTATTGACTTTCATCTTCCCTTCTCATATAACGATGGTTGCCTTGCAGCTCTTCCTTGCTGTAAGTTCCCCACTCATCTTAAGCTTACCATATCCAAAACTGTTGATTTGTTCTCCTTCTGCACTAAATTTTTTCTCTCGTGCTGGGTAATACTTCTATTCTTGGTTCTCTCCCAGTGCAAAACCATGGAGTGGTTGACTCCTTTATCCAAGGCACCAAATTCAAGGCATCTTTGACTCCTTTATTCAAGGCACCAAAAATACATCCCACCGGCCACTGTTAAATTTCCTTCTCCAAAGACAACTCTTCTTTTCCAGCATAACTGCTCTAATTTTCTAATATCCCATTTTATTCCAACTGTGGCTTTTTTCTGTGGGCCCTTCCAGACTAGCGTTTTCGCACAGCTGCGTTTTGCAACAAGGCATTGGTGCAATAATGTTGTATTAGTGGTGGATTTGTATTTAAATGAGGGGCAGACAGGGCCAGTGGCGTAGCGTGGGTTGTCAGCACCCGGGGCAAGGCAAGTAATTTGCGCCCCCCGCTGCACTGTCCCTCCCCCAGATAGTCCCTCGCTCTCTCTCCGCACCGCACCGCACGCCTGGCACCCTCCCCTCCACAGTGGGCGGCGACCCGGCGGCTCGGATCGGATTTGCACAGCCAGCACTGCAGTGAGAGAGAGTGAGTGAGCCAGGTAGGGGCAGAGAGCTGCAAGTGCGAGCCCCCCCCCCGATGTTGCTGCTGGTGCAGCCGGGCCCCCCTGCACCCCCCACGCTACGCCACTGGATAGGGCTCATCAACCTGGGAAGGCAGCCCATCTTGGAGAATGAAAACTGATCCTAAACTTCCACCGCTGTGCCGAAATGCACAAAGCTCCTAAACTAAACACACTCCTTAGATGTTATGAGCAACTGTCTGGCCTAGTTTATGCTTTTCTGGAAGAGTCTCAGTATGATCCTGACTGATTCTGACTTTTAAGAACTCCAGAATATGATTATAGCCCAGGGTAGTATGAAGAGACAGCGTGTGTTATTTGACTCAGAAGATTAAAGGCTAAGGCAAACCTGTCTGGATTTGAAGGTGCGTGGTCAGGTGCCAGGGAGTCTAAGTCTTTAAAAAGGAAGCATATACTGTTTTCACCAAAGCCTCAATTCATATTGAAAGAATCCATTCCGCTCTGATCATAGAATTGTATAATTGGTACCCAAGGGTCATCTAGTCCAACCCCCTGCAATGCAGGAATCTCAGCTAAAGCATCTATGATAAACAGCCACCCAACCTCTGCTTAAGAACCTCCAAGGAAGGAGAGCCCACAACCTCCCAAAAGAGACCGTTCCACTGTCAAGCAGGTCTTACCATCAGCAAACCTTTTCCTGGTGTTGAGTTGGAATCTGCTTTCTTGTAACTTGAAAGCCAGTGTGGTGTAGTGGTTAAGAGCGGTAGTCTCATAATCTGGGGAACCGGGTTCGCGTCTCCGCTCCTCCACATGCAGCTGCTGAGGCCTTGGGCTAGTCACACTTCTTTGAGGTCTCTCAGCCCCACTCACCTCACAGAGTGTTGTGGGGGAGGAAGGGAAAGGAGAATGTTAGCCGCTTTGAGACTCCTTAAAGGGAGTGAAAGGCAGGATATCAAATCCAAACTCTTCTTCTTCTTGAAGCCATTGGTTCGAGTCCTACCCTCCAGAGCAGGAGAAATCAAGGTTGTTCCCTCTTCCATGTGACAGCCCTTGAGATATTGGAAGATGGCTCTCATATCTCCTCTTAGTCTCCTTTTTTTCCAGGCTAAACCTACCCAGCTCCTTCAACTAAGCACTCCTTGGTAAGGCTTAGTTTCCAGACCATTGATCATCTTGGTTGCCCTCCTCTGCACCCATTTCAGCTTGCCAACATCCTTCTTAAATTGTGGTGCCTGGAACTGGACACAGTATTCCTGGCCAAGGCAGAATAGAGTGGTAATTTCCCTTGATCTGGACACTATATTTCTGCTAATGCAGCCTAGATTAGCATTAGCTTTTGCGGGGGGGGGGGGGGAGGTGTTGATGGTTGTTTTTCTCCCAAAATGAGAAGCTTTGAGAACACCTCTTGAGACTCATCGGCAATAACAATGGAGTGAAGGTTCTGACAGATGCAAGTGATTTCAGCACCTAAATGCTTTGCAAACAAAGCCACAGCAAGCTATCATTGGTTCTGCCACCTCCTTTGGGCCAGAGCGTAATAGGCTCTATGCTTTCAAAAAAAAAGCTCTGCTGGATGGCGTAGTGTGGAAGAGATTCCCTCTGGAAACCTGAGCTGCTGGCACTCAATATAGACCAGGGTTTCTTAAACGTGGGTCTCCAGCTGTTTTTGGACTACAACTCCCATCATCCCTAGCTAGCAGGACCAGTGGCCAGAGATGATGGGAATTGTAGTCCAAAAAAACAGCTGGAGACCCACGTTTGGGAAACCCTGGAATAAGCAATACTGACCTAGATGGAACCCATAGACTGGTTCAGCATAAGGCAGCATAAGGCAGCTTCCTATGAGCTTAGTTCTTTGTTCACATACTATTCCTCTAGGTTCTTCTTGCTCAAGTCCATTGCCTGCTCTTCCTTCCCCTCCCCCTTCTGCCTCCTGCTTCTAGACTCTGTCCCTTAGGCTTCCCTGCCTCCTTGGACATCACCCCAGTCCTTAACTATCCCATGTGAGAAGAAGAAGAAGAGGAGTTTGAATTTGATATCCCGCCTTTCACTCCCTTTAAGGAGTCTCAAAGCGGCTAACATTCTCCTTTCCCTTCCTCCCCCACAACAAACACTCTGTGAGGTGAGTGGGGCTGAGAGACTTCAAAGAAGTGTGACTGGTCCAAGGTCACCCAGCAGCTGCATGTGGAGGAGCGGAGACGCGAACCCGGTTCCCCAGATTACAAGTCTACCGCTCTTAACCACTACACCACACTGGCACTGAGATGCTAACCATCCCGAATACTGCTTTGTAATTTTCCTTAACAACTGAATGGTCTGAGGGCCAAAGTAGATGCAACATTAGCTGCAGTTAACATGCACTTTCGTTGCTGCTGGTGTTATAAATCCTCTCTCCAAAGCCAAATCTCACTTTTGCAGGGAAGCCTGCATTGGCACTAACAGGGAATTGGCAGAAAGAAAAAATTTATCCCACCCCTATGGTTCAAAGGCAGCTGCGGCTTCCCTGAAGCTACTATTTACATAACCATAAATGGGCAAGTTCACAGCATTCATGCAATTAATGTCCACATCACACCAGCTCAGCTAAGGACTTTATTGCTACAAGTGCAGTACAATCGAGGCGAATAATATATTATTTTTCAGACACCACAGTCTTTTTCCCACTGGTGTTCCTCCAGCCCAGAGTTTGGGTATTACTGTTAAAGCAAGGATATTGCTCTGCTCCCCTTCAACTTCATTCCCTACAGCAATTCTTCCTCCCCAGGTTCAGAGGCAGAGAAATTCTAATAAAAGATCAGTGTTAAAATAATTGAACAGATGTTTGTAAAGAGCACAGCTCCCGCTGCTTTCAGTTGCCAGATGTTCACTGCTGACTAGCTAGCAAAATGCTCAGACAAGCTGAAAAACTAGTGCCGGTACTTTTTTGTTTCCTCCTACTGCCGCAGGTTAGAGCAAAAATGCTTGCTGGGCATAACGGCTTCTTTGGGGAAATATGGCTGGACCTCTTTCTGGTTTCTGTACCCCATGTTAGATTCGGGCTTCTGTATAACTTTTTAAAAATAAGTGTGCGTAAAAAACACTAAAGTGGTAGTGGAACAAACAGAGCTTTGTAAAATTATAAAGCACATGGAGAAGATGGAAATATTGACATTTTTCTACTCTCATAATACAGTGGTACCTCAGGTTACATACGCTTCAGGTTACAGACTCCGATAACCCAGAAATAGTACCTCGGGTTAAGAACTTTGCTTCAGGATGAGAACAGAAATCGTGCTCCGGCGGCGCGGCAGCAGCAGCAGGAGGCCCCATTAGCTAAAGTGGTGCTTCAGGTTAAGGACAGTTTCAGGTTAAGAACGGACCTCTGGAACGAATTAAGTACTTAACCCGAGGTACCACTGTACTAGAACTTGTGGCTCATCCCAATATTTCATCCTCAAAAAATTGTCCCCCATATTTGTTTAAATTACAGTTCTCCAGCCTTTGCTATAGCCAGTAAGACTGAACAACTTTACACCTTCTCTTCTTAAAACTTTACCTCCATTCACCAGTGTTTCAAACACAACCAGTCGTTTTATTTTCTTCCTATTTACATAAAAACACAAGGCTGTCGTCATGCTGCAGTTCGTACGGCCACCAATAGGTGGCCATCCCAACTCTAACATGACGGCAGGTAGGCAAGTGAACAATGTGGGTGGTACATGGGCCATGTGAGCTGTTTAACGGAAGAGGGGCACATCAATCAACCACTCTCTTAAGTGCTTTCCCCCCCTCCCTTAAACGGTGGTGGGGCTTGTGGTGAGCTGTGAGGGACATGGGGATAGCTAGGAGTTGGAGGGGCAGTTTGGGTGAGCATGAGGGGGTTGGCCAAATGCAGAGGGAGGAGGGGTTAGTGGCGGCAGCCCCTACAAGAACTGAATTTTGCAGTCATTTCAGTTGCACTTGGGTAGATTACAGCCATTTATGATGGGATTGTTCTCTCATGATCGTATATATGGAAATCAAGTAGTTGTTTTTCATTCGTTCATGTGTGTGTAGGCTTGTTTGTGTAGGCTAGCCTTACCCAATCTGGTGTCACCCTAATGTTTTGGCTGCAACTGCTTTCAGCCCTGGCTAGCATGGCTGTTGTGGTTCAACACATCTGGAGGGCATTGCATTGGGGAAGGCTGGCGTGGCCCAACCAGCTTTGCAAGTTCCTTTCTGCACTGCACTCACTCTCTGGCTTGAGGCACAGCACCGTAGAAAGTCCTAATGCTTATCCATGGAAGATGGCAATGTGTAAATGGTGCTGCCTTTCACAGGCTAGATTCTTGACCTTTGATTGCTGCCATCTCTCTATGAAAGCTGCAAGGTCATGCCTCTGTAAGGGGACCAGATAAAAAGAAAGTCAGGGACCCTATCATTTTAATGGGGGATTTTTGCAAATGCAGATTACTTTGCCCCTCCAGGGGAAGCTGCACCTACCAAAATGTCCTGGTCTGCACAACTTTTAAGGGGAACAGGATCTACAATTCCCTTTATCTGGTTAAAGGTAAAGGGACCCCTGACCATTAGGTCCAGTAGTGGCCGACTCTGGGGTTGCAGCACTCATCTCGCTTTATTGGCAGAGGGAGCCGGCGTACAGCTTCCAGGTCATGTGGCCAGCATGACTAAGCCACTTCTGGCGAACCAGAGCAGCACATGGAAACGCCGTTTACCTTCCCGCTGGAGCGGTACCTATTTATCCACTTGAACTTTGACGTGCTTTTGAACTGCTAGGTTGGCAGAAACTGGGACCGAACAACGGGAGCTCACCCTGCTGCAGGGATTCCAACCACAGACCTTCTGATTGGCAAGCCCTAGTCTTTGTGATTTAACCCACGGTGCCACCTGCATCCCTATCTGGTTTATCTGGTTACCCTTGGTTAATTCCAATGGCTTCAAATAGCCTCAACCTGGGCAGCAATCTCTTATCATTCTCTCTTCCCACCCAAACCACACAGTAGCTGGTTACCTAGAACAAGAGTATTTGCTTCTCTCATACCACTCAGAAAGTCATGCAACGAAGTTGTGTGTGTGTGTGTGTGTGTGTGTTCTTTCCTTTTCTTCCCCTTTTGCTATATGCCAGCTCCAGACTGAGAGCCCCGAAGCAGAGGATTGCATTTTGTAGAAGATCCACAGGGTTTAGGGTCCAGCAGAACCAAAGCCTCTGGCATCCCACCCCAAAAGGCAACATTTGGGGATATTTCTATTAGTTACTGCTCCTGCCAGCAGCCCTTTACTGCCCACTTAGGCAGAGACCCCCAAAGCAGTACTTATTCCTGCTGGCAGTGGTTAGCAAAGAGAACACTATGAACCATCCTACAAAACATAGACCACTTATATTGAGGTAGGTAAGCTAGGATTGCAGCCACAGACTAGTGGCTGGTTACACACTTTATATTAATAACACATGACTCAGCTGAAGAATGCTACAGCAGTCCAGAACATGCTTGGGAATTTTATTTAAGAGGGTGTTTAAAATCTCCTTGAGGAATGAAGTCGAAGAAACATTTGAGGTTTATTTATAAATTATCTTATTTGCATAGATCAGGACTTTTGGGGGGGTATAGCCAATAAGCAAAGCAGAGATATTGTTACTTCAAAGTCAGGCTGCCACTCTTCAATGAGACGACAACAGCAACTGATGCTTTCAGTCGAAACAGGATCCGTGAGCTCCATAAATAGAGCATTTCCCGTGAGAAAGAAGAGTTTAGAAAAATAGGACAAGCGCAACAACATACAGTGAGACATATTGCTGTGCAGAAAGCAGTCACATCCACATAAGGATAAAAACTTCTCCCCAGCCTGGGCAAGAGTACCTTTTCTGAACTCCACACCACCGGAATGCAAAATACGAGACAGTAAGGCACCCAATGCCTTCACTGTTTGGGGAGGCAGATAAATCCTTTCTTCTAGGGTAGTTGTAGGTAGGCAAGATATTGTTTCAGCTTATTGATATCACAAAAGCAAGCAACAATCATAAGAAAAATCTAGAATTTGATATTGAATGTCTGTCCCATTCACATGGTATGGGTGTCAAAAATGATGGGCAGATGAGAGGAGTCTCCCCCTTTCTTACCTTTCTGCTCTCCCAGCCTGGCTCACATCTGGTATCAAGAGCCAGGCTAAGGGCAAGAATCTGGGTGGTAATCTACAGAAAGATGAGATGCAGTAACTCAGCAGGCATTTTTTAATGAATATCCATCGTACAGCAACTGCCAAGGACAAAATGTTCCCATTTTTCTTTCCCAAGGGTTTCTAAATTAAACTGCAATTACTATTTTTTACTGCTAGTTTTATTGACCATTTCAGGTTTTTTCCAAAGCTTGTCTGTCACTGGTTATGTAGTGTGAACTGCATATCTATACTGAAGGGTGGCACAGAAATAAATACAGTGGTACCTCGGGTTACAAGCACTTCGGGTTACAGACTCCACTAACCCAGAAGTAGTACCTTGGGTTAAGAACTTTGCCCCAGGATGAGAACAGAAATCGCTCAGTGGCAGCAGGAGGCCCCATTAGCTAAAGTAGTACCTCGGGGTAAGAATGGTTTCAGGTTAAGAACAGACCTCTGGAACGAATTAAGTTTGTAACCAGAGGTACCACTGTAGAAGAAAGTAACATGGTAAAAGCAGAGTGGAATGCAATCTGATCATCTACAAGATATGCCATTCATATTATAACCATTTTACAGATGGATAGCTAAGGGCTTTTCTGCACCATTGCAGTCATTGCCAGTTTGTAGAACACAGTCTAGGTGCCTGAGTTGTGCTTCTCTTGAGGAAATACTAAATCATATACCTGTGTCATATCCTGCCCAGAATTATGGGCACATGGATGTGCACATGGACATGCACATGGACAGCTGATGCTGAACTGGAACAGAAGGGTGGACCAAGATCATTTCTGTTCCCTTCCAAACCTTATGACTTCCACATCCAAGTAAATTTACATTCATTGTGTTAGTCTTAGGTATAAACACAATGGCACTCATGCAACCACACCCAGTAACTCAGGCTTGCTGTCCTAACCATGCAGCTACTAGATAATATTCCCTTTGGAATAAAGAGAAAATCAAACCCAACAGGAATTAGGGATGACTCCACCTTTAAAACACCAACAGAGAACAAACCAGAATCTGCTAATTGAGCTGACACATGCCAGAGGACTCTTCATGCTATGTTATAAAGAAATTGCTACAGGCAGTGTCAGGAAATGAAACAACACTAAGAACAGAGAACACTCTTCCCCCTATGAACTAGACTGGTACTTAGCAGAAGAAACATTATTACAAGAGACACACCTGTCAACAGAAGACAGTCATTTGTCTGTAGTTTTTAATAAGAGGCATGGTGTCAAGGTTAGGCTAGGATGTTGCTATTGGGATATTATTCAGGTTTCTGCAAGAGCAGAATTCAGCTGCCTTTAATATGGTGAGGGCTGCTCACCAGAGAACATTGTCTAGTAAACATACGTACTTTTTCTCTCTTCTCTCAATCGCAGGGGATACTTCTGTCTTGCTAACTTTTCCCACTAAATGGCAGAGCAGACTCCTCTACTGCCCTGTGTCCTATCATGATCTTTTAGACCAGGTGTGGAGGCATTTTCAATGGTTTCCAGTCTGGGGTAGGTTAAAAAAAAGTAGAGATTCAACAAATATCCCTGATGCTTGAGGCACTACTTCCTACTAGATAGCCCATGTTGCTTCGGCATACAGTGGTACCTCGGTTTAAGAACAGCCCTGTTTACGAACTATTCGGTTTACGAACTCCACAAAACCAGAAGTAGTGTTCTGGTTAGCGAACTTTACTTCAGTCTATGAACGGAAGCCGAACGGTGGAAGGCCACCGGCGGTGAGGCCTCATTCGGGAAAGCACACCTCAGTTTAAGAACGGCTTTGGTTCAAGAACAGACTTCCGGAAAGGATTAAGTTCGTAAACAGAGGTACCACTGCACCATGTTTTCGCTTCTTCCATTTTACTCACAAGTTCCAGCTCTTTCCGAACAGCCAGCTGCTCACCACGTTAATAGTATATGAAACTCTCCCTTGTCAAGAAGCATCAATATAAACTAGCATTAAAAACAAGCTGCATGCTAAGCAGCTAACCTTTCTTCTTAGGTTTTACACTTGGCAGATGAGGCTGTAAATAATTAAGACAGAAATGTAGGGCAAGCCTTAATAAATCGCTGTGAGTTATTTCTTGTTCTCTTGATACCTTTTCTGATTAAGTTTCTTGAAAGGCAGGTTTTTAGGGAGCTCCTCCAAGACAGAAGCTTGTCTGACAAAACTGGAACAGAAGTATTATAATTACCACTGCGCTCCTATTATATTTTAAAGTTTTCCCCCCAGAGGAACTGCTCAGAAAGTAGGGCTAGAGGGGAATCTATTAAAGTTATCACAGTAGCAATCAAATTAGCTTTCTATATTGGACACAGCAGCATTCAATACTGGATAATCCAGAGAAAGTTGCATGGTCTACTTTGAATCAAGGCTTGGCTCCAGAATCTGTTTTCAGACCCCCATTCAACCCTGGAAGGAAACGATGGCCCTGAACATGCACAGGGGGCATTCATCTCACAGAACTGAACATAGCCAGTCCTCACACATTTGAGATTAGGGTTTCCAGTTAATAGGATGCGTCATCAAGATAAGTGTTGCCAAGCACAGGAAAATTAACTTTCTATGGAAGACTGCTCCTAAGGAAACATTCTTCCCAATATGTATGACACGATGACTAGCTCATGCCCTGAGAGGTCTATCTCTATTTGTTCTCTTTGTAAACATACTAATCTGCAAGTAGAAATCTAGTTATCTAATCTGAAAATGGGGTAGCCAAATGTATTTTCGCACCTGAAGCAGGAAATCCAAATGGCACCCTCCTCAAAGAAAGAATCCTACCAAAAAAAAACAATTGCCATGCCTTAATGACATTGAATGTCTGCTGTCGGAGGAGACTACTTCCCTGTACCTGAAGCAATTGAACAGAAAAAGAAGGCAGGTCTAAATCCAAAATACTAATTACATGCAAATTATGTTAATGAAACATGAAGCACCTGCTGCAAAAAACATTCTTGTAGGAACAATTTAAAGCAGCTGAAAGAGATGGTACTTCATCCTCTCTCTCCGTGTCTCCCTGCTTCTACTTCTCATACCAAATCACTGGGGAGGGAAGGGATTCAGCTACATACATTTAAGCAGACCATGAAACCACAGGATGGGATAGTGCTGTTGCCTTCAGGTCCTGCTTGCAGGTTTCCCATAGGTATTTGGTTGGCCACTGTGAAACAGGATGCTGGGCTAGATGGGCTACTGGCCTGATCCAGCAGACTCTTCTCATATAAGCATGCAATTTGGCTAACACTGCAATTCTATGTGTACTTTATTGGAAGGGTTCGCTCCACTGAAATCAGTAAGACTTGCTTTCACTTAAAGGTAGAATAGGAGCATTTAGCACTTGCTACATTTAAAGGGGCTATACTATATAGATAATAAAATATTTCCCAGTTCTGTTTATTAGATTCAGACCTTTTAGAAAACTGCTAACCAGAGCCTAAAAATAAGGTGCCTAAATGTTTTCACAAAGCTGTGATGTTCTATTATATGCCACTGTTAGTGATGTTACATTTCCATTCTTTATCGAAAGGTGGGGAAGGCAAATCTTCATTTTAAACATACACCTAGACCAGTTTGCTAAGTACAGAAGAAAAGTGTCATTCTTTCACTGTTATATGGAAAGTCCATTATCAAAAGAAGGAAAAGAGTTTGAATTTGAAATGAATTATCAAGAAGAAAAGCATAAAAATGCTTTATTAGGAATATCTGATGAATTTGTACACACCAAAACAATTCTATGCTGTACATAAAAATGAACTCAATACACTTTCTGAAAAGCAGTACTGTATTTATACAAAGTCTAACATGTCAATTAAATTTTAAGAAAAATGAGGAACAAAAGCACAATCTGTACCACCAAGTGCTGGGACCTAGAAGCAGCTTAAGGGCAGGGACTCATTTCAAGAGTTTGTTGATCACAGCAAAAGAAGAGTTAAAGCCAACAGATCAGAGGAAAGATAACTGATCATGGTTGCTGGCAAATATATCAGAACAAGGCTGCTTGGATCAACCCTTTTCCTAAAGCAATACAATCATAATCTGAAAAAAATAGTATCATGATGTTTAAAGATTCAGCAAAATCACATCACTATGCTTATTTTGCTACAATGTCATGGCACTCCATACAGAAAAGATTTTAATTTTTTTTAAAATGCAGACTGAGTTGGTCCAGTACTGAGTAATTCAAAAGCAGGAAACATCTTTAGCCCACTGAAATGGAAAGAAGCATATTTCCTAGCTTGGTTGCATATTGAATACAAAAGTACATTCTTCAAAGCACAAAACAAGGATTTCTTACAATCCACATTAACACACTTTTTGGTTTAGCTTGTTTAGTTCACTATTTTAATTCATGCATAAACTGATTAATTATACTGTACCAAAGATCTTAACATAAGTTTAAATGCTGTACATTGAAACTCATGAAATAGGCATTCTTCTTTAAAAAGAAAACCAGGGGAGTTGAGCTTTTGGAATATGTCTTCATCATACAATTTTCTGTTAAATCAGCACCTATGACATGCTACATAACTATGAGAAGCAAATCTTAGGAATGGGTATAAATAATGGGAGTCTATAGTTAAAAAGCAGCATTCCCCTGGCAGGTAATATATGAACATTTAAGTATGTTTACCAAAAAAAAAAAATGAAAGATGAAATCACTAGGAAAAAATAAGTACCATGAATCTGTTACTGAAACATTAATAAGCATTGTTTAGTTGTCACCTCCTGAAGTAAACATTCCGTCTGAAGCCGAATCTAGGAGCTCCTTAAACAATGAGAGTTCTGTACATCTGAAGTTCTCATATAAACAATAGCTTCATCAATGAATTTGAAGTCAGGGCAGCAGTGTATGCAAAGGGGAATAAGGGAAACATGCATGTTTTGAAAATAAAGTGACTTGGGGAATCCAAGGCACTGGGAACTCTATATGCACACCACTTAGGTTCAAAACCTTTAGAACCTACTGAAAGTGAACTACTTTTAGTTATAGATGCTAACCAATTCATTAAGGACTCAAACTGGAAAAAAGCAGAAAAGGGCAAAGGAAAGACATTCATGGCGAAGCATCCAACAAGTCTATTGTTTAGCATTGGGTTCTATTTAACCTAGACTGAAACTGAATCCATAAATTTCCTTGACAAAAATTTGCTAAGCAAGTGCCTATAAACACAAAGAGGTAACACCAAGCTTTGAACAAGCTTCTTGTCCTGCAAATGTGGCAGAATATTTTTTATCCATATTAGAGCTGAAGGGTAGAAGCAGTCTGAAGGGTAGACTACTTCACTGGGAAGCAGCATGAAGCCAGCTAGTCGTAGCTATAAGGTGCTGTAAATTCAAGTGTCGCTTAAAAAGGCACGTCTCCTAAGGATAGCCTTGCTTCTTTTAATTGCATATTGAAACTCTATTTACAAATCCAAGATCTACATTTATAAGCCATTTCAAAGAAATAATCTTCCATAAGTCAGCAATTTTGTTTACAGGAGCTATCTGAGAAACTCTGGTTACTTCTTTTACAACTTATTTCTATCTACTGCTGATTTCTGCATGCCACTAAGAATGCACTCTACAAATACTTTGATTGATGCTGGTTTCGTCTTCCCAAAACCACTAACAGGATAGCATACAATCTACACTGAACATGAGTGTTCAGTTTATTTAGGAATATGGTCAGACATAATAAGATCTGACAGTTACTAAGTTGTAAGGCTCCTCTAAGGATTCAGGGAATTCATTGGGTTAATGGGGGCGGGGGCGGAGGAGAAAGAAACACATAGCAGCAATTACCAAATGATACAACACATGCAACTAAATCAATACAGCTAACACAATGGACAACTATGCTTCAATCAAAAATAGAAACACTTCGAAGTGTTTGCCATTCCAACTGCCTGAAAGATTCAAAACTATATAAGTATAGCAGACCACACATATCTAAGGCATATAAGTACAAACATCTTGCCATCACATATAGCTAAGGATACTATCATAGCTCACCAAAAGAACTGAAAGGAACTAAGTCCAGAAGGATTTGGAGCGTATCAGCAACACATGAAACTGTGGTGAACACTAATGGTTTCCGGCCAAATTCATGTGTAAAAGCACTTACTTCATTTTTTATCATGCCAAAAGCTGTAATAATTTCATTCAAACCAGAAAAATGCAAAGGAGTCATTTAGAAGCTGCCCAGTGTGTCAGGAAGCAAGTTATTTTAGACATCACAAAAATTAGCTAAAGTAGTTCTACAACCGTTAAGAGCCCAGGTTTTTGGGGGGAGGGGTGAAGGGAGGTGTCTCTTGACTACTGAAGAATTCAGCTTAATTCTTCAAAAGCTATATTTTATTGGTTTTTCAACAACATACATATAGAATTTTTTCCAACCAGCCCTGGTTTATAAACAGAAAACTGCTTTCAGAATGACCACTAGTCATAGTGTAACTGCACACAACCTACGCCTATCTGAATCAGTACATTGCTTCAAAATGCAGCCTGCAGTTTATGCCTAAGTGCAAAAACTGTTACTACACACAGTCCTATATTAGGCCCTAACTATTAAACACTGTATGTAATCAAGCCAAACCTTAGGCAAGAGATCAGTGAGACTAAATCAAATGCACATACAAAAAAGGCCATGACCAATTTGCATTTAATCCTTTGGATTGTAACTGTGCAGTGGCAGAAAAATGTGACATCCAAGATGGTTTGTGGCTAACAGACATTAGCTCTTTGTTTTCTCTTCATCAGTTTCACTTTGACTCCTTAAAGAAAACATGTTGGACAGATAGCATTCTCTCACTGTGTAGAAGAATTCTATACAGGATGGTTTGGCAGTTCTGCAACACTTCATCACAAATCATGGGGGAAAGATGGCTGTGACCGAAACTAACAGAAATGGCATGATTGCTGTCATTGCCCGACTGCGACAACACAAGACAGCTGCAGCATAGCTCAGTCCAACATTTACTTGGCCTGTAAGTGATGAGCAAATAAACTTTTGGTCTTGTGTCGTCTATGGGAGATTGGTTGACGTAAAGTGCAAGAGAGAAAGCAACGTCCAGCACAAGACCTCTGTTATTTAATATTCCCATTCATCTGTTTTCATGTCTAAGTAGTAAAGAATATTCTGCGCAAGCTTCACTGCCTGCTTCCTGGCTGCTTTTGAGTGCTCATCCCCTTGTGGGTCTATAGCATCAAGTGCTAGAAGTTGTTTGGTGAGGAGCTCCTCTAGTCTCATGTAGTTCTTATCAGTTCTGTTTCCATCGAAAGACAGCACCTCTTGCTGAATTTGGGACACGTTTCCAAGAATATTCCAAACAGCTTTATGTGATGGGGGTTCTGCTTCTGTTTGCTCTGCAAACATTTGTCGCTTGACAAGTGCTTCCTTTAAGTCAATATATGTTATGAGGGTTTGTACTTCTATCACTGCTCTCCTCCTGGCTTCTCGGATACAAGGATTTTTGCCTGGACTCACTTCATCCAACTGTGCAATTAACCCTTGCAGTTCTGCTTTTGACTTCAGGTATAAATCTGAAGCTCTCTCTACTTTTAAAAGAGAAGCATGAATCTCTTTCATCTTTTTGCGGATTTCCTCAATTTTTATAATGCACCTGTTTTGTGCCAAGTCATAAGCAGAAGTAGCATCAGCTTCTTCTTCAAGATCCAGGTATTTCTGCAATTTATTGATCTCCTCCACAACTTCTTTACGGTAGTTTCTTATTTCTGGACGGCCACATACATCTAAGGCATCCAGATCAGCAATCAGGCCAGTGAGCACGCAAGATAAATGTCTACAGGTCTCATTGTTATTTACTCCCATTAAAACAGCAATAAGGGTCCCTTTTGCTTTGTTCACATCAACCATGACAGAATTAATCTTAGAGACAGAAGGATGTGCATCACTGGACAATGGCAGTGAAGGCTGCTGCTTTGTACAACTGTCTATAATTTCTTGAACAGCACACACTTTGGTCAGAGTGCGATACCTGGCTTTCCGTAGAGAGAGTTTCCCTCCAGTTTTCACCTGAGTGAGCCTAAAGATGATATCTTGAATACCTTCTTCAAATTCCTCAGTTACACAATTGCCTCCTTTGTAAAAAGCTGTGATTTCTTGTTCCACCAATGATTGTGCTTCATTAAACAGGGATTCAATCTCCAACCTTTGGGGGTGGTTTGCATTCTGCTCCAGTTCCTTAAGCAGTCTTTCAGTTTCCTGGGCAGCCCTCTTCCTGGCTTGCTGAACATCACCTCTGCCTTCAGCATCCACAGAATCGATTTCAAAAAGTTGTTTAGTCAAAACTCTCTCTAGTTTCTTGTAAGCTCTGTCACTAGACAGACCACTGAAGGATATTACTTGTGACTCAAACTCTTTGACTTCTTTCTGTATTTCTTGTAGCCTCTTAATGGAAGGATGTTGGTTACCCATATCCATACTTTTTCTTCATCCAGTTCCAACAGAGCTAGAAATAATGCAAAGATACAATCAAATATAACTGATGCTTGAAATACATGTCTGCTTGTTAGTCAATATTTTGAAAATTCAACTTTTCTGCTCTAATTCTACAAAGACCTAACATTTCACTTTTTACCAACATCTAGTCTTGGAAATACCTGTCCACAAACAAAAGAGGACTTACCCTATGTATGTCCCATTGAGTTTCATGAAATGACAGTTTAAAAAGCATGACATCTCTGGATCTTTTCTAAAAAATATTTTAAAAGGGTATCTCCTAGAATTTTGTTTACTGTCACACACTAACGGCTTGATCCTATGCATTTTAACTAAAGCAGTAAACAGTATGTTTCATGAGCCTCTCCTGCCCCCCCCCCCATCATATGCATACCAAGAAGAGGGTTTTCTTTCCTTTGTCATTAGACATCACAGGCGAGGCAGAACAAAGTAGCTGATGCACTGAGGAAGAAAATTAAAGATGATAGTGCCATCTGCTTCCCAAACATTACTCTTCTGGTGCCAGAAAAAGGCAGCAGCTAAACAAGGAAAAGAAGATAGCGCTCATCTTCACTTGCCCTGGTCAGACTAGTAATGAGATACATGATAATATAGCCAGTACAGTCAGTACTACACTTGCACTTTCCTCTCTCCAACGCCCCCAGCAATAAGGCAGCTGTGTCCTCTCAACATTTCAAACCACAGCAAGCAGCCCTTCGGCCAGGCAACATCTGAATACCTCCTTGGGATCTTCCCAATTCCCTCCCTGTCTATATGGCCTTGTCTCCAGTTCATCTGCCTCTTGCTGCCGCCGCCCTCCCACCCGGGAGCTCCCCCTCCCTGCCCCACCCACCACCCCATATACACACAAAGCCAGCGGCGCCCGCCCCGTTCTCACCCCAGCGAGAAGCCCCTTGGGGGAAGCGAGTCCCCGTGCACAGAGCTTGATCCCCCGCCCCCTATATCAACCCTACATTCCTGCAGGAAGGAAGCCGGGAATCAGCCCCGAGCTCGGGCCGCTTCCCCCCAGGCGGAGCTCGCGGGCAGCCTCCCTCGCCGCCCTCGCTCCCCAGTGACTTCACAATGCCGGACACTCTAATTCCGCCTGGGGCAGCCGAGTCGCTTCTCCGGGAGCGGCTCAAAGCCGGAGGGTGGCGCCAGGAAAACGGGAAGCAGCTTCAGCAGCCAGAAGGAGATCGATGGAGGAAGGGGGGGTGGGGAGAAAGGAAGGAAAATTCCCCTCGCCGCGTTTTGCCAGGCCTAGGCCGGCATCTCCCTCTCCCAGCAACTTTAAAATCCGTAAGATCCCTTTACCGCCCCACAGGGGGATTCCCTCTCCCCTACAGGGTGTAGCCACTCACCCAGCCCTACTATGCCTTGCCCCCGCTACAGAGACGCCACCCAGCTGCTCCCCACTTCCTCTCCCCGCCACGCAATCCTACAACCGGTGTCCAAATGCGCCCGCGCGTGCCATGATGCCCACGCCGCGGTTTCCAATCCGCGCAACGTGGCCCAGGCAGCTCTGAATCCCCCTAAACAACAACAACTCCTCTGCCCGTCCCCGCAAGTAGGTAGGGTCGGCCTCTTCCCACCTGCCCAAAGCGATCGTTCCCTCGGATCAAACCATTGCGCCTACCGACCAACCTCTCCTGCGTATAATCCGCTTTGGCAAGAGGGTGAAATTACCGGGTGAGCAAAAGAGGCGCGTCACGGCCGCTCTGCGTCCCGAGACCCTCCCCTACCCAGGTCGGGCCCTTCCCAAGTTGCCCCAATAGGACCAGGCCTGGAACTTTTCACTTTTTATTTGTTTTTAAACCAGGCAATATGAGATCTACAACCCTACGCAGCAGCGTCTACGTCTGGAAGGAAGCCAATGTGCGAAAGCGAGAGGTAAGGATTACTATCCTCCTCACCAACTGGAGCAACTTGTTACTATGCACTTTGGTGTGGGTTTTTTTTGCAAACCGCCCAGTGGTATAGAAGTTTAATAAATAATGACAACTTCCAGTAGACACGGGTTGTTGTGAGCATGAAGGTGGCACGAGCCCTACCCCTCTTTCTCATCAGGTGAAAGCCCTTCTCCTGCCACCCTGGCTGCAATATCTCCCTCCCACTTACCTCCCACTTACCACTCACACGTTTAAAACGGCTGTTTTAAAGCCCGCACTTACTCGCCTCCCTATTCCAGCCCCCCTAGCATGGCTTCCCGTCTTCTGATGAATTATCTCTCCCTCAACACGCAAGCGGAGCAAAGACCTCCCAGTGTCTCGCACCGGGTTCCCACGACCACTTGTCACGAGTCTCTCTGAACCCGCAACCAAGGGCGTGAGGTTGTTGGGGGGGGGCGCTCCATTTTTATTTTAGCTTCGCCTTGTTCTGCCTTCCTCAAGGGATACTCATAATAAACAACAACAGGCCTCTTAGCCCCTCGCCCACCCGGCCCCTCACCTTTCTGGTCAGCGCATCGCCTCTCCTTCAGGGGCGCCGGGGAGGCGCAGCGAGGCGGCTCCCGGCTCGCTCCCTCTGCGCCAGCCGTGCCACGCCGGCCATCCCACAGCTACCAGGCTCCTTTCAGCCCCGCCGTCTCCGGACTCCGCCGGCCAACCCACCGTCGCCTCACACTCTTCTCCTCCTCCTCCTTTCCCTTAGCTTAGCCTGCCTTAACCTGAGGCGGGGACTAACCTGAGCCTCTCTTGGCGCGTGCGCGCATGCGCCCTCGTCCTTTTTTCCTCTCTCCGCCTTCCCCGCCCTACGGCTATTTGTTGAGGCTGGAGAGGGATCGCGACGTTCGGCGTTCGCGACGCCCTGCCGTAAAGCGGAAAGGCAGAAGTCGACCGTTGCCTGTTATCGAGGGTTGGAGCGGACCTTGCGCGCGCCGGTTATCTGCCCGGCGACCGGGTGGAAGGGGCCGACGTGCGCATGCGTCGGTCGTGCGCCGAAAGATGGCGGCGGCTGTGAAGAGCCGAGTTTCCTTCAGCCGCCCGGCGGCGGCGGTGGCGGCTTCACGCGCATGTTGCGGCCGTTTTTCCTCCTCGTCCCCCGGGGGTTCCCCTCGCGGCGGAGAGCCTGAAGCTGGGGGTGTATCTCCGCCCCACGAAAGCCGGGTAATGGGGGTTGTGGGGGAGATTGGAGGCGAGGAAAAGTATGGCGGGGGTGTCCCCTCAGAGACACCAGCATGGCTGTCAACTTTTCCCTTTTTTTAGGGGAAGTTCCCTTATTCCGAATAGGATTCCTCGCAAGAAAAGGGAAAAGTTGACAGCTATGCGACCAAAGTCGGTGGTGCGCCCTAAGCACATTTACTCGAGAGTAAGCTCTGTTCAGCACAGCGAGCCTTACTTCCGAGGAAACTTTGAGAGGTTATTGCTGCTTCTATTTGTTTCAAACTCAGGCCTCTGTTTTCCAACCTAATTCTTATTTTTCCCGTTTCATTTCTTCTATTATTATTTATTATATTTATTCATACCCACTGTTTCACCTGAAGGGGACTCAAACTGGCTATTTCTATCCCACTATTCAAGGAAGTCCGAACCTACGTGTCTTTTCTTACTCAATACAGCCTATATTCTGCTTTTCCCACAGTGAGTTCAAGGCAGCCTGCTTGGTTCTCTTCTCTCCCCGCTCCCCCCCCCCATGGTATCCTCACAACAGCCCTGTGAGGTAGGTGAGGCTGCATGGGAAGTGCCGTATTTTTCGCTCTATAAGACGCACCAGACCACAAGACGCACCTAGTTTTTGGAGGAGAAAAACAAGAAAAAAATATTCTGAATCTCAGAAGCCAGAACAGCAAGAGGGATCGCTGCGCAGCGATCCCTCTTGCTGTTCTGGCTTCTGGGATAGCTGTGCAGCCTGCATTCGCTCCATAAGACGCACAAACATTTCCCCTTACTTTTTAGGAGGGAAAAGGTGAGTCTTAAAGAGCAAAAAATACGGTAACTGACTCAAGCTCACCTGGTGAGCTTTGTGGCCGGAGCAGGAATTTGAACCTGGATCTTGCCCCGCCCCTTCCCAGTTTAAGACCAGCAAACCACTACACCATACTGGTTCATTTCCATCCCCATTTTGTCTTCATAACAACTGTGAAGCAGGTCAGGCTGAGGGATGGGGATGTGGGAAGCTGCTTTGAACCATTGGGTCACTGCAGTGGGCATCACTTCAGGGTTTCAAGCAGGAGTCTTCCATGGCCCTACCTGCAGTTGCTAGACATTAAACGTGGGACTTTTTGAATGCAGTTGGAGGAGTTCAAGACACCTGGAGGGTTTAATGTTAGGAAAATCTGGTGTAGTGGTTGACCCAAGATTATGAAGATAAAATGACCCCACAAGGGTCATCTATTCCAACCCCCTGCCATGCAGGAATCTTTTTACCCCATGTGGGGCTTGAACCCCAACATATTTAAGAGTCTCATGCTCTACAGGTACATGTTTCCTTGAGCTATCTCTTCCAGTGTTTCTCAAACATGGGTGCCCGGCTGTTGCTGGACTACAACTCCCATCATCCCTGACCACTGGTTCCAGCTAGGGAATGATGGGAGTCATAGGTCAACGACAGCTAGGAACTCAAGTTTGAGAAACACTGCTAGATGCTCCTTGAACCATTTCCCCAGGCAATCCGCATGTGTGTGAGCATTCTATGACATCACAGCAGCAGCTCAGCCAATGCCATCAATGGCTTTCAGATGATGGGTGATAACCACTTTTTGGTCTTATTTATATGAGACAAAATAAGCACAAATGTTAGCTGAATCCAGTGCTGCTTGTGCACTTAGTGTTTCCCAGTTTTAGCTTGTCACACTTCTAAATAGTCCTTCATTCAAATGAATTCCTGGGTAGTTCACAAACAAATCAGTAAAATACAGATAAAAATGCATACTAACAATAAAACACAAGGACAAAAATTAGCATCAAATACAGATACAATTTATCAACAGACGTAATATCCCCCAAATTCCAAAACCTTGGCCTGTCTAATTGGCACCACTAAAAGTTTGGATGAATAAGTGCATTTCAATTTGGCACCAGAAGCCTATCAATTCACAGGTTGACTGCACCTGTAGGTGGGGAGGATTCTGCAGTCAGGACACCACTACAGAGATGGCTACATCCTCAGAGACAGGACAGCCAGAAGGGCTTATCTTAGGGCCTGGGTTAGCAAGACCCTGCCCCCAGCATCCTCAACACATTGTACCCTCCTCATTTCCCTACTTTCCCTGTGTTGTACAGGATAGGTCTGCAGAGGACTTCGGCTTGAAATTGCTTGAACATAAGTAGAACTTAAATAAATGTGTGTTGTGTTGTGTTCAAGCAAATGTATGTAAAAAAACTCAACAGACACACACACACACACACACACACACACACACCCTGCACAGCTGGGAGAGATGTGCTCTGGGTTGCTGTGGGCAGAGCATGTGTGAGCAGCAGCACTTCCCCCTCCCATCTCTGCTTTTAAAAATAATTTATAAAAGCAGGTGCCTGAATGCTACTACTGTGATTCTGGTATCTCAAAGTCTGATTGGGATGGGAACTATCAACACATATGAGCTGTATTCCAAAATGATAACGAACTGCCAGGCTATGCTGATTTGACTACTGTAGTTGCATACTGTTACTTATCGTCTTTCCTTTTTTTTTTAAGAAATATGGCAGATTGTAGGTTTTAGTAGGTAGACACAGTGGGTATTATACAGTATTCTTGCATGATGATCCTAGCCAAGTTTACTTGGAAGTAAGGCCTATTCATTTAAAATGGATTTACTACCAAGTAAGATACTGAAAACATAGGCTTAATTTCGGTTTACTGTATGTTCTTCAGTTACTATGCATATGCCATTTATTAAAATCCTGTATTGCACAAATGCAGAAATTGGTGCTGGGCGCAAATCATCATTGTGAGTACCTCTGCTTTAATTTGTTAATTTTAAACACATTTTTATTCCTTTTGGCTACAAAGATAGGCTAGGAAATATATGGTTATGGGCCACATAAATTATCTTTGATATCATAGTTAGATTTTTCTCCCAATGTGAACTGGAACAAATGTGATTTGGAGACCTGTCAATGCTCACTTCTTAACTTTTTGTGTCTTGGGTGCCTTAGGTTTTCAGAAAAAAATTGAAAAAGTTTGTGGTGTCTTTTTTTTTAAGGCTGCAAGTTTTTGCCCTCCTTCACACTCTTGCCACGATTGGATTGGTCCTCCTGATCGATGTTCAAACCTCCGACCAGTAATATTTTATATATCCAAACACGAATCCCCATTGGAACGAAGGCTTAGAGAGCTTAGACAGGAAACTCAGGTTTGGAATCAACAGTTTTGGGCAGACCAGAATATATCATTTAGAAAGGTAAGCATGCAGAGGAAGTGTAAAACCACTTGGTGGTGCTGGGAGTCCTTAAAAGTTTGTGGGGAGAATTGCTGAGAGGCATCCAGCATATTTTTTTGGTGTTGCCTTATTGTATGAGGCCTGATCTTTGCACCCCGTAGTTATTAAGAATAAAATAGAATCAGAAGAATAATTTTTAATACATAAATGCCCCAAATAATATATTTTATGATGTCACTCCGGTAAGTATCACTGCCTGCAGGAACGAATTCAGCCTCTCCTGTTACAGATGGAAAGGGCAGAGAACTGAATGTACTGCTGTATGACCCTTTCCCAAGCCTGCAGGTCAAACCAAATAGATAACTAGGCCAGTAAGAAGTTACCCCAGTAATTTTCCTGCATTAGGTAAAGGTAAAGGGACCCCTGACCATTAGGTCCAGTCGTGGCCGACTCTGGGGTTGCAGCGCTCATCTCGCTTTATTGGCCGAGAGAGCAGGCGTACAGCTTCCGGGTCATGTGGCCAGCATGACTAAGCCGCTTCTGGCGAACCAGAGCAGCGCATGAAAACGCCGTTTACCTTCCCACTGGAGCAGTACCTATTTATCTACTTGCACTTTGATGTGCTTTTGAACTGCTAGGTTGGCAGGATTTCCTGCATTACAGATTGCTTATTTGCAAAATAATCCATAAATTGTTTGTTGAAGATCGTCTAGTCAGCCAGTTAATATATTTGATGGAGTGTGATCAGGGATCATTAAAAGTTCTACACTTGGTAGCAGTTATTGCCGAGGCGAAATAAGCAAACTAAGATGCCAAAAACCTTATATTCTAAAATTTCCTGATCCTGTTTCAGGAAAAAGAAGAATTTGTCTATTCCAAATTGAAAGCCAAAGGTCTACAACTGAGAGATGAAAAAGGTTAGATTGTTGTTTCTATATTTCACAGCATTTTCTTATGGGGAAGATTCTGATTTACATTTTAGAAAATGTTCTAATCTAGCATAAATAATAATTATTTCTTAAGCAAACTTTGTCTTTCAGTATAAGGGTGTTATGTTATTCCTTGGCACTTAATTTACAAAACAGAGAGAACTCAGACAAGAGTGTAATGAGAATCTTATAGTTTATGGCAGAAGCCTAGAGAGGCTACACCTGAATTCCAAGTTGTGCTATGAATCTTCAGTTTCTAAGAAGGAATTTTTTTTTACTGCCCTTAGTAGTGCACTCTCAAAAATCCCATTTAAAAAGTCACTATTATTCATCGATTACATATAGGAAAGGAAGCTAAGAGTTTGTGATTTATGGAAGATAAATGAAGAAGTCCATAGCAAAACTTTAGACTACAGTCTGAGTGTTTGAAAAGTCAAGTTCAGTTTTTGCAAGGGATTTATGTTTAAATGTTTGTGCTGGTATGATGATTAAAACATTCTGACTTAGGTATTGTGGTTTTTTTCCCCTTTCAGGCCAGAAAATAACATTGTCTGCAGAAGAAATGGCTGAATTTTACAAAGCCTTTTTAAGTAAAAACTTTAAAAAACATTTCTATTATAACAGGTGAGAATATGATTCCTGGAACAATTGTGTCTCTATATTTGTGTAGGCAGTTCTATCTTTCTTGTTCGTGTCTGCCTCTAAAACCACTTATTTTAGCAAAACCTTTTCTGAACCACACGGATCTTGTTTCTTTGCTGCCACCTGATTCCCCATTTTGCTATTCCATTAAGAGTCAGAATCTTTGCTTTACCATAATTAATTATTTATACTTTTCCTACTGTTATGCTAGGCATCATACAGCAATTTATAGTGCATAATCCTCCCTACAAATCCACAATTTAATAAAACAAATATGCATACAAAGAAAGGAATCTGGAAGGAGGGGAATAACATTGAATGTTAATCAGGTAACCAAGCAACTTTCTAAGGCATATTAACACAATATTAGTCTGCAGACTTATACTCACTTCCCTGGGAGCAAGTACCATTGAACTTAATGGTACTTACTACTGAGCCGATGTGCATAGATTTACTTCATTATAAATGTTTATTCCGTCATTAAAAAGATATCCATCTGTCCTGGTGTTTACTTAGGTCAATGGTTTTGATATGCTGGGTCAAGTCTTTGATAAATATTTTTTGGTTTAGTTTTTACACATAAGTGTACAATAATCCTTTAAACAGAAATAACTGGGATGTCTCTTAAGCTAATTCTTTCCTCGCTGCATTGGTATCACATTATTATAGCTTATGTAACTACAGATATAATTAGTCATCAAGTTTCTTTAAAAGCCTATCTGCAATATGTAGATACTTGCCTGGAGCCATGCATTATCACACATGGATTATGAAGTAGGGCATCTGAATAAGCACTTTAAAAACTTGAAGTAATTTTGCTTTAATTGGCTAGGAAAGAAAAAGCACCGATTAAGTCAACTCAAAATCTTACATCTTTTACTGTCAGTAATAATTTCAAGATGGCTAATTGTGTTTTATGTTGCTTTGTTTCCTTGGTTCTGAAATTTAGAGATTGGTATAAACGGAATTTTACCATCACATTTCTCATGGGACAAGTGGCATTTGAGAAAGCTTGCAAGAGATTTGGATTGAAAAAGAGTGAAGCTGAAAGCTAGTAGGTCACAGTGCTGTATATATTTGATGAAAGGCTTAATTATTACTGGAATCTAAGTGGCAACCATGGCTGTTTCTTAAAACCAGATATTTGAAGCTACATGAATGCAAGTTGAACAGCACTTCCCATTCTACTTCAATGAAGCCAACTACCATTGTTTAGGCTACAGAACTGTAGTTAAAAGCTTCCTTGGTGAGAGATGAACTGCACCAAATAAAGGAATCTTTCTTCCTGATTTGAAAAATCTGTATGCTCCATTATTTCATTGCCATCTTGATCTACAAGCTGGCACTTACGTTCCAGAGCAACTATTTTGTAGTAAGAAAAGGGAAAGCATGTGAGCTACACTTCAGGTAAACTTGGGCGAGGTGGGGGGATTGTATTATACAGTCAAACCTCAGTTTTCGAACGTAATCCATTCTGGAAGCCTGTTCAGCTTCCGAAATGTTCAACAACTGAGGCACAGCTTCTGATTGGTTGTAGGAGCTTACTGCAGTCAAACGGAAGCCGCCTTGAGCATTTACTTACGGGTTTTCGGTGTTCGGGAGCCAAAACGTTCCAAAATGGAGGTGTTTGGGATCTGAGGTTTGACTGTACATAGTATGACAAAAGTACATGATTAAAACAAGTGCAAAAATTCAATATTTAAATTCATTTAGCTCTGAAGTGTTTTTAAAAGTATATTTGTAGGCACTTTTTCAAATTACTTCTTTATAATAAAGCAACTGTAATAGTCTTCTTAACACTCCTGGGAATTAGATAAACCAACAGCTTTAGGATATATTGTCTGTTTACTGCTGCACCTCTCATTGATGGCTTTGGACTATCTTGTGCTGGTTGTTTCATTATTAATTATTTCATTGTATTCCGATTGCCAATTACCCCGCTGTCAAGAGAGAGAATTAATGTATATGCTCAGAAATGTAAGAGTGCTTCTAGACATCAGTTCACATTGGTAATTACTTTTAGATCGCATACTGCTCTGCTGAGCATAAATGATGTGTGTCTCTCTGTTTAGCTGTTGTCTGTTCTAGCTTAACGTGTGTTGAACCAGAATTATACTGCATGCTTATTATCCTGTGTCTAGATAAAGCATAAATGTTCTTGTTTTAAGGAGCATTCAGCCTGCCATAGTCGCACTTCTCGGTACATGCAAGGACTTCAGTCAGATTTGGCTATATACCAAATTCGTTTTTTCAAAGAAGCTCACATCATGCGCTCCCTCCATTTTCAAATGACAATCAGTTTCCTCTACATATTAATTCCTCAGGATATAAATTTGAAGGACACAGCTTTTTTTTTTTTTTTTTGGAGTAAGATCCACATACATGCTACTTCCGCATGCTCAAGGGTTTCCCTTCCACATAGTTGACATACTAAATCATCTCAAAATAGTATTGTACTTTTGTGCAGGTGCTGGCTGCCAAAGCATCATGAAGCACACTTTCTACGCACATGCTCTTACATGGGATTTTTTCCCCCACCTCACTGAACTCTGAGTCGAAGTGCTTTTCTTTCTAGTTTATATAAGAACAGCTTCCATCAGATAAATTTGGAGGGGTGTAAGAATGGTAACATTGTAAACACCGCTACATAGGTTAGGCAGATAGCGCTTGTGAAGTAAGATGAAATAAATCAGTGGTGAATCCTGATGATTCTTCTATTACATGAACAATTATCAAATGGATTTGTGTACAGTATAAGAAAATTGAAATAAGGAATATAATTTATTTTAATTAGCTTTCAGTTTTCAGATTGACCAATTACATAAACACTAGAGAATTATCAAAGTATTTGAGGAGACTTCAGAATTAATTTCTCCTGTACTTAATAAAAGGTTTCATTTAAACCGTTTTGTGTTTTCTTCATTTGCATATATTCTCATGAATGATGGTAACATTTGTCCTCAGTAAGAACTATTCATTCCTGGAACAATGGCTCTTGACTTTCTCTATCCCAATATGTGGCTTCATTTCAGGATAGAAGCTTGAACCAATGGGTCATAATTCATGGGGTCCTGAATTATGGTAAAAAATAAAAAAGAAATTGGTGGATCCCCTTTGTAAACCATGAGCATTCAAGGCAAATGAAACTATAAAAGGTGGAGATGTAAAAGTGCTAAATCATATACAGAAAAGATATAATTGCATAACAAAAATTCACTTACAAAATATTTGTTCATATTTGGAAGATTGTGTTCTTCAGAGGAGCATTCCCAAGGATACTTCTGTGGAACTCAGACAGATACATACTCCTCCACAGTAAATACAGTACACACTAGCCAGTATTTAGCAACCATAAACACGCTATGGGATCACAGTTTGTGATCTCCCAGTGCCTTTCCTTTTTTGCTGAAATTTGCCTTATGTTGCTGAACCATGTTGTGGTAGTGCATTTGACCACCTGATCATACTAAAACCGGCTTTAAAACCTTTCCCCTCTAGTTTTCTAGGCAATTGGATATGTTGTTTGCTGTTCTGTTTTGTATATACAGACCACTGCAGCCTTGCTGTGCACCAATGATTCTACCCATTTGTATATCTTTGAAAGATAGATAATTTATCTTTTATGGCAGAACATGATGAAAAAAATGTATATTATTAAAGTAATACTCTTAGAATGGTGACTCATCAATACCATACTGATTTATGACAATCATTCTTCAGCTGAGAGTGATAGCAAGAAAGTCATTATTTTTTCATAAACATAAGCTAGCCTGCTGTTAAATGATTGGCTCTGCATTATAATTGCTGATCATAAATCATACATCAAAGCATTCAGAAACATGGGCTTCCCTATGGATTTTTCAAAATAAATTTCCACCTGCTCTGTAGCAGTAATAGCCCCCTTGTCTAAACCAAATGTGAAAGGCAACATTGCCATTGACTGTCCACAGAGGTTGCCAAAACAAGAGATTTGCTTTCCAGTGAGCTTTTAAATACTTACGTTTTTAAAAACCCAATTATCACCATGTTATCTTTCGAGTCTCTTTGCAACGATCTAACGAGTTATTTTGCTAATGCCAGATTGTTTGTAATTCTAGATGGTTTCTGCTGTGATAAAGAAATGATTATTGCATTCCAATCATGTTTTTATTTCCTACTATTCGTTGGAGCTCTCCACTGAGGTATTCGTTTCAGTGGAATAAAAGAGGAGGAGGAAAGGGAATGAAGAGGCTGATTGAAGACTCTTGAATGTCTCTGTGTGAATGCAGCTCCTATATTAGATAATGTGTGTTTATAAATCAGAGCATATTAGTTGATGTAAAAAGTGAAATGAGCTTTCCTAGCATAATTATAAGCAGGATATATTGTTAGGGTTTCAGTTTTTTGTGCCTTCTCCACCACCACCTTTGTTTTTTTTAAGTTTCTTCAGGCACCTAGCAGAAAAGCATTAAGTATTTAGCACGAAGCCAGTGGTGGAAAACATTTGGCTTATGGCCAGTGATATATTTGCCTCGGCATGTGGTTATGACTTGAGTCTCTTGCACTGAGAATGTGTCATGCTACCTGTAACAGTGCAAACAACTTTAACAGTGTTCATTTCAATATTAGTACAGTGGTGCCCCGCAAGACGAATGCCTCGCAAGACGGAAAACCCGCTAGACGAAAGGTTTTTCCGTTTTTCAATGCGCTTCGCAGGACGAATTTCTCTATGGGCTTGCTCCGCAAGACGAAAATGTCTTGCGATTCTTGCAATTTTTTTCCGCTCCCCAACCCCTTTTTCTAAGCCGCTAAACCGCTAATAGCCTTTTAGCAGCTAAGCCGCTAATCCCTTAAGCCTTTAATAGCCGCTAATAGCGCTAATCCGCTAATAGGGTTGCTTCGCAAGATGAAAAAACCGCAAGACGAAGAGACTCGCGGAACGGATTCTTTTCGTCTTGCGAGGCACCACTGTATTCATGTTGCTGCCCTCTAATTGTTGACACTCCTGGGTTATGTGTCGTATTTTGGTATCTCAGAACCCTTTTTCTTATATGATCAAAAGTAAAAGTATGGAATTCCTTTCCCTTTGCTATATGTGAAGTATCATCCATCAGCTGCTTCAGACCTCTTTTAAAAGACGTACCTTTTTGTCTAGGCCAGGGGTTCCAAAACGCTAGTCTGAACCTTATTCAGGTGGTCCGCGGCCTGTCCGCAAAAATACAATTAAAAATCATGCTACATCAAGCACAGTGAATTATGATTGCTAAAACAGGCAGAAAAATCATTAAGTAATCTGCCAAGACCCAGCAATATTCAAGTGATTGCGGGGGAGGGAGGTCCACTGCTTAGAAATTTTAAATATTAAGCAGTTTAGCAATGTTTCTGAACAAACCGCAATTGTGTATGTGTGCAATACAATATATATAGAATTTAGCTACTGCAGAAAAAATAACACATAAGTTAATGGGTCTCTAAGGGACAAGAATTTTTGGATCATTTCTATTCAGCATGGTAGG
Organism: Podarcis tiliguerta; assembly: GCF_965153285.1. Lineage (NCBI taxonomy): Eukaryota > Metazoa > Chordata > Lepidosauria > Squamata > Lacertidae > Podarcis > Podarcis tiliguerta. The sequence continues at coordinate 120,956,009 of NC_139534.1, forward strand.
ATTTTATTTCATATAGTTTCAGATTGAGAGATATATCTCCCTACCCCACTATATTATTGAGTTTTGGTTATTGTTTACTTGTCTCTGTGGTTCCATAAGAATTTGAAAACTAATAAAAACATTTTTCTGCAAATACAACATCTAGTACAGTGCATTACAATTGCTACAGCAGGCAGAAAAAAATCGTTAAGTGGTCTGTCAATACCCTTAGCAATTTTCATGTGGTCTGAGGGGGCACTGCTTAGATATTTTAAATATTAGACAGTTTAGAAATGCTTTTAAATTGTGTATCATTGCAATATAGTCTGTTTTCTAACAAAGAGTGTCCTCATTTTCTGACCTTACCTTATGTGTTTGTGCTAATCCTTGACTAGCCTGGCAGCAGCAGCAAAAATACTTGATGTAGTCCCGAAATGACAAAAGAGGAGAGTTCCATGCATAAACCCTACATACAGACTAGGCCTAAAGCAGATTAAGCCCAGGAGAACTACATTGTCTCTGCAGTCACAAAAGATTATTTCTACCATATTGAGTTCATAACCAGTTGCAGCCATTAGCCAACAGCTCCCTGAAACACTGGTTTGCTTAGCATACATTTATGTTTTGACCTCTGGCTAAATTCTACATTTCTAGTAAAATTAGAACATTAATCATAAATTGAATGCATTACCTAACATGCACTGCAACAAAAAAATAATAATAATATTAAGAGCTTGGCAATTACCTGGCCTTTCCTGCCCCCAAGATTTTCCATAGGCTTCCTATTGGATTGCCAACTCATTTGAACCAATATTTACTGATTTTGAGGGTGATAGTAAGTATGGTTAGTACATCAAAAGAGGTTGTGTTGTGGCAGTGGACAAAGCTGAAGGGTACCTTTTGAATAAATGTGTTTTTAATATTTTATTTTATTTTAAAAAGCCAAAAGGAGCAAGGGTTCAGAGCACTGGTTGGCCTGACCGATCCAAGCATCTTGTCTACATCCTTGAGCCTTACTAGCTGAAATTCATCCAACATAACAGGACTAGACAGTGCTCTGGACACCTCTCAGGTTTCATCTGCTGTTAACAGTGGAGGCAAGGTCCAGGCAGATAGATGCAAGCGATTTTACTGTTGGTTCTATCACCTCCTTTGGGCCAGACTGTAAATAGCCCCACACTACCCAGAATAGCTCTGCTGGATGGCACAATGAGGATGCTGTGGAGGCAGCGAAGTATGCCTTCTTTGCTGCCTTCACTGCCACTAGGTATGCTTGATTACCAGTCCTCTCCTGTGTTTGATTGCATTCGACTGGAGTTTTCATCCATTCGCATTTGAGCCGTCTCCCAGCTTATCACCCTAAACTCTGGAGTATACCAGAGAGTCAAATGGGCTCCATGAAGCAGAAGAGGACACTCAGGAGTGATAATGTCAATGGCCCATGCTATTTGGATGTTCCAGAATTCGGCCAGGGCTTGACAGGAGTGCCAGTCATATCACCTAGAAGATGCCCCAGAGCCATCTGGAAACCCATTGCTTCCATCAGCCTCCTAGGGTGGACCATCCTAACAGATCCCCACCAGGAAGTGATCTAACCACAACAAGGGACTGATATCAATATCCTCCACTTTCAGATGGAGGATAATCCTGCTTACTTGAGAAAACAAGGTCCATATGCCTACTGTGTGTGATGGGCTGGTGACATGTTGGGACAGCTCCATAGTCATCTTAAGACCAGCACTATGAATTGGGCCAGAAATCCTACTAGTAGCCAGTGCTACTGGCACAAATTTGATGTGTTTGGGTTTTTTGGGTCCCCACCACCATCCAGAAGGCTGCATTTTGTACCAGCTGTAGCTTCCAAACTCTTCAGAGCCAATCTCATGTAAAGTGTTTTGCAGTAATCTAGTTGGGAGGTTAAAAGAGACTGGGTTAATGGCCAGCAGATTTTGTATGTGTGGAGGCTTCTGTGATCTTGTCTTTTAAACATGAAGATGGGGCTGGATCACATCCTAAATTACCTAGCTGTGAGAGGAGGCAATGTCTACTTACATCGTTCTGCATAACAGCACGTGGCTGTACACAGCTGAAGGCAGTGACCTTCTTGCCTCTCAGCTGAAGTCATGTGAGAACAAAAATAAAAATAACTACAATGATGACAAAGGACAAAAGGGAGAGAAACAAGTGTGAGAGGGCCCTGCTCTAGATTTCCACCAGTGTGTAGCTGGCATTTTTATGCATGCATAAAGAGGAAACATTGGAGCTCCTCTGATAATAGCGATGAGATATGGCTGCTGTAACAAGAATCTCCTTCAGAAGCAGTGGCACCTGCACCTGCAATGTTAGCATCCCAGAGGGATGAGGCTTCACCTGCTTTGCTGGCACATAATCTGGTAATGAGTCAGCAAGACCTCCCTGCAGGATAGCTGACAAGCTAGTCTGTGCAAGAAGCAGAGATGGAAAGTAGCAAGAGTCTATTCAGGAACCTGTGAAGGACACAGGCATGTTCATGTGATTTAAAGAGGCTACCCTCTTTCAGCTGTGCGATTACCTCCCCCATTTTTTTTGAGAGGGGGATAAAGTTTGCAAAAGGTCCTTACCACAAATTTTGGCTCCAGGTTTGTTTGTTGGTTTGTTTTTAAATGTTTCCTAAAATTAACTGTGCATTTTCTACTGAACCGTACCCTAACTGCATATGCGGTTTGATCCTTAAATACTTTTTGATCCAACATTTTAAAAGGAAAAAGCAATGCCCTCTGAAAACAGGACTTCCTTGTTTAATTCTCAACTAAAGAGGCATTTTTTGTCATCTTTCTTCCCTGGGTATATTTCTGCTTTTCTTTCATGTCTGTAGCAATCCCAAGTTGACCTTCCAAGGTAACAGCAAAGAAGTCCCTCGTGGACTTCATGTTGCTTGTAGGTTACACTCCCAGTTTCCTTTAGCTGGCAGGTGTTAACTAAAGACTGCAAATGACATTTTTAAAGACAGTAGAAAAGAAAAATAAGCAGCCAGTTGCTTTCCTATTTTAAAACTCTTCTTGTTACCTGCAGGGCAGAACTTCTATACTACTCCTGAAACAAAGCTCCTTGGCAAGTCAAATTAAAAGTACATGATGTGGAAATTCCACAGTTAAAAAAAAAATCCTGAGCTTTCGCTGCCAAATATATAATATGCAAATGAAGGAGAAAAACAACATGGTTACCAGTCAAATCATAGAATGATAGAGTTGGAAGAGACCACAAGGGCCATCGAGTCCAACCCCCTGCCAAGCAGGAAACACCATCAGAGCACTCCTGACATATGGTTGTCAAGCCTCTGCTTAAAGACCTCCAAAGAAGGAGACTCCACCACACTCCTTGGCAGCAAATTCCACTGTCGAACAGCTCTTACTGTCAGGAAGTTCTTCCTAATGTTTAGGTGGAATCCATTGCTCCGTGTCCGCTTCTCTGGAGCAGCAGAAAACAACCTTTCTCCCTCCTCTATGTGACATCCTTTTATATATTTGAACATGGCTATCATATCACCCCTTAACCTCCTCTGGACACGTTCCAGTTTGTCAGTGTCCTTCTTGAACTGTGGTGCCCAGAACTGGACACAGTACTCCAGGTGAGGTCTGACCAGAGCAGAATACAGTGGCACTATTACTTCCCTTGATCTAGATGCTATACTCCTATTGATGCAGCCCAGAATTGCATTGGCTTTTTTAGCTGCCGCGTCACACTGTTGGCTCATGTCAAGTTTGTGGTCAACCAAGACTCCTAGATCCTTTTCACATGTACTGCTCTCAAGCCAGGTGTCACCCATCTTGTATTTGTGCCTCTCATTTTTTTTTGCTCAAGTGCAATACTTTACATTTCTCCCTGTTAAAATTCATCTTGTTTGTTTAGTTGATTAAACAGTTAGATTAATTACTGCTGTTGACTGCACAGTAAGAATCACCGATTCAGTGCTTGCCAGTTCCACAAAAATATTGGTCCAAAACAGGGCTCCTCAAAGGATCTTAATTGTTTTAAATGTTTTTATTGTTGTATCACTTGTTTGCTGCCCCTGGGCTTTTCTAGGAGGAAGGGTGGTATGTGTGTATACAGATGGCGGCTGTGGCAAACCACCTTGCACCTCCAAAATTATTTACTGATTTTGAAGGAGGTGGTCTCACATACCTTAGATGTTTTCTTTAAGCTGAAACCTTTTGTTAATTTCTCTAACCGTTTTACTGCTATCACCATGTATAAAATGAAAATCTATAATATATCAGTTTACCCACAAGTAGCTATGGATAAGCTATGGTACAAAACAGCACAGATTTTACTTTAAAGTGAAAAACAAATGTATTTCATTTAAGCCAACTGATATGAACAGTTATTATAATACCGCAATATGTGTGTGTGTGTTTGTGTGTGTGTGTGTGTGTGTCCAAACATGGGATTCAGCTACATTAGTAAAACACATACAGTGGTACCTCTGGATACGAACAGGATCCATTCCGGAGCCCTGTTTGCATCCTGAAGTAAACATAAGACGCGACTGCGCGACTGCGCATGTCGTGTTTCGCCGCTTCCACGCATGCGCGTGACATCATTTTGAGCGTCTGCACATGCGCGAGCGGCAAAACCCGGAAGTAACACAGTCCATTACTTCTAGGTCGCTGTGGAGTGCGACCCAAAAATATTCATCCTGAAGCTACTTCAACCCAAGGTATGACTGTACACGTTATAAATGTGTTATAACACTGTGGCCCCAGATGGCGCTGTAGAGCTGAAATCAGAACTATGAAATTTTCCATTGTGAGCTTTAAAAAAAATTTTCTCAGAGCATTTTCAGAGAGTTTTTTATAGCTATGTAGATGCAGCCATGGTTTAATTATCAGGAATGTGCTCTTTATGCGTGGATACTCCAATTCTCTCTCGTGCCTCCTGGATACTCTAAACCTTAGGTTGCTGCAAAACAAGATCTGTAAATTTACCAGGAAGCTCAGAAGAGAATCAGAACATGTGATGGGATCAGAGAAGAAGAGAGTGAGAGCCTGAAGGACCTTCCTGGTGTCTATAATATAGCTATGTGTCTATAGGTGCTGCTGATATCCATTAGCTTGTATCAAGCATGTTACAAGAGCACCTTCATTCCACCTTGACCTTTATGGTATAAAAGAACACTTTAGTAGATCATCTGTCTGCCAGATCAAGATAGAACAGATAGATGGTCTCGGTGGCTCTCCCACAGCTTTGAAATGTTCTTCTGAAGACTCACAAAAGCCCTAGAATAGAACAAGATATAATTCCAAATAAATTCAGTGTGCAAATTATTCCACATCAGTATAGCCCCAATTTTCATTTCATTTTTTGAAAAGTACCCTCTACTTTTATGAAAATACCAGCTCTTCCCTTATCATTTTTATCAGACAGGAATTCTCTTGTGGGCTAAATATTGTTTTCCTGTTCCCAGGGTTGTGACCTCAATGCTACTGTGAAGCTTTGTGTGGAGCCAAGGACAGATTTTTAAATGTAAATAAAAGGCAAAGAGGAAGTCTTAACTGGATGTCAAACTTCCAAACTTGTGAGTGCATATCTCTGCTCAACTTCAACAACACTGAGGGTTAGCAAAAAGAATGCACACAATACGGTTGGAAAGAATGCTAAAGGTTGCTGGTGTAGGGTCCAGTAAAAAATTAACAATAAGACATTTCACTGCTGAGTAAATATATTGTGTTATAGTCCAAATGGATGGGTTAAAGTATATAAAAAAATAGCAAGCTCTCCCAAAACAATATAATGTAAAGGTAAAGGACCCCTGGATGGTTAAGTCCAGTAGAAGGTGACTATGGGGTTGCGGCGCTCATCTCACTTTCAGGCCGAGGGAGCCAGTGTTTTTCCACAGACAGATTTTTGGGTCATGTGGCCAGCATGACTAAACTGCTTCTGGCACAACAGAACACTGTGACAGAAACCAGAGCGCACAGAAACCCTGTTTACCTACCCGCCACAGTGGTACCTATTTATTTACTTACACTGGCGTGCTTTCGAACTGCTAGAATGGCAGCTGATATAAGGTAACAGCTAATGTAATAGCCTGCTTTGCACTGAATGCTATGCCAAACTATGGGTTAGCAAGACCTGGATGAATGGGCTTGGGTTTACGGGCTCTGATGCAGGAGGAAGGAACAAAAGAGGGGAATGGTTGATGGGAAGCTGGACTGAAGGAGCAATGAGGTCTTCAGTTGCTTTCAGAGTGAGAACAGGGGTCCCATCTCTCCTCTCCAACCTTCCTGCAAAGCAGAGAACCTCAGTGAAGGCTAGGGAAGGTTTTGGTCAGCCAAGGGGATAGACTGGAGATAGCAGTGACTGAACTGGGGCCTGAACAGGATGGATGCAGCCTTCTTCCCTAGAACTAAGTGCCACCTTCAGAGATGGAAGCAGACCCACCCATCCTGTCAGAGGGAGCGATTGCAATCTTGAACTTCCCATAAAGTAAGAGAGCCTCACAAGTGAGTGTAGCACACCTTGTCTTTAAAAGCTAGAGGAGGGGCAGGGAAACTTGTTGAGACATCTTTGTTGCTTCTGTCAAGTTCCGAACTTCTTGCCCTCTTGAACTCCTGAATCATGACTCCTGAGCGCTGTGTGTGCTGCTGAGCCTGTACTCTTAACTTGCCTGAATAAAGATCTCTTCCTTACTGACAAATAAGAGCCTCTGCCTGGATGTGTTGGGCAGGACAGGGCTCCTGGAAAAGAGTTTGCAGCTGGTTTGTACGTATTACCTGCTTAAAATGCAGTGAGGTTGGTTTCCACCTCCATGTTTCAAATCACATTTGCATGTCACTCAGCACATCAGTAGTGTTAGACGAGGGTTGTGGCTAACATTGTGCGTACATGGCTTCAGAAACCAGTGGCAGGAGCACGTTGGATGCTGAGTAAACAGGAGTAAACAGCCTAAGGAATAGTATTTATTACCTTGCAAGTCCTGGAGTTTTGCCTATATCAAGACCTATTTTCAGCCATCATCAGGTCACTCTAGAAGAGGGTGTAGTCTGACGATATTTAAATCTACAACTGGAAACCAGACGTTGCTAGTGCAACAAGTATTTCTCGACCTGCTCCTATATCTACAAGGCTAGGGAGGTGCTGTCAGTCCTTGAAAGGTACGATTGATAGCAGTTCCTCTATACATAATTCTGCAAGAAAGGTGTGGAGAGAGTAAACAAATATACTGTATGAAATATACTCCGAGTCAAGAGTGGATTTCATGCTCTTTATTCAGCTCATAGTGGTGAGGAGGAATGGAAGTTCCCCCAGAATGTCTGCTTTATATACATTACTTCACAACGGGCCCTACGTGATTGGCTAATTCCGGGATTCCCCTGTAGCCCAATCAGGTTGCGGATTCACTTCCACCTGGAGCTGGATTGGGTGCCTCCTGTGGACCAATCAGACTGCTGCATTCTGGATCCTATTGTTCTAGGACCAATCAGACTGCTGCATTCTGAATCCTATTGTTCTAGGACCAATCAGACTGCTGCATTTTGGATCCTATTCAACTCAGTACATAACACTGTATATGCTATGTTTTGGTACACCTGCCTCAGCAACCGTGACCCAGCTCATGGGCGTAGCCGGGGGGGGGGGGGCAGCTGTTCCCCCAGACAAAGTAAAACAATAAAAATAGTTAGGTTCTGGACCCCCCATACTGTAAATCCTGTGCACGCCCATGACCTATCTTACTCCACTTGGAGAAACAAACAATAGCAGTAATGTGCAACAAACCTCACCTCCAATCAGGAAAGTGATGAGAAAATGCATTGGAAAGTGTAGGACAACACATGACTTTCATTTATTTATTATATACTTCCCTTTGTTAAAAGACCACAAGGAGGTTTACAGCAAAGAACACAATAAACCATATGCAGTATGTCAATGAACATCCATGTAATACAAAAAAATTAAACATACTGTAAAAAATACAGTGCATAATGATAAGCAATGCATAGTAATAAATAATACATATAATTCATAATACATAATGAACACATACAACGAATCAACATTAAATTATACATAATGTCATCCCAGCAATAATTTAATAGCAGGGCATGGGCAAGCCCACTTTTCCATATACTTGTCACCCCAAAAAGCATGAAAGGTAGCTAGGAACAATCAAAGATGGAAGTTGGTTCTGTTCTGAATTTGAAAGGACACCATCTAACCTCCCTGCAAACAAATCAGAATGCTCATTGAATAGCCAGCTTTGTCTAATCTCCCTGCAAACAGATTGGGACGAATGCTCAGTTAAACAGATCATCTGCAACATTGGGAAGTGTGCCCCAAACATCTTAGACTGGAGGTATATTTGTTTCTAAATTAAAATTCTAAGTGCATTGCAGAGCTTCCCTCCTGGCTTTGAATGCAGAAAAATTCTAGGGCAATCCACTCACAAGTTCCTTTGAATTCAAGAGAGCTTCCTCCTAGCCAGGCAATAACTGGTCTTTTAAAATAATTTTTGATGTTTTAAATTTTGAACTGGTACTTTTGATGGTTTACATTATTCTTATGTGAGCCCCCCTTCCTCTTTTTTGCCTGGAAAGAAAGCATAAAAATATTTGAAATAATATTTGAGTTTGAACCTGCTCTCCTGGGTCTATTTTGGTTCCCTCCTTCCAGTGTTGACTGATTTTATTTAAAGAGTTATTGGCTGACTGATTTGAATGTTTGTTTTGATGGGGGCCAGTCTTACTAAGTGGTACACTAAAGTGTGGGATATTGCCCTGCTGGAAAAATGAACTAATAAGCTGAGAGTCCTTAGGGGACAAAGATAAAGTGATAATTTCATACCTGTTTGGTCTGATTTGCCTACAAATGAATACAGCTGACAGTGACTCAGTGCATATGAATAATTTTAATTACTTTCCTTTGGTATAATAAGGTCCATGTTTTGTAACCCCATCCTGTTTAACCCTTATGTTATGTCTATGCTATAAATAGTTCAGTTATTGTCTTATTTATTTTGGTTTTATTTTATACCTGTTTTTGTCCAACAGTGATTTATAATTGTAATATGGACTGCGTATTGTATCACCAGATCTGTTTGATAGGCACTGTATTTTGTTGAATTTTGTATAACCCTTAAAATGTGTTATTTAATACATTCACATGGCTGGCCCAAGACATTCTGGCACCTGAGGCGAACCACAAAACGGTGCCTCCCTCTGCAACAGGGAAAAAGGGGTGAATGAAGATCTATATCAGGAAAATGGCAGAATAAAGTTCTACATTGGGATCTGATGCCCCTGTGAATCTTGCCGCCCAAGGCAGTTGCCTTGCCTTGCCTCATGCTTGGGCTGGCCCTATACATTGGCTTAATGTCTGTTTTGTTTGACAATGATGTATACTTTTCTATAACAATCTTTGTTGTTGTTGTTTAGTCGTTTAGTCATGTCCGACTCTTCGTGACCCCATGGACCAGAGCACGCCAGGCACTCCTGTCTTCCACTGACTCCCGCAGTTTGGTCAAACTCATGTTCGTAGCTTCGAGAACACTGTCCAACCATCTCGTCCTCTGTCGTCCCCTTCTCCTTGTGCCCTCCATCTTTCCCAACATCAGGGTCTTTTCCAGGGAGTCTTCTCTTCTCATGAGGTGGCCAAAGTCTTGGAGCCTCAGCTTCAGGATCTGTCCTTCCAGTGGGCACTCAAGGCTGGATAGGTTTGATCTTCTTGCAGTCCATGGGACTCTCAAGAGTCTCCTCCAGCACCATAATTCAAAAGCATCAATTCTTCGGCGATCAGCCTTCTTTATGGTCCAGCTCTCACTTCCATACATCACTACTGGGAAAACCATCACTTTAACTACCGTATATGGACCTTTGTTGGCAAGGTGATGTCTCTGCTTTTTAAGATGCTGTCTAGGTTTGTCATCGCTTTTCTCCCAAGAAGCAGGCGTCTTTTAATTTTGTGACTGCTTTCACCATCTGCAGTGATCATGGGTCCCAAGAAAGTAAAATCTCTCACTGCCTCCATTTCCTCCCCTTCTATTTGCCAGGAGGTGATGGGACCAGTGCCCATGATCTTAGTTTTTTTTTGATGTTGAGCTTCAGACCATTCCCATTTTTTTTTAACAAAATATTGAATATGTGTGTGTCTGATTTTTTCATTATACTGTATTTCCCTCACTTTTCAGTCTTTCCAGCTGCCTAATCAGGCGGGCTCCACAGTCCACCTAACCCAGCCGTCAATAAAGCTGGGCGCTAGAACGTTCCATGGCGCCCATGAGGCGAAGGCGGAGGGCCGCGCCGTCCTGCCAAAACAACGGGTCGAACAGCGCGCGGCCGGAGAGGCAAGCCAGCCCCGTCTCCACTCCAACCCAGCTTGGCGCATGCGCCTTGTACGAAAGGCCTGCCTCGCGCGCGCGAGCGAGCCTCCCTCTTCCCTTCCCTCTGACAGCACTGACATCATTGCTGCCGCCGCGCGGAGGATTGTGGGCCGGGAGGGAGGGCCGCCATTTTCGGTGAGGAGAGGGGCGGAGCTGAGGCCGCTCAGTCAGCCTTGGAAAGCCGGGAAGGACTTACCTCTGTCTCTCTGTCTCTTTCAGCGGCGGCTGTAACTGCAACAGCCGCGGTGGCGTCGGCGGCTGTGCGGAGACCAGCCTCCTCCTCCTCCCCGGGACTGACAGCCGGCTACTCCGGCCTGGGCGGAGAGGTCATAGCTGGGGTGAGTGGCCGTTTTTCTGGCATCCTGGTTCCCTCTCCGCCTGCCTCCTGCGAGCCCACCCTCCCCGGAGCCAGCGGCCTGCCGCCCCTCCCTACGCCCCCTCCCGCCGCCCCTCAGAGATGCCGGGAAAGGGCGCCACCTATGGGAAGGGGTGTGTGTATGCGTGTCCTGTGTATAGTGGGGAGCGATGCTGGATCTAAGGGGGGGGGGGAGAGGAGGCGTGAGGTGATGCTGATCCCGAGCACCTAAGGCAGATGGGCAGCCTCTGCGGAGGGAGGGCCAGATCCTGCGTGGGTGGGTTGTGGCGGCTAATGAGGATGACAATAATAATAATAATTTTATTATTTATACCCCATCGTGGCTGGGTTTCCCCAGCCTCACTCTGGGCTGCTTGCAGGAGGGGGTGTAACGCTGGGTGGGTGGGCTGAATGGGGTACAGTGGTACCTCTGGTTGCATACGCTTCAGGTTACAGACTCCGCTAACCCAGAAATAGTACCTCGGGTTAAGAACTTTGCTTCAGGATGAGAAGAGAAATTGTGCTCCGGTGGCACGGCAGCAGCAGGAGGCTCCATTAGCTAAAGTGGTGCTTCAGGTTAAGAACAGTTTCAGGTTAAGAACAGACCTCCAGAACGAATTAAGTACTTAACCCGAGGTACCACTGTACTTCCAAAATATGGTTATTATTGTCATTATTATATATTCATTTTCCCCTGATGGGGCTCAAGGCGGCTTACAGGTAAATCTAAGAACAGCAAAAAACCATGCCCCTCTCGCCAATCATCAACAACAAAAAATTGGAGCATTGATAGAATTGAAACTGTATACAGATCTAGAAGATGGTGGAAAGGGACATGCACCGGCGGAGGAAGGAGTACTAGGAGGTTGGTAGCAGCCAGATTTGTTTATTTATTAAGCTCTGGGTGTGAAGGAAGTGTGTGTATGTGTGTCTTCCTTCCTTGGAGGCTCTTGCGGCCCCCCCACCCCATTTTTCCATCGATTACTCATCCAGAACAAAAGGCAGAGCCAGGCTCCTATTAGTCCCGGGTTGGTCCCTTGGGGCAACAGCCAGTCCCATTGGGATTCCGCGGATGTTCAGGCGTGGATCATTTGCAAAGAGCCAAGTAGCCAACACGAATCTCTCGCTCTCTCTTCCCTTTCTCCCCCACCTGCAGCTGGAGCAGGAGAGGAAGGGATCGGCCTGCGTGTAGGGGATGTGCTTCCTTTACAGAGGCAACAACCCCCTTTCCTACCTTTCTCCCTCCCTCTCTCCTTTTCACATTTGTCTCGCGGTTTCGGGGGGCTAGACTGTAACATCTAGGGATGTGTTACCTCAGTTGCATTTTTAGATGCAGGGTGGCTCAATCCTTCTGGGTTTTTGTTTTTGATTGAAATAAGGAAGGGAGAGGGGGTGGGGTATGCTTTTGAGTCTGTTAAGGCAGGCTCATCAGCTTGCTGTCTCCTGGCTTTCTTTTCAATTGATTACAAGATTTTGGACTCTGAAACTGTTTTGAAGCAATACTTACGCATGCAAGCAGGATGACTGAAACCAGGTTGCAATTAGTAAACCCACAGTCGTAACCATTACTACTCAGAAGTAAGCCCCACTGAATTATAGCCTAATTAGCCCTCATTTTTCCTACCTAAAATTACATGTAAACTACTGACGCTTAAGAGGCCCTTTGAACAAACAGGACCAACCCTTATTCATTAATAACAGGAAATCTGCCAAATGACTTGTATAGGATCTTGGGAAACTTTTAAGAATCTAGGAAGTAGTTTTCATTTTGCAATTCAAGCATAACAGTATGACAGTAGAATTAAATATAAACAAATTAGTGATACAATCCTATAATACTCACATAACTGGTAGTAAGCCCTTTTGAACTAAGTGATTCATACTTATGAGTGGACATGAATAGGATTGTGCTGTGTATAGAATAAGTATGCATTTTTGAGCTAAGTTGTATAGAAAACAGTTGAACCATCTACTTATTGCGTACATGTCAGAATTGTATTCTCAGCTTTCCCAAAGAACCATTTATTTTAAAATGACATGAACATATTTTGATTTTACTTTTGATTTTAAATATCTCACGGAAGTTCTTTTTCTAAGAATTTTGAAAACTAGGTTGCATCATGGTGGAAGACATTAGTCATAGGACTTAAATGCATCTGGAATAATAAATTCAGCATTCATCAACAGTAAAGTTAAAACAGATCCATTAGGCAGAGCTATAATGTGCTATGAGGCAGCACAACTGAGTTATAGCAAGCATATTGCTTAACAGGAAACTGTTCTGAGATGACTTTATATTTTAGGAAGCTGAGAATTGTGTGGTAATAACACAGCTCATTCAGAAATGCTTAAGAGCCAAAATCTATTGTTTTTATTTTTAAAAAGTCCAAGACTGAATAACATTTTTATATAATGTTCCAGATGTTTACCTATATTTTTGTGATCATGAAAATAAAATTGATCTATCCTAGATATTGCTAAAATTATGTACTGTTTAAAAATGCATGTCCTATTGTAAAATAAAGGATTACCCAAAGTAATTGTGAAATATTAATTTATTGCAAGTGGGGGCAAAATTCGGGCTTGAGGAAGCTGTTGTGTTTTTATTAGAACCCAGAGACCCACCTACTGGAGTCTGGTGCAAAAGAAATACATTTAAAGAAATCTTATCCCAGGAATTTGCTCTTTAGTACTAGAACTGAACAGAATTCTCAGTCCTGACACAGAAGAATCCTAGTCATCCAATGCTTGCTTTATTTCAGCAGTATAATTTAGAGTCAATTTATTGTTGCTGTTGTTAAACAATTAGAAGTCAGAAATCCTTGCCAAAGATCTACCAGTAAATTCCATTCTGCCTTCTGTCCACTGCTGCTGCTTAACAGTGTCCATGCTTGCCTTCTTACTAAGGCAGAGTAAAAAACAGAAGTGATTTAGAATGGAAAGGTTAAAAGAGAAATCTAGGTCACTGGCATAAGAGTAATAGTACTTGCAACCTCAGACGAAGCCTCTGAATATTAAATAAGAACACAGAACAATATCTGAACATTCAAGGAAGATGAAGTGGGTTATAATATAAAAAAAATTCAGTGTAATATGATTTTATTTTAAAGGAGGGATCAGTTGCTGTTAGCTTTGTGTCTGAGTTTTCCATCAGGCTTTGGCAAAATGCTCACCTGCCTCTCTTCCTTTGTGCTGTATCTGTTGGTTTCTTTTGCTCAGTTGGGTGCCCTTGGGATGTTTCATTGTACCCTCTAATGCAGTCTCTGGCTTTTTACTGCAGGCTAAATTCCCTTTGGACATGAGTATTAGTGCAGCTTCTCTTCAGTCTCCACCTTTCTGATCTGCCTCTGAGGCGCAGTTAGCTTAGAATATGTTTTTACTCTGAATATTCAGTATAACCCTATCTAATGTGACAACATGGTTTCTATACATTTTAGGCTTTTTAACATTCAGAATAACAAGTGCACGAGGCAACATCAAACAAAAGCTGTCTGAAAGAGCTATGGTGCTCAAATATGTTATTTTCTTTATAATAGGAACTAAGCTTCAAATGTTTAAGCTTCAGTTTTTGGAATCTTCAAGAAATGGAGGGCCTCCAATTTAATTTATTCTTTGCAGGATGTATTGCTCATAAGCTTGCATGTAAAATAGCATAGGAAGCAAAATCCCCTGAGGAAGTTTGTCCTTATTACCATGCTGCATTTTCTATGTCTTATTGCTGATGCACATGCAAAATATATTGATATTCCTGGAGGGGGGGATGAATGGGTTTTTTAAAATGACAGATTAGGCAGGAAACAATGGATTGTTTTGTCAAACTTTTCTAACAGCGATATTCATTGATGCAGAGAAGAAAGTATTTACCCCCCCTTTTTTTATTACTCTGTAGTTGTATTAAGTGCAATTTTCCTGTTATCTCTAGAAAATAAACTCTTGTCACTACAGATAAGGGATTCTAGGCTTTTTCAAATCAAAGATAAAATTGTAATGGATAAAATTTGAAGCTATTTCAGCGGCAAGGACTGTGAGCTGTTAGCTTTTCTGGTTTCTGTCCATAAACCTGCTGCTAGCAATTATTCTTCCCTCACTAGGATAATACTGACCTATCTCCACAAGCATCACTTATTTTTTCAGGGGGTACTCAAGGGTACACAATACCAGCACCTCTTTTTTGTTGTTGCTAAAAAGTGTGGCACTTACTGTAACAACTAATGGCGAGTACCGGCACCTATTTTTCTAGGGGGCGAAACCATGGCTCACAAGGCTATTGTAAAGATTATTGACAGCATATTTGAAACACTTTTAACACTCAGTATGCTATATACATAAATGCAAAGAAGTAAATTTTGTACGTTTTTACTTCAGTACTTCCATTCCCAGCACAACATAAACACTTGCCAGCTTTTTCCTGCCATTCACTTTATTTTCCAATACACTAACATTTGTTGAGTAACTCAACACAGCATCTGGTTTTCAAAATAATTGGGGTATCAATAGGTTTGGTACCTGAAATTACTGAAGTATTTTGCGTAAAACTAACCTTTGTGTTTGTATTGCTGAGAACTGACTAATTTGTCATGTTGTCTGTATATATTTTTTCAAACATATTTTTTACCAATATAATTTTTTACCAATATAAAATTGCATAAGCTCAACATGGCAAGAAATCTTCCTTCACATACTGACTTCACTTTAGAGACTATGGCTTATTTAAACCATAGTTTCCTGTTACGTTGAAACGAGGGGGTTAGATTACTGACTACTAACTAGCATAGGAAATTATCATATGCTGATTAGTAAACCAAGATTAAAATCATAGTTTCTCAGTTTGACTGTGACAGGAAACTGTGATTTCAGCAAGTCATGATCTCTGAGCTGAAGTAAGTGTGTAAGAGGTTTTGAAATTGTTTTAGATTCATATGTTGCACCCAAAGTTGTGTGATAAAAATCCCTCTCCTCTCCCTCTGCAGCCCCCTGTGCCCTCCAATCTGCTTTGGAGTGTCCATCTCTGCCAGCTTTAATGTTTTTATTAGAATCTGAACAATTCTCATGAATTTTTGTCTTACCTCACTAACCTTTAGGGCTATAAAACTATTTTTCCACCAGTCTTATATGTGTTCCAAATTGCCATCCATGTGGCTCATGACCTTGCTGGTGGCACTCTGTGATTATCTGCCCTTGATGAATTCTCAGTATTCCACAATAATAATATCAAAGTAAGAACATTCAATAGTTTTGATTTGAGTAAGGAAAACTGTACACTTGCAGCTTTTAAAAAAATCTGTATTTCAAGGATAGTGTCAGTATTTCTATGTACTTATGGTTTTATAGTATTGTGTTCAGTGGCATTGACCTAAAAATGTCTACTTTTTATGCTGAACAAGAAAATATCATGTTGATATGTTGATAACTGACTCAAGATGAATTATTTGTTTAAGGCCGGGGGGGGGGTGTTGCTTGAAGGGGAATAGCTCTGAACATGGGAATTCTTAATCTTGAAAGTGTTATTTGTGCTGACAATGGGTGATCTCCACTAAGTCCAACTGAAACTAGCTGCAAATTTATTTTTGTTGATCTCTGTGTGTGACTGTTGGATATCACCCAATAGACAGCTCACTGGCTTCATTGGGATACAGATGTATGGCACCTGTTAAGTATTTTTCATTTATTGCACCAGCCATTTACGCCTTGTTCCAAGAAAGGAGAGCTGCATGTAGAAGCAGGATTGCATGTACCCTGTTGATAAAAATGTGCATTCCCATCTGTAGACATGCTCATTTGGACCCCATTGAATTGGCTGGATGCATCTTTTGATGACTGTGTTCGGATGGATTTGGGCCATAGTGGTATTAAATAGCTACACAAACTGTACTTAAATAAATATGCTGATATAGTTTAGTTCTGTGCACAATGAGAACAGTTGGGGGAAATAATCAACATTGTATGATGCAACTTTTATAATGTTGCTAGCATAGGTGCTGTAGCAATTACCAGTGCTGAGAGATGAGTCTGTGTAACATTTGTCCTTCTGAAATAACCTGAGGAGTTTGGCTGTTTGAGACATGCCTTCAGAAGGAAGTAGTTGACTGATGAAATAAGAAATTTCATCAGTGCATATGTGGAATTATCAAGGAAAACTTAAGTCAGGTGAGCATAGTGAAATGGCATCATGCTAGTTTACCAGCATTTGACTCATTTACCTCTTTCACACATTTTCCTGTAGCAAACACATTGACAGACATGGCCTACTTGTACATTGCCTTGGTCAGGTGTTCATTTGGTTCTTTTTCTTCAGTCAGCCAACCTATGCAAGATGGCCTGTGTTGACTGCAAGACAACATGCTGAAAATGTAGGAGCCTCACCCTGGCAAGCAGCTCTGTGCATATGTTGAAAAGGAAAAAAAATCCCAAGATCTGCTGTTGACATGATCGGAACAGATAGGCAATGCTAATGCTGCAAGTAATCTAACAGGAATGTTAGCATTTACCAACCCATATCTATTGGACAAAGCTATCTATTTATCTATTGGATAAAGTCATTTACTAAGATCAAGCATTTTGAGTAAAACCAAATTTTGAAGAGCTGGGGTGCCACAAAGAGGAAGATACTACTGCTGAACTGCAACTAACATGAGGAAGGATCGTGTACAGTTTATCTTCATGATAAAGATCAAAGAAAGATGGAAGAAAGTTTGTATCCCTTTGAAGCATACATAAAACTCATTGTTCAGCATGGTTGTTGGCATCCATCTGTCTCAAGAGACAATGGCTACCAGAAAGCTGCACCATCCCCTACAGCTGATTTCCTGTTGAATATGTTCCACAAGGGAAATAAAGCTTATGACAACTTCATTGCTGTGAGAATCTATTACATTTCAAACCAGCCAATTACAAGGTGTACTCTTTTACAACAGTCAGAAGAAAAATAAGAAAATACTGTGTATTTAAGGTGACAACTCCTGTATCACTACAAAAAAGAGTTACAGGTATCATATCCCCTGATATTAGTACCTCTGATTTGGTCACATAGATGCAACCATGTTTTAAACTGACAGTTTTCACTTAAAAGTAGAAACCACAGTCGACAGCTATCTATCATAGATTGCGCATGAGTTGATGGAATGTTCCTTCTTTCCATGTGTATGCTAGTGGAGTCTGAACTGGCAGTGACTGACCAGAAACAAGACCTGGAACAACATGAAGATATATAATTGACTTAATTTATTACAATGTTCACTAAATTACATTATGACATGCAGCTATGACATGGATATGTTACTCATTCTTCTAGGAAATTCTGAAAGCGAATGTTTGGATGAAAATAGGTTTGCAATCAAAGAGCAATTTGAAGTATTACATAGATGTGTGATAGCTAGCTCATTTATGATCACTATGTGCAAATCCCTATCTGGATTTCTTTGCTTGACTGGATGCCTTTTTAAGCAAGGGAAGATTCAGCCTTCAAGGTTCAGGAAGGAAATGAGAATGTACAAGCCATGTTTTCTTCTTTAAAGTGATTGGATTTGGAATGAGGTAACAAAAGCTTAAAACCATGGAAATTGAAGCTAGTTAATGAAGCAAGGCTACAGAAGTTCATAGTTGTATACAATCAATGTGGTTCTCCCATGAGTGGAATTATAGGAACATATGGAAGAACTGTGCTGCCATGGAAGTCATTCAGAAGAAGATATTGTAGACAATTGTATTTATGGAATTGGACACAAGCTACACAAAGCAAGACACTGTTGTCCAGTCCACAGGTAGAAAACTGAAAATCAAACTGCACAACAGAGGGAATTGAAGGGAATCGGGTTTCCTATCTCTTGGAATCTTCAAGTACACAGATCATGATGCCTCGGTACCATTCTCATGTAGCTGTTGAAATAGAGGAGACTCATGTTCTTTGTGGATTTGGAGACAGTCCTCACCCAAAAGTGTGCTTGTTATCAATTTTATTCATGTACAGCAAGTAAAATCACAAACAAGGTTTGTGATAGCTAGCCTGCGAAAAGCATAATAATTGTATAAATTATACAGCAAGCTAACTAAAGCATCACAAAACTAAATAGGGCATAAGACTACAAACAGTTAAGCGTAAGGCTACCAAGCAATAGCCTGCATGGCATCTTACAGCCAGGGTGAAACATCTCTGTTAGTTCTGGGTCTGTCTCTTAAGTTCCTCATCTTAGTTTCAGCAGCTGAGTTGTGGTTTTGCCAGTTGTCTGGCTCCCTATTATATATTGTTTCACTACGCTGACAAGGCTAAATCATGTGTTCATAACACACATATGAGTTATACGTCACTGGGCTTTATCTTCATTATGCATTCCTGGGAGGAAAAGGGAATACTGCTCTAGATCCCAAGCAGCTACGTTCTTCAAACTAAAAGCAGTTGTGTGAGAAACTCAGCTTATATGTTACAGACAACCAGCCTTTGATTCTTCCAGTTAGGGCATTGTTTATCATACTTTACAAGCCATGTGACATTTGCTAATTTCTACTGAACAAACGCTGTGCTGCTGACAAAGTTTCATATTGACTCTGGAAGGGACAGGTTACAAATAGCAAACAAAGCTAAGTCCATGCATGTTAGGCCTTATGCTGGGGCATTAAAGGGACAATTGCCAGCATCAGTCCTTGTGATAACCGTAGTCTTCTACACATGTCAGGAAGATTTTGGGATTCACGTGGCAGGACAGCATCTCAAACAAAGATGTGCTCTCCCAAGCCCACATTCCCACCATGTTTGCACTCCTGTCTCAGCAACACCTACACTAGGTTGGTCATGTCCACAGAATAAAAGATGGCAGGATCCCCAAGGACATGCTCTGTGGAGAGCTTGCTTCAGGCACCGGGCCCATTGGCAGACCAACTCTTCATTACAAAGATGTCTGCAAACTTGACACGAAGGCTGGCAACATTAATCCTGTGGTGTGGGAATCCCTTGCAGACGACCACAGTGCCTGGAGACAGACAGAAAGGTTGTGTATCCACAGCAGTGACCTGAGGAGGAATGACCGCTGGAAGAAGAAACACCATGGTACACTTGCGTCAGCACAACCGAATCCTTTCATCTGCCTCAGCTGCAACAGATCCTGTATTTTCCGTATCGGTCTCTACTGCCACAGCAGGCGCTGTAACCCTCCAGTTGCTCAACTCTGATATTGTCTTCTGCTGACTAACACACAGCAGGGGGAAGGACAACATCTGCATGGTCAATTGTTTTTTAATGCCCGGTAGTTGTTTCTCCTTGTGATCTTAATAGCATTGCTGTCAGTGAGTTCCTGAACCAGGAGACCTACCTCAGCCTTTATTTTTCACTGGTATCCTCAGCGCCTAGGGCTTGCCGATCGAAAGGTCGGCGGTTCGAATCCCCGTGGCGGGGTGCGCTCCCGTTCAGTCCCAGCGCCTGCCAACCTAGCAGTTCGAAAGCACTCCCGGGTGCAAGTAGATAAATAGGGACCGCTTACTAGTGGGAAGGTAAACGGCATTTCCGTGTGTGGCTCTGGCTCGCCAGAGCAGCGATGTCACGCTGGCCACGTGACCCGGAAGTGTCTCCGGATAGCGCTGGCCCCCGGCCTCTTGAGTGAGATGGGCGCACAACCCTAGAGTCTGTCAAGACTGGCCCGTACGGGCAGGGGTACCTTTACCTTTACCTATCTTCCCTTCGTACTCCAAAATCAGATAAATTCTACCCCTTTACAACTTAGGGTTATGGGTAGTCTGCAACATCTCCCCAAATTCATAACACTATTTTCCTACTTCAAGTAAATGTGTGTTCCAGGTAGAACCATTGAAGAACAAGAGAAATAAGATACAATACTTTGCGTACCTTTTTCTAGCTCTCTCACAGGTATGCACATGCTCAGATTTAGGAATAAGAAGCTTCACCCAGTGTTTGGAAAGATGTCATGACCCAACGGCTGTTGTTTAGATTTATTTTCTGATATATTTTGCATATTTTTATACAACCAATTTGCTCCCTGGCAATTCACAATAAAATGCATAGAACAATGAAATCAATAGTACATACACAGCAAACCAGGAACACAGGTGCATTTAAAATAGGTTAAAGCATGAAGCATGAAAGGCTTCAGTAAAGCAGATCTTCTTACAATGCCCAAAGAGAAGAATGGGTGCCTGGTTAGCCTCCCTAGGGAAGGAATTCTGTGAGTGGTACAGAGGTATTTGCTTTAACAGAGAATTGGCAACTAGTAGTTACCCTTATTACAGCTATTCCTGATGGACCTTCTGGAATAGGTTTTAATTGAGCACAGGCTGCAGTGGGGAAGGGAAACTGGGAGAATATAAGCCTGCCTTGTGGAAGTCCCTTTTTGCTTTTGCAAGACATATCTGGATCCAAGCCATGATATGTAGTAGCTATGGATGGTGAATGTGCTTGTCTATAGCACTTGTGATTCAAGTTGCAGTTTAGTATCATAATGGGAAAAGAAAATTGGTTAATTGCTAATGAGTGGTCCTTTACAATTAGAATATATTCTGTATTGAATATGTTGGAAATTGCTGTTGTGTTTTTGCTGTGCCTTTTTCAAAATTCAGTTGCAGTCTGTCACCCCAACCCCACCTCCCAGTGAGTCATGTGTGTCTGACTGTGCGGTGCGAAATTTTGTTTTTTCAGGAAACAGTTCCTGGCAAATTAGGGAAGTGTGACAAGTCTCTCAACTCTTCTTTTTTGCTTTCAGATCTGTGGAGGTGACTAAGTATTTTGGTATTGCTTTCAGATTCAGAGAAAGGACAGCTCAATCCTTTCCATTCTAACTCATGGGTGGGGAGTCAGTGGTCCTCCAGATGTCATTAGACTTCCAACTCCCATCATTCAAGTTGGCATGGTCAATAGTAATGGATTATAGAAGTTGTTGTTCAGCAACATATAGTGTTAGAAACTGAGATATGACAGCTAAATGGCACCTTAAACCTAGGTTATGGGCACAAGAATGGAATGTCTAGGCGTGCTTTTTATAACAATACAAAGCTGAAAATGAATGAACGGCAGCTAAAGTATTATGTTCATTTTTCACATGGTCTAGTCCTTTCCCTGCCGACACCCCACCCCCAAATATTCTGAAAAGGTTCTCTTCTCCAGTCTTCAGAGAGTAGCTGGAAGTGGGGAAACAGAAAAAGTTCCTCCTTTCCTTCCACTCTGCAGTTTTAATCTGAAATCTTAGGCACAGTACTGTGCCCAGAGCTCAGAAACTCTCGCTAATGAAATTCCCTGTTGCAAAATACACCTGAAACAATGGGAGTTTTGAACACTGCATATAGATAGCCAGAAGTTCCCCATATTTGCTCTAGCTCAGGCTTCCTCAACCTCAGCCCTCCAGATGTGTTGAGACTACAATTCCCATCATCCCTGACCACTGGTCCTGCTAGCTAGGGATCATGGGAGTTGTTGGCCAAAAACATCTGGAGGGCCAAGGTTGAGGAAACCTGCTCTAGCTGATGCAAAAAAAAAATAAAAATCTGTTGCACAGGGCCCCTTCAGTCCCCCAAATGAGATTTATGGAGGGGGAGCAGGGGAAATTGCTAGAAACTGCTCCTCTCCCCTTTCTTCCATCAGGGAATTGGACAACATTGGAAGTCACACGGTAGCTGCTGCTTTCATGTTTACTTCAGTTGTTTTAATGTGATTCATCTTGCATGTGGGCAGGAGACTATAGTTTCATCTACCTCTGTCCAGAGTGAGGAGGAGCGTAAAGGTGCTGGCTCTTTTTTACTGTTCTGAGATAATCCCTTATAGTCCATGATTATTATTATCTCCTGATAACCATATACTTACTGGGTTCCCTCCCTCCTAAGCATGTCTTCAATGGAAATTTGAATACCTCTCTGAAATTGTAAATCTATGGAAGAACTGGTTAAATGAATTGTGCCCAAGCAGGCTCTACAGGTTATTGAGAGAGCAGTAGACTGCTTTTGACCCATGGAAGTCATTTAGAAGTGCTTCTGTCAGCAGCTTCTAGAGCTGAATGCACTGGTTTGCTATATTATAAAATAACAGGAAAAATCTCCTTTACCTGTTTTTCATTAGTTTCCCTTACTCAGCCATTTCAATATTCTTGTCATTTTTTAAATTTTCCCATCCCTTTGGGTTGGGAGACAATGTATGCCTGCAAAACAGGATTAATAAATGGATATTTCACACAAATCAATACTGAAACAGACAGGTGTTAAGGGCTTTCTGGTCCATGTGTGTGTAGGAAGGATATCAGAATTCAAAAGCTTTGAGACCATGGGGCCGTATTCAGTGTAATGCTGGGGAGATCAGTCCATCAGCTCAAGCATTTCTGCTGGCTTGACAGCAATCTCTCCTTCCTTGACCTTACTGTTCTGGGGATTCTGCTCACTCTCCAGAGCAGATTTGGGGAGGGCATGTTGTGGCTATTGCACTGGCTTCCACTAGTATGATGACTTAGTTGAATATTGTTAATTTATTTATTATTAATAATAATATGGCCCAGGGATAATATTTTAATATTGGTTAAAATATGGGTTGTAAATCATGCTGTCCCTATTGTAAGGTAGTTTTTGTACTGTCTTAATATTTAAGTTATATATCCTGTATTTCTAATACTGTTTTATTATACGCTGCCCAGTGAATATTTATTGATGGGCTGCTACATAAATCATAAATCATATAGTTGTAGATTTGGAAGTGACCCTGAGGCTCATCTACTAAAATATATGTATCTTGCTGGCCGACAAAGCTTACCCAAACCTTTCAGAAATTAAAATATTGTTGACTGCATAGCCTTTTTGTGATACTAATGTTTACTGCAAATGTATTGGCAATATTTTATTGCATGAATCTGTAGCTGTATACAAGATACAAAATATTGGAGTACTGCTTTGTATTGTGGAAAATGTTTGTTTTGAATAGGAAATATCACAGGAGTTATTGTAGACACCTACATTCAAAATCTAGAGTATGTATACCAAAATATTTTATGCCATTTGGGCATGCTTTGGTCTACTGCATCAGTTTTCAATTAAGACCAATAAGAATTGTAAAATATGTTGTTTGGCTTTAAACTAAAGTTACCATTTCTGTGTTTTCTCAGAATGTATGACAACATGTCCACAATGGTGTATCTAAAGGAAGACAAGTTGGAGAAACTCACTCAAGATGAAATTATTTCAAAGACTAAGCAAGTGATTCAAGGGCTAGAAGCTTTGAAGAATGAGCACAATTCCATCTTACAGAGTTTACTGGAGACACTGAAGTGTTTGAAGAAAGATGACGAAACAAATTTGGTGGAAGAAAAATCAAACATGATTCGCAAGTCTCTGGAAATGCTGGAACTTGGACTCAGTGAAGCACAGGTGAAAAGCCATTTCTATTTAGTCTGGTGTCAAAATGTTATCTTGCTTTGATACAGTTTTTTAACAATGTTAACAATTAAAATCTCAAATGTTGGATTTGTAAAGCAGCGATGCAGTTGATGCTAACCCACATATATGTTCAAATATTGTAAGACAAGAGGAATAATACTTGTAATTTCTGGTCCTTTCTAGGTAATGATGGCCTTGTCAAATCACTTAAATGCAGTGGAATCAGAGAAGCAGAAATTACGAGCTCAGGTTCGCAGGCTATGCCAGGAAAATCAATGGCTAAGAGATGAGCTAGCCAATACCCAGCAGAAATTACAAAAGAGTGAACAGTCAGTGGCTCAGCTGGAGGAAGAAAAGAAGCACCTAGAATTTATGAATCAGTTAAAAAAATACGATGATGATATATCTCCTTCAGTAAGTAGCTTCACATTAAAACACATTTTATTCTTCCTATTTTTTTTTCTGTTTGCTGAGGAACGTTACCCTATAAATGTTGGGACCTTTCCTCATAGGAGAGTTGTCCAGCCCTGTGATCACCTTTGTTACCCTTTTCTCAAGATCACCTGGTCATAAACTTAGAGTTCTCTTTTTGCACTTCTAATTACCATGCTTAGTAGATGATACACTTTTCAGTAATGGTATTAGTTTGAGAAGTAGGGTGGGGAGACAGTAGTGAGACAAAAGGTGCCTTTTGCAATTTGTGGATATGCATGATGCGCATATCCATATTGATTCAGTGGTTCTAACTGCTTGTTGTTTCTTGGGATTTGTCTAGGAGGATAAAGACACAGATTCTACCAAAGAGCCACTGGATGATTTATTCCCCAATGATGAAGATGACCAAGGACAAGGGAGTAAGTGAATGTAACTTTATACATTATACAGAGTGAGTGGGGACTAGTGGAAGTTTAGCTGCTTCTTTAAGTCATTAGTGCACAGTGCACAGCATAAAAGAGTAGCTGCAGTATTGAAGCCTGGCAGCTGACTTGCCAGAAACAATAAAAATGATAGACTTGAAACTTCTGATGGGCAATCAGAAATTGTACTTCATTGTGAAGATTTTTTCCTAGTTAGTGATAACCACGGTTTATCATGTTTGAACTGGGGAAATCATACTTTGCTCTCAAATTATACTGAGGCTAGGATCCAGTTCTGAAGCTAAGCATGCAAGGAACAAGTCTCCCCCATGGTTATAGGTTTGGGGTCTTCCCCAGGTTACATTGGCCTGCTAGATGAGAGGGGGGGAAACTTGCATCAGCAACCATGGTGGCTGAACTTTTGATTTCCTGCTTTTCCATGAGTTTGGCTATATCCAATCTCTTTCTCCTGGGAAGCCAGAGACTTTCAAGTGTAATGAATAAAAGAAATAGAACTTGCTAACAAAACATGTGCCAGAGTATGCTCAAAGTAATGTGTGTGTTTAAAAAAACCCCACAAGAGTGGAATGATTAGGTATAATAACCTCATGGAACTCAATCATAGTTTTGACAGTTAAAATATTTGAGTGTGTAGTCTTAAAGAAGTTCAATTCATTCATGCCAGTTACATATTAATTTTAATGTACTGCTTTTTTCTTTCTAGTTCAACAACCACATAGCAGTGCAGCAGCAGCTGCCCAGCAGGGTGGCTATGAAATCCCAGCAAGATTAAGAACCCTTCATAATCTTGTCATTCAGTATGCTTCCCAAGGCAGATATGAAGTTGCTGTACCCCTCTGTAAACAAGCACTTGAAGACCTGGAGAAGACATCAGGTCATGATCATCCTGATGTTGCCACTATGTTGAATATACTCGCATTGGTATACAGGTTGGTATTTAAACAGTTTTCTAATGTGTTTGATGTTACAGCTAAACTACTTGTGGTGGTGTTTTGAGTAACAATGTTGTATTTTAGTTTGATGACATGGCCTTTTTAGGGAGACAGTCATGCAACTTGAATAATATTCCTAGATATTTTGAGTTGGGCTGAGGACATTCTTACTTTAGCAGTAGTTTGCTGCTAGTGGCTTAGGAACTGAAGCTGCATTTTGTTTTGGTGCTGGTTGGTGCATCTGATGACCTTAGATTGGGAGGAGAACTGGGTTTACTGTCCATAGTATCCTGCGGTTGTTGTTCTTTATAGAGATGTAGAGGGCAGCCTCAGATTATCAGCGTGGTCTGTTCTAGTACCTAGCCACTGTGCTGTAACTCTGTTGAATAATAGGCACTTCATGGGTTGAGACATGAAAAGAGCAGAATCTGCACTGGATTCTGACAGTTTCATATACTTAAGATACTGAATCCAATTCTTGCTGATTTTCCTGACTGAATTCTTAGATAATATGTTCATGAGATATGGTTGTTAATCATGACTTCTCTAATTTAGGGACCAGAATAAATACAAAGATGCAGCAAACTTACTGAATGATGCTTTGGCTATTCGTGAAAAGACCTTGGGCAAAGATCATCCAGCGGTTTGTATATTAGATAGTTTTTTTGTTTCTTCCTTCTTTTGTTTCTTCCTTCTTTGTAGTATCAAGTCCTTTTGGTTTCCTTTGAAACTCATTTTAATATTAACTCAACAGGAAGGTTTTTAAGCCCTGGTTTATCGTTAACTTCATTCAGGTAGGTAACTCTCAATATAATGTCTTGCACTTTTAATAATTAAGCACAAAACTCTTTCAACATTGGTCCACTTAAATTACTTTCTTGCACACTTGTCTGATTCTGAATCATTTACATGATGAATTTACCTGAAATTCTGAAATATTTCAAATGTGTTTTTGGATTGCCTTTTTGGAGCAATAGTAAAAACTTTTGTTCAGTGTAAGCCATTTATTAAATACTCTCCATTGATAATTACAGATGTCCTTTCTATAATATGAAACTATGTCACTTTCTAATATATATCTTTTGAATATAGTATTCTGCTTCATCGAGCAAAATTGTGCATTTCCTAATATTCCTAGCCCAGTGCTTCCCAGCCAGTATGTTATAACTAATCTATTGTCCACATGCTTGTCCCAGTTAAGGTTTTAGCTCTGGGCCAGTACTTTCAAAACATAGACCTAGTCCTTTAGCATGACTTATTCCATGCTTGCTGGATCTTACTACTTGGTTCTACTTAACAACCTAGTAAATATGTACCGTCTAACAACAATTTGCTACTATTTGTAGGCCGCCAAAGGTTGGGCATCACTGTGCTAGTTAAGACACATTTTATGTTTCTTAGTTTCACAAGTATTTAAACATCTGAATTACAAATAAATGAATGCTCTAGGAGCTGCTTAATTTTTCTCCAGATAATTTCAGCAGGTATGTTAGTAGACCTACATAGCTCTTGTCCTCATTTTGCAGGTTGCAGCAACTTTAAACAATCTTGCAGTGCTTTATGGAAAAAGAGGAAAATACAAGGAAGCTGAACCATTATGCAAGAGAGCATTGGAAATCAGAGAGAAGGTAGCTCAGAACAACTGTGTTATTTTTGCTGACTTCTGCTTTTTCAGTCTCAGACTTGTCACGATATTGGCTGTGTGTGTTGGTTAAAATAGAGATTGTGCGTACAGTTGTGCACATTTAGGATTTTATTGCAATGATCTATTAAGTTTTTAGAAATCAACTCACTGTATTTTAAAGATGTGTCAGAACCTGCTCTCAAAAGACAGGAAACCCCGTATTTGTTACGAGGCAGGGAGATCAGGTATCAAGGAAGATCTCAACATCTCAGATGGGATATTTTATTCCAGCAGTGTCATGACAGCTGTCACACATCACAGTTCTGAGCCACTTTTTCCTGCGCTACATACTATTGGCTTTGAATGCTATTTCTCTGTCTTCAAAAGCAGCAATATGTTTTGGAAATCTACCTTGTGCATATGATTTGGAATGCAAAACAGATGAAAAGTAGGCAATGGGGAGCACCCTAACTTTCCAGAAGTCTGCACATGTAGAAGTGGGGTGAATGACAGAAAAGGAAAGGAATTAGTGTGGAAAGTAGTAATCCTCCCATAGTGTAGGCGGAAGTTCTTTGTGAAGTTTCTTGTGGAGGTTTGAAGGATTTATACCTGGGAAGTTGTGATCTGGAATATTTCCCATACCCCTGTATAATACGTAAATAATTCTGGCTAAATTTGTTTAATATAATGTTTCCAGAGGTGGAGTATAAATAGGGGCTTGAGTCTAGCTGAGCCAATGCTAGTGTAAATATGACTGTGACGGCGTTTTAAAAAAAGTTTATATTTAAAAAGCAGGTGATACGGTGGTAACCTAGCGTTCCTTTATTTCTAGGTACTGGGAAAAGACCATCCAGATGTTGCCAAACAGTTAAATAATCTGGCCTTACTATGTCAGAACCAGGGCAAATATGAAGAAGTGGAATACTACTATCAACGGGCACTTGAGATCTACCAAACAAAACTGGGGCCGGATGATCCAAACGTAGCAAAAACCAAGAATAATTTGGTATGTCTGCACAGTGGCGTATATAATAATGAGACATGAGCTACTGCATTTCTCATTTGCTGAAAACATGGGCTTGGATCCAAAACACCAAACAGAATGAAAATAGTTCCTAGTGCCAGTACTGCCACACTAAGACTTGCACGTGTGCTAGAGGAAGACGTTCAGCAGTGATATATTATACTGTGTCTTACAATTACTGTGCTTCTGCTGGCCTGGATGAAGTACAACTTTGGATCTAGTGTCACTATTTTCACACCATGCTCTAGTGTGACATGTAACATAGACCTTCTGTAGTGCTGCCCAATTAGCATAGACAATATTGAGCTAGATAGACCAATGGTTTAAGTTAGCTTCCAATGACTGTTACGCAGACAGAAAAACACATTTGGATCCAACCCTTTGTAATGTGCTAAGCAAGTTGCCTTCAGATATCATGTTTCTGAACTTCTTTCAAATCTGACTGTGCTCATGTCATCTCTTTCAGGCATCCTGCTACTTGAAACAAGGCAAATTTAAGCAAGCCGAAACTCTGTACAAAGAGATCCTTACTCGTGCCCACGAAAGGGAATTTGGCTCTGTGGATGGTAAATGCTTGTATTATGAAGGAAAGTTAGTTCATGTAGGAATAACTAGGGGTTGTGAATAGGAGAGACTCAAGTCCTTTGTTAATTGTAAGAGGTCATGGGTTGTTGCTGCTTTTAAATAATGGCAGAACATATTGAGAAACCATTTTAGAAATTGTTACAGGAAATGCTTTGACAAGTTGCTTAGCCATTGTTTCTCTAGGTTTTCTCCCCCATGCTGTATGGCAAACCATCTTTAAAATTGAGAGGAATTTTCACAAGCAGTTTTTGATAATGATAAATTGAGTAAGCATGTAATGCTAAATCATTATTTAATTCTATGTGCAGAAGCTGGCAAAAGCCTGAGCAAAGCCTTGAGCTCCCTCTTTCCCTTGTCCTTCCCTGCTGGCAGAAGAACTTCTGCAAAATATAATTTCATTTCTCACAAATCCTTGCTTCTTGTTAAAGTACTAACCAGACATTTTGGTTAGAAACAAACTCTAGTCAGTTTCTGAACAAACCAGATTCATAACTCATGGCTGAAGCTTGCTTGTTTA
This sequence comes from Podarcis tiliguerta, assembly GCF_965153285.1. Classification (NCBI taxonomy): domain Eukaryota; kingdom Metazoa; phylum Chordata; class Lepidosauria; order Squamata; family Lacertidae; genus Podarcis; species Podarcis tiliguerta. The sequence continues at coordinate 120,985,607 of NC_139534.1, forward strand.
CTGCTTCGATTTTGTTTTAAACCACAACTTGTAGTTTGTATGTTAAGGATAAGCCAGGATATATTGAAAGTGAAATTAAGTTTTGCAGACGTCCTCCTCCTACCGCCTGTGGGTCAGGAGTGGGAGAAGAAGATCAGGGAGTATGCAAACTCAAGGCTTTCTTTGGGTTCATCCCAGCACACGCATATTCCAGCTTGTGCACCAAGTGCTAAGCCATGGTTTAATATGGTATGCAAACTGAGCCCCTAGGGCAGGCATAGGCAACCTCAGCCCTCCAGATGTTTTGGGACTACAACTCCCATCATCCCTGACCACTGGTCCTGTTGTTGGACTTGTTCCATATCTGCTATAGGGTCCCTGGAGCACAGATTCACACCAAGCGGCAAACATCCTTGCAGTTTATAACAGGGTTTATTTGAAATGCATATGCAAAGCAAAGGTGCAGCGCGATAATCTCGCAATCTGCACACCCCAATCAGGGTGCGCCCACTTTTTATAGACTATACCAAAAAACAACAACAACAGAGAGTGAGACTTTACATTCTTATCCAATCAGGCTCTAACATTCCATGTTTCTCCTTTTGAAGGTTAACAAAGAATGAGTAAATTAAGAAGTTTGTCTGCCTCCTACGGCCTTCCCTGTCTTGTAACAGTTGCTTTGTTTGTCTGCTTGCTTATGGTCTTGCCCGTCTTGTAACAGTTACTTTGATAACAGCATGCTGGAATTTCTATTTCTGAGGCCCTTCACTGTTAGCTAGGGATGATGGGAGTTGTAGTCCCAAAACATCTGGAGGGCCGAGGTTGCCTATGCCTGCCCTAGGGGGAAGGTGGGGAGAGCACTTGGCTCTTTAGTCCAAGCAAAGTCTAATCCTGTTGGGCATGCTTGCAGTTGCTCTTTGGCTCTAGACTTCCTTTTACAAATCTTGGCAGAATTCTTCAGAGGGCTTTAGGTTATCCTGATAATAATGATGCCCAAAAGACTGACTTGAAGAATCATACATTTTAATTGGGCGATTTAAGGAATTGGTTGGATTGTTAATACACTTGGCAGAATATAATTTGCAAGCAGTAGTTGCAGAGCACTGGCTTCCTTGTGATGAGTTAATTATGTAAGCAGCTTGCTTGAAGTGTCAAAGTTGTCATTGTGATAAAAGTGACGTCTCCGTATGCTCTAGCAGGCAACTAAGCTTCTGTTTGCATGTGCTGCTTGCAATTCGGTTAACATCAAAGCTGCTTTGAAAGAGCAGTTGCAACCATTTTGTAACTCTGATTTCTAGGTATTCTTTTTTTCCTATCCTTAGGCTGTGAAAAAAACAAGACATCTACTTGTAATATGTCTTTGTTCTGTCACAGTGTGATAAGATGACCCTTTGCTCTGTTTAGCTTATTTGATAAACTCAAGGTTTGCATCATTTATATACAATAGCACTGTGACTGGCTTCTGATCAGTGAATAAAGTGTCCTAGAACTGGGAACATTGGGGGTGGATATCTCTGTAGCTTTCCATAATGTTTCTTTACAGCACAATCCTATACATGTCTACTGAGCAGTAATCCTCACTAAGTTTAGTGGGGCTTCCTCCCTCATAGGTGGATATAGGATTGTGTTGGTGAGCATTCTTTCACAATGCTGGTCTGGCCAAATGTGGTCATTTTATTTCACACAGTATCCCTTACCTTATTTTTACATAGATGAAAACAAACCAATCTGGATGCATGCTGAAGAAAGAGAAGAATGCAAAGTAAGAGGATACCTGAAGCAGAAATTTATTTTTGTCCTTATAGCGTTAAAGATAACAATTAACACACTGTTTGCAATTTAGGGAAAGCAAAAAGATGGCACTACTTTTGGTGAATATGGAGGCTGGTATAAAGCTTGCAAAGTTGATAGGTAGGTACATTTTCCTAAAAACATTTAAAGTGTTAAAATAATAATGTTGTTGACAGTGTGTTGAATTTTGGAAACCTCCATAGTGAAGGTAATTGTAAATGTCTTTATGGAGAAACTTAATAAAGGTTGTATTCAACTAACTTTTATGCACAGTAGACTCAGCGGAATTAGTGGTCATAAATTTACATGAGTCTACTCCGAGTAAAAGTTAATTGAATATAACCTTAATTCAGTTAACTGAATTAACCAGATTCAGTTAACTGGTCTCACTAGTGGAAGCTTGCACATGGATTTTGGCCAGTGCAACAAGGTTCCCACCCCTCCAAATTCGCTGGGGGTGTTAGGAGAATGCCCAGAACAGGTTTTTCTCCAGGTGGAAATGTCTTGATCGTGACTGAAACAGTCATCCAAAGAAACTGGTGTTGCAATACTACCTAGAGAGACTTGGCTTTGCGTAAATACCTAGAAAGATAAAATTGGAAACAGAAGCATAAAGTGACTGGAATATTGTGCAGTATTGGCTGGAAGGCTGGAGCTTCCTAACATGTCAGGAGAGATGCTCAGTGGCTGCTAAAAACCCTACTGGTCGTCCTTTTATAGAGGTGGTGGTTTGAAATCACTGGCTACAAATTAAGCCCACCATTTCGACATTTCCCAACTTCAGAATGGACTCGGGGTCTTGGATTTATTTTGGGTTGGAGCCTATGGCTGATTAGCATCCTATACCCTTTTAAATGTGTTGGTGGGGAGGGGGGATTATTGTATTGTTTTCATAGAATCATAGAATTGTAGAGTGGGAAGGGAACCCCAAAGGTAATCTCTTCCAACTCCCTGCAATGCCGGAAACTTGGATAAAGCATCCATGACAGATGGCCATCCAACCTCTGCTTAAAAACATCCAAGGAAAGAGAGTCCACAATCTCCCAAGGGTTTTGCTTCCCTTTTGTTCTTGTTTTTATTCTGTGTATTGTGTGAACTGCCCTGAGATCTACAGATACAAATTTAATAAAATAATAAACAATATTTTTAAAGGTATATTGATGCATGGATGGACTTGTCCTCCTTCGGGGAGTGGGAAGGGGCAGCAGAGGAATTGTCACTTGTCACAGTTTCAGTAATCTTAGTTCTTTCATTGCTGCAATATCCCTCTGTTTCTGCTAATTTCTCTGTGTTATATAATAGCTTTTTAAATAGTAGCATATGTGAGGAGGGTGTTCTCTCTTGCATTCAAACAGCAAGAGGCAAAAACCAGAGAATCATGCATCAGACTTAAGTGTTATATAGCAGACATTTTTTTGTAAACCTTTGGGACTGGAAAATTGAGCAGGACTGATAAGGAGGACACTAGGAATATTTGATCTGTGTCTTTGTCAAGGTTACTGCTTCAGAACGAGCCTAGTTATATAACGGACAGCAATAGCTACAACAATACATGGTACCCTGGCAAAAGGTCTTTCTAGTAAATAACTTCTTATGCATTTTTGAGAACTCTTTGTGAGCAGTAAGTGCCCATTATAAATTTATAACAAGCATTGGCTTTTAATGGAATATTCTGCTGTACTATTAGACAGAATTGTTTCAAGTTTGGGAGGCAATGGTCTCCTGCCGGAATCTAACTTTTAACACATATTTTGTAGTCCAACAGTTACAACTACATTAAAGAATCTTGGAGCACTTTACAGACGCCAGGGCAAGTTTGAAGCTGCTGAAACATTAGAAGAGGCAGCAATGAGGTCCCGTAAACAGGCAAGTGCTTTGTTCATCAAGCGTTTCACTTCTGATAGTGTTAAGCTACAATTATTAGTATTTTGTTACAAAGAATTTGAATTTAACTACAGTGAATCTGAACTGTCTAGAATTTCTTTTTGTACCTCTGCTTGGAAGCCTGCTTCAGTGCAAATCGTGATTTAACACTGATCCTGTGACAATGCTGTATCCTGGTTAAAACATACTGTAGATGAGGGTGGACTTACGCAGGTGAGAAAGGAGGAAATGTCATGGTTAGAAGATTGTCTGCACTGCCTTTATTGTTTTTCAGAAGCAGATATTGGCAAAATAATCCAGAGGGGAAATCCCAACTTCCATGGGGGGGCGGGGAACACCCTGAAGTTTAGTATGAACACTCAGAAATATGTAACTAGATAACTCATTCTTTTACTCTGATTTTTTTTAAAAATGTTCCCATTAATGATATTATGTTAAAAAAAATATTCTCACTTTTTAAGAAAATGTGTGGAGAGTAATAATAACTTTTATATAAAATATTTGATACGGCCACATTTGCAGTATCGTGTGCAGTTTGGATTGACCTCAAAAAGGATGCTACTAAGAACAAGGACAAAAATCCTGAAATTGCCTTTAGTGGAGGATTTTTAAACTGGGGAAGTAAGTAAGGCCAGGACCCAAGCAGTTGTGTATGCCAGCCCAAAGCACTTCCACTTGAGGAGAGGGGTTTACAATGTTTCCTTTCTAACTGCAGACTTTTGTCCTGCTTCAAAGGGTCTCCTGACCTTCAGGAACATCTTTGGACTGCTTGTGTGCACCTGTGCATGTGTGCTGAAGTGGAAGGGTGGGAAACTAAAACACAAATGGTTTGCAGAGAATTCCATATTCAGCCCCTTGAACCTGGCCTAAGTTAACAGAATTGACAAACCTAGTTCGAATATAGTGGGTTGTTGGTGAAATTTATCACCTTCAGACAAATTAGGCAAAGCATGTTACTTTTACTAGAACATTAACTAGAACATTTTGTGGGTGTAGATAATATGCAAACAATATTTTCTCCTCAAACTTACCTTTGTAATTCTGTAATATGTGCTTCATGGTTATGCTTCATATACAGCTAATGGGTGCTTATTTATTCGGTAATGTTTTGTAGACTCCGTAGTAACTTGATGATAATTGCGCTTCTCACTCATGGCACTGAACTACTTGGTGCAAAGTAAAATGTCTGTTTCCCCTTTACTTGGCTCACAGGGTCTTGATAATGTTCACAAACAGAGAGTTGCTGAAGTGCTCAATGACCCAGAAAGTATAGAGAGAAGGCGAAGCCGCGAGAGCCTCAATGTCGACGTGGTAAAGTATGAGAGTGGCCCTGATGGAGGAGAGGAAGTGAGTATGAGCGTAGAATGGAATGGGGTAAGTACAGTACACAGTGTAAGAAAAAAACCAAACCTAGATTGGCATAGCAGTTAAGTTATCATTCTGTTGTGTATTCAGGGTTCTTCTTTGCTCATAAGCACCTGTAGTTTCGAATGTAAGCAAAAGCAATAAGAGATTGCTTTTGAGGGTAAGTTCTGACCAATTAAGCTTAAATTAAGAAAAACTCACCAAAATTTGGATTTAGATAGAAGTGTTTGAATGCTGATTGAATGTCCTGGTTAATGTATAGGACCTAATCCTTACCAGTGGTTTGTTTTATTACTGGATGCAACAGGATGGCAATTTGTTTACTTTATTATCTCCCACCCCTTTTTTTTTAAAATATCCCCCTTTGTTTCAGAAGATTTCCTTTTTCTCTGGTTCACTAGAAAGCACTGCTGTGCAATTAAATGGAATTGGTATGGAGAATTAAACCAAAAACTACACACAACATAGGTTTCTGGATGCAAGTTTCTTGCTGTGTCATGGCATCATGATGGTGCAATCATAAAATCTACCCATCTGCTGATGACAAATTGCTGCTTTCCATTTACCTATGGAAGCCTGCCAGATCCTTGATTAAAGTGAGGCCTTTCCTATCTCACGACGTCTAGTTCCACTGCTTAACGTGGAAGGTGTGCCACAGGTTACAATAACAAAACCTTTCTAAAACTTTCCATCATTGGAAACATGTGTCTGTGAACCTGCTTGTTATTTGGTGTCTTTTACAAGGGAAACCAGTTCGAGATTTTGGTAGTACTGAGAGGGTTACTACTTTTGATTTTGGTTATATTGGGCACTGGGCACATACATGGAGTGCTCTGAGGTGCAAATTGCCAGTGTCAGCCTTGTGGTGGTTTAGTTATGCAGTACACGTTTAGTCAGATTGCAGTAGTCATTGTTTTTCTAAGTTTGTTTTGTGGTGTGTAGGTTCTGTTTCATAGTGGAATACTTATCAGCTATAACTCTGCCATTTGCCAGAGCTTTAGGATCCTAAAGGCTGCTGTAGCTGTCTATATTTTTTGCTCTTTTGATGCAGAAAAAGGTTTCTCTTTCCACTGTTTCTCAGATTGGCTTTGGTGTGTATTGTCCTAAGACAGTCAATCAGCATATAATACAAATATTATCACCTTAATACTTCCTTAATTTGTCCCCTTGGCACTAGAACTGTGTACTGTACTCTTCCCTTTTTTCTTCTGTAGTTAGCATGCCTTCAAATTGTCAAGTGTGAGGGAAGCATTTTTTCCCCATCCATTTTGTGTTTTAATTAAAAAGCATGCAGATGTGGGGTTGACAGGGGCATTCAAGAAAATAACTAAACAGTATTTCTAGGTCAGTGACATTCACATTTGATAAAACTCAGAAAGTGAACTTTTCCAGAGTGGAATGTTCCACCTTTAAAATAATGTGGCATTAATGGGTTTCTATTTAGTTTAGGTTTGCATGTCCACTTTTTCACTCCGTTTTGGTTACTTTCACGTTCTAAACTGAAGTTGGTTTTCTTCTACATTTCCCCCATTTCATGTTGGCATTCTTACTTTTTCTAATTTTGCAGGAGCTCAGTTCTGCTCATTTCTTCACCATGATAGTAATCTAACAATTATTATTAATATTTTATCTCATTTCTCTTTCTTTCTCCATAATGCTCATGACAGCCCAGTAGCTTCCAAACTGAGGCAAAGGGCAGCCCCACATAGAGCACATAGCAGTATTCTAGTGTTGAGGTTGCCAAAGCATAGAGTGCTGTGGCCATACTGTCCTTATTCGGGCATGACTAGTATACCAGTTATGGTAAAAAGCACTCCTAGGTAATGAGGCCACTTGGGCCTCTAGTTCCAATGAATGACCCAGGGAGTACTTTGAATCTATGTGCCTGTTCTTCAAGCCAGAATGTAACCACATCCAGAACTGGTAACTGGCCTACACCCCAGATGAAGCACTCACCCACAAGGACTCTGTCTTGCCAGGATTGTTTAAGTTATCTAAATGTCACCCAGTCTACTGCAGCATTTAAACGCTGGCCTTGGGATTGCAAGCCAACCTGACTTGGATGTGCTAATCAAACTTCGCTCCAAATCTCCAGCTTCCAACAGCTTCATATCAATATTAAACAGCATGGGAGGGGCCAGGTTGGCAGCCTGTGGCATCCCATAGCGTAAGTGCCAGGGGGCTGATGGGCAGTTCCCCAGTGCTACTCTCTGAAACAAACTTTGCAGGTAGGAACAGAACCACTGAAGTACAGTGACCCCATTTGCCATAAGCCAAAGCTGATTTTGCCTACTTGGTGCTTTTCATTTATGACTATTACATGCAAGGGTAGCCAATGTGGTGCCCTCCTGATTTTGTGGATCCTCAGCCAACACGGCTGGTGGTCAGAGATTATGGGGATTGGAGCCCACAACACCTGGAGGGCACAATATTGGATGCCCGTGATTTAATGATTAGCATTAGTGGTTTGATAGCCACTGAATGGAAACTTCCATGTATGGGTCAAAGTGCCTCAGCTGCATGCAAAAGGCTCTTTGGGTCCTTGCCATAGATTCTCTTTTCTGCATTAGCATTCATTGTTTTACGATCTCGAATCATCTCAGTCCATTTACTGGCATGATTGTGTAAGGGTTTTAAAAACTGTTTACCTCCAGGAAAGCACTTTTCAGCAGATCTTCTCCACTAAGGAACACCTGTGCATGATAATAATAATAATAATAATAATAATAATAATAATAATAATAATAATAATATTTTATTATTTATACCCCGCCCATTTGGCTGGGTTTCCCCAGCCACTCTGGGCGGCTTCCAACAAAATATTAAAATACAATGGTCTGTTAAACATTAAAAGCTTCCCTAAACAGGGCTGCCTTCAGATGTCTTCTAAAAGTCTAGATAACTATGTGGCATGTTTGCGGACACATAGGCACTGGGCAGTCCCGTTAGATCTCACTGTTGTTTCATGTGAGCTTAGAATACGTTCAGTACTAAGGGGAGCTCCTCTGCAGTTTCTAATCTCATTAAAGAACCCCTACTAAATTCTAGGGAACTCCAGCATTCCCAGGAACAAGGTTTGGAAATCCTCACTCTAATGAAACACTAAAGCTTTGTAATATGGGTTTGTTGATAGTGCTTTTGGAGTGGGCACATCTCACTTACTTCATTGAAGTTAAAGCTTAAATTGATGCACCTTGTCCCAGTTGATTTCTTTTCATCACTTTTTAGTTTGGCTTGTGTAGTTTTAAAAATTGGAATCTCGCATGCCATAGTATACACCTTTGATTTAAAATAATGTATCTGCTTTCCTTTATTAAACACAGGAATATGATTTTATATATATTTAAGGAAAATATATTGATTCCTTTAAAAGTTCAAAGTCCTGCGCAATATAGAACCTAGAATAAAAGACAACAGAAGGTTTGCGGTCCTCCATTGGCTTTCTTTTGCATTATGGATACTATGAATTTTTTAAGCTGTTGTCTCTGCTGATTTTGAGAATTTGTACGCAACATTAGCGAGTGACCTAGAAATACTGTTAAGACTAACAAGCTCAAAATGGAAAACTGTTGAACTTCTCCCCACAACAGTTTCATTCAGTTTTTTCTCTCTCCATTTCTGTCCGACAGGCCTAGATGCCTTTTCTGATTCTTACACTGTCTCCTGCATGGCGGGCGTGCAGCATCTTCAAGCTCTAACTTCTCTCCACTACTGACTGCTGTGTATTTAGCAATCCCTTAAGATCCTTGTCAGAGCTGCACTTCTTGTAAAAATGGCCACTTCTTCAGTGCTGGTGTCTCTCTTTCTTTGGGGCAAGGGTTCCTCTTTCTTTCCTGTACATGTTTAGCTTTGCCAGATATGTATCTAGTCTTACAAAATGTGGTGTTAATAACCATTTGCTGTGTAACAGATGAGAATTAACAAAACTAAGAATGAACTTGATAAGTAGCTGTCTCACTATGATGAAAGGTAGTTTAAATTATCACACAAGGTGTTATTAAAATGGCATGATGGTGACCTTTACAGAATATACAGGTGGGTTTTTTTATTTAAAAAAGCAAGGCATGTGCTCACAGTGCTTTAAAGTGTATTTAGAGACCTATAACATGGGTTAACATCAATATGGAACTCTGGATGTCTTCACTTATGCTTATCCTAAAGTAGCAGTGCTGTTTAGTCTTCATGTGAAAGTTCAGCAGTTACGCTTTTCTCTACTAATCTTGGTGTTGGGTGACTTTGTGTATTTGTCTTTCTAACTTCTAATAAACTCACTCCAACTGATGCCTGTTTCTGTCTGCTGCGTAGTACTTTGAATTCTGCATAGCTACTGTAGGAAAGGAGGCTTTCTAGAAACTGCAAGGCACTGTTAACTTGCAGTTAAGTGCACATGGATTTCTTTGTCAAGCAATAAATATAATAGGTCTTTGGCCATACAAACTTGACTTCTGGAAAAATAAGAACTATTAAAAAAAACTGTCTCCAAATACTGTACTATAAAATAAACTAATGTAATGTGAAGCAAGCTCTAGATTCACGTTTTACGTTTCTGGAACATGGTTAAGGACACAAACTAGAATAACTTCACTATGGAACTTAATGCTTGCATATGCTTTTGTTCTTGTTTATATGCATGTTTATTACATATTGCCCAAGTTAGAGTGAACGAATTCATTAAACATGTAATGCTACTGCTTGGTGGTGGTCTTTTACTGTATTCATGGTTAGCATGGAGTGGTGTGGTGGTCCTGCAAATAAAAACTTTATATATCCTTTAAGAAAGGGCACCTGCCCATAAGGTTTTAATATACATTTGTTAATTTTGTATTTTATCTGTGAGGGAGTTAGGAGTTTAATCTCTTGTTTCTTTAAGGAAGTGTACGCAATCCTTCAGGACCTTCTCCTGAGTAAGCTTCATTGAGATGTTGTGGAGCTGTGTAACTTCTCATCTCAATGAATCTGCTGACCTAGGGGGGATAATATTGGACTGTGTCCGGAAGAATGCTTGATAAATACAAAGAATGCTTTTCATTAGATTTCTGGTGCTCATCTCAGAGCACCAGGGAAGGTAACAGCAAATTTAAAAAACACGCCATTAAATTTTGTTTGAAATTAAGTGATACAATTTTGTTCTTACCATTTAATGGTAGCAAAGTAAGAATATTGGACTGTAGTTGTAGCAACTGCTGAACTGTGACCGAAGGGCAAAGCTTTTGCAGTTTTAAATGTGCTCATTTTTTTCAGGATGGTACTGGATCTCTAAAACGCAGTGGCTCCTTTAGCAAACTTCGTGCTTCAATTAGACGCAGCAGTGAGAAGTTGGTTAGAAAGCTGAAGGGAGGAAGTTCACGAGAGAGTGAACCAAAGAACCCCGGGTAATTATTTATTTCTAGATGTGCTGGAACACTTGGTGCTGTACCCATCATGCTGTATAATGGCTTTTTCTGCTGTATCTCATGCATGAATTGCAGCATAAAATCTGACGGCAGATCTCGCAGAAATGTAATACAAAGGATGTTTGTAGCACTTGTTATAAGTTAGTCCTAACAGCTGGAAAGATTGCTCTCTGTACTTAACAATGTGATTGTAAACAATGGCTCTGTAAAAGCAAAACTTCCAATGTTATGTAAACTCCAGAAAGAATTGCCCCAGAATTACCTATTCTGTCTTGCCACACAGGAAAAATATTGATGCACTTCGCTGAATTTCAGCAGTTTCCCCTTTAACAATATTAATTCTGAGAACAGGGTTAGGGCATATTTGGTTCAGAAGAACTTAACATACATTTATGAATGTGTGTGTATAAAATGTGATTGCGATAGGTTATTGAAATGCTTCATGTTTACTTAACTGGATAAATATTTGCACTTTCATTCAACATTTTTTACATACTAATATCAGCCATTCTACTTTCTGCATAGAACACAAGTGTAAATTATTGTTGAAATGAAAATGAAGTAAAATACATCAGCCACTCCTTGACATACACCAGAAATATGAATGGTACTAGTACTATACCAATAAGTCTTCCTCTTGAAACTTGCTTATACATGGATCATGTGACTGGATTTGTTGTGCAAAACAGTCAGCTATCCAAGTTTTGTTATCCATGATGTGTATGTGCAGAGATTAATTTCAGAAGAACTGCAGTAGCAGGTTAAATAACCACTGTTCTCTAAATGGGAACTAATCAGTATTAACAGGAACCTTTTTTTAGGCTTGAAGATATTTTTGATGCTTGTATTCACGGAAGTTGAATACTATCACTGCTGTACAAGTTGCAGTGTTAGTTTTATCGTAAGACGTCAGCCGGCCTTGTAAAATGACCACTTGATTAGTACAAACCAATGCTCATAATATAGTGTACAAGATTTAGTGTTACACAGAACTCTGCAGGTTGGCGGTTCGGGAGGAGATGCTGTAAAAAGGGGGGAAATAGTTGTTTTGAGTTGAATTATATTATTACGCATTTGTCTGCAGATCATTATGGAAGTTCATAGAATCATAGAGTGGGAAGGGTCCTGGAAAGTAATATAGTTCAATCCCATGCTAATGTAGTGCAGCATCCCTGATAGGTGGCTTAAAAACCTCTAAAGAAGGGAGTCCACTTTTTTCCAAGACCATCTTTCCCACTATTGAACTGCTTATTTGTAAGAAAGTGCTTCCCTCCTAACGGAGGAGAGGGGTTTATTGTTTTGTTTTTGTTCTTGTTTTTATTAATTATTTTGTGTTTATATTGTGAACCGCCCTGAGATCTATGGATGAAGGGCAGTATACAAATTCAATAACTAAATAATATTTAGCCCAAATCCACTTGCAATTTAAAGCTCTTTGATTCGGTCCTATCCTCTGGAGCAACAGAAAATAAATCTGGCTCATAAAATTGCAGAGCTGAAAGGGAACCCAAGGGCCATCTAGTCCAACCCCCTGCAGTTCAGGAATGCAGCTTCATCCATCTGAAAGTTCTTCAAGTATTTGGACATAATTCAACAGTTTAGAAGCTTCGTCTAGAATTCCATACCACCCAAAGGGATAGTTCTTTTTTTCAAAACTTCTTAGTTTTTATTTTAAGTATCTTCAATTAAAGATAGGGAAAAACATGAACGGCTAGATTGTGTATTATCCAGTGTGTATCCTTAGTCTTGCATTCTTCATTGTGAATATTGATTTGTCCTAATGAAAGCGGTTTTCTACCAGTCTCTACAAGTATATAGAACTCTGAACAGTTACATATTGGTGTTGCTCTGAAGAATTTTAGCTAAACATTTTAGATCCCCCACCCCATGTGTGCCGTCAGACGCTTTCCTACTTTTCCAGATGTCCTCAGGTATAGACTAGGATACAAAGAGCCACTTTAGCCATTGCAAAATGATTTCAACACTCCCAGCAAGGAGTTTTGACTTTGATCCCCCCCAGCCATATCACATAAACTGGTTTTGAAACACCTGGCTTTTTAAGAGCCTTCATGCTTTTTAGGGTGCTATTGATGAGCAACCAAGGTCCATAGGTGCAGAGAACTCACTTTGGATCTAAGCTATATATTTGCGGGGGGGGGGGGGGTGTCAGGCTGAATTGAGGAAGGAGCCAGATAAGCTGTCCCTCTCAGCACCTTCATGTCTGTAATCAACTATTACTCAATTAACTTTTAACTACTATCCCCACAAAGTGGTGGTATAATTTTCTGATTAACTACTAATCCCTAAAACTGAAAGCTGGAAGCTGCTTCATGGTTAACATTTGGTTTACTGTTCTTCTGAACATTTAAGGAAACCCAGACTCTCCGTGAGCGTAGTGATATAATCAAGCAAGACTCCTACCTCAGTGACACCTTCTCGAAGGAGATTTCAGATGCGCTGCAATAATACTAGTGCTCTTAACCAGTTGTAGATTCGAATGCAAAGGGAAATGCTGAAAATCATAAATAAACCAGTTCTCTTCAGTCTTGCCTCAAACTTGAAAAATGTACAAGTGCACTTGCCAAATTTTTAATGGTCACATATAGCTAGCTAACTTTTGTTCTAAAATTACTAAATTTGTATAGGGACCATTCATGGACATGATGAAACACTGTATTTTTGTTTGTTCATTATTTAACATTTCAGCATTGCATCTGTGGATTTTTACTTTTTATTTATTTTTTTATTTGCTTAGAATTTGAGTTTTGTGTTCATTCTCTATGTGGTGCGTTATGTATATTTAGTTAACGTTTTTTCGCTTTACTGTACAATTTTTTTATATAAATAAATAACACAGGTGTCAACGCTGCATGGCTTGCTGCTTCTTTGTGTTCCTAACACTTGTGTTGCGTTGAAAAACGTGTGCATTGTAGTTTTGGGAGGCTTTAAAAAAAATTTAGTGCTTAAATAAAATCATAGTGGCACTGACACTGTGTAGGTGCAGCCGTAAAGATTATGCCCAACTATACAAGGATGTATAACTTCATTCATAATCTTTATTTTGATTGCCAGGTTACAGATTTATTATAGTCAAATGTCTGCATAATTTTTAAGGATGAGAAATCTCACTGACTTCAGTGTTGTGTACACTCTTGTTGGGACTTTTGGACGAACCCTGAGCCATTTTCACTTTGAACAACCAGCTCATTTTCTCCCCTGGCTAGCAAGAGTCTTTGTTTTAAGAACAATATACAGTGGTGCCCCGCAAGACGAATGCCTCGCAAGACGGAAAACCCGCTAGACGAAAGGGTTTTCCGTTTTGGAGGTGCTTCACAAAACGAATTTTCTATGGGTTTGCTTCGCAAGACGAAAATGTCTTGCGAGTTCCTGCGGGGTTTCCCCCCCCCCCTTTTCCCCAAGCCGCTAAGCCGCATAACAGCTGATCCGCTAAGCCGCTTAACAGCTGATCCGCTAAGCCGCTAATAGCGCTAAGCCGCTAATGGGCTTGCTTCGCAAGACGAAAAAAACCGCAAGACGAAGAGACTCGCGGAACGGATTCTTTCCGTTTTGCGAGGCACCACTGTATTATGTGGCACAGAAGGCTGTTCTTTGAGAACAGTGCTTTTACACCCTGCAGTATGAAGCAATTGGGTAGAACACTTGTCAGGCCTGGCCCTTGCCTTCCTATTAACCTGTATCAGCATGTCCCCTTCTCCTAATTTGTCTGTGAGACTAAATAATTTGGATCGCCATATTCTAGCAAAAGTGCAAGGGGGTTTCAGTGTAGGTTTCTCAGCAAGGTTCCCTGTCCTGCAGTTTACAAAGTGGCTAGTGAGAGCAGTCCTGTTTCCTAGAGCTGTCAATTGAGACAGGTAGTTTCTTCTACACATAGGAAATAGTATACTTTTACTCATAATAGACTCATTGACATCACTGAAACCAATTTAAATGTGTCCATTAATTTCAGTGAGTCTACTCTGTGTAAAAGTTAGTTGCACGTTAAGGGTCTGCCTGCAAGGAATGCATTTTGGGATTAGTGTGACCGTTTTGATGCAGCATTGAGAAAAAGATTTGGAAGCTAATGTTATGGAGAAATATTAATTGCTCATGCATATAGGTGGTGGCTACTCATCTTACGATGAACGCTACCTAGATTTTTTGAGGCACTTTAAATTGAAATATGGTTAAATGTTGGATAACTTTTTTAAAAAATCCTTGAACCACTATGGGTATAACTTCACATACTTTTGTAATACATATATTGCAGCTATAAATTTGTTAGTTGTTGATGTGGCAGTGTATTAACAATACCCTCTGAAACTGAGAGCTTCATTTGATGATTGTTAGAATAGCAGAGCTTTCACTGCCTTGCACAAGTTTTACCCCACAATCCAGGCAAGACAAGAGATTGTATTATCTATCCCATTCTCCATTAAAGTTATAAATCATGCCAAAACTTTGAATATCCAAGCCTTAATTATGTAGAAGCCCCACCAAGGGCTCTGGTTAAATGCTCCTTTTTGATGGGTTTGCTAATGCTACTTATACAACTTTATCTTGGGTAGCTTATTGATTTTTATTTTTTTTAAGAGACTGGACACCTCTCAGATTAAGATCCAATTTAGTAACTGACATTCTGCAGATGGAATGACATCTAGTGTTTCCTGAACGTTTTTGGTGACTTAGCTTTGATGTATTTTAGATTAAGGAAGATGCACGTGCGCCAAATGTTGTCTTTTAGAAGATACTAGGAGTTACGTTGCAGTAAAATTCTTGTTGTATACATATGTGTTCAAAGCGCTCCATTTCAACCCTTCTGATTGGTTTATCCTTGCATGTTCACTGTCCAGCATGAAGCGTGCCAGCTCACTGAATGTTCTTAACATGGGTGGCAAGGCAACTGAAGATCATTTTCAAGTAAGAAGCCCTATCATATTCTTAATGCAAGTAGATGGTACTGGCAGGGCTTGGATTGAAGAATTGGATCGGTCACTAAAATGGCAGCAGTTTTGGATTATTCCTGGTTCTGATTTCAAACATTCAGTCAGCTGTTTAGAGACTGGACCATATGACACAATGTTTGGCAGTACACTCTGATGAACTGCTTTGCACATTTTTTGCTATGTGAGCCAAACTCCTTAAAAAGAAAAAGTGGCAACTCTGTAAACAGCTGCTTGCATGTGTGAATGGGTCTTGTCATGTACTGATATTGTAAGTAATTCAAAAATATTCCTATAAGCACCCTGTAGAGTCCCATAGCAGCTAGCAGAAGCACCAGATACTTGGGCCTTACGGAAAACAGTGGGCTAGATGGTAAAACTGTTCCCAAACTCTGCGCCTCAGGATACACTTGGGAATTGCATGGGTGAATGCTTCTTATCTATTAGCTCTGCTCACATGAAAATCCCATGGATATGAATTTCTTGTTTTTGTCCTCCTGGGATAATCTGAAAAAGTCCCATTGGAGTGACCAAGCTTACATTTTTTCAGGCCTAAAACTACTCTTATCTGCTCCACCTGGAGCTGCTCTTAATAAGGGATCAGAGACTTGATACTGGCATAGAAGTTAGCTACCTGCCCTTGCACAAGCGGGAGTAGGCAGGGCACGCCACACCTGTCTTGTAGTATATTAAAAGTGCTAACAGAGGCTGATTCAGCTCTTGAAAGCTTGAGCCCCACTTGCCTGAGCGGCCGCTGTGGCTCACTTCATGCTGTGAGCTATTAAGAGAGTCAACAATGTCCATTTCAGGATAACATCCCTGTCCCTAAGCTTTGAAAACCAAGAGCAGATGGGAAAACTGTTCTTGGCTGCTTAGGAATTCAATCTCCCTTTCTCAATTTTGTGAAAAGATGAGCACCTTTTGGGACGTGTTACAGGAATTGCATGCTGTATTCTTCCACATTGTATAGTGTTGAAAAGTTGGCCTGCGAACAGCATACGGGACATTATTGCAGCTTAATAAATGTCAAATAGCAATAGTTGCTGTGAGCTTTCCAGATAATGAGCATAGACAGAGACTTGCACAGTTGAACTAAAATGAGTTCTAAGTGACAGTGGCCAGAATTCAGTTTGGGTACTAGGGTTTTTCAGTTTTCATCTCTACTGGAGGCCCTTGCCTTCTGCTGAAAAAGCTGGGCTTCCAGAGCAATTTGATCCAGCACATGGTTTTATAGATGGCAAGGAATACCAACTGCTTCCTTGAATGAATGCAGAAGAAACTGTGCTGACACAGGCCTCTTTAGAAACTAGGCAGCAATTTTTTAAATAAGGGTTACTTTTAAAAGTTCACTTACTGAGTGCCTGCTGATGAAAAAAAAAATACTGGGGTGACATTAGGGCAGGCCAAGGCTGCAAAACAGTAGCCCTTGCATATCATTTGCATGAAATACACTTCTCATGTGCCAAGATCCTAGCCTGTATTTCATATAACACCTTCACCGAAATTACTAGTGTTCTGTATTGTGCCTCTTAACTAACACATAACTGCAACTAACTTGTGTGAAGAAGTAGCGACTGCTTCAGTACTAACCTGATGCACTTGTCGAAAAGTTTACACAAAGGAAAGGGAGCGAGTCTGTAAAGTAGCATTTCCAGTTGTTCAAAACGTTATTGTGTTAAGTTCCAAAAATAAATCCATGAAACACAATCCAAATACTTTGAGGAAAAGAAATTCCGCTGTTCTTTGGGTTATCTTACCGTATGGAAAAATAAATGGCAATTGAGGGGTTTTTATTCTGAATTCTTTAATCAGCACCAGATCTTTAACACCAGAGAGAAGTGTAATAGGGAGGATTCCTGCCTTGAGAAATTAACCGCTGAGGCAACCTGATCTCTCACGGCATGGATGAGATCTGTGCTACTCTTAACGTGTTCCAATAAACATGCATTCTTCTTACACAGAGATTATTTGTGCAGAAAACTGTATTTTTAAAAAATGGCTGTCGGAGCAATATTTCACCTTCTGAGTCAAGTACATGACACAGCACATATGCACAGAAAATTGCAATAAATTGTACTGGATAAGGTGAAGCATCAGCTGCTACTGCTTTCAGAGTAAAACCTTTTGTATTCTCTTAAGTTGGCCAAGGTTGCTCTGAATTTCACCACTTACAAGGCATCTGTCTCCCATGCTAGGAAATGGCTTATTCATAAGGGCTGTGGCACGAAAGACCGTATATAGTGGGGGCTCTATTACGGCCCCCTCCTCATGCTCCTGGAAGAAACAGTTTTGAAGTTTGGAGAGTACTTGTCACTCATATGCACACACACTGCCTTTGGCAGTCTGGCCATGAGATTGGAAGCATCTATTTTCAACCAATTGTGTTAGAATTAGTAGAACGAACTGTTTGTCCCGACAAGCCAAACTTTTAATTTCCGAACCTGGCTTGTTCAGATAAACCATGGTTGAAAATGGACATTGATGCACTGGAGGGGAGTGGGCTTGTGTCTCTGAATGCTAAACCATGGCTTAGCATTTTGTCCAAACCAGAGCTTTGTGGGGAGAGCTAACTGTTCATGTTCAGAGCTCTTTCTATTCCTGCTTGGATTAGAAATACAACGCAGGCACTGATAAAGATGGTAAGAATTATTCCCATTCCAAACTGGAGCAAAGTTTCCTATTCATATATTAAACCACTTTGAAACTTGGTTTTTTAAAAAAATTCAAACTAATGGTAAATGAAAAATACTTGTCTGCTTTGGTCTTATTCTTGATTCTTATTATTCATTGTTCTTTTGTTTTTCTCCAGCGTTTGTATTTTAAATGGTTGGGATTGTTTTAAACTGTGCATAAACTCTTTCCATTCTTTTTCCCCATGCAGGGACGAACTAATTGTCTGACAGACTCAAGAGCTCTGAGTGCCAGTCACACTGATTTGGCCCACTGAGGTTCTGGGACAGATGCTAGCTAAACAAAATTCCCTTGTGAATTACAAAGCACTGAGGTTTAAAGTTTTTGGGTTCCCTGTTACGGTCTTTCTAGAACCATCTAAGTTAGAGATGTCGTTGAGAGGACTGTTGTTCCTAGGCCTTCTTAAAATGTGACATTAAAAAAAGGCCCCTAGAGACTTGCGTCTTTGTCAAATATAGAGATGGTTGCTAGATACCCTGTGCTGACCCCTTGGACCCAAGTGGGATTAACACTGCCCAGTAGCTCAAACCAGGAATTTAGTTGCCTCCTGGAAACTTTTCATGGGTGTTCCCAGAAGTTGGTTCAGTTTTCAAGTTCCTTCCTCTGGTAATTCATTCTTTCCTATTTCCTCTCACCTGCTTTTTTGGCTCAGTTTCTCCTCTTTGGTGATCAGAGCACCTTTCCTTGATTCAGTTTTTAAAATGCTCCTTTTTCTTTCTGCACCCCTTCCACCCTGCCTTACAAAGACTTCTCGTAATTCTGGTCGGTTCCAGCCACAAACATGTCGTGTTGTTTACTTTCCTTGTGATTTAATTGCTACTTGGTGTGTGTGCTTGTGAACATTAAACCAATTAAGTTAATGAATTTTAATGATACAATGACATTGCAATTGATTGAAGCAGTAGCACTGGAGATACACTCTCCACTTCCTGCTTTAAGGCTTGTTTTTTGTGCCTTTCACTTCAATGCTTATTGCGTACTTGGCTTCTAGAATCTCTCTCAGGCTTATATTTTCAAGGCCTGTTTCTCCTAATCCCGCACCCCCCACCATGGAGTTTTCCCCTATGATCCTGCTTGGGAGCTCAGCCACATTGACATTTCATTGGCCTCTCTGACTTTCTTGGTGTGCACGCTGATGGTCACCTAAGGATTCTTGAACGAAATGCGCAGAATTAATTAGATGATTGGACCAATGGAAGTTTTTAACTGATTGTTTAATTAAACCATTCTGCAAAGTTAATAGCATAAGAACTGGTCTACTGTACAGTTCATGCAGAATTGGGAAGTTACTCAGTCTTTTAGACAACTCTTCTACTTTTCCTTTGGACACTTCTCGGCAAGAGTGACCTGAGTGATGCTGAGTGTAGGGTGATTCTGATAGTGAGGAAGAGGCTTCTTCCACAGTGATGGAGTGGTCTTGTGCCAAATATAAACTCACTCTCCATGAGCATCGGGATCATCCTACCAACTGTTGCCCACCCCCCTCATTCCACAGAGTGGGCACGACACTCTTTGAGCGTATTTAGAGCCTTAAGAGTTGTTGCCAAAACTCATCTATTTAGACCGTCTTCTTACTCGCTTTCTTCCTCCCCTTGAATCTGAGCTAGGAAGTCTTCTCCCCCTGCCCTCGCCAGGTGGATTAAGGCTTCCATATCTATGGCCTATGACAGCCAAAGGTTCAGGTTGCCAAAACACAACACAGTTCCAATTAAACAGCGGCCACAGCAGCCTTTTCAGCAAATGCTCCACCGCTGGATATCTCCTACATGGGCCAGTCCAAAAACATCTACACCACACTTCAAAATGGACCACAACCATGGTGGCCTTTGGACAGCAGCTACTTAAGTGTGTGCTCCCTCTTTCTTAGACATCCATTACCACCTTAGACACGATCACCTTTTGAACATCCCATGGGAGATAGGTCCACTGCAATCACCAGAAAGGTAATGGCATCTTGGACCCAGGGCCCATGCCCTACTGTGTGCCTGGCATGCCTGGGAAGTTCAGGAAGATAATTGGCACACACCACCTTAATAATTGCACTGTCTTTACCCCTGACCTATCCTTGTTGTTGTTGTTTAATCGTTTAGTCGTGTCCGACTCTTCGTGACCCCATGGACCAGAGCATGCCAGGCACTCCTGTCTTCCACTGCCTCCCAGTTTGGTCAAACTCATGTTAGTAGCTTTGAGAGAACACTGTCCAACCATCTCGTCCTCTGTCATCCCCTTCTCCTTGTGCCCTCCATCTTTCCCAGCATCAGGGTCTTTTCCAGGGAGTCTTCTCTTCTCATGAGGTGGCCAAAGTATTGGAGCCTCAGCTTCAGGATCTGTCCCTCCAGTGAGCACTCAGGGCTGATTTCCTTAAGAATGGATAGGTTTGATCTTCTTGCAGTCCATGGGACTCTCCAGAGTCTCCTCCAGCACCATAATTCAAAAGCATCAATTCTTCGGCGATCAGCCTTCTTTATGGTCCAGCTCTCACTTCCATACATCACTACCGGGAAAACCATAGCTTTAACTATACGGACCTTTGTTGGCAAGGTGATGTCTCTGCTTTTTAAGACCTATCCTTTGTTACGGCTTTTATCTTAGCTTGGCAAAACCCCAAACTGAAGCAGCTTCCGGGAGCACCAACCACAAAAGTTCCTAGGAGGCGACTAAATTCCTGCCTCAAGCTAGTGGCCAATGCTAATCCCACCTGGGTGGCACAGATATACACCCGTCAGGTGAGTCCAGTCATTCGACAAAGCTGTGTTACAGATCTCCCTGTTGCAGCCTCCAAAAGCAAGGGGGAAATGTACCCCAGTGAAAATGTACTGAAATCTAAAGGAGTGCAAATGTATCCTTGGGATGTACTGTTTTAAAAGCTGTTAAGGGGACAGTGTGTTGGACTATTTATAATGTTGATGGAATGACTGAGAGCTGAATTAAGTTTATCACTGTATAAAACCAGGATTGTGTACAGTTAGCCTTGCACCATCAGCTATCAGAATGTGTAGAGTACGTCTGACTAGTGATTGGGCTTCAAGGTTCTTTAATAAGTAGAAGAAAGTACTAGTGGAATAGAGAAGCTCTAAGACAGCACTTCAACATGGTGGTTGTGGCCTTCTTGGGCCTAAAAATCAGTGGAAAGAGGTGCAATTATTTTTAAACTGAGAGGGAAGAACACAAGGAATAGGCTGGTTGGGAAGCCAACCACCTTTTGAGTCTTTCCAGTCACTCAGAGCACTCCTGTTTTCTCCAAGATGGAAATATTGTTACTGTTGTCTCTTGAGTTTCAAACTTCTGCCACTGCTCAGAATGGGAACAGGAGGAAACTGAAGCATATTGGACAGTTACACTGTGAAGCAGCTGCTGTGGATAGGGGCCTTGTTGGAAATTTGCTACTAATAATGTCAAAGTTGTACTGGATAGCTGCTACTGGCAGGCTGTTTGTTTATTAATAATCTAATTGCCTGATATACTTTGTGGGTGATGCACTGTCTATTCTCAGGGGACCAACTTGGGAAGAGGAAATGCTTCAGCATTTTGGTTTTACAGTCAGTCTAATAAAATGTGTATAATTTTCAAGTCTGTCTCCATTTTGCAGAGCTATTAACTGAAGGCAGAAAGGAGAGAAAGTCTTTGTGAGTCACGGCTATATGGTAGCAAAGGTTGCTCTCTGGCCAGTAGGAATAATCAGGCAAAATTAACATCATTTAGACATAGGATAAGAGGAAAGCAGTTTTATTAGATTGAGCTGAAGATATTTAATGTTGCTAAAAGTGCTTACCTATTTTGAAGAATTCTTTTTTTAAATAAGCAAGCGACTTGTCTACAGAGAGTGCATCTGTCAAGGTTTGTGTGTTGAGGTATATCCATTGAATTTCAAATGACAATAGCTGTGTGGTAATGTCCTGAGACCCAGTGCTGCTAAATGGGTAGAATTTTGGGACAGATTGTTGCAAACCACTGAACTTTGAGAGAATTTTACATTGGTAATAGGGGTTCTTCCATTCTTCACCACCCTGGTCCTGCATATAATAGAAATTGGCTTTGGCAAGTTGGTGTAATGAGAAGCTAATTGTACTTCTCATCTAGTACAAGCACTCCATCCCTAACTTTCAAGAGACTATTATAAACGTAGTATGCTTGGGCTATTAATTGTCCCCCATTGTTCCTTGAAGATGTCGCCATTTGGCATTCCTGCCTCTGAAGGCCACAGGTGCTTCTAATGTTCCTGTGCCTTTCCTATAGCAGTTGAGACGTTTAGGCCATTTGGTACCAAGGCAGAAATTTCACACAAATGGAACACTCCACAGAGTTTTAGACTCTGAAGAAAATATGCTGTTGTAACATTAAACTAAAACTGTAGATGTGTATATTTCCTCAGAATGAAATTGTTGTAGGCTAATGATGGCCATTGTGTTGTATATTTTCAAGCTGGTGTATGCATTACAGAGGAATTGGGGCGGGGGGAGAAACCATTCATTCTTTCTTATCTTCTCAATCCTCTCCAGTTGTTTGGAGATATTTTTTTTTGCGAAGGGTACATTGCAGAAATACACAGGGAGGTTTGTTTGTGCTTGTTAACATAGTTGAGAATGACATTTGTCCCACAACTCCAGAGGTGCTTTTGTTTTCAAATGGAACCATTCACATTTTAACTTTTCAATCAGTATCCGATTACAGTTGATGACACACTTGGCCATGCCATGCGCTTTAAGAACTAAAACTCGAGGTGAATTAAACATAATGTGTGGCTGGCTAGCGGTGGAGAGAAACACTGTCTTCTGCAGTGATCCTATAGACAGGCCTAAGCACAGCAGGAAAAGCAAAGGTGCGCACAAAATTTAGTGATGACAGCATTCTGTAGAAGTTCCCCTTTAAGACTATGCTAATGGCTTACATTCCAGCGTAACCAAAACTGCCTTTTAGGATCTGCAGGAGTCGTGCTGTGCAACAGGGCTAGCCAGCCTTGTAAATGTACCTGCAGATTGTCAGAGATTGGAGAGGAGCAGCCTAGGGGTGATTTACTCAAGTCACTTGCTCTGTAGCTTATGCCATTTCCAAAGCCTGTGGCAGGCTCATGCTGCTGTGTAAAGCAGCCCTCCGTGGAGTCGTAAGATCACAGTTTTGGCCACACCACAGATAGATTGTAAAGGTAAAGGGACCCCTGACCATTAGGTCCAGTCGTGGCCGACTCTGGGGTTGTGGCGTTCATCTCGCTTTATTGACCGAGGGAGCCGGCGTACAGCTGCTGGGTCATGTGGCCAGCATGACTAAGCCGCTTCTGGCGAACCAGAGCAGCACACGGAAACACCGTTTACCTTCCCACCAGAGCAGTACCTATTTATCTACTTGCACTTTTATATGCTTTCGAACTGCTAGGTTGGCAGGAGCAGGGACCGAGCAACGGGAGCTCACCCCGTTGCGGGGATTCGAACTGCCGACCTTCTGATTAGCAAGTCCTAGGCTCTGCGGTTTAACCCACAGCGCCACCCGCGTCCCATATGGATAGACTGTGCATCCCTTTAATCCATGGTGCATGGAGAGACAGGCGTCAGTTCAGCCTTTTCACTTGCACAACTTGTCAGTTAAAACACACACAAGCCCCCTATTAAATGCTCCATTCCCTGTACTGAGCCCTTGTGTTGGGTGCAGGACTAAGTTCCATTTGAAGTTGTGCAACTTCTCTGCATGCTTGATGGGAACTGTGATATGCAAATACCTCCCGTTATAGATCAGAGCTCTCTATCCGCTGCAGAAGCAGTTTGAGTGACAACTTCCATTGTATGACATGAATGTTTTTCTCTCGCCAGAGGACTGCTTCCTTTGATAGCTATTACTTATGCCAATTGGGTTAAATCACGCCCCCTAGAAATCCTGTTGAATTGTCATTTCCAGTGCGCACAATACTATGAAGCTTTATGTTTCCCCCCAAGCAATTATAACAAGCACTGCAGCCAATATAACATGAATTGCAAGTCAAATTGCAACACTACTTTGTTTGCCCTCTTCTCAGTAAGCATCTTTGCTACAATGTTAAAGATTACTTCGCTGAATAATACCTCGCGTACACGTAATTGCAATTTCTTGCAAATGAAGGCCATGAAAATCCATGTTTGGCAATTTAGAATTAGAACCAAACAGGTGGTTATCACAAGCTACCTGTTGTGAAAGCACCTAGCATCTACACAATAATGTAAGTTGGTGTTCAACTCACAATATTAAATATGGTCATTTCTTTATATCATTTGCTTCCTGCCCTTATACTCCAAGATGCCCTATTAATATCACAGGACCTACACTTGTGCAAAACTCCCTGAAAGGGAATTCTAAGTGGGGTAACTTCTAGATAGCATGCTTGCCTATGTCTTAGGGAATAACTCTCTCTCTCTCTCTCTCTCTCTCTCTCACACACACACACACACACACACACACGCTGTTTGATCACCACTATGTATGGTTGTGTGACTGTTCCTTAAGCAGGAGCCAGCAAAAATCAACTCTTGCTCCAGAAAATTCATGTGTATTACTAATCAGACAAGGTTTCCCCTAAGTGTAGCATTACAAGAGCAATTCTATGGAAGCAAAGGTTAAATCTGAAGAAGACCCAAGTGCTATTTAAATGCAAGCCCCAGTCAGGTATACAAACAATACAACCCAATAGGGCTATTTCTGCCAATGTCAGCAAAATGTAGCTTGGCAAGGGACAAATCGGAACGCACTAAGGGATAATGCAGGGCAATGAGCTGGATGCAAATAATCAAGCTGGGAAAACTGAGGGCTATTTGGAGTTAAAACTAACAGGATTCCACTGACTTTGGTATATGAAATACGGTTATTTTGTACATAAGAGCCGGAAACTGAAAGTGCAGTGCTGTACTGAAACGGTTTACAATGTTAAGTTGAAATGTACAGATTTGTTTACTAGGGCACATATATTCCTGAATGCTGCTATGTTGTTGTGCTCAAGTCATATGCAATGTGTGCTTCTCATAAAGCAAGCTAGCCTAATGGAATTTGGCCTCGGGCATACTTCAGAAAAGCCCATAAATACTGCTCTTGATTTTGAATACTTTGTGATTTCGAGATGGGGAGACCCAGGAAATACTAAACCAAGGACACATTTGCTCTCAGTCTGTACATTACAAGGAGCAAAAGGGCTGCTGCCAGACCCCAACCCCAACAGCTTTTCCAAAATCCTTACATATAGATGATATGCTTGGTTTGCTCTCCCACGCTTGATGACAAGAGCAGCAGTTAATGGGAGGATAGTGTAATGTCAGGACATTCCAGGTTAAATGGTGCTGTAGATTAGGACAGACGACATGGCATTTAAGCTGTTGTTTTTGATGGCAGACCTGTGTTTCTTGTACTGTAATAGGAAATTCTATATTTCAGTTTGAACAATGCGGAGTTTTTGGATCACTTACCATTTGGATGCTTAATATAAACAAACAGGCATAGCTGAATGTCACTTTAAAGCACTGAGGCAATTACGGTCAGTGAAGAGTTGACAGGGGAGCAATGTTTTGTTTTGTTTTTTAAAAAAGGGAAGTCTTTGACTGGATAAGTTAAGAGTTGCACTTCAGCTTTAAATTAGAAATATACTTTTAAAAAACTGATGCAAGATAAATTTAAATCATTGAAGAATGAGTAAAGGGTTTTGCCTGTTGATCTACCTAAACCTGATTTGGCTAGGTCCTGCTTAAATCTGAAATTCTGAATCCCATTCTTGCACGGTAGAAGATGAGAGGTCAGTAGTTAAGCCATTAACTCTTAATGCTAAAATATTCTGGATGTTTAACTAGAATTACTGTGCTTTCAACTTGGCGGTTTAGTTCTCTAAATACACATCTCCATAGAAAGCAGCCTTAGAACGTAGAACAAAATATATTGCTTCTTATGTATAGCTTATTTCCATGAAATGATTCCTGATCTTTTTCTTTTAAACCTGTTACAGAGCTGTGGTCCGTTGTGAAACTGTTTAACATGTAAAGCGTCCTTGACATTTTCAAAGTGTAAAAATAAAATATTGAAAGAAAAAGACTTCTGCAAATGTGGCTTTTTATGTTAAGAGTGTTACAAAAGCAGTTAATATTTCTGTTTATCTTTTAAAAGCAAATATTAAATAACCTGTTCTTTTAAAAAAAAGGCATAAAAGACAAAGCTTTGTAGACCAAACTCATTATAGTTCTTCAGAATATACAAGGAAACGTACAAAGGGGCTCCAAAGATAAACTGGATTAAAGTAGTGTCTTGGTCTTATACAAACTCTTACGTTCAGCCTTAACAGATGAAACCAACTGTAAATATTCACACACACAGGCTCTAGAGAAAGGATATTCTTACCCTAGGACCAATAAATATAAGATACTTACTCATTCCAGGCTGCTGTTTGTTAAGTTTTTGCCTCGACAAATTTTAACGAGTTAACCCTCCAGAGGATTGAGATAATACTTAGGCTATTTATTAGCTGCTTGCCTCTGCACTTGCTTTAAAACTGGGCTGGTCTTGTCCAAAAATTACTCCCTAGTTTTGCTTGCATTTCCCAGCTTAACCATGCAACCATGGTTTGTAGTAAACCATGGTTTACTACAGCAGCTAAATTCCATTGTACTGTAGCAGCACACAAGAAGCTTCACAGTTTTCTTCATAAATTTGGTGGTGTCTCCTCTATTCCTTTTACACCTTCCAAGTTGACTGCATAGTAGCAAAAAGATGAGGGCAGGTGAGGGGCAAAAACCACCCTTAATGTCCGCAGCGCACTTCTGCCCTGGTGTGGCGCATCATTGGCAGCCAGCGGCTGGTCTGTTCTCCGGCTTGCCATCAGCCGCATCAACAGCTGATTGGACCAAGTTATTCCAAGTGCTGGAACTACTCTCTTGGTTGCGCATCTGAAAACACAATAAAACCTGTGTCTGAACAAAACTTCCTGCTAAGTTTAAGACGGGCAGACTTGCCAGCTAAGTCGGGGACCTCCAGAGATTGCTGGACAACTAATTTCATCACCCCTTACTAAGACCATGCCGGCTGAGGCTGATGGGAGTTCAACAACATCTGAAATCTGCCAGGCTCTCCACCCCAAGTTAAGAGTTTGAGTTGACCCAGAGGCATATCATAGAATAGCAGAGTTGGAAGGGACCCCAAGGGTGATGTAAGTCCAACCCCCTGCAATGCAGGAATTATAGGGCTATGCTAGGGCCTTGGCCCTGTGGAACAGACGGCTTAAATCAGTGACGGGGAACCTATGGCCCTTTTGCTGGTGTTTGAGCTCCCTTTGCCCCTAACCACGGGCCACTCCAGCCCTAGCTAGGGCTGCTGGGAGCTGCTGGAGGGTCAGTTTCTCTATCCCTGGCTTAATGTCAGTTAAGTGTTGAGTGGTTTTTTGGGTGCACCAGAGCACTGAGTACCACCCCCATACAGTACATGGGCACAAAATATGTCAAATTGGATAGCCAGCCCCTCCCCGCCCCATGCATTCAGTATGTGCCAAAGGGGGCTGCGGAGAATCGGAGCCTCTTGGTGCAATATTGCCACTTGTGTGTCAAGTCCATTGCTGCTAGGGGAGAGATGAACTACCCTTCCTATGTTCTTCAAATGTGCTTGCTGAGTGGGTGGGTGTGTTTGCATGCATGCATGTTGTGTGGTACTCACCCAGGACTACTCTGAGCAGAACCTCCTTTCTCATCCATTGTGTCAGTTACCTAGAATGCGGAAAAAAGAGAGAGCAAGCAAAATATTTCCACAGTGCACTGCCAAGAGGGGAATAGGGAGGAAAATACTCCCCTTGCAATAAAGGATTTTGGACAGGCTGTACAATTCTCTCCCTCCCCCCCCCCCCACAAAGGAGGGAAAGAGTGGTGGTGGCAGACAAGGCAACAAGACTCCAGAAGCCCACATCAACATTTTATTATCTGCATTCAATTCCTTGTTGCCCACCCCCATCGTTTAACCCGGACACTGAGGTCCAGTGCCGAGGGCCTTCTAGCGGTTCCCTCATTGCGAGAAGTGAGATTACAGGGAACCAGACAGAGGGCCTTCTCGGTAGTGGCGCCCGCCTTGTGGAACACCCACCAGATGTGAAGGAAATAAGCAACTGTCTTGTCTTTAAAAGACATCTGAAGGCAGCCCTGTTTAGGGAAGTTTTTAATATTTAATGCTATATTGTTTTTAACACTCGACTGGAAGCCACCCAGAGTGGCTGGGGAAACTCAGCCAGATAGGCAGGGTATAAATAATAAAGTATTATAAAGTATTATTATTATTATTATTATTATTATTATTATGGCTACCAGATAAATAATGTTTAAATGCAAGGTCTGCACCTAAGCAGTGATGGACTAGAACTACAAATTACAGAACTGTAGCATTGAAAGGGACCATGAGGGTCATCTAGTCCAACCCCCTGCAATGCAGGAATCTTTTGCCCAATGTGAGTCTAGAACCAGGACCCCAAGAAAAAGCATTTCGTGCTTTACCAACTGAGCTACTCAGCCCTTGCATTTATACTGAGAGACTGCAGCTTCAGTTCGTCTGCACAAGAAGGTGGAGAGAGAGAGAAACTCCTTTGTAATTGAATGTTTCTTATCCCCAATACCAGTTTGAGGTATCTGGGTAAAAAGGTCAAACATAAGGGCAATTTTTTTATTTGGAGGCAACTTCCATTGGAATCAGTGTACCATGATGCATGTTTAGATGGGGCTGCTTAATACGCTTTTGAATTGGAATGTGAAGATCAGCAGGACTTGCTTCCAGATAAACAAAATCAATTCCATTTCAAAACCAGGTATGTGGACGTAAAACTGCAATCGCATCTGCAAGTAAGTTCGGATAACGTGCTCCAAATATTCCATGCTGAGCAGCTGATGGAGAAGAAGAAAAATACTGCCACCTCTCACTATTTCCCAAAAAATCAGCCAAAAAAGAGCGACTTTTGAGAATGCAATAAATAAACCCAAGGGCTTTTTGCATTCACACAGACATGCCATCCTGTTCCACCCCTATCTCGCTTCTGCCATTGTGAGAACAGGATGCTAGGCCAAATCATTGGCTTGGTCCAGCATGCTGTTATTATGTTCTTATCTGATGTAATATTCTGGTTCACTGTCCCTTCAGTGCATCAGCTCTGCTTACATTTCCCAGAACTGCCAGATAAGCCAAAATCCAATTGGGGACATTTGGATCCATTGAAATCCATGCCCACAATGGTGAAATCAAATAAATTCTGAGCTTTACCTGATTAATGCATACCACTGGGACTCGGAACTTGCTGCTTAGCTGGTGAAGTTTGGCTCCAAATATCTGCAAATATTTGGCTTTCAGGACGGAATCCTTGGCGGCAAACTCGCATCTGAATAAGGCAGCGATGGAATCGATCACGACCAGGCGAACCATGCCCCTTGAGACCAGCAAGTTAATCCTCTTAGTAATACACTCGTGGAAAGTCTCCTGCAATAATAAGGAAGCTTCAGAAATCAGACTGAGGAGGCCAAGGCCTGCACTGTTGCAAGGGGTACTTTGCAACCTCATTGGGTCTGTTCTGCTATACTTCAGCTAATAGCTGGAAGCATCTTGAGCCTAAGCTAGACTGGTAACTGGGAGTGGCCACCTAGACCGCATAACACTGGTCTTGAAAGACCTACATTGGCTCCCAGTACGCTTCCGAGCACAATTTAAAGTGTTGGTGCTGACCTTAAAAGCCCTAAATGGCCTCGGCCCAGTATACCTGAAGGAGCGCCTCCACCCCCATCATTTAGGACCACCATGAGGTCCAGCGCCGAGGGCCTTCTGGTGGTTCCCTCATTGTGAGAAGCAAAGTTACAGGGAACCAGGCAGGCTATGTGGAACACCCTCCCATCAGATTTCAAGGAAATAAACAACTGTCTGATTTTTAGAAGACATCTGAAGGCATCCCTGTTTAGGGAAGGTTTTAATGATTGATGTTTTAATGTATTTTTAATCTTTTATTGGAAGCTGCCCAGAGTGGCTGGGGAAACCCAGCCGGATGGGCGGGGTATAAATAAATTATTACTACTACTTCTACTACAACTATTAGCATTAGCATTTCAACTGTTGCATTTGCTTGAGACGCTATCATAGCAATCCACTAATACACTATTTAAAAAGTGAGATATTGGATCAGCAATTTGCAACTGTAACCCTGAAAACCTGTGCACGTTAACTTTGCAGTAAGCCCCACTGAAACACCGTATTTATTTCCTCATATTTGCATCCAGCCCATTCTGCCAGTGGGAACACAGAACTGCCAACAAATCTGTACCAAAAATAGCAGCACACAATTGCAAGGTGTACCTTCAGCATCACATCATAACCAGGTACGTGAGCAGAATAGAGCAACAATAACCATAGAATCGTTTTTAAAAATGCGAATAGAATACAAAATTAAAATACATATACCGTATTTTTCGCTCTATAAGACACACCAGACCACAAGACGCACCTAGTTTTTGGAGGAGGAAAACAAGAAAAAGAATATCCTGAATCTCAGAAGCCAGAACAGCAAGAGGGATCGCTGTGCAGTGAAAGCAGCAATCCCTCTTGCTGTTCTGGCTTCTGGGATAGCTGCGCAGCCTGCATTCGCTCCATAAGACGCACACACATTTCCCCTTACTTTTTAGGAGGGAAAAAGTGAGTCTCATAGAGCAAAAAATACGGTACCTTACACCCAATATGTGGCCTGCGTAGGAGGCAATACAATGGTATCTGGAAGGGAGTCCCTCAACTTGCGGTGTGTGGCCGGACTATAGCGTATGATACAACACAATCTTGATCTTTGTTACATCAAGCAACTTTTTACATAGCCCAGGAATGAGACAGTTTATTTTTTTTGTTGCTGTTTGGAAAACTGAACAAATGGAGCTGAAAGTCAGACCATTGGTCCATCCCGCCAGAAACTGTCTCCTCTTGAATCTTAAGACTGGCAGCGTTTCTGCAGTGTCTCAAGCAAAGGTCCAATTCCAGGGACAGACCCACCCCAAAGTCAATTTAAAATCATGAGAGCTCCACAAATGGATTGCTTCCTGTTTTGTTGTGATCGCACACTATATATTTGAAGTAGCTGCCAGGAAACCTTTGGCCTTCATTAAAATGCACATCATCATTGGCCGCTGGGGCTATGAGAGGGGTCAGAGGCTCCCCACACCTGATTTATAGCATTTTTAATGCTGTTATTAATTTCTTTATTTCATTCTGACCATTTAAAGGCACATCTAAAGGCAGCCCTGTTTAGGGAAGCTTTTAATGTTTAATAGGTTATTGTATTTTAGTGTTTTGTTGGAAGCCGCCCAGAGTGGCTGGGGGGACCCAGCCAGATGGGCGGGGTATAAATAATAAATTATTATTATTATTATTATTATTATTATTATTATTATTATTATTATTCTGCTTAGTTGCTACTGTCTCTTAAGCAGTGTACAAAAAAACCCCACCCACAATACAATGAAAATAAAAGCCAGTTAAATTATAAAAACCAGATTTGGTTTAAATGTCTGCTGGATTTTTATTTTATTTTGTAAGTCTATAGATGGCACCAGAATTTCAACAGCACTCAACTAGAAGCACTGTTGGTTCCCCATTCCTGGCTGTCAACAAGGATTTAATAGAACTATAGAGTTGAAAGGGATTTAAGTTGAAGATCCTAAAAAACTTGGGATGCCAAGATCAGTCATGGCTAAGCCCCACTGAAAGTGAACAGAAGCTGAACTTGTATCCCACTGCAATCAGTGCTGAAACAGAAGCAAGGTTTTGTTTTGTTTTTAAACTAATTCAAAAAGCATTAATTTTATAGCCCAAGCTATTCCACAGCCGCTGGGCAGCATTTAGCAAATACATTTCCCCTTGTTGCATTTCACGACTCTTAAACATGAACATGTTTTAAAAATAAAAATCGACACATGGCAGATTTTTATACGAAAAAATGTGGCAGATAAGAATGCATCGTGGCACTTTGTGAAAAGAAGAAAAACAAGGAAACATGGTTAGGCAAAAAGATAACACTGTGCCCTATTGGAAAACCAAATTGATCCCATTGTTGTGCTTACAAAGAGGGAATGATGAACATGCTGGAGGGAATTTTGGTTTTCTGCCAAGTAATTGATTATACAAGGCTGACGTCTCTTCACATGCAGGATGATGCAACAAAACAGGAAACAAACTCTGGGCATTTATAGTAGTGCAGGGCTTTAGGCGTGCGGCGGCACAATACTGCACAATTCATTCTGCACCTCCCTTGCTCTCGCTGCCATCTTTGATGCAATGGATTGCTCCCTCTTGCTCAATTCCCCTTTTTGCCCCAAGTCTCTGTGGTTCTGTCCACAGCTGGAAGGTGCTTTCCTGCACCCTTGACCCTGGCAAGCAGATCTGCAGAGATGCATAATCACCGCCCATGAGCAGCCAAGATTGTCCAGCTCTGAATGGACAATCTAGTCTGTTATCACAGGATGCTTAAGCAGGCTGCTTTTGGCTTAATTGGTCTGATGTCAGAGGAAGAGAGACTAGTAAGTTTCAAGCTAAGTAGCACTGGGGAGACTATAGAATCCAGGGTGGATTTGATTTAAATCAAATCGATTTAAATCACTAGTCAGGAAGACTTGGTTTAAAAAATTTTTTTTTACAGAAAGACTCATTCTTGCTGGTATAATCTTAATATTTACAACCAGATGAAGGTTTCATTTTTGGAATAATAAGTTTTCAGAGTAGTTTTTACAGTTATATCAAAAATTACTGATTTGGCTATATACTACATACTACATAGATAATTATGAAATTGTTGTGAGGTTTAATAAGTTAACTGTTTATATTTGGACAACTTTTCTGCTGAACTTTATTGGAAGGAGAAAAATAATCATTAATAACAATTTAAACAAATTATTTAACTAAAACAATAACGTTATAGCATATGTATCCATGTTTCTTAACTGATGTTAAACGGTTTTGTGGGGGAGGGTGATATAGACTGAGTTTTAGCACACATGAAAAACTTAAAACAAATCCTTATTTCCGGATGAATAGCCTTTGGGCTAAATAGAAAACTATCTTTAGAAAGATTTTTCCTCTAAAAGTATTTTTTATTTTAAAAATCCAATTTAAATTGAAAAAAATCTGATTTAAATTTTAATAAATCCAATTTTTTAATTTTTTAAAAAAAATATCATTGATTTTTATCCACCCTGGTAGAATATAACATCCATAACTTTAAAATTAAATTCAAAACAGTGCCGATTCTGCTTTTTTTTAAAAAAAATACTAGTGAAATTCTGCTACTTTCATAAATTATGCATGTTTGTGTGCAACTTTAATTTTTTAAAATAATATTCTGAATGTGCTAACGAGAGACAAGGAGATATGTAGGGCAGCAAAAACTTTAGTCAATCACTTCATAGCTTCCAAGATTTCAGCAGCAATACCTACACACTTTCAAGTACCTTTTCATAGCCCTAATGTCTAGAAACTTTTGTTTTTGAAAGAAAAACAATAAACCATGAAAGTTCAGGTTTCCAAAAAACTAATTTCTGCATCCAGCAAGGACTTTGCATTTTTGCAGCCTTTCCCATGAATTATCACCCCAACTGAGGTGCTGAAGTACTGGGTACCAGCTGTGGGATTTCAAATGGTACTGCTCTATGTGTTTTGCACAAAGCAGAGATGGGTCCTTTAGGTGTCATAACTAACTTGTCCCATTGCTTTCAATGATATTTCGGTTCAACTACCCTAGATCCATGTAACCTACCAGCCAGAAACTTGCTCTGCTACTCACCAGGTCTGCGGCATGCTCAACAAAAATGCCACTTCCAAATTTTATTTTTTGCACCACGTCGGGCGAAATGTCAGCCCTCGCTTTGGGCTGCTGCTCAATCAGTTGCTGCAAGCGCTTATTTGGGAAAACGTCTTCCGTACAAATGTAAACAGCACCTGCAAAATACAGAAGGTAACTCCTGGAATGACAGGCTTTCCATCATGGCAGCAGGGTGGAAGAATATGCCAAGGCTGTTGGTTTTCATTGGATAAATCACACAGATTTATCCAACTGTTGTAAAAGCAGTGGTATGTCAACCTGTCACAAGTTTCAATGTTAGGCTGGTTGACTTGCATTTTGTGGGCACAGCAAGTGGTACAAAATACCATTTTTTTTCCGTGTATAGGACGCCCCCCCTGTATAACTCAAGGGACATGGGTGGCGCTGTGGTCTAAACCACTGAGCCTAGGGCTTGCTGATTGGAAGGTCGACAGTTTGAATCCCTGTGATGGGGGTGAGCTCCCGTTGCTCGGTCCCAGCTCCTGCCAACCTAGCAGTTTGAAAGCACGTCAAAGTGCAAGTAGATAAATAGGTACCTCTCCGGCGGGAAGGTAAACGGCGTTTCCGTGCGCTGCTCTGGTTCGCCAGAAGCAGCTTAGTCATGCTGGCCACATGACCTGGAAAAACTGTCTGCGGACAAACGTCAGCTCCCTCGGCCAGTAAAGGAAGATGAGCGCTGCAACCCCAGAGTTGTTCGCAACTGGACTTAACTGTCAGGGGTCCTTTACCTTTTTATGTATAAGATGCACCCTATTGGGGGGGGGGGGGACTCCAAATTAAGAAACCACCCTTCACCACTACCCATGTATAAGACGAGCCCCAACTGTAAACCTAAATTTTTGGTCTTATACACAGAAAAATACGGTATATCTGAACAAGAATGGAAAAGTCATGTTGCAAAGTGGGCTGGCAATGCTCAGTGGAGCCTCAAGCCCCTCTCCATAACAAAGCAGTGACGTGGCATGGGGGGGTGCAGGGGGGGCGGCCGCACCGGGCGCAACATCTGGGGGTTAGGGTTAGGGGGTGCAAATCCACGGGTTAGGGGGCGCAAATCCATGGGTTAGGGGGTGCAAATCCACGGGTTAGGGGGCGCAAATTACTTGCCTTGCCCCGGGTGCTGACAACCCACGCTATGCCACTGTAACAAAGCATGTACCTGAAGCCCAATGCAGAGTATCTTGCTCTTCCAAAGGATAAGCAAAGCCAGAATAAACACTATGCAGAATAAAAGTAGTGCACAATTATCACAAATCGGAGAACTTAAGATGTGCCAGTTGAAGAACTGATTTATTTGGGCACAGGTTTTTCAAGCATGCAGAACCTCTCCTACAGATACTAGACACACCAAGCACATGTACAGAAATGTATGTTTCTTACCAGATTCCAGTCCACCGTATTTGTACGGATATTGCACAGAAAGGCTCAGTTGCAAACCAATCTGGGTCTTCCCAGCAGAACTTTCGCCAGCAATTTCGGTGATTCCTGCAATGGGAATGCCGCCTTGTAGCAAGCTGTCCAGAATCGGGCAGCCCAGGCTTAGCTTCTGGTGTTGGGAAGTGTTGTGGTTTCTGTCCTGGAATAGCTGAAGAGCTAAAAGGAGGATTCAGGAAAGAAAAAAGCTGGTATTTCCATCCCCAATCCCTGTGTAGCCATATCAAACATAATAAATAAATTATATAAATACACACACACACCCTGCCCACCTGGCTGGGTTTTCCCAGTCACTCTGGACAGCTTCCAACAAATTAAAACAGAATATTAAAAACTTCCCTGAACAGGTCTGAACGTTATCACGGTTTACGTTGATCCCTTAACATCTGCTAGATCAGAGAATCTTCCATTTTCAAAACCCCCAATTGGGGAAGGGCATAACTGGATAAAGCCATACATTCATATCCACGCTGCAAACACATGGTATTTCTTTAAATGTGCATTTAAAGAAACATCATGAAAAAGTAGAACTATTTACCTGTAAGTACAGAGTTTTTCCTTAATGCACCAGAAATGGCCCTTAGCAGGTACTGTACATCCTGACGGGACAGATTTGTCAGCCTTTGCAAATCTGCTCCTGAAAGGTTCATAATCTCTTGGATAGATTTGATTTTTGCTGAAATGAGAAAAGTGATTGAACATAACGTACTTAAATTAAAAAAAAAAATGAAATGTAGTAGCAGCGGAGTACAGGTCTTGGGCATGTGTTGTATTTTAGGCCCTTAGGCTACAGTCCTACACATACTAACCTGGGAGTAAAAACTTGTTGAACTCTGAAGCCTTACTTCTGAATAGAAATTTACCGTATTTTTCACTCCATAAGACACACTTTTTTCCTCCTAAAAAGTAAGGGGAAATGTGAGTGAGTCTTATGGAGCGAATGGCGATTTGCAGAGAGGGAGAGCTGCGCAGCACCTCTTCAGCAACGCACCTGTCCTGCGAAGCGGGAGGAGGAACAGAAGGGGCTCCTTCTGTTCCTCCTCCCGCTTCGCTGAAGGGGCGCTGCGCAGCTCTCCCTCTCTGCGCAGTGCCTCGCCTGCTGTCCTGGCTTCTGCCTTAGCCGTGTGCATCCTCTTCCGGGCAGGGGGAGCCTTCATCCCACTGCCCTGAAGAGGCTTGGCGCAGCTATCCCAGAAGCCAGAACAGGCAGAGGCTATCCCAGAAGCCAGATCCCTCTTGCTGTTCTGGCTTCTGGGATTCATAATATTTTTTTCTTGTTTTCCGCTTCCAAAATCTAGGTGCGCCTTATGGTCTGGTGCGCCTTATGGAGCGAAAAATACAGTATACGACTGCACTGACAATTACTGTTCTGAGATGGAGTTTCCGTATTTATCTTGGTACCCTTCCCTACACATTAACTAGTGTTACAACTCAATCCTGTGTCTGTTTACCCAGCAGTAAGTCTCAGAGTATTCAATGGGGCTGAACCTCAGAAAACAACCTGAGTTCCTTTACAGCAGCTTTACTACAACTCCCATCAGCCCCAGCGAACTCAGCTAATGCTGAGGGGTGATGGGGAGTTGTAGTCCACCAACATATGGAAGGCACCAAGATGGGGAAGTTTGATTTATAGACAACCAAATACAGATCTATATATGCCTGATCCCACTGAGTTCAGTAAGTTTTGGGTTGCAAAGTTGTAATCCTACACACATCTACCTAGATGCAAATCCTATTGGAAAATGAGTAGAACATTTCTAACAGGTCTGGGCTGCATGTGCAATTACCTGGTGGCAGCAACAGCAACCTATCTAGTCTGAGGACATTTCCCCTATGTCAAATGTAGCAAGAGTTGGTTGCCCCCAGAGGAGGGCAACCAAAATGGTCAAAGGGCTGGAAACGATGCCTTATGAGGAACGGCTAAGGGAGCTGGGCATGTTTAGCCTGGAGAAGAGGAGGTTAAGGGGTGATATGATAGCCATGTTCAAATATATAAAAGGATGTCACATAGAGGAGGGAGAAAGGTTGTTTTCTGCTGCTCCAGAGAAGCGGACACGGAGCAATGGATCCAAACTACAAGAAAGAAGATTCCACCTAAACATTAGGAAGAACTTCCTGACAGTAAGAGCTGTTCGACAGTGGAATTTGCTGCCAAGGAGTGTGGTGGAGTCTCCTTCTTTGGAGGTCTTTAAGCAGAGGCTTGACAACCATATGTCAGGAGTGCTCTGATGGTGTTTCCTGCTTGGCAGGGGGTTGGACTCGATGGCCCTTGTGGTCTCTTCCAACTCTATGATTCTATGATTCTAAGAGACTTTTTAAAAACAACCCCTCTTTTCTTTATGCCTGTACAGTGATTGTGCGATGTGCAAATAAGAGAATAGGAGTAAATAGCCAAATTACCTTTCTTAATTGCTGCAATCACTCTGGGGTTCATGTCAAGCTGTTCCCAGTCCATTTCTTCACAAATGCTGAGCCAATATCCTGCAACACAGTAGCTATGGCAAGCATGGAGAAGAAAATAATATGACTATGAGAAAACGTAAGAAAGTTACTTCCCTAAAGAGTGATGTTAACCGCATCACTCCCAGATCTGACCATCACTTCCTCTTTCCTTTCAAGGCTGGTTTCTATGCACATGTAAACAGGGCATGCTCTGAAGGCACATGAGGTCACTATCTTGATGAAGTTAAGCAAGCCAGGGTCTGGCCCAGTGCCTGGAGAGACCTCCTGGAGACACAAGTATGCCAACTTGAAGGTGACTCAGAAACTACAACTAATCCAGAATGCGGCAGCTAGACTGGTGACTGGGAGCAGCCGCCGGGACCACATAAGAAACACTGGCTCCCGGTACGTTTCTGAGCGCAGTTCAAAGTGTTGGTGCTGACCTTTAAATCCCTAAATGGCCTCTGTCCTGTAGGAGCGTCTCCACCCCCAATTGTTCAGCCTGGACACTGAAGTCCAGCTCCAAGGGTCTTCTCGGTGCCCTCCCTGCGGAGCACCCTCCCATCAGATGTCAAGGAGATAAAGAACTACACAACGTTTAGAAGACATCTGAAGACAGCTCTGTATCAGGAAGTTTTTAATATTTGACATTTTATTATGTTTTTATATGTGTTTGAAACCTCCCAGAGTGGCTGGGGCAACCCAGTCAGTTGGGCGGGGCATTAATAATAATAATAATAATAATAATAATAATTCTTAGCTCCTTCATCCAGGAAGGACTTCTTCACACAGCACATATTTAAAGGATGCAATTTGCTACCACAATATGTTCTGATGGTCACCTTCTTAAGGTAAAGGTAAAGGGACCCCTGACCATTAGGTCCAGTCGTGACCGGCTCTGGGATTGCGGCGCTCATCTCACTTTATTGGCCGAGGGAGCCGGCGTACAGCTTCCGGGTCACGTGGCCAGCATGACTAAGCCGCTTCTGGCGAACCAGAGCAGCGCACGGAAACGCTGTTTACCTTCCCGCCGGATGTGCTTTTGAACTGCTAGGTTGGCAGGAGCAGGGACCAAGCAACAGGAGCTCACCCCGTCGCAGGGATTCGAACCGCCGACCTTCTGATCGGCAAGTCCTAGGCTCTGTGGTTTAACCCACAGCGCCACCTGGGTCACCTACTTAGATATCTCCAAAAGAGGATTAGATGAATTCAGGGAGTTTAAGGTTATCGGATCTGCTAGTCACAGTGCTTATATTTCCTCCAGTATAGGAGAAGGTGTTTCTTTGAATCCCAGTTGCTGTGGCTCACTAGCAATTAAAGTGCTATTGTGCTCATGTCCTGCCTGTGGTAGAAGCATAAGAAAATAAATATACAAAAACATATCTAGGAATAAATTTTGGATTGGGTTGCATACTTCTTGTGTCATGCTCTCGGTGTTTCAAATTAGCCACCTGACTCACCTCCAAGTAAATTTGTGGTCCTAAGCACTCTCTAGCCCAGGCATCCCCAAACTCGGCCCTCCAGATGTTTTAGGACTACAACTCCCATCATCCCTAGCTAACAGGATCGGTGGTCAAGGATGATGGAGCCCGAGTTTGGGGGTGCCTGCTCTAGCCTCTGCATGTTCTAATGAAGCCAATGAGGGTTTTCTCCTCCTGAGATTCTTCAGCATGTGCAGCAACTGCAGCCGATCAGGCATGCAAGAGAGCAAAATTCCAAAGGCCCCCAAGCAGAAGCCAAGGTCCTCTGCAACTAATTTTTTTTAAAATAATTTTTATTGAATGATTTTGTTACAAAAAAATAATACAACCATACTACCACTAAATATAATTAAGAAATAAAAATTACATACATCAATATTTAGTTTGTCATTTGTTATTTACCGTCTTATTTCCTCCCAAACATTCCATACAAAAACACATATGTGCAGACACCCACACACCCACAATGATAATAATGAAAGTAAATATCCCCCCCCCTTTTATCTTACAAAATATTTTCTTCAACTTGGACTTCCTGTCACGTCCCTTTGCATATATTTTATCTTACAATCGAACGTACACAGAACAATATCTATATAAATTTTCCAATACATTCTGAAAACATAATAAATCCTTAATTGTTGTCCACCTCCTTTTAGTTCCTTTATCACTCTAACGCTATCACGGAGTCAAAACTATTATTTTTGAACATATCTTCTATAACCATCCCATTTTTCTGCAAATTTTCGCTTTGAGATTCCTCTGAGTTTGCTAGTCAATTGAGCCGTCTCCACCAATTCCTGTAATTTGATTTAAATTGTGTGCTTTCCCCCCTTGTCCCTGAGGAACAACCACGTTACAACACGCGGAAACAACCTACCGCAACTGCAGCTGCAGCCGCACTCACGCATCGCCAGAGAGCAGGACCTGCACTGCAACTGCAAACCTCCCCTTAGCTGGCTATCGTAGCCCGCGCTGCGCGCGAGCCAATCCGGGAACGCTTCGAAGACCTCACAGCCAATCAGAAAGGGCGGAGAGTGTACCGTTTCCTGCAAACGTTCTCTTGCAAACTGCGCACGCGCTGGAGCTCTCCCCTCCCATTCCGCGCGCGACTGGCCTTCACGAGCCGACGGGATTGGCTCAGAAGAGTCCCGTCGACGGGCGGACGGGCGGGGACGTCCCTCAGCGCCTCCCCGCGGCGGGGAAAAACAACAGACCGAGGTTGGTGGGCGGGGCGGAAAGGACAAGGGCTTTTTGAAAGAGTTTCATTGGGCGGCTTGGACGCCCGTCTTCTGCCCAAGCAGCGCTGATTGGCGGGGGCGGCCTTGCCACGAGCTGGTGGCTTCGGGCGAGTCGCCGAGCGGCGGCGGCGGCGGCTGTGAGGCGAAAGATGTCGGGCCGGGAGGCCCTCGACGCCAAGAAGCTGGTCCGCTCTCCCAGCGGGCTCCGGATGGTGCCCGAGAGCCGCTCGGCGGTGAGCCCCTTCGGGCTGGAGGAGCCGCCGTGGGTGCCCGATAAGGAGGTAACGGAGGCAGGGCGGGGAAGGCGAGGCTCCAGCCGCTCCCCATAGCGATTCCCCTCAGAAATCCCGCCTGAGGAACCTCGGGGGAAGGGGAGACACCCCCACCCCCCCAAAAAAAACCCCACCATCCCTAAACTGGGCTTGGCTCTCCCTCGCCTCGCCCGCCTCAGGGTCTCTCTTTCCCCGCCTCGGCTGGAGAAGGAGGACCCTGCCCTGACAGCCCCCCGGTTGGGCCCTTCGCGGAATGTCCTCGCTTTATATATACCATTTATTCGGTTTATATACCGCCCTTTGTATCCAGAGGGCGGTGCACAGCATTAAGAACATAATTTACGAGGCATAATAATAATAATCAAGACATAATACAGAACATCACAATAGCGTTCCTGAGAGGTTGAACAAGCTGACCCTTACGGTCAACTCCAATTATGAAATATGATCACGGTAGCTTCCCTGCAAGTAGAAAGCCAGCGCCTTGCGCCAAGGTGTATGCTGCAGCTGGGAGCACTTTCGTGTGTGTGTGTGTGTGTACATACACACATTCCTTTCAGCATGAAATTTCTCTGTCTCTCTTTATATATATATATCTAGAAAAATTCCATGCTTAAAAGCATAAGAAAGATTTTTACCTTGGCTTTCGAAGCATGTGGGTAGTCTTGTCTGGACAAGAATGTTTTTAGGAGGTGCCGAAAGGAGTGGCAAGGAGTCCCTTAGAGAAGGTTTGCTGGACTCCAGCTCCCATGAACCCCAGCCACGGATGGGTGGAGTTGGGCATTCAGT
Organism: Podarcis tiliguerta; assembly: GCF_965153285.1. NCBI lineage: Eukaryota > Metazoa > Chordata > Lepidosauria > Squamata > Lacertidae > Podarcis > Podarcis tiliguerta. Next base: position 121,027,108 of record NC_139534.1, read on the forward strand.
GATGTCTGGAGGGTCATCAGTTCCTCATTCCTCCGCTTGAAATTGACGTGCTAGCTTTTTTTGTTTGCAGGGAGGATTTTTGTTGTGTGTGTTAGTGCGGCGAATGGGGAAGAGCATTCGGAAGCTAATAATCCCACCTGTAATCTGAACTCTATTCTGGTGGTAACCTGAGCTGTTCTTTTCGGCCACCTCATTCTGCTAATGTGTGTGGATTTGGCTGCCTCCTCACCAAGCACCAACTCTGAAATTACACGCTCCGAGTTAAGGATCAGCAGCAGTTTGTGCTGGGTGTGGGAGCTGATGAGAAGCTAGCACAGGAATCTAAAGGAGAGGCTAAGTAGCGGGTTATTTTGGCTGTGGAGTTCCTGAGAGAGGTGAGAAGCTGGAGGAGATGTGGTAACGGAAGGTCAGAGAGAAAACAGTTGCTGTAAATCAAGATGGGGGATGAGTGGAGCTTAAACCACTTTTCAACAAAAAGGTAGAAGGAGTGGTCATAATTTATTGACTCATGAGCAAGTCAAGACCTGAGAAAGACTGAAGGTAGAAGCTGTGGAGTCTCAGAAGTAGGTAGAAGTGGTGGAAGACCAGACAAGTCTTCTGAGGCAGCTGTTGCATCAGGGAACTGCAAGGCATGGGAGGATCAAGAGACAGAGCAACAGGAAGGTTGGGTATGTGTAAAGCAGTCAAAGAGGGAATGCCCAACAGAGATAATAAAGAATGTTGGTGAGGGAGTCAGGTCAAATGCAGGCCTCAGAGGAGGGTATTGAGGTGAGATGAGACATGGCTGAATCTGAGAGAATGCTGTTCCACGTTCAATAACAATGTCAGGTTATGCATAAGCTTAAATGGCTTTTTGAGCCTTGAGAACCCTTTGCACCTGGTTAGCAGAAAAATTGGCTTTTATCTTGCTTACAAAGGAATCAGGTTCCCCAGGAACTTCATGTTTATATGAGACAAAAGGATGTGTGAAATGAATTTATTGGTAATCACAGTTTTTCTCAGTATCTTTTATCGATAATAACAGTATCCATTGAGGGGTCTCTTAGAAAGAGAAGTCACAGGTAAACTTCATGATGGTTTGCATATTCCCTGTTGTAGTTTGTCTGCTTTGTGTAGTTGAATCTACCATATGGACTATTCTGTATATACAGCTCTAAAGCAGGGGTGGGGAACATGAACCTTAAGATGTTGTTGGACCCCTAAGTCCCATCAGCCCTAGCCAGCATGGCCAATTGTCAGGGATGATGGGAGTTGTAGTTCGACAATATATGGAGGGTCCTGGGCCCCCCTTCCTAGTTGTACTATGAAATCTTCTACTTGAAAAATAATGGGCAGATGAGGTTATTCTTTAAATACCTTTCAGTAATTCCAGTTCTAACTTGTGTGTGTTTTTCTACAGACAGGACTAGGACACAATAGAAGTAAATGCATATAAATATGTTGATGAAGTACTAAATGCATTCCTTTAGTTTTGGGCACAAGTCTTCCCATATTTTCCATTACTATCTTCTAGTGTCCCAGATGCATGCAGTGCAATGCAAAGTTTGACTTCATAACCAGAAAGGTAAGAAGATAAACGCAAAATATACACCAAAATATGAAACCTTGTTCTGAGGTAAAATTGGCATCGTCACTGGCCGTGATCCAGAATTAGGCATATGAATGTTACAGTTGGGCTGCTTTTGGGAGGAAAGGAGTAGTTTTCCCCTGAGCACTTTACTTATAATAGCTAGTGACAAAAGCCCCTCTTTAATTTTATGTTACGGTTTGTCCACCTTGAGCTGCTGCAGTATGACTTGTATTGAAGCTCCTTCCTATGTGCGTATTTCACTCACAGCAATTGTCAGTTGCCATAGTTTAGCAAAACTTGAATGAGCTGCAGTGAGCTTTGGACTTGTTCACTTCTCCCACTCCCAGAAAAAACATCCTCTTTCATGACCAGGAGAAGTTTGGAATCATCCCACTTCTCCTTACCTCTAGGCAAACTGTGGTCAGCACTATAGTTTGTTTCAGTTAAACTATAATGACTGTTAGCCACTGTCAGTTGAGACAAAGGGTTGTATTCAATTAACATCTACTCAATGCAGCCACTGACTAACTTGGGTCCATTTATTACAATGGGTCTCCTGAGGAAAGCTGTTGACTACAACAAACAAACAAAACAGAAACTTATGAATGCCACCTCTCAGCTGTGTAGGGAAATGAAGGGGGGGCATGAACCAGAGGTACATTGCAATGTCTTGATGTCTTATTAAACTATGGCTTAGCATGACACACAAATGTGGCCTTTACCTTACTACACAGTAACTAGTAAATATTGCCACAAGGCTGCCATCTTTTGCTATTTTTAAAATCTTGGAGTGGGCAACTTTGACACATCTTTCATCTATATTAAGCTTTTTTTTCAGACTTAAACATAATTATTCACTTTAAGTCATCCTGGGAACCAGTGCCCACTCACTTAGAGTGCTATATAGGATGTTCAGAGACTAAGATAGGGAACACACTGTAGCATATTACATTTTGACAATAGTTTGCCAGTTTCTGCTCTTCCCCTGCAGTGAAGTTGAGTGCTTAAACATGAATTTCACAGTGTTGACACTTCAAGCATGTTGAATGTTGCATGCTTTATCAGAACAGGGAAAAGGGAGAACATTTTAATGTTCTTGATAACTACAATTTCAATGAAGTAGACTTGAGAAGAGGGGAAGCAATTATTGTTGTGCATTATAAATCCGAAAAGGCAGCGATTCCTGATTCACCTAGATCAAAATACACTTTTCCATAGTTTTCATTCTGACAATCATTCTGGCACTCTTTAACTAGGCATCTCGAGGCTATCCCCTCCATCCCTCAAACACTGCATACTATATTTATCTCTCATCTGCGTTTCAGTCATATGCTAGAACCATCGGTTTTAACACAAAGCTCCGACTTTGCTGATAGTTTTTCCTTTGTTTCTCCTTGCCCTCCCCCCAGCACCACTGCAGGAGATGCGGAAAGTGCTTTTGTGACAAATGCTGCAGCAAGAAAGTGCCTCTTCCTCGTATGTGCTTTGTTGATCCTGTGCGCCAGTGCGCCGAATGTGCTCTCATTTCTCAAAAAGAAGCAGAGTTCTATGACAAGCAGCTCAAAGTGCTTATGAATGGTAAGTACTAAGCATGGGCTGCCCATAGGCCAGATTTTTGCTTTTTTTGCTGGGCATGGGAAATTAGAGTTGACTTTGGAGTTTTGTATCTAGCATGATAAATGACAGTGTGATTTGCTGTTTGATTCTGTAGAATTCGTACTTAACTATCTAAAAGGCAGTATTTAAAGGTCTGTTTTGGGCAAATAATAATCATCTGCTTTTAAAAATAAATGGTTATAATATCAGAAAGAAGGCAACCTTTAAAAAAAAAATATGGTGCTAGATAAAAATGCATTCTCTCAGTTTGGGAATCTGTCTGCAGTGTCAGATCATGAAAATGGCAAATCTCAGTCCTTTTATAGTGGCAAACGGCCATGTTGCTCTGTCAATATTATTTTTCTTAGAAATGTTCTTTGACACTTTTTAATGCCTATTCTGTGTGTTCAGCTTAATTTGACATTCAGGAAACCATACAAAGTCAGCAACAAGCACAGTGAATAAGGATGGCATGTTCTGCATGTGAGTTTGAAGGATGATTCTTATGTAATAGTGTCCCTTTGTACATCATTCACATTTCAGTATCTAATGCGCACAATTCTTGCCCAAAATTGTAAACGTGCAAAATAAACCTCTATCCAATGTAGAAAACTTTGATTTCAATTTGTGCAGCATTGTTTCAGCTCTTTCAGAATATTTAGATTAATAGCTAAAGAGCATTCAGCATAAAGAGAACAAGGGATTTCTTCTTATTAATTTACACTGGAATAGTAACCTGCAAGTCACTCTTTTAAGTGCAAAAAGAAGGTATATTTTCCTAAGCATAATGTAGTCAGAAACGTCCTAGTTCTTCTGAATGGTAGCTTAAACTCCTAAATGACTTCATATCATATATTATTATATTTCATTAATCATGATAGAACATGCTGTCACTGCTTTTTCACTTAAAGTAGATCTGAGAATATTTAATAAACCATGAATTCATAGCTACCTCAATAGGCAGGTTTAGAACCAGATCTTTCAAGGTCATTATCTTAATTATAAATTCTAGGCATATTAAGTGCATATTTTCCTTTTCCCCCTCCCTGTTTCCTGGATATCTAGGTGCTACATTCTTTGTAACTCCAGGGACATCAGAAAAGTCAGAGATGATGGTTTGTCGACTTTCCAACAACCAGAGGTGAGAAGTGTTCTTCATTGGCTACTAGGACTTGCTCAGCAGTTAGTCTTATTCTTCATAGTGCTGTTGCATAAGCTGCAATTCTAGATCCTTATTGCTCCCCAAGAATTGATTTTGCCAGTCTCTGTTCCAGCTGTTATAACAACCAGTAGTTTGGGCTGCTGAAACTAGCAGCACACTTCAGTTTGGTTTGGTTTGATATTGAGTAGCAGTAAATCTGTGATCTCTGAATCCATCCAAATAACAGCTGTCTCTGGGCAACTAATGTAGGCATTTAAATTGTTTTCAAAGTAATGCATCACATAACCGAAAGCATCAGTAAAAACTGGTTTTGAACCAGTATGGCACTGATAAATAAGTTTCAGTGTAAAGTTTTGAATGTACAAAAGTAACCTTGGAGTGAGGTGGGAGGGAAACTCCATCTGGTAATTCAACCTGATTAATTGATATCTACAAGCTCTTTTCATTACAAAAAAATCTAAGCAGTTTCACAATCTCCCACATATCTACAGCATCCATTCTTTCTTTTTGTGTATTTGGCTGCATCTTTCTGGTGACTCCCATGCATCATTCTTGCTGTAGATTCTGGGTGCAGTACCATATCCTAATACTCTAATGCAGTGGTTCCCAGTTACCTAAGTACTGTGGGCCCCCTGTTTGCAAAAGCCAAGCCATGGACCCCCTGTTTGATAACTCTATGGTAGTTTTTGTTATGCAAATGGTGCTACGGATCCCCTGGGTGGGTTATATGAACCGCCAGTTGGGAACCACTGCTTTAATGGATCGCTCACTATTTTTACTCTTATCCGTGAACTAGAGGAGCAAACATTTCAGAAGTGACCATTAACCAAAATTTTATAGCTCATGGACAGTCCCACTGTTGTTGGCCTAACCCGAAAGTAATTTCTACTGGAGGACAATCTACCAGATGGGTAGATACTGCCATCTATCACCCATAGGATTGCAGTGTTGAGGAAGTAGATTGCCTTGCATTGGGCAGACTCCAGGCCAGAAGTTGCTCTGATAGGTCAAAGACACACAGAAAAATGCAGGAGGAACACAGCAATGCAAATATCCATGTAAAACCAAATAGCAATTTGCCTGTCCTGTGCTTTATTTGCCAGTCAGAGACAAGGTAATAGTGCAGTCAGCAAACCAACCTTAGACAGCTACCCTACCCACACAACCAGGGTAGGATCTGATGGTAATCCTTGATGGTAAATTCATAGAATGTGAAGAATCACCTCCTGCACTATCTACCATTTCAAGAGGGACCTGGACACGAGATGGAAGGAATCTGGTGGAAGGGACAGCAAAATTCACTGCTGTTCTATATAAACAAATTTCCTGCACATAGCCTTCTGCTGGCATGCTGGTTTACTAAACTAGAGCTGTTCTCAGTGACATGTAGTTCCTATATTTGGGGGTGTTTGTGTCAAGGCAGTTTTTAAATGAAGGAGCATTCAGTCATGAGCCCCCTACTTGCAGACTGAAGTAGTGCAGGATAACCACCTAAGTAACAGTTGAACCTAAATCTAATGATCTTTGCCATGCTTTGCCTATCTAAAAAATCAAGGGATCTATATTAGTAGAACATGTGCTTCTTACCAGTGTGACTGATATGCATTGTGAGCCCTGCAGATTGACATATGGTGGTGTTCTCCTCTTTTGTGTGTAGATACCTATTTCTGGATGGAGAGAGCCATTATGAAATTGAAATTGCACAGATTTCTACAGTCCAGATACTTACTGAGGGATTTACTCCTGGAGGTAAATCTTGTACAGAATTAACTGATGTTTAACCAGCAGCTGGTAGTGTTTCGGCCTACCCTGAAGACAGGGATGTTGCTCTGTTACCTTGATTCAGGAAGCCTAGCCCAGTGCTTTTTGTACATTCGGAACTCAGTCCTTTTACTGATGTCCAATTCAGTAGAATTCTGGCTTAACTTAAGTGCAGACAAAAAACAGTTGGCTATTTATTCCAAATCAGTATATGAATTTTGGGTCGATCCCTATAGTTCACTGCTTTTTAACTTCCTTTGTTGTCTTAGGGTTGCCAGGTCATAATGCTCCATTGACAGTAGAAGCTACAAGTAGCAGAATCCCCCTATCCAGGTCTGTATTCCAGACCTAGTAGCCCTGTTCACTCCCTCCATTGCTTTGTTCTTGTTAATAGTACATGTCTCAGTCGTACTTTCTCTTTTCTTAATTTATTTTTATTTATTAAATTTGTATACTGCCCGTTATCCATAGATCTCAGGGTGGTTCACAACATAAAACAAGAACAAGAACAACAAAACCACAAACCAATAAACCCTCATCTCCTCACACCCCCTCCCACAAACATATTTTAAAGGCCTGGTTGAAGAGGAGTGTTTTCATTGGCACCTAAAGGGGTATTATGAAGGTGCCAGCCAAACCTCCCTGGGGGGAGCGTTCCACAAATGGGGAGCTACTGCTGTTTTTGTGTTGCCACCCTCCTGACCTCTCATGGGAAGGCACACAAAGAAAGGCCTCAGACGATGATTGCAGGGAGCTGGTAGGTCCATATGGAGAGAAGCAGTCCTTTCTCATTGGCTAGATGTCTCCATTACCCATTTTTTCTCTCCCTTTATTTTTCAAGCTACTGCCTACTTTGTCCCACTTCCTTTTTGCCATCCTTCCCTTTACAAACCTTCCTAGAATTCCACATTTTCTCTACCCACAATAGACTTCAGTGAGGTTTCTGCATAGCTCATTCTTGCTTTCAGTTCCTCTAGCCTATTTCTATTTTTAACCTTCTAAATGGGTCCTTCCGTTGCCTAGTTCTCGACTTTCCTTTAACTCCCTTGCTTTTGAGTTCCATTCCCTCACTTTTTGTACCTTCTGGGACTTTCCCCAGTCCTCTATATGAAATGTAAATTCCAAAAAACCTTTAACTCACCTTTCCCCCATATAAGCTGAACAGGAAACAGCTTTCCCCAAGCAATTAGAGCCATCACACCAGTTCTAGATGCTTCACTGCCTGGAGAAGAACTGACTGCTTCTTTTCAGAAGGCACTTACCTCTGTATTGTGACGAGGTTGTAAATGGAGATCATAATCTTGAAGCACCTACTGCAAAAAGTATAAGGTATAACTGACTGGCAATGGTTAACACAATGGCAGGCAGTTATAGCATCACAGAGAGCATGTTGACTACAGTGGATGCTCTGGTTGCGAATGTGATCCATGTAGGATGCACGTTCGCAACCCGCAGCATTTGCAACCCGCGGGTTGCGATTTGGCACTTCTGCACATGCGCAAAGCATGATTTAGTGCTTCTGCGCATGCGCGACCGCTGAAAACCAGAAGTAACTCATTCCGGTACTTCCAGGTTTCGGTGGTCCGCAACCTGATGCAGCTGTAACCCGATGTATGACTGTATAGGGCATTTGTTCGCAGTCTGTGACAGGCTGCTAGCAACTTAGTTTCCATGTAATCTGGAAAAAAGTTTCTAGCCCTCATGACTGCAGATTAATATAATGCCAACAGATGCTGAAGGATTGGAGGTGATGATCTTTTCTTCAACCTTTGTGAGTTGCTTGCACATCAAGATATATTCAACTGTTAGCTTTTGGGTTTTCCCATTTGTGAGTAATGAGCGTATTAAAATGCATGCATTGTTTGCCAGGTGTAGGATCTGATATTTGTCACGCTAGATAAGTTCACTAAAGTTATTCTCCTATAAATGTTTTAGTACCCTGTCTGTTTATGCATACATGAATTTTAGAATCATCTCTTTTCCTTGCAATTGCTTAATGAAAAACAAGAGCAGAGCATATTTTAAAAATGTAGCCACAGTTGTATCATTTTGTTTCATTGCTGAATCTGATTCTTGGATTCTTGCTGTCCAAAGACATGACATAACCACTTTTTTGCCAAAATTGACAGCTGTTTACAAGACTGTGCAGGGTCTTGGAAGTGAACATCATAACCTTCTCCTCTTCTCTCTCTCTCTCCTCTCCCCCCCCCCCCCACCATGTGACAGTATAGATCATTTCTTAGCATTAGTAAAGCCTTCTTGTTTTTATTTGCCAAAAATATAAAAGCACCCTTACATAGCTCTCATAGAATTCAAACAACCAATTAGGATTCATTTCAAAGCTTCCCGTTATTTGGCCCCAGACGAAGAAAAATGCAAGTCCACATTTCACAAAGCACAGACAGTCTGATGATTTTAAATCTTACTTTATTAGGTCTTCCTCTGTGTTTTTTAAAAAGAGATACAAACAGTGGAATGCTTTGCAAAATGCAAAGCAGGCAATTTGTTGTGAAACTGCTGGTTTAAGATTATTCAGTAAACAATGCACTGAGCATGCCCAGTGGGTTTTTAAAAAGAATATGCTGCAAATTTGGGACTCTGAGTCACCATTTGGATGCCTAGAAACTGCTTCCAGTTGCCAATAGCAACTGGGTAACTTGCTAAAAAGCAGTGCTGACAGTGTTAATGAAAAATATGTGGGTCATAATGCACCTAAATTTCATGGTGCTGCTATTCATGAAATATTTCTGTTTTGGTGGATCTTGGGCTAATGTAGTGAGTAAACATTAGTAACAAAAATGAATGCTTTCTGATAAGCTTTAAATTGGAGATGGTATAGCCTGCTTAGCATGAAGGAAGAGGCAGGGAGAAAGAGAGAGAGGGTTGGACCTGCTCACTTTTGGCTGTTGCCCAATTCCTTGCCAATACGCCCCTAGCAGATTACTCCTTGGGGAATATTGCTCTAAACAGGTTGTCCACAGCTGCTCTAAACAATAGGCTGCTCATCACTGTCTCCATCTGTTAGATGTGTTTGATGAGATGGCTATGTTAGGGCAAACTCTGAAAAATGTCACTATCCCAGAGACATGTCAAATTCATTTGGGACCTGGCTGAACTTTTACATTCTTGTAGTTTTAGTCACAGAAAAAAGAACAGAAGGTGTGGGACAAAGGAGCAAAAGTATAGTAAGATTAAGGACTAGTGATTCAAGCGGTATTTCTTTCAGTAACATTGATTGTATTTATGCACACCTCTGGCCTGTATGTTTCTTCCAAATGCTTTAATCCAACTGCAATCAAATCCTTTAATACTTTGGCTGTGTATGAAATCTTCCTTTTAAAACTGAACACTTTCTTACTCATTTTTCTTGATTGATCTTTCTCCTCACTGCTTGCCTGCCTCCTTGATGTAGAAAAAGACATTCATACTTACACCAGCCTCTTGGAAAATGAACACATTATGGAAGGTCAGCACTGGAGCTCAGTTTCTTCTAAGCATGCTTTTTGTAGCTCCCGTTCAATGCATGTTTTCTGCTGCAGGCTTTAGGGCAAATGTACTTGGGTAGGGTGGGGGATTAGTGCTCGATTTAAAATCCATCTATTGTCTGATGTTCTGGAGAAGGTTAAGTCCCCTTTTTATATCCAGCTTGAACCTGTTCTTAAAAAAATACTGTCTGGCTCAGCTATCAGCCAACCTGTTCATATTCTCCTCCTCCTTTGACAGCCAGGTTTGGACTGAGAGATATTCCATCAAAGAAATGAAAGGTAGAGAAATGGTAACAGCCTTGACTTGAACATGATGGAATAGGGTACAAACAGAGGGTACAACCTCTGTAATCTCACTGGAATGGACCACAGAGGCTGTACTTTGTATATCGGCACACATTGGACCTCCCAAATGACTAGGAATAGGTGCCTTTTGCAGGGTTTTCTTCCAGTGCTGTGTGTGTACCTGCTTATTCATGTCCATTGGAGAGATTTGTTTTTCCTGTTGTTGTTTTTTAAAGGGGCCATGACACCTCTCTGAAAGGAGGTTTTAGAGTTGTGGAATTACAACTCTAATTACAGCGGGTGGTGCTGTGGGTTAAACCACAGAGCCTAGGACTTGCCGATCAGAAGGTTGGCAGTTCGAATCCCCGCAACGGGGTGAGCTCCCGTTGCTCAGTCCCTGCTCCTGCCAACCTAGCAGTACGAAAGCATGTCAAAGTGCAAGTAGATAAATAGGTACCGCTCCAGCAGGAAGGTAAACGGCATTTCCGTGCGCTGCTCTGGTTTGCCAGAAGCGACTTAGTCATGCTGGCCACATGACCCAGAAGCTGTACGCCGGCTCCCTCGGCCAGTAAAGCGAGATGAGCGCCGCAACCCCAGAGTTGGCCACGACTCGACCTAATGGCCAGGGGTATTTAATTACAAGTGAGATGAAAAGAAGCAGGAATACTGGGGAACGCTTTCACGCAACATGCCTGGCCTGGATAAATGTCAACAGTCCTGCAAAGGACACATGCATTGCAACTGTAAGCCTTGTAGATAGTTTCAACAATGGCCTTCTGTTGGATGGGGGGGGGGAGAGCGATGTGGTGGGCTCCTTAGCTAAGCCTCCATTATGGTTGCCCTGTTGCATATGGCTGCCACCGCACATGTGAGAAGTAGCAAATGGAGTGGATATTCTAGGCCCGCCTTCCCCAACATGGTGCCTTCCAGATGTTTCTGGACTACAGCTTCCATCATCCCTGATCTTTGGCCATGCTGGGTGAGGCCAATGGAAGTTGGAGTCCAGAAAAATCTGGAGGGCAGCAGGTTGAAGAAGGCTGGTTTAAGAGCCATCACTTTTAATGCAGTGAATCAGTATAGCTGTGTTTTTTACGCAGGGGTATTTAGAAGCTGGTTGCGTGTACCCACCCTAGTAAGTGTCAGATAAGTTTTAAAATGCTGCAGTTTCATATTATTTGAAAAATAGTCTTGAGAGACCAGCAGAGCTTCCTTGCTGTTATTCAGAAAGCACAGTAAGCAGTGAACTCTGATCCATGGATGATTGTGTGTCCTCTCCAAATGTAAACTAAACTGCTGTTCCACAAACCGCTGTTTGTGCTCAGACAAACCTTGTGGATTTGTGGAGAGTATCGCAGGTCCAGATGTCTGCCCTCCTAGTTTTTCTCATGAGTCATGTTGCCATTCTGGAAGAGTTTCTGCATTTCCTCGCTGGTGCCTAAATTGATTGGGGATTCCGTTTTAACCTATTTTACTTGGGTGGTAAAGAGAACTAAAAACTCCACTACAGTGATCTTATATGCTGTACAGTATAAATATTTCAAAGCTTTTTTGAACTTTTTTTGAGGGGGGGGTAATCCAATAAAGCACACTTAGAATGATTCAAACTTAGTTTTGTTTAAGAACTTATTTTTATTGGAATACTTAAAATGTTTAAAGACATCACGATTCAGCAGCATGTACTTGGCTTACTATGGGTAGACTGTCTGCTCCTGGAAGGAATCCATCAACAGAATGGTAGAGGGAGGCAATTTTTGGCAGTTCTCTCCCATCTCCTCCTAAATAGGCTTTGATGGGTTTGAACAACATTGGATACTAGTCGGTTTAAATTTTAAGTGGAAAAAGTTGCAAGGTATATTCATCTTAGCATGATCAAGCTGTGCATTGGCTCTGTAGCTATTTCTTCGGTGTAGGCATCTGGAAAAAAAGTTAATTAGAATTTAAAAACTTGTCCTTGACTGCTATTGCATGATGCTGCTACTTTTGTTATGAAACACAGCATTTATGGAAACTGGAAAGTTTTTCACAGAAAAATACAGCAACTGATAACTTTCCAGAATGGGAAAAATTTCCTTGCTACATCATTGCTCATTGCTGAGTTAATCAGGCAGTGGCAAGACCATCTGCTCCCTGCTCCCTGCTCCCATCCCTCTCTTTTGTCTTTTCTGGTTCAATGTGACTTATGTAACCTGCTGCTGAGTTTGCTTGCTTGCTGTTGAATCAGGTCAAACTCTCTCTGCCTTTTGCAACAATATTAAACAAGTCAAGGCCTCGGCACTGTGCATGTCGCCCCACCCCAGAAACTGAATAAATTAATCCAAGCAAAATTCAAAGAAGCATGACATTATTATTATTATTATTATTATTATTATTATTATTATTATTACTATTTATTCTGCCCTATACCTACATTGGGACAGGACCTTTGCTTTGTGGAAATTCTTCTGATACAAAGCAAGCCATAGAATGATACTGTGGATGGAAGAATTCACCAGCTTCAGCTGAATCCTGATTTAAGCCCCAGGCTTGCAAACAAACAAATCAGACCTCAGGATTCCAAATATGTACATTAATACATCTGATCAACTTGTATAATACTTATTGCAGAATTGACAGAGTGGGAGCGAAGAGGGTGGTGATGCCAGTGTTTTATAATCCAGAGCCTTTACACACACACACACACATACACACCAATTCCTTTTTTCAAGTAGCACTGCCTTTGGAATACAAAATACAGAGCAGACTAGGCCTAGTCTGTTATGTACAGCGTCGGCTCTGCATTTTAGTGCCATTTGCAGAAGGTCTGCTAATCTGCAGGACGAAAGATGGTGTGAATCTGGAATTTCATTTCTGAACTGTCTCGTTTGATTGTTTGAATCCCAATCCTCTGAAGCCAGAAATTTTGGGGAAAGCATTCAGTGGTCCATGGATGGGACTGTTTCACCATCTCCATCCATGCTTACAAACCTCCATTCCTTCTAATATAGCAGGAGTCAGTCCTTCTTCCTTCTGGTCACCTTTGGCAAATAACATTCCACTGAATACTGACACCTAGTATGCAAATACAGCACTTCAGTTGGTGCTGTGGGGTAGGGTGGCTGTTTGTTTGCCTAACACAGTTTAGTGCAGAACTCTTAGACTCACCAAACACACATTCCTCAAACTAATGTTCTGTATAGTGTGTACACAGGGTATTGGAAATACACAATTCCTCTCTGCTCAGCATTAAGCATGTTAACAAGAGCCCACATAACAGTGTATGTAACTCAGAGCTAGGAGATTGACATACTTGCTCAGCCACAAGCTTTTTTGCTTGTGGTCTTTACCATGTCACTACTCAGCCTGGCTACCTTACCAAGGCTTTTAGACAAAAGTTGTATGGGTTGTAGCACCCCAGAGTGGAGTCACTCCACTCTGTTTGAACTAGAAAAATGATTAAACCTTCTTTTCAGTGGTTACTTTTTTCCCTTAGGAGGCAATACTCGCGCTACAGGTATGCTCCTTCAGTACAAGGTACCAGGGTTGGAGGAACTGAGGCAGTTTAGATTTACCGCTGGTGAAGACTTCACTTCCAACAAAAAGCTATCGGCTACTTGGCTAGCAGCCATGCACAAGGTAACCAGTTGAACTGCTGGATCATTGTCCTCGTGTGTCATGAGCAGGAAATTTTTTTGGCTCCGTGTGGTGGTCCAAGTATCAGGGAGTGGGGCAATCAACCTGACAATCACATGGCGGCATTATGTTGCATGATGTCGAAATCCCTTGCTTGGAGCAATGTTAAAATAATTGGGGGGGGGGAGAGAGAGACATTTCAGAGAGCAGTTTGCCAAACTTCTCTGAAGCTCCTCCCACCCTTCTTTTAACATCACTTCCAGCTTCAAAGAACAGAGGGCTTTTACCCTTTGCCCCATAGCTGATGAGTGGAGATTTAGAGCCTGCTGCCTTGGCTGCACAATCCTGTTTGTTGCATGAAACAGGGTGTGTAGCTATTGCAGGATTAACTCCCCCCCCCCTTGCTCTATGTGGTTAGATGTAGAGGAATCAACACAGAACAGTAGGAAACTGGTTCGTGTGCTTGAAAGCAAAAGGTGAACGAGTGTTTAAGGTGCAGGGTGTGTGTTTTTGTTAAAAGGAATGTACAGTGGTGCCCCGCAAGACGAAATTAATTCGTTCTGCGAGTTTTTTCGTTCTACGAGTTTTTTCGTCTTGTGAAGCACCAATGTGTATTGACGGTTTCCCATAGGAATGCATTGGCGGTTTTTTAAAAAAAAGGCGCAAGACGTTTCGTCTTGCGAAGCAAGCCCATAGGGAAATCCGTCTTGCAAAGCAACTCAGAAAACGAAAAACTCTTTCGTCTTGCGAGGCATTCGTCTTGCGGGGCACCACTGTAATAGCGAAACAACTTCAAACCATTTCTCTTAGGAGAAATATTCTAGAACTGCTCATTGTTCCTTTGCCCAACTGTGAAATCTGTTATAACATACCCTTATTTCTGATTGTCTTGATCTTTGCATTTTCTAATGCATTGATAAATACTCAGTTCAGCCTGTGTAGATGTTCCAGAAAGACATGAGCATCTAGTTAAAGCTGAGTAGTACTGCTTTGCTATCAGCATTTTCCCTTTTTTCCCTTTCATTGCAGGCAGCAAAACTTCTTTATGAATCTCGGGACCAATAACAGCTTCTCCAACTTGAGGGAAAAGATCAGCTCTAAGAAAAAGCTTCTTACTATTTGCTAGTTGAAACACAGTAATAAGTATTTGGTAATAGGAATCCCCCACCCACCCTTTCCTATCCCAGACGTGGTTCATCATGTGAGCACTGGCCAATTACAATGTGAGTATTTGACCTATAAGTATTCACTTTAGTGTGCAATATGTAAACAGATTATTAATGCTTTAAATATAGCCTTGCATCTATGACTTTATATTTTGTTAAATCTTGTCTGCACTTAATATGTAAAATGAAGTGTGACCTGCACTACTGCTAAGTATATAGCACAACTTTTTTGTAGTACAAATTATGTATACAGTGTAATTCATTTTTAAACAAGGAAACAAACTTTATTTGATGCTCCAGAGAATAATAGCTTTTCAGGTGTGTAGATCTCAGGTTCTTTTTCTCCTCATATCCAAATGATCTATGGAAATTTGCCTTAGATGTCATTTTATAGAAGCTACTCTTTCTTGTGGGGGATTTGTATCATGAGATAAAAACTTTCTTTTTTGTAAAATACAATTTACCAAATACCACAATTTGTCCTGTGTAATCTTTTTGAATGAAGCTACTAGCAAGACTGATTTTTGAAGTTTTATATTCATGCTTTTTGTGGTAATTCTAGCATTGGCTAATAAAGCCTGATTAAACACTATGAGCGTGTCTGTGGTAGTATTGCTGTTGACTATTGCACAAGGGTTCATGCCGGGCTCAAACTGGTTACTGTGTAGACATGAAAGCAGAGGCAGGTACATTCAGATAGGTGCAATAAATGGGTCAGGGGGCTTCGTAACAAATTATGTTCTTTAAAAAATGTTTTGGGTTAAGAAACACCTACAAACACAACTATACCTTAGCAGTAGTTTTATTGTGCACACTGTATTAGCAGTGTATCATAGGCTTTTAACTCACATTCATTTAGCAAATATTCTTTTACAATACCCTTCCACTTCTCATCACCACAATATATACAATTAATGCTAAACAGTGGTAAAAGCAAGTTACAGCACTGCATCAATGGATATATAAATTATGCACACCGTGTACATGAATAAAGCCAAATGGCCTACAGTTTACAGGGAGGAAATTATAAAACACGTATGGCTACAACATAATGGGAAGTTCAAAATAGACTTCTGTATATAAAATAATGTACAACTAATATTCCAGTGAAGTGCTTTTTTTTTTTTTGCTCGAAACTAGATAATGGATAAAGTTATTGCATAACTCACCCTGGCACAAGATGCCGGGCTGCCAAGAACCACAGATGCTGCCCCAGCCAAAACAGCAAGACGTCCTCTTCTTTCTCCCTTCACTCTCTACATAGCCAGCTCAGCCTTTATTCAGTCCTTCAGACCCCCTCCCTACTTTCACAGATAAGATTTAAAGGTCCTTAAAGGGAACCTATTAGCTTTTTTTATAACCTGACTCTTACCTTCTCAACTATTGCACTTTTCTTTCATATAGACATACAGATCCCTTAAATATGAATGCAGGTTTGTCCAGAAGATGGAATTCAGTGTGGGTGTGTTTGAGAAAGTTTAAAGTGGTGCTGTAAGCAGAATATCATGAAAAAACATCAAGTGAAGGAATGTGGTTTTGAGAAATGTGCAAAAATCCATTCAGCATTGATGCTTCACTGTTAGTTAATAACACCTTTTATACCAGAGGACTGTTGGTAATTCCCAGATGCCAACTTACCAAGCTCTTCAAGGATATACACAGTAAACTCAACAATCAGTTGACAATTTTAATAAAGACCTTGACAGTTACTGTGGACTAGAATGGATCAGACAGCATACCTGTGTTTTGCAAAGGTTTTTAACATCTAGCACAAGTTTTGTTCTTTTAATTCAATTGGCAAAATACTGTAGGCTGTGTGGAGTACCTCTCCCAATGACTGGGTGGGTGAACATGGAACAGATCTCACATACAAACTTCAGATCGGAAATCTCAAATGCTGTCCATCAATTTAACAAGAGCACCAATTAAAACAAGTATAGCTTTACTTCTGGTGAAATGTGATTGAAAATGTTTCCAGTGTATACTTCCAGTTGCCAGCAAGATACTGTATTGCCAAATGATGGTTTTCAGGCAAGAGTTCGTTGCCTAGGTTTTATTCTTGGATATAACTGCAATAAAACAAGATTTAAAATTATTATTTAGCAAATTATAAAGCATATTAGTTTTTACAACTCTACCACTGCATTAAAAGCAACTTTTAAGCAGAACAATTCGACAGCCTCATACATATTAGTTCCGTTTCCCTTTATTTCTGCTAGAATCTTTTCAACTGAGCTGTTGAAAAGGTGCTTTAGGCTGATGCTTCACAATTTACAACAATAGCAATAATCAGTTCTAAATGGGAATATCAGTAATTTTAACTGTTCAAACCCTTGTATTAGAAAATGATTCTCTTGAAGACTGGTTGTTCCACATTGTTTCAAGCTTTGGACTAATAGTAGCATTCTGAACTTAACACACAAATTTGGAAGCAAATTCCACTGCCATCATTTGAGTTTGCTTTCAGATTTGTTTAGGGCCAAAAGCCCACTGTCTTCCAATTCAGATCCATACCCACTCTATGGAGGTTTCTTACTTTTTGCTTGTTGAGTGCTTGGGCCCACCACAAGTCTTTGGCATGTATAGGGAAGGCCCAAACAGCATCCTATTCAACATCCTGTCTCCTTTCATAGAGGCTTGCAGCTTAGTATTGTGTTTTAGAAGACAAAGCTGCACTCTTGAGAACTGTACTAGTAACTGGAAATTATGGGTGTCAGAAGCAACACAGAATATTGGGGTGTGTAGGAGTTACCAGAACAGCAGGGGAGGGGAGATTGTTCCATCAAGCAAGCAGAAATGCTGTGCTGACAGAAAGTTTGTAACAGCACAATGTACATTATAAATAATCTGGGAGGAATTCAACAAAGAAAACTACAGTATTTTTCCATCTACAAGATGCCCCCATGTATATTTTTGGGGAGAAAATGGGGGGAGATACTATCTGTGTATAAGACGAGCCCAGATTTTGAACATTGTTGTTGTTTAGTCGTTCAGTCGTGTCCGACTCTTCGTGACCCCATGGACCAGAGCACGCCAGGCACTCCTGTCTTCCACTGCCACCCGCAGTTTGGTCAGGTTCATGTTTGTAGCTTCGAGTTTTGAACATTATTTTAGAGTAAAAAAACAGTCCTATACACAGAAAAGTATGGTAATTTCTGTTGAGCCCCAGTTTATTAGTTAAATTTCTCTATGAACCCTGTTTGACTATCCCATATTCTATACATTCCACATGATTCACCACCTTAAAAAGAGTTATTCTGAGGTCTGCAACTCTACCTGTGGAGATTAAAATGACCAGCTCCTCCCCCCCCTTTTTTTTTTTTACTGTTCTTAGTCTGTACTTGAACCTGCAGTGGTACTGTTCAGGAAGAACTTTCTTCCAAATAAACCAGTACCCCTGTCTTAATCATTCCTAACTGAGCAATCTGGAGGATTTCTGAAAAGCACTGTATTGTGATGGAATTAGGAAGAGCGTGCAAGACTTACCCCCAAGAGATTTTTAGGCACGTAGCCTTCCTTGTCATTGAGACGAGCCCACCACCAGTCTGTCTCATTGTCATCTTTGCGCCTCAAAATGGTAATTGCATCTCCTTCATGGAATGACAACTCATCGTTGTTCTGAGCTTCATAATCCCACAACGCATACACAATGCCTTTGTTCATTACTCCCAGTTTCTCCTGCACACCTATGACCAAGAAACAACTACATTAACCTAACATGAATAAGCAAGAACCACTATTTGGAAAATGGATACTGCAATCATGGCGCCCCTGGCTCTCATGCAGCATGGAAATGTAATACAATGTGTAATACAATTGTAGTGAGGGAGGAGAATTCTGTTTGGTCTGCATTTTTGTGCAAACTGACCTAATTTGCACCTTCCAGATTAATGTATGGATAGATTTCACACTTCTCCGGATTCTGTGATGCAATCCTCAACTCAATGAAAGTACCAACAGTCATTTTTAAGTGCATATTTTTGGATAAAACACTTAAAATGAGTACACCAGGATAAAATATGAAGAGTTATGAAAACAAGATGGACCAGACATAAATACACACATGTGAAATTGACATGGACCAGAGGCGGTGTAGGGTTCTTATCAAATCCCACCACAGTCATAAGGCCTGATTTATAGAGACAGGTGGTTTTGTCATGGGGAAAGGCAAAAGAAGCACCCTGCAACTAGTTCTAGGAGATTACACCAGTAAGTGTTATACTCCATTATAAGGTAATAAAGGTTGGGAGGCCCAAGAGGTTCAGTGGTTTAGACCACAGCGCCACTTGTGTCCCTATTAAAAAGGTAAAGGTACCTCTGCCCGTATGGGCCAGTCTTGACAGACTCTAGGGTTGTGCGCCCATCTCAAAGAGGCCAAGGGCCAGCGCTGTCCGAAGACACTTCCGGGTCACGTGGCCAGCGTGACATCGCTGCTCTGGCGAGCCAGAGCCGCACACAGAAACGCCGTTTACCTTCCCACTAGTAAGCGGTCCCTATTTATCTACTTGCACCCAGGGGTGCTTTCGAACTGCTAGGTTGGCAGGCGCTGGGACCCAACAGCGGGAGCGCACCCCGCCGCGGGGATTCGAACCGCGACCTTTCGATCGGCAAGCCCTAGGCACTGAGGCTTTAACCCACAGCGCCACCCGGGTCCCACAATTATACCCCATTATATATCTGTTCTGAGTACCTCACTCTACTAGCACTAATATGAGGTTGGCCATTTTGTCCGAGGTTTGTAGAAACACATGTCCCATGGGAAATGGAAACTGGCAAAGCCAATAGGCACAAAGCTCTGAATGGTTGTGAACACGTTTTGGTGGCTGAATTTTATGACTTGGCTTAAGCTACAGCAGCTCAAGCAGTAATTTTCATTGCGCTCGCTTAAGCACAGTCAACAGGAAATAATTATCCCTTCCTTTATTATTCAATATGGCAAGTGCATGTTTCTGGACATTCTGTAGCCGGGAAAGGCCTTCGTAGGTAGGCTGCTACATTCTGGATCCTACTAGAACTGCTCTAAGTGTCCTTTTGTGGCACAGCTGTTTCTGCTCCAAAGCAGGCTAAATATGAGTCACGGCTCATGGTGAGAAAGGCAGTCATTTCCTAAAGCCAGACATGGGAACATTTGAAGATGTGTTTGTGTCTAACGCCTTCTCCACTCTTCTACCCACTCACATACACAGTGTTCCCACTAACAGCACACAGAATTCCTCAAATCAATGAAGAATACAACCTGTATTACCTTAGTTTCCACCCCTTTTTCATCTGATTTAGTGAGCAAACTAGCCACACGGTGTATGTCACACATTCTTAATTTGATACCTCATTTGCCTCTCCACAACAACAGTCGGTATTCTAACATTATTGTTGTTTTGGTGTACTTGGAATCTGCTGTAAGCTGCCTTGAGGATCAGCTGGCTGAAAGGTGCTGCATAAATCTTCACACGAAATCGAATACACACTTTTCATTGTAAAATAAGCAATGCCATACTTCTAGATCCTGGAACAAGTGAGGAATGACAAATTCAAGCAAAGTTCTGAAATCTCAAGTTACAAAACCTGAAACTTACCATACAGAAACTGGGAACACTGAATATAACCTTCTTCCATTTCCTCACACTTGTCTGCCGCAGTTTCTATGTCACTTATGGTTGAAGCAAAAATTGCTGCTCCAGATTCAACAAGTAGCTTGCAGAGATGAACGCTGTTGCAAGAGGCAGCACAGTGCAAAGGAGTCCTGAAAGCAAAGCAAAAGACTCAATGTCAGGTGAAACAAAACGTGCCCTCATTCCTGTGGAGATGGATTTGCACTAGCAACCGGTTTCTAGCTTTTGTTGGCACCCAACAGAAGTGTGTGCTCCACTTGGTCTCTTACCATCCATCACTGTCTGCTGCATTCACATTGACACCAAAATCCAACAGGAACTTAACTATGTGATGATGGCCAGCACACACTGCATTGTGCAGAGGAGTGATTCCTTCATCATTAGGTTTGCTGGGGTCGTCCACCTAAGTTGGGGGAAAACAAGGACTGACTGCATGAACTTAAATATTTTCCACCATCAAAACATAACATAGGTGAGTAACAACATTTCCAAGTTTACCTCATATATGATCCTTTGCACCAGGTCAAACTCTCCCTCCAAAGAGGCATCCAGCAGCAAAGCCAAGGGATTGAACTTGACCCTCAAGCTGTGGCCAGTTCTCTCCGAATTGGGTTTCTTCAGGTTGGTCCTTTTGGTCTGAGTAAAAAGGCAACCCTGAGTTTCAAACTGCATCAGTATCAGAACACTTTGAACTGCATTCTATCATAGAGAAATTTATCCTGTTTTAAACTTTTGTTTTCTGGAACTAGTAGAAACATGAGAACTACCCCAACTTTGTCTCTAGCTTTTCTTTAATGCACATAATATCTAGATAATCACCACCACTTTTTTTCCTAATGTAACTGAAAGGGAGCCCGCTTGGTGTATTCCCATAGGACAACAGTCTTTAATATTTTCAGATCCAAGATCCAGCTTTTAACTGTACATGTCCTGCTCTCTCCCTTTTACTTAAAAATGTTTGGTGCTGGGGGCATGATCGTAACCCACTGACTGAGGACCAAGGCCTTAAAAGACAGACCTGCACAACTTTAAGCTAAATGGAGCCCACCAGCAGCTCGATGAACCTTTTGTTTTGTCTGCCTGCCTGGGAATTCAAAACCAAGGTTATCAAGGCCACACTGTGACTGTTACACTGCTTTCAGCTTGGTGGGTCACAAATTGTTCAGACCTGGATCAAAGTGCACTTCACCAAAATACACATTGCAGCACAGTCAAATCTCACTTCTGTACTTGCCTGACTTGCCCTAAGTAACACTTTTGTCCTACATCCAAGACATAGGTTAGACTTATTAGCCATTGGTTTGGGAAAAATTTAGAATATACTAAGAAAGTTTTATTGGGGGGGTTGGACTCGCTGTACACACTCAACCTAAAGTGGATTCAAAGTTTTGCAGATTCCACGATGTGGCATAGCACTGCTTACGCCCCCCCTCCCCCAGATCACACTGGTTTTGGCACAGTATCTTACCGCAGGAAGTGGAGGAGGAGGAAGAGCAGGTGGCGGCTGCATTTCCTCTTCTTCTGGGGATTCTGCCTCTGGGGTTGGACTAGGTGGCCGCTCAACAGAAGGGGCTATAGCAGGGTTGTTGTTGTTGTTATCATCCTCCGTTGTCTCGGGCATTTGATTTGTGTTTTCTTCGCTGATCAACTCCTCAGTTGCAGGAGAAGGTAGTTCATTATCATTGGCATCTGATGAAGGCTCATCAGGAAGAGGAGCTGTCGGGGGCACAGCTACGGGCTCCTCAATATTGCCATTGGTGCTTGTGTTCCCATTGTCAACATCAGCCAAGGTGCCTATGAAGTCCTGTGAGTTGCTTGGCTGATAAAAAGGGGCACCTTCTATTCCTCCGGCCAGGGTATTAAAGCGCTGGTACAATAGCTTCTGAATGTTTGGCCCACTGGGGCCTTCTGGTTCAGTGATGGAACTCCGCTTCTTCAAGGGCCTGGGAGCATTGGCGAGTTTCCTGCGAAGGGCTTCCAAATCGGCATCACTTTGGTAGCGAAGTGGCGAATGCACGATGGGCGTGAGCTTGGTGGGGCTGAGGGGGCGAGGGATATTTTCTACGTTGCTGTTATCACCAGAGGGTGGGGTGTTTTCCAGTTCTTGATCTTTTTCACTATACTCGTTGGGAGGTTGAGGCTGTGATGGATTGGCAGGCAAAGAGCTGTGAAGGAATGGCAACGGCGAAGGGGAAGTCGAACCGGACTGTACAACAGGCTTCCCATAAACTGAGAAGAAAAAGTAGCAGTTAGGGATGGGTTTAAATCAACATGGAATAACTTCTCAGAAGTGTTGTTTGTTGTTTTAAAAATCATATAAAAATTAATGGTGACAGTTGTCAATTTTGTACCTTCAAATGCATGAGGAAACTACTTAAAAGCAATTCATCTTTCTAACAATTATGGACATTTTCATGCAGTTATAAAGCAGTCATAAAAGTGGGAAAGATTTGGAAGGGAGGTCATGGTTCTTGGGTATAGATATCTAAAAAAGGAAGGACATACAGCACTAAAAAGCCTAAACATCTCTAATGTGTAGCATTCCTTGCAAGTCAGCCCCTTTATGAAATATAGATATGATGTGCTTTAAATAGCAAGCAAAAGAGAACAAGGAGTAGCACACCAAAGGTGCCCACTAAGCTACAGATACAGTGACATCAAACTGCTGCGAAATGAAAAACAACATTCTGTTATGATATCTCAAATATAGTTGAGGACATCCATGGCTTCAAGAAAGAATACAAGATATTTCACCATTTTGTTGCATTTATCCATTTCCAACATGAAGTTATTAGTGGCGAGTTGACAGTTCTTAGTTCTCTTATCAACAGTAATTTTCAACATAAATGCATAGAATGTAAATCCCTCACTAGCCCCCTCTAATGTTTGCAGAGGTCAATCATATTCCCTCTCACATTGTGACTAGACAGGTAAAGTGGGTTTTAATCCTATGTTCAGAAAGTGATGGTAGGGGATGAGTGTTCAGACCCCTGGGCTCTCACTTGTGGGGTGCCTCAGGGTTCTGTCCTCTCCCCCATGCTTTTCAACATTTACATGCAGCCACTGGGAGAGATCATCAGGAGGTTTGGGCTGGGTGTTCATCAGTATGCGGATGATACCCAGCTCTACCTCTCTTTTAAATCAGAACCAGTGAAGGCGGTGAAGGTCCTGTGTGAGTGTCTGGAGGCGGTTGGAGGATGGATGGCGGCTAACAGATTGAGGTTGAATCCTGACAAGACAGAAGTACTGTTTTGGGGGGACAGGAGGCGGGCAGGTGTGGAGGATTCCCTGGTCCTGAATGGGGTAACTGTGCCCCTGAAGGACCAGGTGCGCAGCCTGGGAGTCATTCTGGACTCACAGCTGTCCATGGAGGCACAGGTCAAATCTGTATCCAGGGCAGCTGTTTACCAGCTCCATCTGGTACATAAGCTGAGACCCTATCTGCCTGCAGACTGTCTCACCAGAGTGGTGCATGCTCTGGTTATCTCCCGCTTGGACTACTGCAATGCGCTCTACCTGGGGCTACCTTTGAAGGTGACCCGGAAACTACAACTAATCCAGAATGCGGCAGCTAGACTGGTGACTGGGAGCAGCCGCCGAGACCATATAACACCCGTCTTGAAAGACCTACATTGGCTCCCAGTACGTTTCCGAGCACAATTCAAAGTGTTGGTGCTGAGCTTTAAAGCCCTAAACGGCCTGGGTCCAGTATATCTGAAGAAGCATCTCCCCCCCCCCCCCATCGTTCTGCCAGGACACTGAGGTCCAGCTCCAAGGGCCTTCTGGCGGTTCCCTCACTGCGAGAGGCCAAGTTACAGGGAACCGGGCAGAGGGCCTTCTCGGTAGTGGCGCCCGCCCTGTAGAACACCCTCCCATCAGATGTCAAAGTGATAAACAACTACCTGATATTCAGAAGACATCTGAAGGCATCCCTGTTCAGGGAAGTTTTTAATATGTGACATTTTAGTGTATTTTTTATCTTTGTTGGAAGCTGCCCAGAGTGGCTGGGGAAACCCAGCCAGATGGGCGGGATATAAATAATAAATTATATTATTATTATTATTATTATTATTATTATTATTATTATTATTAATATATTAATACCTCCTTGTCTCTTCTATATTATTATTAATATCTTAATACCTCCTTGTCTCTTCTGGAAATGCTAATAAACCTAGTGTTAACTTCACTCTCCCCAATCACTCATGTAAATATTGGGTTGTAGTCGATGTTAGTCCTACTCAGAGTAGACCCACTGAACTTAATGAACAGGGCTATCTCAGGTTCACTAATTTCAGTGAGTTGAGATTAGTTGGAAACAACTCATTCAATAAAACAGGCCCCTAAAGTAATCCTTGAGATGGTTGCAGAAGTGGCTCATCAGGTGAGACAGAATCACATCACTATTTCCCCTGCAGGTATGTCGCTGCCAATTAGAGAGAAGGAAAGGGGAGAGGTCTGCGCAGTATGGGTGCACTGGCGGGAACAATGAATTAGCTCTCCAGTGTGTATGCACTGCGCTGACTTTGACGCCTCACCCCTCTCCTTCTTGGTAAGCAGCAGTGACAAACATGCTGAGAATCTAGCTTTGCAGCTCCACCCCAACCAGTTCAGATAAGTCCCCTTAACAACTGTCTTTAAAGTGAAGCAAATATTGTTCAGCACCTCAGACTAGTCACGATGTAGAGAGAGGGAGAGCACAAGCCCCAATTTTAGATTTGTAGCAAAGCATAACCCACTTCTGAAAGTTACTGCCTCCCAATTAGATGCAATGCTGCAAACCTGTAATGTACAGTCATTTGTAAAGAAATCCTGGGTTAGCAGAATGCCCAAGCTCTTTTCTACTATTTGAAAGAAACAGCACTATTTTAAAGCAAAGATCTAATTTACATCAAACCTAATTTAACTCCTGTAAGTATTGAGCAGCTTTTAAACAGAAAAGATATGCAACATCAAATTATTCTACCTGCTTTAACGGACTTGTTCAGGGTATTGTATACAGCCTGTTGATAGTTCTTTGGTGGCGTCGCTTGCTGAAGGTACATGGAATAGATGGAACTGGAGTTCACGGTTTGGGGCCCTTTCCTGGGAGACTGGGGCCTTGAGCCTTTGTCAGCTAAGAAAGGCCTGATGGCCACAGTTAAGGGGAGATCAGGCCTGCCATCACCACCTGGAAATAATGGGGCGCCAGAAGGTTGATATGTGGGGCTTGGAGGCACAGATATTCTCTGCTGTATTTGTTGCGAGGAGCTTGGCTGATGAACGCTGCTTGCTGGTGGTAACGGAACAGGTCTTTGCCGGCTTGCTGCTGTAGAGCCTGGCCTTGGGAGGCTGCCATCTTTTCGCCTTTCAAGGGAATTGGTAGAAGCTGTTCCCAGCGGAATGGAGCTTGGGTAGGTCCCATAGTTCTGGGGCAACTGCTTACTTGCTCCAGGGATGGTAGGTGGTACTTTCCCTATATCAAGACCCTGTGGAGGGGAAAACATAAAAAGTGTCTGAAAAGCTGAGAAGGCTGTTCTTCTATCCTGTATAGAAAGCAAATCCTTTTTTAACACATATCTCATGGATGAAGTACACAAAATCTTGCCAGAGAGGCCCATAGTACATATAGAAATGTTGTACACAAACATGCAAAACACCATGAATTTTTGATACTGTATGCAGCAAGGGGGTGGGGGTAGAAGTGATAAAAACTCACCAGCTTATCAGTACTTCCTAATGAAGAAGACAAAGGCTGACTTGATATCGTTCCTTGTTTTAAACCCGCGTCCATGCTTGATTCTTTCCAGTCTGCATTGGAGATTTGTGGCGGCTTCACCACAGGAACAGGACTCTGCTTAACTGCTGACCAGGTCCCCTCGTTAGCTGGCAACAAAGGAAAATGTTTATTAAATGGTTACTGATGCCCACACATTTGTATAAAGAGAATATGAAATTGTGAATGGAAGATAGTGCAGAATAATTCAGATTAAGAAAATCAGAGTAGGATTAGAGATGGCAACAATCAGTTAAATGTGTTTAATCTAAAATAATGTTTATTAATGTATTTTATTATTAAATTTCTACCCAGCCTATCTGTACTAGGTCCCGAAGGTGGCCAAGACCGATAAAGCATATATGCAATAAAGCATATTAAATCACAAGCTTATACATAAGGCCAAAGAAGCGACTGGTAACCTGTTTAGAGCTCTGAGTACTGTTTTGAGTTTAGTGAGATTTCATTATTTTAGGGATACATTCATAGATTTCTGCTGGCTCTAGAAAAGGCCGCACAATAAACATTCTCACAACTGGATATCACCCATGCATTTCTGTAAGTTGGTCTGAGCCCACAGGATGGGAAAATTATAATAAAATACATTAACACTAAACATTCCATTTCAATTCAAACTGAATTCTACAGATGTATTGTGCTGAAAGATAATTCATTATCTTAATCTAAAGATGCCTTTTGATTTCTGATTAGAATTAAGATCACTGAGAATGCATTGTGGTTTGCAACATACAGTTCATAAACTGCTGTTTTTTGTTTCCTGAATGCCACGAAGAGCTGCCTTCAGGGCCAACATCAAGATCTGACACTGTCCATGACCTTCTATTATCATCATCTGGGGTAGTACAAAGAATCAGAAAGTCAAGTGAAGATATTATCTCCCCAACACACCCCGACATCATGCCCACCTGGAAAATAAGAAGAAACTTTCTAAATGTGAATTTTGATATAGATTATATGGAAAAACCCACCCCAGTTGAGCAAATGCATGCCATATTCATAAGCACAGCAGTCAAGCAAATGCACTGAAAACCAGATGGATCTGCTGCTCCTGTGTTATTTTCCCATTTTTGGAGAGGGATAGCAGAAACCAGTATGGTGGCTATGGAAGTACTGGTTTGTATCCATGCATTTCATGTATCCTCTTCAAGCGAGAAATTAGCTTTGAATATCAGAATACTTTGACACAAACCTAAAAGCTAAAAAATTTTTTAAAAACTTTTGTTGAAGCAAAACAGCACCTGAAGAGGATGCCAACTTCCTGAATTAACTTTTAATGAAATTTGTCTAAAGTAATGGTTACTCCTAGAACAAAAAAATGCTCTTTCTCATACATGCCGAGAAAAGCTTCTTTTGTAACAAGGTTTCCAATTTGTGCATCTCAATTTTCATAATTTCAAGAACAGCAAGAACCCAGTATTATATAAAAGTTATAACCAGAGATAAGAGGCCTGATTTGAAACACTTGGTACAGTTAGTAGCAAGCAGAAATAAAGCATTTAATCTGAAAATAAACATTTGGCACAAAACTTGCTCTATTTTTTTCTAGGAGGCTATTTCATGAAATAGTGTGCCTGAGAGGTCTGGTCCCCACCCCCCATAATCTCCCTCCCTCTCTCTCTCTCTCTCTCTCACACACACACACACACACAGCCCAATGCTAAATAACAAACTGCTTTTGAAATTGCCTTTGGTTTAAAACATGCCTTGCTGCATGGCATGGGGGCGTCTGCTGTTCAAGAAAACAATACCAAAGCCACCTTGAGCATGCAGAATTGTTTGTATGATTCTTGGAAACCTGGGGTCCACAGCGGAACATGCACACTTCATTTTATTTCTGTTTCTATTTCAAAACTGCCCCGCCAACTTGCTCGTTAAACTATTCAGAATTCAACAGTTGATTGAAGATCAAAGAGAGTCCCTTTGATGGTCCGCTCCCAGTGACAATCAGCAGTTTTTGTAACTACCAGTGTCAGCTCCTGTAACTACCCATCAGCTGACTGGCGGTCCCCCCCCCCCCCATTAAGAAGATGAAAACTAAATGTTAGTGAAGTTCAATTTCAGTGGAATCTGTGCACTCATAAGTAAGTTCCACTGTGTTCCATGGAATTTATTCATTAGTAGGTGTGTTTAGGATTTCAGACTGATGATGTGAGCCTGTATAAAAAGGACCCCTGACAGTTCAGTCATGAACGACTCTGGGGTTGCGGCACTCATCTCACTTTACTGGCCGAGGGAGCTGACATTTGTCTGCAGACAGTTTTTCCGGGTCATGTGGCCAGCATGACTAAGCCGCTTCTGGCGAAACCAGAGCAGCGCACAAAAACGCCATTTACCTTCTCGCCGGAGTGATACCTATATATCTACTTGCACTTTGACGTGCTTTCGAACTGCTAGGTAGGCAGAAGCTGGGACCGAGCAACAGGAGCTCACCCCATCACAGGGATTCGGCAAGCCCTAGGCTCAGTGGTTTAGACCACAGCGCCACCCGCATCCTGTGAGCCTATATATGTTTACTCAAAAAGCCCCACTGAGTTCAATGGGACTTACTGCCAGGCACATGAGTACAGGATCACAACCTAAGTAACTTGTCCACAGCCACAAAGTAAACCACCTAAGAACAAGATTAGAGAACACAAACAACAGTACCTGCTTATGTCAAAATATATACAATGTGACCCTATGTGAACTTTCTTGACTCAAGGTACCAGCATAGTTAATTATTTGCTAGCTAAATATTCTGCTTTTTCTAGATACATGAAGGAGAGCATTTTAGATTTGTTCACTTGCGAAATACCCAGAAAACAATGAAACACACACACATGCTTCTACTGACAATATATAGACACAGTTCTAAAAATTCCTGTTTAATATGCATCTGTGTGCCAAAGCTCAGATGACCATATTAAAAATGGGATTTCTTAGCTTGCCAAAGATCTTCTACAGACTCACAGTGCAGGATCTCAGAAAGAGTAGAAGCTGAATGGATGATATTGTGAACAGCAGACTGAAGAGAGGGAGGTGACAGAATAGGATCCACTATAATGTCTAAATCAGAAATCTTCCAGGGACCTGGAGATTTTTTCACACACCCATAGTCTGTATCTACTGGAGACGACCAGATCCAGTCACACAGTAAAAGAAAAAGGGGAAAAAATAGGATGTGGAAAATAATTACAACATAAATGACAAGAGAGAGATTAAAACGTAAAAGAGAACAGGAAAATGTACAGATAAAAGTATGACACTCAACATATTAAGAAAGAGCCCTCATATTGTGTCTCATACAAAATCTGGGTAGAAAACAATTTTCAACTTAAGCTGCAGGGGAGAAAAAGTCATTTTTTTAAAAAGAAGTGCATATGTAATTTATATGACTAAAGTGCATTCTGCATATATTGTACTTGGCTGCTAGAGACAAGGGCTCATAACCAAACAAAACCAATTAGCCAGATATCCAAAATATTGTACAAGGCTAAAGCCAATGACGTATCTGGAGGCATTCTGTGTTCAGAAACTGCAAGCAGGACTTGTTTTGACTAGTTAGGTATCAACTGTTTGTTTTCAAAGATAACCTATCGAAAAGGAATCTGCAAGTTGCAGAAACCATCTGCATAAATGAGTGTGAAGATGCATGTTATACTGTTTTTACATCTCCTGAAATGCTACTTATGTTAAAAGTCTGGTCTCTTGCCTCTCCGTTTTCATGAGGCAGGGCAATTCTCGCCTTCCATTCAGCCTGAGCAAGAACTGGCCTGCCCTCCATTTTCCACATGAGAAAAATAATCCCTGCCAAACCTCTGAATCCACAAATTACAGGCTGTCTAGCAATGAGATGGGGGACCCAAGGGACTATTTATACCAGCAAAAAGTAGCTTTCTCTGACCCTTGTGAGGTTTCTAGCATACCCTCTGAAAATTCCCTTTTAGGGCCAGAGCCCTAGTTGCAAGTGAAGTCGTTTAGGATCAATCAGGTTTGAGCCACAGAGTTCCTTTTTTTCAGTATTTTGTTTTGTCCAACTGCCTTCTTCTTTCCTTCTTCTACTAGAAATAAAACGTCATATAATTTGACTGCTGCAGATCTGGAGTGGGTGCGTTTGCCAAGCTCAAGGATTCTAATCATCCCCCACAACCCCGGATCATTTGGGCTCATGCTAAATAAGAACAGAATTGGGGTTGTTAAGGATCAGTCAGTTGCTCTGATCTCTGGGAAAGATGGAGAACTTTTCAGCTCACTTTATGCCTTGGGTAAACTGTGAGGGATCTGGATGGGAAACACAAGGGGCTCTGTTCCTAGGATCTCAGGACTCTTAGAACTTCCTTGAGCACCCCAGATTTCTTCCCACCTGGGGGGGGGGATAGCTGTGAGTTCAAAGGTGGCAGCTGTTACTGGTTGGTTACTGCCCTACTCCGCAAGGCAGTTGTGCAAGGAAGGACATGAGAGGCTCTCCTGAACACTCCCCTTCTGTCACAATACTCACATCAGAATTGTTCTCCTTGCAATTAAATATGAACTTTTAATCGCAGCCATACTTAATGTAGGAGTTGCATATGGTACAACATCATATTGGCAAACCACAGAGGCATTTAATAGTAACTTTGGGACAAAGCAGAAAGCAGCTCGACTCATGTTTTTGTCAAATGACTGAACAAACGAATTTGTTCAATATGAAAGTGAGCTCTGGGGGTCCTAATCCCTTCCACCTTATGGAAGGGACTGATGATCATCCCCAAAGGCAACTCCTTTGTCACCTCCTACTGTACAAAACAATGTACGTGCTTTTGTGAACTGCTTACCAGATTTCGATCTTCCATGAGTTGCACTAGTAGTAATAGTGAGGGACTGTGGTTTCACTGGGTCAACTGGCACAGCATAGCTGCTGGAGCTAGGAACTTGAATGTATGGCCCCACGGCTGCAACTCTGCCGGAAGCATTCAACGACGATTGAGGAGAGGATGTTCCATTTATCCGGTTTAACTAAAAAATGGCAAATCAAAAGGTGTGTTAACATCAATATCAGCATGTGTCTACATATCTGCAGAATCTTTTTAAAAGGAAGAGTTATAGAAGAATTACAGTGTGCTTCTTTCTGGGATTCAAACCCCTTAGCCCTACCTCCTCTCTTCCCTCACCCCTGGGGCATTTTCTCTTTTATGTTCATAAACAACGTTAATAACGGTCCCGCTTCCGTTTTATTATCTCTCTTTCCCAACTACTGGGAATGTGGAAAGCATTTCATCTCAGAAGGCACCAAAAAGGATCATATAATATATCCACTTCTCCCTTTTGGTTCCATGCCATAGAGCTGCAAAGTCTGCATAATATGGAACTCATGAGATTCTTAGGAAATTAAGTTTCTACTGCCAATGTAATTCAGCAAACTCACGTCTACATGACCCCACATTCAATTTATACTCTCATATTACCGCAGCAGATTTTGGCAAAACACAAGTAATGCATTATTCACTTCTATGGGGCTAGAGGAAATGGAAACTTGATGAAGCTTGATGAGCTTTGTAGAGGTATTGAAATGTGGCCCTTTTAATAGTTTATCTTACAGGGATGTTTTCTTTTTGACGTGCCTCAACTTTTTTCTTGTATAGGCGCTCACGTAGCTCATTGATACGCTTGTCCATCATGGCAACCTCCATGTTACGCTTATTCAGAAGTTCTTTCTGCTGCTGAAGCTTGGTGTTCTGTTCCTGATTAAGCCTGTTACGAATCTATAAATGAAGAGAGCGATTATCACTACTTCAGTTTGGGTTGTTTTTAAAGGTAAAAAAACTCAATAATCTGCAGAAAAAACAGCTATGTCCTGTGTGTGCCCTCTGGAATTATTTTTCATTTAAATAGCAGAATAGTTATGCTAGACAACAAACTGCCTTTTGAAACTTAAGAGGTTTAGTGGGGAACTGCTGTATAAGAAAAAACAAGTCCAGAGCTCTACTGGGCATACAAAATTAATTGTATAGTTCTTTGGAGTCAAGTCTAGGTAGTTTAACACATGCCTAAAGACTAAATACATCTACTTGCTTGTAAGTCCAATTTATTTCTTTCAGATATATTTCTAAGAATTGTGCTCAGGGGCAGAAACTAAAATCTATATACTTCTTTGTAACCCCTTCTGACATACTTTCGTTTCCCAGAAAGCACCTGTTCAGTCATGAATAAATATGGCATGCAATCAATTAACAGCGCCTAAGTAAAACATCAAAACTATATAAAGAACACTGAAAAGAAAAGTAGTAATATAAAACCTTCCTTAATTTATAAGGAATTTGATTAGGATATGATTTCCAGTATAAAAGTCGTGCTCCTGGATTTTGTCCATTTCCAAATAAAGGATGTCATCTTATAGACATTTAGCTGGGAGTACGCCCCACTGAACTCAAAAAGACTTACTTCTAAGAAGATATAGTGCTTAATATGTGAATGAAACACCAACTAAAATGCCCGATTGTAATACTGCTTTTCTTTCTTAGAAGAGGGATGAAAGGAAAATATTTATTCAATTGCTTTCAATGGTAATGGGGAGGCATGACCAACTGGCAGCCTGGATATGGCCCTGAAACAATTTTACTGGGTCCTTTGAAACTGCTGTTTTAACTGAGATGCATTTTAACTGACACTAAATAGAAGAAAGCCCCAGTTTTGTTCATTGGCACTATGTAAAGTGAATGACATGATTGTTTACCTGTAGCTCTTGGTATAATTTTTTTAATTCTACAGCGGCAGGCCCTGTCATCTGTCCATTGTAAGACTGGAACCCATTCAGCTTCCCTTTTCTCAGGTCCTCTAGCTGTTGAGTAAGCTGGTCCACCTTTAACACTGCAGCTTGTAGCTCTTGTTGCTTTTCCTGGAAGATGGCACTGATATGTTCAATTTCAGTGGCTGCAATTAAAATGCAGAATGAATGCAAACACATAGAAAGAGAAATGAGCATGAGGCCATAAGCAACGCTGTTCAAATATTTTCTCCAAGCTGCTGCAGAATGAAGCTTATAAGCAAAATAATTTGGGGGTGGGGGCCATAGGAACCAACTCCTAGGAGACGTGGGGGCTTTGGCCCCCACAATAAAATATTTGAGGGGGATGTTCCCCCAGGTTGATGGGCATTGCCATTGAAATGTGCATGCACCACATCATTTGATCAATTATGTGGGGTAGGGCTTACCTGCCCCCCCCATTTTATTCGAGTTGGCACCCCTGGTGGCAGCAAAGGAAAGTGCTGTGGTTGATTCTGTCTGGAT
This sequence comes from Podarcis tiliguerta, assembly GCF_965153285.1. Lineage (NCBI taxonomy): Eukaryota > Metazoa > Chordata > Lepidosauria > Squamata > Lacertidae > Podarcis > Podarcis tiliguerta. The sequence continues at coordinate 121,060,373 of NC_139534.1, forward strand.
AAGGCTATTAAGTGGTCATGCCTAAATTGAACTTTAGACTACAGTGGTACCTCACAAGACGAATGCCTCGGAAGACGAAAAACTCGCAAGACGAAAGAGTTTTCCGTTTTCTGAGTTGCTTCGCAAGACGGATTTCCCTATGGGCTTGCTTCGCAAGATGAAATGTCTTGCACCTTTTTTTTTAAGCCGCCAATGCATTCCTATGGGAAACCGTCAATACACAGTGGTGCTTCGCAAGACAAAAAAACTCGCAGAACGAAAAAACTCGCAGAACGAATTAATTTCGTCTTGCGAGGCACCACTGTATTATGTTCCCCAGTCCACAACCCCCCGAATCAGCTGCTGGAGTTTGAAGTGCAGCAAGCACAAGGCAATGCTCTGCTGATCAGATCTAGCACAAGCCAATTGCAGGGACGCAATTGAATGCCTCATGCAATGGGTTTCCTGGTTAATATTCCAGAGTCCCTGAAACATTAAGATATGAGGGGTCCATTAATTTCTGTTCCTTACAATCAGCACATTATATAAGCAATTCACATTAATAAGATTTCAGACTGATATTAATCTGTTTTAGTATTTCAACTTTTGTATGTTGTTTTTTTTTTAAAGTAGGGCTGTTTTATCTTTTGCAAACTGCTTGGGGTTTTTTTACAACCAAGCAGTGCATAAATTTTATGAAATAAATAAACAGCAAACGCGAGAGTCTGAGAATGCTGAAAAGACATTCTGAAATGCTACAGAATGGCATGTTTCTGCTCGTGTGCCTAATGCAGGATGCTTACTAGGCTGCAACATGTTCCCTTCATTATGGCAACTGGAAAGGTGCACTCAAAATAGTGAAAATGGCTTCCAGAGGACTCCATGTTCTGAATGACTCATGTTAATGTTTCCCCATACAACTGGCTGACAGCAGTAGCTCAAATATATTGTTATCCCTGGCCCCCAGTCAACCTCTGGGCCAAGAACCTAAGAGCTTAAAAAAATGGGAAGAAGCCACTCGTACACAAATTGCCGTTCATAATCTTGCTGTAATCCACCTGCCCTCTCATGGCACGGATTTTTTTCAGCTTTGTCTCCTGGGTTTCCACTCGTTCTTTAAGTTTCTGAAGCTTTTCACTCTCAGACACAGACTGCTGTTGACGGCGTTCTTGCTGCTTGAGATAACGTAAACGTTGTTCCTATCAAAACAAGTAGAACATGTAATCATGCTGTCTTATTTTTAGAAAAGCATTACCAGTCACTTGCCTATTACTTCTAAACAAAACAAAACCCCAGTGTGAGTCAGCCAGTGTATAAATTAGGAAAATCTTACCTGCATACTTCTTCAGTCTGGAAACAAATATATTAAACAACAGCATGAACTTATCTTTTAAGAACCTATTAATGTAAAGTTTTTATGTGCCTCCCAGTTGTATCCTCCAAGAGATACCAGGCCCTTCATTTCTGAAGCTACAAAATCCAATCTCTCATCTACACAAAAACAAGCTCCAGCTGAAACATTCATTCCAACACATCTGTGAAGTTTCCTGCAACTTGTACTTCCTGTTCCTCAAACACGCTTCCTCCTGCAGCAAAATGGCTCCCCAACCCCCCATTACATAATTTCCCAGAGGAAATAATGACTAGCAGAAAACTACAAACAGGCAAAGATAAGGAGATCTGGAGCAAGATAAATGCCACTTCTTTAGAATGACAGCCTACGGACTAAACAAATACGGGAAATGCTTCCTTTTTCTCCTGAGGTTTTTTTAAAACAAAAAACAACAAAAAACCACACTAAACTACTACTGTATAACCTAAACTCTTCTCAATTCATTTCTGTCCTCTAACTCAACAGAGACTTCACCTTGTAGATATTGTTTCTTCCATTTTAAAGCAAAATGACAGTGATATTATAACATGATTATGGTGGCAAATCACTGTATTGAACAAAACGCTGAAGAGGACTTTATTTCAGAAGGGTTAAGAACACTAGCGCTGAAATTTTGACTCTGCTCAAGTCAGTAGGTGGACCTCTGTTGATAACCATAAAGCCTCAATCACCGATGGACTATGTGACCCTAGACCTGAGACCTACATCTAAGGCAACATGGCATCACACACAGGATTAATGCCATATCTGTTCTCAATTTGCACATTTTCTGTACTACTGGGATTTAGAGCCTTCTGTGAAAACAGCACATTTTCTGTTCTTTCCTTCCTCTTGTTACTGGAAGTGCAGTTTACCTTGGCAACCAGCATTTGCTGCTGATTTTCAATCTGCTGCTGTTGCCTGGCAGCCATATCCTGAAGTTCTGAAAGTGTGAGTTCAACACGTGGGTTTCCAACCTGCAGAGAATAAAGAGAAGCAACATTATTCTGTCATTACACTATGTGCATGCTCATAATTTTTTTTCACATTTTAGTTGCCACACATTAATAGTTGACCATTTTCTGCAATAAACTGTCCTTAACACAATTTGGAAAGCAGCCTGCCCTTTGCCCCCTTTCATATTCTTGAAAATATAAGTTTGTATGACAAGCGTGGTGTGCCGCACAACAGGGCTGCAGCAGAGACTGAAGCATGCCTTCATAGATGATGAACCTACCACCCTTGAAACAGGAAAATCTCATGAAGGACTGATCCCACCTTTTCTGCCAATACATGATGATAGGCATCACCTTGAGGGATAAGGGAAGGAAACACTGGAATTCCTTGATGCAGCCCACACTACAGCTGATGGATGGTGGGGGTAGAGGTGAGTGGGAATCATAGAATTTGTTTTATTTGTAGCATTTGTAAGTCACCCTATAACAAAAAGTTCTCTGGGTGGTTTACAATAAATAATAAAGCAATGTAATCCAAATAAGATACAAAACCACCACAGTCCAATGCTTTCCTTTTCCCCACCGACATGAAAGCCTACCATTTACTTCAATGTGTGTGTAGAGGGGGGAGATGAACAGCAGAACTGTGTTTACAAATCTAGAGGGCAGGTAAACACACCTCCAAGGTAGCCCAATGTGATCAGGCTACAACGGCTAAGGAACTGGCTTTCTAAAGAGAAAAATAATATGCCATTAGGAAGTACTGAAAATATTAAAATTTCCCAATGGGTAATTTGTTTCAAACTCTATTCAGCTTCTCACAGTTTTTGTCCCTAAATGTGTGTGCTTTTTTCTCCTTTATGTTAAGGTTATTTCCTCTTCTTATGGACTATTTTGTCCTCCAGAGATTAATGTTCAATATATACTGTCTTTGCAATCCCAGAATTCCTCTCCTCCACTCCTGAGAGTCCTAGAAAGGACACAGAAACTCTTACACTTAATAGCAAAAGCTGCTCAGGTGGGAAATCTTAGCCAACAAATTTTGCCAGAGGGCCAGTGAGGCCTTCACAAATAGCATCCCAGCTACTAAGAGCTTCCTTGCAAGCTGTTCTTTAAGTAACATTTTGCTACTTAACAGGACTTCAAATGCAATTTCTAATGAGGACCAAAACAAAGCTCATTCTTCAATAAAAAGCTAGTAAATTATTTACTGGTTCCCCAACGTCCTCCTAGAAATCCACACTAAAAGGAAATGAAAGTTCAACTATGTAAAAGGAAGAAAACAGTGAGCAGATAAAGTAAAAATGAAAGTACAAACGTGGTGTTAAGTAAAACAAATATAATTACATACATGAACAATACATGACATTATGGAATTCTGTTTGCATTCCTATATGCTTTAATAGAAGACGGTTTGACTATTGAACGTGGAGCACTGCTTTGCATGGAAGAGACTAAGGCAGCACAATAAAGCAAAACAAAGACTGAGGAGCAGAGACCAAAATAATGTGCCATCATGGGCCACCTGTGGGCACTGTAGTGTCCAGCAAGAGTAAAGCAGTGCTTGGTTCCAGAATGTCCAGGAGTTTAAATGCCTCCAAGCAGTGACCCAGGAGCAGGATTTTCAAATGGAGATACTGATGCAGAAAAACAAAATCTTCCCTGAGAGGGAGGAAGACTTACATGAATCAATGGAGTCCCAAACCATCACTTTCAAAACTCCTTAATCTACTAGTATCCCATAATCATGTATACATAAATATATGGTTGCTTCATGTTTTACAACTACAGCATGGAAGCTTATGCTTAGGGCATGCTGCTGTCTGCTGAAATGACTTTCACATCTCATAAAAGCAGCACAAAATGCAGAGAGAAAGTAACTGCAAAGGTAGTTGAGCTGGCTACTTGCTCTTTCCACTAAGCTGGCTACTTGATCCTCCTGCTCAGATGCTTCTGTTGCCAGAGGTTGGAGCCAATGGGTTCTTTGGCTCTTTGCTGGAAGGATCACTGTGGGATATTATGCTTATTAACTGAACCATTTTTTTATTTTTTATTTGTCTTGCATTGGGAGTGTTTTTATTTTTACTGTTTTTCCTATATCAATTCTCAAGCAATACAAAAAAGTTTCAAATCTTGTTTTGTGACTATGTGATAGAGAGGTGAAAACCATGTATACCACCCTGAGTTCCTTGGAGGAAAGGTGAGATAAAAATGTGATAAATAAATGAGGGTCTGATCCTGGGGCATCACATGGGAATGAATGAAGGGCTTTGGATTCAGCTGCCTCCATCCTGCCTTCGGAATGCCCTGATTAAGGGCTTACTGCATATGAAAACAGTGCCAGCGGTAGATCTATGTTTGCAGAATATTACACATAACTGTGGCTCTCCTTTGCCCGTGTGGTTCATCTGTACTGGAAGAAAGGCACTTCTGCCCCATCTTAATACCACTTCCAATCAGCAGATGTAGGGGTTAGGATTGCTATCTTAGTCTTTAGATCAGTGTTTCCCAAACCTGGATCTCCAGCTGCTTTGGACTACAATTCCATAATCCCTAGCTAGCAGGACCATAGAATCATAGAGTTGGAATAGACCACAAGGGCCATCAAGTCCAACCCCCTGCCAAGCAGGAAACACCATCAGAGCACCAGTGGTCACGGATGATGGGAACTATAGTCCAAAAACAGCTAGAGACCCAAGTTTGGGAAACACTATTTTAGATGAAACCTTATGCAGTAGTTTACAAATTTCATCCAGCCTTGATACCCAAATCAAAATTAGTACCTTTATTTTTACTTTACTTCTTAAAATGTTTATATACCATCTTCCATATCAATCCCAAGGCAGTTTACAACCTTAAATGTCAATGTATTAAACAAAAATTTAAAACCGTACAAAAGTACTGTACCTTGGTTGTCGAACGGCTTGGCTCCCGAACAAATCAGCTCCCAAACACAGCAAACCCAGAAGTACGTGTTCTGGTTTGCGAACATTTTTTGGAAGTCGAACATCCGATGCGGCTTCCAATTGAGTGCAGGAAGCTCCTGCAGCCAATCAGAAGCTGCACCTTGGTTTTCGAACTGTTCCGGGAGTCTAATGGACTCCCGAATGGATTAAGTTTGACAACCAAGGTACAACTGTATAATAAATACATATTAAAATGCAACTATACAGTCTGTAACTCAAATAGTTCCCAGGGTAAATTCCAAAGGTGAATAAATGTGTTTTCAGGAGGTGCAAAAAAAACTCAACAAGGTGGGTGCCTGTTTTAAAGCCAGGGAGATGGTTCCATAAACTGGGTACCGTGACAGAGGAGGCCCTCCCCTGGTTGCCCCAAGGCATATTTCCACAGGCATGGAGTGCATGAAACTGCACTCCACTGCGCTGAACACAGAAACCAAGTGGACTGCCAGAGTAGGGAAGCCCTTTCCTCTCCTCTCAGCACAGAAATGCAGCAGGCTATTGCAAGAGAGACGGACCCCTCCATCCCTCTTCTGCTGGCTCTCAGCAGGCTAGAGAACATTTTTGAAGGCTAGCAACTCTTGTGAGCTAATTAACAAAGCTGGACACACACAGTCCTCACACAAAAATAAGCAGCAGATGGTTTGAAAAACTGGTGGTTGACTAACTTTAGGCAACCATTCTGCAACAAAATAAAGGTTAAAAGCGGAAGTAAACATTTCTCCCCCACAAAAAGATGAAGCACAAGAACAGTAAGAATGAGAAAAATTTGTGAGGAAAACCTCACTTGCAGTCTGATTCAATTTTTAAGTTGTGTATAATGAAGGCTTTCTACCTTCAATTATTCCTACAGTTATCATTTTACACAGAGCTCACACAGTTGATCCTCAATTCTACATGTAACATATAAATTTATGTTATAAGCAGAACTTGAAATGTGCATTGCTGGGGCTTTTTTCCCTAAAAGCAACCCATGGAGCATTTACAAATTCCAACAACAAAAATCAAGATATTCTTATGAGAGATGCCAAAAGGACAATCTGTTCCTACCAGGTTGTGAAGGCTATCAAAATTTGACATTCACATTCCACTGCCGGGTCTGCTTCACTACCCACAGGTCTCTGACGCACTCAGAGCTCCATTGTTTGCCTTGGTGGAGCCCTGATGTCATCTGACTACAAACTATGGTTTTGGTAAGGATCATCAGTTACTGTCACATTAGGAAGCACTGATGGGATTTTACAAAAATGAGACACAGAAGAGCATCAGGTTATGTACACTGAAAGCTAAGAATGTTGGCTTTCAAAATGAACACAATCCTATTTTATAAAAGAATAATCTAAGTGCTAGACTCATTTCAAAGTATATTTTTCACAATGAACTCAATCAAGTTATTATCTTAAATTCTTATAGTACAGCTCTCCTGTTCTTCATAATAAGTTATATAATAAAAGTTATATCATGTTAATCAATGTCATATTAATATTATATAACCTGCATTATATATAAAATGATAGCACGTTAAAACTCATTGGCATTTCACTAAACGTAACTTCACAGTATATGTCTATGGAATTAACTTTATCCTGTAAAATAGTCCACAATAGAAAGTGGCTAGAGACAATGAAACTATCTCCAAAGAATGCAATTTCACACCCTTGACAAAAGATAACAAAATAACAAACCAGGACAGTGGCTATTAGTTAGAAACATACTTTCTGTAACATTACTGTGTTTACTTTGGACACAAATCTTTACCATCTGTGCCTTTCACAGTGACTATTTAGCACTGGGGAAGAGAAGGGGAAAGGAAAAACAAACAAAGATTTAAACCTGTAGTTTTACTCTCAGCTGCTTCCTTTCCATCCACATGGCAAAAGATGGTTGAGGGAAAACAAGCCAGATTCCAGATTCCTCTTCAGAACTGTACTTTTAGAACCAATATTTTAGGCCTCCAAAGAAGGACAGCTAAGCCTCTGAACATCGGAGAACTCTGTTACAGAAGAACCCTCCAGCAAGCAGCTCTTTCTTGAAAGCTCTACTTAATCACTGAAGCTCCTGCTTTTAATCTCACTCATTATAATTCACAGCTAAAGTTCAAACAAAATTGCAGATGAAGTTCAGGAAAGTTTGCAATCCTGCTAATCCATATGAAGTTCTCTTGTTAGATCACGTTCAGTGAGAAGAGAGCCAAACGTTTCTAGACGTTAGCCTTTCAGAGCTCTCCCTGGTAACTACCTGCTGTGCTCACGCTAGCTATTAGTAGATCTCAAAATGACATCACTCACCTTTCACAACAAACCTGAGCCTATCATATGTAAGACATAAAACCTTCTTGCTCCCACCAATGGAAAAATGCACCTCCTACTTTTAAACATATACTTAAAATAAACACAAGACCTTCGGCAAAAGATATATACTCCCACAGATTCCATAAATTCACTCCGGGCTTAACATTCTGATGACTTATACACATTTCTTTTCCGTTGAAATCTGAGGAATCTCGCTCTGCAACAGAGCACCTAAAATGGCACTAGTTTGGTAGCAATTAACAAAAACCTTTTGTAAAAATGGTATTTAGTGTTTATGCCTGCCCCTCTGTTGCACATAGACAAAATTCCTAAGGCTGCTCAGAATACAGCCACTGAATATATTATTAAAATAATAATGCAGTCACTAAGCCTAGTATCTTAGCCCCATCTTAACCCAGCTTTCCTCAAAGTTGTTGCACTACAATATCCACCATTTCTGAACACTGGCCACACTGACTGGGGAAGAGGGGGACTGACATCTGGGGACCAACATCTGGGGCCCAAAAAAGCCTCTGAGTGTTGACACATTTTATTACCTTCATTTTCTAAAACAACAATTAAGGGCTGATTTACACTTTATTTGTCAAAAACGTTTGCCAAACAGGTGTCAGTGTTTGGAGCAGCAAGCAACATAACAATGAAGTGGGTTCAAAAAAGGTATTCCCTGGCATGCACCCATGTGGTTTGTAAATACATAATCCCACTTCACACTTTGTAACATTTGCCTTCCCAGACACTGCCGAATATGCAGCAAACACCTGTGCCACAAAAAGTGTGAATCTGAGATAACTCTTAGTCCCTTATTCAGAGCTTTCAGGTTGCATTTTCCCCTGCAGCTTTGTTGGTGTTGATGTACAGTATGACAGGATGTGACCATTACGAGAGGAATAATTTTATATCAGCAAGCCAAGTTACAGCACCCCTCCTGATAAAGTACAGCTACAAATACTGAAATACTGTAATACCCTTCTACAGTGCATACCATGTGGGGGAATTCACCTGACATGCATACTAGATGCATGTCCTTGCACAAACAATGTGTCACAGTTCTCCAGAACTGTAGTAGAACAGTCAGTACCTGAGACAATGTGAATCATCCTTCCTTATTTATCAATTCAGGAACAGGGAAGAAAATAATGGCTACTCACACAGCCTTTAAGAGGAAGGATTTGCCAAACATTTTCCTTGTGAACTTACGCTAAGGAAAAGGAAGCAGCTTAAGTATACTTTCAGATGACAGTTTAATGGGGAATCTATGCATGTCCACACAATGCCATAGGCACCAAAATGCCAGCCCATACTTCTGAAAAGACAAATTACCCTCAAAGACACAGAACACATGACTACCCTCAAAGATTCATGGTGGAGATGCTTCATCCTACACCAATATTTTCTGCTGTATTAGCAGCAGAAAATAATGTCTGGCTGGGATCCAAAATGCTATCTCTGAAACACATCAAAAAATGTTCCTGAAGGTTGATGCTGCTCAGAGGAGCTAGAGATGCAGACCTTTGCATGCAAAAGGAACCAGGTTCAATCCTTGGCATCTCAAGGCAGGGATGGAAAAAGCTTCTTCCTGAAACATTGGAGAGCCACTGTTGTCAGCACAGGCAATAGCCAAGCTAAGTGGACAAAATCGTCTGACTCAGTATTAAGGCAGCTCCTAAGTTCCAGAGTGTTTAACAGGTGGTAAGAGCCTCTTTTTTTTAGTCCAATGACTACACTGCCTGATGTGCAATATTTCAGAGGTTGAATGAGGGTGGTGGGCAAGGCCAGAGCCAAAAGTGGGCAGAGCAATAGGTGTGTTCCTTTTACGTTTGTACAGTAGGTTACATTCCAGCCACACAAACGTCAGAGGTTTCTACACACACACCTCTCCATTATTCATCCAGGCAAGCAAAAGGCACTATCACAGTTCAAAGGCACATGCCAGCCAAGCAAAAGCACTTTAGGAGAGCACAGATCAGAGCTATGGAGGGGCTTAGGCCGGGGTGAAGTCCAGGGACTGTACGGAGGCCCCCAACCCCTCTACAGAAATGAGAAACACTTTCCCCTCCTCTAATGCATCAAGGCTTCATGAAATCTAAGCCACTAAAAAGGCAAGACATTTGCTGGCCCTCAAGCTTGGGAAAATGGAGTGTATTCCTCTACAAAGTATGGAAGCTATTTGCACAGTCCCTGTGTTTTGCGCAATGTTTACTTTGACTGTGCTCTGCTATGACTTATCAGTCTGCTCCTGGGGCTACATACCAACACTCAAAACAGACTGTACCGTGGGATAAACTGAGCCTTGCTCTTTAGAGTGATAGAAGGTGATCCCTACCAGGGCAAGAATTCCTTTTCAAGGTCAAAAACTAGAATTTCATATTCTGTAATCACCTAGCTGCCCGTTCCTATAGCAAGCAGACTGTGCTATCAATGTTTGAATCAGATGGAAGGAATATCTAGTTCTGCTGGAACTAGAACACTATCTGCTCACAATGTACATGGCGTTATTGTTCACTTGATGGTTTCATCCACAGCTCTGTCTTTTTAATTAGGTCAGAAAATGCCAGCAGCACAATCCATTTGGAAAACCGATGATAACACCAGTGCCCCTTCATAGAAAGAAACAGGCTGATCAAATTCAGATAAATCAAGCACAGTTTTTGGAATTAAAAATAAAAATAATATACCCAGTGAACTAATGAGACAGGTTAACCCTTTATATCTAGATTGGAAACTTTTTTAACATTACTATGATATTATAAAAAGTATGCAATCATTTAACTTGTACTAGTAAAGTGGGACTCTTTACTGTTCAGAAAATCATCATCCCATTTCTGTGTCTATCAGATTTTATCTGTAAAATATACATTTTCCCATATAAAGTAAGTCCCAGAAATTAATAGAGCTGCTACCCTATTAGCATCACCCACCACCAAATGCTGACACATTTAGCTCAGCCTACATTAATATATTTTTTTCCTTTCTCATACCCTACCCATCTAGCTGAGTTGCCCCAGTCACTCTGGGCAGCTTCCAACAAGCATACAAAAAACCTAAAAGCTTCCTGAAACAAGGCTTAGGACTACTGAGCAGACTTCAGATGCCAGCTTTCAGATATCCTATCATTTACAACTTCTAATTCAACCACATCTGTAAGAACTTGATTGTTCAGTGTGGCAGCACTGACACTTTTGAACTCCCTGCCTGTTGATATCAGGCAGGTGCCTTCACTGTATTCTTTTCAGTGCCTGCTGAAGACATTCTTATTTAGAAAAGCTTACCCAGATGCTTAGAAAGTTTGTATGTGTTTTAATATGTTTTAGTCTCTTCTTTCTTGGTTTTAACTTTCCATATGCTTTCAATTATGGTTGTAATTCTTCTAGAGATTCTTTTATTGTTGTTGTTTTTTTTGTAAACTGCTTTGAGTTTTTTCTACAATCAAGAAGCTTTCCTAAAATATATAAATAAATAACTTTACAAACTGTAAATGCAGTGTCTTTCCTCTTCTTTAGGGGGGAACTATAGCTACTGAGGCACTGGAACATATACAATACAACACACAAATACCCTACAACTCTCTCTGACAACTGTCTACTGCACAAGCAAAGAAGTATCACTAGTAATCAGTTCCAACAGCTAAAAGCAGTTTCTACAAATTAATTCTATAGAGAGAAAGTGGGGTGGGTTGTTTATTGCACTGTGTAAAGTGATACTTACAAAGGTACTGAGAATTAAAACTGGTAAATAAAGATGTGGTTTTCATTCTCCATTTATCTAACTTGAAAAACGCAGGGCAAAATGTTCTGACTTGTTTACCATAATTCTTTACTCAAAAGCAGTATATGAGTAATAGAAATGCCTCATCAAGCAATACAAACAGGCACAATTTCTATAAATAGAAACGTCTGAAACTGGATTTTTCTGGATATTAAGTGAGAGAAAATGCCATCTTATTTTGATATGCTCTAGCCCACTAATGTTAAGACTCATTACATGATTCTTAAATAACATAGTTACTACTTTATAATTTGTTTTTCCTGACACAGTTGTGTTAAGGAAATATTTATGGAGAGGATGCAAAACATCAAAACCATAAAGGTATTTCGGAAAACAAAGACAGTGAAAACAGCCTTACGACTGAATATGTTACCATGAGGCACCATAACATTGCTATGTCCCTCTTGCATCCTCTCCTCTGTCCTCTTTTTCAACAGTTTAGCTGAAATAATGACACAAAACTTTACAATTTGCATCTTGCATGGAACTAATATGCCCCAGCTCCTGTAATTCAACAAACATTGTCAGAGTTAACTGTGGTTATTAAAACAATTTGTTTCTATGCCATTAAAATTCAGTGGGAAGCATCAGAGTGTGTCAAGCATGAAAAAGAAATAGTTTCTTTAAAAAGGGAAAAAATAGGAAGAGTAATTACCTGCTGGCAACTTCCCCATGTAATTTCAAAAGAGCAAACTTTTATTTTGCTGCATTGCCCATCAGCTGTGAACTCTTGCATTTTTTCAACATGCTTCAACTCCATCTCCCCACCCATACCTACCCCGGATTTCCCAAACACAGTAACTGCTGTCTATAAGCTAACTTGGCACAAATCTTACAGGAGGTAAACCCTCATTCTCAATTTGTGAAAAATTAATCATTATCAGGTAAGTTGGGTAGCTTTTTCTGTCATGCACAGAACCTCCCCTGCCCCTGCCCTGCCCCCACAATCCTTTATCAATAGGAAAAGCTGTCTCTCTGCAGTCATCAGCAATCAGCAAACAGAAAAGGCTAGTGGATTTTGCCAGCAGTGAAAGACTTAATCATGACAAGATCAAGCCAGCTGTCAGGTCGAATCAGCTTGATGCATTGCACTTTTCATATTCATTGAAGAATGTTGAATACGTTCTCCTTTTGCAGCTGACTCTGGATTTAAATTCGAAATACAAACACTTTGCATTTAGTCTGGAAGAGAATGGTTTAACTCTGTCTTTCTTTGGTCATATTAACTAACTGTGTGAATCTACTTGTCAAAACAAAGTAGGAGGCCATGACTGCCTCCCCTGCACATGCTACACCAGTTTTTGCTGTTCAGGATAACAGGGTACCATGTTGACTGGCGTGCAGTGACACCTGCTCTCTTATCGGGCAAAGCAGGATGTACAAGACAAATATAACATACTCTGTGCTACTTTTTTCAGACTGGAAATGGAACAACACATGAACCAGCTAACAACATAGCACACAAGCAAAAATATTAAAGTCAAGGGGATGCAATGAGCCAAAAGCACCAGTCAGTTTCAATAAATTAATTTCCCACCCATCCCAACCCTGAATCAAAATAATAAAATTCAATTGCTCATGCTTTCAAAGGACAAGAGAAAAACAAATTTAAAGGCTTTGGTAGATTTTATAGCACCCAGAATGACTCATAGTTGAATGCTTTTAGTCCTCTAAAAAAAGCAAACAAAATAAAACAAGCAGGATAATAATGATTACAAACTAGCAAAATGGAGCTCCACATACATATTTTGTAGCTGTACTTGTAAGCAGGGGTGTATATGTATGCGTGGGGGGCGGTGTTGTTAGCAAAAAAATATGCAACTGGAATAGTACTGAAAGATGGCTAGATTAGTAGTTAAAGCTCATTTACGGGTAGTTCTGGACCACAAGAATGGATGTATATTTTATTTTTTTCAAGAGACTGTCTTTCCCTCCAGCAACATAGCAAAGCAATAAAAGGTCTAACAGGTTTTCAAAAGAGAAATGAAACTAAAATTGCCAGGAAGAATCTCAGTGATTTATCTGCTTAAACAACTACACATACTAACTACCAATTAATCTCAAGGACATAAAAATTATAAGTGATTATCATTTGGATAAGCGTTTTCTATTCTTGCATCATTTACAACCAACGGCTTTGATATTAACTTCCCTGAAAAGAGTTGTGTTTATAAAATGGGGCTTTCCCACCTCACCCTCCCTCTCTGTAGCCCTCTGAAATAATAAATTGTTGTAGTAGTAGTAGTAGTAGTAGTAACAGCAGCAGCAGCAACAACAACAACAACTTGTACCTCACCCATCTGACTGAGTTGTACCAGCCACTCTGGGTGGCTTCCAACAGAATACACGAAACACAATGGAACATCTGACATAATCCTTTCTGATACAGGGCTGCCTTCAGATGCCTATGGAAGATTATATATTTATTTCTCTCTTTGACATCTGACGAGAGGGTGTTCCACAGGGTGGGAGCCACTACCAAGAAAGTTCTCCGCCTAGTTTCCTGCAACTTCACTCCTCACAATGAGGGCACTTCCAGAAGGCCCTCAGGGCTGGACATCAGTGTCTGGGCTGAATGATGGGGGTGGGGACGCTCCTTCGGGTATACAGGGCCTGAAATCCACTACAGAGGACTGGGAAACCCTTGGGAACAAGGGAGATATAGGGCATCTGTTCAACACCCCAGTCCTATGCATGCTTCAACAGATGCAAACCTTGTTGAGTTCAGTGGCAGACTTTGCTATCTGCTAAGTTTGCTACCAACGTGGATGGCAATTACTGATCTACACATATCTACACAGCAATTGCTTATTTATTTATTTTACGTTTATGCAAGTGGGGTATACAACATAAAAGGTACAGTGCGGAGTACTCCTATTCAGGATGCCAGATACTCCATTCTGTTCCCTAAAGCCTGACGATACCTTCCTTTTGTGCATGGATTGGTGCTCTTCTGGCTACAGAAGACCAACACTCATGGCTTACAGTGGAAGCAGAGGGATGATTGTTTTGTTTTATATTGTTTGAACACTGTGAATTCCTGCTACTAAGTGAAAAGGAATGCTGTTATCCCCCGTTCCACTATGCAGCAGTGACATGGTATCACGATACAGAACCTGGCTTCAGTACTAGCAAGAATACAACACGAAAAGGAAAACATCAGGTTTTGTAGTCTGCAAAGTCCCCAGAGTGTCAAACGCTGAAGCCGAAGCTATACTTTCATTTCAACGTGTTAAAAATAGAAGCCGCTTCCCCCATGCCTCCACACTGCTTTTAAACAAACACTTCATCTGTTTATACCATTTCCATCTGAATGATGGGTTACAGGCATATTGTTTGCAGGCTTATGTCATCCGAACAGGGATGGGCAGTACATAACATGCTTTGTTATGTACGGGGCAAAAGGTTCAATCCCCAGAATCTCTCTTGAGAGCTAGTTTATGCAAACAGCAGAATCAAGTGGAAATGTTTTGCTTGGACCTCATGGCTTTAGGATGAGGGTGACATTGTTCATCGGGTTGGGAAGGGGGAATCCTTGCACACAGAAAATAAGAATGTGAAGGAGAAGGGCTTATCCTTCTCCCTAATGCACTGTTTTCCTACATCAAGGGATTTTCTTTTTCTTTCTGCAGAGGGGCATTTATGCCTCCCTCTGCCTGAAGCCCCTCCCCCCACAGCCTTCAGCAACAACAGGCCAGGAAAAGCTTTTTCACCTGATTCTGATGATTGCAGAAAACGGACAAAAAAACCCCCGAAGAGTAACCTTTTTTTTTTTTATAGGAAGGACTGTGTTTTGTAAATAGTTGTTTTATTGAATTGGTTGTAGCCACCTTGGTTTTTTATATAAAGGTTGTATTCTATTACTTTCTTGCTGCTCTTTCAGTGCTGGTTTATGACATGCTTTTAAAAGTCAATTTCTGGTTTTATCTCTCTTGTTAGAAACCTTGAGCTCTTCTGAGGATATAAACAAGGATAGGACTTGTGGTCCTCCAGATGTTGTTTGGGCTCCAACTCCCATCATCTCCAACTGCTGGTCATGCTGCTGTGGCAGCTGGGAACTGAAGTCCATGGGTTCTCCATCTTATGCCTTTTTTCTTTTCTTTTTTTTAAACTAAGAAATCTGGCCCAAGAGCTGGAGAGAACTTTGACACTACTAAGCAAACTGGACCATTTTTAGCTGGTGTGGTCTGCACCACTTGGACTAACACATTGGAAAACAGCTATCCATTGGATTCCATGCTGCTACAAGTATTATGATGCAACTTTTGGCAAAAACATAATCATAAAAATGAATTAAAATCTATATTTTGAGGAAAAAATATACTCCAGAATGCTATTCTGAGAGAAAACACTTCCAAAAATACTTGCTAAAATGTGTCTTACATGGAGATTTTTAAAATTTGCAGATTAATGAGTAAACAGGACAGAACAGACCTAATGCACAAAAATGACATAGACCAGAAATAGGTTGATTTATCCATACTTAGGTGAGATGTGACTTGCACAAATACAGTCCAAGTTCTCTCTCTCCCACACCTCTAGACATTGGCAAGTGAGAGTCAGATTCTGTTTTCATTATATGGCCACACTTTTCCATACCAGTTCCAAAGCTTTGTAGTAGTGCAATAAATTGGAATCTAGGAGCAAAGCAAGGCAATTGCATGAGTATGTGCTAGGGGATAGGGGAAGGGGGAAAATAGGAACCTCAAATCATATTCACTCAACTTGCACCATGCTCCCATAAAAATGGTCTTATAAAATCAGTCCCCAGTAGAAGGCAACGACCTATAATATTTAAAGCATTTTTCACTTTACTGTTAACATTACATGCATAATTCAATTTTTGGAAGATACTTTTTGTGCAAATGTTATACTGCACTGTTCAATGTAGATGTAATACTCAAAGGATTATGCATGTTTTTACTAATGGTTAATTGACCTGAGCGTCATTGCTCTGTGAAAGGCCTCCAGCACTGCACATATTCCACAATTTATGCTAATGGTTCAGTAAACAATGAAACAAAATAAAGATTAATCAGCCTGTGCTGTAGCAATGAAAGAAAATGGATGATCAAGACACAAACACTCTCAGAAAATGTAGCCTTTTGATTTTATTAGTACACGAACCTAATTATATTTTTACAGAAGGAATTCGTATCCTAATAATGATGATACAATTATGGATTAATCTTGTCATTGTTCTCTGTAGATACAAATCAAAACAACATCAGCGTAACTATTTCTTCCTACAGAAAGCCTACAAGGCCAGTGATTCATTAAAAGAATTAAGAGGGCCCTTCTTAGAATGCTTTGCATTTAATGAATCAGTCTCTCAATCACCATCCACCACTTCAATCTCATCCTTCACTTTCTCTCTGTTCACAATTATACCTCCCAATTCACCTTATTTTCTACTGTTTTCTGTTACCTATAGTGAGAAGTGGGTATAGATAGATGTTTGTTTCTGTGATCGTATCAGTATAGTTATCGGGGTGCAAATTCTTCAGGCAATTATTATATATTCTCTCCTAAACCTGTATACTGCCAGTATTTGTATTTAATTGCCGTAAGTAAAGAATGTTATTCATAAATGTTATTCATTGCAAACAGCAATGACAAAAAGCTACTGTGTTTCTTCTCTGTATCTTTCAGTAGACCACTGCCTCTGTTTATTAAATAAAGGAAGATTATTAGGAAAGACTGTCAAATTCCTGTTCTTATGATGCATCACTTTTCTGTATTAGTGTTACCACCTAAAGGAGTACTTATCCATGCAGCTATGAGTTAAACACAATGCAAACTCCTTTCAAGGTGGGAAATCCCATTTAATTAAAAATATTTATGGGCTTATTCTTACTTATGCAAGCCACCTTGGAATTTATTTTTAAATAAACAGTGGTGTGGAAATTAAAAGGCTGCCTTTCTAAAGTGATGAAAGCAGTTTAGTTAAAATAAGACGGAACAGGAAAGCAAAACCATGATAAAAAACCACCAAAAAATGTATACAAAGCCATCCCAATCATCACTTACAAGCCTGGCATGTAAATATTGAAAATACTCCTTGTTATATCATTGAGCCTTGACCTTCTGACACTTTACGATATGATGGCCTCAATCATTCTTGTGTTTTATATATATAGCAGATAACTATAATGCATACTATATGAGCTTCCCTTTGAAAATGGTCCAGAAATTTCAGCTGTTCAAAGCGTGGTAACCAGAATGCTATTTCAGGCTAGCAATTCAAATAACTACAATAACTAAAATCTGTTTGGTATATAACTCAAAGTGTGAGTTTTTTTATTTTTTGTTTTAACATATTAAAACCCTCTGTGGTCTGGGATTAGGCTAAATGAAGAAACATATTCTGCTTGTCTCCTGAGATCCATATCTAAGGCCCTGTTCAGCTTTCTTCCAACATCAGCAGTGCTGTGGGTGGACATAAAAGGAGGGCTCTCTAAGTCGATGCACTGACTATTTGGAACACCCTTCAAAGGCAGGCCTCCATCTTTATCAGCCTTCTGGCTGGGAAGACAATTTTATTACACTGTGGTGCTCATGGACACAATGGTAATCTTGAAGTTTTCTCCTGCTGCTCATGAATTCCCCTGCCTACCCCTTTACTTGCCCCAAATCAGGCATGTCCACAGTCTGTTTCAGGGGCATAATCTGGTGCGCTGGTCGATTTAATCTGGCCCCTGTGGCAGTATATGTCCTGAGGTAAAATCCTAAAAAAAGCTCAACAACTTTGAGGTAAAATTGAAAGCTCAGCAACTCTGGTTGGCCCTCATGCATGTTCACTTCAGCAAATCTGGCCCTCTTTGAAAAAAGTTTGGACACCCTTCCCTAAGTCAGGAGGTTGTGGTAGCGGTTACCTTCTTCTTCCTTGAAATGTGCATAAAGCTGAAGGAGAAAGTTGGAAGAATGACTTTTTTCCACTTTCTATTTCAGCTCGATGTGCTTTTAAAGGCTCAGATTATTTCCTCTGGATCTGGCTTCTACCTAGATCCATTAGAAAAGAGAAATTGTGTGCATACACTTTCTTTCTTTTGCTCCAGGGTGTGCGTGATCTAGGAGCGGGGGCGGCCATAGAACTCACTCAACTATGCAAATGTGCCTACAGGCCTAAAAAGGTTGGAAACCCAGACTGAGCCATTCTTTAAGAACTTTACAACCACTGGAATGGAGAAGCTTCATAATCTAGTCTTAAATCCATGTTGAATAAAAGCAGGTATGTATATACTAACACATTCTTACATGGATCAGTAAAATATTTTTTAGATCGATTATATGCATGAATAGGTTTTACAGTGGGTGGGAAACATTTACACAGGCTGGCTTTTTTATATTTATTCTTGTGCTAGCAAAATATTCAGCATTCCAAAAACAATAAATAATCCTAATGAATTACTAAATGGTAAGATGATTAATTACTTAAGCCTATAAATCCACTTTTGCCTTCTTGCCAGAAAATGAGCACAGGCGTATTAGACAGGCATTGTTCAAATAATTCAATGTTAGTCTGCCTATTTTTCAGTGCAATTTAGCAATTTAGCCCAACCATACAAATGGGCTACTTTCCATATCGCACTAGAATCCACTAAAGATTAGTAACCCAACTCTTACCACTTTGTTCAGTGGTACTTACTTCCAAGCTGTGGGCCTTGAATGTGATGGAGCAAACAAGTCTTGGGGGAGGGGACACAAGAAAAGGGAGGGGGGAAACTGCCCACATTTTAAAGTAAGACCACCACCTCTAATATTCTTAAATTTCACATGTCTCACAAAGATTAAAAGAATCTTTGGAGGAGGGAGTGAGAGACCTTTTCACACACACACATACACATACCGCCAAAACTACTTAAACTAGACTAGACTGGCTTTTGGTCTGATCCAGCAAACCTTCCTGAGTAAATGTGTCAGACAGCTACATGTCTTTTCATTCTGGGTATACAGCAGAAACATGTAGTATTTCCAAGGTATTATAAACTGAAGGCTACAGGGAATTCAATATAAGCAGATGCCAAACAGTCCTAATAAAAGTTCTTTGTACAATTTCCTAATATAAAGCTCTCCCCCTTACCATTAAGTGTTATAAAAGATTTACGGCCAGAAATACATAGCAGTATTTAAAAATGTATAAATAAATATTTTGGAGATGCAAATAAAATGAAAAAACCCCATAAAATATCTTGTTTTTGCAATTGGCCACATACCCCATTTTCAGAACGCTTCTCCCCAGGTATACTGATTCCGTTCCTTTGGTTTTGAGTCTGACGGCCTGGGAAGAATACAGTTAGAACATTTAAATGCATTGCTTCTACTGAAACAGCTTCCTAAATCTTAGTCAACTTTTTAAAAAGAACATTCTTTCAAAACAAGAACGCCTATTTTGATTTGATGAGAACAATTTATGAGTAAATGTTTTCCAACTTACTGGTGGGACAGGTGTTTGTTTTTCTAGCCCTATTTGAAGCTCAGTTAAGAGCTACACAATGACCACTGAAACCAACATAATCAGAGTAGTTTTTCTGTGGTGTAACCATCAGGTAATTATCCTCTTTCTTTGTGGAGAAATTTAGAAGGGATAGACAGGATTGGGAAACTTCAAACACTGTTCCTACCCCTTGAAAACTCACAATCACTTTTGCTGGAGGAAACAACATTCCATTTTGTGTAAAGAGCACTTGCACTGTCACTGCTACTGTTCCAGGGAGGGTAAAGTCATTCCTCTCTTTTAACTAGTTCCCACCAAGAATTGTCTGCCCATCCCTTCACTTGTAAGAACTCAGCCAACCACTCTTGGTATTGCTCCATGAAGGAAGAAAGCAAATCTGGGGTATCTGATGTGAGGTTTGACAATTTTACCAATGTTTTCCTGGGAAACTAGTGTAGCAGTGGTGAACCCAATGCAGCTCATTTGGCACTCTGAACTTTCCTGCACTACACCCTCCCCCCCCCCCCCCCGGGTTATACTTCTCGCAGTCCTTGCTTTTATTTGGGGTGTTTTTTCCTGTCTGGAATGTGTCAATTAACTCTGAAAATGTCCCTTGCCTGTTTGGATTGAGGACAGAGGAGTGTATGAGTGTGTGTAGAAACTAGCCTACTGTACAAAGGTAAGATTTACACCCACTGCTCCATTTGCTTTTGCCTCTGGCCCTGCCCACCAGTTAATCCAAGTCAAGGTTCACAAGCCAACTTCAAATCGTAGTTTCAGACATAGGTTCCAACTCCTAGGGACTGAGGTCCCTTCAGCCCCCCCCCCCAATAAAACATTTGGGGGCCAGCCCCCCCCCCAATTAATGGGCATTGCCATTCAAGTGGTGTGCATGCACCACATCTTGTGCTTGATTATGCAGGGTGGGACCTGCCCTCCCCCCATATTTTATTCAAGTTGGCTCCCCTGATTTCAGATCAAGCCATAGTTAGTTGGTTGAGGCAGATGTACAAACATACCATAGTCAAGTGAAACAAACCAGAGTTTAGGACTGCATCCGAACACAGCCATCATCACAAACCCATTATCTGAAATGGATTTCTAAAGGAATCCTCTTCCAAATTAGAATGTTTGGATTGTCTCTTTTAGTAGATGTTATGCACTTAGGAACATAGTTGGTATGTTTTATATAAGCTCAGGAGGCAGGCTGCTTAGACATTTGAGCAAATGTACACTAAGCATTAGGCTCAGTGGTAACTTTATATATTTGATATATTTTCTACCGACCTTAGCTTGTGTAACCTGTTTATAGTGAAGCTTGGCAGAACACAATTTTATCACCACTATGAATGTGAATGAAGCCTGGCTTGATTGGCTGCTGCTGCTACATACTGGCAGCTAAGCTGCTTGGGGATGCAGCTACAGGCTCTCACTCTATAATAATACTGGGAGTGACTGACCTAGTAATGACTTTGGAAGAAGAGGTGGGGTGGGTGGAAGGAATGTGGAATTTAGAGAAGAGCAAGTAGCAAGAGAACATAGGGATTAAAAGCTCAACTGCAGAAAAGTCCAAGTACAGCATGCTTGTAAAGGCAAAAATACATACATGTAGAACTTGGAAGAAGCAGGTATTAGCCTTAGGAAGGAGCCCAAAGGTGGCTCTGAATGTTAGCAGTGCTGGCAAGCATGTACGTAAGAGTGATAGTTTTTTTCACCGGAAGTAATGCCCAAAGGGAGAATGTTTGCATCTTCTCTGGAGGGTCAGAAATGGCTGCATCCTGCATCCTGTATGCAGCATTCAGCCCCCAGCCCCTGAGGATTTTGTGCCTTCCCCAAACAGCCCATTTTTTAAAAAAAATTGTTGTTGTTGTTTTTGTCAACCATTCCTGATGTGTCCCTACTATAATGTCATTATACTTAAAAGCCTTTTTCTGAGCCCAAACCCCATTTTTTGCCCAATTTTAAAATGTATGTTTTTTGAAAATATGTAAGGAAACATACTCAGCTAGCAAAAGAAAGACAGATTAAGCACATTGGTTTTGGGTGTCTGCAAACCCAAATACTTTACACATCCTTGTCAGGCTCCAACAAAATCCTGACATTATTTCTGAAGTGATTCATGTAGGTTGGGCTTTTAAAATTTAGTCTTCCAAATACCTGCTCCAACAGTTTCTGAAATTTTCTCGGTAACCATGATAATTAGCAGCTTACTTGTAAGAATTAAAGCTAAGATTATTCTTGGGCACACATCTTGGGAACAGAAAAGGGAGAAGGAAGAATGGCTGTGGTGTCTGGAGGCAAAAGGTTCTTACAATTCATGAGCTTAATGGGTGGATAGGTGGAAGGAAGCGAAAGCAAAACAGAAATGTCTAAGGACTTAAGAGGTAAGTAATGAAGAGGAAAAAGAAGAAACAAGGGGAGAGTGGGGGCTGGCATAACGACCAGACACCAGTAAGAATGAGCAAAATAATGCTGGGTAGAGTTGGGCAGCTGTGGTAAAGGCCTATGGGTGGGGAGCAGGGGACACTTTGCCCTCTAGAAATTCTTTTATTTAGCTTCAACCATCTGTACTATAGAGTCAACAGTACAGCACAAGTATTTTGTTATCATATTGACAAGTTTTACTTGTCTTTACAAAACTGAGTCACATAAAGATGAGCTGCTGAGGCACCAATGGACAATTTAAAATATACCCACCTTGTTCACTACTTTCTGTTGGGGATTCTTCATGTCGAAGAAAAAACTTGACCTCCTCCCTACGGGGTCCCCACTTCTGTAGATGGTCATACATCATGTGATCAAAGGGGATGTGTCGTTCTAAATATAGAAAAATCAAATGTTTCCTATCAAAGCAACTTCTTGGACATTTGTTTGCAGTAAGAAAATAAAATGAAGTGTTAACAGTTTATTTTACTTTTCTCTCACCTAGTAACTTTTTCTAAATCACGTTAGTAGGGTCCAAATAATTTATTTCAGTTTCTCAAACATTTGCTTTTCCAACTTTTTTGAGTGGGGAATCTTCAAGGAATAAGATTGTTTTGAAAAAAATTTCAGAAAGTTGCACGTCTTACAAAAGCTGAGTTTTTAAAGGGCATAGTTTTCATACCACTAAGCCATTTGCATATAACTAATTCTGTCGTCTGGGATAGCCAATATGGTGCCCCTCATATGTTGTTGTACTCTAATGCTCATCATCCCTGACCATTGACCATGCAGGCTGGGACTGATGGGAGCTGTAGACCATAACATCAGGCAGGCTTCACATTGGCTATCCCTGTTACAGTCCAACAGAATATAAGGAGATCGCCATTGTTCTAGCCAAGGCCTTGAACAACTTGTGAGCCAAAAAGCTCAGGAGGATATCATGTTCTTGGCAAGGCTACAGTACATGGCAGGTGTTTGCCATGACAGATCACAAGTTCTACTAGCCTAGATAATATTGTATTACTACTTCATACAAGACATTTATGTAAACTAAGGTGTGAAGCAGTATATAAATTGCTGAAATAAATAAGCTGCTGAAGATACTAAAGGTAAAGGTACCCCTGCCCGTACGGGCCAGTCGTGTCCGACTCTAGGGTTGTGCGCCCATCTCACTTAAGAGGCCGGGGGCCAGCGCTGTCCGGAGACACTTCCAGGTCACGTGGCCAGCGTGACGAAGCTGCTCTGGTGAGCCGGCAGCAGCGCAGCACACGGAAACGCCGTTTACCTTCCCGCTAGAAAGCGGTACCTATTTATCTACTTGCACTTAGCGGTGCTTTCAAACTGCTAGGTGGGCAGGAGCTGGGCCCGAAGGACGGGAGCTCACCCCGCCGCGGGGATTTGAACCGCCGACCATGCGATTGGCAAGCCCTAGGCGCTGAGGTTTTACCCACAGCGCCACCGCGTCCCTGAAGATACTAAACAACGCCAAATAATGACTTTTGCAGAATGATACCAGTCCATTTATTACTGTCCCAATGAGCATGATCTCTCCTTCACTCCATTGCCATCTGAAGAGGTAGCCATTGTGGTGCTCTCCAGATATTGCTGGACTACAATTCCCATCATCCCCAACTACTGGCCATACTGGCTGAGGCTGATAACATCTGGAAGGTGACCCTTCTACTTCACTTCTTAAGCTTTCAAAAAGAAAAGGGGTATAATATACCATGAGGTCAAAAGCTTGCTAAAGTCAAAGTACATTGGGTTAACAGACCTTTTGCCAATCACTTTTTCCAAAGAAGGCAACTAAGCGGGTTTGACAGAAGTGCTTCTTTACAATTCATGAGGATTGCTAAACATCATTCTGGGCTGCTGATGTAACAAATGGGGAGAGGACTCTTTTATGCTCCTCCATGCTCCTGATGTATTCCTTCCTCTCCCTACACCTTAACAATATTAAATGGACCTTAGTTAAGTAAGTCTCTTTGTAACATTGGCTCTCTGACTGCTTCAGTGTCTGCTCTAATCTCTCTCCAGGTATACTGATTTTTAATTTGCTCTTTACCCATTTTCTGGGATTATGCCATACAGAGCTAATTTATAGTAATTAAGGCAATTATATGAGACTTTCATCTTCTGCCAGAATTAGCTGGGTGGGCAATTTCTCCCATTCCGAGGAACTCATCAAATCTATTTTGTTAGCCATAGGTTTAAGGCTAAATGCGCACATTTAGTTACTGTACATGCAAGCCCATATTATATACAAACCACCTTCACAAATATGCAACTAAATTAAAGGTGCTACAAAAGGTGCTACTAAATTAATTTTGAATACCATGCCTCTTCTAATGATAATTTAGAGGGCAAGTGTTAATATAATGGCTGGGCGGGGCAGGGTGGGGGAGCACAGCATTAAAACACAACATTGACATGTCTGACAATCCTATTTTTATTAATTAACCATTTTCATATTATCAGCCATCTCCCTGCATTCTGAAAATACCTTCACATTTTGAGCCTAAGGGGGAACTGTGTATGTAAATATGTTTCCCTAAGGTTGATAGTGCTAGAGCTGTTGAAGATTAGAAAGACTGCAATTGTCTCAAACAAGAATGAAATTATAAAGCCTGGCATAATATTGAGCTACTGCCCTCTCAAAAGTGAAAATTCAGCATAAAATCACTAGTTCAGGACACCAAGTGATTGCTTACCATTTCCACGCCAGACTTCAGAAAGATGGCAACTACCTTCCCCAGGTTCTTTGCAAAATTCCACCACATCTCGGCAGGTTGTTTCAGGTGTAATTGGCACTTCAGTCAGAATCTGTTCATTGTTACTCAGGAACACAGTTAATATCATCTGGGAAAAAGAAAAACAAAGGCACCATATAGAGTCAATCTTTCAAAGTGGCACAGATTTTGATTTGCATAAAATATCATAAACACACCAGGGATAGGCAGATGGGTTGAAACTACTGACAAATCTCCAAGTGATTTGCCATCGATCTGCAAGGATTTCCAGCTCCCAATAGCTGAACATGCTAAACTTTAAACTTATATAAAACATTGCCTCCTCACTTGCAAAAGTATGGACATAAAAACATTGTCGTTGTGGAAGTACTTAGTGCCTAAATAAACTAAAAAGTGCCTAACTTTGGTTTAGGAGAGGTTAATGTCACAATAACCATATATTACTCAGAACTAACCCTCACTAAAGTCTATGGGGATGGCTCCCAGATAGAGGCTGAATTAATTAGTCTTAAAGGTGCCACGCTTTCACCAATGGCAAAACATGATCAATCAATAAATGCTGAACTAACTAAATGATTATGGCAATATTCTACCACAGTGAGCAGTTGAGCAGCTGCATCTTGCACTGGCTGCAGCTTCTGGGCAACCTCAGGGGCAGTGCCATCAAAGTGCACAGCAGCAATGTGGCCAACAGTGGTCAGTCTATCCTGATTTAGAAACAGCTACCAACAACAGTTGGTAGAAGGTACTTCTAGCCACTGAGATTACTTGGGCCTCGAGAGCTAGAGATGGACCCGGGAGTAGCCTCAGACTATGAACCCTGCTCTTGAATCCTGCCAGGATTCAGACTCCATTTGTGGGCCCTCATTCAGCCCACCACCAAGTCCAGGTACTGGTGTAGCACTTGTGTGGCCTCTCCTGATACAGCATACTGATGACATCTCACCCCAAATCTCCTAAAGATTACTCCCAATGGTTCCAAACAGCTTCATGTAGATGTTAAATAGCACTGGAGACAAGATAGTACCCTGCAGCACCCCACAACACAACTGCCAGGGGAGCAAAAGATAATCACCCAATGTCATACTCTGAAATAGATCCTGGAGATAGGATCGGAACCAGTGTAGTGTAAAACAGTGCCACCTCTTGGGATCCACCATGCCAAGTGATCCCATCACCTGCCTGCCAAGTGATTGATAACTCCCATTTTTGTAGTGTCTGGCAATGAGCAAAAACAGACTTATGAATCCCTTGGTGAGTTGCACTAGATTAGAAAGTTAACAAGTTGTACCACTTGAGCTAAGCAGCCTTCCAGAACTCTGTGTCCTCCAGATGTTTTGGAATGAAACTCCAATAACCCCTGAACACAGATCATGTTAATGAAGGGTGCCACCTCGGTCCCTGTGCTTCACAAATTTATGTGGGCAGGGATCAGCAGACACTTTGATAGTTTCAATGAGGCTCTTGGGGGCATACTTACTTTGTGGAAGAAATGTGCATTCTTTTCCCCACAAATATCAGGTCTGTGTTGGCATGGTCTACACCAGTCTTCCCCAACCTGGTGGCCTCAGATACTCTGGAATAAAGCATCCATGATAGCTCACCATTGTACATGCTGGCTGGGACCGAAGAGAGTTGTGAGTCCAACAACATATGAAGAACACCAGGCTGGGCAAGTCTAAAGTAAACCAATATCTAAGAGCTACTTTTATCACGTAATTCCAGCAGCAGAATTCTTGTTTTAACATATTGATAAAAATACTACTAAGGCTACTGCAGCATTAAAATGTTAGGCAAACATGTTTTTATGCAGATGATTCACTAGGAAGAAAGCTTCTGCCTTGTCAAAACTACTGCTTTCAAAGTGAATAATTAAATTTTTGTTGGTAGAATAGCAGAGCTAAGGCCCACAGCTAATTTTAGATCTTAATGAAAAATCTACTTAGCAGCGAAGTCGGACATTGAGAAGCTATTAATTCCAGTACATATTCTCACAGTGGCAAATTTATTTGTATGCATAAATAAGGCTATGTCTCCATTAGTTGTTTAAAACACAGTAAGGTCATTTTTCCCTGCTGTGCTTCAAGTTGCATTTGAACATTGCTGTACACACCAGATAAGCAATGGGAATGTCTTCACCCAATGTGCATTTCCTGCTTGGTTTCCCAATGTCTGCAAGCCCCCCACCCCATCCTAAACTCACATTCACAAAGCTGCCATCTGCATAAGTATAATGGCTCTCTCAAATGTACACACCTCAGCTTAACTGCAAAGTGAATGTGTCTTGTGTTTTCAAATTGGATGAAAGCTGGTTTGAGGAGAAATGCATCAAACAGCAATATTTCTCAAGAAACTACAGGATAGATATGGATTGTGGCTCACATCATGTGCATATGGCTTCAAACAACAGCAGTGAGAGCACACTGGAGCCAGAATAAACAGTAATGTGTGCACAGCCTAAGATACTTTTATTTTTCCTAAATGAGCACGAGAAGCCTACAGTTGCACCATGCAAGAATGTTAAACAAGACTTTGGCGCAGCAGTTCCTGGAGAAAAGGACTGTGTTATCCTGTGCCAAACCATTTGCTTGGATTCTTCAGAATTGTCCATTGTTTTTATTTTCTTAAGTAAAATTATGCACTCATGAATGGTATACAATACCTACAGAAAATGTTTTTGGAAGATATGCTTATAAAACACTAACAAAAGGCATGTTAAAGGTGTTGCAAATATATATTCATTGCAGGCAGTATATTAGACTGGGATCCATACAGTCTTATGTTTATTTCTCCCCCAGCAAACAGGGAGTTGTCTGTAATGCATGTACGGTACATCACATCTTTTCTCTATTTAGCTCAAAGTGGCATACACACTTCTATCGCTCTCCATTTTATCCTCACAACAACTCTTTGAGATACATTAGGCTGAGAGATAATGACTTGGCCCAAGGTCAACCCATAAGCTTCATGGCTGAGTGGGATTTGAATTCTGGTTTCCCAGGTCTTCGTTCAGTACTCTAACTACTACACTATGCTGGCCTTTTCCTTTTTGCTGTATCACATCACTCCATATCAAATGATGCTTCGAGAGCAGATTTTGATGGAGTACAAAGAATTGAAGTAGGAAAGAACTGGCAGAAGAGCCCTGGTGAACACATGAACACCACACATGGCCCTTTTGATAGTTATGTAACACTTTTTTAAAGTAAAACTGTTTCACATTCACCATCTCAGGGTCAACTGGAAGGCAAAAGCCAACATTCAGCCTTACCATCTCTTTGACGTGATGGCTTACCATATAAATACAATACTACAAAGGGGAGCATTCAAATATGATCCCCCATCCTCCGCGCACACACAATCCTGCAATGTGAAGCTGTACAGTTCTGGAAGGGCTGCATTATGCAGAGACTAATGTCTGTACATTTGACTCAGTCATCAATAATATTTAGAACAGCCTATAAGGTAAGACAACTTTCTCCCCTTATTACAGATGGAGTTCTGAGACTGTGGGGCAGCAAACCTAGGCTACCAAGCCACCTCATGGCTGAACTTGAACTTCCAGCTCATATATGCAACACTATACTGGGCCTCAGCTAATTATCACAATAAAACATGTCTTACCTACACAAGGTGTAATCAAGCACAAGTTAAAGTTACATCTTTTAATGTGTGTCACATAATACAATCCAGTAGAACTTTGCCTATTGGAATTGTAGAAGCAGCAGGAAGGAAAGTGCTGTTGAGGGATGATATGCTTTCCTCAAATAATAAAGAGTGAACACAAACCTTGGCTTCAGAAGGAAAACCTTCTCTCTTGTAACTCTCCCAGTAGTAATGAAATGATAATTAACTGCTTTATTGCCAAGAAGAAAAAAGGAAACAGTGACCAAAATCCAGAGAGTCACAGAACTACTTCTGCATGTCCAAAGCAGCTTTGGGATGATGTTTATTGAATAGCAGCCTCCTTGTGTCACATAACAAGCTTCTTTCAAACACTGAAACCTTTCAAAAGCAGTCTGATCTAGCAAGGGAGGGGGAGGGGGGCTTGCTGCTCTGGGGGTGGAGGGAGTAAAAAATACCCCTGGGTGTGTCTAAGCCCTTAGGCATACCAAACTAACTTCTTTGGATCAGAGACAAGTTCCCAAGCAATACTTCAGACGTTTCAGTGGGACTGCCATTTTCATTAAGATTTTCAAAGAAAAACACATCTTTATCTAAAAAGGAAAAAAAACCTCAAACCCACAGCACTGCATTCCTCTAGAACTTGAGGAAAGAAAAACTTTGTTTTATCTTCAAGTTTAGTACATGATTTCCCTCCCTATTTCCTATCTGACTTCACATAGGAAAGAATTGGGTTTTCATGTTTCAGTGCATTTCAATCCAAATAGCCTCTTTATAATATCCTGTTAACATGATCCTATGAACAAACTATCAAAATGGAACCTGCATATTCTGAAAGAACCTTTTAAAAAACAATGCTTAATCAACTCGACAGTTAACTTTTAAGAGATTTCCTGGTTATCGGGATTGCTTGCAAATGAGACATTGTGTATGGACTTCATGTTTCCAGGAAAAAAACATGAAAACCAGGCTTCCTTTTATAGAACAATAAAGCTACTGTAACTTTATATATTTCTGATCACAGAAACCATCTCTGATTATTTAAGCTAGCTGCATTTTAAATAAAATGATTTTCTGATGTTGCCTACAAAATCACTTGCTTCAATCTTTGGGGTAAAATCTTGCTAGCTGAGAGTCTAGGACAAGAGAGGGAGCCTGAGCTCTCCTGTGCCAGCTCTCATTGCCATGGTGAATTTTTCTAATTTAGATTGCCAAAAAAAAAAAAAAGTAATTGTTGCATTTTGTCCACAAAATGAAGGATAGAAGGAGTGTGTGGATTTTACTGTATCAGGCACTGGATACAGCATTCATTAGCCTACTGGTGCTGAGCTGGGATATGTGTGTGGTTTCTTTTAACAGGCTCCTCCCCACTAGTCTTGCTCCTCACTATGAAAGTGAACCATATTCAAGGTGCTTCTTCCCACTCTGTGACTTCTGCAGCCTAGAAGGCTGCTGCTGGCAGTGCAGGTTTGCTGATGGGGAGCCCCGAATGTAGGGAGATTCAACATCAAATGTAAGAATCCAGAGTTTGACCCTATGTTCTGGCTGCATGGATACATTCCAAAACAAATCCAATTTGGTGGGCATTTTCCTAGTTGGAATATAAAGGATTTATTTTACTTTTCTCCTCCATTTTAGAATATTATGTAATAAATTTTATTGACTTTTTTGATGATAATATAAACAAGACATAACCAAATTTTAAAAGTTTTGAAACCCCTTCCCTAATTTATTTTGTTAAATATATAAATAAAATAAAGGTTCATGGTTAACAAAGTTTTCACCTGTGCAAAAGGCAGGCAAGGATTCCAAGAAACAAATTAGTAACAACACTACTCCACTATATAGAAAGACCATGCCAGGGTGAGGTGTGTGATGGAGGCAGGAACATTCAGCTATCTAACAACCTCTGCTCATAACAGCAGTTAAGTTGCTTTGCAGAATATGGACTATGAAGCCCATCTCTACCCTCCACTCTGCTACACTTATTCTACAAAGTCTAACAACTTACAGAAACACTGCCTGGCTGACTTGGCCTATCAAACCAGTCCCTTTCAACATGTCTATAGATAGGAGTGTTTTATTTTATTTTAAATAGACAACTTATCTATTTTATGCAAGTTTAAGTTTTACATAGCTGTGAACAATGAATTATATTCTCTGGAGTGGCACTTCCCTACCTCCAACAGCAGACAGAAAGGATAAATGATTATAGATCTCATGCGGTGTGCATTTTAAAATTTATGCACGTCTTCATGAGTATGTACTGATTCCTAACATATTAAACATTTTGTCAGCAAGATACAATTACATGTTGCTATGGACACATTAAGAAGCCTCAGAAGCCAATGCAGTGCTACAAAAATAGAAGATACTTGAAGTAGTTATAAAAGGTCCACAACAATTTATATATTCTCCACAGTTCTGCATGTCTGCCTGCTCATCTTCTCCACCTGAACTATGTATTGCAGGAAAACTGAGAGAAGGGACGGTAATAGACTAGAGTTTGTGGAACATGCAATATCTAACTTGAGTGGGGGGGTGGGACTGTTTATAGATACTTACATCCTGCCCTTGCAAATTCCATTAAAAAAATCATTCTATGATCCATTGAAGAAGAGGACCAGCAACTGAATGATTAAATGCACTGTCCCCCACAGAACGAAAAGTCTATTGGAATAAAAAGGACTTAAACAAACAGCAAGGGATGGGGCCAACCATATTTCACAGGATATTCTAGGATCTGGGTGTGGCCACTGGGAAGGCTCTCTGTCTGTCTGTCTGTCTGTCTGTCTGTCTGTCGTGCATACTTCCATGGCAGGCAAGACACAAAACACCATTTCTCCCTCAGATCCTAGGAAGGAGGCAGAAGTGTTAGCTATGTTATCCTGGACCTAAGTACTGCTTTACTCTTCCTCTTCAGGTAAGCTTCAGCACCTTAGTGCCAGCAGAAATTAATTACACCAATAGCCACCTTTGGCAAAGATCTATTTACATTCCTAGCACCCATAAAAAGGAATGTGTAAAAATGTATATAGTTAACATGGTTACATGTTACATCTAAAGGGAAGAGGGAAAGGAGGCAGCAGAGGAACTTACAGCAGATCCTATGCATGTCTATTCCAAAGTAAATCCCACTGCATTCAATGAGGCTTACTCCCAGGTCAGTATATGTAGGATTGCAGCATGAGAGGGAAGGAAAAGTGGAGCCACTTGCTCACTTCCCAGTCCATTTTATGGTCATATTTCCATACACATTTCCACCAGCCATTGTTTCTAAGTATGGAGCAGAATGCCCCCTTTCCCAGGCTAAAATAAAAGCCAACCTCTAAAGCAGGCATGTCCTAAGTCCGTTTCGGGGGCCTAATCCGGCCCTCCAGTCGATTTTATCTGGCCCCCGTGTCAGTATATGTCCTGGGGTAAAATCTTTTAAAAAGCCATCTGCCTCAAGTTTCAGGTTTGGGATTGTGTTTTTCAGCCAGTGTATAATTAGGTCTGCTGGGCTTTTCTCCTCTGTTTTTTCAGGGAAGTTGCGGAAACGAATGTTAGAACGCCTATTTCGGTCTTCAAGGTCGGCTTGTTTAATTTTCATCTCTCTGTGTTCTGCTTCCATTTGGTTTACCAGTTCGTCTAGTTTCTTGTTCACACGTGCGTTCTCCTCCCGGTATTGCTCTATTATTCTTTCTTGCATTTGGTTCTTGTTCTCTAGAGCCTCCACTTTGGAGGTTAGATTATTGATTAGTACCTGTATGGGAGCCACTGTGGCCTTCAGTGTTTCTTCTAATCGTGCTTCTAATCTTGCTTCCATTTCCCTCAGATCTCGTTTCGTTATTGGGTGCTCATCATCTTGAAGGGGAGTTACCGTCTTAGCATTGTTTGCCATCTCCCTGGTTGGTGTCTCCCTGTTGGTTTTGGTTTGAGGTTGGCTTGGCGTCCCCTTGGGGTAGGGCGCGTGGAGAGGGCTCACAGAGCCCTAAAACCTATGCCAAAACCCAACGCCCCCCCAAGAGACATCATTGTATGCTTCACACGCTACAAAAAGAAGGAAGAGGTATGGAACAGCCTCAAAAACTCAACCAACCTCCGATATGGAGAAACCCCCATTCTGGCCTTACAGGACTTATCTCAGGACACCCTAAACCGGAGGAAAGCCTGCGCCCATGCACCCAGCGTCTCCAGCAAGCAGGGATCAAATACCGATGGGGCTTCCCCTTCCGCCTCATTGTAACAACCAATACAACACAACACATGGCTAGCAACATACCTGAGGCCCTGCAACTACTAAAGAACCTCGAACTCGACCTCCCACCGGAATGGCAACTGACAAACCCACCAAGTGACAGCCCCAACCACGAGGAAACAACAGCAAGCAACTGGACAATGGTACAGAAGAAAAAGAAACAACTGAAGCGGCACAACAGTGTAAACCAATACAGAGAAGCATCACGAGCAGAATCGTCCCGCCGGCCATACGACACAAGAAACCAGACCAAGATCAACCAAACCAATTCATCGCAGACGGACAACCCTACAACAACAACAACCCCAGCTGAATGAAGCAACCAAGAAAAAAAAACCACAAACTGAAGGACTGGTGATTCCCCTCCTTTTCCCCCCTCTCCCCCCCCCCAAAAAACCATAGATTTAGTTAACACCATCAACACCCCCCCAGCCCCGCACCCCCACAGAAATCCCCACCCTAACACCAGTCCAGACGACCTCAACCACATTACCCATCACCCACACCTTTAACACCCCCACACTCCATACTAAGGAAAAACAACTCTTCCAACCTTAATAACACAACCCACAATCAGGCTAAAATCTGATACCCAACCAGCACTATGGTGGCACCAGAGCGTACCAGCACCCACATCCCCACCCCAACACACCAACAATGTTGCTCATAACATTGGCAACATTGCTTATGAACCCTATACCTGAAAGCGACGTTACAAAGTCACTTCACACTGTCTCACTGATCACCCCCTATCGCAAACAACAGGGGGGAGGGCCTGTCTTTGAAGACGGCCTTCCACACCAGCTGAGACCTAGGACCAACCGGCTAAATGCCAGATGGCCGAAAATATCCCAAACAAACACCTACATGACTACATATAGGAAACTCTCTACAACTTACCCCCTACTCTTCAACCCAAACCTTACTCTAACCCCATTAGCCACCCACCCACCACACCCTAGGTCAGCGCAACCCCACTGGTACCTTAAACAACACGAAGAGAGAGATACAAGACAACCCAAACGGGTTGGCAGGGAATCGCCCCACACAATAGATAAGCAAGATGGCTAACCTAAAAGCAATTACATTAAACGTGAGGGGGCTGGGAAACCCTATCAAAAGAAAACGCATCACCTCATACATAAACACCATGAAACCACACATCACCTTCCTACACCCAAAGGCAGCAAACTCCTGAGCGACCCCCGCTTCAGTCAACAGTGGGTCGCACGAGGCTCAGGGAAAGCTCGTGGTG
Organism: Podarcis tiliguerta; assembly: GCF_965153285.1. NCBI lineage: Eukaryota > Metazoa > Chordata > Lepidosauria > Squamata > Lacertidae > Podarcis > Podarcis tiliguerta. Next base: position 121,094,447 of record NC_139534.1, read on the forward strand.
TAGCCATAATACTCAGTAGAGACCTGAACTTCACTGCCACAACAGTCCTCAAGGACAAAAAAGGCAGATTCATTTTCGCCAAAGGGACACTAGATGGCAAAATCAAACTGACAATCGGCTCCATATATGCCCCAAACACGAAACAACTAGAATTCTTCCAGAAGACACTAAACAAATTCCTCTCCTTCTCTGAAGGGGAAGCAATCCTAGGAGGGGACCTCAATCTAAATATGAAAGGTATATCCCTGAGAGATATCCACCCTACAACCCCATGGGCAACCTTCCTCCGAAGGAAACCCCCAACAACTAGGAACCCTTACAAGTTACTAAAAATGCTAAAAAATAGGGGTCTCTACGACATTTGGGGTGAGCAAAACCCGGGAGACACCAGCCATACATTCCAATCGGGACGCCATAATACAGTGTCCAGATTGGACAGCATTCTACTCACACAGGGTCTGATCCCCTCAGTGGCATCAACAAACATAGGTAACATTAAAATCACAGATCACGCCCCAGTAGAAGTCATAGTTAAAATAGGAGAAGGAACACAAACCACCCCAACATGGTCCTTCAGTCCCATCCTAACTACAAACAAACAAACTAGAGAGAGTCTCACAAAAACCCTCCAAAACTACTTCAAGGAAAACGATGTAAACAATATAACAACCCCCCTCCTATGGGACGCAATGAAAGCGGTCACCAGAGGAGCTTGCATAAAAGAGAAAACATTCCTTAAAAAACAAACCTCCTCAAAAATTAGCAAAATAGAACAAGACATCACAGCCCTCTCATCACGCTACAAACAAACAGGATCTAAAAAACTCCTCAAAATTATAGAACAAAAAAGGAGAGAACTAGACTCCCTAGAAATTAACAAAACAATGATCAACATTCTATACTCTAAACAACGTTTCTACGAATATGGAGGGAAAAACTCCAGATTACTAGCAAATAGATGTAGGAAAAAAGCACTCAAAACAAGAATACACTGCATCACCAAAAAAGACGGCAACATAACATTCTCCCCCAAAGAAATAACCTCAGAATTTGCAGAATTCTACTCCAACCTATACACCTCCCATAACCCACCAGAGAAGGAAATCAGAAAATTTCTAGCAGGACTGACCATGCCTACCCTAACTGATGAGGAACAGGAATTCATGGACAGCCCTATCACCCCAGAGGAAATAGATGCGGTCCTCAAAAACCTGAAACCACACAAAGCCCCAGGACCAGACGGCTTCACAGCAGAATTCTATAGGAAATTCAAAGAACCCTTGATGCCCTACATGACCCGCCTATTCAATGACATCATAAAAGGGAGCCCCATCCCCAAAACCTGGACCCACTCCAAAATAGTCTCCATCCCAAAACCACTAAAAGACAACCTCAAAGTAGAATCATACCGCCCAATCTCATTAATAAACCAAGACTACAAGATATTCACATCAATCTTGGCCAACCGCCTAAAAATCTTCCTACACAAGTTAATAGCCCCAGACCAGACTGGCTTTGTCCCTGGCCGCAATATAACAGACCCCATCAGGAAACTACTGAACCTGATCGAGCACAGCAAGGCAACCAAACTCCCGTTGACAATTATGTCCCTAGACATCCTCAAAGCCTTTGATTGCTTAGAGTGGAAATACATATTAGCAGTACTAACTAACATGAAATTTGGCCCCAACTTCCTACAAATCCTCAAACAAATATACTCCCAAGCCTCAGCAAAATGCAGAACTAACAATATGGATTCTAATACTATAGCTATCCAAAGAGGCACGAAACAAGGATGCCCGCTGTCTCCCTTCTTATTTATCCTGGCTCTGGAACCCTTAGCAATCCGCATCCGAGCAGCCACAGACATCAAGGGAGTGGAAATAAAAGGCAGAACCTATAAATTAGGGCTCTTTGCAGATGACCTAATGGTCACAACACCAGACCCCATAAGCACAGCAACCTCCCTAATCAGAGAACTCAACACATTTGCAATGGTGTCGGGCCTACAGGTAAATTTTACAAAGTCAGAAGCTATGTGCTTCAACACCCCTCCTCACATCCAAAAGGAACTCACGAAGGTCACCAAAATAAAACTTTGCCACACCAAGTTCAGATACCTAGGGGTACAAATAACCAGAAACCTCAATAAATTGTACCTCCACAACTACAAGCCCCTGTGGCGACAAATTAACAAAGACCTAACGAGATGGAATAACATGAATTTCACTCTCTCAGACAAAATAGCCATGATCAAAATGATCACACTCCCAAAACTAACCTACCTATTCCAGGCCCTCCCAATCTGGATCCCCTCAACCCAACTTCGCAGTTGGCAGAGAAAAATACATTCTTTCATCTTCTCACATAAAAAACCAAGAATAAGCCCCAAATACCTGCACCTCCCCACCTCAGAAGGAGGATGGGGAATCCCCAACATAGAAGCATATTACAATGCCAACCAAATACGCCATATAATCCCCTATATACTAGAAGATGAGACAAAACAATGGGTACACCTAGAGAGGGAAACAATTAAAAATACCTGCACCACAACATACCCACTCCTCCCAAACAAACTAAAGAAAATTCCCACAACACTTAACAGATACACACAGACCATGCTCAAAGCATGGAAAACACAAATAGGCAAACTATCCCCAACCCCATCCCCACTAATCCCCCTGGCGCACCACCCATTATTCCACCATGCAGCACAAAACCTCCAGATAAAAACCTGGCAAACCAAAGGCTTATATCGCCTAATAGACTTTTATAAAAATAACAAACCTTTGTCAACACAAGAAATACAAGACAAACTAGAAGACACCCAAATGCCCTGGTTAACACAACACCAACTACATGCCCTCTTAAACAACCCAACAGTAAAATCAGCAGCAACTAGGCCCCTGACAACCTTCGAAAACCTCCTCCTGACAACAAAGGGAAACGGTAAAGGGACGGTATCCGCAATATACAAAATACTACTCCAAAACCCCGCAAATCCCCTAGATGCAATCAAAAAACAATGGGAGAATGACATAGGCTATGAGATTAACCCCACTCAATGGACCAGAATGTGGTCTAAACCCCCCTTTAAATCCATATCAACGAAAAGAAAAGAACTCACACTGAAACTCACCTACAGGTGGTACCTTACACCAAGGAAACTAGCGCTAATACACCCAGGAACCGCACCAAAATGCTGGAGAGGGTGCATCTCCACAGGCACATACCTCCACATGTGGTGGGAGTGTCCCAAAATCCAACTATTCTGGACAACAGCCATACAAGAAATATGTAAAATAACTAAGCAAGCAATAGACATCACCCCAGAATTGGCCCTACTAAACATTTTCCAAGACAACAATGCCCATTTACACCACAAAGAACTCATAACCCACCTACTCTCAGCAGCCAGAAGCATCATAGCCAGACACTGGAGAGACCTGTCAGGAGTAAGTATGGACCAATGGTACCAAATAGTATGGGAAACAGCCCTACTAGAAAAATTAACTAATAAACTGAAACTGACACGGGGACAAACAGAAGAAGACGCCTTCACCCCGGTATGGCTCCCCTTTATCACATACACAGCCCAACAGGACAATGACAATAATCCACCAACAGCATACAAATCAATATGGCTAACCTGATCCAAAACACCCACCCACCTCACTCACATACGAAAACAAAGATCACCACAGCCAATCACAAGCAAACAATCACACCCTAGGCCAACCCCAACCTCTCTCACCACCAAAGGAACACAAGCGAACAACACAAACAACGCTGACCCCAAACTCTACATACATTAAACACAATAGAAACACCGCCACCCGACCCCACCCCCTTCCATTTCCCCTCTCTCCGCCCCCCTCTTTCCTTTTTCTTTTCCTCTCCCCCTAATGCCTCAACAAATGAAATGGATTTGTAAAAATGTTACATGGAAAAACAACAACGAGGCATTACACTTACTTCTGTAAAACAAGAAAACCCTTAATAAAAATTAAAAAAAAAAAAAAAAGCCCAGCAACTTCAATACTAAAAAAAGCTCAACACCTTTGGCCAGCCCTCACACATGTTCACTTCATCAAATCTGGCCCTCTTTGAAAAAAGTTTGGGCACCCCTGCTCTAAAGTTAGGCTCGGCTTAGTGCCAGCCCTCCTCAACACAGTCACCACTTCCTTTCACTATCCAAACTTACCAGGAAACAACAGGGAAGCTTAATTTTATTTACCTACTTATTTATTACAATTTCTATACCACCTGTCATCCGAGGATTACAAGGCAAATTACAATATAAAAACACAAAAATATCTTACATAGTAACAAATAAAATCAGTAAACCCTCCCCAACCCTAGCCCATCAGTACTGCCACATTAGTTTCCAAGCCACAAGATCTATGGAACATGTGATCCTGCTGATGCTAAGATCCTTGTAAAGTTGCCGGGTGCCACTGCAGAATCTTAGACACAAGATGTAGTTATCGTAGATCCTAGGATGTCATGATCCATGAGAACTGTATCTTTTGCAGTACTTGCACCCAGTATGCTGCCATAAGTGATGAAGGACCCATCCTAAACACAATGGGTCCTTTGTTTGGAATGGGGCTAAATTATTTGAGACCCAAGTCAAATGCAGCCCTAATTAGCTAATCTAAGGATAACGTATTTCCAGTTAAACCCAAGCAAGTCTCCCCACACAATTTGGGGGCACATTTCTCTACTTGGGATATAAAGATTCAGTTATATAAATCTATGAAAAGAGTAAAATGAATCACACACAGCAAATGAGTAACAACTACACAAAACAATGAAATGACCTTAAGGGTGTTTTCACAAGTGATGTAAAGAGTGTATTTCCCCTTGAAATCTAACGCTTGTGATTGTTAATAAAGCATTAAAAAAATGAAGGCAGCCATTTTAACATTGAAAGAGTATTCTAGGTAACGTAGGTTTTTTTATTCCATTTATAGACACAGGAAATACAAAAACTGTTCTAACTGTCACTTATGAAAACAGCCTAAGGCATGACCTTCCAAATCAGTGCTACAAGGTTAAACTACGCAAACCAACCTTTCCAATCTCACAACTATGCAGTCTCTTGTTCACTGCAACATGGTGCACTGCTTTTCCAACTTATAAATACGCCCCCCCAAGCCAAGCTAATACAGATCTCTTGAGTCTTTTCCGTCATTCGTACAGCAGCATGAAACAAATCAGAAGATTGGGAGACAGCTGCCAGGTCACTTATGAATTCTCCAGATAAGCACCAATTTCAGTACAACAAACAAAGATCCCCTGCACCAGGAAATTGCATTTCCCCAAAAAACATTTATTCACAGATATTAATAATGTGACTAATGGCAGCAGTATCTTTTTATGATCAGTAGCAAAAGGCTGAACTACCTGTACCATTCATACACCACTTGCTTATTAAAAAATCTCAAAGTGATTTACAAAAAGATAAAACAATAAAATTGAGAAAAATTCACAACCCTTCTTTAAAACATACACGAATTAAAATACTAAAACAGATTAAAATTACCTCAGCTTTCTAAGCATCTTGGTAGGCTTGTTGTCTATACAAGAATGTTTTTAGCAGGTGTCAAAAAGAGTACAGTGAAGGTGCCTGCTTGATCTCAATAGGCAGGGAGTTCCAAAGTACAGGGGCTGCCACACTCAGCAACTGAGTTCTTACAGATGCAGAACGGGTATTATGTGGCACCTATAGTAGTACCAATTCTGCTGACTGAAGCGGTTGATCATTAGCAAAATGCTTTTGTTTACAGGGTACTATAAATAGGAGAAAGAAACATATACAGATATATGCTCAGGACAGCTGTTTCTCACAAACTTCTGGTGGTTATTATTATTATTATTAATAATAATAATAATAATAGGAATATAACACAAGCTAGGAGAACAAGAAAATAGGGCTGAAAGCAAATTCTAAAATTTGCTTTTGTTTAAAAGAATTCAAACACACATAATGTAAACATGCCAGCAAAACAACTTTCCAAACAAGTGCATGTACGAAGACAGCATCATTGGACGGATGCTACAAAGGAATGCTACAAAAAAAGAACACAATAATATAGCTATAAGTTATGTTAACAAGCTCTCACCTTTTTTTTCATTATTTTGCCTATTTTCCCATTTCTCTGTTTCAGGCCGCTCCTCCCCAGTTGCCAAATGTTCTCTTTTGATGTGTTTAAGACGCTTTGAACAATCATTCTTAGAATGTTCCTCATGTGTAAAGTCACACAGAGAGATTTAAAAATGAACTTAAAAAGTGAAAGCTGGAATCTAAAACAGTTTCTGTGCAAAGGCTACAGTGCTACAATCTACTTAAATGGATATTCTGGTCTGGTGTGCAGCTATATGAATACAAGAGGTAGTGACGTGCCTAGATAAGAAAGCCTAATGAAACAAGGCAGAGCACAGTTGTGACAGCAAGTAGATATGGTGGATTGAATTTCACCTAATTAGGTAACCTTACATGAGGAGCTCTCTTCATCAAGTGTGTAGTTGTACTAACTGCTGCCTCTGTTAAAGCAGTGTCGCATTTTAAAAGACGGGCTAACTTTGAAGTGATTATTACATAAGTAGGGAAACTTAAATTTCCCCTCTTTAGAAATGTAGCATTTAGTGTGTTTACTACCTGCCATATAGAAGACAGTTCCCACTACCAATTATATATACATATATTAAAATCAATAGATATTAACAGCAGTAATTATTTTCAGCAGCAATCATTAGGAGGAGGTGGTGGAGTCTCCTTCTTTGGAGGTCTTTAAGCAGAGGCTTGACAACCATATGTCAGGAGTGCTCTGATGGTGTTTCCTGCTTGGCAGGGGGTTGGACTCGATGGCCCTTGTGGTCTCTTCCAACTCTATGATTCTATGATTCTATGATTATTGTGCAGCATGTGCAAATGTATCTCCATGATCAAACATGCTAACCTTTTGCAGTGACAAAGGAATAGCAACAGTGGTAAGCATTTATACAAGGGTCAGAAAATCTGTGACTTGGTGCACAAATTAGCTCTCTTTCTTACTTCCAATTTCAAACAATGCCTCCCCTCCATCATCTGCACCCATTAAATGGTATCAGTTTGCTTTTAGCATGACATCAACCTCATATAAATGACCTGAATCAAAGTTTTTATGGAACATGGACAGAAGCTCCTAAATTAAGATCCATCACTACAGGACTGTTATATACTGAAGAAAAAGCACCTCAGATTGCAGAATTCATGTCAGCAACTGGTAATCTTCTTGAGCTAATCACCCAGAAGAAGAAGCTGCCACATCAAGTTAAATACTATCTACCATTTATTTAGACAATCCAGCTTGACCATAGAAAGTTGCCTAAAGAGCACAATAAGTATACTTCCTTATCTAGTCATATCCATAATCTGTAGAATTTTAAAAGTTGCTGGCACAGGTTGTCGACCCTCTCCTTTGTTGATTCTAAAAGTACATTCCAAGCACTTTATACTACCCAACAAGTAGTTACAAATATGCATTAAAGAAGAGAGGAGGACAGAACTGGGAAACCTAGATTTAAATGTAGCATAACCAAAGACTCACTTGGCAAAGACAATCTAATAATATCTTGCCCCAAGAGGTCTATTTGCAAAACCTTGTTAAAAATCTACTTCATAGGATTAGGGAAATTAGTCTGTTGATACTAATAATAATAATAATAATAATAATAATAATAGGATGTAATGGTCCTTCTGACCAACGTAGCTACTTAGGAACAATTTGTTTTACAGCTGCAATCTTCATGTATGCTGTGTATAGGCAAAGTAATTACTTTTAGAATGATCAGCAAATTACTTCAGCACATATGCCAAAAAAACACAAAAATATTAAACTATTAGGAAACTGGAATTCTTGAAAGTGATCAGCTGAAAGGGAAAATTGTTGCTTACAACTACATAAAGCACATAATTCCTTTTGATATTTAATTGGCTAGATTTTCAAGATGTTAGGGGGTTTTTTAACACAAAATATAAAAGTAATTACAGTTACTTTTTTGATTACTTTTGCTCAAGAGATTTAGACTGTGCCCACATTTCACATTAAACCATAAATGAATAGCAACAAACTGGTGCATGTTGCCCAAGTCCTCACTTTGCAACAAACCACAAGGCCTTCCTTGTTGTATTGTGCACTCATGGTTTGTTTCCCCCTAAACAAACCACAACCATGAAGGATAAGAATATATATTGACTACCATTTGTGGTTAGGAGAGAAACAACCCACAAGTCCAGGTTCAGACAACACAACAAACTAAGGCTTATAGTTTGTTTCTCTTGGTGTAGCATGGTCAGGAATGTGGGTAGGAGGAAAGCAGAGACTCTTGAGCATGCTGTGTGTTCACGTTAAGCCAAAGTTAGCTATCAGTTTAGAAAAATGTGGACCAAGTAAAATCAAGTTCATTCCTTGATGCAAACATTAGTTACGAAGCCTGATAGCCACATTTGCCCAGCCGAGTATACTATTATTCATTTAGTACCATAAATGAAATAGGTGAAACAGCTCACCCCAAGGGCTATTTAGGAAAAAAATCCATTTCTCCTTCTTAAGTAGCTTCAAGCAGGCTTTGAAAAATGTAACGATTTAGAAGCACTTTAATGTAGGGGTTTTTGTGGTGGGATAGGTTTTTGTGGTGGGATAGGCTTGCAATGTCTATAGATCTCACTCAAAAACCAGATCTACACTGAGGGTGGTGCAATAAAAACAGTAAAGGTAAAGGTCAAGGGACCCCTGGCCATTAGGTCCAGTTGTGACCGACTCTGGGGTTGCAACGCTCATCTCGCTCTATAGGCCAAGGAGCCGGTGTTTGTCCGCAGACAGCTTCCGGGTCATGTGGCCAGCATGACTAAGCCGCTTCTGGCGAACCAGAGCAGCACACGGAAATGCCGTTTACCTTCCCGCCGGAGCGGTACCTATTTATCTACTTGCACTTTGACGTGCTTTCAAACTGCTAGGTGGGCAGGAGCTGGGACCGAGCAACAGGAGCTCACCCCATCACGGGGATTCGAACCGCTGACCTTCTGATCGGCAAGTCCTAGGCTCTGTGGTTTAACCCACAGCGCCACCCTTATAAAAACAGTACAAGACTGTAAATAAGTAAAAACAGTACAAGACTGTAAATAATTAGTACAGCACATCTTTCATTTTACTTCATGTCAAGTTCTACTTATTTTATGCAAGCAATAAAGTTTTATTTTCCTACTCTCTCCTCACTTTGGAACATGAAATGCAAAGGCATTTAGTTAGGATGTAATCCTGTACACATTTTATATGGGAGTAAGTCCCAATGAATTCAATAGGACTTCTAGAAAAACATGTATAGGACTACACTGTTAATGTACAGCTAAGATTAAGTTTTGGAAATAAGAACATATAAAATTTAGAAAGCAGTTTTAGAAAGATACACTAATTGATCTGTTGATGGCTGAAAGATACAAAACCACAAAATGCTTCCTCTCACTTCCGAAAGTAGAACCACATGATATATACCAAAGGTAGCTGGCTTTATGCTAGCCCAAACTTTTCCCCAAACATAGTCAAGACAATGGCTTTCTGTTCAAAATGATAGCAAACAAGATGTGATTCAAATACCCAAGTCAGCCACCAAGTATTTTTTTTATTTTCTTTGCTTAGAGCATACTGGCCCTAATCCAACTCTGGTCATACAATGCAGCAAACAAAAACAAACAAAAACAAACCAGCACAAGAATGCAATTTTAATTTAAATGCACATCAGACTCTGCAATTGAATCAAACCAAAGAAGTATGGATAGACTGCATATCCTCACTTGAATGTGTATCTAAGACTACAACTATACTTACCTAAAAGTAAGTTACACTGAAATCAGTGGTGCTTACTTCAGACTAGATAGAAAAGATTACACAGTTAATAAGTGCAGGATTTGCACCTATGGTTTCCAATCCAGTAAATTATACATGCACAAATACTTTGTATTCACACAGTTCTCTTTAACAAAGATGTACATGCACTCACCACAGAGATTTCATCCCCTACTATAGTCTTTTTCTGCATCAAGGAATCTAAAATTGTACTTACAAAATAGCCATAAAATAAAAAGGCAAAGCAGATATATAAAGGAGCAAATGAAGCTGCAAATCTTCTAAGTCATTCAGAGAAACATGTTGAGATGGATTTCATGGTTTATTTAAGCAATGGCTCAAGACACTTACACTAGTGCCTTCAGCACAGCATGGCAGCAAATCATACCAAATGAAAAATGTTATTGGGTTTGAGTCCAAGCGCTAGTTATCACACTCATGGTTGAAACAGTCTATGGAATTAGAACTGAGGTCTGGTAACCATGGAGAAGGATATTTTAAACCTAATACTTTCATATTTTGGTGCTACACCTCAAACTACGTTTAAGTAATTCACATACAGTAAATCTGCAGCATATAAATTCTGAATCTCCTTTTATTATTATTCTTAGATAATTAACCATAGGACACAATCACTAAAGGCTTCTTTACACAAACAGGAATACTTGAAGTTATTTCAGTGATTGTTAACTCAAGATTGTTACTGTGAATCAGCAAGTGTTGCATGCCAGAATAGGAGATTTAAACCATATATGCTTCCTTAATTTCATCCACCTTTACATACCTGAGGTCGTGTTGCATACCTCGTCAGTTATGCAAACTAAGAAAAGACAAAAAACTTCTATATATCACTACTTCAATGTCAACTCACTTAAGTCCTTGTGTAATCCCTTGATACTATAAGCAAATTATAGAGTGAAGCAAGATAAGGGTTTGCTATCTCAGGATAAATACATGTGAATGAGTCTCAAGTGCTCTGCTCAAGTAAAAGGGAAATTATGGTCAAAAAGGGGTCATGGGATCAAACAGGAGCTTGTGATTTTGCATGCTGATGTCCATTATTATTGGCCACTGAAGCCTGCACAGTGGAAAGCTATGGGGCAGTACTATTCCCTTCAGGCTCCAGTATCGCTCCACCCCTTAGATAGTCCATTGATTTGACTTATGACCACCTACGGTAGCTATAAATGCTTCCAGGTTATGATAGGATTTATCTGGACAACAATTTAGGCTTTCTTATCTGGCTTGTTACTCTTTCTTGCATTTGGCTCCAGCCTGCTTGCATCATGCTTCCTTTCCAACTGATATCTTGTCTAACTACCTAGTTTGTACAACCCCTTTATATGCAATGCCCTGAAGCTCAGATCAAAGGCTCTTTGCCTAACAATGCCAACTCCAGAGCCTGGACATAATCAAGTTTAGTTCTATATTGGCTCTCTACACCAGGCTTCCTCAAACTCAGCCCTTCAGATGTTTTTTGGCCTACAACTCCCATGATCCCTAGCTAGCAGAACCAGTGGTCAGGAATGATGGAAATTGTAGTCTCAAAACATCTGGAGGGCCGAGTTTGAGAAAGCCTGCTATACACCCATGATAGAAGGGATCCCTAATTAATGTTATGAACAGGTGCCTTAATTAAGCCAAAGATTCATGCATTTGTAATTACACCCATCATTAGCCATTTCCAGTTTGTGCACCTACTTTTGCCTTCTGACAGCTAATTAGTCACTTCCACTCTTACTCCAAAAATGTATTTCATAATTTTATTGTTTAAGTTTCTTTTTGACCCATATGTGGTGAAAAGCTGGGTATAATTTTTAATAAATAATCTAGCTCCCCTTATGCTCTTATGAGATGGGGACACAATGGTGCTGCATCTTATTTTATTGGTGCATTCATGTTTATTTCAGAACCTTGAAGTAAATTGTAGAACTGAATAGGTAACTCCCATTACTTTATTCTGAAATGCCTAACAGCTAAGAAACTTTGGCTTAGTCTTGAAACAGCTCATGCAATATTTCTTTATAGGCAACTAAGGTATGTCTGGTTGCACAAGCAAAACACTTTACCTTTATTTCTTATAGACAGACAGTTATGCTGCAATGGTTGAAGATATCACAAAAAGATTCCTAAGACAGTGTAACTCCATGTATGATTCGTGGAAGGCATTGCTGCTAACCCATTTTTTTTCCCCAGAAGACTGAAAATGTATTAAAATGCCACTGCATATGTGAAAAAATTTGCCTCATATGCACATGCAGGTGTCTATTTTCTCCCCCTCCTCTTGGACCTGCCAATTTCCCCCTGGTAGTGTCCCCACTACTATACTCATGTGACAAACACAGGGTTAGACAAGCACATGGGTTAGAAAATGAAATGTAGTGTTTCCCTTGAAATGTTTAGTTCCACTCTAGTTTGCATTAGTTATCATTAATATCTGTGCTGTGGTTAAAGCTGGTAAGGGACAGGTATTTGGGAAGGAGGCCTGCTTCCAATCTACTAACAAGGCTTAAGATGTTGGTAGTATTACATCTTCACTGGCCCCATCTCACTCTCTGCCTCATGAATACAGGTCTCTGTCCTGCTTCATGTATTAAGTCTCTTCCAATACTTTCATATTTTTATTATGTAATAAATTAATATCCTAGCTTTTAGAAAACTTCTCAAAGGCAGCAAAAAATAGTATAATACAGTATAAAACAAACTTAATAGTAATACATAAAATATTCTAAACCCACAGAAAAATCAGTACCTTTCTTTAAAAAAAAAAATTCAAAAAGGAAGTTGCCGCCTACAACTACAAATGGCAAAAAAGGGTTAAATTATTTGAAAGCCCCAAAATAGAAGCATTACATGCTGTCTTGTATCTCGAGAGTCTAATCCAATTATGCCTACAACACTCCTCCTTGGATCCTCTTTAAGATAGTTATAACTTGCAGACTTGAGGAGCAACTATACCACTCCCAACTTACACATACACACACACTGTTTAATATTGTGTCTCATAAAGAGCTCTGCAGAACTTGAAAGCTGGCTCATTATTTTTTTACATTTTAGTCGGTCCTAATAAAAGTGTCACCCTGCTGTAGATTTAGGCTTACTAGGTATTTGCATAATTACAACCCCAGAATCTTAGATACCTGAATCCATGTTTTGGTAGGGCAAAATACATAGTATACTGCCTAACAGGCAATACTGCCCCAAAGCATAAATCAATTACCATCCACAGAATATGGCTGATAAAAAATGTCAGGCCTCTTGAAGGAATACTCATTCACACCTTCCCTTAGCAATTACTTTTATTGTCCTGACACTCTTACAGTCAAAGGGGTCATATTGAAAAAGGAATAGCTCAGCAATATTATTTATCTTACTGCAACAAATTTGTTTAGACTTATATTATGCCACTGTTTCTAACATTTTTGTACCTTGTAATTCTTTGTGTCTTTTATTTTTACCAGTCTCGTAATTCTCCCCCCACCACCAACCCTCTCAGTTCAAAAGGAAGTCATAGAATCATAGAGTTGGAAGAGACCACAAGGGCCATCGAGTCCAACCCCCTGCCAAGCAGGAGGTTGCACTGCCTTTTATTACGGGTGTGTATTCAATTTGAAACCCATTATATTAATGCCTCCCAAATCTTCTCTAGCTTGTGAACATTCTTGTTAAAATTTGGACCTCAAAACTAAAGACTATTTTCAAGGACATCCCCTAGAACCAAGTAGGTTAGAATAATAGAATTTTAGGGTTTCCCAAGAGTTGGATAGAATAGCAATGCAAACTTATGTAATCCAAAATAGTATTGCTTCTGCTTTCTACTCAACATATGGAAAAATGGCTGAGACTGTCAATAGCAATTTTATTTTAACAACAAAAATCGATTTCCAAAAGTTTCTCACGAACACCACCATATTATATTGGAAAGGCCAAAAGAATTACATTTAGTGCTTTGAAATTCAACAGGTACTGTTATAGCAAGATCATAAAAAGAGCCCTGCTAGTTCATCTAGCCCAGCATCCTGTTCCCACAGAAGCCAGCCAGAAGCCTTTGGGAAGTTATTCACAAGCAGGACATGAATGCAACAGTGCTTGCCCACTTATGCTCCCTAGCAACTGGTAGTAAACAAACTTACTGCAGTGGTCACATGATCAAGTCCTTGATATGTTTTGCCTACAGTTGCAAAATTCTATTTTGATTTAAGATACTGTAATATCAAATTCAATACAGTATATTGGACAACATGGCACCACCTCAATGGTTCCATATTGTTTAGGATCTTATCTTATATTATTATGATAATAATTTATTATTTATACGCCGCCCATCCGGCTGAGTTTCCCCAGCCACTCTGGGTGGCTCCCAATAGAGTATTAAAAACAATACAGCATTAAACATTAAAAACTTCCCTAAACAGGGCTGCCTTCAGATGTCTTTTAAAGATAGAATAGCTGCTTATTTCCTTCACATCTGAAGGGAGGGCGTTCCACAGGGCGGGTGCCACTACCGAGAAGGCCCTCTGTCTGGTTCCCTGTAACCTCACTTCTCGCAATGAGGGAACCACCAGAAGGCCCTCGGCGCTGGATCTCAGTGTCCTTCAGGTATACAGGATCTTGCCCTAAAATAAGCTGATGCTACCTTAGAGGGTCTTTCCCACACATAAGAGGAGAAGCAATGAGACAGAGGAGTGAGGAGTGATGGATTGTGAAGGGGAAATGAACAAAAATAGAGATAATAAAAGGGAATGGGGAAGGAAGGCACTGTGGATTTGTGTATTCTATACAGAGTTCCAACAGCTCTCCTTTGTCACAATCTAGCATGACAAAAATGTAATGCTGGGGCATGATGACAACAGAGAAGTGTTTTTAAAAATACATGTATATGCATACATTAAAAAACAATTATTTACTCTATTAGGATGCCTGTTAACATAACCAGTGGGTGCATGTGCAATGTGGAGTCCTTTGGAGAATAGTGCCAAAGGTGCTGGTTTCCCCAACACCAGTTCTTTTTTTTTCTGTAATAGGAACAAACCCTTTATTTTCTCCATTTAAGCAAATGGAAAGCATTCACAGTCCTACTAGATGTAAACTAATATTGCCCCTCTCCTGACAACTCCAGTGTTTGTGCCCAGAGGCAGGTCTTCCCCACTCAGCAGACTCTTCAGTTCCTCCCACAAGCTTACTGATCACAATCCCACCCTGCATCAGCATAACTCCACCTTCTAGCTTCCATTCTTGGCAGGCTGCTAGAGTAGCAATTGACAATTATATTTCATCTACCATATATGCAAAAAAAAATATTTAAAAAAATCAATAAAGCACAACCACAAGGACCTCACCAATATAGTTCTGATCAATTTTACCAATATCACTTCAAAACAGTATTCTACAAAATTACATTTATCTCTTTGGGTTTATCCATATATTGTTTTTAGTGCTCCAATGCTTTCCAAACATGGCCACAGTCACAGCATAGGTGAGAAAGGACTGGGACAGAATTGGACTTTCGATTTAACTGAGCTCCCTGCTTCTGAAAATCTCATACCCATCACAGCTCCTGTTCAGGTTTTCATTTCATTAAACATTTTTATTACATTTATATACCACCTTTATCTTCCCAGTGAGCTTTAGCTTCCAAGGTGGTGTACATGGGTCTCCTCTCCATTTCATCCACACAACAACCCTATGAGATAGGTTAGGCTAAGAGATGGTGCTGGTCCAAGGTCACCCAGTGAGCTTCATGGCTGAGTGGGAATTTGAACCCTGGTCTCCTACATCATAGTCCATCACTCAAACCATTACACCACATTGGCTCTCAAACATCACAGTTCTGCTCCTGCCAGGCTCTTCCAGTTTCCTGTCCCACTCAATGTGAATCCTCCAGTCTTAAAGTCTGTAAGGGCAAGGAACTGGGAAAATGCTGCAATTGAGGGTGGTGGGAGAGACTAAGCTAGAGAAAGCTACAGCTGGCCAGACTGCTGGTAGTAAACCAGCTTTGAAAGGAAAAGCTGCTCCACCACACTGAAATGAGTCTGTGGGTCTGTGATGCAATAGTAGGAGAGGGGAGATACTCTGTAGAGTTCAACCCTTTAATCCTCCCACCCCACCCAGTAATGCAGCATGCAAATGTCTATGTGGTACAACACAACTTTGAGGGGGCTCCTAAGTGCATATGTGTATTACCCCTAACAACTGCAATACCCGATGATACTGGCCTTTTTATTACAGAACATAAATGTACGCACTTAATAAAGCTTTGCCACCGTGGCTTGAGTAGGATTAAATTATTTTAAGTGGTTTGTGGATAGCTGCCATAGGCTCAAAGCTGCTGTGGTCAATTCAAAGTAACTCTGCTTGTACTGAGCTCCTCATTCACAATGCGAGGTATCAGACAATTGGACATACTTCTGTATATGTGCAATTTATGCTGAAGCCAAGAACAGGAGCATCCTGGTGCTGAAGGTCAGGACTCAGAGTCACTATAAGTATTTTACTCTTTCTATGCATAATCTTCTGCATTATGACAGATACAAAATCAAGAAAATCCCTTTACTACTTCATGCCATGGAAGGAAAACAAATCCTGTTTCATTTATTTATTTATTTTATTTACTTAATATTCCACTCATCCTCCCAAAGGACCCCAGGGTGGTATCTAGTACTGTACTTAGATTGAACAAAATGTAACTGGAAATGCAATAATTGTATGAAGTATCAGATTTACAGAGGGATCATTGTTACTAAAATGTTTCTGAAAGGTACATGAAGTAACATTCAAAAGTCATTGCTGTTACTGCAGTCTCATATGACAAAAAAGAATATTTAATATAAGAATAAAATGAATACAAAATATAGGCACTAATGAATCACTAGATTAAAACAAAACGCAAAATAATAACTGAAACACTGTTTTAAGAGTTATGCATTAAAATACATACAATCCAGAAACAGAAAATGCAAGCCATGTTTCAGGTTGCATGCTATGCCTGTAAAACTGACTGTGCCTGTTTTACAGCTCCCTCCTAACAACATATACAATCATCTTAAATTCATAAGCTACAGCCTTGACAAAGGCTATTACATGAACATACTAGAAGAACTACACACACTATCATGGTTTACATCTCATGGGATGAAATCCCCAGAACACCGATACTGGAATATGGCGAGTAAGTCATGGGAGATACTCTTCCAAAGGAACTGCTTAATGGACTGCAGCTAAAGTCTGTAAGATTACATGCATGTATATGTGTTCCATTTCAGAGGCCTAGATCATAAGCAAATTCTGTAAATCCATTCATTCCAGTGACTCTATTTTTGCCAATTTCAACAGACAATTTTTTTAAAATTTCCAACAAAGGGGAGAGAATGTGTATTTGTCTTACAATGTATGACAAAAGGGGCATTTTAAGCCACACATTACCACTGCAACAGACAAACCCCCTTTATACTACTTCCTGTGTTCTTCTCAGCATGAAGAAATAATAATAATAAATCCTAATTCACTTCTTACTCTTTCTTATTTTCTCATATCCAAGCATTATCTCACTTTCATATGGTTAAGGGTGGGAATCCCTGCAGTATTTAGTTTTAGCAGGATGAATTATTTTGGAATTTCCGATTTAGAAGATTTCCTCCAAGTTTCCTTTTCTTTAAACGCTGGGGAGCAATTGAGGCAAAATAATCTTCCAAATCGAACAAATGAATAATTCACTAATCAACATTAAGAACTAGCTATAAATAAACCACATATTAATATGAAGCATTTCCCCAAAGAATCGAAATAAATTTACAACAAAGCGGGCCATCAGAGAAACAACCATTTTAAAATAAAATATCCTGCCAATGCAATAAAAGTCAAAGCAATAAAGCAATATATTCACTGATGCCGAGATGAGCAGTGGAAAACGCAAGCAGCAACTATAGATGCATATCCCGGGCGGGGGGGGGGGGCAGATCGCACATTTTAAATAAAGAAATAGCAGTGATGCAAAGAAGGGTTAACAGGGAACTCCGCAGCCCGGCCATATGCATCTTTCCTTGGAAATCATCAAACCCGACTGTATTCGGTGGGGCTTTACTCAAAAGTAAGCGGGCACGAAAACGAAGGCGCAGGTATTCCGAGTCCCAGTGGATCTTACACACAAGTGCGCATCGGATTGCAGCCTGTTCGTGCTCTTTTTATTCCCTTCTATCCTCCATCTACCTCCAGGTGCTTCTGCGGTGCCCATTCAGAGGCAGGAGGCTGACACAAAACAATGCCCGACCCATAAGGCCAGGAAGCAAACACACCTCGCAGTTCTTTCCCTGGATTACGCTCCCCCTTCCTCCTCTACCAACAACAATGACAGCGTCAATCAACCCACAAAAGGGCGACCAAAAAAACACAAATCAACCTTGCTGTCGTTATTTTAAACAGCGCCGGCCCCCACAACCCAGTGCTAGCCATAATCATCACGGATTAGGCTTTTTCGTTTCCCCCTTTACAGCTTAAATCCTCGTCCCAGCCTGGCTCCGATCGCGAAAAGAGGGGTTGACAGGATCCCTCCCCGGCGTGCGTTTTGTACCGTTTCCTGGGGTAGGCGAGGGAGGAAGGGAGCCGTTCCTGAGATCTCCCCGCTCGGGATCGAAGGAAAGGCGAGGAGGCGGGAGCACATGAGGTGGTTTTTTCCCCTTTTACTCGAGAGCCGCCTGCCTTTGGCCGCCCTTTCCGCCGGGACAGACAGACGGACGGGAGGATTATCCCGCCCGAGAGAGGGAGAGAAGCCCGCCCGCCTCCCTCACAGCCCCGCCGCCGCCGCTCACCGGCATCATCTCCGGAGCCGCCGCTGAGGCCCGAGCCGAGACTCCGCTCTGAGGGAAAGGGGCGAAGCGGGCGCGCGGCGGTGGGGAGGCGCGGACGAGGCCTGCTGCCGGCTGCGCTGCCCACCCGGCCTGGACGGAGGGCCAGCCTTCTTCGGGGGGCTCCTTTTCTCCTCAGTCGTCGCAGCGGCGGCGGCGGCGTCCCTTCCCGTCGCCGTCGGAATCCAAGCCGCGGCCTCCTCCGCGTCTGCCGCCGCCGCTGCTGCCGCCGCCTCTTTTTCTCCTCAGGTTTTTTCCCCCTCCCCCTCCCTCAGTCTCCACACTCACACACACAGAATTCCGGCCCTGCTCCACCCCGGGAAGGGTTAATGGCGGCGGATCCCCATTGGCCCAGGCGGGAGCGAAAAGGGGGCGGGGCTGGCCGTGGTGCGGCGCGGCGCAGGACGGCGGGCGGGGGAGAGGAGGGAGGAGGGAGGAGGGAAGGAATGCGAGCGGGGCGGGCGCGCGCCTGCCTGCCTGGATTTGGTGCTCCACGTGACGCGCGGGGGAGCAAATGCAAGCGATCGGGGTTTCCTCTCCCCCCTCCAATTTGTTCCTCACCGTCGCTTTCCAGCCCCACCCCGCCGGGCGCACTCACCTGTTAGGGCCTCTTGCTGGCAGCTGGGCAGTAAGAAGAAGCAGCCCTGCTTTGTGAACAGTGTTTTCCAGATTGAAATTATTATGGGGATTAGCTAATTATTCTACGTGATTAGTGTTGTGTTTGTGACACTCTAGGGCGTTCGGTCTTGTTATTGTTGTTGATTGCATAGGATTCAACTCCTAGGGGCCCACATCTAATAACAGAGCTCTCCCCCAAGTCAATGGGCATTGCCATTCAAATTCTCTGTGCGTGTCACGCATAGCTGTCAACGTCTCCCTTTGTTTAAGGGAAATTCCCTTATTCCGAATAGGATTCCTCGCAAGAAAAGGGAAAAGTTGACAGCTATGGTGTCACGTCATGTGGTCGATTTTGCACCCTTGGTAATCTGCTTTGGCATTCCGGCGTATAATAAATTGAATCAATCCAATATGGGGCCCATTTCACCCAGCACACCACAGGGGCCCAAACAGCCACCTGGGGAAAAGGCAGGATTCAAGCACAAAGGCTGATCTTCCCACCCCCTCCCGTGTTTTGCGGCAACTGGTATTCAGAAGCATTGCTGTGGAGGGCAGAGCATAGCCATTGATAGCCTTCTCCATGTTGAATTTTTTGGGGGTTGGTGCATTTGTTTTCTCTGGTGGAATGTGTGGTTTTGTTAAGTGGCTTTGCGTGGGCAGAGATACATCTTTCTACTCCCCTCTCCCCCAGTTTGTGGATGTTGCAATAAAACTTCTAGCACGTTCGCAAACCTAAGCAGGGTCCAGCAGTTTCGCTTGCTTCACATCCTCCCTGAATGTTTTTGCCTGCCTACAATGTGTCCTTGAACTCTGCTCATGCCTCTTGCTTGCCTGCAAGGATAAAAGGGCGTGTTGTGTAGAATTTAGTCCACTGCACAAAGGTAGTGTTTACATATATTGCTGCAGCCACCTTTGCCTCTGGCCATGCCTTCCCGCCCCCTGAATGTTACCCAGAAGGGGGAAAGTTTTCCCACCCCTACCACTCACCTCAATGCCTCCTGTTTTAGATAAATCATAGCCCCTTGCAACTCAAAAAAGGCCAGTCACCTCTGCCCTTCTGTTCTGCCCAGTGGCGTAGCGTGGGTTGTCAGCACCCGGGGCAAGGCAAGTAATTTGCGCCCCCTAACCCGGGGCAAGGCAAGTAATTTGTGCCCCCCCCCGCTGCACTGTCCCTCCCCCAGATAGTCCCTCGCTCTCTCTCCGCACCGCACCGCACGCCTGGCACCCTCCCCTCCACAGTGGGCGGTGACCCGGTGGCTCGGATCGGATTCGCACAGCCAGCACTGCAGTGAGAGAGAGTGAGCGAGCCAGGTAGGGGCAGAGAGCTGTGAGTGCGAGCGCCCCCCCCCCCGATGTTGCGCCCGGTGCGGCCGGCCCCCCCTGCACCCCCCACGCTACGCCACTGGTTCTGCCTTCACCTGTTCTGCCTTTTGAATTGGGCCAGATCTGTCCATGTAAGGTAGTCAAAGCCTGAAATCCAGTAGGGAAAATTTATCCACATACATTTATGATTTGGCTCTTGTTTTGACTTCATTTAGGATTCTTGTATGGAAGTAAACCCCATTGAGATCTGCAGGGCTTTATTTTGAATAAACATAATTAGAATCAGATACATACTTCCTCTGCAGTTCTTCCTTATTTCTCCCAACCCCGATATATCAAAGGCTTGTCTGTGTTTCCGCTGTGGTTTCCTCCTTCCGTTGCATAGCATAATTTGCTTATTTTCATAGACCTTGATTTTGGCAGTGGTTGATAGAAAGCCTAAACTTTAGAAGTGGATTATGTGGTGGTGCAGGAAACCGCATATGAGCAGCTGAGTGATAGAGCCCAAGCTGGCTGGGAGTTTGGCAGCATAAGAAACCTTTGAGGAGCCTTCATAATGCTCAAGGACATTGTTTAAGACATTGTTTAGGGAGGGGGGTTTCTTGTGTCCCACATTGCAGGTTACACCGTATTCTTTAGGAGAAAGAAATCTGTTTCTGGTTGTGTATAGAATGAACTAGAACACATGCCCCAAAGTAGAAGACGTCCAGGGGCCAAATCTAAGCCTGAAAATGCCTCATATTTGCTGCAGAAAAAATCATTATCTGAGGACCCTCTCAGACAATATTATTGTTGTATTGTCAGCTTTCTTCCAAGCTGCAACAAACAAAGGCTCTTTAACCCGTCTGCTGTGGTGTGAGCAGCGAAAGAGGAGTCGATAGAGCCCTTTGGCCCTTCTTATGGTATGGCATGGGTTATTTGCATACCACTTTTTGGCCCCAATACCACTTTGGGTCACTAAAGCTGCTCACTCATAAGCCAAGATACAGGAAAACTGAACTGTCAGGCCCACCTGCATTGGGCCCTCCCTCCGGTGGTCTTCTCCCACTGTGTGACATCACACACACACGCACACACACACTGGGCTCCCCCAAAGTTAGGGGGAACCCGACGGGTGTGCTCACAGGTGTGGCCCAAAGGAAAGCAGAGAAATACTTTTCGTAACAGCTGGGTTGCAGGAGTTACTGGAAGGAAGTGTACAAGGCACCATCCAACTGTCTTAGGGACTCCACTCCGGATTTGTGTAGGGTTTACTCCTGAGCCTTTTCTTCTCCCCATGATATCCTGCAAGGCAGAGGAGGTTTAGGATCAGAGTTTTCCTTCTCCTAGATGGGCTACCTTCCCAGGTTGACAAGCCTCATCTGCCCCTCGCTTCCATCTACAGCACATGCAGAAAGCACCTTTTTGACCCCACTATTGGTCTCATCCACTTAATCCACCGAAGCCTATCTTCACATGCAGGGAAGTCCGTCCCTCACTGAGGGGTTGAGACCCAATGGCTACCCTCATCTGGTTTAGCTGGCAAGTCGAAGCCATTTCCCAGGGTGTGGCATGCTGACAGCTCCTCATTATTACTATTTATAATCGCTAGGCAGTGCTCAAAATATTTTAGAGGGTGGGGAAATATATTCCTTGTGCTGGCTGTCTCCTGCTGCTTTACCTAGTGAAATAGAGTGTGGTTAAAATATATATTTTTAAAACACACACACATTTTCCTTGCGCTTTCTCTCTTCTGCTGCTTTTCCTGGCGAGCTAGAGAATGGTGGTTTAAAAATAGGGTTGCTGGAGCAAAGAAATTCTTCCTTTTCCTCCTCACCCCGCCTTATTCCCTATGGGCAGCAGACAAAAGCCATTTTTGCAAAGGGCTCTCCCAGCGCTGTCAGGCTCTTGCGCTGACTCGAGGCATGCATGGAATGCTGAGAGCGGAGACCACGCCCCTTTCCCCGGGTTTCCTGTCGCCGCGTTTCCCCGCACTACGAAAAGCAGCAGGGAGGGCCCCCGGCCAGCCCTTCCGCCCGGCGCTCCCTGAAGGCGAGGTTATGGGGAGGTGGCGAGAATGCCGTGCAGGCTGCCCGGAGGACGATATAAAAAAAGCAAAGCAAAAGCTTTTATAGGGATCAAGTACGCGGCGTTAACCTAAGGTCGGTCTTTAACACGGGGGAGGGTGGGAAGTGGTTGTCGGTATCCTTTTTTTACGGGGGGGGGGGGGCTTTTGATTCACAAACACTGAATTGCAAAAAATAAAAAAATTAAAGATTTGAAAATAAAACAAGGGAAGTTTTTAATGTCTGATGTTTTATGGTATTTTTAATATTTTGTTGGAAGCCGCCCACAGTGGCTGGGGAAACGGTGGGGTATAAATTATTATTATTATTATTATTATTATTATTATTATTATTATTATTATTATTATTTTCGTATTTTAAATAATAATAACCAATCTGAAATGTTTTTCTGTGACAATAAGCAGACATCCTGCGGGGTAACTTTAAATGGATTGATAGCTCAGTCGGTAAGAGCATGGTGCTGATAACACCAAGGTTGCCGGTTCAATCCCCGTATGGGACAGCTGCATATTTCAGGGGGTTGGACTAGATGATCCTCAGGGTCCCTTCCAACTCTACAATTCTGTGGTTCTGTGACACACTTAGGCTGCGTACAAACCATACATTTAAAGCAAGTGGCTTCTCTCAGAGAATCCCAGGAACTGTAGTTTTCACCCCTCAACATAGGAGCCAACTCCTAGGGACCCCATAACATATCTGAGGAGACCGGTCCCTGCAAAGTTGATGGGCATTGCCATTCAAACGGTGTGTCCTGTGATCGGTTTTGTGGGGTCAAACTTACCTGCTCCCCCATATTTTATTCAAGTTGGCACCCCTGCCCCTCAGAGCTACAGTTCCCAACACAATTCACAAACTGCAGTTCCCGGGATTCTTTGGATGAAGGAATGCGCTGGAAACAAACATTGTACTGCTCTGGCTCCCATTTTCGTGCTGCGTGTATCTTCCAGCAGTTTTAATCACTTCCTTGCATTGCTGGAGTTTTAAGAGGTAAAGCTTTTCCCAACATAGAATCACAAAATTGCAGAATTGGAAGGTACCCCAAGAGCCATCTAGTCCACCCCCCTGCAATGCAGGAATCTCAACTAAAGCATCCATGACAGATGGCCACCCAACCTCTGCTTCAAAACCTCCAATGAAGGAGAGTCCACAACCTCCCAAGAGAGTCCATTCCACTGTCAAACAACCCTTACTGTCAGAAAGTTCTTCCTGATGTTTCGTCAGGATCTTCTTTCTTGTAACTTGAAGCCTTTGGTTTGTGTCCTACCCTCCAGAGGAGCAGAAAACAAGCTTGCTCCATCTTCCATGTGATAGCCCTTGAGATATTTTTTTCCCCAGGAACTTGCATTTATTTACATGCATGAAAAAAGCAACCCAATATTATATTCAGAGCATCTCCTTCCCCCAACAGAAAAATAAGGGTGCTGGGCTTTCCACAGGAACATTTCCCACCCCACCCCCTCACCCACAAGGCTTGCTTCTCAAAGCTCCATTGACACAAACCAGCTCATGTCTCCTCTTCGCTCATCAACATGTTGGGTATCCCTTTAGTTATGGGAAACTCACGCCCAGTATCTGGGCATTTCAGCACACCTTCCACCACTTCCACCTCCATCAGCACATGATGGACTTTTCGAAGGAAATGCTCATTGCTCTCAAAGTCAGGGATGGGCTCAGGGGACAGATCTGATTGGTAACCCAAACTCTCTGCTGCCTCTACCAAAGCTGCTCGTTCCACTTTGGGTACCATCCGCGCTGTGAGCTCCGGGTTGCAATCTACATTGTTCACCTTCACTTCTGTGGCCTGGATACAAAGGGGGAATCCTCCATTGGGCCTCACTCCTCGCACATGGGAAGTGAACATGTTGTGCGTCAGGAGCTTCATGTTTTCAGGACAGTGGCCACCAAAGCAAGCGAAGGTAACATGTCAGCCCTTGAGATATTTGAACTACCTTAGGTGAGGTGCCAAGGACAAACCTAGGCAGCATCTTAAAAAGCAGAGACATCACCTTGGCAACAAAGGTCCGTATAGTTAAAGCTATGGTTTTCCCAGTAGTGATGTATGGAAGTGAGAGCTGGACCATAAAGAAGGCTGATCACCGAAGAATTGATGCTTTCGAATTATGGTGCTGGAGGAGACTCTTGAGAGTCCCATGGACTGCAAGAAGATCAAACCTATCCATTCTGAAAGAAATCAGCCCTGAGTGCTCACTGGAAGGACAGATCCTGAAGCTGAGGCTCCAATACTTTGGCCACCTCATGAGAAGAGAAGACTCCCTGGAAAAGACTCTGATGTTGGGTAAAATTAAGGGCACAAGGAGAAGGGAACGACAGAGGACGAGATGGTTGGACAGTGTTCTCGAAGCTACCAGCATGAGTTTGACCAAACTGCTGGAGGCAGTGGAAGACAGGAGTGCCTGGCATGCTCTGGTCCATGGGGTAACGAAGAGTCGGACATGACTAAACGACTAAACAACAACAAAGGTGAGGAGCAACACCTCACCAATTTCTTTCCCCCCCCAAGCCCTTTTGATCCCTAAGTCTTCATTCACCCCCAGGGGACCAATATCAACCACTTTTGAAGACCCTGGTGTGGACAGAACTGAGTTGAAGGACCAATGGACTGACTGTTTTAATGCACCTTCCTAGCTTCCCCTATGGTTTGCTTGTCTGCTGAAAATTCCCCTCACCTTGTAATCTGCAAACAGGAAACTATATTATGTAATATGTGTTTGAGTATCACCACTCAAATGAAACATGTAAAAAAAAAAAGCAGCTAGTCACACCCAAAACCTGAAAGTCATTATTTGGAACCCATCCAATATGTTACGTTTGCTGACCAAAATGTTATGGTCCCGGTACACCTAGAATAAAAGCCTAGGAAAGGATAAGATAGGATGCTAAGCAGAAGTTTAGATTTATTGAAAAGTTAAAGTGCCCATGGAATTAAGTGCATTACTGATTTGTAAGAAAACATACCTTATCTGGTTCCAGATTTTGGGTCTGCAACTGCCAACAGCAGAAACTGTGGTGTCTTTATGATGTATGGTTTATTTATACATATATACAACCTGAGCCTAGATGGAGGGAGTTCAGAGCATTGTCTTTCCAAGAAGGTCTCTGGCTTCTATAGTTGCAGCAGGATTGGCTCTCAGAACCGAGAAATCAGCCATGCTCTCTGTCTCTTGGTTATAGCCTGCCACAGCCAGCCAACATAGTTCTTCTTGCCCCTCTCCTTCTTCCTTCTCACTGCTAACCCTGTGAATTGTCACCCTGGTACTGAATGCCCTGATGGCTCATCTTTTATTATATTAAGGACCAGCCATCATCAGGTGAACCTCATCAGGAAACTGGCCTTTGCTGTTTCCAACCTGAGTCCCTACTGGATCTGGGAGATCACTGCTTGCAGTTCAACTCCCCAAACCTTGATTAATTCTAACTGTTATTGGAACCAGGAATTTAGGGTGCCTCACACCCCACAAACTCTTAAAAGGAAGCATTTTGTTTTCCATTCCATAGCTTTCTAGCAAGAGAACAAAAAATAAATTAAGTTTAAAGTAAGGCACAGAAGGAGATGACATGTTTCGTAGAAGAGATCACCAATGTCTTAAAACAGGCATTGTTTTCAACCGTTTTAAATGCCATTATCCTTTAAAAAGTGCAGTCCTGTCCACAGAAATTGGCTCCGTTCAGCTGAGTGGGGTTTACTTCCAGGTGAATGCATATCGGACTACAGCCCACAAGTAGCAATAGATGAATGCACATTTAATCAGTGTGCATGCAGTGCCTTAGAAAAAAGGATGGGAAGACTTTTGGCATTAGTATGTCTGTCATTTGCATTCCAAATGAGGGAAGAAACCAGAGATGCCTCAGTGGGGGAGGGGAGGATATGCAGCCTCAATATGCTGTCTATCCTGGGATAGTGATTGTTGATACATCTGTATTCCTCCTCCTTCCCCCCCCCCCCCCGCCGCCGCCCCGACTGATCCATGGGCCAGCAACAGGTAAGTTTGGATTCTTGGGATCTCCCTTAAAAAGTGCGTTGCAAAAGCTTTATCTTGAGTAAGCCCAAAGAGATGGGTGCCACCCACAGGTATCATAATAGTTTCTGTGTCACTGCCGTTAGGTCATGCATTCTGACGTAGAACGGCAGCAGGGAACAGAGCCAGACTCCTGGTGAAGTATAGAATGAGTCAGTGGAGGTTGACCCATTGGACAAATGGAACATTGTCCTCATCAACCTCAGTTTGCTCTCGCTTGCCTGCCTCGTTTATCTTGGACAACCAGTCCAAGGGCGTCACTTCCTCTGCCATGGGTCATTTAAAGTGTATGGCTCCCCCATTTAATCACAAGAACTGTCCTTTACTTCTCACAATTCCCAGCACCCTTAACAAGCTACAGTTCCCAGGGTTCTTTGGAGGGAGCCATTCAAATGTATGGTGTGGACGTGTTGCCTCTCGTAAAACTCAGCAGGGAGGACAAAATTATAATTAGTTGGCTTTGCCTGTCATTGGCTCTGGCTGCACCTGTTGATGGTCTCCTTGCTTTCCATCCTACCAGCCCCAATGGGCACCAGCCAGCACTGGTAGGACTCACCACGCCTAAAGGGTAGGGAGAAACTGGCCGAAGTTTGTGCTTACTAAGCCTCCTTACTAAGTCTTACTTGATGAGTCTCTGCTGGAAGGAAGAATGAAGGAGCCATGTTGTCTGGCAGGGCAGGGAGAAAATAAGAACTTAATATGAGCCATGCTGGATCAGGCCAAAGGCCCATCTGGTCCAGAGGCCAACCAGGTGCCTATGGGAAGCTTGCAAGTGGAACCAAAACACAGGAACATCTTCCCCTTCTGCAGTTTCAGACAACTGGTCTTCAGAAGCATTACTAGTTGTAAAGGTAGAGCATGATGGCTACTAGTTGGTAAGAGAGAATGATCTTCAGCTGTTGCTTGTGTTTCACCATAAGAGCCCAGAGGGATATATGGAAGATATATGAGGTAGGACTGGAGTTATTAAGGGTTTGTTCTGTTTTTCTTAATATTTTTCTTAAGTACTGTTGTTTGTGGTTTTACTCTGTGTTTTTATGCTGCAAACAGCGCTGAGAACTTCGGATGAAGCGCAGTATTATTATTATTATTATTATTATTATTATTATTATTATTATATTGTTCATAATGATTCAACATCTGCAGGTCTATTGTGTCCTCCTGGGAGAAAGTGTGCAAATATAAAATGCTGAAGTGTAGTAACTGGGCAACCGTTTTCTCCTGCCTTACAACATATATTTCCGTAGACCAATGCAGCAACCACAACTCTTTCTTACAACTACTGCCCTACTTTAAACATCCTGGATTAATTGGTGATGGGATGTAATTCTTATGAATACCATCAATTGTGTGCGTAGGCCTGGGCATGCGATGTTGAAAGCATGAACATAGAACAAAGGGGATGCCTATGTTAGATTTACAGACTTCTAAGATCCTTAGCCTGGAAATGTTCAGCATGCGCAGTAGTAGGTGATCTGTGTGCCAAAGAGTTATCACGGGGTGTTACATAAACACATTTTTTCCCTCTTGTTCCTCCCCTTTTATGTGAAATAATGGGAGCGAAAAGGCACATCACAACCCTCAAAATAGTTAACAAGTGAATAAGAGAGAGCAAACTCTGCAAACTGAATGCAAAATCTTCCCCCTGTTAAGGTTAATTGGCAAACTCTTGCTGATTTTAAAAGGAGGCAAGATTTCAGGCCTAGGCTGCAAGCCAAAAACACTGTTGCAATTGAAAAGAATTTTCCAAAACAAGCCTAACTGAGTTAGGAATCTAGGGAAAAAAGGTACTCATTCAATATAAATCTCAGCAGGTGCACAGAATACAAATAGGCTAATCCCACTTTAGAAGAGATGAATTAATCAGTTAAGCACCACATAAAATAATTGGACTCCATCCAGGGGACTGTGCACTTACGGACAATAAAAGCCAGCCAACCAACCAAGACGATCTTCCACTGCATCAATGTAGAGAAACAAGTATTCTGCACAACTCGTTCTGCAAGGTGGAATTCAGGGCTTGGGAGCCACACAAAATTCTTTAAGGTGCAGCAGGGAACAGAGAAGAACAGCGGGTCTTGATTTTATAGCCTTTCAAATGTCATTGTTTTTATTGCTTCCATTTGCCTGGCTACACTTCAATCCTCCTCCTCCCTTTCTTGGTCTATTCGTTCCTCAGTTGCACTTCTCCATCAAGCCAAATCTGTCTCTTAAGTTGCCTGGCTGCATCCTTTCCCCCCTCCTTACTGCTCCCTGTCTTTCGAAACCTTCACCACATGGCATCCATTTTTGACTTCACCTGGGACTATTTTTCAAGGAAACATTTCAACCAGAGGTGGGTAACCTGTGATCTTCTGGACCTTGATGGACTGCAGCTCGGTGGATGTCCCACAACATCTGAAGACCACAGATGTGTCACTTCTGCACTAGAAGGCAGCTTCCTGTAATTGTCGGAACCAGACAAACAGAGAAAAATATTTAATCAAAATTGGCACATAGGCCCTCTTTCCATAGATGTGTTTATCCTTGTTTTCTATTTTTGTCTTCTGGGCCCTAAATGAACAACTGCTTAAAGTACCAGCTTGTGTTCAAGAAGGATATGACTGGTTAGCCTAAAAGAATATGTAATTTAGAGAGCACCACTTGACTTTAATTTAGATAAACTCCTTCTGCCGGATTATACAGCTGGGCCGGACTGATTGGAAGCTTGCTAAAGAGATTGCGTACCATTCTGCTTTTCTTTAAATCAGCGGAGTTGGGAGTTTTAAAGGAAAAAACACATTTCCGTGTTCTACTGTGCAGAAGACAGTGCTTGCATAGGGCTGAAATTTAGTTCAGCAAAAGGAACTTGGAGGTGGGGAAAGGACTGGAAATAATTATTTGAAACCGTAACTTCTGTACAGCTGTGAAATACAAATCCTAGAAGGTATTTGCAAGGGAAAGGGCTATATAGGGACCAGTATCAGAGGATCTGCTTTGCATGCAAAAAGTCCAGGGCTCAATCCCAGGTAGGGCTAAGAAAGATGGCTTCTTGAAATCCCGGAAAGCCACTGCTTGTCACTGTAGGCCACAGTTGGGGAACTTTAGGCTCTCCAGACATTGCTAAACTACAGCTCCCATCAGCCACAGCAAGTATGGCAATGTCCGGAGATGCTGGAAGCTATAGTTCAGCATCAGCTGTAAGGCCAAAAATGCCTCATCTCTGCTGTACACAGTGCTGAGAAAGAGGGACCAATGACTTCCTATAAGACCGCTTCCTATGAAACCTCTGCAAACTGCTTGAGGCTACTCCATTCCAGGTGTGAACATATATCAACATACGAAGTTACTAGGTTAGATCATTGGCTTGTCAGCCTAGGATTGCCTATGTGGCAGCAGTTCTCATAAGCAGAGACCTTTCCTAGCTGTCTTGGCCATGATCCTTTAATAGGGGGCGCCAAGGATCGTGCTAGGGCTTCTTACGTGCAGAATGTATGCCTTGGAGCTGGTTAAAAGGAAGGTGGGCTGGTGTACTTCTTCCAAAAATTGATTGCTGAATTTTGGGACAACTTCCTCTTGGGTCTTGCTGGTGCCGCTTCTCCAGTAGAGCCCTGGAGCAGGGCTCCTCGCCCATCAAATCTCAGAGAGTGAGAAGGAATGATATTGACACTGTATGAGGTATGCTAATCCTAGACTGTGAAGAGCTTTAAAGATTAAAACCAACACAAGGTTGTCGATGCTCTTATCTCCCAGCTCTAGGCCTGGACAGGAAATCCTTATGTTTTGAGACATCTTAAAATAGTCATAAAGATTACGAGGGGATGAACAACAATGACAAGATCCACACTCTACAGTTGCCATGCCCTGTTGCAATTGGAAAATGAAACTTATGACATGCTGATTCAGAGGAAGCCCTGGATTGATCAAACAATTGCTGACTCATCATTAACTCACACCCCAATGGTTAGGGATGGGCACTGCCTCCTTTGTGTCTAACTTTAGCTTATGTTGACCATCTTTGTATCCCCTTGATCGTGGCTTCCAGTTCCAAATACTACTAGTCCAGCAGTGAAACAGCAGCTTTTGACAGTTTGGTCGTGGAAATCTAGCTATGGGTGTTATCCGAATACTTGCAATGCTATGCTACAAAGGGCCAGGTCATCTCTTCCTGCAGATTAGATGTTTTTGGGCTGCAAGTTTTACCATTCCTCCTGACCACTGGCCATTCTGGGTAGGGCAGGCGAGAGCTGGATTCATTTGGAAAGCCAAATGAAAATCCCTGATATTAAACAAAATCCCTGATATTAAACAACAGTATTCAACCATTTTTTCCAGTAGTGATGTATGGAAGTGAGAGCTGGATCATAAAGAAGGCTGATCGCCAAAGAATTGATGCTTTTGAATTATGATGCTGGAGGAGACTCTTGAGAGTCCCATGGACTGCAAGAAGATCAAACCTATCCATTCTTAAAGAAATCAGCCCTGAGTGCTCACTGGAAGGACAGATCCTGAAGCTGAGACTCCAATACTTTGCCCACCTCATGAGAAGAGAAGACTCCCTGGAAAAGACCCTGATGTTGGGAAAGATGGAGGGCGCAAGGAGAAGGGGACGACAGAGGACGAGATGGTTGGATAGTGTTCTCAAAGCTACCAGCATGAGTTTGACCAAACTGCAGGAGGCAGTGGAAGACAGGAGTGCCTGGCGTGCTCTGGTCCATGGGGTCACAAAGAGTCGGACACGACTAAACGACTGAACAACAACAAAAATTGAACCATTAATACAAGTGACAAAGTGGAACCCCACGTAACCCAGCACACCAGCTGCCATGTGGCAGAGTGATTATCCCCAAAGCTATGCGGGGGTTAACAGCACACTGAACAGGAGAGGGGCTTCATCAGTGCTCATTAGACAGCCTTTTCACAATCTGTTTACATAATGGCTTTACATCCTGCGGGAATGAGGAGTTCTTAACAGCCACACAAAATGCTCCCAGAAGCTTAGGAAAGAAAATTAAGACTACCTTATCCACTTGACTTTAGCGTAGAGGGGAACTCAGCAGATTGGAACGCTCCCAGTTAGAACAGTCCAAAGACATTTTAACAAAATGGTGAAAGATCAGGAGTTTTTTATTGTATACTTCACCAGGAAAACCAAAAATGTCATTGGCTCAGCATCTTACGCAACCACAGTAGCAGCACTTCAAGTGCTAAATGAAGCGATGGGGAGGGAACTACCAAAGCAAACAAACAATTTAATTTTCTTCCACACACCATAATTACACAATGCTTGAACCTGAGGTTTGTTAAATATATTTCTTTCGCGTGAAGGTTTACCTGGTGCCATTAAGTGCCAAACAGCTGAAGGTCAAACCTGTTTGCAAAGCCAAACGTGCATAATATCTTTATTACTCGTGGAGACCTTAGGGAATGATTAACAGAATACCAAAGCCATGTTTTCTACCAATCCTCCACTCAGCAACATTTTTCAAGCTGAATATTTTGTTTCCGCGAACAAGGAGCATCTGTTCTGAGACAATATGCTCATGGAACGAGAGCAAACTTTGGGCCTGCTGGGACTCTCAAATGTTGCTAGACTGTTATGTTACCTTAAGCCAGCAACTCCCAAATAGCAGGTAAAGTCTCCCTAGTGGGTGCGGGGAGCTTTATGAACTTGTTGGCTATGCTTGGATGTCACAATAAAGGACGGTTTATTATTACGGGAACTCCTAGCTTTCCCGGGCTCCTATACTCCCCCTCCCCTCCTCTGCCGTGGCTATGTAATAATGGAGAATCAGAGAATTGTAGTGTGAGAAGGGACTCTGAGGATCATCTAGGAGTCCAACCTCCTGCAGCTGTCCCATACAGGAGTCGAACCTGCCACCCTGGCGCTATCAGCACCATGCTCTAACCAACTGAGCTATCCAGGCATAAACTTAATATTAAATTAAAAGTGGGGAGCTTCAAGCAAGGTGGCTGACTGTGGCCCTGCAGGCCTATGTGGCCTCCAAGATTCTTACCCGACCACATCATCATCATCATCATTTCAATTTATTTCAATTTTGGATTACTGTATTTTAATATTTTGTTGGATGGAAGCTGCCCAGGGTGGCTGGGGAATCCCAGCCAGATGGGCGGGGTATAAATAAATCATTATTATTATTATTATTATTATTATTATTATTATTATTAGGTAAAGGGTACCCCTGCCTGTACGGGCCAGTCTTGACAGACTCTAGGGTTGTGTGCCCATCTCACTCAAAGAGGCCAAGGGCCAGCGCTGTCCGGAGACACTTCTGGGTCACGTGGCCAGCGTGACATCGCTGCTCTGGCAAGCCAGAGCCGCACACGGAAACGCGGTTTACCTTCCCGCTAGTAAGCAGTCCCTATTTATCTACTTGCACCCGAGAGTGCTTTCGAACTGCTAGGTTGGCAGGAGCTGGGACCTAACAACGGGAGCGCACCCCGCCGCGGGGATTCAAACCGCCGACCTTTCGATCGGCAAGCCCTAGGCGCTGAGGCTTTTACCCACAGCGCCACCCGCGTTTATTATTATTAACCTTCATCAAAAGATCCCAGGGTGGTGTACAATGTTAAAAACACATTACAGAACATCAGTGATAAAACCCTAATAACAAGCATACTGACAGGCAGCCGAATAATAGTCATCATAATAACAGCCCTCTCCACCACACTTTCCCAGGACATAGATTATTTAATAACCATAAGCCTGGGTAAAGAGGAATGTTTTTGCCTGGCACCTAAAGAAATGTAATGATGGCGCCAGGCGAGCCTCTCTGGGAAGAGCGTTCCGGAATCGGGGAGCCACTACAGAAAAGGCCCGTTCTCCTGTTGCCACCTTTTGAACTTCTCTGGGATGGAGGGACATAGAGAAGGGCCTCAGATGACAAACGCAGGGTGTGGGTCGGTTCCTCTCACTTTCACACCCTGAGGGTCATCTAGTCCAACCCCTTGCAGTGCCTTTCACCCAATGTGGGGCTCAAACCCACAGCCCTGAGATTACAAATCTCTTGCTCTACCGACTGAGCTATAAGGTCTAGCATACTCTGGTTAGGTAAGAGCTACATCCATGACTCTGTCTACTTTTCCCTCTGTCCCCACCCACCATTGGAATGTGGCCCCAGACAGTTGTCTATAAGGGAATGCAGGCCTCAGGGGTTGAAACAATTTCCTACAGCTGTTCCAAGATCTGTTTCATTTTTCTTTCATTGCTAATTCCCCTTCTTAGAAACCCGGTCTTTGCTGCAGCACACTGTGACTTTTGATTGAGCCACACATGTATCGTTCAAGGACTGTATATATGCTAGGGCTGCCATACATCTGGGATATCAAGGGTGTAATTGACGTTCAGGGAGGGGGGGATTTCCAAAAGGCGGCGCTTTGTCCTGGATCATAGGCAAGTCAATCAAAAAATCACAATGAATAATAATACTAATACTACTACTACTAATAATAATTTATTTATACCCTGCCCATCTGGCTGGGTTTCCCCAGGCACTCTGGGCGGCTTCCAACAAAACACTAAAATACAATAACCTATTAAACATTAAAAGCTTCCCTAAACAGGGCTGCCTTCAGATGTCTTCTAAAAGTCAGTTAGTTGTTTATTTCTTTGACATCTGGTGGGAGGGCGTTCCACAGGGCGGGCGCCACTACCGAGAAGGCCCTATGCCTGGTTCCCTGTAACCTCACTTCTCGCAGTGAGGGAACCACTAGAAGGCCCTCGGAGCTGGACCTCAGTGTCCAGGCAGAACGATGGGGGTGGAGACACTCCTTCAGGTATACTGGGTGGAGGCCGTTTAGGGCTTTAAAGGTCAGCACCAACACTTTGAATTGTGCTTGGAAACGTACTGGGAGCCAATGCAGATCTCTCAGGACCGGTGTTATGTGGTCTCAGTGGCCGCTCCCAGTCATCAGTCTAGCTGCTGCATTCTGGATTAGTTGTAGTTTCTGGGTCACCTTCAAAGGTAGCCCCACATAGAGCGCATTGCAGTAATCCAAGTGAGAGATAACTAGAGCATGCTTGACACAATTTAAGGAAGTTGCTGGCCCAAGATCTGATGGTGGCAGGTGGCTATACTACCTCCAGAATCAGAGGCAGCATTCATTTGAATACCAGTTTGCTAGGAAACAAGTGTGGAAGAGGGCTATTGGCTTCATATTTTGCTTGCCAGGCTTCCCATAAGAATCTGGCCCGCCACTGTTCAAAACAAGATGCTGAATGAGACGCATCTTTAGTCTGATCCAGCAAGACCTATGACTTGCGTTCTTTGCAGACCTACAAGACTTGGTTCCCAAAAGGGTTTCCGTGGTGATTTTTTTATTGTTTAGTTCTCCTTTTTTAGTTGTTATATTGGCTGTGTTCATCTGATTTTGTGGTATTTTCTAAGCTGCCACTGTACATAAAATATTTTAAATGATTAGTTGCAAAGGTTGTAGTGGCATTTTTAAGCTGGGTGTGCTGTTCTTTTTGGCTCTGTTGGAACACGAGGATGCAGCCTCCCTGCAATTAAAATTTCAGAAGTATTCAGGACTACGGGACACACTCAAGTAGTATAAGTTGTAGCACTTGTAGACACAAGTTGAGGAGTAAATCCAATAAAGGTTTGAACAGATTTAATAGCCCAACACATGTGAATCCCTCAAGTTACTAGAGTAATGTTGCTATCATTGTGTGGCCCTTTCAGAAATTTACTTGGAACTGCTTACCTCTCTGAATGTGGGTTTGCTTCTCTGAATTATCCTACTTTTACCTGAATCAGGAAACAGCCCTTTCTCTGAGCAGGCAGTAGCTAGAAAAAGTTTAGCAGCAGCAAACCAGAATCTACAGTGAAACAAACGAAGCCCAGTTATGTAACATGGGGCCAAGTAATGACTACCTACGTGTAGAATTCATTTGTGTCAAAAATGATAGATGGAAAGCAAACAGGGAAGGCCAATCCACTTTAGTGACTAGAAGTTAGAAAGGTCTCAATTTGCCACAATTAGAATTCCTGAATTTCTAGTTCTCAGAAGCTGCTCGTAAAGGCTCACTGCCTTTCTGTTTTTGTTTTAAACTTCCTGTTAATTGCTAGAGCTTTCTGCTATACGATGAAGAGGTTTCATGAGGATTAACTACTAATATTTAATTTCTCCCATCTGCCAACTTTGTAATCAGCAAATCAAAGCTCAGGGGAAATCTCCAATCTTGCTAGCTTCCGTTTGAACAGATTTCCAAACTTTCAGGACTACAGCAATGCAGCTGTTACAGGCAGGCTTCCTCTTATTCACTGAATTTCACTTCAGGCACCAGCTGAGATGAGATCATACGGAGGTGACACCTGGGTCTGACGTTCAGTATTTGTTGCTTTGTGACTAAACCAGCACCGCAGAATTCCAGCGAACAGGAATGGAAACAATCCAAAATTCATCGTCATATCCTAGTTTACATGGCACAGAGTCAAACTTGGATTCTGCCAGTATTTAATCAGATCCAAGGAACTACTTATGTTTTGGTTCTCTCCTTTAAATAGCACCCTTCCTCTATTTTCCTCACATTTCATTGCAAAACACCTTTGAAACTAAGGGAAGTTTGCCTCATGAAATGGAGGAACAGTCAACTTGGGTACAAGTCTCTGGATTAATCTGAAATGGTCCCCCAGCTAAATACATACATTTTATGGAAAGTGTTCCAATAACATCGGTTCACCAGGATTTATGGAATTTAGCAGATTCCATAGTGGCAGCAATATTTTGTTTCATGGGACAACTGAAGCCACAGTTCAGTCATAGATCTCCAGTTATTCTAGTTGCCTTTTATCATAGATGTGTCATGGTAATAGATACCCAAGCACATGCTAGCTATACGCCAGTTAAAATAAATTAGCACTAAATGCGAGAGAGCCTGCTTAGTTTTCAGGCATTTAAAAATGCACACAGGTCAAGAGAGCATGAGGTTTCTGCATGCATCCAAGTGCTTGATTGGGCATGGGAGGTCTAAGGGGGAAGTTAAAATAAATTTGACTTTTGTTGCAACCTGATAGGTATGCTGTTGTTTTTTCAAATTGAGAATCCCAACTGGTCTCAGCCTCACCTCTGACCTGCAATATTAACAGTGGACTTACACTGCAGGGCTGCTGTAAGCTATTCTCTCAGCACAGCCCCTCCACACTGCAAAAGGGATAAAACAAGTTAACTATACCACATGCTTAGAATCATAGAGTTGCGACTAGGGTCATCTAGTCCACCCCTGCAATGAATGAGGTTTGAACCCACAACTCTGAGATTAAGAGTCTGATGCCCAAACAACTGAGCTATCCCAGCTTGTTGTATACTAATCTCAGCCCAAACTACAGTTTGGAAATAAAAGCAGTGCTTAACACTGCAGGGTTGTTGTACACTCTCAGCTTTGACCCAATTCCCAATGTGCAATAAGGATTTAATATCACTAACTGAAAACCCTGACCTGCAGCATGCAGTCTTAACCAGTCTAAGGCTGCATAAACCATTCTCTCCAGTCACAACCTCTATGGGGACAATGAACTACATTCGCTTTGGAATTTGTATTAGCAGGGTGGTGGTGGTTGTTTTTAAATCACAGTAAATATGCACCGAGAAGTAGCAGCAAACATTTTCTGCTCTCTTTGGCAGGTTTGTGAGGTGAGATAAACACAGTAGTGCCCAATTGCAGTTGCAATAAAATCAAGTCACTCCAGTCCATTCATGTTCTAATTCAATAGTCTGATGTTTTCCCAAACAACCAGTCGATGCTCAGTCCTCATTGGGCTGTTTTTGGCGATTTGCTCTCACCTGACTTTTATTCTTTTTTTGGGGGGGGGGCGCGCGTTTCAGGTATTTGTATCTCTGCAAATCTCAGGGATCCCTGGAGTGCACACTATTTCTGGTGCTCTTCTGACCCGGACGTCAGTCCTTGCGGCAGAAAAAAAATGGCGCCGCAGGGGGGGGGAAAGCACAGAATCCCCCCCCCCCCGATCCACAGAACAGCTGTGGGCCAGTTCCAGGAAGCTCCCTGGGCCAGAACTGGCCCATGGGCCTTAGGTTGCTGACCTCTGATCAAGAGTATAAAGTAACAGTCTAAAGAATGGAACAGAAGAAAGTGTGAAACCACTTGAACAAATGGCAAATTCACATTTGGGATAGCACAAGTTTTGGACCAGCATACCTTAAAAACCACTTGCCACTCTGTACACTAGTAGTAGGGAACCTGTCAGACTCCCAACTCCTATCAGCTCCAGCCAGCATAGCCAATTGTGAGAGATGAAAGTTCTAGTCCACAGCAGCAGGAGGGCCACAGGTTCTCCACTCATGTCCTAAGATGTTCAGAGACCTTTCTCCAGGTTCCCCTACCTTCTGAGGTATTGCAAAAGTAATAGTTGTGGAATGCTCTCCCCTGGTGAGATTTAGCTGACACCTACACTGATGACATTTCAGCACCAAGCAAATGTCTTTTATTTTCTCAGACCCTTTGATTTGTTTTCTCTTGGCTGGCAGTTTCTTATGCCGTTTTTACAGATCCTGCTTTTTTTAGCGTTTTTGTTGGCTGTCAGCCTTCTTATATTCTGAAATTCTGTAAGCTGCCCTGGGAATCTGACTGAAGGCTGTGGTTTAAACCCATATAATAGATGCCAGGCATATTATTATGTGTTATGTCAACATACTAATGCCCTACTCTGCTATTGTGTTGTACTGCAGAGTTGAAATGCAGAATATAACAAGTAGAAATAAATAAAAGTCACACATAATAAGAGATTTTGATCATATTTGGAAGTGGCATGTGATTAAGGTAATACAAATTGCACTAATAATAGACAGCACATTTATTGAGCAACACATTTATTCAGTCCATGGCAGATTACCACTGTGCTAATGCTGTACACAATTAATTTTCCATGGTGGCAGCTTGCTTCATCTACAGTCAGGATGGCGGTTCAAATTCATACTGAAGAACATTTAATGGCCAGAAGAGGATTCTGAAACAACACACACAAACTCAATTGATTGAGCAATTTTCAGGAAGCCATTTGCATTCAACTTCTACGCTGTCATGTTTAGCCACTTTATAAGGACTGAAAAATATTGCAGATCAAGTAGTGTGAACACATATGAAACATCAACCTGGTGTGAACACATATGAAACCTGGCAACACCTTTAGAAAGTGTGTTAGTGAGTTTTCTCCAACAACGTTTCCCCTTTGTTAGTTATGTTTCTGAGAAACCAATACTTTTAATGACTATATTGGTAAAAGGATACTTAAGTTCATCCATTTTTTAAAATCAAAACGCGCAGTACGCTAAAATCTAGGTAGACAAGCAGCACAATCCTATGCATGACTACTGAGTACAAGGAGCCTTACTTTCTAGCAAGTGTCTTTAAGATTAGTCTGAGAGCCCCTTTGCTGTGCTGATGCAATCTCCACCCTAGTGACAACAAGCAAACACTAACTAGAGCAGTTGCAACGCTTCTCAGAGAAGAAATGGGATGCCGCAGTTCAGTGGCTTCTAGCAAGGAGACACTGCTGGTGCCCTCAGCAGTTGGGCAGCTGTTGCACAAGCTATGCCCTCTGCAGCACTCAAGAGCACAGATATACCTGAAGTTTGTAAGGGACATCAGTTTTGTTGATCTGGCGCAGACAGTGACTATTTATTTATTTTAATACCAATCAGGTTCTAGCTGGCTGGATGATGAAATATAACAGCATGTAGGTTTGGTTTTAAAATATTATGGGCAAATGCCTGCAATATACAGTAGTTGGTTATAAATGATTTTTTATTCAGAACATTTCAGAAGTGGCAGCAGCAATTTCAGAGTTTTGTACACACCCCCAGCATCAATGATTGGGAACTATTTTACAATTTGTTTGAGCTATTTCAAGCTCTGTCTTGACTAATTAAATATTTTGCAAAAGAAAAGCTGTCAGTACTTACTATTTTCCAGTGACTTTTTTTTACCTAAGAAAATGAAGAAATTAATTAGAAAACTACTAATCAACAGTTCTCGTCAAATTTAGGCACAATGAAAAAGCCAGATTTAAGCCATGTTTTAAACATGACTACTACATCTACATCAGAGGTCAAAATTCAAGACTACCCAGTTTACCAGTTTCTAATCATTCTTAAGTGAGGCAATTCTACACCTGAGGTTTTTATTAAGGCTGAAGTCCTATGCAGTGGCCTGGGGATAAATCTCCATGAGTTTGGGATAGTCTTCACAGTAAACATGGATAGGATTGAGATGCACAACATTTACACTACTTATTGGAAAGAGATAGTAAGAAAATACTGCTGTGCAACTTGGTAAATATGGGCCATACAATAAGGGACTAGTCAAACTAATTTGTACTGGTACATGTACCTGAATAAATCATGAAAGTAATCCAAGACAGAAGTGTGGGAATCTGTTAATCTTTTACAAGAAGAATCCAAGATTTATCCTGGGCCTACCATAGTGTTCCACAGACCAAATGGAATGTGCACCTTTCATTGAAGCTGTTTTGATTAAATCAAGCTTTAAAAAAAACAAACTCAAAAAAAGAATAATAATAATAAAAATTCACATAGAATTTCTTATTTGAAGTTAGGCCCTAGTTAAGGATGGCACCTCTCAGAATATTGAGAATTTTGCTATTAATATTATAGTTTATACAAGTTGTAGCTTGCTATTTTGCATTCAAATGAATGAAAGCTACTTCTGTATATTTTTTTTACATATAACCATAAACATAATCCATTTTTTTGTTTTGATTCAGTAGCTCACTATCATTATAGTTCTGTTGGGCTAATATCCTCCCCAAGCCAATTTTAGCTGACACCTATAATTGCAACTTTAGAAGAGAAACGCACAAAACTTACCTCCATAGGAGATTTTGTAAAAGACGAGGCTGGTTAAGAGGACACCAACCCATAGTTCTTGGTGAATTTGAGCATGGTAAATCTTTTGCATGTCCCACCATCTTGTCAAAGCACTCTTAAACATCTGTAAGTTGGAACAGAATGGCAGTCTTAGTATTTTGAAGTTAGCAAATGTCTAACATTAAGGATACAGTTGTTGTTTTTGAAAAAAAGGAGTGGGGAACCTGTGGCCGTCCTTATGTTGCTACCAACTCCTACCATTCCTCACCATTGGTTATGCTGGCTGGGACTAATGGGAGTTAGGTTCCAACAATACCTGGAGGGCCACAGGTTCCCCATCCCTGAGTTACAGGCATAGGTCTCATTACAGGTACAGTGGTACCTCGGGTTACAAATGCTCCCGGTTAAAAACTCCGCTAACCCGGAAGTATTGTATATGTAAGTATTGGAGCTCCAATACTTTGGCCACCTCATGAGAAGAGAAGACTCCCTGGAAAAGATACTGAAGTTGGGAAAGACCGAGGGCACAAGGTGCTACGAACATGAGTTTGACCAAGCTGCGGGAGGCAGTGGAAGACAGGAGTGCCTGGCATGCTCTGGTCCATGGGGTCACGAAGAATCGGACACGACTAAACAACAACAACCCGGAAGTAGTTGCTCCAGGTTGCGAACTTTGCCCCAGGATGAGAACGGAAATTGCGTGCTGGTGGCGCAGCGACAGCGGGAGTCCCTATTAGCGAAAGTGCACCTTGGGTTAAGAAAAGCTTCTGGTTAAGAACTGACCTCCGGAACAAATTAAGTTTGTAACCCGAAGTACCACTATACTTAAAATCAAGAGAATGCTTAGCAACATACCCAACTCCAATCAATGTTTAATTGCATTTTTTGGGGTAATGTGTTACCTTCAATATGGTCTTTTTAACTCCAAGGTGTATGGCAAAATTCCCCAACCTGATGCCCTCTAGATGTTTTGGAGTACAACCTCCCAACTAACGGGCAGCCCCAACCACCACAGGGCAGGCTTAAAAACTTTTGCTTAAGAGTTCAGTCACTACAACATTTAGAGGTGTGAGATAGCTTTAATCAAAATGTGGAATGACCAGATTATGCCAGTGAACATGGTCATATGATTTTGACCACAGATGATAATGCAGGAATTCTACCAATGGCTGTCAAATGCCTCTTCAATGCTGTTTGCTCATCTGACATATTCTGAGGTGTCATCTTTTTAGACAGGAAAAGTCAACA
This sequence comes from Podarcis tiliguerta, assembly GCF_965153285.1. Classification (NCBI taxonomy): domain Eukaryota; kingdom Metazoa; phylum Chordata; class Lepidosauria; order Squamata; family Lacertidae; genus Podarcis; species Podarcis tiliguerta. Next base: position 121,136,317 of record NC_139534.1, read on the forward strand.
TGAAGAAAATGGTCTAATATGCAGATATCATGCACACTTGAAATGTCAAAATAAATTTGCCGTGTTGTGAATTGGCCTAGTGGGAATATCTCTCACTGATTCTGAAAGCTCTTTGCCAGTCCATTTCTAGGCATAATTGCTTTCGTTTACCTTTAAAGGCCTCACACAACTTGAGCCCTAGATAACTGAAGGAGTGCTGGACGGACTGCACACTAAGATCATTGTTGAACGCCCTTCTCTGAGGTCAGAGCACCAAGAGATGAGACAGGTGGCGACTGTTGATGGATGCAATCCTATATTCACTATCATGAGAGTAAGCCCCCCTGACTAGACTTTCTAACTTCTGGGCAGCCGGAACAACTTCTACCATCTCTTCCTGCTCTGCAAATTGCTGCTGCTGTCTCTGCAGGAAAAGTGAAATGCTGGGCCATCTCTGGAGGAGGACCCACCCACCACCTGATTTATAGTAGCTTAGCCGACCTTCACATAGGTCTTCTGAGTTGAGTGGGGAGGAGGAGGTTTTCAGATACTTTGGGCGTAAGCCATGTTAGGGCTAGGCAGCTTTTCTCAATATCGGGGCCTCATATGTTGGGACTACAATGCCCATCATTCCAAGCCACCGTGACCAGGGATCACGGGAGCTGTAGTTCAAGAACATCTGGGGACCCAATGTTGAGAATACAGTCATACCTCGGGTTAGACGCTTCAGGTTGCGTTTTTTCAGGTTATGGACACTCCGAAACCTGGAAGTACTGGAACAGGTTACTTCTGGGTTTCGGAGGTCGCACATACGCAGAAGCGCTAAACTGTGCATGCACAGTTTAGCCGAATTGCAACCCGCGCATGCACAGACGTGCTGCTGTGGGTTGCGAACGTGCATCCCGCATGGATCATGTTCACAACCCGAGCATCCACTGCATATATAAAACACACTCACTCACTCACTGTAAAAGAAGCAAGCCTTATGTTGCCCACCTCCCTTAGGAACAATGCCTCGCAGTGGATCAGACTCCCTCAGGAGGTGGTGGCCTCTCCTTCCTTGGAGGTTTTTAAGCAGAGGTTGGGTGGTCATCTGTCCTGGCTGTTTGAGATTCCTGCTTTGCAAGGAGGTTGGGCTAGTTGACCCTTGGGGGTCCCTCCCATATCTACAATGACAAGAGCTGTTCAGCAGTGCAAGGTGGGGGTGGACTCTCGTTCACCGGATATTTTTGTTTTTTTACACAGTGGGTTGAAGAGCCAGGGATCCCTCAGCTGCGATTCCTGCACCGCAGCGGGGGTTGGACTAGATGACCCTCTGGAGTCCCTCTCATCTCCACGATTCCGGGATTGAGTCTCAGACCGGCCTCACCCGCCAAGCCAGCTTCTGCGGCTGACCCCTTGGGCTTGGCTCGTGAGTTCAAGTCTCCCTCTCTCTCCACACTCCCTCACGGTCCCGTAGCCAAGGCAACCCCGTTCGCCCTTCCGCAAGGCCGCCGGGCGGCCACCAAGGCGCGGGGACGAAGGCCCTCGACGCCGCCTCCCTCGCCGGGAGAATAGGGCAAAGCCTTCCGAAGGCTCGGAGCAAAAGGCCGGGCCTACCTCGAAGCCTGTGACACAACAAAGGAGGACGGCGAAGGTCACAAAGCTGCCGCCACCGGGACCGCCACCGCCGACCGTCGCAAGGCCTGCCGGGAGAAGAACGAGGCCTGCCTAGAGCGCCTCTTCGTCCGCTTCCTTCCGCTCGCAGCGCCCCCTTACCCTGGAGGAGCTCGCACGACAGCAGCCGCTTTCGCCTGCCCTACCCGGTGGTGGACTGCAGGTTGTAATAGGGATGATTCGCGTGGCCCAAGCTTTTATTTTATTTTATATGTCGTTTGACTGTGGGGGGAAAAAACCTCGAAGCGGTTGCGCAAGGCAAATTTACAGCCATAAATTTACAAATACGATTGCAGAAAGTTTTGCTTTGAAGCTGCCGCTCCCACCGATTTCAATCTACTGCATCCAGATATTAAAAGCTGCGTTTTTACGCGAGCCGGATTTGCGAGCAGAGCCCATTGCATTGAGCAAGACTAGGAGCAGCATTTTAAAAAAATAATCGCCTGGACAAGAGTTCCTAGGATAGGAATTAATTCCTGCGCCGCTCGAGCTTTCCCCGGTCGCTCAGGATTCAGCTCGAAAGGTCTCAAATCGTGTTCGCTTTCAAATTAGAGCCAGATCTATGTACATGGTTACTGGGAAATAAATCCAGTGGGGCTTGCTCCTAAGTAAGATTGCAATCTTACTCAGGGTGAGGATGAAGCCTATTAAATTCCGCGGGATTTTTCTCCTGATAATGCATAGGATCGGGCTGCAATAAAACCTCTTTAAAACAACAACGCCGCCGCATCTGTTTGAACCATTAGGACCCGCATGTTTGGAGACATCACTGTGCAACATGGGAATAAAATAAGTCCCACTGAATTCAGCAAAATTTCCCTCGGAATAGGGTTGCATAGACTGGGGCAGTTCGACGTGCGAGCCACATGCTTCTTAATTTAAGCATCTTAAACCTGCTTGCCCAGGCTGTCATTTTTTATTTTTTCACCGCAAGCGCTTGTCTCCTCCCAATAGCAAAAGCAGCATAGGTTACCGGTGCGGCAGGTTCTCCAAGGAGCTCAAGGTGGCGCACGTAGTTTTAATTTTAATCCCTCACACCAACCTTGCGAGGTAGGTTAGGCTGAGAGGCAGTGGCTGGCCCCACGAGATCCAGTGAGCTTGACACGTGTACTGTAAACAGGCACAGTACTTCTCTTACAGCCGCTCAGTAATTATTTCGCTGAAGTTATTTGACGATGATCGCAAATCCAGGTTGTTGAGAATGGATTTTAAGTACATACCAGGCAGCTGCATTAGTAGGAGCCATTGGGCACAGTGGGAACTACTTCTGAGCAAACATACACTTATATTTCTTTATTTTTACCTGTATACCCTCAAGCAGGTGTATGAGATTTCCGTCCTGCCGTTTTATATTCGCGACAGCCCTGCGTGGTAGGCTAGGCTGAGAAAGAAGTGCCTGGCCTAAGATCACCCAACGAGCATCGTTGCTGATTTTTTTGGTGGGGGGCGGGTTTCCTTGAACCTGGGTGGGTCTTCCCCATCTGTAGTCTGATGCTGTAACCGCTGTACCACACTGCACAGGATGGCGCTGTTTGTGGGCTAAACTGGACTGCCGCCTGCCTGCCGTAGAACAATTGCTAACCTCATTGTAACTAAAAAAGTGCGTATGAAGTGCATGTTTTCCCTCCAGCAGAGTGGCTTATTATGGTATGCACTTTTGTGTTTTTATATTGTAAACCGTCCTGTGATATTTGGAAGAAGGGCAGTATTGAAATTTAATAATAATAATATATCCATCCATACTGGGCAGCAGCAAAAAAATAAACAATACAAATGTTTGGGTAGAAACTCCTCGGTGCAGCCCAAGCAACCTGACAGGATGCAAATCGTCTCCTCTCGGATGATCAGATTGTCATTTAATTAGCTGGAAGAATGAAAGAGATCCTTGGAGATCAGCTATGCAAGAGTGCAAAGTGGTCGCCGCTTGCATTGCTGTGTGCGGCAACCTCCACCCCCAAAAAGACTACTCGCCCCCTTTACCCTGCAGTAAGGTAGATTACATTTTTATTTAGAATTGCGAAAGAAAAGAGGAAAAGCGAGCCGACCCCGTCCTCTAGGCACGTTTACTCGTGGGTGGAAGAAAAACCGACGAGATAACTGCATTTTGCGCGATCGACGAAAGAAGTATAGATAAACCGTATATTGTGGGTTTTATCTATCAGTCTTTCTCATCGACCTTGCGCCCCCCCCCGAAGTTGTTGGACTACAATTCCCATCATCCCTGACCACTGCTCCTTCTAGCTAGGCATTGATGGGAGTTGTAGTCCAACAAACACACCCTTAGCTCTTTGCAGCGCAGTTTCCAATTTAGGGAGGAAAGAGCAGCCGGTAGCAAAAACACGAAAATTCACCGGATGGTTTTAAGCATGTGCGAGTAAAGGATGCAGGTCTTTCTCTAATATACACACATCCCATTTCACACTGCAGGGCTTACATTCGAGTAAAGGTGCGGAAAGCAGATTGCACCGCAAGGTTGCTTGCAGGCCTAAACGCGCCTGAGTTGAAGTTGGACTTCGGATTCAAACGGGCTTGTGCGGTCCTTACGCACGTGCGCCGCGCGCGCCTAAACTGGGCGCAAGCCCCGTTTGAACGCGGCGGCAGTTACTTCTGAGTAGATGCGCAGGAGAGCTCTGCACCGGAAGCCACGCCCATTCAAGAGGAGTCGCAGAATTCTGCCTGCGGAATGTTTAGCACGTGGCTGTGGGTGGCGCCTAGCAATTAACCTGGGTTCTTAGGGGGCGCTGGCCCTGCTGGGTTGTCTTGGCTTGGCTTGGCGAGGGGGCAGAGATGTTGCGAAAGCTCACATTGGACCAGATCAGCGACTGGTTCACCATCGGCAAGGCAGTCAGCGGAGTAGAGTTCTTGGGGGGGCAGCCCCAGGCTGGTGGACCGGCTCACAGCCCGGGGGGGTCTGCGAAAGAGCAGGCCCCTTCTGCCAATGCGTATGTATTTCTGCGGGACAGCTTGTTGCTCACCGTTATTTATTTATATTTTGTTTTGGATGCTTTACTGAAAAATGAAAAAAAAAAGCACAAAACGACACGTGCACAGAGTAAGATAAGACACAAGAAACAGTACCCACGCAGAAAACAAAAAGGAAAAAATAATAGTATTGTGTACATTACAAAAAAAAAAAAAAAGAGGGGGGAAGCTTGTTATTGTAGTTAACCAGATCGTAATCTAATTTGCCGTTATTTTAAAAAGTTTAGCAACTTTCTCCAAAGGAGCCCAGGGATATATATGGGGAGGGGTGGTTTACTGGTTTGTTTTGTTCTTGTCTTTATTAAGTACTGTTTTTGTGGTTTTATTCTGTGTTTTTATGCTGTGAACTGTCCTGAGGTTTTTTTGATGAAGGGCGGCATACAAATTTAATAAACAGGATTTGTAGATTGCTGTTCCATTGAATGGTGGAAATAGTAATCTTGGGAAGAAATAGAGCTGCATAATACACTCACCCCAAACCTAATTAGCAGAGTACATTAATCCCTGAGAAGAGTTGGGGCCTTGCAGGCTAACCTGCACAATCTATATTTATTGCTTACCGCATCACAGGGCAGTTGACAATATAAAAACACAAAATGAAAACCTATTGAAAACAATACCCACCCCAAGGTTAAAATGCCATACATTATAGTGGTACCTTGGGTTACATACGCTTCAGGTTACATACGCGTCAGGTTAAAGACTCCGCTAACCCAGAAATAGTACCTCAGGTTAAGAACTTTACCTCAGGATGAGAACAGAAATTGTGCTCCGGCGGCGCGGCAGCAGCAGGATGCCCCATTCGCTAAAGTGGTGCTTCAGGTTAAGAACAGTTTCAGGTTAAGAAAGGGCCTCCGGAATGAATTAAGTACTTAACCTGAGGTACCACTGTAGTAGTAGTGATGATGATGATGATGATGATGATATAATATTTATGCCCCACCCACCTGGCTGAGTTTCCCCAGCTATGCTGGGCGGTTTACAGCATGTAAAAAATGACTTCATAAAACAGGTTAAGAACAGTTTCAGGTTAAGAAAGGACCTCCGGAATGAATTAAGTACTTAACCCGAGGTACCACTGTATTTAATTTGTCCAAAGGAAAAATATGCCTTTTTCCAATAAAATATTCCATGCAGCTGATGAAGTGATCTCTTCGGGACTGCTTTGTAATGAAAAATAGGCTGTACATCACAATCCTGTATGTGCTTGCTCAAGAAGTAAGTGCCGTGGAGTTCACAGGGGCCTTACTCCCAGGTAGGTGTGTGTGGGATTGCTGCTTCTGTTGTGAAGATTATTTGTTCCTCATTGCAGGCAGATGTTTGTAGCTCCAGGAGACTGGAGGAAAGCAAGTGAAGTCCACTGTCCAAGAGAAATAGCCTCTTAGGAATACTCTGTCTAAAAAGACATTTGAGGCCCCAGAGTGTGTTATGTGTTTCGTTAGAAACAGAAGGGGGAAAGGGGGAGTATTTTAGGGGTATAATCCCACCTCAGTCACCTGGAAAAGCAGGTGGTTGAGGCTGACTACCTGGCATGGGCATAGCTAGGATTTTTGTTGCGGGGTGCAGGCCTTTTGTTGGGGGGGGGCAGAACCTCAATTATATATTTTTGATTTTTATTCATGGGGCAGCTGCCCCTTCCTGCCCCACTCCCACTATGCCCATGCTACCTGGTAATGTGTTAACTACTGTTTGTGAACTTCTTGAAGGCATCTCTTAAAATCTAAGCTGTATAAATTAGAATTACAATTCAAAATTTCAAAGCCAGGAATCTTTCAGCGGCATATATTTTAAAATATCAGCGGGTAAGGTATGTCTTGGTCAAGTAAAACCTGACAGGTGTGCGGTCTCTCTCAAAAGTTACAAGACTGATTTATAAAGCCACTTTTCCTTTATGTATTGATGGTTGACTCCTTTGTGGGAGGGATGAGTTCTTTGGGACAGGGCTGGACAGGCACGGCTTTGCAGTAATCAGAATGGCTGCATATCTGTGCAAAATCTAGAACCATGTTATTCGAACGATGGGCCTTGGGCCACTTACAGGCAGGCCTCAGCGCCACAGGCTCTTCTCTCTTGCCTGCCCAGCCCCTTAATTATGTCATAGCTTTTTTGGTTAGGCTGGTGCCTACACCAACAACTCCTTGCCTTCAGAGTCAAGATGGCTGGGAGATGTTCAGGGGCAAAAGGAAGGAAGGTTTCTCTCCTAAGTGGGGAAAAAGCTCAAGGAGAAAGTGAAGGAAATTAGAATGTGAGAGAAAAGTTTTCATATTTATTAATAATAACAATAGACTGGAAACCAAAAGGGATTGGATAGAGCAGAAATGTAATGGGATCATGGAGGAGGGATGATGGAATAAATGGGAATTTTGAAGGCAGGGAATAAGGTACACGCTGAGTGTGAAAGGAGAAAGGGAGATGAAATTACAAGGGGGGGGTAAAAAAATACTTAGGCATGTGGGAGTGGGAAGGGAAAATAATATATATGTTTTTGGGTTTCCTCACAGGCAAGCATCTTCTGGCTGGCCACTTTGAGAATAGGATCATAGAATTGTAGTGTTGGAAGGGGTTACGTGGGTCATCTAGACCAACCCCTTGAAATGCAGGATTTTTTTTTGCCCAAGGTGGGGTTCGTTTGGCCATATCCAGCAGGGCTCTGCTTACATTCTTCTCTTCCAAAGATTAACAATATGATAGCAGCTGAGAGAGATTCTCTCCCCCCGCCTACATTCAGTCAACAGGTCAGAGTCAGTTGGGTGTAGTGGTTAGAGTATTGGACTAGGTCTTGATATCTCTGACCACTGGCAGTGATGACAAGGCGCTGATGCGATTTGTAGTTCAATACCATCCACAGGGCCATCAATTCCCTGGCCCTCCCAACACCATAAATGCAGACTGCGCATGCACCGCTTTGTGTGGCGGTCTCTGCGTATCCTGCTGTGGAACTGTTGGTTGTTGCAGGGGTTTTTTGGGGGGGGGGGCGGTGTCTGGAAGATAAATTTTGGGGAATAAGGCTTCCTTTCTTTGGGAGGGCTTTATTTAAATAAAAAGGATAGGTGCGTAAAAGGTAGAAAATCAAGATCGGGCTGCAAAGGGGAATTGATGGAACTCAGAGATCAGCTTCCTTGCATATTTTATCCCTCATGCTAGGAGTGCGTTGGATTCAAGATGCAGCCTTGAAAACCTGCACAATTTATTATCCTAGGCATCAGGAGCAAAAGAAATGTGTGTATGCAATAGGAAACTAAAGTCCCGTTTTTACTTAAAAGCAAGTCCTATTGAATTTAGTGGGACTTCTTTTCAGGTGAAGTGGGGTTAGGATTGCAGTGTTTGCATCTCGACTCTGACTTTGCTATCTGGTGGCATAACCCTAAAACTGCAAGCGTGTCAGTTGCTGTTCCGTAATGGTGGGAGTTAAATTTAGCTTGGATATGTTTGCGGAAAAGTCAATTCTGGCAACTATTTTCATTGATTTTCTGCTCTACTTATGTCAGTTGTGGCCACAGTTCCCACATGTCAGTTTCAAGCTATTGGGGGGGGGGGGAACCACCCTTCTGCATGACCCCCCACAACAAATGCTTGAGGGGAAAAGCATATATTGAAATGTTTAAAAACCACAGACTAACAACATGTATATGAAAACAAGCAAGATTGGAGTGTTTATATGTATGTATCCCAAGTTGGTTTGTTTTTAGATCTAACCAGGAATTTTACTGTATAGGGAACCTTTTTCTTTCTTCAGAAAAATTCTGTAGGCTGCCATGTACTGTGGTAATCAGACTTATCAAATCTGTAACCCACTTTTTAACCCCACACTGCGGCATAGGACTTGTGGTTTATTTCCACTTCGTGCCCCCCTCCTTAGGTATTTTTCTACTTTAGGATGACTAGAAGCAGAGAAGATCAGAGCTCTTAAATTTGTTACACGGTGGAAGTGCTGCATTGTTCTTACACAACTATTAACAGTAGTAAATGAGTGCTGTCTTTGATTTTTTCTTTCCCTGCCTCTCTCATTGAAAAAGCAAATAGTGGTGTCCATTGTTTTGAGATTTGCCTTAGACCAGAGTGCTTCCTGTCTGCTGAAGACCAACGTTATAAATAAGAGTGCAGGAAAGGCTGTTTAATTTTTCCCTTTTTTACTGTTGAGTTTTCATTTCAGAGAGTAAATGACTTGCTTTGGAAAAGATTGCATGCCTGCCGACCACAGAACAATCTCCCCTTCCCCCTTTGCTGTTGCTTTCCACAGCAGCAATAATCATAATAATAATTTATTATTTATATCCCGCCTATCTGGCTGGGTTTCCCCAGCCACTCTGGGCGGCTTCCATCAAAATATTAAAATACAGTAGTCCATCAAACATTAAAAGCTTCCCTAAACAGGGCTTCCTGTTTTAGATGTCTTCTAAAAGTCTGGTAGTTGTTCTCTAACATAATAATTTATTATTTATACAGTGATTTCATTTTTAAAATATTGCAAACTGAAGTTTTCTACCGTACATGCTTATAGGAACATTATGAACAGCATACTTCAGACATCTCATTAAAAAAGTCTACTCTACAGTATGGATTGGGTTAGGAAGGTTCTTTTACACAACATGGTTAGCTAGCAAAACAGTAGAAAGAGGCTGGCATTCTAATTATCCTAAGGACTGTAAATTATATGCAAGTTGTAACAGCTTTAACATTCTGAATTTGCAGCAATGGGGCTGGAGTGGTGTAAAATTTTGTGATTTCTTCAGAGTTGTTGAATCTTGCCGATAGCTGATAACTGAGGGACATCAGAGGCGACCTTGGGAAGAGAGGGAAACTTAACTTGATGGGTAGTAATAGGGAAGATTCCAAATTCTGTGGGAGAAAGTTGGAAACATGCCCTGTGTGTTCTTGTCAACATAACTAGATACAGTCGGGATCTCCTCTTTGTCTGTTTTGCCTGAGTTGTCGCCAGGTGCTGCAAAGTGCATGGAGCAATTTGTATTCCAAACGTCGGCCAGCTGCTCCTGTTGAGCCTCTCTCTCCAGATTGGTTAGGAACTCTTTTAAAACTTGCTTGAATATGTACACAATTTCCCAAGGCAAAACGTCGTTTTCTGCCAGAACCTCACGGAATCTAGAAAGAAGAGGGGGGGAAACCCAAACAACCTGAAATCTAAGGTTGATTCCAGACAATTTTTAATTTTTAAAATTAATTTGATTCCTTTGCTGGGTATTGCATGGAAGGGAATTTCCAGTAGATTTTCCCTATCGCTTATTGCAAAAGTCTGATGTTTTGGGGAAGTGGTTTTGTTGCCTGATATCTATACAGGAGCAACCTGAATTTGCTGGTATGTGCCTATCACTTCTATCTCTTTTGTTTTTGGTGGCAGTGGAGAAAGGTGTTCTGTCCTTTTTGTGGTTGCTTTCTAAAGACACCATCAAGAAACAGGGAGGAATGGTGCTTGTAATGTCATACAACAGTGGAAGCTATTCTGCTCCCCCTTCCCATATTAAGCTGTCTGAGCAAGCTGATTCAAACTGACGTTGCCCTCCAGTCTTTTACTGGGCTCAAAAAGAGAGCATAGGATTGTTCCGATTTTCTTTTTTGAATTCCTATACACTGCCTGTGGGTGAAAAGTTGTATGTATAGAATTAGGAATGTTTTAATGGAGAGCTTTTAATAGGCTGCTTTTGTGAGTCGCACATGTTAGCTTTACCAACATGTGTATGAATTTGGATCGCGACTCACTAGTTTCACAACCACAACGATAGCAAGCAAATTTTAAGCTATACACACTGGGGAAAAGGGTAGTTCATAGATATGCCAATACATATCATGTCTAGCAAAAATAGTGCATGCATCTGATTTTTAAATAATAAAGACCTTTTAATAGGCATTGAATTTGCATAGATAGCAAAGCTAAAGTTTTGTTTCTAGAAGGCTTTAGCATAGACGTTTTGTTCATCACATTCAGGGAACAGATACGGTAAACATTGAAAGTTACATCAACCAGCATTTAACTTGTGCAGTTAAATTTGCCAAAATCGCTCCTATGCACACTTGGCTTGAGGTGACCCATTGAACCTGGAGGGACTTAGGAATAAGCTAAGGCTAGAGTCCAGAGCATACTTGCAATGAACCATGTAACCACACTGAGGACTATCTACCTGGGGTTTACTTTCCAGAAGCATTATTAAGATGAAACTGCAAGGAAAAGTCTTTACAGTACTTGATTTTTTGCAGACGTTTATGTGATGCTAGGTCAATAAAACGGTGTTACCTGCTGAGAATGATTCCAGTTTGGCACGGTTGGATTTGGGAGCAAAGGACTTCAAGCTGTCTTTGTTCAGTCGCTGGGATAGTTATCTGAGGAGTTTGCTGGCTCTTCAGCCAGTTGTAATCCACACTAGTTTTCTGAACTTTTTGTTCATTTTCTATTTCCTGTATCAGGCGCTCGCGTTCCTTGAGGTGCCATTTCAATTCCCTCAGGAGGGTCTTGGTCACAACTTCTGAGCCAGGGTACTGTCCGGTCTTATAGGAATAGTTTTTTGGCCATTTCATCCAGCCAAAGAATGGCATTTTGGCAGCTGATTTAAAAAGATGAGAGAGAAGGTTCTTTATTCAGGTTTGTTCGGTGCAGTTACAACATTCGTAAATTACCACACAATCTGACACATGGAGGTGGCAATTCTATACGCACTTTACCTGGGATCAAGGCCCATTGAACTCAGTGGGCCTTGTACCTGAGTAGACATAAATAGGATCACACTATTTAGTAACAATCTGGACATATAAGCTTGCTCCCCCTTTAAAACCAATTGGACTCAAACATGTTTGGATTGGGTCAGATTATGCTGTGTGTGTATTTATGTGTAAGCTTTTTGCACTATATGAACTAGGCAAAGCCCAAAAAACTTAACAAATGTACTGTAATCTTTTAAAACACAGAGGTAGAAAAGTTTTTCCACTGAATTTAACGGTTCCAGTTATTAAGATATGCATGTACATAACATGAATACACACACACATTTGGATGCCTACAGTTTACTAAACTCTTAGAAATCTGGAAGTACAGATCACTACCCTTCCCATGCAAGACATTGGTCGTTTCTGAGGCTTCTATATCCTTGTTTGTTTTGTTTTTAGTCAATACAATTTCTAAAGTCAATACAACTACAGTACTGTGCTTTTAATTTTCATTTTGTAAGTTTTGAGTGAAATGACTCACCTACTTACTGTACTTATTGAAAGGCGTATCTTTCCCCGATGTGGCTGTGTACGAGTTTTGCTCGACGTGAAGGCTGTTTATTCCAGCATCGTTCCCTTTTACAGGCAGTTGCACATTCTGTAAAAAAGCAGACAAGCATTCCTCACTCTACCCACTTGAGAAAGGAGCACTGAAGATGACACATTCATCTTTTTGCATCCTTTTCCAGCTTCTGAGGTTGCTTAATTTGCTTCTTCTTACATTAGAGAGAGCCTGTGCACTTGGACGTGGATCCTTCCGAAATTCTTCTCCCAAAGTCCATTCAGGGCTTCTGCCTTTTAGACAGTTTTGTCTTGAGCAGTAGTTGATCTGTTGTGTGGGCTTAAAAAATAAAGGCAAGGACGAGGATTTCAGAAGCTTGTTACAGCTGCGATATGCATCCAAAGTTATTGTCGGTAGCTGGATGAACAACGATGGTCTGAAGTCATGCCAGATGTGCTTCTAGCTAAAGTTAAGACTGTCGGTTGGATGATGCGATGCTTGGATGTGCATAGCTGTAGGTCACAGTTTGGCGCTCTATTTCTATGCCTGTAGTGCTCTAAAAATAACCACGTTGCTTTTGTTGTCGAACTAAACTTTCAGGCCATTTTGATGCTGGATCCCCCCCCCCTTTTGTCCCCTCCTGTTAGACTTGTGGTAGAGGAAGAGGAGGACAGGTCAGAGCAGCTGCTCTGTTTTACCTATCCACAGTTAACACACACACACATATATAACAAACCAATGCAGCCTTGCGATAGCTCATCTCAACTGGATTTGTGCCAGTTGGGGGCTACTTGCACGGCCGCATACAGAGAGAGATTCCTAGTCTATACTTCTCCTGATTAAATTAATCTCTTAGTATTTGCGTAGTTCTTATTTATAGTCCGCAGCTGTTAACGGTTTTGTGGGTTTTTTTTTTTTAACATGATGAAGGTATTTAAAGAAGCAGCTTGCTTTGCTAGCACCTCCAATAAGCCATGAGAAACTTGGTTTTGAAAAATAAAAATCCTGGCTAGGATTTGGAAGTAAATGCACGTAGCCTGGCCTAGGATGAGGCAGTCTTCAGTATGTCTACCTATCTCAGTGTTGTCTTCTCTGCTTGGCAGTGGCCTTCCAGATCTCAAGCATAGAGAGAGCTTTCTTATCCTTGGCTTACCTGTTTTGTTCAAAAGGGGATGCCCAGAAACCTGTGAGCTTTCTGCGTCCAAAACACGATCTTAACTATTCAACGATGGCCCCCTCCAAGAAACTTAGATCCCCGGCTCTTTTAAGAAACAATAGCCAGGTCTTACTGCAGACTTTTCTCCTCCATTACGTGAATATGACTTCTTCCTTAGTCTGCCTTTGCTGATTGGGGAGGGGAGAAATACCCCCTTTCAAAATCCATTATATGTGTTGTTCGTGCAAAAAGTCTTAAACGGCCGTTTTGCCAAACCTTTTATTTCATTTCCTACCATAAACCTGAACAGAAAGTGTAGAAAGTCTGTTCTGTTTTTCCCTCCCGCTGCTGTAATTTCCAGTGACAACATTCTCTTTTATAAGTGTTGGTCTCTCCCAGCCAGCCCCCTTCCCCCTCCGTTGTGTTGTATTGAACTGCTTCGTGTGGTAGAACGGCCATGCAGATCTGGCCTGGATGTCATGCAATATAAAGGGTGACGTGTGTGGCTGTTATTAAAGCCGATGTTACTTATATGTTGGAAAAATTCAGGTGTCAGTATTAATCATCCTCAATAGGGAGGCTTTCACATTGCATTGTGTTTGGGGCAGTACAAAAAATAAAACCCACAAAAAAAACAGGGAAGAGACTGGACTTGCAATGGCACAGCTGCCTTTGCAAAATTTCCGACGGAATTTAAATGTTCCCTTCCAACCTTTCTCCAGTGGATTTGCCAGGTCCCTGCACTCTTTTTTATTTTTATTTTTGTAAAAACAAAGAAACCTGTACTGCAACTAGAAAGTTCTTTAAAAAAAACAACAACTACCCACAACCCACCCTGTTACACATTCCCTTGGAGAATGCGATTCTTCTGTAAAATGACTGAGTAAATTCTGTAACCTGTATGTTTGGTGAGCAATCTGCTGGAGATATTAGGCTTGCTTAAAATGTCTGTAGTGTGGGTAGAAATGGTAAATGTCTGGCATTCCTCCCCCCACCCGTGACTGGATGCAGCAAAGCAAAGCTCAGGTAGGAATTTAATTTGACAGACGTGCTGCGTTGGCATAAGTGCTAATGCTTCCATGGAAAAACTGGATTCTCTTCTCCACACACCCCTATGTATTTTCATAGGTAGGTAGTTTATTTAAGAATATGCTAACTAATAATGAAATAATATAGTTGTGTGAATTCAAATGGATGCTCTCTTTGCACCTCACATTCCCAAAATTGATCCTGACGTGACACCCAGACTGTTATACCATGCTGGCTTTTGGGTGATTTAGCACCCCTTTTTTTGTGGGGAGGGGTGGGTGAAATAGCTGTAATCTCTTTTTGTAATGGCCCTGTTGCCATGCGGTCACAACCAGGAGGACATTACTGAAAGCGACTCTCTGCTGTGCAAGGATACTCTGCCGTCTCCAAATGTGTTTCGATGCAACTTTTGCTAAGTTTGCTTGTGCTACTTGGTCCCGAAACGAACAGACAAAAAGTTCTGAAATCTGCGGAGCAGGCAGATTTAAATCTCCTACGATTTCGGTGTGCCTCCCTTGTTTCAGATAAAGTGATGCTCTCTTGTAGCACATTATGAAGAAAACAGCTCTGCTTGATCTCAGCTGGCAAATGACTCATGGCCTGAAGTATTAACTTAAGGTTTCTTTATTTTTTTTATCTGGAGCAGTAAGTAGAGCTGGCCTCCTTACTTACATAAGGCTTCCTTTCTGTCTTTGTTGCTTTTTAAAGATATATATGCTATCTTAACTGTACTAGTTGGAGGCTTTTAATTAGTATTCATTATAGTTGCGGAGGCACCATCACTTGGTGGTAGAATCTATGCCTAGAAAGCCATTGTGTTCTAGTGGTTAGAGCGTTGGACTAGGACCTGGGAGGCTGGGGTTCAACTCTGCACTCAGCAGTGAAGCTCACAGGGTGACCTTGGGCCATTCACTGCCTCTCAGGCTAACCTACCTCACTGGGTTGTTGTGTGGGAATCTAATTTCTCCTTGGAGGAGAAAGTGGGATGTAAAGGCAGCCATTAAATGGTAGTAGCCATTAAACAGAAGTATTCAGAAGGTCCCATATTCAGTTGGCAGCATCAATTGTTAATAAGAATAATAAATAAGAATAATAAATTTTATTTATATGCCACACATCTGACTGGGTTGCTCCTGCCTCACTGGGCGGCTCCCAACAGAATAGTAAAAACACAAGAAAACATCTAACATTAAAGATCTCCCTCTGCATTCAGATGTCATCTAAAAGTTCTTTATTTCCTTGTTGAAAGGAGCAGGCTGCAGATTCAGACCTTGTCTGCCTTAGACAAGGCCTGCAACTGTTGCTGGCTTTTGTTCCTTCTTAGGTCAGCGGACATATTTCAAATTTTTATTTATAAACAGCGACTGTTCTAGGTACGTCCGATATGTGTACCTGAAAAATCACAAAAAAGGGGGTGGGTGGGTGGAACTGGGTGTTTGCAGGATTTTTCAATAGTGTTTCGAATATATGCAATTCCACTTAAACACGCGATGCCTTGGAACGTAACCCCCTTGTAAATTGAGAGTTGCCTGTATTAAATTTCTATAGCACCCTTGATTTGTAGATCTAAGGGTGGCTCAAAGCAGAAGCAAAGCAGATAAAAACACAAAAGGCATAATAAGAACGCAAACCCAAAAGATTACCCCCCCCACAGACTAATGAATGTTTTCTGGGAAAGTGCCACAAAATGGCCGCCGCCGTGGGTGTTGCGTAATTCTAAAGGCCTGCTGCATCTAAAAGAGCAGAAAAAGAAACGGCAACACAATCTAGTATTTCCCCATCTCACATCGGTAGGCAAAAAGGCACCTACATCAGCCACCAACCAATTCATTCCCTGAGAGAAGCTCTTTGTATCTCTTTGTTCAAAAAGGGAGGGATGGTGTGTTCCCCATTCTGGCATCCCTTTGAAATGGGAGCATGTGTAGGAGAGGCCAGAGCAAACAGGCTCTCACATACGGTGTATTTAGGAGGGGATTATTTGCTGAGACCTTTAGCAGGCACCACATGGGAGGTGATTGCAGAGACACAGGCCCCTGTGTCTGCTGTGTTGGCAACCCCTGGCCTAGGTTCCCGGAGAGCTGCTGCTAGCCAGAGTAGGCAGTATTGGACTGTTTTGACAAGACATGTCATGGGGTATAAGACAACTTCCAATGTTGTGAGGCCCTAGGGTGGTGGCACTAGGTAGAAGTTGGACATAAAATTCTATGGACCAGATGTGCCTTCTTAAGAAGCAATTTTAAATAGCTTTGGAAGCTGGGGAAAGTCGCAGAAAACTGTGGTTTGGATACGAAGGGGATGGGGGCACAGGATAAAAAAAGGACTCTTATGGATTTTGGGCAAGGCTGGCCTGAGATGTGTTGCTGTCTGTGACAGGGCACCAATTGCTTCCCCCACCGCCCCCAAGTTAAAGTGCATAATAGGCTTTGCACTGGAGGCAGAAATTGTCCTTCCTTGACAGTAAAAAAAAAACCACACGCACACAAAAAAACCCACTTTAAAAATTGGGCTGCAGTTTTATTTATTTTCAGTTTAGAGAGAGCCGTTTTCATCAAACCTGGTCCCAGCGGTTTACAAAGCAATCAATAAAGCAATCCGTCAGTCAAAATCAGGCATAGGCAAACTTTGCCCTCCAGATGTTTTGGGACTACAACTCCCACCATCCCTGACCTCTGGTCCTGTTAGTCAGGAATGATGGGAGTTGTAGTCCCAAAAAGATCTAGAGGGCCGAGTTTGCCTATGCCTGGTCAAAATAGTACAGTATATGAAACCCAAAAAGCACAGGCTCAGAGCTAAGTTGGCATTGTACTGCTGCAATAGCACAACGCTCAGATTTCATTGTTAATAAGGATGTTTCCCAGTGTCCTATTTATCGGGATTTTGTGACTATTTGTGATCGTGATTGTATCAGGGTGGTCATATGTGATCCCACTTTTAGTGCTGTTTGTTCCTGGAAGAGTTTTAGGGCAGTCACAGTGCTTCATTTCCAATCAGTGTGTATCCTGTATCTTCCTGCTGAAATCCCGCAACCTTTTATAGGTCTGGTGTTGCGTACAACTGCATCAGAGGGGTGAAGCCGTTAAGTTTTTATTTTACAGTCACCAGCATTTTTTACTCAAGAGAAACCATCAGCAGTTTCTTCTGTGGTCTTTCTAGGTGCGATCTAAACCACTGGTGGCCTGTGAATTTTAAAACTCACTGGACTAATTATTAATGGAGGCATTAAAACTCTTCAGTACAATTCCTATGTCAGAATGACCCCTAGTAGTCATATTTAGGGCTTATGATTGACATGTCTTGGCTATGTGCTGGAGCTGCTTTGGGCATCCAGCTGAAAGCCTGGACATGACAGCTGACTGACAAGGTTAAGTTGATGGCCATCTCATTTGTGGGGGGTGGGTGTGGGTTGCAGGCTTTCTAATGTACAAATGTGAGATTGCCCTTCAAGAGAACTCTTTAACTGCCAAGGGGTACTCTTTCTATATATTTTTCACATTCAGAAGCGAAGCAAGGGGTGTGCACCTGAGTTGTGATGGATTTCTCTCTTCCCCCTCCCTCCTCAAAACAAACCTTCACTTAAATGATGCTGTGGCCCTTTCCAGGGAAAAAATGAGAATGATAGGCAAGACTCAACTGATAAACTAAGGTCAGAATTTTGTGAAATAAGATGGCTGTGAGATCAGGGAATACTGAAAGTCATTCTGGCCCTAGAAGAAGTGACTGAGCAGGTTGAATGCAAGGCCTGTAAAAGGCACACCTTTTGTACGTAGCTTGTATAGTTAGCACTGAAACCCCCCCCCCCTTTTTGGGTTAAGAATTTAGATTTTATTCTGCGGTTCTACATAGTCTTCAATATTTATAACTGTTAAGCCCAAAGCTTTGAAATTCTGAAAAGGTACGCGTCATGCTAGTTAATGCAGTGGCGCATTAAGGTTTTTGAATTAATGAGTTTTCCATTCCCCCCTTTCCTTTCCCGAATCAGCCTATTTCGGTAGCTGAATTCAAGCATCTTCCAGTTTTGAATGCTACCTTGTCTACTAAAGGAAAGGCCACAGCCCCTGTGAATGTCGTTTATATCGGCTGAAAACTCTCTTCAGCGAGTGTAATAATAATAATAATGTAATAGCAGCTCTGTTGGATCACACTAAAGCAGGGGTAGGCAACCTAAGGCCCGGGGGCTGGATGCGGCCCAATCGCCTTCTCAATCCAGCCCATGGACGGTCCGGGAATCAGCGTCTTTTTACATGAATAGAATGTGTGCTTTTGTTTAAAATGCATCTCTGGGTTATTTATGGGGCATAGGAATTTGTTCATTCCCCCCCCCCCCCAATATAGTCTGGCCCCCCACAAGGTCTGAGGGACAGTGGACCGGCCCCCTGCTGAAAAAGTTTGCTGACCCCTGTACTAATACATACCATTTCCCACTGTGACCAGCCAGAAGACTTGGGAAGGCAACAAACAGGACATAGTTGAATGGTGGCACTCCCGTAGTATGTAGTGAAGGCCACAGACTTTGATCGCTTTAACGGAGGACTAGATTAATTTCATGGATGATAAGGTTTTCAGTGGCCACTAGCTAAGACAGGTGTGTACTTCCGCCAATATCAGAGGTGGCATTTGTCACTGAATATCAGTTTTTAGGGAAGGTTGTTGGGGAGAATGCTGTTCCTTGCAGGTTTCCTGTGGGGGCATTTGGTTGGTCACTGTGAGGACAGGAATCTGAACTAGCTAGCTAGGACCTTGGCTTGATCCAGCAGGAGGGGGCTTCTTTTAGGAGCACAAGAGCATTCTCTTGTGTTCTCCAGCGGCGGATGGTTCAGAGACCTGCTGCCATTGCCTGGTACACAGTGCTTTTTTCTTCTTCTGGTGGAATGTGCCGGAACCCACCACCTTTGCGCCACCGCCACCTTTGCCATCTTCCCTGCCTTGAGTGTTCGCACCCCGGAGCATGGTGGGGAGTGATGGTGATGCAAGCGGCGCAAAGCACAGCGGGAGATGCGACATTGCTAGGCTGCCCACACACACGTCAAAAGCAAAGCAAAAGTATCGCTGCCAGATTTGGCTGCTGCAACTCTGCATAGCACCACCAGGTGTTCTTTACCAAAGAAGGCAACAAGATGGAGTTGCAGAATAATCGATGCTGAAAGAGTGAAAGTTTTACCAATCAGAAACTGCGAGGGGTGGGCGGGGGCTCTTTCAGGAAGAGCATCAGGAGCCAATCAAGAAAGGAAGCTGTCAGCCAGTAGGCTAAAGTAAGGCAAGTGTGGGCAACACCATATCAGCGTACTGTGTTGATCATCCTTTTCGTGATGCGCCGATTTGAGGGGCGAAACAATCTGAATCTCCCTTTAAGATGGTATAGCCCAGCATCTAGTCATGTGATTTTGGTTTCAAGATGGTGGCGACATTGGCGACTATGGCGGTGAGCTCCGGCACTTCTTTTTCTGGAAAACGCTACTAGTACACATTTAAAGTACAGTGGTACCTCGGGTTACATACGCTTCAGGTTACAGACTCCGCTAAGGATGAGAACAGAAATCGTGCTCCGGCAGCACGGCATCAGCAGGAGGCCCCATTAGCTAAAGTGGTGCTTCAGGTTAAGAACAGTTTCAGGTTAAGAACGGACCTCCGGAATGAAGTACTTAACCTGAGGTACCACTGTAGTAGTAGTGATGATGATGATGATAATAATATAATATTTATGCCCCACCCACCTGGCTGAGTTTCCCCAGCTATGCTGGGTGGCTTACAGCATGTAAAAAATGACTTCATAAGTCATAAGTCATAAAACATAAAAGTCAGATAGTTGTTTATTTCCTTGACATCTGATGGGGGGGGGGTGTTGCACAGGGCGGGCACCACGACTGAGAAGTCCCTCAGCCTGCACTCCAGATGGAGCTGGAAGATAGCTGCCCCGGACACAGAGTTGACCTGTGCCCCCATGGACAGCAGTGAGTCCAAAATGACTCCAGGCTGCATACCTGCTCCTTCAGGGGTACAGTTGCCCCATTCAGGACCAGGGAGTCCTCCACACCTGCCTGCCCCCTGTTCCCCCAAAACAGTACTTCTGTCTTGTCAGGATTCAACCTCAATCTGTTAGACGCCATCCAACCGCCTCCAGACACTCACACAGGGCCTTCACTGGTTCCAATTTGAAAGAGAGGTAGAGCTGGGTATCATCCGCATAATGATGAACACCCAGCCCAAACCCCCTGTTGATCTCTCCCAGTGGCTGCATGTAGATGTTAAAAAGCATGGAGGAGAGGCCAGAACCCTGAGGCACCTCACTCATCCCCCAACACCAAAGTAAATTAATCAAAAGGAAAGCAACATTTTTGCCTCTCGTTGTCTCTGGCTCCCCCTACTGTTGAACATCCGCCCAATCAGTCTCAATAGGCACCCGCTTCCATGGCAAGTAAGTGCACCTCACTGTAAGCTTGGGGAAGGGCAAATTTGACACGGGGCATCCACTTTCAGCAGTGACCTCACACTGCACATAACATTGTCGTTCAGCCCTTCGCCAGCTATAACTGAAGCAGCTGTGAGGGATGAGGAAGACACTGGTGCTGGAATGGGAGCAGTGTTTTTAAGAGCATCCATACAGATGAAAGCACAACCTCTGGGTTGATTGATGCTGGCATCAGTATTAAGTAAAACCCCTAGTCTCTTGCTAACAAAAACATTGATGTAGGGATGGAGAATTGGGTATTAAAGTGGAAAAATAAGGGCCTCAGAAATATCCAGGCTTGTGGAAGATGGGATGCTGTCACAAGTGCTTGCGTTCAGAGTTACGATTTCCAGTGGCTTTGGTACATCTTACTACTTCCACTTAAATTCCCATTGTTCATGTGCTGCCTTAGCACCCTGTCACTTTGTATTATCGAGAGCATTATAGGTCAAGACCAGCCATCTTGTATGTTGAAAATTCCATGTTAGATAGCTAGTCCCACGACATGTTTTATATTTTAAGTTCTGGAGATTAATGGATTTGGTGTAGGTTTTCGTTCAGTCTTCATTTGGTGGGGGGAAGCTTAAAACAAAACCAAAAACATTTGCCACCTTGCAAATCTCCAATAAACTATGTTCTGTTCATTGCAAAGCTGAAATCTGCAACCCTACTCCAGCTGCAGGAACCAGTATCCTGATTGTGTAGCACTGAGAACTGGCACTGGAGAGGTGGCACTGACTTGTGCTGCTAGTGGATGTGTAGTTTGAAAACCTTTGTTTTCCTTTGGGGAGCTTTGCTATCACTATTTCCTATTTAAAGGTAGGTAGCCGTGTTGGTCTGCTGTAGTCGAAACAAAAAATAAAATAATTCCTTCCCGTAGCACCTTAGAGACCAACTAAGTTTGTTACTGGTATGAGCTAATAATAATAATAATAATAATCGTGTGCATGCACACGTCTTCAGATATACTGAAACAGAAGTCGCCAGACCCTTATATATAGTGAGAGGGTGGGGAGGGGTATTACT
Organism: Podarcis tiliguerta; assembly: GCF_965153285.1. Taxonomy (NCBI): domain Eukaryota; kingdom Metazoa; phylum Chordata; class Lepidosauria; order Squamata; family Lacertidae; genus Podarcis; species Podarcis tiliguerta. The sequence continues at coordinate 121,157,806 of NC_139534.1, forward strand.
CAGAAGGGTGGTGGGAATGGGTGATTGGCTGATAGGTGTGGTAAACCTGTTGATGACTGTTAACAACTGCAGTTGGTCTTACAGAAAAAAGCAAGGGGTAAGATGGCTAAAAATAGCTTTATCATGTACTGTATAATGAGATAAGAATCCAATGTCTCTGTTCAGACCAGGTCTCTCCATGGTTTAAATTCAGCAACTTCTCTTTCCAGTCTATTTCTGAAATTCTTTTGTAATAAGACAGCTACTTAATACTATGTTAGTTGCTTTTCTTAAAAGCTAACTCAAAGTGACTTACATTAAAATCAGTTAAAAGCAACAATGAAAACTTTTTTTTAAAAAGTCAAACGAAGGACTAAAAACACAGTTAAACCAAAAGGCAAGGCTACAAGTCCTGCCCTGCTAAAAGAGGCCACAATGCCATCCTTCAAATTAAGGGCTATGAGGCTGGGCGAAAAGAAAAGCCTTTGCCGGGCGCCTGAGACTGGACAAAGATGGCTCCGGGTGTGCCTCCCCATGGAGAGTTTTCACAAGCAGGAGACCACCACTGAAAAATCTCCTTTTTTTATTGCCATCCTCCAAACCTCCCATGAAGGGGGAACATGAAGAGGGGCCTCCACAGGGTCTAGGTTTGTTCATGTGGGGAGACACTGTCCTTGCAGATAAGGCTTCATAGGTAAAAACCAGTGCCAGAATTGGTATTAATATGTTCTGACTATCCTGCCATAATTTGTCAGCTGCAGTTTCCATACTGTCTTCAAGGGCAGCTCAACATGTAAATGCCTTGCAGTAGTCCAGCCTAGAAGTTACCAGAGCATAGACAGCAGAGGTTAGGCTTCTTCTGTCCATGTAGGGCAGGGGTCAGCAAACTTTTTCAGCGGGGGGCCGGTCCACTGTCCCTCAGACCTTGTGGGGGGCCGGACTATATTTTGAGGAAAAAATGAACGGATTCCTGTGCCCCACAAATAACCCAGAGATTCGTTTTGAATAAAAGGACACATTCTACTCATGTAAAAACGCGCTGATTCACAGACTGTCCGCGGGCCGGATTGAGAAGGCGAGTGGGCCGGATCTGGCCCCCAGGCCTTAGTTTGCCTACGCATGATGTAGGGGCACAGCTGGAGCCACAAGTTGGAGCCACTGAGGTCACTTGGATCCGGATCCTACAAGCTACGTACCTGCTCCTTTGAGAGGAGGGTAACCCCATCTTGAGCAGGCTGCCTCCCATCCATCTGGTCTAGGGAGCCATCAGCACCTCAGTCTTGTCTGGATTAAGCTTTCGTTTATTGGCTCTTCAACTTCTTCCACAGCAACGTCTTGCAGTGAGGTTGTTTCAGAGCCGCAAAGTCTTCCGGCTTTTGGATGAGAAATCGTTAAAGATAATAGAAATGCTTCATATACTGGGATGCTCCCTGTTTTTCATTGTGTGCAGTTGTTGTGACCATCTCTTGTATAGCAAAATAAAAATTGTAACACAGATGTTTAAGAAATGAGAGCGTTATAGCCGTGTCATTTGTAATATCCCTCTCCTTGCTTTTGAGATATGTGTGATGTATATATGTGAAATATGAACATATTTATGTGTCTCTGTGGTTTCCTTTGTATGGGTTCAGTTCTCCCCCCACCCCCCTTTTGCTGGCATTGGCTCACAACCTTTTCTGAGGTCATTTCATAGCTTTAAGTCAGGGAAGACCTTTTGAAATCCCTGAATTCGTTTAAAGCCTAACGTGTTATTGTGGGAGTATATTTAGTACAAATGTGCCAATTATTTTTAGTGTTAAATGGTGTTTCCCTCCCAGTAATTCCTCTGAAGGGACAAGCTGGCATTCCTTTCGTTAATTTGATGTTATTTTTGTGGTTAGTGCTTAATAGCTATTTCTTGATACCAGCAAGCAAGCAGGCAAGAAAAAAAAAATAGCCTGAAGAGTTGCTTGGATATAGTTTTAAAGCCCTTGGATTTTTGAAAAAGCCCAGCCCACTCAGCAAAACTCATTGGGTTAAACAAATGCTTCCTTACTATTGTATCATTTACGCCAGGATAGTAAAGAATTGAAAACTTACTTTTATCCACAAAGGGTTGGCCTAAGGCACCTTGCTGTCTGAGGCAGAAAGGCATAATATGACCAAGACTGTTCAGGTTATTATGGTACCTGAGGTATCATGACTTTAAAATATGATATTTATTATAATAATAATGATTGATTGCATGTAATTTCATTGTCATTTTATGACAGTTGAAAATCACCTCAGTCTGTCTAATGGTAGGACCGGCCCTGTGGTGCACCTTGGAGCTCAGTGTGTGGCTGAGGGACCAAACCTGGTCCAGTGAGCATCCCCAGTTGCCCTTTACAACTTGCTGCATCCTTCTCCATCACTTAACAGGAGTGCCTCATTTCGTATCACTTCTAATTTGTATGCCACCTTTCTATATTACTATGTACAGGCTGGAACTGGTCTGTGACCGAAATAATAAATTCATTAATTCATTACTATGCACAAGGCAGTTCACAGCAACAAAGTGTACAACAAAGAACACACATCCTATAATAATCGGACCCAATATAAAAAGTCAACATAAAACATAACTTTAAAATGTAACCACTTATATCAAACAAAGCAATCTTTAATAATCTATTAGAATACAATAGTACCTTGGTAGTTGAATGCCTTAGTTGTTGAACAAATTGGTTCCCGGAAGTGAATGTTAAGGTTTGTGAACATTTTTTGGCAGCCGAACATCCGATGCAGCTTCCGATTGGCTGCAGGAAGCTCCTGCAGCCAATTGGAAGCCACGCCCTAGTTTTCGAACCATTTTGGGAGTTGAACAGACTGGAATGAATTAAATTTGAGAACCAAGGTACAACTGTACTCTCAAAGCATCGGCAAATACCCTAATTAAACAGAAACTCACTCTTTACAATTACAATAAGTAACTACTAAACGATGATCAATAAAAACAACTGCAAGTCACAACACATAAAATGCCACAGTACATACAAAACCATGTAGAAGGATCAAATTGCGAGACAAAAGACACACAACTTGTAAAACTTTTTTAAAAAAATAAAGGTTTCTTTGAGTTTATGAAATAAGAGTGAGACTGTATTTTGTCTTCCCACCTGACAGAGCTCGACAGAGTGCTGGAGTTGAATATGTTGAAAGATACAGACAACTGGAGTCCGATGAACTCGATGCATCAGACAGCAGTTGGCCTCCCTGTGAACCAGGTAAAAAAAAAAATTCTCCTTAACTTTAAAGGCACCTTAGGCAGCCATGCGTAAATTGTGAGAAGGGATTGTGAGATGCTGCATTTGGTAGAGGCTGGATTAAGATCATGTATGTGAACTTGAAGTGGAGCCTAGCTGGAGTGTGTTTGTGTATATGCGCAACACTTGTGCACAAGAGTCAACAGGAGGAACTGAGCGCATATTTTCCTAGCCTGAAAATGCACAATGTTCTCAGAGGTTGCTGGATTGCATTCTGCATTGTCCCTGGCTATTAACCATGTTAGCTGGGGCTGGTGGAAGTCTGGATAGCTCAGTTAGTTAGAGCATGGTGCTGATAACGCCAAGGTTTCAGGTTCAATCTCTATATAGGACAGCTGCATATTCCTGCATTGCAGGGGGTTGGACTAGATGAGCCTCGGGATCCCTTCAAACGCTATGATTCTATGATAAAGTCTGGTCCCAACAACACCTGGAGCACATCAGATTGGCTATCCCTTCCCTACTGTTAAGTGCAGGCATCCCCAAACTCGGCCCTCCAGATGTTTTGGGACTACAACTCCCATCATCCCTATCTAACAGGACCAGTGGTCAGGGATGATGGGAATTTTGGTCCCAAAACATGTGGAGGGCTGAGTTTTGGGGTGCCTGGTTAAGTGTCTTCAACAATAATTTGGGGGCAGGCAGAGTGCAGTGCTCCTTCATTGTTTGCCACCCAACAGATGAACCATCTTGCATTCTGTCCAAGCATCACGTCTGCAGAAGGCCAGTTTTCTCTGGACCATGCTTTGCCACCAGCTGACCCATCACCACTGAAACTGTTATGAGGGTTTTCCTCGGGCCAAAGGAAGGGATGTAGCAACAGTTTTGGAAGCGTAGGAGGAATGATTCTCCCTTCATCCCAAGTCCATTGGAATTCTCCTGATCCCGCTCCTGAAGCAATCACAGTTGCTTATCTTTGGCATGGAGGAGGATGTTATATGCTTTCCAGAATCTTGAGGGCAGTTGGTTTGGTCTCCCCTTCTGTCTTTCTGCAAAAGCAAGAGGATTCTATGTTTGAAACGCCCCTTCCCTTCCTGAACCCTCAACTTCACCCATAATAACTTCACTCACAGCGGCAAACTTAGCAGAACTTGACAAGAGGTCTCAGGCTTTGGGGGCCTGAGAGGTTTGGGGGCCCACCGGCTTAACCCCTGCCTTCTTATAATGCTACCCACTTTGTTGTGTCACAGTTCACAAGAGGGTGAGTGTTGCGCTTCTGTGTGAAGAAAAAAAAATGTGTTCCCTGGCAACCATTTGTGCTGTGGAGAAATTCGTATTGGACGCCAGTATTAAGCCTGTAAAGACCCAGTGTCAACATTTCCTCTATAGATCCTACTTAGAATTTGGAAACAACATGAAATTCAGGATCCTGGGTGTCACCAACAAACTTCTAGGCACCTGGCAATGAATCTCTTTGGATTTTTCCAATGCTGCCAGAACCCTTTTCTCCTAGCGGCTTAAAATATCTTCCAGCATTGGTCAAATCATGCAGAGCTGTTGATGTTTCCATACTGACATCTCTGAATTTGCCAGAGGGTGGGTAGCCAGCAAGCATTGTACTGTTGTGACAGAATGCTGTAGTGTACATGAGTTTTCCCATGGATTATATTTAGAAGAATCCTGGCCAGAAAACCTTATTAAAAGGAGAAGTATATTTCTGCTCATTAGGGGCACAATCTAGCTGAAGTTAATCACCTTTAAATGCCATTGACCTCGGTGGAAGGGGGCTGATTGTTAAGACTAGTTGCATTTGGAATCACAGAATCATAAAATTGTAGCATTGGGAGGGACCCTAAGGGTCATCTAGTCCAACCCTCTGCAATGCAGGAATCTCAACCCAAGCAACAGCACAGTGGCCCAAGTTGCACATTCGTGTCAGCAGTGAAATGCAGGAAGTCTTTAAAGGTAAAGGACCCCTGACAGTTAAGTCCAGTCGTGAACGACTCTGGGGTTGCGGCGCTCATCTCGCTTTACTGGCCGAGGGAGCCGACGTTTGTCTGCAGACAGTTTTTCCGGGTCATGTGGCCAGCATGACTAAGCCACTTCTGGTGAAACCAGAGCAGTGCATGGAAACGCTGTCTACCTTCCCGCCAGAGCGGTACCTATTTATCTACTTGCACTTGACGTCCTTTAGAACTGCTAGGTTGGCAGGAGCAGGGACCGAGCAACGGGAGCTCACCCCGTCGCGGGGATTTGACCCGCCGACCTTCTGATCGGCAAGCCCTAGGCTCAGTATTTCCTGTTAACATCCTGTAACAGTCTGGTGTGTGCCCTCAGCTTTCTCATCTCAGCAGAGAAGAGGTTAGGAAGTGGTTTACTTCTGAGTGAGTTGTTGCCAACTCCCAATTTCTCTTTCTGTCTTTGAAGCTATGGAGAATCTCAGACATGGGACTATGACCGGTTGAGGGAGAGATGTTTTTTTAGTAAGCCTTCAGGTCTTCCCATAAGCAAGGACTTGCTCTGAGCCTCCTTAGAAGCTTAGCTGCATGGACAATAGGTGAATGGTGTGAACATGACCACTCTCTGATTCTGTGAGTTTTCTTCTTCCTTTGCTGTGTTTCACAAGAGAGAGGTTACCAGAACATGGACAAAAGAAAAAAGTTAGGATATCCCTGTTCAGATAAGGGCACTGCTGGGCCACCAGCCGAATCTGATGGATATATGGTTGAAGTATTAAACTGAAGTGTGGTTGTCCAAGCTGGGCTGCTGCACTCTTCTCAGTTAGGGACCAGACTGCTGCATTCTGTCTGATTCCAGACAGATACACCGCTCCTAGTGTGGCTCTTCTGTTGTAATCTGCAAGCGGAATTTCAGTTCAGTTTGTACATGATCAATATTGTATGTCGTTTCATCCACACCAGGGTGTCATGTGGCATCTGTGGGTGGGGCTATTTGAGGCTCAGCAAATATTCATTGTAATACTTGCAGAGGAAAGCCATTTATAATAATAATAATAATAATAATAATAATAATAGTAATAATAATAATAATAATAATAATAATAATAATAATAATAATAATAATAATTTATTATTTATACCCCGCCCATCTGGCTGGGTTTCCCCAGCCACTCTGGGCGGCTTCCAAAAGAATATTAAAATACTGTGATACATCAAACATTAAAAGCTTCCCTAAACAGGGCTGCCTTCAGATGTCTTCTAAAAGTCTGGTAGTTGTTGTTCTCTTTGACATCTGGTGGGAGGGCGTTCCACAGGGAGGGCGCCACTACCGAGAAGGCCCTCTGCCTGGTTCCCTGTAACTTGGCTTCTCGCAGTGAGGGAACCGCCAGAAGGCTCTCGGTGTTGGACCTCAGTGTCCGGGTAGAGCGATGGGGGTGGAGACGCTCCTTCAGGTATACTGGACCGAGGCCGTTTAGGGCTTTAAAGGTCAGCACCAACACTTTGAATTGTGCTCGGAAACGTACTGGGAGCCAATGTAGGTCTTTCAAGACCGGTGTTATATGGTCTCGGCGGCTGCTCCCAGTCACCAGTCTGGCCGCTGCATTCTGGATTAGTTGTAGTTTCCGGGTCACCTTCAAAGGTAGCCCCACGTAGAGCGCATTGCAGTAGTCCAAGCGGGAGATAACCAGAGCATGCACCACTCTGGCAAGGCAGTCCGCGGGCAGATAGGGTCTCAGCCTACGTACCAGATGGAGCTGGTACACAGCTGCCCTGGACACGGATTTAACCTGTGCCTCCATGGACAGCTGTGAGTCCAAAATGACTCCCAGGCTGCGCACCTGGTCCTTCAGGGGCACAGTTACCCCATTCAGGACCAGGGAATCCTCCACACCTGCCCGCCTCCTGTCCCCCAGAAACAGTACTTCTGTCTTGTCAGGATTCAATCTCAATCTGTTTGCCGCCATCCATCCTCCAACCGCCTCCAGACACTCACACAGGACCGTCACCGCCTTCACTGGTTCTGATTTGAAAGAGAGGTAGAGCTGGGTATCATCTGCATACTGATGAACACCCAGCCCAAACCTCCTGATGATCTCTCCCAGCGGCTGCATATAGATGTTAAAAAGCATGGGGGAGAGGACAGAACCCTGAGGCACCCCACAAGTGAGAGCCCAGGGGTCTGAACACTCATCCCCCACCACAACTTTCTGAACACGGCCCAGGAGGAAGGAGCGGAACCACTGTATGACAGTACCCCCAGCTCCCAGCCCCTCAAGACGGTCCAGAAGGATGTTATGGTCGATGGTATCAAACGCCGCTGAGAGATCCAGCAGAACTAGGAAACAGCTCTCACCCTTGTCCCTAGCCCGCCGGAGATCATCAACCAGTGCGACCAAGGCAGTTTCAGTCCCGTGATGAGGCCTGAATCCCGACTGGAAGGGATCCAAATGGTCCGCTTCTTCCAGGCGTGCCTGGAGTTGTTCAGCCACCACTCGCTCAATCACCTTGCCCAAGAATGGAAGATTTGAGACTGGGCGATAGTTGGCCATCGTGCCCGCATCTAAAGATGGTTTTTTAAGAAGCGGTTTAATAACCGCCTCTTTCAGCGGGTCTGGGAAGACTCCCTCACGGAGGGAAGCATTCACTACCCCACGAAGGCCATCGCCCAGCCCTTCCCAGCTAGCTTTTATAAGCCAGGATGGGCAAGGATCCAGGAGACAGGTGGTTGGTTTCACTCGTCCAAGCAGCCTGTCCACATCCTCGGAGGTAACAGATTGGAATTGATCCCACGCAATTTGACTAGACAGGACTCTAGCACTCTCCCGCCCCGGCCCTGCTCCCACGGTGGCATCGACCTCTTCCCGAATCTGAGCGACTTTATCTGCAAAAAACTTTGCAAAATCATTGCAGGAGATCATGTGGCCCGTACTGGGCCCCGATGTAGCAGGTGGTTCCACTAGATTGCGGACCACCTGAAAAAGTCTCCTGCTGCTGTTTTCTGCAGATGCAATAGAGGCGGTGAAGAAAGTCTTCTTCGCCGTCGCTACTGCCACTTGGTAGGCTCGACATTGAGCTCTAACCTGTGTCCGGTCAGCTTCAGAATGGGTCCTCCGCCACCGGCGCTCTAGCCGTCTCAACGATTGTTTCATTGCCCTCAGATCCGTGGAAAACCACGGGGCTGTCCGGGCTCCATGCAATCGGAGAGGGCGCTTCGGAGCCAAACAGTCAATAGCCCTGGTTAACTCCACATTCCAGCGGGCCACCAGGGAATCAGCTGAAAGGCCATCAACATGGGATAAAACATCCCCTACCACTCTCTGGAAACCATTTGGATCCATTAAGTGGCGGGGGCGGACCATCCGAATCGGTCCCACCTCCCTGCAGAGGGGAAGGGTCGCGGAGAAGTCAAGTTGCACCAGGAAGTGGTCTGACCATGGCACTTCTTTTGTTTCGCTTTTACTTAGTGTCAGATCACCAACATCCATTGAGGTAAACACCAGGTCCAAGGCATGTCCGCGGCTATGGGTTGGGCCAAACTTATTCAGGGACAGCCCCATGGAGGCCATGCTTTCCACGAAGTCCCGAGCGGCCCCTTGTAAGGTCGTGTCGGCATGGATATTAAAATCCCCTAGGACAACCAAACTAGGTGTCTCCAGGAGGACATCCGTCACGACCTGAAGCAGCTCGGGCAGGGAATCCTTGGTGCAGCGGGGAGGTCGGTACACCAGAAGGAATCCTGTACTGCCCCTATTGCCCAACTTCCAGAACATGCACTCAGAAAACTGCGTCTTCCCAATAGGACGCCTGGTGCAAACTAATGACTTCCTAAAAATCACTGCAACCCCCCCTCCCCGCCCACAAGGCCTGGGTCGCTGTGCGTAAGAGAAACCTGGTGGACAAGCAGCGGCAAGAACAGGCCCATCTGCTTCATCCAACCAAGTCTCTGTTACACATGCCAGGTCAAATCCTCCATCCATGATCAAGTCATGGATTGCAGTGGTTTTATGAATCATTGACCTGGCATTGCACAGCAGCACCTTCAGGTCATGTGGGTATCCCTTGCTGATTCTAGTATCCGTCCGGTCAGGACCAGACCCGGAGGCAGGGATAGTCCTCAGACAACGACTAAACCTGCCTCCTCTGTAATGACAAGGTCTGGTCTTAGCGTAACTCCTCCTCCTACCCGTGATCACTGAGATCGGTTGTCCCAGCGCATCCCCCTCTGTGGAACATGCCCCAGCCATTTTGTTGGCTGGGACCCACTCCCCGGCAGCCCTGACCCCTCCCCTTAAGAACAAAATAAGACCTTAAAACAATAAAAACAAAAACAAAAGACCCCAAAAAACAAAAAACAATACAAATAAAAAACTATAAAAATTACAAATCCGTTAAAAACAAACAAATAAATTCCCAACTAAACATCCATCCCACCCCCATCCACGTCCCCGCATATACAAAAAATAAAAATAAAAAGGACAAGGAAAAATTTAAAACATTTTTAAAAAGCTCTGCGCCACTCCGGAACCCCCTGGGCCGCAGCAGCAGTGACAGCAACCGTCCCTGTGAGGCCTGTCAGGCCCCGCCCCGGGCCAGATGGTAAGTGGCAGGAAGGAGAAGGGCCCTCAGACACCCACACAGGAGAATCCTCCTGGGCAGCAGAGCGCAGCAGCAGTCCTTGTGAGGCTTCAGGCCCCGCCCCGGGCCAGATGGTAAGTGGCAGGAAGGAGCAGGGCCCTCAGACACCCACACAGGAGAATCCTCCTGGGCAGCAGAGCGCAGCAGCAGTCCTTGTGAGGCTTCAGGCCCCGCCCCGGGCCAGATGGTAAGTGGCAGGAAGGAGCAGGGCCCTCAGACACCCACACAGGAGAATCCTCCCGGGCAGCAGAGTGCAGCAGCAGTCCTTGTGAGGCTTCAGGCCCCGCCCCAGGCCAGATGGTAGGTGGCAGGAAGGAGCAGGGCCTTCAGACACTCACGCAGAAGAGTCCTCCTGGGCAGCAGAGCGCAGCAGTCCTTATGAGGCTTCAGGCCCCGCCCCAGGCCAGATGGTAAGTGGCAGGAAGGAGCAGGGCCCTCAGACACCCACACAGGAGAATCCTCCTGGGCAGCCGAGTGCAGCAGTCCTTATGAGGCTTCAGGCCCCGCCCCAGGCCAGATGGTAAGTGGCAGGAAGGAGAAGGGCCCTCAGACACCCACACAGGAGAATCCTCCCGGGCAGCAGAGCGCAGCAGCAGTCCTTGTGAGGCTTCAGGCCCCGCCCCAGGCCAGATGGTAGGTGGCAGGAAGGAGCAGGGCCCTCAGACACCCACACAGGAGAATCCTCCCGGGCAGCAGAGTGCAGCAGTCCTTATGAGGCTTCAGGCCCCGCCCCAGGCCAGATGGTAAGTGGCAGGAAGGAGAAGGGCCCTCAGACACCCACACAGGAGAATCCTCCCGGGCAGCAGAGCGCAGCAGCAGTCCTTGTGAGGCTTCAGGCCCCGCCCCAGGCCAGATGGTACGTGGCAGGAAGGAGCAGGGCCCTCAGACACCCACACAGGAGAATCCTCCCGGGCAGCAGAGTGCAGCAGCAGTCCTTGTGAGGCTTCAGGCCCCGCCCCAGGCCAGATGGTAGGTGGCAGGAAGGAGCAGGGCCTTCAGACACTCACGCAGAAGAGTTTAGGACTCAGTTTTTTGGTTTTTTAAATATTACTATTGTTGTTGTTATTTACATTTCTATTCTTGCGCTTCCTCCCAGAGGAGCCCAGGGCAGCAAAGCCAAAATGTTAAATCAATAATATTTAAAAATAAAAACATGTTTCAAACATTTAAAAACAATGAAACCATCTAAGAACATGAGAACATGTGAAAACATTTTAAACAGTTAGTCACTTACCCTCACAGCTAATAGTTTCAAGTTGCCAAGAACAAAATATATATATTAATTAAATTGGTATGCTTCCCTTCATCCAGAGATCACAGGGTGGTTCACTATATAAAAATACAAAATAAGAACATTTGGCCATCAAATACCTGGCTAAACAGGATCTTTTTAAAGTTCACCTAAATCATGTGGCTCTTTTTTTCTCCCCCATGTAATTTTGGGAAATAGGATTGCAAGAGGTGCTGTTAAAAATACTTGGTAGAAGTCTGCAGCTGATTCAGCTGCCAAATCTTGTTTGTATTCTCTAATAATTTACACATTGTATCAGCAAGGGCAAAGGATCTTGCTTGTGTGACTGTCTGTGTGCTTTTTCAAAAAGTCCAGATTTTTGCCACCAGGAAAAAACAGATCTTTCAAGAAGCCATGAATAATGCAAGCTCTGCAAATATGAGGAAATCCAGTTAATCCTCAATTCAAAGCGTGGACTTTTTGGGGGAAGAATACTCTTTGTGGGGGCGGGGGCAGAGGAGGGGAACTATTCAGAAGATGTATAGAACAGGAATGAATCCAGATTATTTATAGCCAGCTATAAACAGGAGTAAGCAAAGTGCTTTTTTCAAAAAAGTGCCTTCAGATGCAAGAGCATCTTTTTAATAAATGCAGAGGCAACATAGTTCATGTAACTAAGCCAGGTCTTGGCATACAAAACAGCATACGAAAATGCATTATTTCAGTAGCATCTGCTTTGCAAAAAAATAAATTTTATTTTAGGTAAAATCGCATATAAGCCTGTGTATATTGGGAGAAATTTGCTTTAAAAGCTGATAGATTTTAATAATAATAATAAATAATAAATAATAATAAATATTACTATTAATAATAATAATTAAGGACTTTATTTATTCCAAACTGATGTGGAGAACTGAATTTAAGGTTGGAAAAAATGAGAAACTGACAAATTCGCCCATCTGACTTGGTTAACATTTTGACTTGACACGTGTTTTCTTAACCTTTCTGACTGTGTCTCCAGCTCCACTCCAACCACCCCAGCGTGAATCCAGTCCTGCAACTTGCATGCCAGCCAGCAATTACAAATATCCTGATCTGCCTGTATCAAGATACAGAGAAGAGGTAAATGATATTGCATCTTGGTTTTATAAAGTTACGCTGTGTTGTCTTTCTCCCATCCCCAAGCTACCGTCTGCTTGGTTTTCACTTGTGCTAAAACAGGTATTGGAAAGGGTTTTTTTGCCTTCGGCATTTGTAATTCATCAATAGCTTCCTCCCATATATATCTGTCTCAAGCTTCTCCATTGATGCATGTGGACTAGATTAATGGACCAGGGAGCTGGTTTTTTGGCCTACCCTGAATGAGCATCACAATGCCACTTAAGGAACAGGTTCACAACTTGAACACTATTAACCCCTCCCGTACTTTGGATGCCCAGATAGTTTCTGCCATTGCATCAAGTCCTTTTCATCCGTTAAATCTTAGTGTGCCGGCTGCATCCTTTCTTGGGTAAAGAGGATCTCACTGTAGTCATCTATGCTTTGGTAATAATCAGCAACAATGTGGGGTGGCTGTGTCCCCAGAGCTTTATTTTCATTTTCAACAGTGTCAGGGAACAAGTTATGGCAACTGAAGATGCTGGGATTAAATCGCAGAACCCTACTGTAGAGTTGGAAGGGTGGAGGGTCATGTAGTCCCAACTCAGCGTTTGAAATTCGCCAGGCGGAATTCGGCCACTTGTGACCAAGTGAAGATGCCTGGGTGCCAAGATGGATCCTTGGATCTCGCCTGTTTTCACACATTCAACAACGCATCCTGTAGAATTTCACCCCTGATATTTCATCTGCACAATTGGAACCAATTTCAGGAACCAAAAACTGGAATGGAAAAATACAACTTTTGAGCTGTCTGACCGCAAAATGGCAGCTGGACGTTCCGTTTTGGTGACTGTAACCCTGGTTTAAGGAGCCATTTGGCGCCTAGCTTATATATCTGAGTTTCTAACACCGGTCCAACCCCTTGCCATGGAAGGTCATGTGCAAGGGAACATGGACTGAAAGAGTAAGGCAAGGCCTGAGTCCGTGAGGTAAAGGAAAGTTGAACCAGCAATTTTTTCCCCTGAGGAATTAAGGAGACAACAGTTAGCTTATTTTGTTACTCTTAACATTTATGTTTCTGAAATTCTTGATAATTCAAAATTCTCTGGGCAAATGACAAATGAAAATCACTAGAAAAATAAGGAACGTTAAGATAACTATGTTACTCTGAATTCTTGGACCCAGAGGTATCTTACATGAATGGAAAGACAGCTTAGAATGTAGCACCATTGAATTTTCCTGTTTTCCCTATCCAGCTTCAGCTCACTGTTCATCACACACTGTACCAGAAAATTACTCCCTTCATGGGAGGTTTTTAAGCAGAGGTTGGAGGGCCATCTGTCATGGATGCTTTAGTTAAGGTTCCTGCATTGCAGAGGGTTGGACCAGATGACCCTACAGTTATATCTAATGTGTTATAGAAACATATAATCAATAGAAGCCATATTTGGTATTACTTGGAGGACATGCTTCCCTCCTTAGACAAATGGAGGGTGGGGGTGACAGTGTTCTGTAACCACCACTAGGTAACAGTAGGTAAAGTGGCTGCTTTGATGCTCCATGCATAGGATTTGAAGTAGCAGTGGAGAACGGATGGTTTGCTGGCCTCAGTGTTTGCTGGACTGCAGTTTCTGCCCTCTCTGGCCAGAGGCCATGCTGATGGGAGCTGGAATCCAACCACATTTGGAGGACCACAGGTTCCCCACCCCTGCCTTAAAGGAGAGGAGAAGCACTTTGTGTTAAGGATAACGTTCACAAGTGGGACAGAGGAGAAGCTTCTCTTGACCAACCCTCTAAATCCATCAGCGTGCAACAGAAGGAACCAAATGTGGATCTTTTTCTCTTTGTTTTAGAGTGAAAGAACTGAGAAGGTGATCAAAATCCAGAGAAGGCTGTTAAAGATTGTGGCCTGTCATCCTGCAGACATGTCTTAAGTTATGGTTCTGTATTTTTTTTTAGATGATCTCCTTGATAGAAAGCAACTCTGTGCTAATCGTGCGTGGATCTACCGGCAGCGGCAAAAGCACTCAGCTTCCACAGTTTGTTTTGGACCACTGCGTGCAGCGCTCCACCTACTGCAACATCGTAGTGACTCAGCCTAGGAAAATTGGTGCCAGCAGTATTGCGAGGTGGATTAGTAAGCAGAGGGCGTGGCCCCTGGGGGAACGTGTGGGCTACCAGGTACAGTGGCATGTTAACCTAACATTAAGGCGCATGTTGTGTAAAGAACCCACCTGAATCTCTCTCTTCACTTTCTTCCCTTTTGGAATTGGAGGGGCCAAATCATCTGATTCTTAGACGGCCTTTGTTGTGCGCTGAAATAGAGGTTTAGTCAAATCCCAGTCTCCTGTGCAGAAAAGGTATTTGCCGTCCTGCTACAGGTCTGTGGCTCAGGTTTCCCTAATGAATGACCACCAATTTTAGGTGTTTTCAGAAAGGGCCGCAATTTAATACCTTGTTGCTTGTTCTTCTGAGGACATTTCTGTTCCAGAACAGCTTCTTTGTCATTATGCTCAGGTGACGCTTGGGACAAACAAGGATGCATTATAGAGCGCCTTTCATACCAGCCCTTCCCTTGCGTGGGAACCATTTCAACCAAAATTTGTTGACTGCCACAAATGTTTTCATGATACGTGTTTAAAGCAAAATGTGTGGTGTTTATATTTTTCAACGGTTTTTAGGTTGGTTTAGAAAAAGTTGCATCCAAGGACACGAGGCTGATTTATATGACGACTGGAGTTCTCCTTCAGAAAATAGTGGGGTCCAAAAGCCTTTCGGAGTTCACTCACGTTTTCATAGATGAAGTAAGTTGAAGGAAGATAAAAGATTGCATCAAGGCTGCTTATTGCAGGAAATGTTTCCACCAGACTCTTAATCTCACAGCTTCTGCATGAGAATAGCGCTCGGATGCCTGTAATATCTGCGTTCATCATTGAGAGCTGCCAGGTTGGTGCTACCAGGGGCCAGGGCCTTCTCTGTGGTGGCACCATATCTTTGGAGTGCACTCCCCATGGAAATGCAGATCATTGTCATCAAATTTATTACGAGTAAAACATACTACAACGACACGAATAGGGAGGGCCCTGAAAACACCCAATGGCCTGGGTAAAGAGGTGCTTCTTCAGCATACACTGAAAGCTGTATAGCAAAGAAGCAAGGCTCACCCCTGTGTAGAGGGAATTTTACAGCTTAGGAGCTGCCACAGAGATTGCGCTTTCCTGGGCTGCTGCTGCCAACTTCCGAGTGTGGTGGAATGGTACCAAGAGGGCCCAACTGCTATTCTTAACACCTGGGAGCGTCTGTAGGGTCAGGATTTCAGGCCTAAGTTGTTTAGGGCTTTAAACACTAATGTGAGCACCTTGAATTGGGCCAGAAAATGAAATGGCGGCCAATGCAGTTTCTTTAGGGATGAAGTGGGTCCTAAATCGCTTCCCAGCCAGTAATCTGGCTGCTGCGTTTTTAGCCTTTTGCCTGTTTTATTTTCCTTTTGTACTATCATTCACGGTCAAATGATAACTCTGCACCTTTTTAGCTGCAACCAGGAAAGATGAGGTGAGAGAGGAAGAGAAATGGGCATGTGAGGGGTACCCTTCTGATCTCCTGACAATTAAAAATAATAATAATTTTTATTTATACCCCACCCTCCCCAGCCAAGGCCGGGCTCAGGGTGGCTAACAAGCAATAATAAAAACAAGTTGAATGAATACAACTTAAAAACAAGATTAAAATACAACATTAAAATATTGAAACATTAAAATATTAAAATGCAGCCTCATCACAGGAGGAGAAAGGAAAAAGAAAGAGGGGGAGGGAATCAAATTGGCTCCAAGCCAAAGGCCAGGCGGAACAACTCTGTCTTACAGGCCCTGCGGAAAGAAATCAGATCCTGCAGGGCCCTGGTCTCATGAGGCAGAGCGTTCCACCAGGCCGGAGCCAGAGTTGAAAAGGCCCTGGCTCTGGTTGAAGCTAATCTAACTTTCTTAGGGCCTGGGACCACTAGGGTGATGCTATTTATGGACCTTGAGGCTCTCCGTGGGGCATACCGGGAGAGGCGGTCCCATAGGTACGAGGGTCCTAGGCCATGGTGGGGAGAATTAGCTAGGGAGAACGCTGATCTTTGAGCACAGTGCAGCTCTAAAGTTCACTTCACTCTTATTAAGCCCTCTCATCTGCTATGATCCCCTTTAGGTGCACGAGCGTACTGAAGAGATGGATTTCTTACTGCTGGTGGTCCGTAAACTGTTGCGCACCAATTCGCGATTTGTGAAGGTAAATTTAAACTACAAGTTAATGCATTCTGAAAATGCAAGATCGGTTTATCATAATTCTGTGGCATGGAAATAATCTCCTAATACTGCGATGCTGGCTTTTTGGTGTTAGGGGTGTCGTGTAACAGCCTACCAGACTCTCAAAGTAGTGACAGAGTAGGACTTCGACATCAGCATACAGGGGCAAAGGACATCTGGCTTGCGTCACAAACAGCTCTATCCTGAGATATCTGGTTGCTTTTGAAAGTCAATTAAGGCCCACCCTGCCACTTGCACACATTCTCTTTCCACCCCCCCCCCCCAGTCCTGCGCCTTCCAGGTTCCCTTCTTGTTCCTTTCACCAATGCCATCTGCTGCCAGCTATCACTCGTTCTCCAGCTGAAAAGGGCATCGCAGCTGAATCCAGCCCATTCAAAGCCAGGAAACGCAGCTGGGAATGCCCCGGAGCAATCCCTGCACATCGGGGCTGGCGAGTTTTCAGCTGGAGTGCATCATGGTTGGGCATTCTGTTTTCCCTGGAATAATGTTCCTCTGGGAGCATCTGCAGACTTCAGAGTGCCCCTCGTGTATTTGCGATCTTTTCCGTCTCAACCCTCTGTTCATAGAATAGCAATAATGAAAACTGATTCCAACAGTTTCGCTGTCGGATGAAAAGGCCGCGAAGTGGTGGAAGGCATTGATGTGCTGCGTAAATAACTATTGAAAAGCATGCCATCTCTTCTGAGAAGTTAACAGGCTTCCAGGGCTTCTTCAGGCACCCAACAGTGATGGGTAGGTGATGCTCTAAGACAGCCTTTCCCTGATTGGGGGGCCTCTGGAAGTTTTGGAGTACAAATACAACAGCTGTGTTGGCTGGGACCAATAGGAGTTGCATTGCAAAACATTCAGCGGTTGGGAGAGGCTGTTGTAGTAGACAGAGGCACAACGATGGCAGCGGCTATATCCTACCTCCACTGTTGGAAACGGTGGAGGTTGTTTTTGGCATCTGTCTCAAGAGACGATGGATTGCGCCTCTGAAGGTGGTCAAACTGCTGTGTTAGCAGCAGCAGAGTGACCTCTCCGGGCTTCAAACCTGGGCAGTGTATATGGAGGTCCTGGGCTGCCCAGACGACAAGCCCCCTCTCTCAGCCTCGTTCCAACCCCCTCTGCCCGCTCTGCTGCAGTACAGGATCGTGCTTGCAGTAACCAGCATTGATATGTTCTGTTGCTACTTGGAGGCGCATATTATAGTGGGGGAAGATACATGCACCAAGTATGTATCAGAGGATTGCCAAAACATGTGCCATCAGGATGCAACCTCATCAAAGCTGGAAGTCAGGTCCTTCGTTATTCAGATTTAGAAACCCCCCACATTACTTTCTCAGGAATGCACTCTTGGGTTGGGGCAACTGGCTAAAATGTTTTAAATGGTTCTAATTTTTGGTTCTTCTGGTTTGTTTTTTGTTGGGTCGATGTTGGTTAAATGTTTAGTTGTGGTTGGCGGTTATTTTAATTTGGGTATAACTGCAAATTGTTTGTTGTTATTTGTTCCTATTGATTTATTGGTTTGTTTGTTGCTCGTATAGGATATTTTGTTTTTTAATGTTTGATGCTTTGTTGTGTTTTTATTTATGTTGTAAGCTGCTGGGGAAACCCAGCCAGATGGGCGGGGTATAAATTTAAAAATTATTGTTATTGTTATCATTGATGTGGTCCAGAGGAAAGCAGGGCAATACATTTGGCACCAGCTTGGCTGCAGGAGTTGCCAGAAGGAGGCATTCAAAGCGCCATCCAACCGCCTTAGGGACTCCACTCTGGATTTGTGTAGGGTTTACTGCTTAGCCTTTTCTTCTCCTGAAGATATACCTGCCACAAGGCAGCGGAGGTTTAGGACCAGAGTTTTCCTTCTCTACCTTCGCAGGTTGACAAGCCCCATCTGCCCTTCCCTCCTTTCTACAGCACATGCAGAAAACTTCTTAACTGGCAGTAAGCCTCTAAATACTAATTGCTGGGAATTGCAATTGAGCAGTCCTGCTCCTCACTCTGGCAAACCAGATGCCTCTGGGAACAGGATACTGGACTAGAGAGGCCACTGGCAGGGCTGCTCTTACGTTTTGAGGCCTGATCATGCTGATGACGAACCCTAGAAATGACATTTACACAGAGGGGATTGCATGACACTAGCGGAATGACATTTGGAAGAAGCCCCCCCCCCCCCGACTCAGATTTTGTGACACTTCGTATCTGTTAACGAGAGACACGCGTTTTGTAGCAATATTGTGCCCCAAGGGTTTTTAATCTTCCTGTTGTGCACATTGAGTAAACACGTTGTGCTTTTTTCTTGTATGTACAAGATCAAATGTAGTCAGTGTCTGAAACTATCTATACCCACTTCTCTTCTTAAAACACACACACACAAAGTGTCAGATGCAAACAGCTTTATTATTATTATTTATTAAATTTCCATAGCACCCTTTATCCGAGGAACACATGGCAGTTTACAAAATAAAAACATAAAAATACATAACATAGTAACAATACCACCACCCCAAAAAAAATTCAGTACACAGTAGGAATTCAAGCTGTGAAGTTTCTGAAGCTCGTTTTCACATTTCCCCCTTTCCACAGGTAATTCTGATGTCTGCGACAATCAACTGCCAAGAGTTTGCCGACTATTTTGCTATCCCAGTCCGCAACAGGCTTTATCCGGCATATGTGTTTGAAGTAGAAGGCAAGCCTCATGCTATTGAAGAGTATTACCTCGACGACCTGAGGCCTATTCTCAGTCATATCAGGGTATGGAAAACAACTGGCATTGTCTCTCTGTCTAGAATAACTTTGGGGATATTAAGGGTAAGGAGGTGGACTTAAAACCCCAAGAAATTCCCCCTCTCCTCTTTCTGGCATATGCATAGTAGCTTCAGGTGGTAAGAAAGGAAGAGGTTTAAAGTAGAGATTCTCCCCCTCCCACCCTAACATAACATCTTTTTAAACCAGGTTTCAGATTCTGCATTGTCAGTGTAA
Source organism: Podarcis tiliguerta (assembly GCF_965153285.1). Lineage (NCBI taxonomy): Eukaryota > Metazoa > Chordata > Lepidosauria > Squamata > Lacertidae > Podarcis > Podarcis tiliguerta. The sequence continues at coordinate 121,177,205 of NC_139534.1, forward strand.
TGTGATCTAACGAGTGAATCCCGCCGAAGCATTGATTTAATGGTTTCAGACTTAATTCAGTGGGGAGGGGAAGGGGCCAGTGGGAGAGGAGAAAATTAATTGGCTGTACACTCCAGGCAGGCGTATCTGTTAACAAGCAAGAGTGCCAATCAAAGGCAAACTGATAGACTCCTGCAGTCATCGAAGTCCCGATACACAGAACAAAGAGTATCTGTCCTGTTATAACAATGTCCCGTCAGCATTCATGTATTTGACAGCAGCGTGTTGGCAACACCCATGGACAGAACAGGGAGGGACGCTTATATAATCTTTCTGGATGTTTGTGAAAGATTCCTGGTGATGCGTGGCAAGTAAGAGAGTCAGGAAAGTTGACTAGGAAGTCTCTCCCTATCGGGTCAGATCAAGGTTTCTTTAGTGTGGGGTTGGACACAAAATGTGTGTAGGTTTTTTTTGGGGGGGGATTTGCAGCTGGGAAGCTGATAATGCGCAATTTGGAAAAAAACCTGTGTGAGGGATTAGGCACATTAGGTGTTACATGTTTATCAATCACTTAAATGACAAGCAATGTCAGGGGCAGCATGCACAAAAATTATATAAGGGTAGAACACACGGTGTCCCTATTTAAAAGAAACAGCCCAAACTGTATTTAAACAGCAACAGCAACATTTTTTCTTTCTTTCTTTGGCTGGAACCTCTTCTTCACATTCACCTTTCAGCAGGTAACACTTTGTCACCTTCTTGTTCATAAACTGCTCCTGGTTTTACACCTGTTAGTTGCTGATCTAAGGCAGATAGTCAGTATATAGTAGACTATACACTGACTATCTCCCCCCCCTCTTTTTTTTAGTCTGACGGAGAATTTGTGCAATTGGAAAATCTGCTTTTTAAAAACTTCCAAGATTGGATCTGTCAGACGTGTTACTGCTTCTGTCAATTAGGTTTCCTAGCCACTTGATTTCAAGCCCGACACCTTCATGGGTATGGGAAAGGGGCTGCTTTAGGATCCTGGCTCCTATACCCCAACCTTCTGAAAATATTGTACAGCTTTAATCCTCCCATTATTGCTACTGTATTTCCTCCCCCTCTTCTCACTCCCCCTTCCGCCCTTCCTGGCTTACGGCCCTTCTTCTTTGCTTAGTAGGGAGGAACAAATAGGATGGTACAGGCGGTTGTGTTTTGTACCTTTAGGGCAGCTCTGGAGCAGCTTTGATAATAGCGGTGGAGCCCTTATGGAGTTTTCCTAGGAGAAAAGGCACCAAGCTTCGTTTGCTATTTTATGAAAGCTTTTGCTTTTTTAATTTTATTTTGAAAAAGCTGACAGCTATGGGTGGTATCGAACACTTTGGATCCGCTAATGCAGGGCACTTGAGTTAGCGGCCCCCAGCCCACCCTCAAAATCAGCCCCAGAGGTTTGGGCAGATACCAAAAGATTCCAGCTGAGGAACGACACTGTCCCTGTGGAGATGGCAATTTGGAAACGGTGGCTCATGTTCTGCTGTCCTGTCCCCTTTATAAAGATCTGAGGAATGAAATCATCACCCCACTCCTACTTACCATCCCAGGCCGCCCATCTGCAGCCACATTGTTCTTTCTGTTATCAGATCAAAATGATCAGACAACAGCAAAGGGTGCTAGGTTTATCGAGGGTGCAGTGAGATTAAGGGCCACTATCTGAACGATAATCTTGACCATTTGATTGTCCTTTTACCAATTGTTGTCTTTTTAATTGTATAGATTGCTTTTTTATGTTGCTATGGCCGTTGGCTAATGCAAATAGTTTTTTAAAAAAACTGGAGAAGCATTTTGGAAAGAGAGTAAGTGATGCATTGGATGCAATTCTATGTAAGGGGTTGGATTCCAGTTGGAAACTGGTGTGGCCTCACAGTCAGAGGAGGTGGGTCCAAGGATACTCAGCCTCCAACTGGGGAATTGGATCAGGCTCCTCATGCTGATGTGTTGAGAACCACCCCCATCGTTCTGCCCGGACACTGAGGTCCAGCTCCGAGGGCCTTCTGGCGGTTCCCTCATTGCGAGAAGCAAAGCTACAGGGAACCAGGCAGAGGGCCGCCCGCCCTGTGGAACGCCCTCCCATCAGATGTCAAAGCGATAAATAACTACCTGACATTTAGAAGACATCTTAAGGCAGCCCTGTTCAGGGAAGTTTTTAATCTGTGATATTTTACTGTATCTTTTGTTTCTATGGAAGCCGCCCAGAGTGGCTGGGGAAACCCAGCCAGATGGGCGGGGTACAAATAATAAATTATTATTATTATTATTATTATTATTATTATTATTATTATTATTATTATTATTATTATTATTATTATTATAGCACTGGTGGTCTGGAGCCTACACAGATGCTTGTCCTCTGAGCCTGACTCATCACACAAATCAGCTACCTGTTCTGCCCAGTGATGCAGGGAACAGAAGGAGCGACCAGCGGGTTTGCCCTTTAAGAACCACAGTCTCTCGCTTCCGGAGGCGGCGCGAAACCGTGATGGCGGACCTCTTCGAGCTCTGAAGAGGGGCACCGCAGAAAAGGGTTGTTTCGCTACGGCGCAGCGGCAACCCATTAAGAAAAACCACGGACAGAGAGAGTCCGTGGCCGTGGGACTCGGCGGGCACCTGGAGCGACCCCAAATTCGCGGAAGGGACCCCGTAAGGGGCTCCGGAGTGAAGGAGGGGGAGCGGTGCTGTGAGTTCATCGCTCTTTCTGCGGAGGCGAAGCCGCGCGGCTGTCACGGATGAGCGCTGACCTTTCTTCCAAAAAATACTACTCTGAAACAGCAAACCCGTGAGTAAGGACTTAAGATTTGTTACAATAACTTGAAGAAATTTGGCTGAAACCGGGAGACGAGAAAGAGGAAGTCCGTCTTCCGGCACTGCTTATAAGATCAAAGCAGACTGTTTAAAGAGCGGAAAGCGCTGTGAACAGGGAAGCTTTAAGGCTTTAAAGTGGGACTTTCGTGCACACTTGAAATTCTATTCTTAAAGGAAGAAAAAATACAGTTTAAATTGGACTTGGAGCGGTCCCCCATGGGGCGAGGGAAGACTCTAACCCCAAATCTTCGGGTGGCCGGGTGAAGTTGCTTGACTGCGGAACTGTTACAAACTTCCAGATACTTTTGTAACTGAAGTGCAACTTTTGGGCTTACTTAGTTTGAGTGGATACAATTGCAGGCACCTTGTTGGAACATTGTTAAACGTTTTAAAGTGCTCTGCAGGACTTTTTTCTTAGTGTTTTGGAACTAACTTGCTTTTAAAATTGTTTTTGAAAACGGAAACTTTAATGGCGGAAAAGTTACCTTCTTCTTACTAACTTTTGGTGGCACTCCCCCTAGAGGACATTGGATAACAAAGGCCTGGGAAAAGTTTTTTTGCTTACTTTCTTTCTCCAGACTGTTTATAAATTTGGACTTGTCTTTCCCATGGGATTACAACATCTGACCTTGAACATTGACTGATGAGTGGTACAGGAAAGACAAGAGCAGCCAAAGCTAAGGAAGCTAAGGAAAAAGAAAAAGCAAAAAAGCAGGCACAGCTTTTGCAAACAACTTTAACTCAGGGACGTAGACTATCAGTGCCTGCTGTGCTTGCAACACAAAAAGTAGAAAGTGAAAAGCCTGAAAAATCTGAAGAGGAAGATATGGCATCAGGAGGAGCAGAGGCAGTACTGAAACAAGTTTTGGAACAATTGTCAACATTAAATCAAAAAATTGATAACCAATCAACAAAAATTGACCAAGCTACATCCTCGATCCAGAAATTGACAGATCAGGTTTCCCAACACACCCAAGCAATTGAAAAATTGCAAGGAGCAACGGAAGAGAACCGTAAATTGGCAGGGGAAGCCGTTGAAATTGCAACATCAGCTAAAAAAGAGGTTGAGGAAGTTAAAGCAGAAGTCAAGCCTCTGCATAAACAGATAGGGGACCAACAAACCTATCTCTCTTTGGTGGAACTGAAAAACCGGGAGACTAATCTTAGGCTTAGGGCGGTCCCAGAAATCGAACAAGAAGATTTGATTGGATTTTTGACAACAGAATTTTCAAAGTTCTGGGGCTTAAAAGAAGAAAGTGATTTTAAAATAGTATCGGCTTTTCGACTGGGAAGATTGGTAAGAAAAGATAGATCTAGAGACTGTCTAATAGCTTTGAGATCAAGAGAGGAGAGAGACAAAATATTAGGCCTACACTTCAAAAACTCAATTGAGATACAAGAGAAAAGGGTGGAAATCTACCGAGATATTCCTAAACAGCTATTGGATCTGAGAGCCACCTATTCAGAATTGGCTAAGTTGTTGAGACTTAACTCAATCCCTTATAGGTGGGAGTTCCCACAAGGACTATCATTTACTTACAAACAGAAGAAGGTTAAAATAAGATCACCAGAGGATCTACAAAAGTTCCAGCACGACCACGGAGAAGATCTCCAAAAAGAAGCAGCAGCCCTTTGGCCTATACTTAAACCAGGACCCACTCTGCCAGCAGGCGGAGGGACGCCTAAATCCTCGGAATTAGAGGAAAAAGAAGATACACCGCTCTAGGTGTAACAGAATAGTTCAGGATGTCTCTGCAGCTACTCAGTTGGAATATAAATGGCGGAAATTCCCCGGAGAAAAGAAGGAAATTGTTTCATATATTGAAGAAAGAACAATTGGATATTATTTGTTTACAAGAAACCCATGTGACCAGGCTCCACAGGAAAGTTTTGGTCAACAAAAGACTAGGCCAAGAGTTTATTTCCTCAGACAAGGTAAAGAAAAGAGGAGTGGTGATTTATGCTAAGGAGAGCCTGATACCTAAATTTTTATTCAAAGATGAATATGGAAGAATTCTGGCAATTGAAATCCAGACCCAAGGAGAAAAAATATTGATACTAGGAATTTATGCTCCAAACGACGGGAAATCAGAATTTTTCAAGAAGCTGCATGAGACGCTGCTGGACTATCTGGACTATGCTAACATCATAATGATGGGAGACATGAATGGAGTGGTGTCTACACATATGGATAAGTCTTATAACCAAAATCTAACATCAGACGGCAGACTGCCTAAAACTTTTTTTGAAATGACTGACAATCTGGATTTGATTGATATATGGAGGACAAAGAACCCCCTAGGTAAAGAAGGAACTTTCTTCTCTGAGGCCCACCTGTCCTGGTCAAGGATCGACCAAATCTGGACCTCCAGGGGGCTGGCACCCAAGACTAAAAAGGTGGAAATCTGCCCAAAAACATGCTCCGACCACAACGCTCTGAAATTAGATCTCAGACTTACTCAAACCGGTTCCTTCAGATGGAGAATGAATGACACTCTTTTAAGAGATCAAGAGATTGTGAAAAAGGCCCAAAAAACATTAAAGGACTATTTTGAGATAAATTTGAATACTACAGTAGAAAAAAGAACCATCTGGGACGCAAGCAAAGCTGTCATGAGGGGGTTTCTGATACAACAGAATACAATTAAGAAGAAGCTCTGGAATGGAAAGAAAGATAAAATACTGGAGAAAATACATCAAGGAGAGAAAAAATTGAGAACTAAACCAAAGTCAAAGGATCTGTTGAGAGAAATTAAATTCCATCAAGCAGAATATTCAAAATTGATTAATCAGGAGATTGAATGGAAAATAAAACAGATGAAGCAAAGATCCTTTGAATCAGCAAATAAATGTGGAAAGCTGCTAGCTTGGCAGCTGAAAAAAAGACAAAAGTTGAACACAGTTACAAATCTAGAGATTGAAGGAAGAACGGTGCAGAAACCAGAGGAAATTAGGAAGTGCTTCCACAGATATTTTAAAGAACTTTATGTACAGGGGCCTCAGAAAGAATCAGAGATAGATCATTTTTTAAAGACAAATGGACTATCAAAAATAACTCAAGATAAAAGATCAATCTTGAACTCTACAATAACCACCCAGGAAATTGAAAGTGCCATTCAGAATATGCAACTAGGCAAATCTCCAGGCCCGGATGGGCTTACCTCCAAATACTACAAGACTTTGAAAGACTATTTAACACAACCCTTGTTGGAGGTATGCAACCAGATCATGGATGGGAAGAGGGCACCAGAAACGTGGAAAGAAGCGTTCATCACATTGATACCTAAGATAGAATCTGAAAAGACTCAACTCAAGAACTACCGCCCCATCTCACTCCTGAATGTGGATTACAAAATATTTGCAGACATTTTGGCAAGTAGACTTAAAAAAGTTTTAATTGAAGTAATTCACAAAGACCAAGCAGGCTTTCTCCCTGGTAGACATTTATATGAGAATACCAGAAACATCATCGATATTTTGGAACTTTTACAAACTGACAGGAACACAAGGGCGGTGTTAATTTTTGTTGATGCGGAGAAAGCATTTGACAATATATCTTGGATGTTCATGAAGAAAAACTTGGAAGGGATGGGAGTGGGGCGGGGGTTTGAAAATGGGTTACGAGCAATTTATTCAGAGCAAAAGGCCAAATTAATAGTGAACAATGTGGTGACGGAGGAGTTCAAAATTGAAAAAGGGACACGACAAGGGTGCCCTCTATCCCCTCTTTTATTCATTTCAGTCCTGGAGGTGCTATTGAACATGATAAGGGAGGACCGGCTGGTACAAGGGATAGAGGTCGGAGTGAAACAATATAAACTTAAAGCTTTTGCAGATGACCTAGTTTTGACATTGCAGGAGCCAGAATCCAGTACAAAAAGAGTTCTTGAACTTATATCTGAGTTTGGTCAGGTGGCGGGGTTTAAGTTGAACAAACAAAAAACCAAGGTTTTGACCAAGAATTTGACACTTACAGAAACAGAGGGGTTTCAGAGAGAAACAGAATTAAATGTGGTAAAGAAAGTGAAATACCTAGGGATCTATTTGTCTTCCAAAAATTTGAATTTATTTAAGGACAATTATGAAAAATGCTGGTTGGAAGTAAAGAAGGATTTAGAAATTTGGTCAAGATTGAAACTTTCCTTGTTGGGAAGGATTGCAGCAATTAAAATGAATGTATTGCCGAAAATGTTATTTTTGTTTCAAACCCTACAGATCGTGGACAGAGAGGAATGTTTTGGAAAATGGCAGAAGGATATATCTAAGTTTGTCTGGCAGGGCAAAAAGCCCCGAATAAAGTATAAAATATTAACTGATTCAAAAGAAAGAGGGGGGTTTGCCCTGCCGGATTTGAGGTTGTACTATGAAGCTGCAGCCTTCTGCTGGCTGAAAGATTGGTTTTTGCTAGAAAACACCGACGTCCTAGATCTGGAAGGTTTTGATAATGCATTTGGTTGGCATGCATATCTATGGTATGACAAGGTTAAAGTTCACAAATTGTTTAAAAGCCATATTGTCAGAAAAGCGATTTTTGCAGTCTGGATGAAATATAAAGACTTATTAGAGAGTAAAACACCGAGGTGGCTATCACCGGTGGAGGCCAAAGCTCGAAAAAGACCCAATATGGAGGCCTATTGGCCGAAATATTGGGAATTAATTGAAAAAATTGGAGACGGTTGGAAGTTGCAGAGCCAGGACAAATTAAAAAACAAGGTGCGAGATTGGTTACATTATGCTCAAATTCAAGAGGTTTTTAAAATGGATAAAAAGGTTGGTTTCCAGGAGGGGAAATCGAAACTAGAGACAGAATTGTTAGAACCAAAGACCAAGAATTTATCTAGAATGTATAACTTGCTGCTTATGTGGAACACACAGGATGAGACAGTTAAATCTGCTATGATAAAATGGGCACAGGATGTTGGACATAATATTATGTTTGAAGACTGGGAAAGGTTATGGAACACCGGAATGAAATTCACGGCATCTAGTGCCTTGAAGGAAAACATTATGAAAATGATATACCGGTGGTACATGACCCCAGTCAGGTTAGCCAAGATGCATCACCTGTCTGACAACAAATGTTGGAAGTGTAAGGAAGCAGAGGGGACTTTCTTCCATCTCTGGTGGACCTGCCCAAAAGTGAAGGCCTTCTGGGAAATGATTTATAATGAATTGAAAAAGGTATTTAGGTATACCTTTCCTAAGAAACCAGAGGCCTTCCTGTTGGGCATGGTGGACCAGAAAATGTCAAAGAAAGATAGAACTTTGTTTATGTACGCTAGCACAGCAGCAAGAATACTCATTGCAAAGAGTTGGAAGACACAAGATTTGCCCACGCTGGAGGACTGGCAGACGCAGTTGATGGACTACATGGAGATAGCTGAACTGACCGGCAGAATCCGAGATTTGGATAAAGAAACAATTGAGGAGGACTGGGGAAAATTTAAAGATTATCTGAAAAAATATTATAAGCTGTATGAATCCTAAGAAAGTGCATGATTAGGAAACGATAAGCTTCTGCGAATATGATTAAGTAAATGGTAAAATTAGTGACAAAAGAGAAAAGGAGACAATTTAAATTGAATATGTTATGTTTATTTTAAAGGTATTGAAATTGAGATATAATATATTGCATTTGGATACATAACATTCGAAAGTTACAACAAGGTATGAAATAAGGTAACAAAATGCTGACATTGTTAATGCAAAGAACGCAGAATCGGAAGGGGTGGGGAAGTCCAAGTTTTATTTTGTTTTTGTTGTTAAAAAAGAGAAAATTTGTTTCTTGTAACTACTTTATTTGTTTATAAACCTATAAAATTATGGAAAGAAACGCAATAAAAAAATTTATAAAAAAAAAAAAAAAGAACCACAGTCTCTCCCTTTACCTCTGGCCTGTGTCAGAGCTATGGGAGCTATCCATGGTGCTGCAACTATCCTGGCTGGCTGCTGTGGAAATCTGGCACAGATGGGTTAGAACAGCTACAGCTGCTTCTTTTTGTGTTTTCATAAACGTACACAAAGGCTTGGAGCCCGATGCTGCTCTGCAGTGGTGTAGGCAGGTTCTAATGCTTGAGCAGAAAGCACCAGTGCTAAGAAAAGCTTAGAGCAGCCTTTCCCAACCTCATGCCCTTGGTTTATAAGTCCCACCTACCCCAGGCAGCTATGCCAGTATAACTTTTTGAATATGAGGAGGAATAGCATGATTATTTATTATTATTTGTTAAATTTCTGTATTATGGGAGTTGTAGATCGGAAGAGGTAAGGTTATGCACAAATTTGGAATTCTTGTTTTCAGTGAAAATACTGCGCCGCACCCTTTCCTTATGTTTACAGGGTGCAGACCTACTTGCTTGTCATTGGTTACTCTATATAAGGCTCCATTTTTAGTTTGTCTACATCTCGGTGCTTGAAACCCCCTCAACTACTTTTGCCAGTAGCAGAATGCTGTCACCACTCAGTAATGCCACTGGTCTGTGTGGTGGTGGGGAGAATCCCTTTTAAGAAAAGCCCTGCTATTTGTATGCCACCTTTCCATAGTTAGAAACATACCGTGATCAAATCCCGCCCGGAAACCAATGTCCCCACTGTGGAAGGACATGTGGATCCAGAATTGGCTCCCACAGTCATTTACGGACTCATTGTTAAAACCTTGTTTATGGAAGACAATCGTACTCTGCTACGAGTGATCGCCAAAGAAGTAGTGGTAGTTAGAACCATGCTCAAGGGGGCTTGCAACATGAAATGATTTACGTAATCACAAAGCATGTCAAAAGTTTTATTTCTCTTGTCTGAGGAGAGTTTTGTCATTTTCTTTCTTTAAAAAACCCACCACATTTACTTACTTGTTTGCAAAATGTTCTGTACCGTCAACATTAAGAAAAAGTGTCGTAGTGTTGAGTAGCACAAAAATCAACAATAAAATTTCACCAGTAAAACCAAATGCAAAGCACATCACAAATCAGTAGATCGGATTATAATGCATCAACATAATCTGGTGGGGGAAAGCCTGGGTGAACAGGCTTCCTTGCATGAATTATTGTTGGATCTCAACAGCTGCTTTTCCTCAAGAGTAGAGCAACATGGGAGTACTTTGGTTTTTAAAGGCAAAATAAATTATTTAAAATTATTCTCTTATTTTTTATTTCTGTGCTGGGCTCGTTAGAAGCCCGCATTGTGTTGGGTAAAGCTGTCTCTATCAGATTTGTTTCCAGTTTGAATGGGTCACTTCTGGCAGCCAGGGTAGCATTTGTGGACTCTTGTATTTGTCAAACTGCAAACTTCCCTGGTAAAACGCCCTGGCAGCTCTTGTCTTCGGAGATAGCAAAAAAACGGGAGGAAAGCGCCGAAGCTTCAGCAAGGTGAAAACTCCAGCTCTGAAAGCTACTGAAGCAGAGAAACTCAAACTGATGGCTTTTACATTCTAACAAGTAAGAATGGAATAATCCTAGGATAAGATAGAAGATGAAACGGCCTGTAGCCTTCATAAAATGGTTCACCAGCCCATCCCGACCATCCAGTCTCACTGCCTTAGGTGAAATATATGCAACTGTTCAAATGAAACTAACAGCTTCACACAAGGATTTGGGTTAATGGTCACTGAGCAACAGGGTCAGGGAACCTCTCCAGATGTTGTGGATCTCAATTTTCGCCATCCCTGACCATTAGCCATTCTCTTTTTTTATATATATAATTAATTTTTATTCAATTTCCAATAAACATTCCATCCATATTTAACATTCGCCTTATACATATACATCTTTTGGACTTCCCTCAGCCTATCTGACAATTCTCCATATTATCACTACAACTCACATTTCTTAAATTTATATTGCACTTTACCACTCTTAATTGTAACCTATCGTTCAAGCAACATTTCAATCAATCTTTTTCACAAAGCTTCTTGAAAACCAACAAGTGTTAGTTGCTCCTCACGTACAGTTTTGATATATTCTGTAAATTTATTCCAGTCCTCAGAAAATCTCTAATCGCGTTGGTTCCTTATTTTCCCAGTCAATTTGTCCATCTCTGCATATTCCATCAGCTTCATTCTCCATTCTTCCTTGGTCGGCATTTCTTCCTGCTTCCATTTCTGGGCCATCAAAATTCTTGCTGCTGTCACTGCATACCTAAATAGTTTCACGTCATTCCTTCTAATATCATTCCCTATTATTCCTAATAGAAATGCTTCTGGTTTCTTAATAAAGGTATATTTCAACATTTTCTTCATCTCGTTATAAATCATTTCCCAGAAGCATTACGCTTTCTTACATTCCCACCACATATGATAAAATGTTCCCTCTTTTTCTTTACATTTCCAACATTTGTTACTAAGTTTATACATCTTACCAAGTTTCACTGGTGTTACATACCATCTGTCCATCATTGTCATTACATTTTCTTTTATTGTAGTGCATGCAGTGAATCTCATTCGACCATTAGCCATTCTCACGAACGGGTGGCAGTTGGGGTCCAATGTCATTAGTGCTGCAGGTTCCCATCTCTGCTGTGCAACATGGTTTTTTTGTTTGTTTGCTAACAGTCTGGCATACTTTATATTGTGATTGATTGTTTCCAACATTGCAGGGGGTTGGATGACCCTTGGGGGGTCTCTTCCAACTCTGCACTTCTGTGTTCACATCTCTGTAGGACACCATGCATAGCATGTGCTACGTGCGCCAAAAAAATTGTTCCTTCTTTTCTATCTCAGGACTGCCAAGTTTAGTACAGTGGTACCACTGAGCCTCTTGGGCTTTGGGATCGGAAGGTCGGCGGTTCGAATCCCCGCGATGGGGTGAGCTCCCGTTGCTTGGTCCCAGCTTCTGCCAACTTAGCAGTTTGAAAGCACACCAGTGCAAGTAGATAAATAGGTACCGCTCTGGTGGGAAGGTAAACGGTATTTCCGTGAGCTGCTCTGGTTTGCCAGAAGCGGCTTAGTCATGCTGGCCACATGACCCAGAAGCTGTACGCCGGCTCCCTCAGCCAATAAAGCGAGATGAGCGCCGCACCCCAGAGTCGTCCGCTATTGGATCTAATGGTCAGGGGTCCCTTTACCTTTACCTTACCTTGGTTGTCAAACGTAATCCGTTCTGGGAGTCCATTCGACTCCTGGAACCATTTGAAAACCGAGGCATAGCTTCTGATTGGCTGCCGGACCTTCCTGCACTCAATTGGAAGCCACGTTGGACGTTTGGCTTCCAAAGAACATTCGAAAACCAGAACACTCACTTCTGGGTTTTCGGCATTCAGGAGCCAAAACATACGAGTACGAAGGTGTTTGGGAACCAAGGTACAACTGTACATAAATGGAACTTGTAAAAATCAGCAAACTCGCTTTAAAAAGCATTGTTTCACCATCTGTCTGCTTCTGTTACACACAATTTTTAAATATGTTGATTAGCCAGGTTTCTCTGACCTTAGAAAATAATTCATTCTTTAGCCAAGGGGAACAAAGGCTGTTCACTCAGGTGGAATTGCATCTCCTTTTAGAAGACTCCCGGTTAATTAACATTGTAAATTAGGCTTTGAAAAATGTACTGATGGAAAATTTGTGTTGGCTGGGAATTGCAAGTTTCTTCATGTCTGCCTAAAAGCTCCTTTCTCATAAATAGACTACATCTTACCAAAGATTGAAGGAAGCAGCTTCTTTATGTTCTGCAATCCGGAGCAGAATGTGCCCTTTTGTACTTCCTGCCTGTCAACTTTGGGAAGAGAATAAAATCATACTAGAAGTCCTTCCACAGGAAAAGCAGCTGTGCTTGAAATGTATCAGGACTTCAGTTCGTCATAAAATATTCTCTCTACCTGTTGGTTGCCTGCCTTCAGTGCCTTGGTGGGGTGGGGTAACCCACTACCACCAGGGCTGTGTACACACTATGCATTTAAGCACATTCCCGCCCCCCTCCAGAATTTTGGGCAACATAGTTTACCCATCACCGAACTATAATTACCAACACGAATTAACAAACTATATCAGCTTTATATGGAGACAGACCTTTTGGTCTATCTAGCTCTGCATTGCTTACACAGACTGGCAGCAGCTTTCCAGGATTCTCATAACATGGGGCACCCCCCTCTACCTAGGAATGCTGGGAATTGAACCTGTGACCTTTTGCATGCACTGCAGGTGCTCCACCTCCAAGCTGCCATCCTGCCTCACCTTGCTTTCTGTCCTACGTCTCTTCTGATTTCCTTCACTCATCCCTGCCATTCACAACCCATCCCTGACCTCTTTTTGTTTTTCATTGTCATTTGTAATTTTCAGTTATATACCGTATTTTTCGCCCTATAGGACGCACCGTCCCATAAGGCGCACCTAGTTTTTTGGGGGGGAAATAAAGGAAAAAAATTATTTCCCCCCCAGGCGCGGGGTTGGGGAAGCCCGAGCTTCCCCCGACCCCAGCCCCCAAACAGGCACCTCTCCGCCAGCAGCGGGAGCGCTCCCGCTGCTGGCGGAGAGGTCCGCGAAGCCTGGGCGCGCTGAGCTCAGCGCGCGCAGGCTTCGGCATGCAGGCACCTCTCCGCCAGCAGCGGGAGCGCTCCCGCTGCTAGCGGAGAGGTCCGCGAAGCCTGGGCGCGCTGAGCTCAGCGCGCGCAGGCTTCCGCATGCAGGCACCTCTCCGCCAGCAGCGGGAGCGTTCCCGCTGCTAGCGGAGAGGTCCGCGAAGCCTGGGCGCGCTGAGCTCAGCGCGCTCAGGCTTCGGCATGCAGGCACCTCCCCGCCAGCAGCGGGAGCGCTCCCGCTGCTAGCGGAGAGGTCCGCGAAGCCTGGGCGCGCTGAGCTCAGCGCGCGCAGGCTTCGGCATGCAGGCACCTCCCCGCCAGCAGCGGGAGCGCTCCCGCTGCTAGCGGAGAGGTCCGCGAAGCCTGGGCGCGCTGAGCTCAGCGCGCGCAGGCTTCCGCATGCAGGCACCTCTCCGCCAGCAGCGGGAGCGTTCCCGCTGCTAGCGGAGAGGTCCGCGAAGCCTGGGCGCGCTGAGCTCAGCGCGCTCAGGCTTCCGCATGCAGGCACCTCCCCGCCAGCAGCGGGAGCGCTCCCGCTGCTAGCGGAGAGGTCCGCGAAGCCTGGGCGCGCTGAGCTCAGCGCGCGCAGGCTTCCGCATGCAGGCACCTCTCCGCCAGCAGCGGGAGCGCTCCCGCTGCTAGCGGAGAGGTCCGCGAAGCCTGGGCGCGCTGAGCTCAGCGCGCGCAGGCTTCCGCATGCAGGCACCTCTCCGCCAGCAGCGGGAGCGCTCCCGCTGCTAGCGGAGAGGTCCGCGAAGCCTGCATTCGCCCCATAGGACGCACCCAGATTTCCCCTTCATTTTTGGAGGGGAAAAAGTGCGTCTTATAGGGCGAAAAATACGGTACATTTCAGTAGTATTACAGTCATTTTAACATTTCAAAACTCTACTTCCTTCTTCTCTTTCTGCGGTTAAATTTATATTTATTACTTCCTGCGTATTCTGAATTAACTGATTCTTTTATATTTACTTTGACGAAACTGGAGGTTATTACAATAATCCTGCCAATGTCCTTATCAGTTTACAATTTATTTGTACATATTCAATAAACCATTTCCATTCTTCTATAGAAAGTTTGTTGTCTTGATTTCTTATTTTTCCGGTAAGTTTCGCCATTTCTGCATAGTCTGTGAGTTTTTGTATCCAGTCTTCTTTCATTGGGACTACTACTACTTTCCATTTTGGGGCCAATAACATTCTTGCTGCTGTAGTCGCATGCATAAATCAAATTTGCAGATGACACCAAACTGGGAGGGGGGGCTAACACCCCAGAAGACAGGATCACACTTCAAAACGACCTTGACAGATTAGAGAACTGGGCCAAAACAAACAAGATGAATTTTAACAGGGAGAAATGTAAAGTATTGCACTTGGGCAAAAAAAATGAGAGGCACAAATACAAGATGGGTGACACCTGGCTTGAGAGCAGTACATGTGAAAAGGATCTAGGAGTCTTGGTTGACCACAAACTTGACATGAGCCAACAGTGCGACGCGGCAGCTAAAAAAGCCAATGCAATTCTGGGCTGCATCAATAGGAGTATAGCATCTAGATCAAGGGAAGTTATAGTGCCACTGTATTCTGCTCTGGTCAGACCTCACCTGGAGTACTGTGTCCAGTTCTGGGCACCACAGTTCAAGAAGGACACTGACAAACTAGAACGTGTACAGAGGAGGGCAACCAAAATGGTCAAAGGCCTGGAAACAATGCCTTATGAGGATCGGCTAAGGGAGCTGGGCATGTTTAGCCTGGAGAAGAGGAGGTTAAGGGGTGATATGATAGCCATGTTCAAATATATAAAAGGATGTCACATAGAGGAGGGAGAAAGGTTGTTTTCTGCTGCTCCAGAGAAGCCGACACGGAGCAATGGATACAAACTACAAGAAAGAAGATTCCACCTAAACATTAGGAAGAACTTCCTGACAGTAAGAGCTGTTCGACAGTGGAATTTGCTGCCAAGGAGTGTGGTGGAGTCTCCTTCTTTGGAGGTCTTTAAGCAGAGGCTTGACAACCATATGTCAGGAGTGCTCTGATGGTGTTTCCTGCTTGGCAGGGGGTTGGACTCGATGACCCTTGTGGTCTCTTCCAACTCTATGATTCTATGATTCTATTCTATAAATAAATTTCTATACTGTTTAGGTAGTTTTACCCTTATAATTCCCAGAAGGAAAGCTGATGCTTTCCCCCCAAATGTTATTTTAAACATCATTTTCAATTCATTATATATAATTTCCCAGTAAGCTTTAACCTTTCTGCAAGACCACCACATACAATAGAAAGTACCTTCTTTCTCTTTGCATTCCCAACATTTACTCGATCTTGTTTTATACATTTTTGCCAGTTTACTCGGTGTTAGACACCATCTATATAACATTTTCAGGGATGTGGGTGGTGCTGTGGGGTTAACCACTGAGCCTTGGGCTTGCCGATCAGAATGTCGGCTGTTCGAATCCCCGCGACGGGGTGAGTCCCATTGCTCGATCCCAGCTCCTGCCAACCTAGCAGTTCGAAAGCATGCCAGTGCAAGTAGATAAATAGGTACCGCTCCGGCAGGAAGGTAAACGGCATTTCCGTGCGCTGCTCTAGTTTTGCCAGAAGCGGCTTAGTCATGCTGGCCACATGACCCGGAAAAACTGTCTGTGGACAAACGCCGACTCCCTTGGCCAGTAAAGCGAGATGAGCGCTGTAACCCCAAAGTCTTTCACGACTGGACTTAACTGTCAGGGGTCTTTTACCTTTACTATGCAACATTTTCATACATTTTCCTCTTAACATCCCTGACCTTTCTGCATCCCCTGTCCATTTACCATTGTTTGCAAGACCCTTCAGGCAGGGAAGGTGTCATAATTCTTTCGGTGTCACCCCACCTCCTTAATACCAGCAATTTTTTTATAAATGGCAAGAGTAATAGTAACACCCCCCTTTTGCTCTACCCTCTAGATTCCTATTCAAGTTACTGAGGACCCGCTCATACCTGAAGAGATGTACAGAGCTGCAGTTTCTCTGATCCAGTGGTTTGACGAGTTGGAAATGAAAGAGAGCAGGTGAGATTCTGTTCTTCCTGCTCCCTGTGCGAAGTTGCACAGGTGGGCTCCTCGCCTCTGAAGAAGAGGCCTTTGAACATTTCGACCAGGAAATTGGTGCTTGTCAGCGGTGGATGGTGTCTGGTAGGGCAGAAGGCAGGGAGTTCAACAGTAGGTGGCGCCAGAGATTATGATAATCTTATTTTATGCCGCCCAACTGACTGGGTTGCCCCAGCCGCTCCGCGTGGCTTCAGCAATGACAAAGCCAGCTAATTCCAGTTTTGTCCACATCTTACTTCTTGGTGAGTTCTACAAGGGCAACACTGAGGCAGAGGAGAAAGCTGACAGGCAGTGCCATCCCCAGACTTGTTATGAGTAAGAAATCAGGCAGGTGTTGCTCGGCTGAGGGCAGACTGAGGTTGGGGGCGCAGTGCCCCATTCAGCCTAATGGACTAGCCTCTACTAGACTTGCCCCCCTTTCTTCTTAAAGGGTGTCTTCAATGCACTGTGAAGGTGGGGACCTGAATGCTCCCCCGTAACGAAACCAGCATTCCCTGCAGCTGTGGCTCAGTTCTGGAGGACCACTCTCGAGTTTTCCTGTGATCGAGCCCCTTTAGTGCAGAATTCCTAAATGAATTCCCGTACTCAAGACACACCAAGTGAAAACTACACCGACAGAACAGCCCTGGGGCCGTGTTTTCTGCAAGTCCCCTGCTGTGTGTCCTGCCCCCTGTTTTTTGGGTGCTTCGCAAGAATCTGTCCTTCTCTGGGAAGGTCTTTGGTCCCTTGTCTCTTGGCAAGAGTTGTGATGTGGTGCAGCCTGTCTTAACCTCTTCCTGTAGAAGTGTCTGGGCCCAAGCAGTAGCCAGTTTGTCACTGGGCTGATGGAGGTGTGTGTGTGTGTGTGTGTGTGTGTATGTGTGTGTGTGTGCGCACTGGGTTGTGTGTGTGCCTCACCAGCCTAAGTTCTTTGCATTGGGGACAATTACCCCCATATTATCCCTGATAAATTGCACGACTGGAGTCTGGTGCCATGGGAAAGCAGCCAAATGCAATGGTGATCAGACCGGAAGGCCTGCCTCCATCCATACATGAACTGGGATGGGCATTGAATTATACTCTGAGTCGAGAGTGGATTTCATGCTCTTTATTCAGCTCATAGTGGTGAGGAGAAATGCAAGTTCCCGCAGAATGTCTGCTTTATATACATTATTTACACAATGGGCCCCATGTGATTGGCTAATTCCGGGATTCTCCTGTAGGCCAATCAGGTTGCGAATTCACTTCCACCTGGAGCTGGATGGGGTGGCTCCTGTGGACCAATCAGACTGCTGCATTCTGGATCCTATTCAACTCAGTACATAACAGGCATCATCACTAGCACAGCCTATGAATGGTTGGACTTGGCAGTACTTTCAAGCCTATCAAGGGCATGTCTGTTCTTTGTTTTCTTGGTGCCGTTTCCCAGTTGTATGTTTCGTCCCTCCTATGTTGAGTGGGCATAAAATATGCCAACCACTTCTCCCCCCCACCCAACCTGATTTTTTTCTGCCCAGATCCAGATGAGGGATGTAAACATGGATTAGGAAATCCGAAGTCTTGGCACCAAATTCCAAAATATGTCCCAATACTTGTTTCTTCTTCTTCTTGCCTGTTTTTGTACGCTAATGCAAAATTCTACATAGACTAATACGTGTTTGGGCTTTACAGATTTTGTTTAATGCCTTGTTTGCATTTAAAAGGACATCTGTGTATGAGTGTCTCTCTAAGCTGTGTCAAATGGAAGAGTTTGCCTTGATAGCTGCGGGGCAAGATTGTACCTGTGTGTGTTTGTGTAGTTTATGGATGAAATTATTTCAGAGAGAGAAAAAAATGCAACAAAAACTTCTTATATGGATGGGGGAACCCCAATGCACTTTCTCCTGAACGCGCTCTCTCTCTCTCTCTCTTTTCATCTTATCTTATTTTGATGCTTAATGTCCATGTTAGTTCAGAGTGCAGAACGGATTAAGGCAATGTAATCTGCTGTGCTCCGGAGCGTTTTGAGTAGCCTGGCATGCAGTGACTGCAAAAACCTGAAAGCCTCATAAGGCCGGCTCCTAACTTAAAATTGCATTCTGTTGAGATTTTTAGTACCGTCTTGTTGATAAGAGGTATTATAAAAGAGCAGAGTCCTCTATCGTCATCTTTCTTTACAGTCTAGCAATTTTAACAATTTGGAGAGAGCTTGTTCTTGCAAGACTTCCAGAGTCGCCTTGTATTTATCAGAGGGCAGTTTCATAATAAGAAAATAAACAGAGGGGAAAACATTCACGGACAGATAATTGCTTTGTTTCGTGGTAATGTATGACCTTCTTTCTTTTTTTGGAGAAATATGGCTTGTCTGCACTGCCCCCCTCCATTGGATATCTGACCTAGTTTTAAGTCAGAACAAAATGCTGCTTTTAAAATAGCTGCTGTTAACCTCAATCCTAATACTTTTTTTTACTGTCATAATCTCATTGAGATAAGGAAAATTACACTAGAACAAGTAGATTTTAGATTGCAGCTGCGAAGATGGGAAATTGCCATACTCAGGGTTGGGAGGATTGTTCCACCTAGCTTAGTATTGTTGACTGTGATTGGCCTTCCATTATTTCAGGTGTGTGTGTTTCTTTCTCGGCCCTAGCTGGTGATGCTAAGAATTGGACCTCGCAGCTTCTGCATTTGAAACAGAGAAGGGGCACCTTTCTCAAACATTCCCTTCCGGGGAACCTTTAGGAAGTCTCAGGCCAATGATGGGCGACCCCAGAGGCCAAAGTGGGTAAAGCAACAATTCAGATTTCACCTTCATATGGTAGTTTCCGCACACACTGATACCTCCCTCTGTTTCCTTCATCAAGGCAGCCTGCAGACATTCCAGTTGTGCAAAACATTTGAGCAGAGGGTGTGAAATAAGACTTCTTCTTTGGCGATCACTTGTAGCCGAGTAAGATTGTCTTCCATAAACACGGTTTTAGCAGGGGGTCCGTAAGTGACTGTGGAGGCCAATTCTGGATCCACACGTCCTTCCACAGTGGGGACATAGGTTTCCGGGTGGGAGTTGATCACGGTGAGCGTATGCCAAACATACCTTCCTCTTAGCCCATTTCTCCCTTTTGTCCTAAGTTTGAGCATCTTCAAAGTCCATGGCACCTTTGGTAAAGACTGTTCTCCAATTGGAGCGCTCACAGGCCAGTGTTTCCCAGTTGTCAGTGTTTATACTACATTTTTTTTAGGTTTGCCTTGAGACAGTCTTTAAACCTCTTTTGTTGACCACCAGCATTATGCTTTCCATTTTGAAGTTGGGAATAGAGTAGTTGCATTGGAAGACGATAATCAGGCATCTGCACAATGTGACCAGTCCAACGAAGTTGATGTTGAAGAATCATTGCTTCGACACTGGTGATCTTTGCTTCTTCCAGTACACTGGCATTCGTTGCCTATCTTCCCAAGTGATGTATAAAAATTTTCGGACAAGGGAAGCAGGGGCAGACTGGTAAAATGGGGCCCTGAGCAAGGAAATTTCTTTTCACAAAAATTTCTTTTGGTACAGTTTACCCATATATTTACTCATATTTTACCTGTATAAATATAGGTGGTATTATTATTATTAATTTAATATTTTGCACCCCCTTGGCTTGGTGCCCTATATATGGGGGAACCGCCTGCAAGACCCTAAATCTGGCAATGTAGTGAAGGGTGTGGGTGAGGGGGATGTGGGGTGGGAGGTGAGGAGAGTCCTAAGTGCCATATAGCAAGGCTTTCGTTATTCGCTTTCCTGGAAGCTCTTTGGGAACTGAAGAATGGTAAACGAATATATACTCCTTTAGAAAAAGAAGTCGTTTATTATCCTAGACTTACTTCCATCCCTCCCTTAGTATTTTTCTTCTAAAAGGAGGTATTTAAGAGTGTTCCAGCATTGTGAGACCCCCACTATCAGGTGCTTATGCAATATGTTGCATTCTATCCTCTGGATGCTGTAAGTGAAGTGAATATCTGCAGCATTTCATATCGAGGTCTAATTATTCCTATGAAGCGGAAGAGATTTGCAAAACTGACTTCTTTTGTATTCCCTTATGAAGAGGCTTGCAATGTGTGTGCCCCCCCCCATGATTGATCAGAAAAGCTCATAATTGGGGAGGCGGGGGGTGATTTTTGTCAGATGGATTTAGCTTCATAGTTTTTGCGGAGTGCCATTTTGTTTTTGTTTTTTTTTAAAAAAATAATATTTATTACTTTTCCAACAATTTAAACATTACAACAACAACAAAAAAGAAAAAATAAACAACACGACACAATACAAAAACACTACAAAACAAACACTAACACATCAAACTAACAAAACAAAAACAAAAACAATTTAAAACACATCAAACAATTTCAATATCTTATCTTCCATTCACTTATTTCAACGACCTCCTCACACATCCCTTTTTGTATTCCACCTCTATTAATTGTTTCAGCGGGACTTCCTGGTTGAGCGCCATCGATCATGGCGGCCCCCTGCTGAGCACCGGAGGGGGAAGCTCCGAAAAAAACAGGGTTCTACCGCTACGGCGACGCGGGGGACCCTTGGAAACGTGGACGGAGGAGGTCTACGTCCGTGGGACTCGGCGGGCACCAACAGCGCTCTCCCAAAACGTCTCCGGGGCTCAGTAAGAGCTCCGGAGCGTGGCGGGGGTTGAAGCGGTGCTGAGAGTCAATCGCTTCTTTTTCGGAGTGACGTCGCGCAGCTGTGATCGGAGCAGCGCTCAACTTTTCCCTGTGCAATCGGGACTAAAAAGAAGGATCCGTGAGTAGGAAAAATACAAATACTTTAAAGGATCTGATGAAATTAAGCAAGAATTGAGAAGTAATTGGACTTAAATCGGACTTAAATTAACAACGTAATATGACACCGAAGCGGAAAGGTTTAAACAGGGAGCCAGCCTTCCGCCTGTAAACATTGGAAAGCAAAGACGTGAGGACTAAAAACCCTATAAAATAAAGTTCGAAAGGGTTGAAATCTGAAGTCTTTGGAGAGAAATCCCCCCCCCCTCGGGAAGCAGGGAAAGAGGGGGGGAGTTTAAAAAACTTTTTTTTATTGCCTGCATTGAAAGAAGTTTACTATAAAGCTCACTGCCTGGACTCCTGGTCCTGATCTGTCAAATTTGAAAGTTAAGCCATATGGACTGTGGAAGTGCTCAAAAGGACTTTTTATAAGGACTGGAGTAATGGATATGGAGTTGTGAGTTGTGGATATTGAGAGGGAACATTACTGATACAAGTTTGCTGTGAAAGGAGAGTGGGAGACATATTATCCCTTCAGCTGCAACATCTGCTAGGTCCCCCTGGTGGTTACTGGAATTGTTACAGAGCTACAAAATAACTGAGAAAAACTTCCACTGTTTATTTTGGAGTAGATAACAAGTTTCAGCTGCAGAATAACCTTGAAACAGTCGGCTTATGGCAGAGGAAAGAGGGAAAGTACAGCAATTCCAAGACAAAACAACAAGATCTGGCAAATCTTTTCACACGGGAAGGAGGGGATCCTTCCCAGAACCTACAGGAAGTGCCTCTGTTACACCTAAAGTTAAAGTAATGTCGGGAGCAGAAGACCTTATTACGGCAGGATTTGCAAGGATACAGGGATCCTTAGACAAACTGACAGAAGAACTGGCAGACACTAAAAGACAAGTTACGGAATTAAAAAGCCAGGTTACTGAAACAAATAAAGGAGTAACAGAGGCCTTCCAAAAAATAGAACAAAATTCTGCAAATATAAAGCAAAATACAGCTTCAATTAAGGAATTACTGGAAGTATCGGCCGAGACAAGAAAAATTGCTGAGGAGGCAAAGGAAGTTGCAGTTGCCACTGAGAAGAAATTACCACCGATGAACAGACAACTAGAGGAATATAGAGCAAAATTTTCTATGCTGGACCTGAAAGAGAGACAAACAAATTTGAGAATTAGAAATATACCAGAAATTGAGGAAGGAAGCCTGCGGGACCTTCTTACACAAGAATTTGAGAAATTTTGGAACTTGGAATCCGAGAAAGAGGAATTCAAGATCTTGAGTGCCTTTCGATTGGGAAGAACAAGCAAAAGGATCAAAATTAGAGACTGTTTGATTACGTTTCGAACCAAAGAAGAAAGAGATAAGGTTCTTGGATTACACTTTCAAAAACCCTTGGTAATCAATCAATCTAAAGTTGAGATCTTTAAAGATATTCCAAAATTTCTTTTGGACCTGAGGTCAAACTACAAGGATCTGGTTACCCAACTAAGAAAAAACAACATCATCTTCAGGTGGGAATTCCCGGAAGGAATTTCTTTCAGTATCAAGGGAAGAAAGATAAAGATAAAATCAGTGGAGGATAAGAATATATTCCTAGAAACCTACGAGGAGGACCTACAGAAGGGAACTTTAAAAGTAACAGACCCATCGGAATCATCAGAGGAAGGGAGTGAAGGCGTGACAGGAGCAAAACCAAAGAGGACTCGGAAGAAAAAGACACCACCGGATTCGACAGATAAGGATAAGACATTGGGAGCAACTGGAGGAACATAATAGAATAAATTCACCATGTCTCTGCAAATTTTAAGTTGGAACTGCAATGGTCTTAACTCGATTCGACGGAGGAAATCGATCTTTCATATTTTAAAAAAGGAACAATTGGACTTAATTTGCTTACAAGAAACACATGTGACAAGGCTCCATAGGAAAATTTTAATTAATAAAAGATTGGGCCAAGAATTTATCTTATCTGATAAAGTAAAAAAAAAGAGGGGTTGTAATATATGCTAAAGAGAGCCTCTCACCAAAGTTTATGTTCAAAGATGAACAAGGGAGATATTTGGCAATTGAAATCCAATACCATGGACAAAAATATCTGATAGTAGGTGTGTACGCACCTAATGATGGAAAATCCGAGTTTTTCAAGAAGTTGCATGAGACATTGATGGATTATTTGGAATACAATGTGATGTTGATGGGTGACATGAATGGAGTAGTTTCGACAAATATGGACAAGGCACAACGACAGGTAGTCACCAAAGATGGGAGACTACCAAAAACCTTTTTTGAATTGACTGATAACCTGGATTTGGTGGACATTTGGAGAACTAAAAACCCTCTAGGAAAAGAGGGTACTTTCTTCTCTGAAGCCAAAATGACCTGGACAAGAATCGACCAGATATGGATCACGAGAGGACTGGCACCGAAGACAAAAAAAGCGGTAATCTGCCCAAAGACTTGTTCCGACCATAATGCTGTTAAGATGGTAATGAACTTAATACCAACTGGTTCCTTTAGATGGAGGATGAATGACGCTCTGTTTAGAGACGAGGAAATAACTAAGAAGGCCCAGAAAACCCTGAAGGACTATTTTGAGATAAATTTAAACACTACGGTGGAGAAAAGAACGGTATGGGACGCAAGTAAAGCTGTTATGAGGGGGTTTCTGATTCAACAGAACACGGTCAAGAAGAGACTACAAAAGGAAAAAAGAGAAAAGATCCTTGAGAAAATCAATGAGGGAGAAAAGAGACTAAGAGTAAAACCAAAATCACAGGAAATTTTAAGAGAAATTAAGTTATATCAAGTTGAATATATGCAAATGATTAATCAAGAAATTGAATGGAAAATAAGGCAAATGAGACAACGGACATTTGAGTCAGCAAACAAATGTGGAAAGTTATTGGCATGGCAAATAAAGAAGAGACAAAAACAGAACACGATAACAAATTTGGAAGTGGAAGGAAGAAATATACAGAACCCAGTGGAAATAAGGACTGCCTTTCAAAAATACTTCAAACAGCTTTACTTTCAGCAACCCCAGAATGAAGCAGATATAGAGGAATTTTTGAAAGAGAATGGGCTATCGAAAATATCTCAAGAAAGCAGATTGAATCTGAGTGATAGGATAACAGATCAAGAAATTCAGAGTGCCATTCAGAATATGCAACTAGGCAAGTCCCCAGGACCGGACGGACTGACTGCTAAATACTACAAAGTATTGAAGGACTGGTTAATTCAGCCGTTGAAAGATGTCTGTAATGAAATACTTCAGGGGAAAAAAGCACCAGAAACGTGGAAGGAAGCTTTTGTCACGCTTATACCGAAGATAGAGACTGAAAAACATCAACTTAAAAACTACCGCCCAATATCGCTATTGAATGTGGATTACAAAATCTTTGCAGACATTTTGGCTAGAAGATTTAAGAAAGTATTAATAAAGGAGATTCATAAAGATCAAGCAGGTTTTCTCCCAGGAAGACATCTATCTGACAATGTGAGGAATATAATTGATATATTGGAATTTTTGGAGGAAAAAATAAATACAAAAGCAGTTTTGATATTTGTGGATGCGGAGAAGGCCTTCGACAATATTTCTTGGAGCTTTTTGAAGAAGAATCTCCAAGGTATGGGAGTAGGCCAAGAATTTGAGAATGGTATAAGTGCAATCTATTCTGAACAAAAAGCTAAATTAATTGTAAATAATGTAATAACTGAGGAGTTCAGAATAGAGAAAGGTACAAGACAAGGGTGCCCAATTTCCCCTTTACTTTTTATATCAGTCCTGGAGGTGCTGCTGAATATGATTAGAAAGGACCAACTGATCAGAGGGATACAGGTCGGATCTAAACAATATAAATTAAGAGCATTTGCAGACGATTTAGTTTTGACACTGCAGGAGCCAGAATCCAGTGTAAAAAGAGTCTTAGAATTGATTCAAGAGTTTGGTCGATTGGCAGGGTTTAAATTAAACAAAGTTAAAACCAAGGTTTTGACAAAGAACTTAACAGAAATTGAGAAAGAAAGGTTTCAGAATGAGACAGGATTGACAGTAGTGAAAAAAGTGAAATATTTGGGAATTATCATGTCTGCTAAAAATGGGAACTTATATAAAGATAACTATGATAAATGTTGGTCGGAGATAAAGAAAGATCTAGAAATATGGTCTAATTTGAAACTCTCGTTAATGGGTCGTATTGCCGCGATAAAGATGAATGTACTGCCAAGAATGTTGTTTCTATTCCAGACGTTGCAAATTATAGACAAAACTGACTGTTTCAGGAAGTGGCAAAAGGATATATCTAGATTTGTCTGGCAGGGCAAAAAGCCAAGGATAAAATTTAAAATATTAACTGATGTTAAGGAAAGAGGGGGCTTTGCCCTGCCAGATTTGAAACTTTATTATGAAGCAGCAGCTTTTTGCTGGCTAAAAGAATGGCTACTTCTTGAAAACACTGACATGTTGGACTTAGAAGGATTTAATAATGCTTTTGGTTGGCATGCATACTTATGGTATGACAAGGTTAAAGTGCATAAAATGTTTAAAATTCACATTGTCAGAAATGCATTGTTTAAAGTTTGGATGAGGTATAAAGACTTGCTTGAAAATAAGACTCCAAGGTGGTTGTCCCCAATGGAAGCAAAAGCACTAAAAAAACTCAATATGGAGGCCAATTGGCCAAAATATTGGGAGATTTTAGAGCAAGATGGTGATCGAGTGAAATTACAGAGTTACGATAAATTAAAAAGTAAAGTTCGAGATTGGCTTCATTATCACCAAATAATGGAGGCTTTCAAAATGGATAGAAAAATTGGTTTCCAGGTGGAAAAATCAAAATTGGAAACAGAATTGTTAGAACCCAAAACTAAGATTCTGTCAAGAATGTATAACTTGCTGTTGAAATAGAATACACAAGATGAGGAAGTGAAATCAGTGATGGTTAAGTGGGCCCAAGATTTGGGTCATAACATAATGTTTGCTGACTGGGAAAAGTTATGGACCACTGGTATGAAATTTACAGCATCTAATGCCTTAAGAGAGAATATTATGAAAATGATATACAGGTGGTACATGACACCAGTCAAGCTTGCAAAAATCTACCACTTACCTGACAATAAGTGTTGGAAATGTCAAGAGGTTGAAGGTACATTCTTTCACCTTTGGTGGACATGCCCAAGGATAAAGGCATTCTGGGAGATGATTTATAACGAGTTGAAAAAAGTTTTTAAATACACATTCTTGAAGAAACCAGAGGCCTTTCTCCTGGGTATGGTTAGCCAACAGGTGCATAAGAAGGATAGGACATTTTTCATGTATGCTACAGCAGCAGCAAGGATACTCATCGCACAGTATTGGAAGACTCAACAGCTACCCACACTGGAAGAATGGCAGATGAAAGTTATTGACTATATGGAATTGGCAGAAATGACCGGCAGAATCAGAGACCAGGGAGAAGAGACGGTGAAGGAAGACTGGAGGAAATTCAAGGATTATTTACAGAAACATTATAAGATAACGAACATTTGATGACATCGGATTGAGGATGAATGGGTATTTGGGAAAAAGTGATCAGAGAAAGATTTAATATTTTGTCAGACTAAGGAAATGCAATTATCTATTAGTCTTTAAGAGTATTAGAAAATCAAAGTACGATAGAGGACAAGAATTTGCAGACAGAATATATGATTTGGAATACAGAGAAGGAAGGCCTGGGGAAGTCGGAGAAATAAGTTAATGTAAAGAATACAAGGAGACAAAAATTGTTTTTAATATGTTTTATTTTCTATGTTGTATTTTGCTGTTTTGTGTTTGTGTGTTGTAATACTTATCTTTTCTGTTTTTTCCTTTTCTTTTTCTTTATGTTGTTTTTCTGAGGTTGTTTGTTTAATGTTGTTTCAAGTTTCTGTTGTAAAACTCAATAAAATATTATCTATTAATTGTTTCAGCAATTCCTTTCCATCTTCCTCTGTTTTCTATCCTATAATTATCTTAAAACAGTCTAACCTTATTTTTCCTTTAACACTCTATTAGTCTATTTATATATAATTCCTTATAACATTTCTGCTAAAGCCATATAGCTTCCTTCCAACTTTGTTCTAACCTTCATTAATTTTACAGTATTTCTGTAGATAGTCTTTAAACTTTTTCCAGTCTTCTTCCACCAACTTTTCGCCGTTTTGAGTTCTATTAAAAGTTACCTAAAATTATTGTTAAAGGGGGCCAGGTGGCAAGTGATGGGGGGGGGGGGGAATCTGCCTCAGAACCCCCAGATCTGCTGCATGTCACATTTCAGATTTTGAGAGTGCTGGGGATGGCAGCAACAAAATGAGCTTCTGGCACACACACTAGTCAATGGTTAGCTGATAGGTAACGTTAAAGTCTGTACCACTTTGCAGAGCACCCATTTCCCTAATCTGGTGTCCTTGAAATGTTGTTCTACAACGCCCATCATCCCTGACCCTGGGCCATGCTGGCTGAGGTGGTTGGCTAGAAAATGGGGAAGGCCACTCAGATTCCTATTGTGAATAAAACATAGATACATAGTTTGAAAGCATATGCCTTTGTTTTTCAGCTGCTAGAATTGCTCCAAAACATCAAAACTATTCTATTTGTTTCATTGCCATCTCTGGGAGATGCATTCCAGTGTGAGCTGCTGTGATGTAAAGAGAGCGCTTGTAAAAGCTTGTTACACAACAAGTTTTTGAGATATAATAGGGAATAAGAATGCTTCTCTTTCTGTTAAGGCTATTGTAGGCTTCTTGCTCTTAGCTTCTTCATGCGTGTATTTTGCAGAAATTGTAGCTCCAGGTAACACTTTGTAAACACATCTGTTCAATTAGCCGAATAACATTAAACACAAAGGGAAGCTTCCCTCGCTGGCATTGTGAGCGAATCTGTTCCTTAGGCCTTTTTTTGGAAAAGTAGATCATTGTTGCTTTTAACGTGAAACTAATGCATACTGTCTCTTTCCCTGAAACCAGAAACCCACATGCAGAAATCCAGAATTTGGACTTCATGACTGAGCGTGGCAGTGTGCTGGCATTTTTACCTGGTGAGGTTTGTTTTTACTATTTTGGGGTGGAGGAGAAACTGTTTGTTAACATGTGATGAAATGTCACCAGCTCTTTGTCGTTTGGGCTGCGGTTTCCTTGTGTAGAGTTAGGCAGATAACCGTACACATGGCCAGACTCTTGGTTCTTTATGGCCCAGTTGCCTGGCAGTGGTTTTCCAAAGACTTGGGCAGAGGTACAGTGGTACCTCAGGTTACATACGCTTCAGGCTACATACTCTGCTAACCCAGAAATAGTGCTTCAGGTTAAGAACTTTGCTTCAGGATGTGAACAGAAATCGTGCTCCGGCGGCGCGGCAGTAGCAGGAGGCCCCATTAGCTAAAGTGGTGCTTCAGGTTAAGAACAGTTTCAGGTTAAGAACGGACCTCTGGAACGAATTAAGTACTTAACCTGAGGTACCACTGTATTTCAAATTTCCTGCTACCTGATCTTCTCCCACTCTTTTAAATTTAAACTGGAGATGCCGGGGATTATTAAACTTGGGACCTTATCTAGGCACTCCTACATATGGGCTCTCCCTTTGAACTCCCGGTTTCCAACAGGGGCCTAGCCAGATGAGCTAAAGTGGATTATGTGCTCTCATTCTTTGGCTCCCTCATCGGGAACAAAAGGGAACAGCTTCGTCAAGATTGGCCTTTGCCATTGGCCAGGAGTATGAAGCCTGTGAATTGGTCAGGCCTGGTGCAAATACAGTGGTGCCTCGCAAGACGAAAAGAATCCGTTCCGTGAGTCTCTTCGTCTAGCGGTTTTTCGTCTTGTGAAGCAACCCCATTAGCGGATTAGCGCTATTAGCGGCTAAGCGGTTATTAGCGGCTATTAAAGGCTTAAGGGATTAGCGGATTAGCTGCTAAAAGGCTATTAGCAGCTTAGTGCCTTAGAAAAAGGGGGTGGGGAGCGAAAAAAAATCGCAGCAACTCGCAAGACATTTTCGTCTTGCGAAGCAAGCCCATAGAGAAATTCGTCCTGCGAAGCACCTCCAAAACAGAAAACCCTTTCGTCTAGCGGGTTTTCTGTCTTGCGAGGCATTCGTCTTGCGGGGCACCACTGTACTAGCTTTCGGCAGTTACTTGGTCAAGTGAGACAACCTTCCTGCTTAATTTGAGGCTCTAGAAACCAAACACACCCTCCCAAGATAGGGCAACCATCACTCAGCCTCTCAGCCGAGTCTGGAACATCCTGGGCAGTAAATGTTAACAACTTAGGTGAAGGTCACAGGGAATGCAACGGACACAGTGCGATAGCCGGGGTGTGAAATGCGAATGTAAGCCACAATCTGAGCACTTGGCTGGAGAATCAAAAAGTGTGAACGCAAACCAGATAGGAGATGTTTGTTCGGGGTGAAAGCCGCTTGCAGTTGAATAAACAATCTTCCAGATGACTATAAATGATTTTGTACTTCTTTAGCTCCGAGTAAACATGCAGCGCACTATTTATCGGTTATTTTTCACCCTCCAGGTTTGGCAGAAATAAATCGCATGCATGAGCTTCTCACGATCATGGCTCACAAGAGGTGAGTCTTAAATCTGTTTATGGTGAGAGGCGCTGTGGTGCTAGTCCTATAGAATAAGGTCATTCTCTCCCTGCCCCCCAATATATTTGCCTTTATCTTCAGTAGGCTATATGGATAGGACAAAATTAAACGAAGGCCACATGCACTCCCTACATTTAACACATATTTAAAGCATGTGACGACTCCAAGGAGTGCTGGAAACTCTAGTTTACCCCTCACAGAAATATAATTCCCAGCACCATTAACAAACTACAGTTCCCAATTCCGTGGGGGGGGGGGTGAATGTGGTTTAAGTGCATGGTATTTGCACAGCCACATTTGATGAAGATAAGAGTTTGGTGTAATAGCACAGAAAGCTTGAGAGATCCTGCTTGGGGCAGCAGAAGGGTGAAAGAGAAACTATTACCCTACATGTTTTCTTTTACAACTGCAGGCCCCTTGTTTTTTTATTCACAGTAGGTGCGCAAATTGCACTCACTTTACTTGTGCGAACGCAGCTTTGTGTGCTTGGTGGCCGGCCGATATCACACAAATTAAATGCATGTTGTGGTTCGAGGACCCCCAACCCCCGTGAGGTGGAAATAAACACACAAGGACGCGTGGTATAAGGTTTATGGGCATGGAAAAGGCCACAACTTTATTGGTTACTGCAATGCAAAGGTATTGGCTTAGGCATTGGATGACCACAGCAGAGGGGTTGAATCATCAGTAGGGTAGGCGGAGCCAGTTGATGCCTATCCAACTATAGGCTCACCCCTGATGTCACCGGGGTCGTGCCATGGCCTCCAGCCAAGCAGGCATCGGACAGAATACACGACCGCCGGATTCCTTTAACGGAATACCCAAATCGAAGGCGTAGGCGATGGCCACACCTAGCCTTCCCACACAGCATAACACCCAAATCCAATGCCTAACCTACCCACCAATACCACAAAAGTTGTGACGATTGCTACGAGGTAGGCGAAAAAACCTATAGGCCTAATGCCAACAGGAAAAACTCCTACCAGGCCCCCAGACAACCGGGCGACCAACCTAAGGTCCATAGCAAGGCCAGAAGAAAACTTGAGCCCTGAGCTAGAGGGAGTGGAGGGTGGGTGACTCTCGAAGCAGCGACGTAGAAAGAGGCTGAGGAGGGGGCCGGCCCCAGCATATATACTAAGGTCAAGCCCTCCCCCTCTACGGGCGGCTCCAGGTGGGAGCCGCCTCCTGGGCGTGAGGCACCGGCCAGGTGAGCCGGAAGAAGCAGGGGCTCCCGCCCCTGCGTGGGCGGGGTTGGGGCTCCCGTCCACAACCACTCCCCTCCCTTCTGGGAGGAGAGTCTTTGTGGTTCGAGGACCCCCAACCCCCGTGAGGTGGAAATAAACACACAAGGACGCGTGGTATAAGGTTTATGGGCATGGAAAAGGCCACAACTTTATTGGTTACTGCAATGCAAAGGTATTGGCTTAGGCATTGGATGACCACAGCAGAGGGGTTGAATCATCAGTAGGGTAGGCGGAGCCAGTTGATGCCTATCCAACTATAGGCTCACCCCTGATGTCACCGGGGTCGTGCCATGGCCTCCAGCCAAGCAGGCATCGGACAGAATACACGACCGCCGGATTCCTTTAACGGAATACCCAAATCGAAGGCGTAGGCGATGGCCACACCTAGCCTTCCCACACAGCATAACACCCAAATCCAATGCCTAACCGCCACCCGAGCCGAAAAGGCTCGCCGCCAATACCCTCAAAGCCGTAACCAATCCCTAACACTCCTGATTACGCTGTCCAACCATAAGTCATTCCCCTTATCCGTGAGGTGAACCCCGTCATCCCGGTATAAGGCGCCATCGCCAATCCGGATGCGGTCATGACTGATAACTTGGCCATACAAAAAGCGCACCCAGCGGGACACGGCCCGGTTCAGGACTTTCCTGGATCTTTCAATGGCCATACAATTCTGCGCACCGCGCCAAACAGTTCTTTTCAGGAGGGATGACCAAAACAACGTCGTTCCGGGGCACAAAGCCACAATTTCATCGATATCAGTCCTTATGGCCCAAGATAAGTCCACGCTTTTCCTGCTCACAAGATCATTCTCGCCCAACTGAATGATCAGAATGTCGGGGGGGCCGAATGCTGCCACCTTCGCCCTCAGCAAGGGCATAAGCTCCTGCCAGAGCATGCCTCTTCTGGCGTACCAATATACACGTACTCCTGGATGCAAGCCCAGGTTGGCGGTGAGGCCCCGGCTGACAGCCCTCTTGTGGGCCCAGTGGACAATACTGTGGCCACAAATCCACATGGTCTTCCTGAAAGCCACTATGAAAATGAAGGAGAGAGAAAAAGGGTAAGCGGGGGGTCTGGAAGTAGACACGATTTAACGTATATAAGTTTTATAAGCATTAGACTTCCAACGGCCCATCTCCTTAATCCTATCAGCTGGCAGGCCCAAGCAGGCGGCTGTTGTGGCGGCGCCGATCCTGAACGAATGCGCCGCGTAATCCCGTGAGGGTAAACCGCAAGCGTCAATGGCCTTGCGGAGCACCCTTGAAAACTGGTGTCTTAACAGAGGAGATCCGTCCTCGTGGACTAGAAGTGGACCGGGACCGGGAGGGCGCAGGCGGAGGAAAACGCCTGGTATCCTTGACCGGGCATGGCCCGGGCTCCGCTGATGCTGTAAGCTTTATTAGGACCCCCCTGCCAGCCTGATCCGTCTTTGACTGACGTATCCGGACTGTCATGCCTGCCTCAGACAAGTGGACGTCCTCCATCAGGAGCCCGCGCATAGACCCATTTCCAGCTGCCTCAACCACCCCCTCGCCCACCCGGAGGGCGCCGAAAAAGGCGATGGCAAAGGCCGCTGAAAAGAGTCTGGCCTCGAACTTGGACCAACAAACCGACCTTAGCTTTTCCGTATCTGGCAGAGCAGCCCATATGAGATTGGTTTGCGGCCCCTAGCTCTGGACGGTTGCGATCAACCCCACCCCTCTATTGCTCTACGAACTAGAAAGTCACAGCAAGGGTCAGAGGCCAATGTCGCTTTGGCGAAAAAACTGATGGCGGCCGTATGTATTTTAAAGGTTTTAGATGCTCGCCCCAAGTCGTCCAGGTGGGCTAAGTATTCTAAGACGTCATCAGTGGTGGGTGGCACGCTAGCAGGTTGCCCGGATACCCTGACCCTAAAGCCCAGGAAATCACACCAGGCCTTCTTGCAGGACCTAAGAGTGGAAGGCACGATAGACGCTAATACTCCCTTGATCACTTTGCGTCTCCAACGCTCCACAGGTGCTCCGGAAAGGGTTTGGGCAACAGTTGAGCTCCAGGTGCTAGCGACCAGAAGTGGGACATCTGAAATCGAGATAAAGCATCAGCAATGTTATTATCTACTCCGGGTACAAATTTGGCTGAAAAGACTATATTATACTCAAGACACCGGAGGACGAAAGATCGCAGGAGGGCGGAAACCCTTGCCGTTTTTGATGATTGCCTCGCCAAGATTTTTACCACTGCCTGATTGTCAGATCTGAAGCACACCCGGCGATTTCGGAACTCCTCTGTCCAGATGTGTACCGCTACTGCTATAGGGAAGAACTCGAGAAAAGTAAGGTCACGAGTGATGGCGGTACCCTGCCAGCTCGCCGGCCACTGCTGAGCGCACCAACGACCCCTGAAATACATGCCGAAGCCTAAGGATCCTGCTGCGTCGGATTGGACCTGGAAGTCTGAGGACAGATTAATAACATCCTGCCACAAGGAGACCCCATTGTAGCGCTCCAGAAACATAGCCCAAACCTCCAAGTCTGACTTGATTGACTTGGGAAGTCGGACCCTCTGATGCGGGTACTTGAGGCCCGCTGATAGTCTGGCCAGCCGAGCGCAGAAGGGGCGCCCTGGGGAAAACCACCCTACAGGTCCTGCACCAAGGCCGAAAAGGCCTCCAGCAGTGAGGCGCATTCCCCGGAGCCGGACCTCCCCACGAAGAGAAAGTCGTCCAAATAGTGCGTAACCCCAATGGAATTTGTTTTAAATCTTAAGGCCCAATCCAAAAAGGTGCTAAATGTTTCGAAAGCCGAACAGGCTACAGAGCAGCCCATTGGCATGGCCTTATCCACATAATATTTACCTTGAAATATGCACCGGCAAAAGGCGGAAAGCCGATTCAATATCACACTGCGCCAAAAGCGCCCCTTGACCAGAACTCCTGATCAATTTAACCGTGTGATCGAAGGTGGCATACTTCACCGAGCATAACTCTGGTGGAATGGCGTCATTTACTAAGCCGCCCTTCGGATAGGATAAATTGTGAATGAGCCGAAATTCCCCGGGATTCTTCTTCGGCACGTTGCCCAAGGTTTATATGCAGGTTTGGGAAGGGTTTTTGTTGTTGTTGTTGTTGCTGTTGCTGTTGTTGTTGTTGTTGTTGTTGTTTTGATACTGTAAATGTCAGGTTTCAGTTTCACTCTAGCTAGAAATAACTGCTACATATGCAACATGTTCTAGAAGATTGCCAAAGGTGAGCTCTTAGCCAAAGCGTTATCCACTTCAGTGTTATTTCTCACAAAACTAGCAATTTGTTTACTAACTATACATGTTCCCTAATATGGTTAACGGACTGAAATAATGCATTTCCGACTGTTGGGCTTAAAGGCTTACTAGATTCTAGGACTGAGGACTAAATCATTATTGTACTTCTTTGCAATTTTGCCCACAGCTGCCCTGCTCATTGGGAGAACAGGGAATGGATCTGGAACACTTCAAAGCAGTACCATTGCTCCCATGTGTCTTTCTGTTTGGGCTGTCATTTTGTTAAAGCTGTGGTCCTGCTCTTGTAGTTGATCTGGGCGAAAAGGCAGGTTCCCCAGGAAAAATAATTCCTGTATGAGGTGTTATGGAATGATACATTTGGTAGCCTAATAATCTCAAAAGGGGGGTGGGTCTGGGAAGGGGTGTCTCTGTCTGGAGACCAAGCAGGGGCTAAGTGGTGGCCCTGTTGGGTTCATCCCATAGTGTATGCCATAGTGTGACTCCAGAGGCAGAGGTAGCTGCTCTGGCACCCAGAGTGGCACACATGGTGGGGTGGGGCTAGCTACCCATGGGGCGGGGCGAGCGTCCTTTCCCTTACTGACTTCTGATTAGTAGAGTCCTTCACGGTTAAGGAGCCAACTACTAGGATTCTAACCCTCTGAGAAACCCTTCCAAAGATAGGATGCTGCACTTCCGTCCGGATGGATAGACAAGTGGTTGAGGAGAGGAGAAAGCTGAATTTGAGAAAATGCTAGACCCAGAAGGACTTTATCGATGGTTCCCTGCTGCGGGGGTTCATCTGGAACTAGAGTGGTGAGAGCCCCGACCTCCCCGAAAGAGCCGCTTCCCTTTGTAACACACTGTGGCTGGGTGAGCCCCTGCACATTGGCATTGCCCTTTATTGAATTACCCGCACACCTTACGTTTTAAATCCTTCTAAGGTCCAGCTTTCCAGTGCGATACACCTCTGATGGCTTCTTCTCGACATGAAGGGCGTAAGCCATTCTGACTTGTCATCACCGGCTGATGAGGTGCCTGATTCTGGAAGCTAGACCCTGGGCTGCTTATTCTGCAAAGAACTAGAAGAACTGGAAGCCACCGGGTTATTGATACGGGCCGGCAGCCACCACACAGGCGCCCTGATGCGGTTCTGAAAGTCGTCACCGAGCAAGCCCGAGACCTAGTTTGCACAGCCGCCGTTCCTGACTGAGGGCTTGGGCCTGCACCTGGGTTGTTTAAAGGCTGGAACTGGTTTGCGAAACAAGGAAGTAAGAAACGCAAGGCAAATAGAACTAAAGAATAGCTAAGAGAAAGCGCTGCTCATAGTCAACAATGAATGATCTGAAGGCATTGAGGAAATGCGAAATGGGTTTCGGTTTTATTATTATGACGGTCGCCAGCAGCAGTGTGTGCTGGTGCTGCACCCGTGCGCTTCTTCTTGGGCGCCATGAGCTGCTCTGTTCACTAGCAAAATGCTATTTATTTTGTCACTAATTACTTTATTTTATTTTAAATTTAATTTTCATTTATTTATTTATTTAATATCATTATTTATTATTTATTATTATTATTATTATTGTTATTGTTATTATTATTATTATTATTATTATTATTATTATATTTATATTATTTATATTTATATTTATTTATTATTATTATTATTTATTTTTCAAATTTATTTTATTTATTATTTTATTTTATTATTGTTGTTATTTTTTTAATTAGTATTAATATCACCAATCAATTAATAACTTGACTGTAAATAAATGTTAGTAAACAATTATTGTGCATCAATAAAGTTCGGAGCACGGTTGATGAATTAACTATTAATGAATAGTATCTCAATTAATAGCCAATGGATTTATAGCTATGAGTAGGAATTACTATTATCAATTGCTCCGCGTAAATGCTGACAAAATGAACAATAACCAGCAACCTTGGCATTATCAGCATTATGCTTCAACCAGTTGAGCTATCCAGGCTCTTAAGTTGCCCCTTTCAAATGATAGGCAAATCTAGGCGCAAAGCAATGCCAAGTAATCAAACAGAATTGAAAATAACTGCTCACAAGGAGATGCTCAAAAGCTGCAGCCAAAATAAGACAAAGGCAATCAATAAGATTCCACACCAGCGGCCATGCTGGAGAAACTTTATCAAACAAAGGAAACTTTGCCCAACAAAGAAAAGTAAATCTTTGCCCACAAGGTGGCTCGAGACCAGTTGAGGGAAATAAGGGTGCTTAAACAGACAAAAGACTGTAATTGGTCAAACTGCTGGTTAGTTAAACTGACAATGCAACTAGAGCTGCTGAACTGCCAGGTGCATAAAGACAATGCCTCCCAAAATGCTGGTCACTCAGAGAGCAATCAAGCCTGACCCAGCAGTTGAAAAACCTGTCTGGCAACTGTGATTACTCAGGCAAGAAGCAGAGGAAAGTCCAAAGACCAATGTATCTCCTGCAAGGGGAGGGGTGTAGGGAGGGAGGAGGGGTGGAGGGCAGAGAAGGAAAGTGGGGGGGGAGAGTTGGGAGGGAGGAGGGGTGGAGGGAAAATGAACATGCCGGGCAAGGAAAATCTTTTTGAAGAAAAGGAAAAATAGCTATCCTGTACAGTGAGCCAAAATGAGTGGAAATATAAACAGTGTATTAACCTGGACTTTTCATTAAGGTACCATAAGCCGTAACCTTTGTTGTTGTTGTTGTTGTTGTTGTTGTTTAAAAGTGGTTTTCTTTAGGGAGCCTGTACTGGCAAGTGAAGCCAATGACAAGAACCAGGCAAAGGCACACCTTCAAAGGTTCTAAACGTATGAACGTGCAGTGCTGAGGAATGGTTCCCCGATCAGAAACCCTGAATTGTCCACCCCAAGCCCTGCCTTATTTCTATCCCCCAAACATCAAGCGAAGGGGGGCGTGGCTTAGAGAAACCAAGAGGGGTGAGGTTTAAGCGCAGTCTTTCCCAAGCCCCGGCCGCCTTTAAAATTTACAGGGGGCTCCCGATTTAAGTGGTACCAATGGAAGGGATGGCAGGGTAAATTAATTAAACCCACGCTAGAAGAGTAATAAATCAATAAACGGCAGGCACCAACACACGCTGCAAGCACACACACACAACTTAAAATTAGAGAGGAACAGGAAAAGGAACCCTGAGGATCATCTAGTCCAACCCAGGCAATGCAGAAATATTCAGCTGTCCCATACAGGGATCAAACTTGCAACCTTGGCATTATCAGCACCATGCAGTCACCCGGACCAGCCATGCGATTGGACAGGCAAGGGCAATAGAGGGGAAATGTACAAGCACCCTGGCCAAAAATTAAAATAAGACGCACAGCTCAGCTACCAAGCAGAGGCAGGGAAGACAAGCGAGGAGACAAGGGAGAAAGAAAGATGGAGCCACACTCACACTCAGACCTCACCGGGGGCATGTGCTGGGCAAGGGAGCAAGCTGCAGCTTAAGAAAGGTAATTCGCACTTAGACCGCACAAACAAATCAAGGAGAGGGGGGAAATGGAAGGTTAAATGTAGGTTTTTACATGGAAAAAAGGAGGACACAGCAAGGCAAACCTGGATTTTTAAAAGCAGTAAAGCAATGAGCGCACGCAAGCCTCCTAAAGTTAAAAGGCAAGCCTCCACACACACAGACCCCCCAACTCCAAACCTCGTGGCTCTTCCCTGTGATGGCTGTGATGACTCCTAGCTGATGACTCTCGAAGCAGCGACGTAGCTGATGACTCTCGAAGCAGCGACGTAGAAAGAGGCTGAGGAGGGGGCCGGCCCCAGCATATATACTAAGGTCAAGCCCTCCCCCTCTACGGGCGGCTCCAGGTGGGAGCCGCCTCCTGGGCGTGAGGCACCGGCCAGGTGAGCCGGAAGAAGCAGGGGCTCCCGCCCCTGCGTGGGCGGGGTTGGGGCTCCCGTCCACAACCACTCCCCTCCCTTCTGGGAGGAGAGTCTTAAGGCAGTGAGCTTAAAAGCTCTTTCCGCACCTACTCTCCACCTGCCTTGCCTTATGTGGCCATCCGAGATCTTGTAAAGGCCTCCAGAGCCTGTGTGAGAGTTTCCCAGAGCCCAGTAAGCAAGGCAGAGACCTTGTAAATTCTGGAGAGGTCTTGCATGTCTCTGGAGGCCTTTGTGAGATCTCACACGGCCCCATTAGATCTTGCACGGGCTCTGGAAGGTAAGATTGCTTGTGCAGGGTTGGTTCCAGGGGACTGACTATATGCGATTTCGGCTTTACATGCTACCCTCCCCAAACAACCCCTGCACAAGATTCAGTTTTATTTAGTGCCCTCTTGCAAAACATCAGGGTGATGTGTAGCAACATAAAAAAGGTAAAGGTACCCCTGCCCATACGGGCCAGTCGTGTCCAACTCTAGGGTTGTGCGCCCATCTCACTTAAGAGGCCGGGGGCCAGCGCTGTCCGGAGACACTTCCGGGTCACGTGGCCAGCGTGACAAAACTGCGTCTGGCGAGCCAGCGCAGCACACGGAAATGCCGTTTACCTTCCCGCCAGTAAGCGGTCCCTATTTATCTACTTGCACCTGGGGGGGCTTTCAAACTGCTAGGTTGGCAGGCGCTGGGACCGAGCAACGGGAGTGCACCCCGCCGCGGGGATTCGAACCGCCGACCTTTCGATCGGCAAGTCCTAGGCACTGAGGCTTTTACCCACAGCGCCACCCTTGTCCCTACAGCGCCACAAACTGCAAAAGCAACACAGAGCAATCATTAAAACCAACTTAAGAAAATTTTAAACAACTGCTTGGGCCCTTTTGTGGGAATAAAAAGTCTTTGAGAGATGCCTGGAAGTCAAAAGCAAGGATGCCTGCCAAATCTCTGCTGGAAGTTTCCATGCCATGGGACCAGCAGTGCCAGTGTCTGGTTGCGCCCTTCCATTGCTACTGGGGCCACTTCCAGAATGACTGTTGTACGCAGTCAAATTTAGCTTGCACAATTAAAGTGGGGTTGGTGTTCTTGTGCAACAAACTTATCTCCGCCCCGCAGGACTTTCTGCACTAAGGCA
Organism: Podarcis tiliguerta; assembly: GCF_965153285.1. NCBI lineage: Eukaryota > Metazoa > Chordata > Lepidosauria > Squamata > Lacertidae > Podarcis > Podarcis tiliguerta. The sequence goes on from NC_139534.1 coordinate 121,216,457, forward strand.
GGCGGCAGCAAAGTGCGCTGGGATAATGGTTCTATAATACCAGTGCAAACAAATCACAGCGATAGCTCAGTAAACAGCAGGCATCGGATTACCTCCCGGCAAACTTTGTGAAAATATATAGAGATGAATGCTCAATAAGCAGGTGGTTTGGAAGAGCCGCAAGTTTCTCACATGTGTTTCCTCAGGTTGCAAGTATATCCGCTGCATTCCAGCGTCACCTTAGAAGAACAGAATAATGTGTTCTTGGCTCCAGTTCCTGGTTACCGAAAGGTGAGATTTTTGAACACTGGCTTCAGTAGTATTTGTTAACTCATAAATCTCTTTTTACGTGCATCTCAAGGCTTATTTACAAACATGCTAAGATGCCCAGTTTTTTTTAAAAAAAATAAAGTAGCTATCGCAGACCATCCACATGCAACCCATATAGTCTTCTCATCTAAATAGCTTGGTACAGCAGCCACGAAATCAAGAGATGCCTGCTTCTTGGGAGGAAAGCAATGACCAACCTAGACAGCATCTTAAAAAGTAGAGACATCACCTTGCCAACAAAGGTCCGTATAGTAAAAGCTATGGTTTTCCCAGTAGTGATGTATGGAAGTGAGAGCTGGACCAGAAAGAAGGCTGATCGCCAAAGAATTGATGCTTTTGAATTATGGTGCTGGAGGAGACAATCCTGAGAGTCCCATGGACTGCAAGAAGATCAAATCTATCCATTCTGAAGGAAATCAGCCCTGAGTGCTCACTGGAAGGACAGATCGTGAAGCTGAGGCTCCAATACTTTGGCCACCTCATGAGAAGAGAAGACTCCCTGGAAAAGACCCTGATGTTGGGAAAGATGGAGGGCACAAGGAGAAGGGGACGACAGAGGACGAGATGGTTGGATAGTGTCTTCGAAGCTACAAACATGAGTCTGACCAAACTGCGGGAGGCAGTGGAAGACAGAAGTGCCTGGCGTGCTCTGGTCCATGGGGTCACGAAGAGTCGGACACGACTAAACGACTAAACAACAACAACAGGATACCTGAAACATTATCTATTCCCATAGATGCCTACCTGGACAGGAGGTCAGTTTTTGAGCCCCTTCTCCAGGTGCCTTATCCAAATAAGAAGCACCGGATGGCTGCTGGAGACGAGGACTTCTTGGTGGTGGCTCCTGGTTAGAAAATGTGCTTGCCTGGTGCCCACATTATTATGGTTCTTTGGGTGCCTGGTGAACACATTTTTATTTTCTCCCAGGGTTTGAAATTAATCTTTTGGCGCCATTTATGATTTTGCTTTTGCTGATGGTGTCTTTGTCTCTCTTATATCTGTCGTGGATGCTGTAGCTGGGATTCTTGTATTGAAAGGGGGTTGGACTAGTTGACCTTTAGGGGATCCCTTCCAGCTCTAAAGTTCTATGATTCTACTTGGTCATGTATGCTGTATATAAATAACAGTAATAATTTTTGCTGTGATTATTTGCTTTCTTGGTTGTTTTTTTTTGGCTTTTTTATATTAAGGCTAGTAAATTGTATTGTTGTTGGGCAGCCTTTAAATGCCGTTAATTAAATGCATCATGTAAATCGTTAAATAAATAATTTCTTATTTCCTCTTTTTTAAAACCTTCATGTAGATCATTCTGTCTACAAACATTGCAGAGAGCTCTGTAACAGTTCCAGATGTCAAATACGGTAAGCGTGTTTTGATGCGTTATGGTCATAGGAATAAAAATAAATATTTGTATGTTCTGCTTTTCTTTTCTTCTAGCATTATTGATAAATCAACATGTAAAACCCTTTGAGCTGCTTGCTTCAGAGTAACTTCTGAGCATAAGGTCCCTGGGTCCCTGTTTTACTATGTAAGGCAGAATTGCTAAAGTGTTTTTCTCTCTGTCTCGGAGCTCTCTCAAAGGCACATTTAAAACTAGGATGGAGTGTTCTCTGTGCCAAAAATTCAAATTCTGCCCCAAGGAAAAGTTTTATTTTGTTCAGAGAGAAAGTCAGGAAGAGGGAGTTATTTATGGCTTTTGGCAATAACTACTCACATTAAATTAGGTATATTATTTTAATTTACTGTGATTCATTCAATTTGCATAAAATCAAATGCACTTGCTTGGGGTGCTAATTTGGTAAGCACCAGAAAGGTAAAGAAGGGGGGAGGTTGTAGGACAGAGAAGTGGGGGGAGTATTGTATTCATGCAGTGGTTAGGATGTGTTGAGTAGATGTAAAGGAGCTCCTCACGTATACAGAAGCCTGGCTTTTTGAGTCTCTGGCAGACAGGTTGCTTGCATTTTTTTACCATAGGGGCTAGAAACTTGAGCTTTTAAAAGTAGAGATTGACAGCTCTTGGCAAGCCAAATGTTATAATGTCGCATGGAGTATAATGGTCACAAGACAGAGGCCATTAGCCCTGTGCAGAAACCAGTGACACTTACAACACTATTTTTAAAGTATCAGAGTTCTGCAGCACTTTGATTCTTCCAGCTTCTGGGTTGTACCCAAATTGCTCACACCAAAGAATGCTAAGCCAACCCAAGTTGGGTTCTTCAGTGCTTTTGCTTTCTGTGAGATTAAAGTGTGGTTTGTTTGTTTTTTAACTTTGGTAGCTTCAACACTAGTTGTTTAGTCTGGAACTGCCATCCTTGGTTCGCTCGCTTTTCTTTTAAATAGGGAAGTCAGGCAATATTGTTGGCACCCCGGTACATTCTAAAAGGTAAAGGCACCCCTGCCCGTACAGGCCAGTCTTGACAGACTCTAGGGTTGTGCGCCCATCTCACTCAAGAGGCCGGGGGCCAGCGCTGTCCGAAGACACTTCCGGGTTACGTGGCCAGCGTGACATCGCTGCTCTGGCGAGCCAGAGCCGCACACGGAAACGCCGTTTACCTTCCCACTAGTAAGCGGTCCCTATTTATCTACTTGCACCCGAGAGTGCTTTCGAACTGCTAGGTTGACAGGCGCTGGGACCGAACAGCGGGAGCACACCCCGCCGCGGGGATTCGAACCGCCGACCTTTCGATCGGCAAGCCCTAGGCGCTGAGGCTTTAACCCACATCCCAAATGTTTTGGTACATTCTAGTGTGTTCTATATTGTATCTGTGTTTCTCTTTCCCATCTGATTTGCGGAGATTTTGTCCACTTCAAATGGAGTTGTTGCTCCAGCCTGTCAGATGAAGACTGCCGAATTTTTCTACGCTACTGTACTGTTCAGTTGAAGGTTCCTCCCTTTGCCGTCTTCCCATGTCATTGCTTCCTGCCTAGTGGAGATACGGCATCGTTGACTCTCATTTTATTGACTGAGTATGCATGCCTTAATCATAGGTTTACTTGAATTACATTTTCTTTTCTTTTTGAAGGAAAGCGAAGAAAACTTAACCAGGAATTGAAGAGCACACAGGCTGCTCAGAAAAAAGCAGACTAATTAAGTTGCAATTTAGTGCTTTAGTACCCTAATAATAATAATAATAATTTATTATTTATACCCCGCCTATTTGGCTGGGTTTTCCCAGCCACTCTGGGCAGCTTCCAACCGAATATTAAAAACAACACAGCGCCAGACATTAAAAACTTCCCTAAACAGGGCCGCCTTCAGTTGTCTTTTAAAAGTAAGATACCGTATTTTTTGCTCTATAAGACTCACTTTTTCCCTCCTAAAAAGTAAGGGAAAATGTGTGTGCGTCTTATGGAGCGAATGCAGGCTGCACAGCTATCCCAGAGGCCAGAAGAGCAAGAGTGATTGTTGCTTTCACTGCGTAGCAATCCCTTTTGCTGTTCTAGCTTCTGAGATTCAGAATATATTTTTTCTTGTTTTCCTCCTCCAAAAACTCGGTGCGTCTTGTGGTCTGGTGCGTCTTATAGAGCGAAAAATACGGTAGTTGTTTATTGCCTTGACATCTGCTGGGAGGGTGTTCCACAGGGCAGGCGCCACTACTGAGAAGGCCCTCTGCCTGGTTCCCTGTAACCTCACTTCTCGCAGCGAGGGAACCACCATAAGGCTCTCGGCACTGGACCTTAGTGGATGATGGAGGCTGGATGATGGAGGTGGAGACGCTTCTTTTCCCTTAGAAAAGAAAGCAAGGGGAAGAAGCCTTGAAGAGGAACCTTCTGACTAAATTTGCAGGGGATCTTACGTTGAATAAGAAGCATCACGAGTAAACATTACAACAAGCATCTTCACCATGGGGAAGGCGTTGCCTGTTGACATAGCACCATATGAAGCGTTGTGTGATCTTTTTATAGTCTCCTTTCAGCCACTTGCAGAAAAATACGATCACACCAGTACGAAAGGGCTCTAACGTAGGAGAAGCCTTTGTGTTGAGGATGTGCGACCTTGCTCAAGAGCCGTAGGCATCAACTGGCCTAATCTGATAGGAGCATTGCTTTTTAAAAGCCAAGCCTTTCGAATGCTGTATTGCAGTGACGAATTTGTGTGTGTGTGTGTGTGTGTGTGTGTGTGTGTGTGTCACTAGAGAGGAAACCTGCTTTGAGGCCCATAAAGTGTGAGCTGACTGTGGCAGCAACATGAAGCATCTAAACAATTATGCAGAGCGACACAAACGCAAGATCAAGACCTTCCGATTGGCACTAGCAGCTTCTCGACAAAAGGGAGCTCCCTGTCCCTGCTAGGAGAGAAGGAGGCTTGTTTTCACATCCCACTCTCCATCCTACCCCCCACCTCCTCGCAGGCACTTCCTTGATTTTGCCTGGTGGTTTGGTATTGCTGTTTCTGACCTTTGCGCTGGCAGCAGCCCCAAGCTTAGCTGACAATATTCTCATGACCTCTGGTGGTAGCAGCAGCAGCCGCCATGAGGTAAGGAGGAGAATGTCTGTGCCCTTGTCTTAATCCATTCACAGTTGCTTGATTTTTTAAAAGGAGGACAGGCTTTTTCAGTGGGTAGTCAGAATCTTCTGCCTGCTGAAAAGCGTGTCTTTTAGAAACGATAGCTCCCTCCATTTTAAATCTGGCCTTCAGTTTAGCGGCGAAAAAAGGTATAACTTCTGCAATGGAGATTACCTCTTTAAAATGCAAGCAAAACCAAACACCAGTATCTTTTTTGGGTGTGTGTGTGTGTGTAAAGTTTGCATCAGATTCAGACTGCTGCTACATATTTTAATTAATCACATGTTTATCCCACTCTTGCGATTCTTCAGCCGGGATGTAAGAAGTCATCATTTTCTGTTCCGCCCTGCATTTATCCCACGCAACACTGCTTCAGTTCCGCTTCAGTTCATCTTCTGCAAAAAGCGCATTACTCATTCTCCGCTGTGGCGAAATTACGTTGTCCTAATGTTCTTCCACTTCGTTCACTTGAGTGCAAAGGAAGCGCAATGCAAATAAGGGGAAATCTAATTAATTAAATATTGTTTGCAGACTGAAAGCAACAGCAGTGAATGCAGATTGTATTCAGTGGAGTGATTTTCATTCTGGATGTGGGACGATTAAGTGAACGTTGGCAATTTCTGCTCCTGTTTCTGTTGGAATTCTCCATCTTTACTCTTCAGTGAGGCATATGTGTTTCTTATTCTCTGTCTTCTCTTACAATCCTCTCACAACAGCCCCGTGAGATGAATTAGAGAGTTACCCACATCTTTTTGCGTGTTCATTCTAAGTCAGGGGTTGGCAAATTTTTTCAGCAGGGGGCCGGTCCACTGTCCCTCAGACCTTGTGGGGGACTGGACTATATTTTGGGGGGGAAATGAATGAGGGATGATGAGCGGCGTGCAAAAGGGCTCTGGAGAGGGACTACGTTAAATGGCGGCTGCTCGAGGGGGGTGCTCAGCCAACAGCAGCTCCTGTGTCTTGCGGGCGGCTGGGGCTGAAGGCGGCTGTGGCGATCACACAGGGACCCCGGACATTTGAAGGTCTATTGACCCTGTGCCACCACTGTGATTGCTTTCTTCGCTGCCACCAACCCGTTTCTCCTCACGGGTGCATACGGAGTGCAGTCAGTTGTTAACGTTAACAAATAATCAAGTTTATTTCTAGGCATGAACAAGCTTATGGTTTCAGTTAATTTTTCTTGGCAGTTTCTTAATCTTAGTTCCTTAACTGTCCTATTCGTTCCTAACAACTTCAAACTGATTATCCCAACTAATTATCTGACTCCACCTAACAATTCCTCTCACAACACAACTCGACCAACCCACAGACTATTCCTCCTTCAACTCCCAACTCTCAACTAACTTTCACACAACTCCCCCTCTAACCCTAACTCCTCCTATCAGTTTCCATTGGCCAATCACATCTCACTCATTTTAACCCTTTCCTTATGACCCACCTAGGAGGCAAACACCACAGCGGCGGGATGATGAGAGGCACGCAAAAGGGCTCCGGAGAGGGGCTGCTTTAAATGGTGGCCGCTCGAGGGGGGTGCTCAGCCAACAGCGGCTCCTGTGTCTTGCGAGCAGCAGGAGCTGGTGGCGGCGGGGGGACGGGACGGGACGATGAACAACACATGAAAGGGCTCTGGAGAGGGGCTGGCAGCAACAAAGCCCAGGCCCCTTCCTCCTCTAGGCAGGGCGGGGAGAAGCCAGGAGGAGGGAGGGAGGAGGCGCCGCTGCCGCTGCGTATGTGTGTGTAGGAAATGGTGCAACCCGAACAATCAGAATCATATGCACGCCTATCCGCCTGGCGATTCCCGGACCGTCCGCAGGCTGGATCCAGAAGGCAATTGGGCCAGATGCGGCCCCTGGGCCTTGGTTTGCCGACCCAAGTTCTAAGTCGTGGTTTGGCATAGCATTGCTTGCATTCTGGGCCAGTGGCTGGCGTGAGCTTCATGTCTGCGTGGGATTTGAACCTGGGTCCCCGCACCCCCCAGTTACCATCAAACTTTCTAACCCAGGAATTAGGCACCTGTGGACCCCCAGAGGTTGTTAGACTTTTCATCCCCAGCCAGTCTGGCCCCAATGATCGGGAATGTTGGGGGCTGCAGACTCCTAGAACCATAGAATTTTAGAATTCTAGAGTTGGAAGGGACTCCAAGGGTCATCTAGTCCAACGCCCTGCAATCCAGGAATCTCAGCTGGATCATACATGTCAGATGACCATCCAAGCTCTGCTTAAAAACCTCCAAAGAAGGAGAGTCCACCACATCTTGTGGGAGTCTGTTCCACTGCTGAACAGCTCTTGCCTTCATAAAGTTCTTTCTGATGCTTAGTCGGAATCTCTTTTCATGTAACTTGAATCATTTTGGGTCTTATCCTTTGGAGCAGGAGAAAACAAGCTTGCTCTGTCTTCCATGTGACAGCCCTTAGATATTTGAAGATGCTTATCATACCGTATTGGCCCGAATATAAGCCACACTTTCCCCCCAAATTTCGACCATGGAAAGTTATGACTGCCTCCAGTTGAGCCAAGTTGAACACGGTTTCTTGTAATGTAACATGCCATTTCAGATCGTCATTCCTCTGTTTTGCATAGCCTTTTCCTCTCTTTTGTGTATGTTATCTTACATTAAACCAACATTTGCATTGCAGAAGCACAGTTTTATTTCCTAAACTTTGTTCGTTCTTATTTATTCATTTTTGTAGTCATTGATTTCTGTTTGACCAAAAATCTTGTCTGTGATGAAGAGACCAACTATCAAAGCTTGAGGCTGTGCTGGGCTTCTAAAAGTAGCAGTAATCAGAGGAGAGGTAAGTTGTTCTCAGGGTATAAAATGCTGCAGCAAGGATGGTGCTGATGTAAAGTTATTACATTATTATTATTATTATTCATTTCATTTCTATATCGCTTTATATTTTAAAGACAAAATCTGAAAGTGGTTTACAACACATTAAACCATCAAGTAAAACAATCCAGAATAAAACAAATCCTAGCTTCAAGGAGGATGCAGAACTACAGACCAGGGCGCAAAGAGGCTTGTTTTATAATGAAGTTTGCAGGGGTGGTAGAAATGTTGGTCATGGGGCAGATTTGTCTGATGGGTTTGGAAGGGCTCTATTCCTTTTTTTTTTTTTTTTTTGCCCTTCCAAAGGCTGCAAAATTCAGGAAAGATCCAAAAGGCCCCCAGTGTCTCCCTATTGCTGGTGCCTCTGTGGATGATTGATTCCACAGAATATGGAGGTCCTCTGGCTGGGTCGGGATCGTATGGGGATGAGGGATCAACTCCCTTCTCTTGCGGGGGCCCAATTAGTGCCATTGCCTTCCGTTAAGAGTTTGGGTGTAATCCTTGACGCCTCCCTTTCCAGGGAGGCGCAGGTTACAACAACAGCCAAGGCGACATTTTTCCACCTTCGCCCCATCAAGCAGTTGGTCCCTTACCTTTCCCGCCCCGACCTGGCCCCAGTGATCCATGCGATGGTCACCTCCAGGCTTGACTACTGTAAATTTGCTCTGTGCAGGGCTGCCCTTGAAGCTGTCCCAGAAACTCCAGCAGGTGCAGAATGCTGCAGCGAGGCTCCTCACAGGGTCTCTGCCATGGGAGCATATTCACCCAGTGCTTTTCCAGCTGCATTGGCTCCCAGTGGAGTATAGGGTCAGATTTAAGGTGCTGGTTTTGACTTTTAAAGCCTTCATGGCCTAGGACCCTCATACCTACGGGACCGCCTCTCCTGGTATGCCCCATGGAGGACCTTAAGGTCCATATATAGCAACACCCTACAGGTCCCGGACCCTAAGGAAGTTAGATTAGCCTCAACCAGAGCCAGGGCCTTCTCAACACTGGATCCGGCCTGGTGGAATGTTCTGCCCCATGAGACCAGGGCCCTGTGGGATCTGATCTCTTTCCGCAGGGCCTGTAAGACAGAGTTGTTCCACCTGGCCTTTGGTTTAGAATCAGTTTGATTCCCTCCCCGTCTTTCTTTTTCCTTTCTCCTCCTATGAAGAGATTGCTTCCTAATTGTTTTAATGTTGTATCTTAATCTTTTAAATTGTATTTTAATCAACTTGTTTTTATTATTGGTTGTTAGCCGCCCTGAGCCCGGTCTTGGCTGAGGAGGGCTGGGTATAAATAAAATTTTATTATTATTATTATTTAGTCCATTTTTGAGCATAAGGCTTAAATGAAAGCAAGCAGGCAGCATTTGTGGGATACGGCGAGCTCTCCTCTCAGGAGTAGCCACTGTCAAGGAAGTTTTAAGCCCAGTGGCGTACCATGGGGGGTGCAGGGGGGGGGGACGGCCGCACCGGGCGCAACATCTGGGGGTTAGGGTTAGGGGGCGCAAATCCACGGGTTAGGGGGTGCAAATTACTTGCCTTGCCCCGGGTGCTGACAACCCACGCTAAGCCCAAACGTAACCAGTCAAAGCAGCTTATGCCTTTTCTGTGAAGGTCGTGCTGGACGTGTTTCTAAAGGATACTGCTACAGGCTAGTGTACAAGGACTTCTGGGAAAACTGTATACCTGAGACCACCTTGCCTGAGATGATGGTAAGAATCACACACAATATAGGTATACCTGCCAATTTCGGTTTCTCTCAGTTCCTTGTTTTTCCAAATCTTAAATTCCGTTCTCCGCATTTCCGCAACAATTTGTGAATTTCTTCCCACGAGAATCTGGCAGCAATTTGCTGCACATCTTTCCCAATAAACACATTTTTGCATGCAGTTTTGACTAATAAACGCATTTTTGCAAACCGTTTCCTCCAGTATAGTGCATTTTGGTATTTGCATGCTTATACACACTTTACTCAGATATAATGCATTTTTGTGCACGTTGTTTGGAGAAGTGCAAATTTTGAGGGATGGCTGTGTTTTGGTATGCATATTGGGTTGAGAAGTATGAACTGGGTGCTATCCAATTAAAATGCAAGCAAAATCAATTTTCTAGACATGCCCCTTTGAGTATGTGCCCTGGGTCTCGCAGGTGTGCTTCCTGACAAAACAATTCCTCACTTAGCTTGAGAAGGTTTCAATCTTCTGAGGAAGCACCGAACCCCAGTGGGGGACCATGCAGGTGTCCAAGGAGCCACAGTTACAGGTGAGCAACCTGTCTCTCCTGCTTGCTATGTCTGTCAGGAGATTGATGGCCTGGTTTGTACATCGCTTCAAACTGTAGTTAAGCTTAAAACTACGGTTCAAATCTAGATCTGACGTCATGGGCGCTTCACTTTTTCTCTGGTGCTGCTGCTGCTTCCAGGAAACAAGTCATGGTCTGGCTTAATGTATTGTCCAAACCAGAACTCACATGTGTTTTCTCTCCAAGCAAACCACAAACAAGTAGCCAAGGTTTGTTCTTGTTTTGGTTATGCATTCTGTGTTTCTTACCTTTTTTTAATGTGGTGAACTGCCCTGAGATCTACAGATGAAGGGCCGGTATACAAATTTAATAAATATACCGTATTTTTCGCTCCATAAGACACACTTTTTTCCTCCTAAAAAGTAAGGGGAAATGTATGTGCGTCTTATGGAGCGAATGGCGCTGTGCTGTTCCCCCTCCCGCTTCTTTGAAGGGGCGCTGCGCAGCTCTCCCTCTCTGCGCAGAGCCTGTCCTGGAAGCCGGAGGAGGAACAGACGGGACTCCTTCTGTTCCTTCTCCAGGAAGGGGCACTGCACAGTTCTCCCTCTCAGACAGGGAGAACTGCACAGCACCCCTTCAGCAAGGCGCCTGTACTGGCTTCTGCCTTAGCCGTGCGCAGCCTCTTCGGGCAGGGGGAGCCTTCATCCCGCTGCCTGAAGAGGCTTGGCGCGGTTATCCCAGAAGCCAGAAAAGATGCACCAGACCATAAGGCACACCTAGTTTTGGGAGGAGGAAAACAAGAAAAAATTATTCTGAATCCCTCTTGCTGTTCTGGCTTCTGGGATTCAGAATAATTTTTTCTTGTTTTCCTCCTCCCAAAACTAGGTGTGCCTTATGGTCTGGTGCATCTTTTGGAGCGAAAAATACGGTATACAAAACGAAAGGTGCTTTCATGGTTTACTGTTTATTGGTTACTTGGAGCAAACGGACCACAAGCCCAGGTTTTTGCTGTAACGCTAAGCCAGGCCACGACTTATTCCTTGCAGCGTGGCAGAAGCGGAAGAGTAGCAAAGCACCCATGGCCTTAGCATGCGCTTGCATTCTGCGCATTCACATTTAAGCACGGCTTCAAGTGATGTGTGAACACGGCCACTGTCAGGAGATTATTACTGTACCTCCTCCCCCCCCATATGATTTGCTCAGCCCAGAAAGTAAAGGCGAACATCTTTCCAGCCGCCCGCGAAGAAATTTGCAACACAGAATCACATCTGTCGTCACTGTGCTCTTACTCTTCCTTTCAGCGGCGCCCATTGGAAAGTACCGTGCTGAAGGTGAAGCTGCTTGACATGGGCGAACCGAGGGCCTTGCTAGCAACCGCTCTGTCTCCTCCCAGTATAAGCGATATTGAGCGCACCGTTCTGCATCTCAAGGAGGTTGGGCCCTTCTATTTATTTATTTTTAAAATAATAATATCTTTTATTAAGTTTTCCATTTTAACAATCCAATCAAATCACATTAAATATTCCAAATTATACAAATATATATCATAAAGTCCAAATATTTTGCCAAATTATAATTTTTTTGTTGGGGGTTCCCATGCTTCAAGTTCAGTGGGGTCCAATCATCTCATATTTCTACTGCTTTGAGTGTCCACTAGTCCCATCTTTAAATCTTCTTCTTCTTATCCTTCTTCTTTCATATCCTCTGAGTTGTTTCCACAGGCGAGCTGAAATGAGCAATATTATGCTTCTGTTTGAACTTTGTGTGACTCTCCCTCTTTTTTTCTTTCTTTTTTTGCAGCTGGTAAGTCTTTTATTTGCAGTATGTCTTCACACGCTGGTATTTATGCCGAATCCATCCAAAAGTCCTCCTCGGGTGGCAGACGCCATCTTTTCTCAGTTCTGATGAAATAGAATCTAGGCGTTTGCTTATGGGCCCTTCTATTTTGATATATTAAACCTCAGAAACAGGGAATAATTCTCCAGGAGGCATCCGCTATCCCTCAGCCATGCCCTTCTCTGGGCCCAAGTGTTTTTGCAAGATTCACCAAATGTGCGCCTCCAGCAGAAGCTCTCTGCAAGGACTTCCCTTGCGCAACAGGGCATCCTCTCCTCTCCCCACGTGCCTGTCGGGATTCACAGAATGCTGTGTGAGATAGTAAGTCTGCAGGCTTAAGTTTGCTAGCTGATGCAACTGGCGGATGCAATCAGCCTGCAATACTTTCTATGGAAGTGCTGGGCCAGAACGACTCAGCAGTAATGTGCTGACAGGTGATTGGCTGTCAGCGGTTTAAAAGGGAAACCTGTCCAGCAGTAAGTGGGTGGTGTAGAAGAGTGTGCTCAGAGACAGAGATAGAAAGGTCATCCTATTTGCCTTAAGGTTCAGCTAGGTACTCTGTTGGACTGTATGAGCTGCTCGTGTATTATTAAGCCTGTAGATTATTGTATGTATTTGTGTGTGTGTGTGTGTGTGTGTGTGTATGGCAAAGGGACCCCTGACCGTTAGGTCCATTTGCAGCCGACTCTGGGGTTGCGGCACTCATCTCGCTTTACTGGCTGAGGGAGCCAGTGTACAGCTTCCGGGTCAAGTGGCCAGCATGACTAAGCCACTTCTGGCGAACCAGAGCAGCGCACGGAAACGCCGTTTACCTTCCCGCCAGAGCGGTACCTATTTATCTACTTGCACTTTGAGGTGCTTTCGAACTGCTAGGTTGGCAGGAGCAGGGACTGAGGAACGGGAGCTCACCCCGTCATGGGGATTCGAACCACCAACCTTCTGATCAGCAACTCCTAGGCTCTGTAGTTTAACTCACAGTGCCACCTGCGTCCCCCAATATATATATAGCTCACAATAAATATACTGCACTGCACCGAAGAACCTGGAACTCTGAGCATTTCTGCTAAAGTGCAGCGGAGAATTCACGACAGTGCCCCCTGGAATTGGCTCTGGGGTGGGGGTTGGAATAACTCCCGGAGCAGCATGTGGGGGAAGGATTGTTCCGGTGTAAAGGTCATAACACCATGATGTTGAATGGTACCCCATGTCTCCATTAACCGGATGCTTCTTGCTTGTTTGGATTTAGGCTCAAGGGTGTCGGTATGTAGAATGTAGTCTGCTGTACAAAGGTGAAATTTATATTAGCTGCTGTGCCCACTTTTGCCTCTGGGCCCCCCAGAAGGCAATGTGGCCCTTAGTCTGAGAACACTTTCCCACCCGTGTGCTAATCGGTTGAAAAAACTTTTTTTTTTTGGTTGTACATGCTCAAATAGTACAGTGGTACCTCGGTTTACGAACAGCCCTGTTTACGAACGATTCGGTTTACGAACTCCGCAAAACCAGAAGTAGTGTCCTGGTTTGTGAACTTTACCTTGGTCTATGAATGGAATCCAAACAGTGGAAGGGCACCTGCGGCAGGAGGCCACATTAGGGAAATCGCACCTCAGCTTAAGAACGGTTTCGATTTAAGAACGGACTTCTGGAACAGACTAAGTTCGTAAACCAAGGTACCACTGTATTATTTTTAACATTGACAACTGCAAAAGCAGGCATAAGGAAGAAGAACATGGTGAGCAGAGCGCTTTTATTTTCTTCTGACTGAAAACTTTTGTTTCTGACTGTTACTCAATTTTAAAGTATTGTTGCATTATCTTTTAGATTTTTAAAACTAATTATTGTTGTTGATGATGATATTATTATTATTATTAATTGATTGAATTTATATACCGCCCTATACCCAGAGGTCTCAGGGTGGTTCACATAAAAAGATCACAGTAATGGTGGTTCTTTTTAAAAAAGTACGCCGTGTGCCACTCTGAGACCTCAGGGAGGACCACAACCAACATGCACCACACCATTGTAAAATGGATGAAGCACTCAATAAGTATTGAAGTTATCAGAAGACGAGGCCAACATGCCCTGGAAGAGTTCATATTCCCTCTTAATTCATCAGTTGTATGTGGGTTTGGACGGATACAATACAAATAATAAGTATTTGCAGGTTTGGAATATATATTTTGGGGGATTCTTAATTTTAGCCTTGAGCTTCGTGATTGTTGGCAAATCAGTTTCCCATTAATATCTATCTTTGCTTGCATTTTGCTATAGATAGGAGCACTTGCTGTCCATTCAGAAGCAAAAAACCCTTACGATGGTGAGCTGACCTTCCTAGGCAGGGTGTTGGCACAGCTACCTGTGAACCAGCACCTTGGCAAACTAATGGTTCTTGGCCATGTCTTTGGGTGCCTGGAAGAATGCATTATAATAGGTAAGTTGGACAACAGAGTAGTATAGTTAATGCCTTAAGCTGGAAGTTGCATACCTGGAAGTTGAGAGCCAGTGTGGTGTAGTGGTTAAGAGCGGTAGTCTCGTAATCTGGGGAACCGGGTTCGCGTCTCCGCTCCTCCACATGCAGCTGCTGGGTGACCTTGGGCTAGTCACACTTCTCTGAAGTCTCTCAGCCCCACTCACCTCACAGAGTGTTTGTTGTGGGGGAGGAAGGGAAAGGAGAATGTTAGCTGCTTTGAGACTCCTTAAAGGAAGTGAAAGGCGGGATATCAAATCCAAACTTCTTCTTCTTCTTCTTCTACCTAGGTTACTAAAGGTTTTCCTGGTAACCTCAATATTCATGGTGCTTTAAAAATCATGGTGCTTTAAAAAAAATTTAAGTAAGGTAGTTGTCCAAAGGAGCTTACAGAAGGGTTTCCCAAACTTGGGCCGCCAGCTGTTTTTGGTGTTCGTTATTGTGTTTTAGTGTTCTGTTGGAAACCACCCAGAGTGGCTGGGGAAACCCAGCCAGATGGGCAGGGTATAAATAATAAGTTGTTGTTGTTGTTGTTGTTGTTGTTGTTGTTGTTGTTGTTATAACTTTATCCTCCCTAACCAACAGGATCAGTGGTCAGGGATGACGTGGAATTAAAATTTGGATCCTAGACCTCTTTTTGTGAAGGAGAGGTGGGGTACAATTTTTAGAATTAAACCCATTTCTTTCTCCTTGTTTCAGCTGCTGCCCTCTCTTTGAACAACTTCTTTGTAATACCTTTTAGGCAGCATCTTGATGGATACAGGTATTTTTCCATGGGCTGTCATTTGATTTTTTTAAAAAAGTAAATCTCAGTGGGTCAATTAGCCAGTGAAATCTACATAAGCTTGCATATAAACACAAGAATAGTTGGAATAAAATGGCACACTTGCTTTGTTTTCAGATGATATATGTTAGTATTGCATGAGGTGGATGAATCCCTGCTGTTGAAAGGTTGGTGGGCAGGGGAACAGAATGTCTATTATATGAACTGGGGGGGAGGGGTGCTAGGAAATTGGTGTGTTACGCCCCGAAAACAGATGAAGTCGCACCAAAGTTATATTTCGATCCGCCATCTTTTGTGTCTTCACCTATTTCCCATTCTGGCTGAAGAAAAACATTTAAAACTTGGCAGTCAAGGTTGCAATCCTGAACATAGTTTCCTTTCAGCTAAGTCTGGTTGCAGTGGATCTTCTTTCTGAATGTTACTTAATCTGCTGCTTTATTTTATCAGAACATCTACTTGCATGCTGGTGTTCCTTTGGTATTTCAGAGGCAGTAGCCAAAAATGTATTTAAAAAAGTAACGGTGTTGTAAAACTGTAAAACGTGACGACTGCTCTTTAACTTTATAACAGTTTGTGGTGAATTGTTTACAGGAATAAACGGCATTTTTCTGGGAATAGCAAGAGTGACTGTATTGCGCTTCTGGATGCCTTTAAGGTGACTGTTTCCCCCACTACCCGCAAATTATGTTCCCATTTGCTACTAACAACTGGTGTCACCATTAAGGGGGGGGGAGCAAACATTTTGGTACCATCTCTATACTGTGCAGTGGGACCGCCACTTAGTTGGGGGGGGGCTTGCTTCCAGGGGTCCACACACAAAGGTGAATTCAGGAACCTCTGGAACGGTTTCCCGCCCCCCATAAGGCAGAGGGCTACTTACTGGAATCTAGGAAGGCCCCTTCCCAGTAAGCGAGTAGGCGCCTTCCTTACTGGCCTCTGGGATGTTCCCAGAGCCCTCTCACCCAGACGCTGGGGTAAGGAAGGCAACGCCTTGCTTTCCAGGCTTTGGGAAGGTTGTGCAAGGGCTCTGGGATGCTCTCAGAGCTCTCCTGTCCCTTTTCCAAAGCCCAGTAAGTGAGGAAAACATGCTGGGTGGGAAAGAAAATGGAGAGTGGTGGGTTTATTGTTCATTTAAAGGTTAGGGTTAGGGTTAGGGTTAGGGTTAGGGGACCCCTGACCGTTAGGTCCAGTCGCGGACGACTCTGGGGTTGCGGCGCTCATCTCGCTTTATTGGCCAAGGGAGCCGGCGTACAGTTTCCGGGTCATGTGGCCAGCATGACTAAGCCGCTTCTGGCGAACCAGAGCAGCACACGGAAACACCGTTTACCTTCCCGCCAGAGTGGTACCTATTTATCTACTTGCACTGGTGTGCTTTCAAACTGCTAGGTTGTCAGGAGCAGGGACCGAGCAACGGGAGCTCACCCCGTTGCAGGGATTCGAACCTCCAACCTTCTGATCGGCAAGCCCTAGGCTCTGTGGTTTAGACCACAGCGCCACCCATTTACCACCTGCCATTTCAAATAGGCATGGCTCCCCTCCCCCCAAAGAATCGTGGAGACTGTAAATGGATCCAGATGTTGAGTGTGGTTAGGAGACACACACCCCAATTCCCCTTGCAGAACTACAATTCCCAGAGCGGGTTAATACTCAGTCCCTCTTCCTAGGGAATTCCCAGCACCCAGGATTCCTTTGGGGAAGTTGGGGGCTTAATGTGTGTGGTGTATACAAAGCCCAGGTCTTGCACTTGGTGCATGTGGAATATTTTGTGTCCAGGCTGTGTTGAAGTGCAAATTACCAAATTATTGTTGTGTTGGTTTTTTGTTTGAACCTATTCCCTTTTCAACCCTCTTGCTTAGGAATGGCAGGAAAGCAAGAAGAAAGGAAAACTGAGACACCCTAAGGTTAGTTTCACTTGTCATTCAGGTGTTTAGGCATCAGTCTGGACTATTTAATTGCTGGGCACCCAGACTTAGCTTTATCTCCGTCCTTTCCTTTCGAGTAGTACCAGGCCTGGCTTTCAGATCTGTGGTTGGTTTATTTATTGAGCTTTTAGGTCCACATTCAGGATCCCAGGAAGCAGTTTAAAACCTGAGCCATTGCCATACACAACCGATAAGAACATGAATAAAACATTAACACTATGTAAGTAACAGAAAGTTAAAATAAAACAACACCTTAAAAAGCTCGTAGCAACAATACATTATTTTCCTCGTACATTCTTTTGCTCTCTGTGCCTTTTCTAAAGAAGGTTGTTTATGATGTAACATTGTTTTCTTCCTGCATTCATTCTGCACTCTCTTCTGTTTTTCCTTTGCAGTTATGTCATTTTGACTTGTGATATCTGTTGTAATGGAAAATTCAGTTCAACATCAATCAGATTCCTCCAAACACCTGGGTGAACAGCAGGCATGGCCAAATCTGTCAATTCTGGTTTCTCTCTCCCCCCTCTCATTTTCCAAAACCCAGCTCTACTTATTTCTCCATATAGCCACACCAGTTTGCATTAAAAATAAATAAAATAAAGCCATCCAAAGTCATCAAAAGCATTTTAGTGTGCCTTTCTAATAACACACACTTTTGAAATGCATTTCTGAAACTGAACCGAATTTCTACTCCATCCCTACTGAACATATACATTTCCCCCGATTATATAGGAGCCACCACTACCTCCATACGAAAAAGCATTATTATATCAGAAGAAATTGCTTAGCAAACATGTGTATAATTAGGAGAGATTTGTCCTAAAATGCTGATGAATTTGCATGAGGACTTGGGGGAGGGAATAAATCAAAATAAATCAAAATGATGTAGCGATGTGGAGGATTGGAAAAAACGAGAAACCAAAAATTCATATTTATTATTTAGTTCATAAAGTTGAATACCAAGAACCTCAAAGTGGTTCACAAAAAGATAAAACAAAGTCAATAAAAATCCACAACCTTACAACTGTTAAAATACTGCAACAGATTCAAATTGCCTCAACTTTCTAAGCATCTGGATAGGTTTTTGTTCAGGGGCCAAAAAAAGTACAGTGAAAGTGCCTGCTTGATCTCAGTAGGCAGGGACAAATTGACCCGTCCCTAACGGGAACATCCTGGAAGTTTGGGTGCTGACATGAGCTCATAGAAGCATGGAATAGTAGAGTTGCGAGGGACTCTGGGGGTCATGACTCCAACTCTCTGCAAGGAAGGAATCTTTTTTTGCCCAACACGGGGCTCGAACCCACGACCCATAGATGAAGAGCCTCATGCTCTACCAACTGAGCCATCCCAGATTACCTCCACGGGATGCTTTATGAGCAGAGATGGGCGTAAGGGGTTGAAGAAACTTTCTATGGCCCCCTTGGACTGGAATTAACTACCCACCAGTTGCCTCCTTTTTGCTGAAGGTGGTGGAGAGAGAAGTGGTTTTGCATGCTTTTTAGCCTCATAGCTTCCTGGCTTTCTCCCGCAGGATGAGCTCGACTGGGGTTGTTCCAACTACATTCACATTAAGAGAATTAGAGAGGTGAGTTGGATGTGCGTCTTTGTTTTCTTTCCCCCAATAATACAAAGTACTTGGGCAAGAAGAGCCCTGCTGGATCAGACCAAAGGTCCATCTAGCCCAGGCTTCCTCAAACTCGGCCCTCCAGATGTTTTTGGCCTACAACTCCCATGATCCCTAGCTAGCAAGACCAGTGGTCAGGGATGCTGGGAATTGTAGTCCCGAAACATCTGGAGAGCCAAGTTTGAGGAAGCCTGATCTAGCCCAACAATCTGGCTGATCAGATGCCTGCAGGAAGCCCACAAGCAAGACGTAAGGCCAACAGCTGTATCTGTGCATGTGTGTGTATTACACACAGACAGACGTAAGTTCCTTCGTACTTAATCCACATGAAAACCATACAAGCACCCTCATTGCTTGTGGGATGTTGTTCGCTTACTCATTTCAATGCCAGGAGCTCTTAAGCAGCTCCCCTCAGACAATTTTACAATTCCAAAGTGAGACCAGACTATGGGGTTCCCATGATAACCACCTCCTGATCAGCTTTTTTGCTTCATTTTTTTTATTTGTCTCACCATTACATTTATACCTCGGCTTTCCTCCAGAGGGAGCTCAAGGTTTCACACACAGCTAACCCTACTTTTCCTCGTTTTATCTTTCCAACAACCCTTTGAGGTAGGTTGTGCTGAGAGAGCCATCACCTAGGCCCAAGAGTCTCCCCATTCCTAGCCCAACACTCTATTTTTTGTTTTTGTTCTAACTATTTGTGCTTTCATGTTGCATTTTTATCTTGCGAACCGCACTGAGATCTTTGGATGAAGGGTGGTATATAAATTTTATTGGTTGTTGTTGTTGCTTGTCAAGACCCCGAGGCCTCCCCCTTATGTTGAATAATAACACAAGGACATAGTATTTTAGGTTCATGGGGCAAATTTAGGCTACAACTTCATTGGTTACAGAATGTGAGTGGTATTGGCTTAGGCCAGCGATGGCCAAACTTGTCCCTCCAGCTATTTTTGGACTACAGTTCCTATCATCCCTGACCACTGGTCCTGCTAGCTAGGAGTGATGGGAGTTGTAGTCCAAAAACAGCTGGAGGGCCAAGTTTGGCCATCACTGGCTTTAGGCATTAGAATTGAACTTACTATTTCTGACTCCTACATGCCATGCTGGGAGTCTAGTAAGGGTCAACCACCAATAGGGGGAGCCCTGCTGATGTACATCAACTAAAGCTCTCCCAGGGTCCCCAATGGGGTCGTGGCATGGCCCTAGCCCCTACCTGGGCTTCGGACAAAGATCCACACCCCCGGATCCCTTTAATGCAGCTGTTCTTAACCTGTGGGTCCCCAGGTGTTGTTGGACTAGAACTCCCATCATCCCTGAGCTCTGGCTTTGCTAGCTAGGGGTGATGGGAGTTGTAGTCCAACAACATCTGGGGACCCACAGGTTGAGAACTGCTGCTTTAACGGAATACCCTTTAACATGGAGGGGCAGGTAATGGCCACACCTCCCCTCCCCCAAACCAGGCTTTACCAGTGCCTAACCACCAAACCTTACAAAAGTTGTGACGATTGCTACGAGGTAGGCGAAAACCAAATGGCCAGTGCCAGTTTGCCAAGTGGAAAAATTCCTACCAGGCCCCCTCAACAGGCGAGGGCATTTTCAGTAAGGAAGATAATGTAATGGAAAGTTTAATTTCCTAGAGCCCAGTGCTTTTTTTCCTGGAAGTACTTAAGGGTACGCACCACTGGCCCCTTTCCCACCCCCAAATGTTAAAAGTATGGCACTGTAACAACTCCATGGTGAGTATCTTCACCTTTTTTTCTTAAAAAAATAAAACAAAAACTAACCCAGCTATAACATTTCCTGCCTTGCCATTTGCTGCTCCCCACAGTGTTCTGCTTTTAAAAAAGTGTGATCGGATGCAGTTCATTTCATGTAGGCCCACAGAAGCCAATGCGTAACTTAGCAAAACTGTTCAGATTTCCTGCTGCAAACAACGGACAAAGGCCACTAATGAGTGTGCTTGAATCCCGGTGCTTGGTTACTAAGGTTACCCCAGCACTTAATGGAAATTGTTTATCCCCTCTTGAACGTAACGGGTTGCACCCTGAAAGAGGAAATAATGGGGAACCTTCATTGGCAGGGACATGCCTTTCCTCCGCTCTGAGTTTAATTGGGAACATTGCTCCAAGCAAACAAGCCCTTTGATCCAACACACAGGAACGCAGTGGAACTTCTCAGTGCAGCTTTGCAGCAAGAAGTCGCAGCGTTTAATGTGGGACTTGGAGCGTACCCTCTCACGATGAATTGTTCTTGTGGCAAAGCAGTTTTGTGTCTTGGCCTGCCGCAGTTTTTAGACCAACGTGCTACTCCAAAATTGCAAATCATTTGTAAAAATATATTTTAAAATAATTTCACTGCTCCCCATGCTGGCAGCAGCAGGAACGCAACTCTCCTGTTGGTGGGAAAGGCACTGTTTTTAACACCAAGATGACTTTAACACCAAGATGACGTTTCCGAGCACAATTCAAAGTGTTGGTGCTGACCTTTAAAGCCCTAAACGGCCTCGGCCCAGTATACCTGAAGGAGCGTCTCCACCCCCATCGTTCTGCCCGGACGCTGAGGTCCAGTGCTGAGAGTCTCCTGCTGGTTCCCTCATTGCGAGAAGCAAAGCTACAGGGAACCAGGCAGAGGGCCTTCTCGGTAGTGGCGCCCGCCCTGTGGAATGCCCTCCCATCAGATGTCAAAGCGATAAACAACTACCTGACATTCAGAAGACATCTTAAGGCAGCCCTGTTCAGGGAAGTTTTTAATGTGTGACATTTTAGTGTATTTTTGGTCTCTGTGGAAGCCACCCAGAGTGGCTGGGGAAACCCAACCAGATGGGCGGGGTACAAATAAATAATAATAATAATAATAATAATAATAATTGGGTGCGACATTTTTCTGGGACAAGTAATAAGCGTGGCGGCTGAGAGGAGTTGTGTTGCTGCTGGCAAGTGCGACACTGACGTGAAGCTCAAAATAAAAGCTGTATGAAGCTGTTGCAACCGCTGCTGCTTAAGGCAAGAAGCTAATTTCAGTTCAGTTCCTCCCTTGAGAAGCGCATGGCCTGCAAAAAGGTCTGCAATACTTGTGGGCCATTTTGGTGCCATCCTATTAAAGACATATGTTCCTAGCAAAGGGCTTCTCCCTCCTTCAGCTTCTAGGATTCCCTTGTTCATACGATGCTGCTATCCTTCCATCTTACAGCAAACTCAAATGGTGAAAGCCAATAAAAATGGTGCCAGAAAAATAAGGCCAGAGAGGGGTATCGGCATGTTTGGGGAAACCCTAAGGCTAGGGTTGTTAAATTGGGTTGTGGCTGACCGGAACTCTGTTTTTAGGATGTGGAGATAAACTACAATGTTTTTCCCCCTACCAATATTAATTTAGCTTTTGGCCTAGGCCTTTGGTGCCTATGGCATAAATAGATAAGAAATCCTCTTCTAGTGTTCTGCTGTTACATTCATTGTATTACGTTTGGCATATATTTTATACTTGCATTTTCTGTGAGCTGTTTATAAATTTTAAAAATAAAATTGTGAGGTGTGGGTTTGTTTGTTTGTTTTTGCAGGGTGCAGAAGAGAGGGAGATGTTTTGCCTTAATGAAATTTCCTTTTGATGGTCTTGGGATGTATTGTGCTTAATATCCAGATGTAATTTTTTTAGGTGGCTGAGTTGTATGAGGAGCTGAAAAAGAGAATGGGCGTGTTCAACATGGAGGTCAACCCTCACCCCCCTGCTATGGATCAAGACCATGTGTATAAGCAGCGATTCATTTTGCAGGTGAGATGTCTGGATGTACGAGAGATGCTTTTCTAGATATACATACGTAATATACATATGTAAAATAAAACTTTTTTAAAAAATTGCACGACAAAACAACCATTTCCACATAAATCACAACAAAATCGAAAATAAATATACAAAAAGCCACCAGCAACAACCCTCCGCCAACAAACCCTTCCAAAGCACTCCAGCCCAAGATTCTGTTTAGCAGCCTCAGCTTTTGTAGCTGGAGTCAATCAGGCCAATTGGAAAAATGCCTGCAAGGCAGGCAGCAGGTCTTCCAGACTCTTCAGCAGCTTCAGCTTTTGTAGCTGGAGTCAGTCAGAGCCCCACACACCCGAGTCCCCATGAAAATCTGTGAGACTTAAAAATAAATGCTTGGTTTCAAAGTGGAACCTCTTTTACTCTTACTGCAAATTGCATTTACGCATCTGCAAACACATTTGCAAGCCCCACGAAACGTGTCATTGCATGTGTCATTGCAGTGTGACACGTGTCATTGCAGTGTGTCAAATGGCTTACTCCACCTCTCCTGAGGCAGTTAACTTTTCCTTCTTCCTTAGGTTGTAATGGCTGGGGCTTTTTATCCGAATTATTTTACTTTGGCGGAACATGATGAAGAAATTGCCGTCCGGGAGATGTCGGGCAAAGATCCCAAAACAACTATAATGGTACAGCTAAACTAAGTTTTGACTCTGCCTTGTGAAGCCATGTTGAAGTGTCCTGTCCCTCTTCCCAAATACTGTTGTTTTAATAGTCACATTTCTCATATATAATATTTATATATATATATCACACAGCATTGTTGTTTTTGACCTATCTGAAGGCATACATTTTCCTTAACAGTTGAAGAACATTCCCCCGTACGGCTTCCTCTACCATAAGCAACTGCAGTCCCTGTTCAGACAGTGTGGCCAAGTGAAATCTATTTCCTATCATGGGACCAAGTAAGGGAACTTCCATTTTTAACATGGGCATAATTCATTCTCCAAACAATAAAATAAAATAAAATAAAAATTCCTTCTAGTAGCACCTTGGAGACCAACTAAGTTAGTTATTGGTATAAGCTTTTGTGTGCATGTCCACTTCTTCAGATACGAAAGCTCATACCAATAACTAACTTAGTTGGTCTCTAAGGTGCTACTGGAAGGAATTTTTAAATTTTATTTTATTTTATTTATTTTGTTTTGTTTCGGCTACGGCAGACCAACACAGCTACCTACCTATAACTATAATTCATTCTGGTTTTGCTAATCATGGGCAGGGCAGAACGTTTTCTCTTTTGTGCATTTTTAATATTGCTACCCTGGGATAAATATTTCAAAAGGGCTGTATATACCGTATTTTTTGCTCTATAAGACTCACTTTTTCCCTCCTAAAAAGTAAGGGGAAATGTGTGTGCGTCTTATGGAGCAAATGCAGGCTGCGCAGCTATCCCAGAAGCCAGAACAGCAAGAGGGATTGCTGCTTTCACTGTGCAGCGACCCCTCTTGCTGTTCTGGCTTCTGAGATTCAGAATATTTTTTTTCTTGTTTTCCTCCTCCAAAAACTAGGTGTGTCTTGTGTTCTGGTGCGTCTTATAGAGCGAAAAATACGGTAAATACCTAGCGTAAAAAGATTGCCTACACGTTTTCAAAGGTATCTTCGCAGTCATAAGGGTTTGAAATGTTCTGGGTTTGTGTGCCTGTCATATATAACTGAAAGTACTTGGCAGTTATTCTGAATGATTTCTGTACGATTTTACACACATTTTACTTGCCAAGCAAAACTAAATTATATTAATTTTTCCAAAATATCTTTTGAATCTCTAAGTCACATTACAACTTTCTGGCAGCCTTCATTTTTGGAATTTGAACGTTGAAAAATTCAACACGCCCTACCACCTTAGTATTTTCTTCGTTCTAACCTACAGAACGTACTTTATTTTTACTTTGCATTTTCTCCCTGTAGAGCCTTTGTAGAATTTTCCCGGAATCCAACCGAATGCTTTAAAACACTTTCTGCCGTATACATGGCCCTTAAGATGTCACAGCTGCGGACTCCATTGGAGCTGAATATACATTCCCCAGAGGAGATTGAAGGGAAAATGGATGGAGGACCAAACATGCTGGCGCGGAGTTCACAGTATGATGCAGATTCATTAGTTTTCAAATTAATGCAAATTCTCATGAGCCTTTTTTGCATAAATTTATTCTGTTGGCAAATAAACAGGGACAGGAGCAGTGAGTTAAAGCCGCGCTGCACAGTGTGAATTCTGTTCCGCTCATACTTTGGGTTCAGAAACTTCGTGAGACAAAGCAAACATAATCCTGAAATCTGAACAATAAAGAAAAGAACAAGTTATTCTGGGTGCCTGAAGTGTCGAGGAAGTAGGGGAAGGGGAGAGTGGTTTACATTTTCTAGGAACATGCTCTATTTCTTTTTTAAAAATGTATTAGTATTTAGATTTACAAAATATTGAAGAGAAACCTATGAAAAGGAAAGATGCGTAATCATTCACGTCTATGTAAACATAGCAGTTGAAAATTTCCGCGTTGTGATTGCAGCTGGTAATGCTATCCTAGCCAGGCTTTGCAAACCAGCTGTTTCGAACTTGGTTTCGAGCTCTGGTTTAGAACTAACCATGGTTGACATTTAAAATCAGCCTAGATGCCACACTGCACCATGGTTAGCTCTGAAAATGGAACAGAGGCATTATTATTATTAGGTGATTGGCCAAGTGTATGAACAACATTTTCAATGTATTTAAAAAGAATCATCTTTGTTCAACTCCAGTAGATGCTCCAGCCTTAAAAAGCCAAGTGTTTTGCTCGAGGGGAGCATGTGGTTTTGTTATGTTGAGGGCTAATCTGGCCTTGCCCATGAGAGGAGAAGAGATCGTTTCAGGGTTGCTGGTTACTTAAACCAGTGATGGGGAACCTGTGGCTCTGCAGATGTTGTTGGACTACAGCTCCCATCAGCCCAACCAGCATGACCTGTGGAGAGGGATGATGGGAGTCGTAGTCTTCCGTTCTGGCTAGGCCAGTTGCTATAAACATTTTAATTGAGGGAGCAGTCTGCAGAAGGTAGCAATGAGTGATTTCTGTTCTGTTTGCGCTTCACATTTCTTTTTAGAGTGAATGTGGACTTTCAGAAGCACACGGTGTCTCCCATGGAGAAGTTCAGTAGTCCTTTGGAAAAACTGCAGACCATCAGCAGCCTTGATTTATCTATCAACGTCACAGAGGTACGAATGCCATAAAACTATACTGCAGCAGTTAGTGCACATTCAGAGTCTAGGTCATATTATTGCTGCCAGAACCACTCCCATGTCCTCTTTGCACTTTTTATTCCCCGCAATCATTGGTTGAGGTCTCCTCATTTCTGCTGGCAACTGTAAGTGCTCATGAAAGCATTTCAGTGTGCAGCTGTCCTAATACACACATTTTTTTGCGAGCTGTTTTATGCTCCTCGTTATGGAATGGCCAAGGCAGCAGGGAGCTCAGTGCAAGCTTAGCATCATGAGCATGGGATTAGCTGTGCCCGCACTGTGCCAAGCTACCCATTGCCTCGCCAGCCATGTGCAAAGCCAGGCAAGGAACGCTGCCCTGTCAGCTGCTGCTGCTGGGCAGGTTTACATTAAAAAGCGGACTCAGCCAAATTTCTTCACCCACCCCTACCTTTAAAAGCCATTAATGGTGGCTTCCCATTTCTCACGTAGTGAGAAACTTCAGTTAACTGTTGCCTCTTTGCTGGCTTTCGTGTTTCTGCAAAGGGAGTAGCAACACAGCTGGCTGGATATCCTGGATGATTAAGTAAGAATTTGACCACACAGTCAATACCTATCTATCTATTTATCTATCTATCTATTCCCTTCCCTCTCTTCAGGTGGTCGAAGTTGGGCACTTTTGGGGTTACAGAATTGACGAGAAAAATATGTCTGTGCTCAACAACGTGTCTGCTGAGATCAACCAGCTACACCTGACCCCTCTGCTAGTCCGTCCCTATCCAGATTTGGTGTGCTTGGCACCCTTTACTGAGTGGGAAGACGAGAGATACTACAGAGCCCAAGTCTTATATGTATCCGGAGAGAATGCAGAGGTACATATTTTTTTAAAAGCATCATTGTGTTTGCAGTTTAATTCAAACCCAAGGAAGCACACACAGCTCTGAATCAACTCTGAGGGCTCTAGAAAACGGGGGAAGGGCAGGATTGGCAAATGCTGGGAGAGAGTGATCGGAGGGGTTAGAAAATGCTAAAATATATTAAATATATAGGGCAGACTCTTTCATGTTGGCAAATTGGGCTGACTTTGCATGGCTGTTTTAGGAAATTGCATCCTTGGGAATCTAGTAAGCTTCCTTAAGCTGCAGTAGTCAACATGGGGCTGTCCAGTTGTTGTTGGACTCCAACTCCCATCAGCCCCGGCCTTCATGGCCCGGTGGTCAGGGATCTAGAGGGCACCGTGATGACTGCCCTTGCCATATGGAGTTAGACCATTGTTCTGTCTTCAGAGTTTCAGGCACGAGTGCTTCCTATGTCTGCCTAGAGAAGTTAGGGATTGAACCCGGAATCTTTTGCCTACAAAGGTTACGCTGTCACACCAAGCTGTTCTCCACGGTGCGTTGTCTGCCCTGGTGACACCTGCACTTGTTCAGTGAGCCACTGGTGTGCCGGGTACTCACAATATGCAGATTGGCACCTCACCTCTGCTCTGTGCTCCCTGACCACTTCAAAACATTCCTGCCATTGTTTCATAAAGTAAAGGTAAAGGTACCCCTGCCCGTATGGGCCAGTCTTGACAGACTCTAGGGTTGTGCGCCCATCTCACTCAAAGAGGCCAAGGGCCAGCGCTGTCCGAAGACACTTCCGGGTCACGTGGCCAGCGTGACATCGCTGCTCTAACGAGCCAGAGCCGCACACGGAAACACCGTTTACCTTCCCGCTAGTAAGCGGTCCCTATTTATCTACTTGCACTTTGACGTGCTTTCGAACTGCTAGGTTGGCAGGCGCTGGGACCGAACAGCGGGAGCGCACCCCGCTGCGGGGATTCGAACCGCCGACCTTTTGATCGGCAAGCCCTAGGCACTGAGGCTTTAACCCACAGCGCCACCCGCGTCCCTCACCCTCGCCATTGTTTCATAGTGGGGGAGAAATGGCGCCCAGCCTCATTGTTGCACACAAATCACTTCGCCCTTAGATCAGCTGCTGCTGCATCTGCAAGCTTCCCCATGGTCATTTTAAGCAAAGGGGGCACCGGCTGAAATGACTGCCTTAGCCATAAAATTTCACGTGATGCAATAACGGGCCTAATTTTTGCACCAGGAGGCTCCTCTGAATTTGTAAGCCAATTTTCTTCTCTGCTTTGGAAATAATTGCCAGTCCTTCTATTCATTACTGTTGTTTTACCATCCAGGTTTTCTATGTAGATTATGGCAACAGATCAAAAGTAGCTTTGGGACACTTGCGAGAGATTCCAAGCCATCTCCGAGAGCTTCCGTTCCAGGTAATGCTCCTTTTTGTTCTAAGAATCACGGAACCGTGCTACGTGTTTTGGAGGGAGGAGTGTGTGTGTTAAATAACTATTATTATTGCTATTCTTATTGTTATTAATCAGTTCAAACTTTTCCAGGGCCAAAAGTGCATATATTCGTGTTTGGCGGGTTTGTTTGTTTGTGTTTTGGTGTAGGCTCTGGAATTCAAGCTGCGCAGAATGCGGCCTTCTGCCCAGTCCCTTGTATGTGGAGAGCAGTGGAGTCACGCTGCAAGCCAGAGCTTTGCTTCCTTGGTCAGCGGCTGTGCTCTGCTGGTGAAGGTCTTCTCGATTGTGCACAGCATCCTGCTTGTTGATGTGCTTCGGTACTCTGGGCTTTTGGACATTGTGAACGTCCGTGATATACTCATTCAGGAAGGCCATGCCGAACTGGCGGAAGACTCCTATGAATCCAAAGTGCGTTCTCTTGTTCCTTCTCAAAGTCTTGGCATTTTAGGGTTTTTTGAAGCTGTGAGAGCAGGGGGGATTGAAGGCAAGGCATTGCAGGCTTAACCTCTGTCGTGCTGTTAGTTCTGATGTCAGTGGAGCCGCAGGAGAACGGTTTTCCTGGACAGCTCTGCACAGGGCTCAGGCTGGAGAGCAGAACTGGGACGTCGCTTCAGCACCAGCAGTACCTCAGACCAAGCCATAATAATAATAATTATAATTATAATAATAATTTATTTATACCCTGCCCATCTGGCCGAGTTTCCCCAGCCACTCTGGGCGGCTTCCAATCGAGTGTTAAAAAACAATACAGCATTAAATATTAAAAACGGGGCTGCCTTCAGATGTCTTTTAAAGATAAGATAGCTGCTTATTTCCTTCACATCTGAAGGGAGGGCGTTCCACAGAGAGGGCGTCACTACCAAGAAGGCCCTCTGTCTGGTTCCCTGTAACCTCACTTCTCGCAATGAGGAAACTGCCAGAAGCCCCTCAGCGCTGGATCTCAGTGTCCGGGCTGAATGATGGGGGTGGAGACGCTCCTTCAGGTATACAGGACCGAGGCCATTTAGGGCTTTAAAGGTCAGCACCAACACTTTGAATTGTGCTTAGAAACGTACTGGGAGCCAATGCAGATCTCTCAGGACCGGTGTTATGTGGTCCCGGTGGCCACTCCCAGTCACCAGTCTAGCTGCCGCATTAAATACAAGTTACACCTCCTGCATCACAGGGGGTCGAAGCAGATAGATGGTGACCATGGTGGCCCCTCGTAACTCTGATTTTGTTATTCTGTCCTAGCAACTGGCTCCACCTTTGCTGAAAGGAGCCCCACCCTCCTTTTTAGCACTTATTGACTCCAATGCAGCAGGGGATGTTATGGTTGTGTTACGGCTTCTGAACTGGAGTCTACTGCCTCAGGCCATGGGTTGACAGGGACTGCAGACACATCTTGTGGTGCTTCTGAGAGAGAGCCAGTGTGGTGTAGTGGTTAAGAGCGGTAGTCTTGTAATCTGGGGAACCGGGTTCGCGTCTCTGCTCCTCCACATGCAGCTGCTGGGTGACCTTGGGCTAGTCACACTTCTCTGAAGTCTCTCAGCCCCACTCACCTCACAGAGTGTTTGTTGTGAGGGAGGAAGGGAAAAGGAGATTGTTAGCTGCTTTGAGACTCCTGAAGGGGAGTGAAAGGCGGGATATCAAATCCAGACTCTTCTTCTTCTTCTTCTTCTTCTTCTTCTGGGACTGGCTCTGAGGGCTATCCACTCTCCCACTCAGTGTTATACCCTGAAGAAGGGGAGTCTGGCCCCAGGCTCAACTCCCAACAAAGCAAAGCTTAAGTCAGGCACACCCAACCTGCAGCCCTCCAGATGTTTTGGCCTACAACTCCCATGATCCCTAGCTAACAGGACCAGTGGTCAGGGATGAAGGGAACTGTAGTCCAAAACATCTGGAGGGCCAAAGGTTGGGGATGCCTGGCTTAAGTACAGTTCTCATGCCCCGTGTAGTATAACTAAGTCTCTTTCCTCCCTCTGCCCCCGCCCAATAACTCTCAAAATGTTTTCTTTTGAATTTCCGTTAGATCAGCCACGAAAATCTTAAAGAGCTGTTTTCAAAGCCAGAAGAAAGGAAGAGGGATGCTTCTCTCCAGAGGAGCTCAAGTGAAGAGGAGAATCGCTTGATTGAAATGCTCTTGGAGAACGCCTCTGCCAATAGGTTTAGTGCGCCAAACTGCAAGGTAAGCTTAAGAGGCACAGTCATTACTTTCCCCTGCTTTCAGAGTGGCGTACTGTGGGTGCCCTGAAGGACGTAATGCAGCCTTTCCATCCAAGTATCTATTAATACCAGGTTTCTTCATCACTGAAACCACGTGGCTGGTGAAGGTTACTTTGGGGGTGGGAGATCGCTCCATCTCTACAGAAACGTGTGAGAGCAGCTGAGCGAAATAACAAAACGCACAATGTTCATGTAAACTTGCGATTTTGTGCAAGCCGTTTTTATGCTTTGGGTTTTCCGGAGCTCTAAGAGGCTGCATTGACGGTACTGGCAAACCATGGTTTAGTGTGTAGGAGAAGGAACTGGAGCAATTTTCACGCTCCCCGCAAAGAGGATTTTGTTTCAGTGACATCTTGTATGCCATCCACACTTGACAAAGTGTGGTTAGTCTTCACTGTTTGCTTGTTGAAACCAAGCCAACGTCAAGTCATAGTTTTAAGAAGCTGGATTGATTCAATAAACCTTAGTTAAATTTAACTACGTTTAAGGAATGGATGGCACACTTAACTGTGGTTAATCTCAAGCAGAGTCTTTCAGTCTTTTGGTGGCTGTGCTGGAAGAAGCGGGTGTGTGAGCCCCAGGCTCACAGTGGCTCATCCTTGCACCTCTAATCCATGGTTTGATGTTACTCATGAACTGATTTTAAGGGGTTGGGGTGGGGGGGCGTTATTTTGACGCTTCCATATTTACCCTTCCTACCCCAAAACATGAGCCACACTTTACTACCATAAGAAGAAAATCCGAAATGGACTAATTTGGTTGTTTTATGTTCTGCTCTAATTTTTTTCTTCCTAAGGCAAGGCTTATTGGCCCATACAACCCCTACTGCCTGAAATTCAGCAGCATGACCAGAATCTCCAGATTTAGGTAGGATGGCATGTTACTGTGCTTTCTTCAAGGTCACTCCGTGACATTCTGGCTGAACTGGACTTCTCATTGATGTCCTTCCGGGTCATGTACAAAATTGTGTCCCCTGGTTCTCATAATTTTTATTAGGGCTGCCTCTAAATTTGAAGAACGTATAATCAATTAATTGAAATTAATTAATTTGCCACATCTGCATAAGCCTGACCTTCATTGAAGTAGTATTTCTGGAGAAAAAGGCATACTTGCTTTGGTATTTAGGTTATTTAATTCTGCATTCCTGCCCTAATAAGCCCCGCCCCAGCAGTTTTGCAAGAAGAACCAAACCAAAAATGATTATTAAGTAACAAAATAAGGTAAAACTAAAACTTTAAAATCCAACAAAGCAGAGTTAAAAGCTTCAATAATTCATTAAAATCCATGCATAATAAGAACATTTGCAGTGCTCACCTAAAACAGCATCGGGGATGGGGCTAGTCTCACCTTCCTTTGGGAGAAAATCCCAAAACTGACATGTATTCGTCGTAACCAGAGCCAATTCAGTTTTTCTGCAGTTTGGCTTCTTCCAGCTGTGACGTTATCATCTCACCTTCCACTTACAGCCAGAATTTTACACATTTTTTTGGTCGTACTATTGCCATGTTCCATTATGTGATTTCACACCAGTTATTTCATGTGTTCCGTATTTGCATTTCCTGATGTAGTTCTTTGTTGCGGTTAATTAAGACCCAGAGCCCAATTGTACCTGATTTCACAATATTTAAGTATTTTAATGTTAACAGTGGACAGCCGTTCTCTGCATCTCTCTGACCCTCCCCCCCTAAACACCCCTCCTCACTCAAGCACCTAATCTCATTTAGACAACTGCAGTGCATTAAGGGCTCATGCGATTAAATTATTATTTACTTGGTCCCAACCTGAGTAGCAGTTTACAGGTCTGAGCTTGTATTTTACATGCATTTTTTCAAGGTGTGCAGGTATTTTGTGCTTCTGGAGTTTTGCTTCTTCACAGGGTGGGTGGGTTTGTGTGTAAGTGAATAACCTCAGGTCTAAGAACACACTCCCTCTATTTTTCTAAGTAAACCAACTAAGTAGGAAGAGCAAAGGTTTTCCTGAGGGTTTTCTCACACCTTGACACCTCCCTCTTCCAAAGCAAATAGATTACCTGCCCCCTGCAAGGTTCTAAACCCTGAGCTTCATGATGTTCCCGGAAAAATCCGAGGGCTCCCTTGGACAAAAGTAAAGACACCAACCAGAGTAAATTGGAGCAAATCAGCAGCCTGTAGGCTTGGCCTTTATTGAACTGCTGCAACAGGGTGTTCCCCTCACTTGCAGGAGAGAGGAAAGACACAGAAAATGGTGTGCAAGACCTTATAAAAACTTTTGAAATTCCCATCCTCTAGGTCAAGCCCACCCCCAGAAACATCATGCATACATTACAGAAAGGAGGGGTTGAGGGAGGAGTTGTGGTGGTAACCTGAGTGTCCTGTCACCTGGCTGGTTCCCTTCTCCCCCTCCCCATGAGTCATTTTCTGAAGACAAAAGGTAGTCGCAGTTTCCTGCCCCCTGAGGGAAATCTGATCATGCTGAATCCACTCCCATATGCAAGTTCTTTGTGATTTTGATTGTCTTCTGTCTGGGATCATCAGGGTTGGCATAGCAACTGGGCAGGGCTCCTGTGGATGTGCTGGGATGGTGATGGGATTATGGCGCCCTGTATCAAACCTTCCCCATTTTGTAGTCTTTCCTTCATGGAGTAAAATAAAAGAGGAACAGTGCAAATCCGATGTATGGTTGATTTTCTATGAATTTATAACAGAAGTGTAGCGTATGTAGTGTGTGAGTGTGAAGTTTGTACAAACTGAATGATGGGGGGGTGGTGGTTCCTGCTACAATGACAACAGCCAGGAAATGTTAAGCAAAGCACAAAGCAACATGTCAGAAAATAGGACATTAAGCACGTATAATCTGCTAACCTTTTTAAAAAACAACAACAGCAACACGCTGTTCTGAACGCATGGGCAGAAGGAATTACTGTATCTGCTTAGTGTGGAATTCTCTTAACATTGTAGCTGCAAAGAAGCCTTTATCGCACATTCCTACCAGCAAAAGTTCCTACGATAGGGCCAACGAAGATGATCTCTTCCATCTAGGCAGATTCACACGGTGGTCTTTCAGACAATAATTGCTATTATTTATTACATTTCTATTCCATCCATCTTCCCCAAAATGCTCTGGGGGGAGCATCAAACACCAACATGTTTAAAAAAGACAATTAAAATGGACATAAAACATGTTTAAAATAACTAAAAATATTTTTTTTAAAAAAAAATCTCATCCAGCCTATTTTGAAGGTTGGCATGACCAGTATCTTTCAGCCATCAAATGCCTGGGAAACAGGAATGTTTTTAAGTTTCCCCTAAAAATGAATAATGAAGGAAATGGGTGCATCTCACCAGGGAAGGTATCCCACAAATGGAGAAATGCCACCAAGAAGGTCCTGTTATGGGGAAACAACAGCTAGGCAGCCTTAATTGATGGCAACACCATATTGCAGCCCTAAGCTGTTAAGATACTGGCGTAACATTAAATATCCCTAGCATTTTGCCACCAGCTGGAGGTTCCAAACACTCCTATAGGATAGCCGCAGGTAGAACGCATTGTGGTAATCTAATCATAGGTCACCCAGGCACATACAGCTGTGCTCAGATGTGCCTTTTCTAGCAAGGGATGGTGCACAGATGCCACAGTAGGAACTGTCTTGAAGAGAAGCCCTTTTCTCCGTGGGGAAGACTGAAGAATGATGCCCCCTGGCAGCAGTAGTTCTATGTAAATGCTTGTACATAAAAGACGATGATGATTTACAACACATACAAAAGTGGCTTTAAAGCTGGCATAGGCAAACTCGGCCCTCCAGAAGTTTTGGGACTACAACTCCCATCATCCCTAGCTAACAGGACCAGTGGTCAGGGATGATGGGAATTGTAGTCTCAAAACATCTGGAAGGCTGAGTTTGCCTATGCCTGCTTCAGAGGGGGGGGGGGAGAGAAAAAAATGAAAGCAATAAACCCCCAAAGGATATAGTACATTGCCATAACAATCATTATCAATTGACGATTGCAATTTTCGACCTACTATATTTGGTATAAATGAGTTTCAAATTGCATTATACTTGTCCATGCAAAAGAAGAGAAAAGAAAAGATGTTTGATAGAACCCTTTTAGTAGGAAAGGTGTTGAAGAGAATAATTTTGCTAATTAGTCAGTGACAATTTCACGACATTGGATTTCTTCTGCTTCATATTAGGAATTCTGGGCAAGGCTGGCATTTAAACGAACTGAATTGCTTTTCTCTCTCCCTCCCCTCTAGAGCAGTCTTAGTGGAGAAGGAGAGTGTGAACTCTGTGGTGGTGGTTGATGCCCCTGAAGACTCGTTTCAACAGATGCTGGTTGCTGCCTCTGTGACAGTAAATGCAACAGGTAAGTGGTGTACCATTCCTGGGTGAATAGAGCATTGATAAAGAGCTGATCGATCACTTGTGCCTGTACTGTAGTTCTGTTACCACTGGATCTTACATTTGCAAAATTATTGCATTCTTTAAAATGACCAAATAGTATTATCATTGCTACTGTTGTTTTCTGATAACAGGATCCACAATGTTGCTCAGGGAGACATCTCTGATGCCTCATATTCCAGGCCTTCCAGCACTGCTGGCCATGCTGTTTGCTCCTGTGATAGATCTCAGGTATGTGCACATTTCTAAACAAGAGCATCACAGTCAACTTAAACGCTTGTGCTGCTTCCTTTATAGTTCCCTGATAGAATGTATAACACTCTTTCCAAAGGCTTCATGTTGTGTGACATAAAATGCAGTCCCCCACTGTAATGGTTCTAGGGGTTGCTCGTGCGTAAGTTGCCGTTACTCCTGGCTAGGTTGCCTGGTTGAACCCTTTATGTCTGGACAGCCTCAAGTTCCGTGGCTGCCTCAGTCGCTGGCAGAATCCGTCAGTGGGCGTTTCTTAAACCTCTTCCAGCATAGAAGCTGTTTGACGCCCAGTCTCCTCCATCTTTGCCTGCGCGGAAGTTTTCTGCGCAAGGTGGGTGTGGGCAACGGAGCACTCGTGCCCTCTCTGCTGGTCTCTGGCGAAGAGTCCTGGAGCCACCTCTCCAATTCCCCCATCTGCCCCCCTTCTCCACTGGTGTTACGCTGATTTCCTTCCCCAGCGGATGGGCTACCTCTCTCCCTACTGGGACCCTCTCCACCATCCCTCTGGAGCCTCCTCTCCGCTTCCAGCTCCGATGGCAGTTCCCTGACACCCACACTGATAGTAAACATTGATCTTTTTTTCAAATCCAGGGCTATGCTTACTGCCAGGCCTGTGCATATTTAAAGTAATTAATTTCAAATGTTGCCGAATTTAAAAGCTTGTAACCTGCCAGATTTGAAGTTCAGAAGGTGATACTGAAAATTTGCTATCCCTGAGAATCATTTTTCTGTAAAGAAAGAGGTGAAAAGAGTCTGTGGGTAGGGTTTGCCCAAATCACAGAAGCTCAGGCGCAAAGGGATCAGGAGGGACAGGATTTCAAGAAATCTGATCACAGTAATCCCTAGAGCATGGCTTACTGTGAATGAACATGCTGCTGAATCGTTCTTGTCTAGGTCCTCCTTTCCTTGAGTTTCGGGCAATAAACCACGAGTGTGCTTACTGTGAAGGGATGCGGGTGGTGCTGTGGGTTAAACCACAGAGCCTAGGGTTTGCCAATCAGACAGTCAGCGGTTCGAATCCCTGTGACGGGGTGAGCTCCCGTTGCTAGGTCCCTGCTCCTGCCAACCTAGCAGTTCGAAAGCACGTCAAAGTGCAAGTAGATAAATAGGTACTGCTCCGGTGGGAAGGTAAACGGCGTTTCCATGTGCTGCTCTGGTTTGCCAGAAGCGGCTTAGTCGTGCTGGCCACTTGACCCGGAAGCTGTATGCCATCTCCCTTGGCCAATAAAGCGAGATGAGCGCCGCAACCCCAGAGTCGTCCGCGACTGGACCTAATGGTCAGGGGTCCCTTTACCTTTACCTGTGCTTACTGTGAGGTGTGAATCAGCACTCATGGTTTGTCTCTCTCCAGACAAACCATAGTGGTAAGCCAAGGTTTGCTCCTGGCCTATGGATCATGGGTCATTTGGGGGAAAACAACCAAGCTTGTTGCTCTTGGAGTGAAATGGGAGCAATCCAGCATGCCTACAACACTGCTCATTCATGCTTTATGGTTTACAGTTACATACAAACAGGGCCATTGTGTGCAGACAAGCGGTATTTGGTTATGATGTCATATAAAGTTTCTGCACTTGTTTATTTTAATATACCACTCCTCATCTGAGGATCACAGGCCAGTTTACTGTATAAATGACTTGGTCGTTAAAAAGCTTGTTGCTCTCATTAGGGTTGATGAAAACAGGAACAGATACATTGGTGTCCTTTGTGGCTTGGGATGGAACTACTCGCTGGGAGTCCCCATCCTCTCTGACCACGACATGGAGTTTATGTTTGATGTGAAAATTGATGCAGATGACATAACCCAGGTAAATTCCGCACCAGTTCATCCCATTCATGCTGCTCCCCCCCCCGGTTTCTTGGAAGTGAACCCAACTGCCTTGGCTGGCTTATGTGCAATGAGATTGAACCACATCTTGGGAAATAATCCTGTATTTGGGTAGACGATTAAGCTAACAAATTCTTTTAACAGATCTGGTTTAAAAGTGTTTCAGTTTGAATCAGAAAAGTAGTTTCATCAAAAGCTCAACTACAGTGGTACTTCGGGTTACATACGCTTCAGCTTATTGACTCCGCTAACCCAGAAATAGTACCTCGGGTTAAGAACTTTGCTTCAGGATGAGAACTGAAATCATGCTCCGTCGGCAGCAAGAAGCCCCATTAGCTAAAGTGGTGCTTCAGGTTAAGAACAGTTTCAGGTTAAGAACGGACCTCCGGAACGAATTAAGTACTTAACCCGAAGTAGCACTGTATTCAACCAGGCGCCATCTCTGCTGCCTTCAAAAAATGACCCTCTTTTATTCACAGATAAACATTATAAGGATCGCCATTAACAAGCTGGTCTCAGATGGTCCAAACGGCCTGATGCATTTTGGTCAAGAGAGAATTGCCCAGTTGCAGGATTCCACTCGCCAGAAGCTTTTAGGGTAAATTACCTCCTTTTTTTGCCATAAGAAGTTGCATTCATTCTTATAGCACACAGCAGGAGAGAGAGTGCATTACAAATCTGAAGAAGCGCTAACTCAGCTTTCCCTAGCCTGGTGCCTTCCAGATGTTTAGAACTCCCACCAGCCCCATCCAGCATGGCCATGGATCAGGGATGATGGGAGCTGTGGTTTCAAACATCTGGTGGGCACCAGGTTAGAGAAGGCCGGGCACAAATGTTAACAATCCTGGAGAAGCGAAAGAACCTAAATGTATCATTATGTATTCGGGCCACTCGTGCATCTGCAGTTTTAAGTTAATTGTATTTACCATATGTCATCACTACTTAACGGGAAACTCTGCGTTTGAAAAACATGTCTAGACAGAATGAATTAAAACGTATCACTGCCGTACTTTGCACAGCTCAGGGAGACAGGAGATGGCAGGCGGGGAGTCTGTAGTAATCGAGTTGTCACACACGACAAAACATTCCCAAAATAGCTAGGATTAGATCTGCATAGACAAATTCGGGCGCATGCACGTGTATGCACTCGGCTGATGCAAACATTGGCACTGGGAGATCAACTTAAATTATGATGTTTTAAATGCTTGCCTTGTCAAAATACTCCTAATAAATTAGCTCAGCCAGGGCTTGAATTAGAAAGGGGCAGGGGGAGCTGCTGGCCTTCTTAGCTTGTCCTCCTAATGAAGGTTAGGAGGGGGGCAGGATATGGCTACAGTTGGGGAATGTTGGAAGTGGGCTTTCTGGCTTTCATTAAGGGCCCCTTTAACGCCTCCCCTTCCGATAATTAGGGCACCAGATTCTGTGTGACGCTGAATTTTTTTCCTGAGCAGCTTCCCAACAAAGTAAGGTTGGCAACTGGTGGGCCCTGGAATCTCCATCCAGCCCTCTGTGTAGCCTCTGCCTGCCCCCCTGCTGGGGACCTCAGCTACTACCCCTCCCCTTGCAAGGCAAAAACACGATTAGAGGCCTGTTGAGCTTCATTCACACCATACATACATGCATATACAGTGATGCCTCACAAGACGAAAAGAATCCGTTCCGTGAGTCTCTTCGTCTTGCGGTTTTTTTCGTCTTGCGAAGCAAGGCCATTAGCGGATTAGCGCTATTAGCGCTATTAGCGGTTTAAGGGCTATTAGCGGCTATTAAGGGATTAGCGGCTATTAAGGGATTAGCGGCTATTAAGGGATTAGTGGACCAGCTGATAAGCGGCTTAGCAACAGCTGATAAGCGGCTTAGCTAACAGCTGTTAAGCGGCTTAGGGGCTGGGGGAAAAGGGGGAGAGGGAAAAAACCCCCGCAGAACTCGCAAGACATTTTCGTCTTGCAAAGCAAGCCCATAGCAAATTCGTTTTGCGAAGCACCTCCAAAACGGAAAACCCTTTCGTCTAGCGGGTTTTCCGTCTTGCGAGGCATTCGTCTTGCGGGGCACCACTGTACATATATAAAGCGGTCTTACACCACTTTAGTAGTTTTGACTTTCCCCATAAAGAATCTTGGGAACTGTAGTTTGGCACTGTAGAACTACAGTTCCCAGGATTCTGTTGGTGTACTACGCTGGGCTTTGTAACCAACTTGGGAAAACACCAGGCAGCTGTGTTCTTCCCCCCCTCAAGCGCCTCTCGGGATGATCCATCAGTCCTCTGTCCCGATGCGCTTCTGCAACACATATCCGAAGATACGCGCACACAATACAGTAGCAGAGTCCAAGCAGAAACTAGGCATAGAAGTGTAGATTCTCAGCTAATTTATTATGTACACGATCAGGTGTTACAGAACAAAGGAAACATGTCTCCTCTCCACTTCTTCTCCGAGAGAGAACAGCAAATGCAAAAATACAACAGTAACGGAACAGTGTAACTGAACTTCCGTTCCCATGATTCCAGTAGTATGGAATGTTAACACAGACATGTGATGAAAACAATCACACATCAGCAGTGGAGAGAATGAAATCCCAACAGATTCTCCATCACTGTTCAAGTGGTATAAGAGTGCTTTAAATGTCTGTCCTACTAATACGGTTTTTCTTTACTCACAAAGAGTTTCTTTCTCCCCGCTCTCTCAGCCTGATTTGTAAATCAAAACCTCGTGAAATTGTTCTTCCCAAATTCTATCCGAAGCCGTATGAATGGAGTAAGGTAAGATTTGCTTCCCAATTTTAGACCTCAATAACACCTGTCCCAAGCCTTATAGCCTCAGGTCTGGTGACTCTCCACGGTCTCTAGCAGATCACATACTACCTGACTGTTTTACTGAAGATGCCAGGGTTTGAATCTGGGGTGTTCTGATTGGGGATACTTGACGAATTAGTTGCAGTGAATTTCAGTATGACCTGCCCTGATCCACAGCACCTAGACTGCAGTGTGGATTGGAGCACATTTATCCTTTGCATTCCACTCTTCTCTGAATTTTGAGACGTAGTGACCAGCATAAAAATGTCCCCCAAAATGAAGCTAAACACTTCCTGAAAAAAATATGTAAACCGAACTGCAGCCATCGTTCAAAATTCACACACTTCCCTAGACTTAGCGATGCAGTTCTCTAGTCAAGAAATGCTTGTGTTCAAAAATGAACATACTAATAAAAATAATATACAGAAATGCCCGTCTCTACCCCCATGTCATTGTGTTAGTTTGTAGTTGTGCCTGTACCATCCTGCCAAGCGCTAGAGATAATTTTAACATTCTATACCACATCTACCTACCTACCTACCCATCCATCCATCCATCCATCCATCCATCCTCTGTGAGTTATAAGCTCTGCCCAGGAGAAAATGTTACTGGAACAGACACCCCTCCCCCCCTTCAACCTCACCAGAAAACCTTCCCTTCCATTCAAAGCATTAAACCTTCACTTTAAAAGAACAAACAATAAAATGTTCATTACTTGCATGTACTAAGTTATGTTGTTTGGACATTGTCCCCATGTTTTTCTTTCTCATTTAGCCACGGTCAGACATTGTCATTGACCAGTCTGAACCACAAGATGCACGAGCGAGGACTGATTCCTTGTACCAGCTGCATAAGTTGATTTTGTTAAATGCCTAAGGCTTCAGCACTCATCGTCCTTCGCTGGAAGAAAGTCCCATTAGACCTGGTGCAATCTGCTTCCAAATAAGTGTGTTTAGGATCAGAATGTTGTTATCGTTTTTTTTTTAAAAAAACCTATTGTTCTGTTACAGAAAAATATAAAAGATGTGTTTAAAAATGTGACCTTACCAGTTTAACTGTTTGTCTTGTTTTCCTAAGAAACAGGAAGCCCCCAGAAAATGACACAGGTATATGCAGTACAGTATTTGAAATTGGAAGAACTTTAATGCTGCTCACTTACTAACCACATGAGGCACTAAGAGCTGCTTATCCCTAAAGTTAGACTACCTGGCTTCACCCCTCCAACCTATATGCATTCAGTAAAGTTCTGAATGCCAGGGTTTGTAGGGGGACGGTACACCCTTAGGCTTTTTCCTACACCTGAGAGCCCTGATCACCCTTGGCTCCTAGCATTGGTGGAGGGGAGGGTTTGGTGTCAGGAATGGCTTCCCAGGCAGAGTGAAGCTGCTGTGCCATCTTCCTGGCAGGTGGAGCAATGTTGCTTACTGTGAGAGGGGCAAGATGACAAGGGGTCTGGTGCAGTGCAGACGCACAGGCGGAGCCAATCTGGTGCTCCTGCTTGCATGTTTGCACCGTGCCAACCTCCCGTGCCACTTTCCCTCCGTGCCAACCTCCCGTGCCACTTTCCCTCCCAGTAAGTAGCAGTGACCCATCTGTCACTGGGGAGCTAATGTAATGACTCTGCCCTCCAAGCAATCTGTTTCTGCCTGATGTACAGAGGTTGACGGGATGGAGCCAAGCAGCTGTAGGAAGAGTGGGAGCACAGTGGGATGCTGCCATGGTGGGCAGTGCCAGGAAGAGGAGTCCTTCGCCACCTCCATTTAACCCTGGCCTCCCAGATGTTGTTGATCTACAGCTCCCATCAGCCATGACAATTGGTCTTACCGGTTCTGGAGGGACAAAAGTTCCCTATCCGTGCTTTAAAGATGCATACAAGTTGCTACGGCTAAGATTCTTGGAATTGATAGTTTTGACAGCAGGGCTTAGCTGTGACAGATTCTTTAAAGTGTGTGAAGTGCATATAATTAAGCCGCTTCAGTTTAGCTCGTAGTTAGCATTCACAGCAGCCAAATAGGAAGATAACGCTTTGGTTTTGCCTTTGGATTAAAGTGCATTTCAAGTTTTAAGTGTTCCATTTAACATTTGCTTTCTGTTATTAGCTATATCTGCAATTGCTAGTTTGCTTTGAAAAAATAAAGCCAATGAGTTTTAATACACTGTGATTTTTGTGTCTTTTAAAATACATATTGGGCAAAAGGAACAGCGTAGATTAAATCAAAACTGTTGTTCCTTTTTCCATTCACATAGCATGATGGAAATTGCAATTTGTTTCTTCCTAGCTTGAAGTGTGGGGGACAGACGGATATGCCTTTATAGAAGTTAGCAGTGGAAATACAACTAAAACAAATAGCAGTACTAAAGCAAGAAAGACAAAGGGCAGTTTTATAGAATTGGTTAGAACTGATTAACCAGATCATAATCTTAGCACAGACCACAGAACGTGGTTTGGCAGCCAAAGGAAAAATACTACAATCAATCTTAGGAGGGATTCTGTTCAGTTCTCTCCCACCAGTGCAAGAAAGACCACTTACCTTTTAAGGTGGGTGAAGGCTGCAGCCACGGAGAGTGACAGGATAGGCTGCCTAAATTTTAAATCTAAATTGGCCAATGAAGGCCTACGTGTGGGGCAGGGCTTTGGCAGACTGGAGGAACAACATCAGCTTGGCATCATTGGCATCCAAATGCCAGCCTGTAACTCTCACCCCCCACCCC
Source organism: Podarcis tiliguerta (assembly GCF_965153285.1). NCBI lineage: Eukaryota > Metazoa > Chordata > Lepidosauria > Squamata > Lacertidae > Podarcis > Podarcis tiliguerta. The sequence goes on from NC_139534.1 coordinate 121,258,414, forward strand.
AAAATCTGGATTTACCTTTTCTGAGGCAAATCCAAGAAGTAACAAGAAAAAACCCCAACCTTGTGGCCAGCTACTTGTTTTTGCAATATTTCACTGACCCATTTGTCAATTAATCCCGATATTCCAGAAATTGTACTCTAGAGCAAGATATCCTCCTTGCCTTGCACAAGAAAAGAGGCCTGGATTACGTTGATGTGGTGCCCTTGACTCAATGCATTGCACATAAAGTTTGGAAAAAGTCTTGAAGTAGAAGGACGCCTCTAGATTTAAGATACTGTTCGATCTATTAAAACATGAATATCCTGTCAGTTTTCTGTGTGGTGAAGACCAACTGCCTGATGTAATAGAAGCTTGTTTCCGAAAGAAACGAGCGGTATACTGTTACTGCTGGGAAATAACTGGGAACACTAGTTAGAATCATAGAATCATAGAGTTGGAAGAGACCACAAGGGCCATCGAGTCCAACCCCCTGCCAAGCAGGAAACACCATCAGAGCACTCCTGACATATGGTTAATCCTGCAAGTCCCACGTGTGTGGGACTACTAAGAAAAAATGGCTGACTACCTGAATTCAAAAAAGCACACACGGGGCTTGACTCACTCTTACGCCAAAACAGCCCCCAGCACAGATTAAAACACAGATCTGTGCAGCGTTTGCAAAGCCTCTACCCCTCTAAGAGTGAATAGACCACAAGCTTTGGTATGTTTAAGTGCTTTACTTACAGTAATCACAGGTTTCACTCACACATTGTTCAATGCAACAGCAGAAATCATAAGGGCAAGGTATTTTTGGTTGCAATATGCAGGTGTTAGTCTCCAACCTGCGGTCTGAGTCTGGAGCCCCAGCCTCTGACGTGCTCAGCTACATGGTTGGAACAAGAGGGGAGGGGGAGAGGAACAAAAAACAGACAGTACTTCCTTGCAGAAGGTGAAGGGGGCGTGACCTAGCCATGCCTTCTCTTAACAATTTACAAGTCCTGGGATAAAGTGTTTACTGAACTCACCAAGTCTCTCAGTGCTATCCAGCACCCCTTCAAGAGCAGGTCTTCTGCCAAAAGCTTCTTCCCAATTTGGACACCAGGGGGGCACAGATGGGGTTGAGAGGGAACATGCAAACCCCAAACTAGGGAGAAAGGCGAAGGAAGCCTGCCCAGGATCTGGATACTGCTCATATATATCCCTATCAGAAATTTCTTCCAGCAGCATTTTGCAGATAGGGAAATTTGTCTTACTCTGATATTTAAAAAATAAATAAATATTTTTTGTTAAAGATGGTCCTGTGGAACATTCTGCTCACCTCTCCTTTCTCTGCTGACAATATCTGGGTGCGTGGGTAATGAATTCTGCTGCCACCTCACATACTGTTAGAGTTTCCTTTCCCTGTCTTAGGCAGATGTTCCTTAACTGGAGGCTTCCGCCTTTTCTTGCGGGGAATCGATCTTGTCTTCTTTGCTCACTCCCTGTTTTTCCTTCATGGTTTCTGTAGAGCTGTAACAGTTAGGTTCCAGTCCCTGATGCAGTTCCACTTGGATGATATTTTAGTAGTTGAGGAGTTATCTGCCTTGCCAGTCAGTCTGGAGAGAGGGATGACTCCTCTCCCTGGAGGGGAAGCAGAGGGTTCAGAAGACCTTGCCTGTATGGGGAGAAATGAAATATATGTGTTTGTGTGTGAACAACAAAAAGAAATGGCTGAGTGTCTGGATTCAAATGCGGGGGCTAACACACAGAGAGCCCCGGTAGCCCCAGTTCAAATCACAAAATAAGCAGCCCATTAAAGTTTTAGGAATATAGGTTGTTAAACCTTTTCTCATCCAGCTGCATACAGCAGCTGACCTCTTTCTACCCCTCTTGCAAAGAGCAGACCACACACAGTTAAGTAAGTTTAAAATGTTTTACTTACAGATTCAAGGTCTCAGTCATGCATTGTTCCATGCTGCAGCAATGATAATACAGGCAGCGTACTGTTGAGTAGAAAATGCAGAATATAGTTCCAAACACATGCTGTAAGCTCAGGATCAAGCTTACACACATCCTTCTTCAATGGTTACATGATGCACGGGGGGGGGGGGTGGCAAATAGAAAGGCTTGGGCGTAACCTGAGTCTTTCTACAACTCTGTGGTCCTTAACCCCTTTGTGCAATAACTAGCAGTCGTGCATAGTTAGGTTTGACTTCAATCTCTCGCAGCCTGATCCTCCCAGCAGCATCACCAAACACAAATTCATGGGAAATACAATTTTCTGTTCTGCTGGGAATCTGCTGCCACCCGGTGGACAGTATGGATTTACTTTGTATTTGAGATTTATTTGCAGGTTTGCAGCTCCTTCCAGAACATGGAGTATATATTCAGTTCATCGACTGCCAACAGGAAGGATGACCAGAATGCAAGAGTTAGGCCCCATCTGCACTATGCTTTGAAAGCAATATCGTATCACTCTATAAACAGTCATGGCTCCCACCTAAGAATCCTGGGAACTGAAATTAGTTTAAGGGTACTGGGAGTCACAGAGCTAACAGTCTCAAGAGCAGTTTGACAGTCAATCATTCTCACCAGGGCACTCTAGCAATTGTAGGACTTTGAGGGTAAGAGGTGGATAAAATGGGCACATAGAATGAGTTGCTGCACATGAGTTAAAAGAAAGTTTAAATAAAAACTATCAGTTTGATTGGATCATCAAGAATAGTTCCAGATTTGCCAGGCAAATATTTCATAAAAAGAATGCCAAATCATATTAAAGGTGTCTGGAGGTTCCAGTCCTTGTTGAAATCTAAAATTATGAAAAATTTCCTCCATTATAGCTATGTTCTAGAGGGAGGTTGCAATTACTATTCCTGCTGCCAAGACCATAAATAAATAAGACCAATTCTTTTGACAATATATTTACATTGGTATCCTCAAAAATATCCAGTAGCATTAATTCTGGACAACAAACCACTGTTTCTTTAGTAATATTTACCATTTCTGTCAAAGTTGAATCCCCAAAATCCTGCACCAACTGACATTCCCAACCATAAATGATAATATGTACCAAGTTTATTGCAACTCCAACAATGATTTCTATGGAAGAAAACATAATTTTGATATTTGCAAAGGAGTGCAATAACATCTGTGTAGTAATTGTACAGTGTACTATTCATTGATGTTTATATTGTATGTTCTTGAATTGTGGTTTAGGATTTTTTCTACTGCACAAGTCTCTTTGAGGCCTTAAAAAAACAAATAAAAGGAACTAATTTGTCATAACTGGAAAACTACACTTGGAGACGGGATAACTGAATGGTAAATAGGGGAAAATGGATTAATGTAGTCAGAGCTAGAGAGGTGTAAAACAGCTTTATAACCACTTTGTTCCAAAATTGAGTGTTTTCGTATTGCATTAGTATAGCAAGGTACAAAAATATGCCTATACCTATACACTGCTAGGTGCATTGTGTTTTGTATGTGGGTATGTTTTGTATGTGTGTGTTTATGTGAATTCTTAGCTCTGGGAAATTGATGTATGTTTAAATCTTTTTTAAAAACACAGTGACAAATAAACAACCCTTTTTGTTTAAAAATCCCTGGGTACCTTTAAAGCTTTCTCTCATGAGATGAATGATGAAGGCTTGATTGATTGATTGATTGATTGATTGCATAGGCTTTGCAGCCTGAGAGTTTGCGGGTGGCTGTATCTGTTAAGCCTTCTGCAGCGACACCAGCAAATCTAAGGATGTAGTCGCTGCAGTAGGGATAAATGTCAGATGGGGGGGTGCACGTGCTTTGGATAAAAATAGCTAGTGCACTGAGATTCTGTGGCTGAGGCTTTCCGAAGATCAGCTGCAGCACTGACCACAGTAGCAAACCTGGAATTGCCTGGAGAGCATGGCATTGGCACCCCCACAGCTCCAGCGGCTGAGAAGCTCTTTCCCTGAGCCACGAGTGCTTGTGGGGCTCGCCAGAGGCCTGCCCTGCCAGGGAGGAGGCTAGGGCCTGGGTGCCGGTGCTCAACACTGGGGGGCACCATTGGCATTGGGCGTGCCGAGTGTGATGGAGGTGGGGGACTTGAATGGTGCATGACGCTACTTGTCCCTGAGTAAGAGAGCACTTTTGATCTTGTGGAGGAGAGTTCATAGTTCATGATTTGTGTGCCAGTTCGATCCCTAACATCTCCAGGTAAGGCTGGGGAAACCTGTTCCTCTGAAACCCTGGAGAGCCCTGCTGCCACTTAGTGTGGATCTGCCTTCTCCAAACCCTGGAAAGCCAGTGTGGTGTAGTGGTTGAGAGCGGTAGACTCGTAATCTGGTGAACCGGGTTCGCGTCTCCGCTCCTCCACATGCAGCTGCTGGGTGACCTTGGGCTGGTCACACTTCTCTGAAGTCTCTCAGCCCCACTCAGCTCACAGAGTGTTTGTTGTGGGGGAGGAAGGGAAAGGAGAATGTTAGCCGCTTTGAGACTCCTTCGGGTAGTGATAAAGCAGGATATCAAATCCAAACTCCTCCTCCTTCTTTGCTTCTCAGTGTTTCTGACTATAGCTCCCACCAGCCCCAACCTGAGAGGACAGTGGTCAGAAGTGATGGAAAATGAAATATACTCGGAGTCGAGAGTGGATTTCATGCTCTTTATTCAGCTCATGGTGGTGAGGAGGGATGGAAGTTCCCCCACAGTATCTGCTTTATATACATTATTTACACAATGGGCTGCACGTGATTGGCTAATTCCGGGATTCTCCTGTAGGCCAATCAGGTTGCGGATTCACTTCCACCCGGAGCTGGATTGGGTGGCTCCTGTGGACCAATCAGACTGGATCCTATTGTTCTATGACCAATCAGACTGCTGCATTCTGAATCCCTATTGTTCTAGGACCAATCAGACTGCTGCATTTCGGCTCCTGTTCAACTCAGTACATAACAGAAGATGTGGTTGGAAACATCTCTATGGCATCAGATTGTCTCAGTGCCACTTTATTTGCATGCAGCCTGTGGAAGTGGTTGGCGCTGCACTAGTTGGGGACTTAGATTCAACATTCCTATTTCAGTAGTTCACTGCTTCCAGAAAGGAATGAGCTTCTGGAAAGCAATGAGCCTTACTTTGTGGTTGGCATCTGTCTCGAGAGACAATGGAGTGCGCCTCTGGTATGAAGTCAAATTGAATATGGCATATGTATGGCACCAACTTGGCTGCAGGAATTGCTGGAAGGAGGCTCCAAGGCGCCCTCCTATTGTCTTAAGGACTCTAATCGGGAATTTAGCCACCCGAAAGATATCCAGCAAGGCAGCAGAGGTTTAGGATCAGAGCTTTCCATCTCCTAGATGGGCTACCTTCCTAGGCTGATAAGCGCCATCTGTCCCTCACTTCCTTCAAGGATCTGCCTTCCACTACTGGTCTCATCTACTCCATCTGCCAGAACCTGTCTTCACATCCAGGTTTATAATTTGGTCATCACTTTAATAAATTTGCTGCTCCTTAGCGAGCTGTGAGTTCCATTGATGACATTTCTCCTCTAAGGCTGTCACTGAGCATCCGAGGGAGGGGAACAGGAGGGGAGCAGATACATAGAACTGGTGTGGGAGGCGATCAAGAGAAACATAATTTTAATAACTTTGAGAAAGTCTTATCTAATCTCTACATTCGTGGTGTCAGATGAAGGCTTTCCTTCAGCCTCCCATGGAGGGGATGTTACTGGAAACTTAAGGATGAGGCAATGCACCAAACATCCTCCCTGATTTGCTGGAAACAACCGCCCTGATTTGCTGGAAGAGTTTCAGCAAGCGATGGAGCAGAATGTGTTTGCAAGGATCTGTGGCTTCAACCTATGGAACCAGATGGGTGATGACTAGGACAAGTGCATGGTGCAGAATTTCTTAAAATTATAATAAAGTAGACTGTGCTGGGTTCTGTGATGATAATTTTAAGAGGGACATTATAAAAAATTGGTGCATTTTTGTTTTATGTAGCAACTTATAAGCAAAAACCCCACAAAAATGGGGATATAAAAGATTAAGTTTTAAGAACACTAGCACTCAAAACTGTCACAGACCCTCCATGCGTCCCTATTTTCCAGGGACAGTTCCGGATTTACAGAAGCCGTCCCGGTGTCTGATTTGATCCTGGATAAATGTTGGAGTGTATGGTACCCTGAGAGACCTGGAGGGGCCAGATTGGGCTCCTGACCTGAGGTTTCCAACCCCATCTCTATATAGATATTATACCTCCAACTCCCTGTACATCGTCACTTTGCAGCCGGTTAGATTAGCTGCACTACCATTTTGGCATTTGGTTATATCTAGTTAAAGCTATGGTTTTCCCAGTAGTGATGTATGGAAGTGAGAGCTGGACCATAAAGAAGGCTGATCGCCGAAGAATTGATGCTTTTGAATTATGGTGCTAGAGGAGACTCTTGAGAGTCCCATGGACTGCAAGAAGATCAAACCGATCCATTCTGAAGGAAATCAGCCCTGAGTGCTCACTGGGAGGACAGATCCTGAAGCTGAGGCTCCAATACTTTGGCCACCTCATGAGAAGAGAAGACTCCCTGCAAAAGACCCTGATGTTGGGAAAGATGGAGAGCACAAGGAGATGGGGACGACAGAGGACGAGATGGTTGGACAGTGTTCTCAAAGCTACCAACATGAGTTTGACAAACTGCGGGAGGTAGTGGAAGACAGGAGTGCCTGGCGTTCTCTGGTCTAGGGGGTCATGAAGAGTCGGACACAACTAAACGACTAAACAACAACAGGATCTTGCTCACGTTGGAGTGATTTCAGGTGGCGATATGACACTTGGGGCGTCTTTGGCAAAGCTTTCATACATGCTGGGCAAAAGGCAACTTTCTTGGAAAGAGAAGAAGCAGGTAAAGAATGTGTTACATGGAAAGTTGTCACTTTTGAACTCGTATTACTTTTCATTTACATATGAAGCTGCTGTAAAGCAAGTCGTGGAATGGCTCGTAGAATCATAGAATCATAGAGTTGGAAGAGACCACAAGGGCCATCGAGTCCAACCCCCTGCCAAGCAGGAAACACCATCAGAGCACTCCTGACATATGGTTGTCAAGCCTCTGCTTAAAGACCTCCAAAGAAGGAGACTCCACCACACTCCTTGGCAGCAAATTCCACTGTTGAACGGCTTACTGTCAGGAAGTTCTTCCTAATGTTTAGGTGGAATCTTCTTTCTTGTAGTTTGGATCCATTGCTCCGTGTCCGCTTCTCTGGAGCAGCAGAAAACAACCTTTCTCCCTCCTCTATGTGACATCCTTTTATATATTTGAACATGGCTATCATATCACCCCTTAACCTTCTCTTCTCCAGGCTAAACATGCCCAGCTCCCTTAGCCGTTCCTCATAAGGCATCGTTTCCAGGCCTTTGACCATTTTGGTTGCCCTCCTCTGGACACGTTCCAGTTTGTCAGTGTCCTTCTTGAACTGTGGTGCCCAGAACTGGACACAATACTCCAGGTGAGGTCTGACCAGAGCAGAATACAGTGGCACTATTACTTCCCTTGATCTAGATGCTATCGTGGTTCTGTTGATGGATCTCTGGCCGATCTGCATTAGGTGGGCAAGAACAACTCCCTGTTGTTGTCTCACAACAGCAATGGCTAAACTGCTTTCCCCCTTTCAGTTAGGTTTCTGAAAAAACATGGGTGTCCACATGGTGGACAAGAAGCGGGTGGGACTCATCCCCCAAATCCTAAGTGCATTTATTTAACTTATTTATGCAGATTCAGGTAATTAACAAGAGGTTTAAAGTGATCCCTGAGACCACTGCTGTTGACAATGACTGCCAGATTTGGATTCTCTCCACTTGTTGCGGCGAGAGCGTTCCTGGGCCAGCAGGCAGCTCAGACGTGCATCAATACTCACTGGAACCAACCACTTGCTAAGGAGCAGCACATACAGTGGTACCTCGGGTTACATATGCTTCAGGTTACACACTCCACTAACCCAGAAATAGTGCTTCAGGTTAAGAACTTTGCTTCAGGATAAGAACAGAAATCAGGCTCCGGCGGCGCGGCAGCAGCAGGAGGCCCCATTAGCTAAAGTGGTGCTTCAGGTTAAGAACAGTTTCAAGTTAAGAACGGACCTCCGGAATGAATTAAGTACTTAACCCGAGGTACCACTGTATAGTATAACAATAGCAGTTCCAAAGCAGCTCAAAAAACCAGCCACAATGTGTTGATTAAAACCTGAGAATATAAAATCGTTTTTTAAATTTTGATTTTTATGCTGAGATCTTTGGATGAAGGGTGGTAAACAAATTTAAGAAATACTAATAAATAATTCAGACTCATGCCTGAATTAGACTGAAAAACTTGGTTATTGTATTGGGTAGTTCAAATGGTAATGACATTAACTTGAAAACCCTGTATTTTTCCTATTTTGCTCACACTCTCGCTCATTTCGGAATCTCACTAATATTATTTATTGTTCATTCTATTTGTGTGTTGCTCTTAGTGTATTTTTGGTCTTTGTGGAAGCCGCCCAGAGTGGCTGGGGAAACCCAGCCAAATGGGTGGGGTACAAATAATAAATTATTATTATTATTATTATTACTAAAAGAATGTCTCAGTGTCTCGCAACAATAACATAATTCATGACAAATGTGTCAGTTAAAACAACACATTAACATATCTGTGTTGCCGTATTTATATAAATATCTTTTGTACTCACAAATAAGATGTATTAATCTATGGCTTTTAAAACTCTGTGTGGAGGGATTATTGTTTTCATTTCTAACTATGTTATGTTTGTGTTTTTATATTGTAAACTGCTCTGTGATTCTCAAATGAAGGGTGCTACAGAAATTTAATAAATAAATATAAATACCATACAGTTATTGCTTAATGTTATGGAATGCATACATCATCTTTCTTTTAATTTTTTCTTGTTGTTCTTTAGGAGCTAGAAGCTCAAATTCCATCTATGGCTTGTGCTGCTGCTAATACTGGTAACCTGAATACATTGAAAGCAATAGAAGAAGTGGGAAATAAAAATAGCAGAGGTCTGCTCAGAAGCATGATAAATACTCAGTTTGTAATTGTGACTTCCTCTACGTGCGTTTAGAAACCGTTGCTATATTGAGGTGTGATTTAATCACAGTCCAGCAAATTCAGATTGCATAACTGCTGTTGACCGGAATGTCTTGCACAACATACTCAACTTTCCCTGAATACCAAACTTTTCTTGTTAATGGGAGTGGCAGGCAAATGCCGTGGGGAGTGTGGGACAACACTCACTTTGATGCAACATCATTTAGCTTCCCTAAAAAGTAAGTGGAATAAATGCTAATTAAATATCCAAAATCTTCTAACCACTCTGCAAACAAACCAGGATGAATGCCTATTAAATAGCCAACATTGTCTAATCTCCCTGCAAACTAAACAGCTTGGATGCTTGTGAAATAGGCAATGTCGTCTAATCTTCCTTCAAACTAATCAGAACAAGCACATTAAATAGCCTATGCCAATTATTCATCCTGCAAACCAATCAGGATGAATGTTCAATAAACAGGTAATCTGGAAGTGCATTTAATGTATGTCAGCAGGCTGAGCCGCTATTTCGCACCTGACTCTGGCTGGTGGTTTTTTGGGTTCCTGGAAAAACCCAAAAAATACCACCTACAAGGCTGAAATCTACCCACCTGCCCTGGTCTCTAAGGCTCCAGGTTGTTTTATTCCTGAAGATGCCAGATACTGAACCTCAGTGGCGTAGCGTGGGTTGTCAGCACCCGGGGCAAGGCAAGTAATTTGCCCCCGCCCCCGCTGCACTGTCCCTCCCCCAGATAGTCCCCCTCTCTCCGCACCGCACCGCTCGCCTGGCACCCTCCCCTCCACAGTGGGCGGCGACCCGGCGGCTCGGATCAGATTCGCACAGCCAGTACTGCAGTCAGTACTGAGAGAGAGTGAGTGAGCCAGGTAGGGGCAGAGAGCTGCGAGTGCGAGCGCCCCCCCCAATGTTGTGCCCGGTGCGGCCGGCCCCCCCTGCACCCCCCACGCTATGCCACTGCTGAACCTGTAAACTTTTGAGCTACAATCTCTTTTACAACATTTCAGTTTTGGCTTTGCTGGCCTGATGAGGTGAATTCAGCTTATTGAAAAGCTCATTAGAGCATTGCATTTGTTCTTGCAGGTGGGAGATATGTTTCTTTTTTGCAGTGTGGAAACTTAAGCTGTGAACCTTATGATGGCCGCACTCAACTTCATGTTGCAAAAAGCAAAGGGCACACAAAGCTTGCTGAGTACTTGCTGAAAAGCGGAGCAAGTGTTTATGCTCTCCCTCCCTCCCTCTGTGTGGCACATCAGATGGGGTTGATCATTGAAGGAGCAGCCAATTTATCATCTCACTTGATCACCTCTGAGTTCCCCTTTCTGGGTAGCTGCCAAGCCAGTCGCAGAGAGAAAGCAAGTGAGTGCTCACACTGGCTTAGTCTTGGCACATCATCCCTGGTAGTTCCACTAAGGACTGTTGAAGGAACTTATTAACTATGAATTTGTCAATAATTACACTGGTGTTTCTTTCTTTTTTCTATAAAGGCACATGGAAATAATTTGCCTACTTCGGGAAACTGGAGCTCACCTTTCCAGTGAAGAGCTGGAGAATGCCTCTAAGGAGACCACCCTGCCCCCAGCTCTAAAATTAAACCCAAGATCTTTAGAAGAGACCTGCTAGATCATCTGAAAGTCTTGTCTACTTCAGCATCCTGATTCCCATAGTGACCAATCAGCTGCCTTTGGAAAGTCCACTGGCTATGGTGCCATGAGTCTGATGAATCCCCTAGATAGACTCCTGGGAACATACGTAAGAAGTGGATTATAATGTCCTCCCTGCCCATAAGCTGGATGTACCAGTGTAGTGTAAACTGGAGTTTTAGGGTGTTTCCAGACAACAAATCTAAAGAAAGTAGTATAAGAACTGTTTACCCAGGCAGGATTTAATTTAAGAATTTTGCAATTCTACAATGCTATCCATTCTATCCATCTGATGGGTTGCTAGTTCCCACATAGTTCTCAATCACTTCAGAGAGGTCTGGCTTAGTGTATATACTGTTCTGTGCCTTTACTTGCACTCAGTTCTGGGGAAGTAAGTTTTTTGTTGTTGTTTAGTCATTTAGTCATGTCTGACTCTTAGTGACCCCATGGACCAGAACAAGCCAGGCACTCCTGTCTTCCACAGCCTCCGCAGCTGGGTCAAACTCATGTTAGTAGCTTTGAGAACACCGTCCAACCATCTCATCCCCTGTCGTCCCCTTCTCCTTGTGCCCTCCATCTTTCCCAACATCAGGGTCTTTTCCAGGGAATCTTCTCTTCTCATGAGGTGGCTAAAGTCTTGGAGCCTCAGCTTCAGGATCTGTTCTTCCAGTGAGTATTCAGGGTTGATTTCCTTCAGAATGGATAGGTTTGCTCTTCTTGCAGTCCACGGGACTCTCAAGAGTCTCCTCCAGCACCATAATTCAAAAGCATAAATTCTTCGGCGATCAGCCTTCTTTATGGTCCAGTTCTCACTTTCATACATCACCACTGGGAAAACCATAGCTTTTACTATACGGATCTTTGTTGGCAAGGTGATGTCTCTGCTTTTTAAGATGCTGTCTAGGTTTGTCACCACATTTCTCCTAAAGAAGCAAAGTAAGTTTTGCAGCACCCTATTTTAGCAAAACAGCTGATGAGAGCCGTTTTCTCTCCATTGCACCCAACCATTCTAGAGAGGTTTTGCAAGGTTGGCTAGCACAAAAAGGTGTTGATAAACTAGTTAAGAGAAACACATGGGCAGGAATCAGCCAAAGAATCCCATCAGCAGAAGCCCCGAGAAATGTGCCTTTCTATTCTCTGCTTCCTGTCACCCTTGGAAATTAATAATAATAATAATAATAATAATAATAATAATAATAATATAGTTTCCCCAGCCACTCTGGGCGGCTTCCAATCAAGTGTTAAAACAATACAGCATTAAATATTAAAAACTTCCCTAAACAGGGCTGCCTTCAGATGTCTTTTAAAGATAGGATAGCTGCTTATTTCCTTCACACCTGAAGGGAGAGTGTTCTATGCAATGAGGTAGTATGTGATCTGCTAGAGACACTGGAGAGTCACCAGACCTGAGGCTAGAAGGCTTGGGACTGGTGTTATTGAGGTCTAAATTTAGGGAGCAAATCTTACCTGACTCCATTCATATGGCTTCGGATATCTGAAGGGAGGGCATTCCACAAGGTGGGCGCCACTACCGGGAAGACCCTCTGCCTGGTTCCCTGTAACCTCACTTCTCGCAGTGAGGGAACCGCCAGGAGGCACTCGGTGCTGGATCTCAGTGTCCAGGTAGAACGATGGGGGTGGAGACACTCCTTCACGGTATTGGCTCTTTGGGGGTCAGGAGAACCCCCAGAACAGCGAGAAGGGGGGTCATTCCATCCAGCAAGCCGAAATGCTTTCCCTGATGTAACAATTGCCTTAACACAACCTTGATTTCCTCTCCATATGACAATTGTTCTTTTTTTATTTTTTAAATCCCCACTCCCAGCCTTGCTGCGAATGGAGATGTGGATGGATTGATGGTTTGGCATTTATCAGGCATAGACATGGAACACACTGATTATAGTGGCAAGAGACCTTTCCAAGTGGTAAGTGCAGGTATGAATACACAGCAGGGTGAGGAACATTTTTCATTCTGAGGGCCGCATTCCCTTTTGGTCAACTTTCCAAGGGCCACATGACAGTGGTTAGTGGGGTGAGAGGCAATGAGGGATGTGGCCTGGTTAGAGGGGAGACTTAGAGATATTTCCAAGGGCCAAATAGAAAGCCCTGGAGGGCCACTTTTGGCCTCTGGTCCTGAAGTTCCATGCACTTGTTATACAGGACTAATCTGAGCATATTTGCTATGGCAGGGAGGTCAAAACTCATGCAAAGCATGATAAGGATATAATAATAACAATTTATTATTTACCGTATTTTTCGCTCTATAAGACGTACCAGACCACAAGACGCACCTAGTTTTTGGAGGAGGAAAACAAGAAAAAAAATATTCTGAATCTCAGAAGCCAGAACAGCAAGAGGGATCGCTGCGCAGTGAAAACAGCAATCCCTCTTGCTGTTCTGGCTTCTGGGATAGCTGCACAGCCTGCATTCGCTCCATAAGACGTACACACATTCCCCCTTACTTTTTAGGAGGGGAAAAGTAAGTCTTATAGAACAAAAAATACGGTATACCCTGCCCATCCGGCTGGGTTTCCCCGGCCACTCTGGCAGCTTCTAACAAAGATTAAAAGTACATTAAAACATCAGTCATCAAAAACTTCCCTAAACAGGGCAGACTTTAGATGTCAGAAGCCAAGATACAGGGAAAAGTGTAGGAAATTCCCAGCAATAGCTAAAATAGTCTTTTCGTAATGTTAGTCTGCTTCAGTGCTGGGAAGTGAAGCAGAAGCCAACGCCTTTTTGGAGTAAAGTCAGCTTGTTTTAGGTTAAGAACAGTTTCAGGTTAAGAACGGACCTTCAGAACCAATTAAGTTCTTAACCAGAGGTACCACTGTATAGGTATTTCATGTTTCTTACTTTTCTATGCATGGAATAAGGGGGGAGGTCCGCTTGTGGATCAGGAAGTTAAATAGCAGGAAGCAGAGAGTAGGAATAAATATGCCGTATTTTTCCGTGTATAACATGCCCCTGTGTATAAGACGACCCCTATTTTGGGGGACTCCAAATTAAGAAAATGGGGGTGGGTATTGCCAGAAATCACTACATGTCTGATTGACGCTGACAATCACACGCATCAGCGAACCAATCGTATGCCCGCTCACCGCCAATCACCAGCAGCCGCCAATCACCTGCCCAATTGCCGCAGCGGCACCCAATCAACAGCAGGCCTTGACACAGCCACCAATCACCCGCCCAATTGCCGCAGCAACAGCCAAATGACAGCAGCTCTTGATGCAGCCACCAATTACCCAAAAAAACCCTGCTGAAAATCTCCTGATCGCGGCTGCAACCAATCACCCGTCCCCCCTGTGTACTATTCCTATATAAAATAACCCCCAATTTGTAACATTATTTTATAAGATAAAACATTGTCTTATACACGGGAAAATATGGTAAGTATTCTGTAGTAGCCAGTAGAATAGGTTGTGATGTGTGCATAGGTGTGTGTTACCTATAAGTTTCTCTGGTTTGCAAATGGGCTCAAGAAGGCTGGCAATGTCTGCGCTAGTTTATAGAACTAAAATTAACCATCTTTTTCTGATTCTTCCTTACGGTTCTGTGAGAATGAGCATTCTGAACAAAATCTATACAGTGGTACCTCAGGTTAAGTACTTAATTCGTTCCAGAGGTCCATACTTAACCTGAAACTGTTCTTAACCTGAAGCACCACTTTAGCTAATGGGACCTCCTGCTGCTGCCGCGCCGAAGGAGCAAGATTTCTGTTCTCACCGTGAAGCAAAGTTCTTAACCTGAAGCACCATTTCTGGGTTAGCGGAGTCTGTAACCTGAAGTGTATGTAACCTGAAGCGTATGTAACCTGAGGTACCACTGTACTGGTGGAAATACATTTGAATTCATGACTTTTCTGCTGACTGGATTTTGAAGGTTGAAAAAAAAATTCACTTGACATTTCTGTGAAAATGTAGCAATGGTAACGTCTGGAACATACACATATGTCTTGCAATGCTTTCATTTTGACTTCTGTTTTTTTCTCTCCCTGCCATAGAAACATAGATAAATATTTTTGCCATTGTTTAAGTGTTAAGTTATTAGTCAAAATAGGCATCGTTTAAAATAAAGACATAAGTTCTAGGCAATACGTACATTCATCTTTGTCACTGAAATTCTACCTAGCATTGACAATTTTAGCACCACCCATCTTGACGTATATTTTTAAATTTCAGCTCATGTCTTAACATAATTATTTTGGAGCAACATACAATTCACATTTGTCACAATAATATCCAAATATTTTACTTTTTTCCAAATTGAAACCCTGTTTCAAAACCTTCTCATCTTCTGTTGTCATATTCTTTGTTAACATTTTTGCTTTTTGGTTATTAACCTTAGACCCTGCTAACATACCAACATCATTTAGTTTCTCCATAAGAATCCCCGCTCCCTGCAGTGGGTTTTCTAGAATTAACATCTGGTCATCAGTAAATGCCCTTAACTTAAACATTTCTTTTAAAATCTTTATTCCCACAATTCTCTCATATTGTCTAATGTCTCTAAGTAAAACTTCCAAGACTAGAATGAAAAGTAGAGGGGACAATTAGGTATATGTGTAATTGGCTTCATTCCAGACATCTGCTATTTTACCACTGTAGAATATTATTCAATGTCTGTTGCAAGGGTTGTAAAAGTTCTTCTTCAAAAGACTTATAGTAAGAAGCCAATAGTCCATCTGGGCCTGGTACTTTTCCTTCTTTTATTTTTTTATCGCACCACATAATTCTTGAGTAGTTATAGGGCCAATCATTATTTGTCTTTGAAAGTCTGAAATCTTTGGTAGATGTTGTCTATTTGTCTATATATTTTTTGAATATATTACTTGACCTTTATACAACTTAGAATAATATTGGTGAAATACTTTTTCATATTTGTCTTATCTGTTATTGCAGCATTTTCTTCTTGCAACTTCAATATCAACTTCCTTTCTTTCTCCTTCTGCAGTTTATATGCTAACCATTTCCCAGGTGTGTGAGCAATTTTTTAAAATTTAAATTCGTTTAGCATAATCCAGTTTTCTTCCTATCTCCTGCATTGTTAACATAGACAATTGGCTCTGCAACGTCTTAATTTTGGAGATTGTTCCAATTATTTTTCTTTTTGCTTAATCTCAGACAAGATTTTTTTCCAGTAGCACCTTAGAGACCAACTAAGTTTGTTATTGGTATGAGAAGTATCTGAAGATGTGTGCTTGCACATGAAAGCTCATACTGGAAGGAATTTTTTTATTTTGTTTCGACTACGGCAGGCCAGCACGGCTACCTACCTGTAACTAGAACAATATTTTTTGTAATTTCGCCTGTCTCTTTCTTTTAAGTAAGGAATTATGTGATATGAAAGAACCTCTGTGGAAAGCTTTGTTGCATCTCAACCCAATGTATCTCTGTGCCTTTAAATTGTTATCAAATAATTATTTCGTATTTTTTGCAATATTCTTTTGCAATCTTTGTTTGCAATCTTGTGCAAACCTTTTCTTGTTGCCATAACTCTTTCTTAAGTCTCCAAATGAAAAAGTCATTCTTCCTTTCGTAAGTCATAATAATTGGGCTATGGTCTGAAAAAGTCTTTGGAATGGCAGAAGCTTGAGTAGAGGAAGCCAGGATGGAGAATAATTGACAAGAAAATTGTGAATTTAAACAATAATAAAAGTTTGAGATTTATTTATTTATTTGTACCTCATCCTTTTCCCTGATGGGACTCAAGGGGGTTTACAGATAAAAACAAGAACTGCTAAAAATATAGAAAAACCGATCATTAAAATACAATTGAACATTGATAGAATTAATACTAGATACATATATAAAATCTGTTTAAAACTTACCAATAATTACAATGAAAACAGCATGGCACTGGCTCTTTAATTAAAGGCATTCGATTCTCCAAAGCATACTGGAACAAAGAAAGTCTTCACCTGCAGGCAGAAGGCAGCTAGGAGGGAGCCAGTTTGGCTTCTCTAGGAAGGCAATTCCAAAGTTCAGCAGCAGCCACCAAGAAGGTCCTCTCCTGTGTCCCCACCAAGTGTGCCTGTGAGGGTGACAGGACTGAGAGAAGGGCCTCCCCTGAAGATCTCAAAACCTAGGCAGCTTCATATGAGGGAATAGGATCTTTCAGATAGCTTGGACCTACGTTTGTGTGTTGGGGAAACTTAGGAAAAAACGGTGATTTAAAACAAGGTTTTAATATAGCAAGTGGGGAGTTGGGAAAGGTTCTTTTCTAGAGTCGTACCTTGGATCCCAAATGCCTTGGTACTCAGACGTTTCGGCTCCTGAACGCGGAAGTGACTGTTCTGGTTTGCAAACTATTTTTGGAAGCCAAACGTCGGAGGGGGCTTCCATGGCTTCCGATTGGCTACAGGAGCTTCCTGCAGCCAATCAGAAGCCGCGCTTTGGTTTCCAAACATTTTGGAAGTCAAACGGACTTCCTGAACGGATTCCGTTTGACTTCCAAGGTACGACTGTATTAGCTTTTTGGTGTTAGCTTCTGTGCTGTACCTGTCCAAAGGCGGATCTAGAGGAGTGCAACTGGTTTACTTGCAACCGGTTCAATGACACCCAACAGAAGGCAAGAGGTGGAGGTGGGGTGCTGGATTTTGCCGTCGCACAAGGCGCCACTAAAATTTGAGACACCAAGGTCTGCCGCAGACCCACCTCTGCTGATTCTCCTTGTTAAAACTTTCAAGTCAGCACAACAATGCTCCTTTCCAAATCTATTGAGATCTCTCCCATCTTGTTCCACTCTCAGGGTCCTTCCCTTCTATGGCACTGTGGTTGTGCAACCTGCCTTCTCTTTTGTCCCCCTACCTCATCCTTAGTGGAAATCCAGGATTGTGATGTGGCCCTACAAATCAATAGGGGCTGCATGATGACCGATAAATATCTATATCTGTAGCATGCGTGTGGGCATGCGTATGTACGTGTGAGTTAACGTTTGACACAGTTGAAATGATTGAGCCAAATTATCATTCCATAATAGGCTGTCAAAACTGAAAGGTCACTGTTCCTTTAGATTTCTGTAAAACAGACGGCCCTGTTCTGTTGAATAGCATCCCTGCTGCGATAATACAGGTGCCCCACTATCTCTAGAAACAACTGAAGACATTTTTCTTCCCACAGTCAGTCCTAACTGGAAACTGTATCCACTCATTTCTCTCTCAGGACATTGTTGTTGTTGTTTAGTCGTTTAGTTGTGTCCAACTCTTCGTGACCCATGGACCAGAGCACGCCAGGCACTCCTGTCTTCCACTGCCTCCCGCAGTTTGGTCAAACTCATGCTGGTAGCTTCGAGAACACTGTCCAACCATCTCGTCCTCTGTCGTCCCCTTCTCCTTGTGCCCTCCATCTTTCCTAACATCAGGGTCTTTTCCAGGGAGTCTTCTCTTCTCATGAGGTGGCCAAAGTATTGGAGTCTCAGCTTCAGGATCTGTCCTTCCAGTGAGCACTCAGGGCTGATTTCCTTCAGAATGGATAGGTTTGATCTTCTTGCAGTCCATGGGACTCTCCAGAGTCTCCTCCAGCACCATAATTCAAAAGCGTCAATTCTTCGGCGATCAGCCTTCTTTATGGTCCAGCTCTCACTTCCATACATCACTACTGGGAAAACCATAGCTTTAACTATACGGACCTTTGTTGGCAAGGTGATGTCTCTGCTTTTTAAGATGCTGTCTCAGGACAGGCTGAGCTTAAAGAAAGATATTTTTTTGGTGTTCTATACCAAAGAGGGCTTATTAGGAAGAAGAGGAAATCTGTGTCTACTTTTTTGCTCCCCCACGAAGTGTGTGTCTATGTGTGTGTATACACACACACACACACACACTTCATATAAACCACTTTTCGTTTGCAGCCTAGTGTGGTGGAGGTAAAACACTTGGGCAGCCATTCGGGCCAGCGGCTTTCAGGGGTTAAGAGTGAAGCCCCTTGAGGTTCCCTTAGGAAACCCCTCGCATGCCCAACCGCCTGCCCTCAGCGCGCCCCAATGGCCTAATGCGGCCTCTTTTTTTGGCGCGGGCGCGGGATGGGAGGGGGGCTGTGTGTGTGTGTCTCTCCCTCCCACTCCCCTCCGCTGGCGGAGGCAGGTCCAGGCTCCGGCCAATGAGCGCGGGCGAGCCCGGGAAGGGGGCGGCGCTTCTGAGCCGGTATATGGATGCGCACGTTGCCCGTCTCTGACACCCGCTCGCCCTTTCGGCTAGGTAACGGCATCTCTGAGGGGAGACCATGATGGCAGCGGAGGCAGCGCAGGCGGGCGGCTTTCTGGGCCGAGCCCTCTCGTCCACCCAGCCCGCTCCGGCCCTCGAGATCGGCGGCGGCTGCGGGGCCGTGGCCGAGGCGAGGGTGCTGGTGATCAACACGGGAGGGACCATCGGGATGGTGCCTCAGCCGGAGGGTGAGCGAGTGAACTTGCTGGGCAGCATGGAGGGTTGGGTCTGTGCGGGTCTCCTGTGAGAATAAACACCCCGCGCCACCTTCAGGCAGAGGTCCCGGCAGGTGGGAATTCGGCAGGTGAAGCTTTTCCCATCACCTGTTGAACTTCAGCCTGATAGTTTCCAGAGGGGTTGACCTAGTAGCCTGTTGCATCAAAAGCGACAGAGTTTTATAGTACCTCAAAGAGCAATGCTCACCTCACCCACTTTAAAAGATAAAGGGACCCCTGACCATTAGGTCCAGTCGTGATCGACTCTGGGGTTGCGGCGCTCATCTCGCTTTATTGGCCAAAGGAAGCTGGTGTACAGCTTCCGGGTCATGTGGCCAGCATGACTGAGCCACTTCTGGTGAACCAGAGCAGCGCACAGAAATGCCGTTTACCTTCCCACTGGAGCGGTACCTATTTATCTACTTGCACCTCGACGTGCTTTCGAACTGCTAGGTTGGCAGGAGCAGGGAGCAAACAACGGGAGCTCACCCCGTCGCAGGGATTCAAACCGCCGACCTTCTGATCGGCAAGCCCTAGGCTCTGTGGTTTAACCCACAGTGCCACCTGCGTCCCTCACCCACTTTACCTGGGAGTAAATAATTTTCTATAGCTCAGCTGGTGGAGCATGAGACTCTTAATCTCGGGGTGTTGGGTTCGAGTACCCCATTGGGCAAAAAAAAAAAAAAAGTGCATTTCAAGGGGTTGGACTAGATGACCCTTGTGGTCCCTTCCAACTCTACAATTCTGTGATTCTAACATTACAAACCAGACTTATTCATGAGTAGGATTTGCTTTTAGCTTGGCTTTGGGGGGGATGGCAGAACACTCCATCTGATGTTATGTGCAGAGTTGCAGGTAGTACATGGGAGGTGGGGATTGTGAACACGCAGCTGGCTAGAGGAACCCCTATGTGCGGGTTTTCTCTTCTAGCTCAGGGTTTTGGGCTACTTATTCCTTCCTCCAAGCAGGTATTTGGACTTGTAGAATGGCTCAGAGTGTTCCTTTGTTTCAGTGGCTACATGCAGAAGAGAACAAGGCTCACATGGGCATAGCCAGGATTTTTGTTAGGGGGGGCAGAACCTCAGTTAGCTATATATTTTTATTGATTTTTAGTAATTTGAGGGGGCAGCTGCCCCTCCCTACCCCCTGGCAATGCCCATGAAGGCTCATGTACTGTTTAGTTATTAGGTGATGTGCCGTTTGTGCATTCAAAGTTGTGGAAATTCCAGCTGTAAAATGGTAGAGCCAGGGGTAGGCAATGTGGTGCCATCTATATTTTGCTGGATTCCATTACCCACAATCCTTAACTACTGACCAAGCTAAACTGACAGAGGTTGATAGGAGCTGGAGCCCAGCAACATCGGGAGACGGCCATGTTTGCAACCCCTGGGCTAAAGAGACACTTTATATAACATAATTTGTAGACCTCTTAATGACCCTTTATCCAAGAACGACATGCTCAAAAGTCACAAAGCATCACCCAGTACTATTTTTCTAGAAAAAGAGGTGCCGGAACTCACCATGAATACGTACCTCCCTCGTTCTCTTAGAATGGCAGTGGTGCCCACCTGAGAGGTGCCAGAACTAAGACCCGATGAGTTCCAGCTGAAAAAAGCCCAGGCATCTCTGTTTCACATCCTGCTGAACTGCAACCCCAGCAGTTAAAGCGAGGATAAGGAAATTCAGGTGGAGGCAGGAGTGTGGGGTGTGAAATGTATCATCTCAAGCCTCTTTGTCTGGCCCACAAAACTCTCCCCAAGCCCTCCCCTCACTAGTCCTCCAGTGTTTTTGGCTGGCTGGTATGTGTCTTTGAAGTCTGATAATCCTTCTTGTGTGTCTGAATGGAGAGGGATAGAGTATATGTGTAGATACTAGCCTCCTGCACAAAGGTAAAATTCACATTCATTGCTCTACCCATTTTCCTCTGGCTTTGACCACCACTGACATGTGGCCCCCATAATGTCGTCTGTATGGAAATGTGGCCCTTCGGTTGAAAAACGTATCCCCACCCAAGTTAATACTGGTTGGGAGAAAGGATATCTTCATTACCTTTCAGTGTGTGTTTATAGCCAAAGTTGAGATGCTAATCTGCATTAGTGAGTTTGAAACCATGGAACATAGTTTAGTAAACACAGAATGTGAGAGCATAGCTACTGCAACTCCACCTACAAGGTCACAGCTTTCTCCATATCACCATTAATGTAGAGCAGCAATTTCACTAATGCAGGGACTGAAAAAATGGGATGTTTACCCTTCTGCCACTCTTTAACCATTCTGATCAATCTGTGTGCAGTAATGTGGTTTTGAAAGTGCAGTTTGTTCAAGACCTGTGGTTTTCAAAATCAGGGTAGCTAGAATGTGGCAAAAGGTATAATTCTTCATCCCTTTGATGTATGCTTAGCTACATTAGTTAATTCAGAAATGAGGTATCAAATAGAAGTGACATTAGGAGTTCTGTGAGAAGATCTCCTACATATTTTGCCGTTAGGTAAAAGGAGCCATCTCCATTTCTTTTCTTTTTCCCTTCCACTATGGACAAACTCATTACATTTTCCTTTTCACAGTTGCTACCAGTGCTGTTTACTTGTTATTAGCCGTTGGAGAGCATTGGTTGCAAGATAACAACTTTATTTATTACATTAGCTCATGCTTCAGTCAGGCTAAGTCCACACCGTACATTTAAAGCACACACACCTCTGAATCTTGGGAATTATAGTTTGTTAAGGGTGCTGGGAAATGTAGCTCTGGGAGAAGTAAACTACAGTTGTCAGGATTTAGGGGTAATTTAAATGTATGGTGTGTATGTAGCCTCCATTTCTTTGTAAAACAGGGCAGTTTTGTGCAACAGGACAGGGACAAATCATCTTATTTCATATTTTGCTTCAGGAAGGATAAACTCAACTGTTTACATGCAGTGTATGAGACAGACTGAGATCCTACAAGTTTAGAGAAAGTCAAGATTCCTTAGTACGGCATTACTTGTGCTGAAGTGGACCATACTGTGCTTGTGCTTATTTCATTTCATAAATCCGTTATACCTTTCCATTGTAGAGATCTGCCAGAGATCATTAATTCGTTATAGTTTTTAAGGATAACGTTCATTAATTTTAAGAAGGGTATGCAACAGACAACTCACCCTTTGATTAGTCTTAATCACACTTGTTACTTTGAAAATACAGGATTCATAATGAAAGCTTGTGAGCCATGTGTAGTTCTGAATCAACCTAGGATGGTTCCATTTTCCTCATCTGAATTGATTGATTGCATTCCTTCCTCAGCAAAAGCAAATAAAAACAAATAGCAACATGGGGTAGGTGTGGGTTGGTGCAATCAAGATAAGGAAAACTAACAGAAGGGAAAAGTTACTATTATGGGTATATTACATTACATTACATTACATTATTTATTTATTTATTACATTTGTCAGTAGCTTTATTCTGTGGTTCAGCTCAAGTGGCAAAATAACTTGGGCTGGCCTTGGGAGGGAGAGAGAAAGGATGCAAGAGAGGGCAGTGATGATCTTAAGTTAAGAGATAAATGCACAGATGGGCAATTTAAAAAATGTATAGAAGTACAGAGGGATTTAAAAGCACAGCCAAGGAGAAAATAAAAGCAGAATGAGTGAAAAATAGTTTTTTGCCTTCTTTACCTGGTAGCCCTGTCTTTGTAACAGACTTTGTTAGGAGAGTCATTAATGATGGCAGTTTTCACCTGGGTGACATGAAAAGCATTGGGTGGTATTCAGTGTGCTTGTCACAGGGCAAGGATTTATGCCTGCGCAATGGAACTCCTCCCCTCCTCTCTCACTCCCCCCCTCCGAGAATCAGAGGGAATTTAGAGAAGTAAGCAAGCATCTTCCTTGGCAGGATGTTAACAAAACCACTCCTGGAAGAGGGGGACCTTAGCCCCACCAGAAATGCAGTGGGAGGATGGGCAGCCATGGCATGCCTCCAACAATTCCAAAAAAAGAGGGCTTCCTAACTCCAACCTCATTTTAGTCCGTCTTATCTGCTGCATTGGAAAGCTCTTCTCATCTATTGGAGAAGCAGCTGGACTGCATGGTTGGGCTTCTGAGCTTGTGCATGTGTCTGCCTGCCTCCACGATTCATTCTGGATTGCAGGATTGCTATGGCCCAGAGGCACCCAATGAAGTGCTGATTCCAAGGAATGGTGAAATGTGAGAGGCTAATCTGGGACCGCTTGGAAGAAGGCCAAGGGCCACAGATTGCCCACCTCTGTTATGTATGTTATATACAGTCATAAAAAGGTAAAGGGACCCTGACCATTAGGTCCAGTCATGACCGACTCTGGGGTTGTGGCGCTCATCTCGCTTTATTGGCCGAGGGAGCAGGCGTACAGCTTCCGGATCATGTGGCCAGCATGACTAAACTGCTTCTGGCGAACCAGAGCAGCGCACGGAAACACCGTTTACCTTCACGCCGGAGCGGTACCTATTTATCTACTTGCACTTTGACGTGATTTCGAACTGCTAGGTTGGCAGGAGCAGGGACCGAGCAACGGGAGCTCACCCTGTCGCGGGGATTCGAACCGCCAACCTTCTGATCAGCAAGTTCTAGGCTCTGTGGTTTAACCCACAGCGTCACCCGCGTCCCATATACAGTCATACCTTGGGATAAATACGCTTCAGGATAAGTATTTTCGGGTTGTGCTCCATGGCAACCCGGAAGTAACGGAGCGCGTTACTTCTGGGTTTCGCCGCTCGCGCATGCGCAGACAGTCAAAATGACGTCATGCGCAGAAGCGATGAACACTTACGTTCTTTTCGGGATGCGAATGGGGCTGTGGAACGGATCCCGTTCGCATCCCGAGGTACCACTGTATATGAATGTAAGCCATCCAGAGTGGCTGAGGAAACCCAGCCAGATGGGTGGGGTAATTAATAATAATAATAATAATAATAATAATAATAATAATAATAATAATAATTCTGAAGACTCTAGGTATAGGCAGACTGAGATCATTCAGATGGACTCTAAATGTATAGCACCATCTGGATCCTGTACATCATGGGAAAGGTTTCTTTGGTCTTAGCTGTGCAATTTTCACTATGTATTTCATCAGTTGGGAACAAAGCATATGTGTATGCTTTGTGTGTATCAGTTGGGAACAGTCAGGAAACCGAACACTCGTCTGCTGCATCTATTGAAAACAAAACTGCAGAGTTTCTGTCAGTTTGCCACTTCCTCCCCCACCTCCACATTCTCAGAACTTGCACTTCTTGTAAGGAGGTAGTACTTGAGATGTGAATCATTGAATGCTCTGTAATATACGTTCCCACTGAATTCATTTTGCATTAAAGAATGTACTGTACAATTTTCATTCATTTCTAGATGTATCCCTGGATGTAACAAGTTAAGCCGTGTTGTCAAAATTTCCCACTTTTTAATAGTGGAAAAACAAAAACAAAATGTATTTTTCTCCCTCCAATATTTTCCAGGTTATTTTCAGTTGCAAATAGTATGTACTGATCTCGGCTCTTGAAATTCTAGCACATGAATGTGCTCAAAATCACTGCTTATGGCAACTATCCTAAATTATGCATGTAGCAAAATTCTGTGTGTGTTTTCCTGGAAGTCCTGCAAGGAAATCAATGGCATTCAATGTAGAGTATAAACATTCATTTGCCATTACACTGTTTTTCTTATCTGCATTTTTCATCAGAGATGACTCGATCTGTAATACATTAAGGAAATAGCTATTTTATCTGCAGTGGAACTGGATGTTTATGTGTCTTTGCTCAAGGGCTTATGTGTCAATCATTAATAAACAGTTAGCGTCTTGATCCAACTTTCATTTTCCATGTGTGAGTTCTATGGAAGTGAAGACTGCAGGTAGATTTTAGTTATTTCAGATTTGAAACACACATATTTCCCAGTTTACCATTCAGATTGTTTATTTCTGTTTACAGACAGTAACCTGTCCCCCACTTGCCTCTGGAGGTTTTCAAGCAGCTTTACCCTCCATGTTTCCTTTCTAATTTAGGCAGAGGATTGCAACAGCTGCGTGTGTCATGTTTATTGTGAGCACTGCCCTTAGCAAACACTTCAGATGTTAGTGAAATGTGGCAAAGTGGGTGAAGTTGGATTTCCCTGCAAGCCCATCCCTTTTAGGGAGTGTTCTCTTAGAAACCTCTAACCTTGACTTTAGCTTCTGTCCTACATGAATACCTGCATCCTGGGCATATGGGCCAGCTATGTCTAATCTTACTTTAAAAAAATACCCCCCCAAAACATAACATAAACAAAAGCAAATAAAAATAAATAAATTGCCAGCTGACATTAACATATTCGATCCTAATTTAAACATAATTGTGTAGGATTCATCTAATATGACCTGTCTTGCGGAAGCTCTGTGCAACAATATCTGCTTGTGAAATGGGGCCTTTGCATCCTATGCACCCTAAAAATTGGCTCTTTTGGGGGTGTCAGGGAAACGCTTGAAGCCACAAATTAATATAGGCAGTCCATATCTAAATGATATCATGCTTATAAACCACTATTATAAGCTGTGTTCAAACAGAAAAGGCAGTGTGTGGGAATGTTCAGGGATGCAGGAGAGCATAATTGTTTGATTAAAGTGGTACCTCGGGTTAAGAAATTAATTCGTTCTGGAGGTCTGTTCTTAACCTGAAGCACCACTTTAGCTAATGGGGCCTCCTGCTGCTGCTGCTGCTCCACAGCTGCACTATTTCTGTTCTCATCCTGAAGCAAAGTTCTCAACCCGAGGTAATATTTCTGGGTTAGTGGAGTCTGTAACCTGAAGCGTATGTAACCTGAAGCATATGTAACCCGAGGTACCACTGTATATCCTTTCCAACTTGTGTTAACAAGTTCCACAGTTTAGCAGAGTAACATTCCCCTTTTTAAACTTACACAGCAGATGCGTTTGCTCAGGCTTGCTAAAGCCTCTATAATAAGTTTTGTTGGTAATTCCCCATTTAGTCCCTCATAAAAAGATAGACATGACACAGTCAGTAATAATAATAATAATATATTTATACCCCGCCCATCTGGCTTGGTTTCCCTAGCCACTCTGGGCGGCTTCCAACAAAATGCTAAGATACAATAACCTATTAAACATTAAAAGCTTCCCTAAACAGGGCTGCCTTCAGAGGTCTTCTAAAAGTTTGGTAGTTATTTTTCTCTTTGACATCTGGTGGGAGGGTGTTCCACAAGGTGGGTGCCACTACCGAGAAGGCCCTCTGCCTGGGTTCCCTGTAAGACGGCTTCTCGCAGTGAGGGAACCGCCAGAAGGCCCTCGGTGCTGGACCTCAGTGTCTGGGCAGAACAATGGGTGTGGAGACGCTCCTTCAGGTATACTGGACCAAGGCCATTTACGGCTTTAAAGATCAGCACCAATACTTTGAATTATGCTCGGAAACATACTGGGAGCCAATGTAGATCTTTCAAGACCGGTGTTATATGGTCTCGGCGGCCGCTCCCAGTCACCAGTCTAGCTGCCGCATTCTGGATTAGTTGTAGTTTCTGGGTCCCCTTCAAAGGTAGCCCCACATAGAGCGCATTGCAATAGTCCAAGCGAGAGATAACTAGAGCATGCACCACTCTTTTTACAAAAGTATAAAAAAGAATTTACTCACACATTCTGTTCACAATTGGATCCCAGAAGGCAGACTTAGCTAAGAAAAGTAACATACTCCTGGAAACTATCCCATAAGGAAACAGTCCCTTTGTCCTCTCTTGGCTGGAAGAGAGGACATCTTAGGCTAAGCAGATGTTGCTTCTTCGATGAATGTAGTCGGAGAGAGAGAGATGGCTGACCAGTCCTGCTCTTTTGTTACCTGGGCAGGTGAGGTCACACCCACCTCTAGTCACATGCAGAGGAAGTCTGTCCCAGGCAGGAGAAACAGGAAGTTCTGACTGGCTGGTCCAGACATCCCCTTTTATGTCTGCTCTAGGGAAGTTGTACTTGACTGCTCTTGAGTTTCACATCCCACACTGTGAGCTCTTAAGACCATTGAGTAGTAGATGGTGGGTGTTTGTCCTTCCAGCCTTGGAGTATATGTCTTTTTGCCACCATAAGGGATGGCAGATGAACAACTTAAGATATAATTTAAGAGTGTATGAACATGATCTGTGTCTAATTTTTGCTGCACAAATTTGTATACAAGTTTTAACCTTATGCAATTAGCACGACATTTCGAGGAACTAGCCTTTATGGTGTCTTGAGATTGCTGCTATTTTTTGTCATCTTGTTATTTATTATTCAATCTTTTTAAATTATATAAAATAAAATAAATAAAAATTGCACGCATTTATCCAGAGGTTTTGGGGTTTTTTTTGCTGCTGCCATGCTCTTATTATTTTATGTCATTTATTTAATATTTGTATATGTGTAAGCTGTTTCATACATGTTTTTTTAAAAAACAATTTTTATTGAATGGTTTTATGTTACAAAAAATAATACAGCCATACTACCACTAAATATAATTAAGAAAAAAAAATTACATACATCGATATTTAGTTTGTTATTTGTTATTTATCATCTTATTTCCTCCCAAACATTGCATACAACAACACACATATGTGCAGACACCCACACACCCACACCCGCACAGAAAATGATAATAATGAAAGTAAATATTTTTTCCCCTTTTATCTTCCAAAATCTTTTCTTCAACTTTGACTTCCTGTCAAGTCCCTTTGCATATGTTTTATCTTACATTTGAATGTACACAAAACAATAAACCTTTCTATATAATTTTTCTAATACATTCTGAAAACATAATAAATCCTTAATTGTAGTCCACCTCCTTTTAGTTCCTTTATCACTCGAATGCTAGCACGAAGTCAAAACTATTATTGTATTTTTGAACATATTTTTTAAAAACATCCCATTTTCCCGCTAATTTTTGCTTTGAGTTTCCTCTGAGTTTACTAGTCCGTTGAGCCGTCTCCACCAATTCCTGTAATTTGATTTGCCAATCTGTTATTTTTGGAGCCTCGTGATCTTTCCATCCCTTGGCCACAAGTATACGAGCTGCTGCGGTTGCATACAAAAATACCTCTCTTAGATTTTTTGGGATCTCTTAATAGAAATGCCTCCGGTTTTTTAGTAAAAGTTATCCCCATCATCTTTTTTAATTCATTGTATATTCCCCCCCCCCAAATAGTTTCATACATATTTTGGAGAGGTGGTGTAAAATGCCATTAAATAAATAAGAAAGCAAGCAAGCAAGCAAGCAAATATATATATATATATATATATATATATATATGCTTTCGTAGATTTTCACGGGTACAGGAATGCAGGTTTTGGTGTCCTCGGGTGTCTTCCCGTGTAAAAGTTGGGGTGTCTAGGCGACGTTTCGACGAGGTCTCACTCGTCATCTTCAGGCTGGTGCTTTCGGCTTCTTGTTACTGGAACAGAGCAGGATCTCAGTGTTTGAGTTCCTATAAATACTGTTGAGGAGGTGTGGTGTATAGCCTCCAATGTTCTGGGCAGAGAGGAGGTTCCCAGGCTAGTGTGCCTTTTCTTCTTTTGTTCCTTAATTACTTGAGGGATATCTTGAGTGATTTCTTGAGTGATTTCCTGAATCCCACTTAGGTGGGTCATTAGGTGTGGATTAGTTGCTAAAGCCTTCGTGTCTTGAACTCTTGAACTTTGTGAAGAGTTTTTCTGAGAAGATGGCTGTACTGCACTTGGTTGTGCTCTGGCTTGGCTTCGTGTATAGGGGCGAGCTGTGGTTTTGTGGCCTGTGCCAGCCAGATCTGTGTAGGGATTGCAGGGGGGTGCAGCATCCGGAGGTGCCACCCTGGTTTGGTTACTGGATGGTGTCTGTAATTTATCTGTGGAGAGGGTCTGGGTTTGGGTCTGGTGTGGTTGATTGGTGATGGCGTTCTGTGTGCCTCTGGATCTGGTGTCAGATTTTGTGGGGAGGGCTAATTTCCAGATGTCTGGCAAGCGGGATGTGTCGTCACGCTTGTTCATGTTGTGAGGGTGTTTCTCTATCTCGATGGCTTCCATGATTATTCTCTTGTGGTGATGTTCCATGTTAAAGAGCAATTTGGAATCTGCAAAATTAATTTCGTGTCCTGTTTCTTTCATGTGTTGGAAAAGAGAGGAAGTTTTTTCTTCTTTTTTGACGGCATTCTTGTGTTCTGCGATACGTGCATTTATTCGTCTGTTTGTTTGTCCAATGTACGTGGCTGGGCAGACTTTGCAGGGTATTTCATAGACCCCTTGGTTTTCCAACTGAATTTTATCCTTGGGGTTTCTGAGGATATTGGCTATTTTTTGGTTGGTGCAAAAGGCTGTTTTGATATTGTGTTTATGGAGGATTTTGCTAATTTTATCTGTAGTGCCCTTGATATAAGGAAGGAGGGCTATGCCATTGTTTTCTTCTGTGTCTTGGTTTTTGGGGGGTGTTTCTTTTTGGATTAGCTTCGTAACCCTGTTTTGCTGGTATCCATTGGCAATTAACACATTTGAGAGATTCTGTAACTCAGTTGTCAAGTGGTCTTCGTCAGCCAGGCGTTTGGTTCTGGAGATGAGAGTCTTGGCTACGGAGTTTATTTGTGCAGGGTGGTGGTGTGATTGTGCATGTAAGTAGCGGTTGGTGTGTGTTTTTTTCCGGTAGATAGTGTGTCCTAGGGAGCCATCAGGTTTTTTGTAGATTAGGACGTCAAGGAAGGGAAGTTGGTTGTTGGCTTCTATTTCCATAGTGAATTGTATTTTGGGGTGTAGGCTGTTGAGATGTGTGAGGAAGCTATCCAGTTTTTCCTTCCTACCTTTGTAATTTGGCCACACGGGAAGGAAAAACTGGATAGCTTCCTCACACATCTCAACAGCCTACACCCCAAAATACAATTCACTATGGAAATAGAAGCCAACAACCAACTTCCCTTCCTTGACGTCCTAATCTACAAAAAACCTGATGGCTCCCTAGGACACACTATCTACCGGAAAAAAACACACACCAACCGCTACTTACATGCACAATCACACCACCACCCTGCACAAATAAACTCCGTAGCCAAGACTCTCATCTCCAGAACCAAACGCCTGGCTGACGAAGACCACTTGACAACTGAGTTACAGAATCTCTCAAATGTGTTAATTGCCAATGGATACCAGCAAAACAGGGTTACGAAGCTAATCCAAAAAGAAACACCCCCCAAAAACCAAGACACAGAAGAAAACAATGGCATAGCCCTCCTTCCTTATATCAAGGGCACTACAGATAAAATTAGCAAAATCCTCCATAAACACAATATCAAAACAGCCTTTTGCACCAACCAAAAAATAGCCAATATCCTCAGAAACCCCAAGGATAAAATTCAGTTGGAAAACCAAGGGGTCTATGAAATACCCTGCAAAGTCTGCCCAGCCACGTACATTGGACAAACAAACAGACGAATAAATGCACGTATCGCAGAACACAAGAATGCCGTCAAAAAAGAAGAAAAAACTTCCTCTCTTTTCCAACACATGAAAGAAACAGGACACGAAATTAATTTTGCAGATTCCAAATTGCTCTTTAACATGGAACATCACCACAAGAGAATAATCATGGAAGCCATCGAGATAGAGAAACACCCTCACAACATGAACAAGCGTGACGACACATCCCGCTTGCCAGACATCTGGAAATTAGCCCTCCCCACAAAATCTGACACCAGATCCAGAGGCACACAGAACGCCATCACCAATCAACCACACCAGACCCAAACCCAGACCCTCTCCACAGATAAATTACAGACACCATCCAGTAACCAAACCAGGGTGGCACCTCCGGATGCTGCACCCCCCTGCAATCCCTACACAGATCTGGCTGGCACAGGCCACAAAACCACAGCTCGCCCCTATACACGAAGCCAAGCCAGAGCACAACCAAGTGCAGTACAGCCATCTTCTCAGAAAAACTCTTCACAAAGTTCAAGAGTTCAAGACACGAAGGCTTTAGCAACTAATCCACACCTAATGACCCACCTAAGTGGGATTCAGGAAATCACTCAAGAAATCACTCAAGATATCCCTCAAGTAATTAAGGAACAAAAGAAGAAAAGGCACACTAGCCTGGGAACCTCCTCTCTGCCCAGAACATTGGAGGCTATACACCACACCTCCTCAACAGTATTTATAGGAACTCAAACACTGAGATCCTGCTCTGTTCCAGTAACAAGAAGCCGAAAGCACCAGCCTGAAGATGACGAGTGAGACCTCGTCGAAACGTCGCCTAGACACCCCAACTTTTACACGGGAAGACACCCGAGGACACCAAAACCTGCATATATATATATATATATATATCAGAAGCCTATGCTGTATTTGTAGAATTTAAACCAGTTTTCTTATATACCTTGAGCAGATGATAAGGAGGTTCAACTGTCAGATAAGAAATTAATGAACATTTTGTTTTATTCACATTTTTCTTTTCTTCCTTCTGTTTTCTCAGGCCTTGCTCCTGAGGCCAACATGCTAGCAGGGGCCCTGAAGAAGATCCCAATTCTTCACGATGCAACATATGCCGAGGAAACGAATCTGTATTCCCGCCTTCACCTTGGAGATGACACCTTGGTGCTTCCGTATGTATTAGGGAAAGAAGAGTTTCCTTAGAATTCTCAATCTTTCTGTGTAGTAGCATGTGCTTTTAGCTCTTTACCTGATTGCTAGGGCTTTGTATAAGCCGCTGCACAGAAGTAGCATAGGATGTGACATGCGTCAGAAATCAGATTCCTGAACACCTCAGATCTCATTTCTTTTCAAGGCAAATTTCAAGCCTTCATGGTTGGAGATACTGTATGTTTGAAACTGTTTGGGTGATGAAATCTAAGAAGCCAGTGGGTTGACTGAGGCTCATGCACACTTTTACTTGGTCCATATTTTGATTGTACTGTGTACTGATTAATTCTCCTGGATCCGAGAGCTTTTCTCATTAATCTACAGCTTTGGTTTGCAAAAAATTGATCTTACTTGCTGCATTGGATCATATCAGGCACTCAGAAAATTCAAAGAAAGTTTGCTAACCAACCTTCAGTGCAGCTGGTAACTTTCTCCAATGGACAGCAGATTTGCTGTTCATTAGAGAAGTACCTTGGGAATTTGATTATCTTTTTTATAAAGGCATACCACTGAGAGGAGTAGTAATTAATACAGTTACAGTGGTACCTCGGGTTAAGTACTTAATTCATTCCGGAGGTCCATTCTTAACCTGAAACTGTTCTTAACCTGAAGCACCACTTTAGCTAATGGGGCCTCCTGCTACCGCTGAGCCGCCAGAGCACAATTTTTGTTCTCATCCTGAAGCAAAGTTCTTAACCCGAGGTAATATTTCTGGGTTAGCGGAGTGTGTAACCTGAAGCGTATGTAACCCGAGGTGCCACTGTATTTACAAAAAAAGGGGGGGAAAGTGGTTGGCAGATTGTGTTAGAAGAGGTATTCCTTTTTCTGTCTTACTCATGAAGGAATACTTTTTCTAAGATGGTACCTGCTGTATTGGGACGTGGGTGGCGCTGTGGGTAAAAGCCTTAGCGCCTAGGACTTGCTGATCGAAAGGTCGGCGGTTTGAATCCCCGCGGCAGGGTGTGCTCCTGTCGCTTGGTCCCAGCGCCTGCCAACCTAGCAGTTCGAAAGCACCCCCGGGTGCAAGTAGATAAATAGGGACCGCTTACTAGCGGGAAGGTAAACGGCGTTCCGTGTGCTGCGCTGGCTCGCCAGATGCAGCTTGTCACGCTGGCCACGTGACCCGGAAGTGTCTGCGGACAGCGCTGGCTCTCGGCCTATAGAGTGAGATGAGCACGCAACCCTAGAGTCTGGCAAGACTGGCCCGAACGGGCAGGAGTACCTTTACCTTTTTTACCTGCTGTATTGTGTGTATATCATCTTGAACAAAGGTTACTTTTGGTTTTAGAACTCTTATTTTTTTTTACATGCATAAGAACAAAAGAAGGTCCATGTAACTGGATGCAGATTTAATTGTCCAATATTTCAACTGGCTAAGATTTCTTCAACAGAATAGCAGATCAGATAGGAAGAGAAGTTTATGAAGTTCAATTTGTGTCACAGAGTCAACTTCCTCAGATAGCAATAATATCCCCTTATAGGCTTTCTTACCATGCACAGCCCAGTGTTCAGGTCTCCAGTGGAAAAGGGGTTGCAACTAAAATAGTTCATTGCATAAAAAGTTTTTTTTTCTTCTTCTCAGCATTTCTAGACAAAATAAAAGAATTATCTACACCATCCTGGAACTTTCTCCACTGCTTGATTCTTCAAACATGACTCCAGCTGAATGGGACAAGATTGGCAGTCTCCTTGAGGTATTCTGGATTACTCTTGTAATGCTGTTGGTCACAGAAAAAATATTGAGCCATAGCCAACTAAATAAATTTTGTGAGCAGAACAACTTTCACTTTCATAACGGGTCTTCTCTCCTCCCCTCCTCTGGGTGCATCCCACATCATCTCCAGATCTGATCCGAAGGGTTGGGAGAACCCTCAGAACATATCTAGGGGACCACATGGGGAGAGGAGTCACATGCCATATGTAGAGGTCCTCATGCAGAGAGTTACTTAGCACTATTTGGGAACAACCATTGTCTTTCACATTGTGATCCCAACGGCCTAGAATAGTTTAAAAGGTAAAAGGTAAAGGTACCCCTGCCCATACGGACCAGTCTTGCCAGACTCTAGGGTTGTGCGCTCATCTCACTCTATAGGCCGGGAGCCAGCGCTGTCCGGAGACACTTCCGGGTCACGTGGCCAGCGTGACAAGCTGCATCTGGCGAGCCAGCGCAGCACACGGAACGCCGTTTACCTTCCCGCTGGTAAGCGGTCCCTATTTATCTACTTGCACCCGAGGGTGTTTTTGAACTGCTAGGTTGGCAGGCGCTGGGACCGAACGGCGGAGCACACCCCGCCGCAGGGATTCGAACCGCCGACCTTTCAATCGGCAAGTCCTAGGTGCTGAGGCTTTAACCCACAGCACCACCCACGTCCCGCCTAGAATAGTTTACATGCTGACAAAAAGAAACCACTTTCAGTATCCATAGGGTAACTGGCAGGATGTTTCAACACATGCTGTTCTTTACCAATCTTCACTGCTGACCAGCAAATGAAGCACATGAATGGTTTTTTTATATATATATTCACAATAACATGCTGTTTCCACTTCACCCCTCTTTAAAAATGCATGCATACCTTTAAAGCTTAAGATTTGCTCCTCAAGGGATGACTTTCTGAACCAATGTCATGACCAATATTGCTAGAGCAACAGCAACAGTCCCTACATAATCCAGAATTTTGGTTCTACCCAAAGTTTCTAGGATTCATCTGTAAACAGGATCTAACTGGAATCTAGGATCCTGCTCACAGGATTGTCCATGGAAAAGTCTGATGTAACTTCAATGCAATCAGTTTTCTTTTGCATAGTTCTGGTTTGTGTTTCTTGCAACACGTCACCGTTCTTTATCTTGCCACTGCAACTTCCAGTTAAAATCTGTTTGACCACAAGGTGGAGGCATAATGCAGCTTTGAGCGCTGCAAGGTTTATGCATGGTAATGCCAGTTAGACTTTTCTGGAGCACAAAACATTTTGGCCTTGAGTTATTGAGGAACATAATTGATTTTTTTAAGCACTTCAGTGGGATGAGAAATGGAGGACTCATAGCTCATTGGTAAAACACATGCTTCCCATGCATAAAGTCTAGGGTTCAGTTCCTGACATCTCTAATCAAAGGACCTGTGGCGGCAAGAAAGCTTTATGCTGAAGACCTTCAAGAGTTGCTGCTTGTTAGAGTCGGCAGTATTGGGTGAGATGCATCCAGTGGTCTGACTCAATGGTGTATGGCAGCGCTCTATATACAGAAGTATTGACTTGCGTTGCATTTTTGTGATTATGCCTAAAAGCTCTGTGATGAGTGGGCAGTTCTGGGCTAGATAAGCCATGAATCTGACTAAGGCAACTTCATATATTCTTCATACTTTTGGGGAAAACTGCCCTGGAATTTTTGGTCTGCCAAATCGGGGAAAGCTAGCATGATGTCTTCCAGATAATACTGCACCACAACTGTCCTCAGCCCTGGCAAGCATGGCTTATGGTCAGGGACAATGGTCACGAATGATGAGAGCCGTAGTTCAGTAACATCTGGACGGCATTACGTTTGCTGTTACATTAAAAGAGGACTTTCAAATAAACTGCACCCAATGTCTATACATTTCATAATAATAATAATTTATTATTTGTACCCCGCCCATCTGGCTGGGTTTCCCCAGCCACTCTGGGCGGCTTCCACAGAGACCAAAAATACACTAAAATGTCACACATTAAAAACCTCCCTGAACAGGGCTGCCTTAAGATGTCTTCTGAATGTCAGGTAGTTGTTTATCTCTTTGACATCTGAAGGGAGGGCGTTCCACAGGGCGGGCGCCACTACCGAGAAGGCCCTCTGTCTGGTTCCCTGTAACCTCACTTCTCGCAATGAGGGAACTGCCAGAAGGCCCTCGGCGCTGGATCTCAGTGTCTGGGCTGAACGATGGGGGTGGAGACGCTCCTTCAGGTATACAGGACTGAGGCCGTTTATATAAGAATGAATATACAGTGGTACCTCGGTTTATGAACTTAATCCATTCCAGAAGTCTGTTCTTAAACCAAAACCGCTCTTAAACCGAGGCACACTTTCCCTAATGAGGCCTCCTGCCACTGGAGCCCTTCTGCTTTTTGGATTCTGTTCTTAGGTAAAGGTAAAGGGACCCCTGACCATTAGGCCCAGTTGTGACCGACTCTGGGGTTGTGGCGCTCATCTCACTTTATTGGCTGAGGGAACTGGCGTGCAGCTTCCGGGTCATGTGGCCAGCATGACTAAACCACTTCTGGCGAACCAGAGCAGCACACGGAAATGCCATTTACCTTCCCGCCAGAGAAGGTACCTATTTATCTACTTGCACTTTGACATACTTTCGAACTGCTAGGTTGGCAGGAGCAGGGACCGAGCAACGGGAGCTCACTCCGTCACGGGGATTCAAACCGCCGACCTTCTGATCAGCAAGCCCTAGGCTCTGTGGTTTAACCCACAGCGCCACCCGCCAAACCATATATATATATATATATATATATATATGCTTTCGTAGATTTTCACGGGTACAGGAATGCAGGTTTTGGTGTCCTCGGGTGTCTTCCCGTGTAAAAGTTGGGGTGTCTAGGCGACGTTTCGACGAGGTCTCACTCGTCATCTTCAGGCTGGTGCTTTCGGCTTCTTGTTACTGGAACAGAGCAGGATCTTAGTGTTTGAGTTCCTATAAATACTGTTGAGGAGGTGTGGTGTATAGCCTCCAATGTTCTGGGCAGAGAGGAGGTTCCCAGGCTAGTGTGCCTTTTCTTCTTTTGTTCCTTAATTACTTGAGGGATATCTTGAGTGATTTCTTGAGTGATTTCCTGAATCCCACTTAGGTGGGTCATTAGGTGTGGATTAGTTGCTAAAGCCTTCGTGTCTTGAACTCTTGAACTTTGTGGAGAGTTTTTCTGAGAAGATGGCTGTACTGCACTTGGTTGTGCTCTGGCTTGGCTTCGTGTATAGGGGCGAGCTGTGGTTTTGTGGCCTGTGCCAGCCAGATCTGTGTAGGGATTGCAGGGGGGTGCAGCATCCGGAGGTGCCACCCTGGTTTGGCTACTGGATGGTGTCTGTAATTTATCTGTGGAGAGGGTCTGGGTTTGGGTCTGGTGTGGTTGATTGGTGATGGCGTTCTGTGTGCCTCTGGATCTGGTGTCAGATTTTGTGGGGAGGGCTAATTTCCAGATGTCTGGCAAGCGGGATGTGTCGTCACGCTTGTTCATGTTGTGAGGGTGTTTCTCTATCTCGATGGCTTCCATGATTATTCTCTTGTGGTGATGTTCCATGTTAAAGAGCAATTTGGAATCTGCAAAATTAATTTCGTGTCCTGTTTCTTTCATGTGTTGGAAAAGAGAGGAAGTTTTTTCTTCTTTTTTGACGGCATTCTTGTGTTCTGCGATACGTGCATTTATTCGTCTGTTTGTTTGTCCAATGTACGTGGCTGGGCAGACTTTGCAGGGTATTTCATAGACCCCTTGGTTTTCCAACTGAATTTTATCCTTGGGGTTTCTGAGGATATTGGCTATTTTTTGGTTGGTGCAAAAGGCTGTTTTGATATTGTGTTTATGGAGGATTTTGCTAATTTTATCTGTAGTGCCCTTGATATAAGGAAGGAGGGCTATGCCATTGTTTTCTTCTGTGTCTTGGTTTTTGGGGGGTGTTTCTTTTTGGATTAGCTTCGTAACCCTGTTTTGCTGGTATCCATTGGCAATTAACACATTTGAGAGATTCTGTAACTCAGTTGTCAAGTGGTCTTCGTCAGCCAGGCGTTTGGTTCTGGAGATGAGAGTCTTGGCTACGGAGTTTATTTGTGCAGGGTGGTGGTGTGATTGTGCATGTAAGTAGCGGTTGGTGTGTGTTTTTTTCCGGTAGATAGTGTGTCCTAGGGAGCCATCAGGTTTTTTGTAGATTAGGACGTCAAGGAAGGGAAGTTGGTTGTTGGCTTCTATTTCCATAGTGAATTGTATTTTGGGGTGTAGGCTGTTGAGATGTGTGAGGAAGCTATCCAGTTTTTCCTTCCCGTGTGGCCAAATTACAAAGGTATCGTCAACATATCTGAGCCAAAGTTTGGGTTTGTGTTCTGACTTGTCTAAAGCATTGGTTTCAAAGTGTTCCATGTACAGGTTAGCGATGACCGGTGAGAGGGGTGATCCCATAGGTGCTCCTTCTATCTGTTTGTATCTTTGTCCATTGTGGATGAAGTACGTGTTGGTTAGGCAGTGGTTGGTCAGGTCCAAGATGTATTCGGGGGGATTGTATTTGTTTTGAATGGCTGTCAAGGCTTCATTAATGGGCACTTGTGTGAAGAGAGATACAACATCGAAGCTCACAAGTAGGTCATTGGGTTGTAGGTTTTGCTTCTTTATTGTTTCTATGAACTGGAAGGAGTTTGGAACGTGTGAAGAGATGGATTCTGCATAGGGCTGAAGTTGCTTGGCGAGAAATTTAGCGAGATTTTGTAGAGGTGAGCCTATGGAGCTGACTATTGGTCTGAGTGGTGTTCCTTCTTTGTGTATCTTGGGGAGGCCGTAGAGTTTGGGGCATCTGGATGATTTTTCTCTGGGGATGATTCTTAGCTGGATTTCTTCACTGATAGGAGAGGCTTTTATTTTGGATTTGGTGGTTTTTTCCAGATAGGTGGTGGGATCTGTTTTTATAGGTTGGTAGGTAGGGTCTTGGAGTAGATTTGATAGTTTTGCTTGGTAGTCCGATGTGTTCATCACAACAGTGGCATTACCTTTGTCTGCTGGGAGAATGATTATGTTGTTGTCTTTCCTCAGGTTGGTGAGTGCTTTCTGTTCTTCTTTGTGTAAATTGCTTCTGGGTGGTTTGCTGGAGCAGAGGATGTTGGTGACTTCAAGTCTGATTTTATTGGCTTCATCTGGATTGATTTTGGTTAGGCTAGCTTCGACTCCGCATATGATGTTTTCCGTGGGGATGCGTCTCGGGGCGACTGCAAAGTTGAAACCTTTGGAGAGTACTTTGGTTTCAGTTGAGGTGAGGATCCTGTCTGATATGTTATGTACTGTTTGTTTCATGGGTTGTTGTGGAGGGTGGCTGGGCTTCTGGCGTTTCTCTAGTTTGTGGAGTTTGTTGGTGTGTGTGTCTGTCTTGTGTGAGGTCTCCGTTTCAGCTCTCCAGACGGCTAGTTGTTTGCATTTGTCCCAGAGTGCAGGGTGGATTTTGTTACAGAGTTTGAGGTGAAGAGTGAGTAGATCTTTGTTGGTTTGGTTTAGTAGGTATCTTTTCTTGTGTAGTTCGTTTCTGATTAGAGATAGTTCAGTTCGTTTCAGGATCCTTTCGGTAGCTGGGGTTTTAGAGTGGAATTTAAGTTGGAAGCATGTGGGAATTAAGTTGTTGTCTCGGCAGTTGCGTAGGAACAAGAGATCACATAAGATGGTGGCTCTTCGGATTTCTAGTTTCTCGTAGGTTCTTGTCAGCTGGAAGGTTTCCTCCCCGTAGAGGTGAGATATTTGCTTTCGTAGATTTTCACGGGTACAGGAATGCAGGTTTTGGTGTCCTCGGGTGTCTTCCCGTGTAAAAGTTGGGGTGTCTAGGCGACGTTTCGACGAGGTCTCACTCGTCATCTTCAGGCTGGTGCTTTCGGCTTCTTGTTACTGGAACAGAACATTGGAGGCTATACACCACACCTCCTCAACAGTATTTATAGGAACTCAAACACTAAGATCCTGCTCTGTTCCAGTAACAAGAAGCCGAAAGCACCAGCCTGAAGATGACGAGTGAGACCTCGTCGAAACGTCGCCTAGACACCCCAACTTTT
This sequence comes from Podarcis tiliguerta, assembly GCF_965153285.1. Classification (NCBI taxonomy): domain Eukaryota; kingdom Metazoa; phylum Chordata; class Lepidosauria; order Squamata; family Lacertidae; genus Podarcis; species Podarcis tiliguerta. The sequence continues at coordinate 121,297,864 of NC_139534.1, forward strand.
ACACGGGAAGACACCCGAGGACACCAAAACCTGCATATATATATATATATATATATATATATATATTATATATATATATATATATATATATATATATATATATATATATATAAAAATTTGTCCAGTAGCACCTTAGAGACCAACTACGTTTGTTCTGGGTATAAGCTTTTGTGTGCGTACACACTTCTTCAGATACACTGAAACAGAAGTCACCAGATCCATATATATAGTGGGAGGGTGGGGTGGGGTTTTTCTCAGGAGGGTAGTAGGAGATGGGTGATTGACTAAATGGGTATGGTAAACCTGTTGAGGACTGTTAACGACTGCAATCAGTCCTAAGGAAAAAGCAAGGGATAGTATGCAGATTATTAGCATATGTAATGAGACAGGAATCCAATATCTCTATTAAGACCAGGTCTCTCCATAGTTTTCAGTTTAGTGATAAGTTGTAATTCACCAACTTTTCTTTCAAGTCTATTTCTGAAATTCTTTTGTAATAAGACAGCTGCTTTGAGGTCCTGTACTGAATGTTCTAGGAGGTGGAAATGTCCTCCTACTGGCTTCTCTGTCTTGTGATTCCTGATGTCGGATTTATGACCATTCTCAAACCAAGACACTATTTCCGCTTTTGTGGAGTTTGTAAACCAAATTGTTCTTACACCGGACTGTTCTTAAACTGAGGTACCACTGTATACAGGGGACGCGGGTGGCGCTGTGGGTTAAAGCCTCAGCGCCTAGGGCTTGCCGATCGAAAGGTCGGCGGTTCGAATCCCCGCGGCGGGGTGCGCTCCCGTTGTTCGGTCCCAGCGCCTGCCAACCTAGCAGTTCGAAAGCACCTCCGGGTGCAAGTAGATAAATAGGGACCACTTACTAGCGGGAAGGTAAACAGCGTTTCCGTGTGCGGCTCTGGCTCGCCAGAGCAGCGATGTCACGCTGGCCACGTGACCCGGAAGTGTCTTCGGACAGCGCTGGCCCCCGGCCTCTTGATGAGATGGGCGCACAACCCTAGAGTCTGTCAAGACTGGCCCGTACGGGCAGGGGTACCTTTACCTTTACCTTTACCACTGTATACAGCTCCATGCCATCTTTTGGACAGAAGAGGGCAGCCTTACATTAGAGATTTGCCTCTCTTGAGATTAGATGCTGGGGCTTCCTCCTCATATGTACTATTACAATGGCCCCAGTTTGCTTAATCTGTTCCCGTAAATGGTATAATCCCCAACTAAAAGAGGCGACAAAGAAATCAGACCATATGACTCATTTGCATATGTTAACATTCCTGTTTTAAAGCAACTGCTAAGCTTTTCTTAATTAGCAGTCTTCCTCTGGTTAAGGACACATCATTAATATGTATACACTGAAGAACAGGTCTTTGAATTTTCTCATAATTAGCTACTGAAAGAACTTCATTTTCTGTTGGCTGTATTCTTTAACAATTAATTATGTTCAAGTCAGAGCTTCTCTGGAAGGAAACATTCAAATGCGAGATAGGAATAAACAAATAAATATGGCTCCATTGGTACAGTGTTTTGTTTTGTTTGTTGTTAGGCACACAGCCTGCCTCCTCGGTAATATAAGACAGTGTGGTGTAGTGCTTAGATTGTTGGACTAGGACCTGTGAGACCATGAAGCTCACTGGGTAACCTTGGGCCAGTCACTGCCTCCCAGCCTAACCTACCTTGCAAGGTTGTTGTGAGAATGAAATGGGGAGGACAGAATTACGGGTGGGATTCTACTAATGAGTCCCTCAGTGGAAGCCCAGCACAAGGCATTCTGCTTGAGCAATGGGACTTCTTTCTACCCTGTGCTTCCAGAAATTGGCTCAGGAGGGGTCCAAGATAACCCGCAAAACAGCATGTGGAGGGAAGAGAGGGGTGATTGTTCCATCTGGCAAACAGAAATGCTTGCCTTGATGGAACAGATTAACTTAGTCCCTCCCTAGGCACGTCATCTTGAGTATACATAAATCTTAATAAGTCTGGTTTGTTCTTCTGGCTAAATATACACTTAAAAAACCAAACCAGAATTGTCTCACAATGGCAGTGTTTGTATGTCACAACAAACCATGGTTTATCATGATGAGAGGAAATTTATTTTTATACCACCTTTAAAGGTGATTTACAAAACATTTTATGTGCCCACACACATATACCATACTTTTCCGTGTACAAGACGAGGTTATTTTATTTAAAAATTATGTTTAAAAATGGGGGTCGTCTTATACACGGATAGTGCATGGGGGGGGGGGAGTGGGATTGGTTGCTGCCGCCAGCCAGAAGTTATCAGCAGTTATTGTGCGTGTTATTGGTGGCTGCGGCAAGGGCAGGTGTTGATTGGCTGTCACTGCAGCAATTGGGCGGGCGATTGGCGAGGGGACAGATGATAGGTGGCTTTTGCAACACGTGTGGGTGGTAGGTTAGGCAGATCAGCGTTTTTTGGCAACCCCCCCTAAAAAAAGCTCAGCAAATCTGGCCAATCTCCCCCCCATTTTCTTAATTTGGAGTCCCCAAAAATAGGGTGCGTCTTATACACGGGGGCATCTGATACACGGAAAAATACAGTATATACACTTATACAATAATATTAAAACAGCATTCCAAATAAAAAATTAAAATGCAAGTAATAGTTGGTCCCCCTGCCGCCACTGTATGTTGCTTCAATATTTGAATGCTGGCACCTAGAATGCATTTGGTCATTTGAAAATTATTTAACAGCATGTTAGAGGAAAATAGTACTATACTAAAAAAATCAACTTATTTGGTGTAGTTTCTTCCCCTTTAAAAATTCATGTTGTTTGACTCTCCCCAGACTATCATTCCTGACCGTTTTTAGAATTTATCTTCTTAATGTGAGAAATTTGTTCTCTATCAACAGATATACTATGAAAAGTATGATGGCTTTGTGATCCTTCACGGCACAGACACAATGGCCTATACAGCCTCAGCATTGTCATTCATGTGTGAGAACCTGGGTAAAACCATTGTACTGACGGGATCTCAGGTAAGCTGCTTCCTTGAAAACTGAGCAGGGTGGGCTCTGTCTTGTGTCAAAGTTAAGCTGACATGTACAAGGTGGGTGTCTCATTCTTACACATAGCAGCCTTGGGGGGTATGTGCTTAATGTGTCTTATTTCACAGATAGGGGACACAAGGCTGTTCTACTGGGGGAAATGGGGCACAGCCCCACCAACCTCATTCTGCCCTCAGTCAGCCCCCAACTGCCTGCCTCCTTCCCTACAACCTGTCCAGGGCACTGGCTGCCAGCTTCCTCCTCCATGGTCTCAGTGTTGCCTTTGTAGAACACAGAGGAGGATGGAGAGAAAACTGGAATTACTTATGTTAGCCGGTCATTAGCACTGGCTCCAGGTCCACTGGGCATAATCCACCGCTGTCCTACCCTAAAACCACTAGTGTCTGGAGTGTCTGGAGGCAGTTGGAGGATGCATGGCGGCTAACAGATTGAGGTTGAATCCTGACAAGACAGAAGTACTGTTTTGGGGGGACAGGAGATGGGCGGGTGTGGAGGACTCCCTGGTCCTGAATGGGGTAACTCTGCCCCTGAAGGACCAGGTGCGCAGCCTGGGAGTCAGTCTGGACTCACAGCTGTCCATGGAGGCGCAGGTCAATTCTGTGTCCAGGGCAGCCGTTTATCAGCTCCATCTGGTACGCAGGCTGAGACCCTACCTGCCCGCAGACTGTCTCGCCAGAGTGGTGCATGCTCTAGTTATTTCTCGCATGGACTACTGCAATGCACTCTACGTGGGGCTACCTTTGAAGGTGACCCGGAAACTACAACTAATCCAGAAAGCAGCAGCTAGACTGGTGACTGGGAGCGGCTGCCGAGACCATATAACACCGGTCTTGAAAGAACTACAATGGCTCCCAGCACAATTCAAAGTGTTGGTGTTGACCTTTAAAGCCGTAAATGGCCTCGGTCCAGTATACCTGAAGGAGCGTCTCCACCTCCATCGTTCTGCCCAGACACTGAGGTCCAGCGCTGAGGGCCTTCCGGCGGTTCCCTCACTGTGAGAAGCCAACTTACAGGGAACCAGGCAGAGGGCCTTCTCGGTAGTGGCGCCCACCCTGTGGAACGCCGTCTCACCAGATGTCAAAGCGAAAAATAACTACCAAACTTTTAGAAGACATCTGAAGGCAGCCCTGTTTAGGGAAGCTTTTAATGTTTAATAGGTTATTGTATTTTAGTGTTTTGTTGGAAGCCGCCCAGAGTGGCTGGGGAAACCAAGCCAGATGGGCGGGGTATAAATAATAAATTATTATTATTATTATTATTATTATTATTATTATTATTATTATTATTTAGTAGCCTTGCTTTGGGGGGTGGGGGAAGAGAAATACAGTATAGATAGCCAGCGTCTTTCCTCCAGTGGGGCCAATAGCAGTTTTGGAGGGGGTGATTTTGGGTGGGGAAATGGGGTGTTGAAGGGAACAATTAGGCTCACAATTAGCATTAGTGGTGTGGTGACATTAGCAGTCTACTGTGCAATGTTTTGAAGTACAGTAAAGGGGGGGGGAGGGAACCAAAGCAAAGGAAGGTCTGATAGATCTCTCTTGCCACTGGCAGTTTTGCCCTTAGTCACCTGCCAAAGGAGAATCCACGGTTGTCCCAGGATAATGGGCTGCTGGTGAACCAGCCCCATTGGGCAGCTGGCTGCCACATTTTGCACTAACTGAGGTTTCCAAATAATATGCAAGGCTGTAGGTTGTCTACTGGTGGAGGGAGGGTGTGTCGTAATTGGCAAGTGATATTTCTTCCAGGTTGAAATCTCCACTCTCCCTCCTCTCCCTGCCAGCATAAAGAATATGCAAAATTAAAGGATAACTTTATGAGGGTTGGGGAGAATATATTTTAAATTCAACTGGAGAAATTCCACCATCTGCCATAGTTTAGAATGATGGAGAAATACGTCCACGTTCCAATAAATCATCTGATAAGAGAACGTTGCATTAATTATTCATGGATTTACACTTGCTTGTATTACATATCTGGAGTCTCCTCCAGCCCCCTATCTAGCTGCTGCTGCTGCTGCTGCTGTGTGTGTGTTTTCAACAGCAGTCATTTCTTATTCTCTCTCTTTCTTTCTAGGTACCCATATACGAACTGAGAAATGATGGTAGAGCCAATCTTCTGGGGTCACTGCTCTTTGCTGGACAATTTGTAATCCCTGAGGTCCGGTCACCTTCTTGCTGCTAGCCTTACCTCTACTTGTCCTGCATGCCTCTCTATCCTTGATGATTATCACCCCAGTCCTTTCACTGACATTTCAGATTTTGCAGAAATTCAGATATTGCAGTCAGCGTACAAACTGAAAGAGAAGTGTAATTTTCAGTTTATCTTCTTGATAGGGGAGCTTTATAAAACAACAACAAATGGCATTTGAGGTTATAAAATCATACATTCCCAAACATAAAATAATACCTCCTTTAATTTGGGATACTAAAGATAGGGGTGGTTTTTTTTTGGCACAACCCAGAATGTCCCTTTTATAGTAACACATTCTCCTCTTTACAAATTCTATTTTGTACATATACCATTCCATTAACTTGAAATTAGCAGATGCCCCACTGATTTTTTCAAAATGTTTATACACCTCACAATTATTTTTAAAAAGAAAATAGCATCCCATTTCGAATTGATATCAGTTATTAAAGAAATATTGCTTACTAATTCCCCCCAAACATTAGTAATATAGAGCACCACCATCACAGAAGGATAAAATTGGCAGCAACCAACTTACTAGAGGAAAGTGTTGCTTAGGGGAAAGTGCTTTTCATTGGAGTGTGTGTGTGTGCTAAGCTGGATGCCCCCAGTGGTACAAAGGGGGCCTACGCTCCTGTCTGCCTCTCTAGAAATAATACGTGCTTTCCCAACCATTCTAAAGCTTCTGAAGCTATTTATATACCCACAGTGTACTCAAGAGCAGCGCACGTCTTATGGTAAGAGTCCCTTTCAACCCTCACTTTTTAACATCCTAGTCACTGGGTCTCAACTTGAGAGGTTCTTGGCAAACCGTGAGAGCTGCCAAACCTGCTCTTGGATGGAAATGCCACAAGCTGTTAGCTTATATTTAGTTCCAATAGTCTAAAACCCCAAACACTTAAGTGACAAGAGGTGGCACTTTTTGAAAGCACAAGAGATATAAACCTCTCCTACATAATTTTCATTGTATTTATAACTCTCTCCTAAGTCATTCTCATTATATTTAAAGAAAGAGTCAGGCATTAAAAAAATATAAATCTGTTGGATCTTTTAATTACAAGGTTTGTATACTGACATGTTCCTTTTCTCGTCCTTGTAGGTGTGCCTGTACTTTCATAATAAACTGTACAGGGGAAACCGGGTTACTAAGGTGGATGCAGAGAGCTTCAATGCCTTTTCCTCACCTAACCTGCCTCCACTTGCAACTGCTGAGGTGGATATTATAAGTAAGCCATGCTGTGATTTCAGTCCTTCCAGCTGTATAATTATCCCATCTGTAACCCTTTCCCGACCTGTTGCAGTACTAGGTCAAGACGTTTAAGCATCTTTATACATGCGGCCATTTTTGTTCATGACTCTGGCCGCACCATTGCTTGTATACTTTAATGAAAGGTTCCGTACCACTTCTGCTTCGGATACTATCACACAAAATCATGTGGAGTCATGTTGCTGTTTTTCTGGATCAGCTTGATTCTGGCCAGCTTTATTTCTGAGGATTTTAGCTTTATTTTTTAAAACCTAAAGCGTTTGACAACTTGGAACCAATTTACCCAAGGGACTGCCGTGCCCCAAATATCTCTACCTGGCACCTGTGCTGCTCAGATGCTGAGATTAATACATGCCCCATAAGTGCACTTAGTTTGTACTAGAAACCAGAGTTTCGGTGATGCATCTCCAGCCCTCTGGAACAATTACTAGCTGAAATTAAGCAGGACTCCAGCATTGTGATGTTTAGTTGCCTACTGAAGACATTTTTGTTTAAGAAGATTTTCCCTGAGGTTTTCCCTACATCTATAGAAATTGTTTTATTGTTTATAAACTTAGTAGGAATGGTTTTAGTTTTATTTTAGGATTTCTACGTTTTGAATTTTATTGAATTTTTAACATGCACATTGCTTTGATGACTTCAGGCTGATACATGATGTACAAATTTGTGTGACGAATGAATGAATGTTAAAAAAGAAAACAAGTTTGTAGCCCTCGAACTCTCTGCAGTGGGCTTAGGGGATATCATTTTATTTGTATCTCTTTGTTACTACCCTTTTTATTTCTCCTCTTTGTTATCCACACTTCTTTACTGCCACAAAATTCAGACTTCTGCAAAACTGTCAATATTAAAAAAAACACACCAGATTTCAAGTTCAGGCTTAAAATACGGCATTTGAGCTCACTTAGACAAAATAAGTAAATTTGAATAATAATTTGGGTGGGTGTGGGGTAGGTTATTACAAGCTCTATTTCTGTTGGAACTGAATTTAGTCAGGGATTAGTGCAACGAATGAATGGCCCTGGATAGAAAATTGCTGCCCCAGGTGACAAGGTAAATGTTGTTTCAGGAGAAGTTATCAAGCACAAATACTTTTGTGCTGTGATCCTCCTGGGAGAGTTGTTGCTGAACTAGGCATGCTACATACATACACTTGTTTCCAAAAGTCTAACTTTCTGTTCCCACAGTCAGTCTAGGATGGCAGGTGCCAGACAGACAGATAGGTAAGGGTGGTGCTGTTTCACTTCCAGCAATTATGAGATGAAGAGGAAGTGGAGATGTACAATGAGGCCAGTATTGCAGACTGTGAAGACTGCTGGGTAAAAACAAATAGGAATATGTTGTTAGGATTTATGGAGGCGAGTTCTGCTCAGTCTGTCAACGTCTGGCTGAATGGTGGGTAAGGGCTGTAGCTCAGTGCTAGGGTATCTGCTTTCCATGCAGAAGGTCCCAGGTTAAATCCCAGGTGCAACTGGGAGAGAGCCTAGCTGCAAACCCAGTCAGTGTAGAATTCTGCCTTATAGTTAGTGGAACTGCCTGATCTGCATCATTTGTCACAGAGCCCAGCCTCCACTGAGCAGACTAGTACTGGGTTGCATCACATTCGTGCAAGGCCTTCTGCTGGAAAATGGATTTTCCTTCCTTTTTCCTGCACTCCCCTCCAAATTTACTCTAGAGCGTTGGGGGAATGCCCAGAACAGATTTCTTTTTTTTTGGGGGGGGGGGAGCACAAGAGGAGAAGAGGGAAGGGAGGTGCATAAGCAGAAATCTTTGCATGGATGCAACGTTTTGTTGGATACAACCCACTATACTTAAATGTTATTTTGATTCATAATATATGAGTGGTTTTTCTTTAAAAATGGACTCTTGCAGAATTCTTTACTGCCTTCCTGGAATTAATCCTCACTCTGTAAGACTGGCCACTGGTATCCCACTAGTTTCGGGAGGGTCTATAACTCAGTGAAAGGCCACATGTTCACAAGTTCAGTCCCTGCTATCTTCAGTTGAAAGGATCAGGGAGCAAGGTGCATGAAAGGCCCTTGCTTAAGAACTGACTGGGAGGACCAGTCACCTGACTCTGCTTAAAGCAGCTTCCAACACTCCTGTTCGCAGGGTTGCTATGTCTCAAAAACCAGGACATCAATTCCGCCTTTTAAATCCCGGTTTTATCCAGGAAAATATGGGTGTATGGCAGCCGTACTGTTCCTGTTTCACTGAGAGGGAACTAAGGCTGAGAGAGAGTGAGGAACAAGACCCAGACAATAAGAGCAAGTTGGTGAAGTCTGGCCTAGAAGCCCTGCCTCTAGTTATAGAATTCTGTGTAAGGAGGGACCAAAGCTACCACTGTGATTATCTGGCAATGCTAAATTTTATTTTTCACGTGACATCAAACCTGGGTTTGCCATTGGAATTCGATTTCAATGATAACACATGTTCCTTTCAATTGCAACGTTAACTTTTAAAAGTATACATAAAACAACTTAGGGCCACACTTAAAAAATGTGTGAAGTGGTCCTAAGCAAGCCATGCATTTCCAGAAAGATCAAGCCACTTTGGTATGTTTAGGTAAAGGTAAAGGGAGCCCTGACCATTAGGTCCAGTCGTGACCAACTCTGGGGTTGCAGCGCTCATCTCGCTTTATTGGCCAAGGGAGCCGGCATACAGCTTCCGGGTCATGTGGCCAGCATGACCAAGCCGCTTCTGGCGAATCAGAGCAGCGCACGGAAATGCTGTTTACCTTCCCACTGGAGCGGTACCTATTTATCTACTTGCACTTTGACGTGCTTTCGAACTGCTAGGTTGGCAGGAGCTGGGACCGAGCAACAGGAGCTCACCCTGTCGTGGGGATTCGAACCGCCGACCTTCTGATTGGCAAGTCCTAGGCTCTGTGGTTTAACCCACAGCGCCACCCACGTCCCTTCTTGGTATGTTTAGATGAAGGCTATTTCCATTACTACCCTACTCGCTATAAATGCAGGCATGTTTATTCTTGTCATGAATATCTAGGTGGCATAGTTTCCCATATCTCTCTTTTACAAAAAATGAATCAATTATCTTGCAGAAAATTAGTGCCATGAGAAGAGGGCTGTGTGTGTATGTGTGTGCCTGAACTGTGCCTTGCTTTACTTCAAGAACATCCACCCATAGGCTCTTTGTGATTCTCCACCTCTTGGCCACCTCCCTGTATTCAAAATGAATACTTCACAAACCTATGTAATGGGGTCTGGCTTACTTTTCGCCTAGAAAAGAAGAGGTGAGAAGAAAGCCTCTGTCTGGAGGTCGGAACTCATTGAAAGTTGCATTTCTGGTTTGATTTCATAACACTGAATTCAGGCACCCCCCTCACTCCTTAGGGAGGTGTCTCTTCTCAGAGCTACTGCACTCCGTGAAGTGAATGAGTTCAAACCTGTATTGTAGCGTGACTCCTGCATGTTGCCTAACCAGAGTCCTACTGCTCTCCATAACGTGCTTGGATTAGTTAAATCTCCCCTACTTTTCAACAGTGTTGTCTTTACTGTGTGCAACAAAGAGAGTAGGGCTTGTTTGCAATATTCTGAGTGGCATTTCACATGCTAAATGGGTATATGGTATCTCTGACATCAACAGATAGGCTTGTTCTTACTGCTGATGGTTTTGAAACAACGAGCTTCCCTGCATAACAACAAGGCAATAAAGGCCATCAGCAGCCACTAGACATCATGGTTAATGTTCTATCTTCACTTTCAGGGACATTGTACTTTTGAATACCATTTTTCTGGGAATCACAAGTGGGGAAAATGCAATCACATTCAGATATTGATTTTAGGCTTCCCATGGAGCTCTGGTTGACCACTGTGAAAACAGGATGCTGGACTAGATGGGCCATTGGCCTCATCTAGGATGTGAGGGCGATCTGGCTGCGACATCTGTCACCCCTTTGATTGCCAGGGTTGGTTCGGCTGATCTGGCTGGCTAGGCGGGTGTCCCTTTCCTCCCTCACAACTCCATGTGCGTCCCTCCCGAAGCTGTGTGCTCGGTGGAAGAGGACGACTATTGGTGCTGCTTCTATGGAATCCTTACAACACATGTTTCTACTTTTTAGAATATCTCGGAATTCTTCTTTGTCTCAGGAGGCAATTTCCTAATGTGCTCACATTGTGATTCTCTAAAGCAGTTTAACAATTCTGAAATCAGTTGGGTAACTTTTCTTCCCTACATCTCCTCGCCCAAATAGGTTTGCCTGTGCATTTAATGTCAGCCTGGCATGAAGAAATGAAATCGACTAAGCTTTCCCTGTTTCTAGATCAGTGCCAACTTAATTATTGCATGTCAGCCTGTGCTGTTTGAGGCACAGCACCACTGGCAAAAGGTGACAACCTCCCTCCAAAAAATTAAATTTAAAAAATGCTTTCTAGCATCACTGCCAATATTTTGCACCTGTTGTTTTTTGTGACTACCAGTACCCTAACCTTCAGTTTCTTTGCAATACTATGGCAGAAAGAGAAGAGAGGGAGGCTTGATGGGATACAGATGAGGTTGACAGAGAAGCTAAATTCTGTCAATATGTCTTTCAGCGTTATTCTAAGGATGCCTAACCTGTTGGTTTTGGTTGGAACATAGAAAACTGCCTTATGCCAAGTCAGGTTGGTCTAGCTCAGCATTGTGTAAGTCAGCCTTTTCTAATTTGGTGCCCTCCAAATGTCTGGGACTTCATCTCCCAATGGCCATGCTGATTGTGGCTGATCGGACCTGTAGTCCAAAACCTCTGGAGGGCACTAGATTGGGGAAGACTGGATGGTAAGTTTGGCTACCTATACATGAAAACATTTTTATACTGAGACTTGCATCCCCTACTTTATGTAGGCTTCCCTGGAAGTAACCTGAGTTTATTTAGTCTTATTCATAGCTAACAGTGTATAAGCTTGTAGTTTAATCCTACATATTCAGAAGGCTGTAGCAGGACCAGCCCCCCCCTCCTTCTGGTGACCTGTTCTACTCATGTACAGGAGCCCATGGAGGAAGGCAGTTCAGTTGTTGCAAAACCACGGAGAGCTCCAAGTGAGCAAATTCCTCCACAAGTGTTGGAAGTGAACTGAGGCCCTTTGAGCCTTTTTGTCCGCAGTCCACCTCTCCTAGGTTCTGGCACTTTTTGGAAGATGAGAGTCCCTTAAACAGCCAACCCTCTGGCCTGAATAAGAGCATTTCATGGGCTTCAGACTGATATGCTCCTCATGCAATTGTACTGGCAAGGTACTGTGTAACTTGCCTGTTCAGAGACGCAGGGGAAGGAGCCCACTGTTTCCATTTCTACGGCTGCCCTGGTGCTATGCATCTGGTTCATTAGACTCCTATCCGCCAGCTTTGGATTCAGTGGACAGACTGAATTCTTATAAGATAACCGATTGCCCTCTTTGAATGATCTCTTTTAATCTTGGCTGCCTCTCTATGAGGATCAGTGCCAACGTACATCATCTCAGACGCTGTATTAAAAACACACACACAACTTTCAAACTAGGTAGGACATATTCTGAAGGAAAACTTGGCAATAACTCTTCTGCAACAACATCCGCTCAGAAAACAAGTCCTTCTGGGGTAGCTGATGCTAGACTGCGAGGGGGAAATTGATTGGAGTTGAAAACAAACTAATCTTCAGTTGCTGCAAAAAAGATGACTTGGGTGCTGTGACATTTTTATGACATATGATTGCTCATCTTTTGGCTTAAAAAACAACAATGCCCTGCTGAACTCTTATCTGACAAAAAAGTGGTGTTCGGATGTGTGGTTCTTATTGTGTAGGGAAAGAAGAGTTTTGCAGTGGCTGCTGGTTGTGCAGCTCAGTCTAGACACATGATGGGAAGAGCAGAGGAGTGAGGTTTGCAGAGGCAAAAGGACTAGAAGAAGTGTGTCTGTTGAAGCTTCCTGATGAAACCTTTGTGATATCATCATTCTTTCAATGGATTCTTACAATCATAGCTGCTGTCCAATGGCGCATGTGATGGAATACCCATACTTGAGAGGGTCCTAGTTTTGTTTGGTTGTTTATGGATGATATTAATACCCCCCCCCCAATAGCTGAAAAGGCTCTCAGAGTGGCATGCAAAAATCAATATTTAGAAGTATAGAGCTTCCTCTATATCCTCCTTCTGTTTTTTGGTGGAAGTTTCATCTAACCCAGTTTGATCAACACAGAGGTTCTCTTCTTTCCCTTTTGATACCATCACACTAGTTGTGTCTACTTCAGTTCACTATTTCAAAAACTATGGCACAACCTAAGTCCATTTTGTGCTGATGGGGAGCACAATATGTAAGGCCTCAAGGTGTGCTTGGCATTTTCAGTAGTTGTCATGAGAGTCAGATCCAAAAGAGGACAGAGCTTTCTTGCACCTTTAATTACCAAGTAGAAGAGTGTGTTTCAGTAGGTGTAGGTTGTCATGTAAACTCCTGTTTGCCCAGACTCTTCTTTAGCCAGCAATTTTGCTTCTTACAAAAAAAGTTTGGAAAATAGATGTGGATACCATGTGTGGGTTGGGTGTGTTTATACATATTATCCAATGCAACTCTCTGCCAGTCTTTTGAGATTATTTACACACACCATTGTCTCCTAGGCAGAGATGGTAAGCTTTTCCAGAATTAATAATGACTGTTTGGCATTTAGTAATGGGAACTCAAGAGTGACTATTAGTTAAACAGCTGGCATCTGGCTTCCAATGTATAATCACACTTAATTGAATCATTGCCATTTTATTTAATCACTAGTAACTGCATTATAAACTCTGGAGATGATTAGTGGTAAGAGTAACAACATCTGTCTTTTAAAAAGACATGTGAAATATGTGTCATGTTGCTGATGCCTAGCAAAGTGGCTTTGCAGAGTCCCCCCAAGGTACACATTAAAAGAATCTTGAATTACAATATTGGAATGCTTCTTCTAAACAAGAACTTCTTCATGTTGTGCTGCTACAAAGTGTTAAGAAACTTCAATCCAGATAGTTTGGAGTACTTTGGGGAATTATAGTACAGGTTGGGGGTTATTTGGAGGCATCGCGCCTCTGTATACCAATTGCTGGGAATCACAAATGGGGAGACCACTGTTGCACCCATGTCCTGGATGGCCACTGCGAGAACAGGATGTTAGACGCGATGGGTCTCTGGCCTCAGGGACAGACCTTGGTAATATACCACCCTGTACAAGGCCAACATTTGACACCCTCCCCCCAGCTCTTGTAGTGCTGGCTTAAGCCAGGCTTTGGGAAGGAGGTGTGAGGCTCTGGCTGGGTTCTAGAGCCCTCCCACCTGCTTCCCAAAGCCTGGTCAGTGTTTGCCTGTCTTTGGGAAGGAGGAATCTCGGACCCTGTCAGAGCCCTCATGCTTCCTTCCCAAAGCTGGGGAAGTGCTTACTGGGCTTTGAGAAGGCGCCTCCCTTGCCTGTGCTTCCAGGAAGGTTGTTCTTACATTTGGCTTACTTGTTTTGTAGATTGGGTTGTGATAAGCAGGGCCTGTGCAAGAGATGTGTTGGCTTGTTCAGATCTCCCAACCCTCTAGAGTAGATTTTGAGGGTGTGCCAGGGGACTGCAGGGGAGAAAAGAGGAGGGGCAGTTCTGTTGCTGAAGTTGAGGTCTGCCACACTAGCAGAACAACAGCATTAGATATGACCCGTAATTCTGCATTGGATTGAACTGTAAGAAGATTATGCGAAAGGCTTCCTAGAAGGGGATTGGAAACCTGGGATTGGAAAGAACACACACTTTCTCTCTCTCTCTCATAATATATTTGTTTTTCTTTTCACAGTTAACTGGGAGACCGTTTGGAGGGCCAACACTACCAAGAAATTTGCAATCCACAAAATGAACTTTGATCAACATGTTGGCCTACTGAGAATCTTCCCGGGGATCACTGCTGAAGCGGTCAGCCTTCCTCTGTCTGAGAGCATAATGAGAAGAAAAGCTATGACGACACTCATGTGTAGGAGTGTTGATTGCATATAATGAGCAATAAGAAAAGGCGATGGCATTGCTGAGCCACTCCCACAATGCCGCTGTGCCACTACTTTTCTCAGAGCTAGTTGTATGCAGTCAACAATCCCACAATACGTGTTCGGATGTGAGAAAGAAGCATCATAGAATACTGTCATGTCCAAAAGTATTCTATGGCGCTGGAGGAGAATGCAATCAAAGATTTTAAAAAACCCAATCTCTTATTATGCTTTTGAATGTTGCATGTTTGAGAAGCGGGGATGTGCATCATTTTGATCATTTTCAGGCTGTTACGATTGGGAAGGGGCAATTTGCAGGGGAGAAGTAGCAGAGGTGGCTCATTTGAGGAGTTCCAGACCTGTCTTTATCTTAGAAATGTGGGTGTGAGATCCAAATGTGAGAGGAGGCAGAGTTCATTGGAGAAGAATTGTAGAGGGAAAGTTGAAAGCTGGATGAAGTGCTATGATTCTGCATAATTAGAATGGACAGGTTACTTGCATCCTTGTGGCTCACCCCGCCCCCCATTTTGGCTCCCTGTGCTAATCAAGTTGTCCATCCCCTGTATAACCAACCACTGTCTATCTATCTTGCTGTTGTACTGCCTATAGTATATACTGGCATTACTTGTCTCCACCCTGTACCCCCTACAGTTATGTCTATGTATACAGAGAAGCTATTTTGTAAATGTATTGAACATCCCACTCTCAAACCTATTTATATAGCACTTTTGGTTATGAGGACTTGTGATTATCCATACATTTTGGATGGACCATGAAAATAATCAAAGTTCATATTGCATGCCAGCAGTCAACCTAATAAGAACCTGAACTCCATATTTAAAATATTTGACCAATCTTTCCTTGCATTAAAAAAGATAGTATTGTGTAGAAAAGACCATATTTCAATCTAGGTAAACACTTTTGAACTGTATATATATTTTTCTTTCATGCAGGTGAAGGGGTTTCTTCAGAGCCCAATAAAAGGGATTGTACTTGAGACCTATGGGAGTGGGAATGCCCCCAATAATTGCCCTGCTTTGTTGGAAGAGCTGCAGAAAGCAACCGATCGTGGTGTGGTGATTCTGAATTGCACCCAGTGTCTGCGAGGAAGTGTTTCTTTAGTCTATGAAACAGGAAAGGTGAGACAAATTCTATGCTTTAAACCAGCTTTCCCCAAGCTGGTGCCCTCCAAATGCTCGGACTGCAACTCCCATCATCCCTGATGGGATGACCATTGGCTTGCTCACTGTGACTGATGGGAGTTGTGATCCAAACAGCTTGGGAAAGGCTGTTTTGAGCTATGCCACTGCATTCAGGGTTGCTCAATTCTGGGTTGGGAAGGAATGTTCATTCAGGTAAGATTAAAAATAAAGTTTTTGGCAGGTGAGAGGGGGTGGAGGCAGTGGCTGCTGTTTGTGGTATTTTTTTTTATACCATTTGGCTTTCTTCAGTGCACCTGTTGTCTTACTTGTGGCATTTTGTCTTCTGGGTTATGCAGAGCAATCTGTATGGAGGCTGGTGGGTGGCCTTTATATTGTGGTGTTTGTGTGTTGGCCTTTAGATGCCAGTGCTGTGACTTAAAGGTATGAGATATATTGATAGAATTAGTAGGAACTAAAAACATTGGTCAGGAGACACCAACAGTCAAATAGTCTCTCCCAATCCCCACCCAAAGGAAGACTTGCACCCAGCAGTCCATGTCACCACCACTAGAACAGCCAATGTTACTGGAAAGAACTGAATAGGTTCTAGTGCAGAACTCAAAAGCTAGTGTAGACATCTTGGATCAAACTGTCTCTCCCATGAACTTCCTTGGTGGCCTTTTGCAAAGCTCCCCTACCTCAGTCCTGTTTTGATTTGTCATCTTGATTCAAAGTGGCACCTGGCAACTAAGCATTGGCAGAGGTTGCTGCTGCCACCTTGGGAACCATCATGCTGAGTTTGGCAACAATATCTTAAGAGACAACTAAATCTATGCCCCCAAATGGGCAAAGTCATGCAAAAGTGATGTTTTGGACTGCCATCTTGATTCAAAATGGCACACGGTGTCCAAACAGTGATGAAGTCCACTGCCCCTAACTCAGGAACCCTTGTGCTGAGTTTTGGCAATGATACCTCAAGACGTGGCCAAACCTATGGCCCAAAATGGGCAAAGTCACACCAAAGTCATGCTTCACTCTGCCATTTTGATTCAAAATGGCGGCCTGCCTCAAAATGTTGATGATGACTGCTGCCCCACCTCAGGGTTTGGCAATGATACACCGAGAGGCGAACAAACCTATAGAGAACAGATGGGAAAACAGACAAACCACTTTCCATACCATAATATATCATAGATAAAAGAACTTTTGAGCCTTGTCTGATATTCATTCATCCCCCTGCCCTCCCTCTCTCCATACTTCTTCCCCATGATCACACTTATATGAGATATTGTGGTTACTTTGATAGTTTCTCAGTAGATGCTCTGGTGTGTCCACCCTGCATTGAAATCCCAAAGAAGGAGAAGACTGCACAGGAAAGTAGGAAGGTTCCCTTTAGTAAAACCGGTGGGGATCATTGATTCAGGAAATCTGCTTCTTTTCCAGTATGGAATGGCAGAGTACTGGCTAGATTCAAAACCTTTAATTTTTATCTGTCCAAGCTCTCATCATGATTTTTCATTCCTGTGTCCCTCCTAGATGCAAGATCAATTGTAATGGATATTTCCTGGCTTTTTTTATCTTGACAACTTCTGGACACATTTGGTAGTTATATGCCTATCATATACAAGATGATGGTGTCTCTATCCGATTATGGTTGTGTCATTTTGAAGGGTGTGTGTGCCTGGAACTTTGGGGACCACCAAAGTGATGAATGAATCAGAGGTTTTCAATATGAAGATGGCTAAGAAATCCCCGCACATATCTTTAGATACTTGCCCCTCCCAAAGATTTGATAGTAAACTGAGTAAATCTTGATGGGATATTTCCCAAAGGTTCAAAGTGGGTGGCAGAATTAAAAGCCCCACCTTGATATGATTAGATGAGCTAGAGATAAATCAAATTTTAAGTGGTGGTGCCAAGTGGGCTGGGTCATGTCTGGCATTGGAGTTTTTTATTGCTATTTTTAATGCTGTTTTGTTTTCTGTTTTGCCCCAAAGTTAACCAAGCCCTTTCCCCAGTCTACTACTTGTAAGTTAGGCTTGCAATCTACCACTTTCATTGCCAAGTACAAAGCTAGACCTGTTGTTTTCCCTTTCCCACTTAATTAAAAGGCCTGGTTAATGTTCACATATTGGTAATTATTACTTCATTATATTATACTGCTGAACTGCTTGATATTTTTTAAACTGGCTTGGCTTTTCCTAGAAATGTTTTAGCTAAGAGGTTTGCTCTAGGAAAATTGTTGAATCTGCCACTGCAATAATGAAAAAAGAAATAATGTAAGAACTGTTAAAGAGATGTCTTCAGTGCAGTTTGAAGTCGTTCCCTCTGGAAATGTGAAACTGGCCTGTGGGAGCAACTGCAAACACACTGATCTAATCTAATATGTGTACTCTGGAGATTACAGGTTAAGAGGCTTGCTTTCAGAGCTCCCCAGGATGTCTGTGACAGCTCAAGACACTCAGTTCTGGACTCTGTACCAGAGCATGCCTGTTCCAGATAATGGGTATCAACTACTGAGGAACATGCAGAGGACCAGTTCACACATTACAGCAGTCAGCTCAGTTTTACCATTGGGATTACATTAAACAAAGAGCAACAGCTGCCTGACAATTACACCTGTGCGATATAAACATTTTTCACATTCCCACTATTGCTAGGTATGTTTTTAATTTAAAACATACTAGGTTTGTGGCTAAGACAGGTAACCTTTCAAGAAAGAATTTGAATTAACTTGGATCCCCTTATTTGATGAACGTAAGTACTCTTGTACATTTAGCACTGAAAACAATAAACATGTGATTCTGTGAGCTAACTTGGATGGCTTTAAAAGAAAATTAGACAAATTCAGGGAGGAGAGGACCATTGATGGCTACTAGCCATGATGCCTATGCTCTACTTCAGGCATGGCCAAACTTGGCCCTCCAGATGTTCGGGGACTACAATTCCCATAATCCCTGACCGCTGGGCCTGTTAGCTAGGGATGATGGGAGTTGTAGTCCCAAAACATCTGGAGGGTCTACCTTCACAGTTGGAGGCAGTTAATGATTTCTGAATACCAGTTGCTGGAACCAGCAAGCTTTCATTTATTCTTATGTGAACAAGATAGTATCAGTGACCACAAACAAAGCACTTTATTAGCCACCAAGGCAGCATTACAATCTAATATAAAAGGAACAAAAAGATTCAATTATCCGACTTGCAGTAACAGATTTTACCTCTGAGAACCTCATATACTTGCAGCACTCAGCACTTTGTAAATAATAACAGATAATTATTAGAGTAATTATGGGATGCATGCAGTTGTGGTTTTACACTAGAAGAAAGCACTTCTACTCAGACAAGACTCTGGTGACCTGCTTTGTGCATACCACTGCAACCCCCTGCTCCTGGTCCCCCCAACCCTCAGCAGAAACTTGCAATATCTCACCGGGCACTGCCACGCAACCCAGGTAAGGGGGGCAGCGGCAGCAGCAGGGTGTCATGCCATGTTCCCATTCTGCTTCCGGTGGTGAAATGAGACACACCAGAATTATGGGATATGATGCAGAGGTATAGAGAGTTAGGGGAAACTGGGTACCTTTCCCTTTACTAGTGGAAACCATTTTTCAATCTGCATGCCTTACAAAACAGCACACTCAATCAAACCACATTTTCTTCATTGGCTACAGACCCTTATGGACGCAGGTGTAATTCCAGGGGGAGATATGACACCTGAAGCTGCTCTTACCAAGCTGGCCTATGTCCTGAGCAAACCTGGTACTTTGGCTGAGAAGAGAGAGGTAAAATATCTTTGACTTCTGATTTTTTTTTTTAAAAAAAGTCTAGTAGTCCTTTTCTCAAGTTGTGGCTTTCTGATCTTTCCTTCCCCTTGACACACATAGGCCTGGACTAGATGGGCCTTTGGTCTGGTTAATCCTAGTATTGTTGAGTTGGAAAGGGATCTCAAGGATCATGTAGTCCAACCCCCTGCAATGCAGGAATCTTAGCTACAGCATCCATGACAGATGGCCATCGAACCTCTGGTTAAGAAGGGCGTTTCTTTTGGTCAGAGCCCACAAACTTCCCACTCCAGTGGCGTAGCATGGGGGGTGCAGGGGGGGTCGGCCGCACCGGGCACAACATCTGGGGGGGGGGGCGCTCGCACTCGCAGCTCTCTGCCCCTACCTGGCTCACTCTCTCTCACTGCAGTGCTGGCTGTGTGAATCCAATCCGAGCCGCCGGGTCGCCGCCCACTGTGGAGGGGAGGGTGCCAGGCGTGCGGTGCGGTGCAGAGAGAGAGCGCAGGACTATCTGGGGGAGAGACAGTGCAGCGGGGGGGGGGGGGTGCAAATTACTTGCCTTGCCCTGGGTGCTGACAACCCATGCTACGCCACTGTCCCACTCCATCCCAACTAGGTTCAAAGGACTGCTGTCTATATGTAAGATGAAACTGCAAAAAATAAAGATATATAAATAGTTTGTGCCCTGCTTCCTTATTTTTATACGTCACAATAACCAGGGACCGAACTGCAGTTGAGGAACCATCATATCTGGTTCATGGAGAGGGGAGGGACAGAAACTGCTCGTTGTTCTACCATTTGGGGGAATGCCCCTGTACAGCAAATCAGAGTCTCACCTCCCATGGAAAAGATCAGTGAAACGCTCCCACACCTACAGTGTTTTCTTTCACTACTTCTCTTTTTAAGACATGCCTAAACAATGCTAAAGTTGAGGGCAGCCTTCCTTCCCACAACACTCCTTTCTTTAACTTTGCACAGCCATGTTTCCAGATAGTTATCACAGTCATCTATATTCCCAGACTCTCTCTTTTTCTCTGTAATTATGAAGCAATTCTACATTGCAGAAGAGCTAGGCCACAATTCAATGAAATCATTTATGTGCACACAAGTGCTACAGTTCTTCTTCTTTTTTTAATTTCTGGAAGCTCTTCTCTTGCATAGCATCAGAACTTTTTTCTGCCCTCTCCTCTCCCTAATATCCCGGAAAATTGTAGTTCTGTGAGGGGAGGACTAGGGGGTCTCAAACAGTTCATCCTCAGCAGCCTAATAAAATACATGGATTCTTTGGGGGTCTTCAACAACTGCTCATACCCTTTCCCAACTTCACAGTATCCAATCTCTAATATGACTTCTAGGCTGAGTAACTGAAGTCCCATGGCCTTACGGGGTATTGTAACAAAACCTCTCTCTCTCTGTGTGTGTGTATGTGTGTATATATGTATATAGTGTTGATTTGGCTGACATGCTAGTATATATATGTGGAGACCTCCTAAGGCAGCAGGAGGGACTTACAGTGGTACCTCGGGTTACATACGTTTCAGGTTACATACGCTTCAGGTTACACACTCCGCTAACCCAGAAATAGTGCTTCAGGTTAAGAACTTTGCTTCAGGATAAGAACAGAAATCGGGCTTCAGCGGCACAGCGGCAGCAGCAGGCCCCATTAGCTAAAGTGGTGCTTCAGGTTAAGCACAGTTTCAGGTTAAGAACGAATTAAGTACTTAACCCAAAGTACCACTGTACTTTCTAGAGGTTTTCCAATCCCACTTCAAACATTTTTAAAAATAATCCAGCATTTTGAAGTTATTTTTACATGATCCAAGGACCTGGTCCTCATGTCACATTAAACCGGGCTCATGTTAAAGTTGCATACATTATGTCTTTGTTTCACTTTTACTATATCTGAGATCTTTTTACTTACCTGTCTGTCTTCTACACTGGAAAATTATTTAAGGTAAAGACTGTCACTTATGCAGATGGACAACCAAAGGTGTAGAGGTTGGGAGCAGGACCTGATGCTACAATCCTTCCTCTCCAAACCAAAGACACACACACATTCACCTCTGACTTGGTTCCCAGCCTGCTCACTTACTTCTTTTTTCTCCTTCAGATGGTGAAGGAGAATCTGAGAGGAGAGATGACTGTTGTGCCCATTGGAACCCAGATCACCCTCAAAGATAGCAAGTTTATTCAAGAGATTGCAAAATACCTGTTTATCAGCTGCAAGGAGGTACTTGCTCAAAGACACCTGTTAAAGCAGAAAGCCCGTTGCATAATAACTAGCACCTGGGACCATCTAATAATGCTGATTGTTGGAAGCTACAGGACTGACAGAAGAAAGAAATACTTCTTTAAAAGAGCTTTTGACAAAGTAATGGAGGGTGTTTAAGGCTGTCATTGGCTGCTTGTCAGGATGACTGTGGTCTACCTCCATTGTTGGATGCAAGATGGTTCTAAATAGTATTTTGGAGAATCACAAGGGAAGAGGACTATTGCCCGTATGTCCTGCTTGCAGGCTTCCCATAGGCATTTGGGCAAGATGCTGGACTAGATAGCCTTTGACCTGCTCCAGCATGACTCTTCTTATGTTCTTTATATAAAAAAAAAAGACAGCAAAGGGGATTGTTGAGTATAGAATGCTGGACATTTATGCAGTTTGTATGATAAATTTCCTGGGAGCACAAAGCACTTTAAAACAACTTCAGCCCCCTTCCCTCAACAATTCATGCATCCTGGATTGCTTTGTATCAGAACTGAAGACCAGACGCGCTTCACAAGGTCTATGCAGAACAAGCATCTGTAGATACCGTATTTTTCGCTCTATTAGACGCAGCAGACCACAAGACGCACCTAGTTTTTGGAGGAGGAAAACAAGAAAAAAAAATCTGAATCTCAGAAGCCAGAACAGCAAGAGGGATCGCTGAGCAGTGAAAGCAACAATCCCTCTTGCTGTTCTGGCTCCTGGGATAGCTGTGCAGCCTGCATTCGCTCCATAAGATGCACACACATTTCCCCTTACTTTTTAGGAGGGAAAAAGTGAGTCTTATAGAGCAAAAAATACGGTAACTTCACACAAGCAAGCCACGCTATTATATCCAGGCACGATGGGATGGGATTATGGGAAATGTGTAGATGTGTGTTAAACTGGGCTGTTTTAATTTCTCAGGAGCTAGCAGCTGTTAGAGATGCTTTGACTCCTCCTTTGGCTTGCGCAGCGGCAAAAAATGGTGACATCGATGCCCTAAAAGCCTTACAGAATATGGTAAGACCCTCTTTTTTATAGTGTATGTCGTATGATCATTTGCACCCTGAACAGGAGAAAGCCTCACAGGCTATGGTCATCTCAAATGCATTTTTGTTTTGGGTGCGTATATAACTCTATGACATTCAGGCTCTATAGTTATGAGGGGAAAATTAAAAACCCAGGGTAGTCGTTCAGCAGGGAAAAACAGTTACCGTAGATTAGAGCTAGAGTCAGATCAGAATGACTGCTGGCCTTTATATTTTCAAAGGGGAAGCAACCATCGCTTATGATATCAGGATTGTGCTTTTTTTTAAAAAAAACAGTCTAGTCCTTTGTTTATTTCGTTCAGAAGTAGGTCCTGTACCAATCAATGAGGATTACATGCCCTTAAGATTACAATATCTTTATTGTCATTGTCCCTTGCGGAACAATGAAATTGAAAATTAGGTGTGCAGCCTAAGCCTGCATAATACCTTCTTCACTAAACATGACAAATGAATTATATTCTTATACTGACTGCTCCTGTAGGTCTGGTACTGTGGTGCTATATGTTTTTGTGTCTCCCCAAATTTGTCCATTTATTTATTTTTAATAATAATGTAAGGTGGTATTCAACTTATACTTAAAGGAAGTCCATTGAAATTAAAGGTAGATCCATTGATTTCATTGGATCTGTTCTGAGTAAAAGGTAGTTGAATACCACCCCAATTTTTTTAACTAACTGGAGGGAATTCAACATCACATGCTTCTGATTGGGCAAGCATTTTGAGTTGCAAGATGGAACGATTTCCTCTCCCTCTGCTGCTGTTCAGTGGCTTCTCTTGACCACCCCAATCCAATGGGGGGGGGAGCACAGGGGGAGGAAGGGGCTGTTGCCCTGTTGGGTGAATGGAAGTCCTTGTGCAGGGCTTCTACTGATGAGACTAGTTAGTTGAATCCTGCCCCCCCTTTTACTGACTTCTCCAATAAGTACTGTGGTGCCAATGGTTTTTGTGTGTGGCTACCACTCCCTGCCCAAATTTGCCTGTTAAAAACAATTAATTTAAAAATAGGGTTTTTTTGCCATTCCTGTGGGTCACCTGCCATAACTCTGTGATGCTGAAAGTTTTTGTGGTTCTCCCATGACCCTCAAAATGCAGCCGCAGCCATTTTTACACTGCAGCCGTACCATGCAGCCTCTGAAGGGTTGATGGTGGGTGGCTCTCATACTGAAAAGGTTAGCCATCCCCGTTATAAGGTCACCGATGGGGGCTTTTCAACCTGATCATTGCTGTGTGCCTCAGCTGTCCTGGATTGGCCCACAGAAAGAAGCCTCAAGAGAGTGTTCTCCGTTAATTCAAGAGTTCATATTAAAAATAGTAAGAAAGCCAGTTTCTTGGCTGAGAAACTGGGAATCTGGGAAATGATAAACTGGGCATGTTGCTGAGACCTTCGTTAGATGGATGAATTATTATTATTTAAATACACTCCTTTAAATAAACTTGTCACAGGGTGGCAACTTGAGCTCTGAGGATTATGATGGTCGCACACCTCTTCACGTTGCATCTTGTGAAGGTAATTTGGAGATAGTCAGACATCTGCTGAAGTCTGGGGCAACTGTCTACGCTAAAGACCGATTTGGAGCTACTCCACTGCTGAATGCCATAAAGTTCAGGTATTTATTTCTGAAGTGCGATTTACAGTGCTTTTTTTCTTAAAAAATGTTTAGGGGTACTCTCATTCCATCTGAGATTTAGGAAACACCATGACAGGAAATGAGGCCGCCATCGGGGGTAGCAGCGGAACTGATGATTCACTGTGCTATTCAATGGAACTGACGATTCACCGTGCTAGAAAAGAAACAATTAAAAAAAAAATTAGTTTCTTCTCCCATTAGATTCACCCCTGCGTACCCCCCAGAAAAAAAGCACTAGCAATCAGAAAACCCCCAAAGCCCAGAACTGGACCACCCCAAGGGTGGATTGGGGATGAGCCAGGCTGGGATCCACCTGCCCTCACAGCTGGCAGGGGCTGGGATTGGAGGCTGATGTTGGCACAGGCATCAGGCCCAATCTGCTTCCCTCGGCTGCCGTGGCTGGTCAGGCTGCAGATGTGGCAGTAACTCTCTTGTTGAGCAACTGCAGCAGCGAGCAGTTTAGATTAGAATCATAGAATCATAGAGTTGGAAGAGACCACAAGGGCCATCGAGTCCAACCCCCTGCCAAGCAGGAAACACCATCAGAGCACTCCTGACATATGGTTGTCAAGCCTCTGCTTAAAGACCTCCAAAGAAGGAGACTCCACCACACTCCTTGGCAGCAAATTCCACTGTCGAACAGCTCTTACTGTCAGGAAGTTCTTCCTAATGTTTAGGTGGAATCTTCTTTCTTGTAGTTTGGATCCATTGCTCCGTGTCCGCTTCTCTGGAGCAGCAGAAAATAACCTTTCTCCCTCCTCTATGTGACATCCTTTTATATATTTGAACATGGCTATCATATCACCCCTTAACCTCCTCTTCTCCAGGCTAAACATGCCCCGCTCCCTTAGCCGTTCCTCATAAGGCATCGTTTCCAGGCCTTTGACCATTTTGGTTGCCCTCCTCTGGACACGTTCCAGTTTGTCAGTGTTCTTCTTGAACTGTGGTGCCCAGAACTGGACACAGTACTCCAGGTGAGGTCTGACCAGAGCAGAATACAGTGGCACTATTACTTCCCTTGATCTAGATGCTATACTCCTATTGATGCAGCCCAGAATTGCATTGGCTTTTTTATCTGCCGCGTCACACTGTTGGCTCATGTCAAGTTTGTGGTCAACCAAGACTCCTAGATCCTTTTCACATGTACTGCTCTCAAGCCAGGTGTCACCCATCTTGTATTTGTGCCTCTCATTTTTTTTGCCCAAGTGCAATACTTTGCCTGAGAAGACTTGTACCTGTGGGTGTTGTGAACAGGAAGAAGTGCCTCACACTTGCCCTTCCTCTGTAGTACTGCCTTTTCCAGAAAGTTTTTTTTTTTTTTTTGTATCTGCCCTGTCCTGGGGATGCATAGGATGTCCTTGCACCTGGAACATGCTTATATCTCAGGAAATAAAGATAGAAGCACGTCCAATGGGACAGTGTTGTGAACGAACAGGAAGCGTGAAGTACTTCCTGTTGCACTTGACAACCTTGGAACATCCAAATCTGTTCTTGGTTGGAGGAAAACCTCTGACCATTGAGTAGGCTAAATATCTCTTTTGCTAAACGTCCGTCAGGGTTAAAAATACTACTATGTTCCTGAAAATATGTTGAATGTATATATAAAAATGTTTATATGTGTGGTATTTACTATCTAGTATCTTTTGCAAGGGACCCAGGTGGCGCTGTGGGTAAAAGCCTCAGCGCCTAGGGCTTGCTGATCGAAAGGTCGGCGGTTCGAATCCCTGCGGCTGGGTGCGCTCCCGTCGTTCGCTCCCAGCGTCTGCCAACCTAGCAGTTCGAAAGCACCCTTGGGTGCAAGTAGATAAATAGGGACCGCTTACTGGCGGGAAGGTAAACAGCGTTTCCGTGTGCTGCGCTGGCTCGCCAGATGCAGCTTTGTCACACTGGCCACGTGACCTGGAAGTGTCTCCAGACAACGCTGGCCCTTGGCCTCTTAAGTGAGATGGGCGCACAACCCTAGAGTCTGTCAAGACTGGCCCGTACGGGCAGGGGTACCTTTACCTTTACCCTTATCTTTTGCAAACTACAGGTATTCTCTTCTTTCAAGATGCCTCTTTCAGGCTTTCCTGGAAGTATTTTTTAAAAATGCAAGTAGTATCTTTAAATATAGGACCTCTCTTTGGGGCTTTGAGTGGCTCACTGCACTCTGCTCATGTGCTGTCCCTTTCCATGTCCCCCAGAATCTGTTCCCCAATCCTTTCTCTAGTATATCCTATGCATTTTATTCTCCTTCTAATTCTTGCCAAGAAGTTTAAAATTCTGCAGATACACGCATCTATGAGAATCAGTTATGAGAAATAACTACATCTTTGCAAACTTTACTTGCTACACAGATATGGAAAGTGTTTGGAGGAAATCTAAAAACTTATTCATAATAAATAGATATATTTTAGGCTAGCAAGCTTTCAGTTGCACCTTCCCCATAACTACAGCATTCATTGGAAGCAAACCTTTCTCCTTAAGACTTTAAGAAGTCTTTGGTGCCAGAGTAATTCTTCTGGCCAGGTCTCCACACTCTTGACATGTATTTTGCATTGCAGATGGGTCATTAACAGTGCAAACCTATACAACCTATGAAGCAAGTACCGAATTTTTCGCCCCATAGGGCGCACCGGCCCATAAGGCGCACCTAGTTTTTTTGGGGGGAAATAAAGAAAAAAAATTATTTCCCCCCCAGGCACGAGGCTGGGGCGGGGGAAGCCAGAGCTTCCCCTGACCCCAGCCCCCGGAACAGGCTGCTCTCCGCAAGCCGGGGGAGGGCTCCCGCGGCTTGCGCAGAGCTACCTGAAGCCCCGGCGCGACTGCTCAGTGTGCCGGGGCTTCGGGATAAGAGGCAGCTCCCCGCAAGCCGGGGGAGGGCTCCCGCGGCTTGGGCAGAGCTACCCGAAGCTCCGGCGCGACTGCTTAGTGCGACAGGGCTTCAGGGTGCAGGCAGCTCTGCACAAGCCGGAGGAGCCCAGCGGGAACTCCCGCGGGCTCCCGAGGCTTGCAGTTAGCTTCCCTCTCCAGGCTTCAGCGAAAGCCTGCATTCACCCCATAGGACGCACACACATTTCCCCTCCTTTTTTGGAGGGGGAAAAGTGCGTCCTATAGGGCGAAAAATACGGTACCTTTGAATTTAGTCCTATACACCCAGGTAATAGGATGTATAGAATTGCAACCAAAGTCAGTTGGCATGCTTTCTTAATAGGCGTTATGACAATCTTGTTAGCTAGCCAAGCTGTTCAGATACAGGAAAATTTGCTAAGAATCTCTTAAAATTCTCTAGGAGCAAGTTAAACAGACTTACTGCTGAACAGAGGTGGCCCTTGTCCAGCACACCTATGCAAAATATTCCTGCAAACAGCTCTCTCTCTCTCTCTCTCTCTCTCTCTCTCTCTCTCTCTCTCTCTTTGTGTGTGTGTGTGTGTGTGTGTGTGTGTGTGTGTGTGGTTAAACCACACCCAGTCACTGCCTGAGGAATTTCACATAAGTTTGTTATTCAAATTCTTAAGCTTTACCACTCCCATAAGAAACTCCTACTGGGGACTCTTGATCTTTTTAAAGCTGCTGAAAGGCAGGTTGGAAGAGAATGAAGCCGGGTTTTAGTTCAAGCTTATGCTGCCGTCAGGTTGAGAGAACGACCTGAATCATTTGTCAGTTTGCAGAGACTGTAATGATAGCTTCAGGCCTACTCTGCCAGCAAACTTTACTGCTAAGCTTAAGGTGGAATTGGATGGTTGAAAACCTATAGAATCAGTTAGATGCTACTTTTGCAGTTGGAACTAGATGGTGGAATTAATTGTACAAAAAAGGGGAAATCAAGCTTTAATAATATTTTAACACTTACCAATACAAGTACATATAACTGGAGGTTATGCAATATTGGAGGACAAAGCCTGGTGGTTATTGCAATCCAGCTCTCTCTCCTGAAGCAATACCCGCTTATATGTAAATATTCCAAACATGATATGGAGCCAGTTAGAAAAAAAAATTAAGCCCTGGCTATATTGTAACGTCCGAGATACTGCTTTTCTCCAAGGCACTGTAGTATTCTTTGCCTCTAATATGACATCATCCATATAGCTGTAGTGATAACTACAAAGTTGCTCTCAAAGTACCGGTATTTACTCTCTGAAGCCCTAGAGCAATCAGTTCTGAAGCATATCTTGAAGTATTTATATAAACAGTCCCATGGAATGAAGTTAGTGCATTTTTCCACAAACAGTTTCTTAGTGTTCTGATGAGATCTGACAGCAGTTTAGGAACAACTTGCATCCAACTGGAAGCACGACAGTGGAACCAATTCAGAAGAAGATATTTAACAGTATATAATGCCAAAGGCCAGTTCACAATGTTTGAAATGTTGGAACATTGTATGCATGGTACAGCCCAGGCTTGCAAATGTGTGCTATTGCATCATATATATAGATATAGATAGAGATAGAGATGATAGAGATAGAGATGATAGAGATAGAGATAGAGATAGAGATAGAGATGATAGAGATAGATATATAGATAGTGTCCAATTTTCCATAAACCATTTCCTCACAACAAATGAAAAAAGTGGAAAGATTGTGGGAACCTGATACATATTATGGGGTGTGGGGTTATGTGTAAGAGGCAGCATGCATAGGCATGGGACATGCAGTGTTGCAATCTTTCCAGATTTCCAACTGAGGAATGAGAGCCCTATCATGTCCTGGCTCTTTACAATCCTAGTCCTTGAAGACTCTTGTTATGTGGTGCGTCCACCTTTTGAAGTCTGTTCTGTCTGGGGCGTGATAGGTCAGTTCATTGCTTTTTGCAGGAGAACCAAGGAGCCAAAGGAATGAAGCCATTCAGGTTTTGGAGTGGGTTACAGCTGCATTTCTTTAAGTGGTAGGTGGGAAATGTGCTTGTGAACTCCCCCCCCCCCCATCTCTGTAATGCGTCACTCAGATTCTTCAGGCCCAGTGCAGGTGGGGCCAGGAAAAACCATTTAAAAGCATTTGCTGGATTAAAAGATGTTGGTCTTAGGAAGTCTTATGCCCTCCGATTCGGATCATACCACAGTAACTAGAATCATGCTTAACTAGAATCATGTTTAGCAAGTATAAAGTGCTTTCCACCTTCGCCGCATCAAGCAGTTGGTCCCTTACCTTTCCCTCCCCGACCTGGCCACAGGGATCCATGCCACGGTCACCTCCAGGCTTGACTACTGTAATTCGCTCTACGCGGGGTTGCCCTTGAAGCTGTCCCAGAAACTCCAGCGGGTGCAGAATGCTGCAGCGAGGCTCCTCACAGGGTCTCTGCCATGGGAGCATATTCACCCAGTGCTTTTCCCGCTGCACTGGCTCCCGGTGGAGTACAGGGTCAGATTTAAGGTGCTGGTTTTGACCTTTAAAGCCCTTCATGGCCTAGGACCCTCGTACCTACAGGACCGCCTGTCCCGGTATGCCCCGCGGAGGACCTTAAGGTGCATAAATAGCAACACCCTAGAGGTCCTGGGGCGTAAGGAAGTTAGATTAGCCTCAACCAGAACCAGGGCTTTTTCAACACTGGCCTGGTAGAACGCTCTGCCTCATGAGATCAAGGCCCTGCAGGATCTGATTTCTTTCCGCAGGGCCTGTAAGACAGAGTTGTTCCGCCTGGCCTTTGGCTTGGAGTCAATTTGATTCCCTCCCTCTCTTTTTTCTTTTTTCCTTTCTCCTCCTGTGATGAGG
Organism: Podarcis tiliguerta; assembly: GCF_965153285.1. Taxonomy (NCBI): domain Eukaryota; kingdom Metazoa; phylum Chordata; class Lepidosauria; order Squamata; family Lacertidae; genus Podarcis; species Podarcis tiliguerta. The sequence continues at coordinate 121,327,829 of NC_139534.1, forward strand.
CTGCATTTTAATGTTTTAGTGTTGTATTTTAATCTTGTTTTTAAGTTGTATTCATTCAACTTTTTTATTATTGGTTGTTAGCCGCCCTGATCCTGGCCTTGGCTGGGGAGGGCGGGGTATAAATAAAATTTATTATTATTTATTATTATTATTTAGTAGAGTGGTTCCTGGTTCAATCCTTGGCATCTCCAGTTAGAACATAAGTAGAGCCCGCTGCACCAGGTATGTGGTCCATCTTGTGGAATCCCACAAGCAAGACCTGTGTGCAATAGCCCTCTCCCCTCCAGTTTTCAGAAAGTGGTATTCCGGAGCATACTGCCTCTGATTGCAGATAGTAATTCTGAGAGAGACCTCTGCCAGAAACCCTGGAAAGCTGCTGCCTGAAAGTTGACAGTAGTGGGCTTGATAGGCCAATGGTCTGATTTGGTATAAAGCAGTTCCATACGTGCATAGGTAGGCCAGTCTTTATTTATCACTCACTCCTCTCAGAGTTGTTTCCACCAACCTCCCATCCAGGCACTAAGCCAGAGTATTCGCCATTGGCATAAGCTTCGGAGTTTCCAGACCAGTCACTTGCAATCTCATATCACAGCTGAAAAGTTGAGGCTGGGAAATTTTGATTGAGGTAATCCAGAACAAGCTAACTGCGCTTAAGTCTGAGTTAAATCAGTGGGGTGGGTTAAATAAGCTCCATTATTTTAAAAAGGCTCCTAGCATTTATGTCATAAATGCTAATTGGCTGCCATTTGTTTTCAGGTTCAATTCATAGTGGTCATTTTGGCTTATGAAGCCTGATGTAGTTCAGGACCACAATACAACCAAGGCTACCTCCTTACATTAGAACCTGTCTTGCCTTTATGATTGTCACCTGAAGCACTTCTTTCTTACTTTCTCCAAGAGAAGTGCAGAGTGTGCCAGCAAGGGGATAGGTCTTTTTAGTGGTAGCCCCCACCTCCTCTAATAATCTCCCCAAGGAGTTCTGCCCAGTGCCTATGTTATTAGCTTTCCAGTGCCAGGCCAGGACAATTTTGTTCTCTCGGACTTTTTGTTCTTAAAGTGATGTGATTTTTAGTCTGTTTCAGTGTTGGATGGGGAATAATATGTATGTATGTATGTTTGTTTGTTTGTATGGGGAATAATATGTATGTATGTATAACGTATAACCCTGCTTAGGTTATGTTGCATTGTGGAACACAGCACTTGTTGCTACCTGAAAGGGAGAAAAATGTACTTGATGATGTTGCTGTGTCTCAAGAACCCTTGTGATGAAATATTTAAGATAACGAGCAAATGAATGAGGTCTATAATTGCAGTAGCAGTTAATAATATATCTCATGGAATGAAGTATTGCGAAATCATTTTTTTCAGCGAAGGGAAATTGCTTGGTAGTATGATTTAATATTTATTTTCCACTTATCGACAGAAGCAAAAAGAAAAGAAGAAGAAAAAGACTTTTTGGAAAGTCTTATTCTTCATATGTGATAATGTACTATCTTGGTCATATCTGCCAGCCCTTATGCAAGTTTGTATGTGTCATTTCCCTTGAAGTAAACAATAGGGAGCAGTTACCAGCTCACAGATCCTACATGCTATTTCTGAATTTCTTGGTTAGGCATCAGGGTAGTTTAAAGCCTTTTTGCCTCTTGGAAAGTCTGAATGTGATACAGTAATGTGCTTACACACAGGCATAGGATATAACATAGTAATTATGCAAGAGGATCCCTTGTTCTCTTTCCCCAGGGAGTTGGGCCCACCTTGTGTACTGGGCACAGCCATTGCTGACACTGATCCTGTTCTAGCACAGCCGCCACCAAATCTCTACATGGCTGCTCCACTGAGCAAAGGGCTGTTTTGATTGATAGGGAGCCATGAAAAAGGGAATTAAGTTATGGTCAACTCTGTGTGTCTCATGTTTAAGACCACTGGCCCTTAAATCTGAGTGTTGGTGCAGCCATATGCCAACTAGGAGTGTTGTAGCAAAGAGAGTTTCCCTTTTTTCTTCTTTTACTCCCTGAAAATGCCCACTTGATTCACAGACTGGGAAGAATTTCGTGAAGGGATAGCTATCTCCATCTTGATCTATGAGTTTTCCAGGGCCACCCTCTGCTGGAGACAGAGTGTTTGGAATTTAACACTTGATACAGCTAAATATTACACTTGGAGAAGATTTGGCACAGTTTGTGTTTACTTACAACTGAATGATGGGCATGTTGCACTGACCACAAATTCACAAACGTGCCTGAGTTTGATTGACAAGTAGGCATTGATACAAATCTTTCCTACATCATGTTATTTGTCATCGGTGTGACTTACAGGTCCCCTTCTGAAGAGAAAAATCAATATGGGAAATGGCTCTTAGATCCAGTTTATCAAAGAGTTGTTTCCATGTTAGCATGCTACAGATATTTCTATTAAGGTACTGGTGTGGTTAAAAATAAGTTCGTCCACTTTCTTAAAGGCACTACGATGTGATCCGCTTGCTACGCACAACGGGAGCTCACCTTTCAAGCCAAGAGCTCGTGAATGTTGGAACAGAACTCTGCAGGTATGAAAAAGTCATTTTTAAATGTCTTCAGATGACATTGCACCGTCTCTATAAACTAGTTGACACATGGAATGACATCCCTTGATTTGCCTGCACTCATTTACTGTACATTTGATGACCAGCAGCTGAATGAAGTGATTTGAAAGTTCTTTATTTATTACATTTATATCACCACAACAACCCTGTGAAGTAGGGCTAGGTTGAGAGGCACTGACTGGCCCAAGGTCACCCCATGAGCGTCAAGGCTGATTCGAGATTCAAACTCTGGTCTGGCAGGTCCTAGTCCTGCATTCTAACCACTACAGATTTTATATCTGTGATTGCCCATTCACACAGCACATGCCATGTCACTGCTTACTACTGTAGTCATCAAGAGAATAACAGGTATGTAAACCAGGACTTTGTTCACCATTGTATAAAGATGGCAGTGGAATGATTAAGGATAGTTGGTTAACTATTAAAACTGGTTTGTAAGGGAATACAAATTTCAGCCATTTCGAGTTTGGTTTTTGTCGTAAAGTTTGGGTTGCAAAATGGTTGCTGTTTTACTTTTAAGGCTCTCAAGCATTGGAGTGTCAAATGTTCACAGGAAAGTTAAAAGTTCAAGGGTAGATGTTTTGTTTAGGAAGTTTAGTACCAGATGTTGTACACAGGAGGGTCAAAAGTTCATTCTAGGATTCTGGCAATTAAAGGGAAGTAATTGTTAACCAAACTCTCCTCATTTTGTGATTGACTGAAACGTTGAGAGGAAGGGGGAGTGAAAATATTGTATATAAGCCACAGCTAATCAAAATGTTGTGGAGTCAGGCTTGGAATCTGCTATGTCAAATCTTACCCACCTGCAAGGATTATTAAAGGAGGCAGTTCATCCACTCCCCTTATGTTTTTTTCACAAATAAATTGATCCTACTCTTAGCTTCTTCTGCCCTCTGAAGGACTTGTTAAACTGGTTGGCCATACAGAACAGCAAAATGCTTTGAGACTTTCAAGAACAACCAGAAAAATAAATCCACGTATGATGCAATTTTGTACCAAGGTGTTCTGTTAGCCCTGACTGGTTTTTCAGTTCATATACTTCGTTGTTTCTCCACGGCTTCTTTTAAAAATTAACTATTTTTAAAGATTGGAGTGGATTTTTGGAGCTCTTTCTTGAATAACCAAGTTTCATATCACGGAAAAATATATAACACAAATATACCAATCCATTCTAAAAATGACTCTGCAAGTTCTTATTTGACCAGAGATTATGTTTGATCGACATCTCTGTTACTGTAACTAGTAAAAAATGAGGTGAGCCTTGACCCTTTCATATTTGGTTGCTGCCCCAAAGGGGGGGAAATGCAAGGGGCTCTTGGAGGGAGGGGGAAAGAAGCAACCAAATTCCCTTTTTCTTTCCATCTCTGCTCCCCCCTCCTATATATCAAAATGCCAGTTAATGAAATCCAAGGATGCTTTCCTTCAAGCCTGTTATCATAGCCCATCTCCAGGCTAAAATGCTGTTCAATTCTGATCACAGCTGTCGGGAAAAATTATGATTCTGACAGAACTTTGACCATGCCTCTAATACCTGATTATCCTTCTGGAGAAATAAAATATGGAGTGGGGTTTTTATGATCTTAATCTGTCATCTGTCCCAGCGGTTACGGAGACTGCATAAAGAGGCATGGCCAGGCCAGCTAATAGGAACCGTATCCTTGAATGTGCTCGAGGCAGAATTATCTTCCTCTCACTCGAAATCACTACCCTGCTTATCAAGGCTCTTCACCAACAGAGAAGCATAATCTCTTCACTATCTGGGTGACACTTTTCAGCTATAAACATCTCAGTCTCCCACAGAGGCTTAATATGCTCCTTGTGAGGAGTTCAGGTAAAAGGATATACAACAGCTTCAGGGCGGCAGTGGTGGTGGGGAGATGAGAAGAGGCACCTTTGCCTCTTAGGATGGGCCTGTGCAACTTGCAACCTACCATGTATTGTGGTTTGCAAGGTGCTTGACAACCCATTCAGTTTTGCATTCTTAGATGGGCAGAACCCCTGCCCCCACCAATTATTTAGCCCTTGATGCCCATACTAGGCTTGTAGGCTATGTTAGGCTTTGCAAGCCACAAGTTGCATAGTCTTACGATGTACATTTTGGAGGTCACAAGTTGCATAGTCATGTCTTACGACGCACATTTTGGAGACACATGAATGCCAACACAATATTTCATAGAATCATTGAGTTGGAAGGGAGTCATCTAGTCTAAGCCTCTGAAATATAGGAATCTCATCTAAAGCATTCAAGACAGATGGCCATCCAACCTCTACTTAAAAACTTACAATGAAACACCAAGTCTACCACCTCCCAAGGTAGTCCATTCCTCTGTCGAATACCTCTTCCTATCAAAAAGCTCTTCCTGGTGTTTAACTGGAATCTCCTTTCTTGTAACTTGAAACCATTGGTTTGAGCCCTACTCTCCAATCATGAGAAAACAAGCTTGATCCATGTGATAGCCCTTCTTGAAGATGGCCATCATATATCTCCTCCTCTTAGTCTCTTCTTATCCAGGCTAAATATCCAGAGCTCCTTCAACTGTTCCTCATAAGGCTTGGTTTCCAGTCTGTTGTTCATCTTGGTTGCTCTCCACTGCACACGTTCCAGCTTCTTAAATTGTGGCGCTCAGAAGTGGACACAGTATTCCAGGTGTGATCTTACGAAGGCAGAATAGAGTGGTGCTATGACTTCCCTTGATCTGGACACTATACTTCTGTTGATGCAGCCTAGAATAGCATTAACCTTTTTGTTTTGCTGCTGCATCGCCCTGTTGACTATGTTAAGCTTGTGGTTCTCCAAGACCCCTAGATTCTTTTCACCTGTACTGCTAGTAAGCAAGGTGTCCTGCATCTTACATTTGTGCAGCTGGTTCTTCTTGCCTAAGTGCAGAACCTTACATTTGTCCCTATTGAAATTCATTTTGTTAGTTTGTGCCCAGCTTTCCAATCTGTTAAGGTCATATTGAATCTCAGTTTGGCTTATGCCATTTGTGTGTGGCCTTTTGAATTACTTTTATTCATTTGGTATTCTTAGACTAGAGACATATGTGACAGATTCCTGCCCCCCCCCCGCCAAGAGGCTTGATGTTTCAGGTGATATAAATCACTCACTGTTGCTTTTGGTGTAGTACTGAACACTAACTAGGCTTCTACAGGCTTCCTGCCCCTAGAATTTAGCCACCGAGCTACAATTTCTTACAAAATCTGGCTCCTATGTCTTTATTAGTGTTTTAATTAAATAAATTGGTTTCACTTGCCCTCTCCTTGAACATCTGCTTAACTTGCCTGACGTTTTGTTAGCTAGGACTCCCTTTAGCTTATGCCCCAAGAGCCTTTCCAGTTTTGGGAGAGAGTTTCACAACCGGAGGGGGTGACTGCTGACAATGCCTGTCTGCCTTGCTTTCCCTTGCCTTGCCAAGGCTGATCATAGTGATCAGAATGAAACGGAGAAGGACGAAGTTTTTAAGGAGTCTATTGAACATTCAGCTTTATGAATTACACTGCAGAGATGCTAGCAGTGGTGCTGGTGGCTGGTGCTCATTGGAACTGGTGGAGTGGAAGGCAGAAGTTTAGAGCCAACGGCAAGCAGAGGCAACCCCTGACTAGCCCTACTCAGTGAAAATCCCCTGAAGTTAGTGGATATGATTAACTTAGGTTAATTAACTCCAGTGGGTCTATGCTGAGTAGAATTTAAGTTGAGTGATCCTGAATGGGGTAACTGTGCCCCTGAAGGACCAGGTGCGCAGCCTGGGAGTCATTTTGAACTCACAGCTGTCCGTGGAGGCGCAGGTCAATTCTGTGTCCAGGGCGGCTGTCTACCAGCTCCATCTGGAGCTGAGACCCTACCTGCCCGCAGACTGTCTCGCCAGAGTGGTGCATGCTCTAGTTATCTCCCGCTTGGGCTACTGCAATGCGCTCTATGTGGGGCTACCTTTGAAGGTGACCCGGAAACTACAGCTAATCCAGAATGCGGCAGCTAGACTGGTGACTGGGGGCAGCGGCCGGGACCACATAACACTGGTTCTGAGAGATCTGCATTGGCTCCCAGTACGTTTCCGAGCACAATTCAAAGTGTTGGTGCTGACCTTTGAAGCCCTAAATGGCCTCGGTCCTGTATACCTGAAGGAGCGTCTCCACCCCCATCCAGCCCAGACACTGAGGTCCAGCGCTGATGGCCTTCTGGCGGTTACCTCATTGCGAGAAGTGAGGTTACAGGGAACCAGACAGAGGGCCTTCTCGGTAGTAGCGCCCACCCTGTGGAACGCCCTCCCTTAAGATGTGAAAGAAATAAGCAGCTATCTTCTTTTTAAAAAACATCTGAAGGCAGCCCTGTTTAGGGAAGTTTTTAATATTTAATGCTGTATTGTTTTTAACGCTTGATTGGAAGCCGCCCAGAGTGGCTGGGAAAACTCAACCAGATGGGCGGGGTATAAATACTAAATTATTATTATTATTATTATTATTATTATTATTATTATTATTATGTAAAGCTCCAAGCTTTTGAGAGGACTTCAACATCCTGCTCTGTCGATCGTTCCATCAGGACAAGCACTTCACCTTCCAGAAGGAATTATTCTTGCTCTTCTTCCACACACTTCTGGGGGTTCTCCCAACACTCCCCTGAACCAGTTTTTTGGGGGGGATGTGCTAGCGGAGGAGGGGGGCAAGCCCTGTTGTGGAAATGGAAGTCGTTCCACAGGCATTCACTGATGGGTCTCACCCTTTTCCGTATTTGGTTGCAATTTTTGGTATTTTTTCTCTCCCTTTGCAGCTGATGTGCCCATGCTTTCCTTACAGGCGCAAATGGAAGCATGGGAAGCAGGTTGAGAACACCAAATTGTCTTTTGAATGTGGCCAAGAAAAAGTGCCTTCCTAATCCCCAACAGCTTTTTATCAAGTTGCATCTTAAAGGGGCTTACCATTCATGCCACTCTTATCAGTTTGCTGGTGAACTCAACCAGAGCTAAAAGAATTGTTTTTGTTTTGCCATTTAAAAACCCGGAAATATTGCTCCTTGTTATAAGAGGATCTTAGGCTTATGTATGAACCCAGCTTCATAAACTACATTCTCAACCTTTTACTTAGCGTTGTTTTAGTAACAAGTCTTTATTTTAATACATGAAATCCAGCTGAAGACTTATTCATTAGGCGCACTTATGAAACTTTCAACGTATTACTAATCTTGTGTATATCTAAGATGGTGGAAAAGACATGATTAGCGATGCAGCTGATGAAAGAGTTTTGCTTAATCTCCTGACTCATAATGAAGGAAAGGACTGGAATCTTAAAAGGCAACTTTCCCATGCAAGGAGCATAATTAACCCAATATATGAATCGCGAGGAGAGTAGTTTGGCTAAATAAATGACCAGTGCCAATCAATTCCATTCTCTTTAATTGTGATGTCTTCATTTGGTAGGCATCAGGGAGGGCAATATCCCATTTAGATGTAAGTACAGTATCTCCATCTCTGTAGTGGGCAAAAGCCTTTATTTTAAAAAATGACACAAAGAATAAAAAAATAATAGAATTTGTTAAAAATGTGCATGTGGACCTAGGTTGACCTTTGGCCCTTGGCCTGATCGAGCTGGGCTTATTGACACCTCTTTTGCCCTCTAGGCTGGCATCCCTCAGAAGGCCAGGTTTGTCTGGGGAAGAGAAAGGCCTTCGAGCTGCTAACTCCTACTTTCCACCTTTCATGAATTAAAGTTAACATGCTTTTGTAGCACATTTGCTGTTATGCTGCGTTCAGGCAGTGAATTCTAAAGTCCTTTTTAAAAATGAAAATGAAGCAATTTGAATGCCGTCTATCCCACTTTAACTGCATGTCATGAGCTGAATCTTGTGTTGTTGTGAAATATGAAACTGCCTATGCCTTTTCCCCTTTGGTCATGGGCACACCCACTGGGTGAAACTGGCCTGTTGAAAGCTTCTTCCTGCACACTCCTATTAATTTATGCGCCTGATTCATCAACACTGTTGCTAGCTCAGCTGTTTGGAGCTTTTGTAACCTTGTCCTGCTTCTTCTGGCAGCCATCCCCAGCCTTTCCTTTGTCATCCTTTTTGGAGGTACATTGCTGCCAGTGCACAGAAGACAACGTATAAGACAGAGAGAGAAGGTTTCTAGCAATATATATATATATATATATGTTGTTGTTGTTGTTTAGTCGTTTAGTCGTGTCCGACTCTTCATGACCCCATGGACCAGAGCACGCCAGGCACTTCTGTCCTCCACTGCCTCCCGCAGTTTGATCAAACTCAAGCTGGTAGCTTCAAGAACACCATCCAACCATCTCATCCTCTGTCGTTCCCTTCTCCTTGTGCCCTCCATCTTTCCCAGCATCAGGGTCTTTTCCAGGGAGTCTTCTCTTCTCATGAGGTGGCCAAAGTATTGGGGCCTCAGCTTCACGATCTGTCCTTCCAGTGAGCACTCAGGGCTGATTTCCTTAAGAATGGATGCGTTTGATCTTCTTGCAGTCCATGGGACTCTCAAGAGTCTCCTCCAGCACCATAATTCAAAAGCAATATATAGGATGCAGGATGCAACATTATCCTGTTACGGTGTCACATGAAGCAAAGCAAAGTCTATAAAGTAGGTGTGACGAACCTCCAGGTGTTGTTATTGGATGCCATCAGCCCTAGCAAGCATGACCAATGGTTAGGGAGGATTGTAGTTGCATTTAAGCAACATCTGGAGGGCCACAGGTTCCCCAGCCCTGCTGTAGAGCTTTGAATGAGTTTCTAGGTCAATATTTTTTGGGCTAAATGCATTAAGAATTGTTAATGGGTCCTGGGAAGAGAAAGCTGGATGTCAAATCAGTTTTCCTACTCCATTTTGGAGTGGGAAACTGATGCTATGTAAAGCAAAGGTAGCCATGTTGGTTCACAAGGAGCCGACCTCAAAGTCACAAAATAGTGGCAAGCTTTCAATCTATACAGAACTGTTTATCAGGCAGCATCACGTTGGATGCTGTTGCCATAAATTCATCCTGGAAACTTTTGTTCTAAGAGTGAGATTGCAGACACTTATTAAACTTCTCCAAATCAAAACATCTTTGTTATTTCACATTGATGTCTCAGTCCCAAGCATGTTTTCTCAAATGTAAATGGTATGGATTTAAAAGCGGGGGTGAGGAACCTCCTGCCTGTGGGTCAAGCTAGACTTCAAAGTATATTTAGAATTGCAGTCTAAATTGAGATTTAAAATTTGTAATTAACTGTTGTTTCTGGTGCTGAACGCACTGAAAAATATTATTTGCCCCCTTGGTGATAAGCTACCTTCAATGGAGTTGTGGATAGAGAGGATCCTCTGTTTGAGATCTCTAGGCCCATCTGAAGAACAACAGTCCCCATTCAAAAGCCCCATTCCTTGACAAGTCGTTTGGTTTGAAAGCCTTGGCAGCAACACATGTTTGAATCTGTTTTAAATTTGGAAAGCAGATTGTACTGCTTTGAACATGGAAGATAAAATATATATTCTTCCCTCTCCCCATGCCAGCCTTGCTTTTAATGGAGATGTTGAAGGACTGCTGGCCTGGCATCTGGCTGGTGTGGATCTCAACCATCCTGGTTATGATGGGAGCACTCCATATGCCGTGGTAAGTGTGTGATTACTGTAATATGTCAGATGGACGTCCTGTTCAATATGTATGTTAAATCACCTCTTCGGTTCTAAGGCAAATCTCCAAAGAGCCCCGCTTCAAATACAACTTTAGAGGTTTCTGAAATGGCTTTGCACGGGATTCAGTGGAGCTGCAGGAGCAGGAGGCTCTGGAAGGCCTAGGTCAGCCTTCCCCAATCCAGTGTCCTCCAGGTGCTTTTGAATACAACACTCGTGGCTCATGGCAGCTGCAGCCCAAAGTAAGAAGAAGAAGAAGAGTTTGGATTTGATATCCCGCTTTATCACTACCCGAAGGAATCTCAAAGCGGCTAACATTCTCCTTTCCCTTCCTCCCCCACAACAAACACTCTGTGAGGTGAGTGGGGCTGAGAGACTTCAAAGAAGTGTGACTGGCCCAAGGTCACCCAGCAGCTGCATGTGGAGGAGCGGGGAAGCGAACCCGGTTCACCAGATTACGAGTCCACCGCTCTTAACCACCACACCACACTGAATCTCAGTTAGCAAAGCAACTGGAGAGCATCAGCCTAGAAAGCATGGGTCCAAGCAGTTTCCCCCCTTGCCTCGCTCTTTACCGAGGGAAAACTGTGCAGGGGAAACGGCTCTGACTCTAATACTTCTAGACTGGTGCTAAATCACATAGACAGTAGGCTAGAGAGAAACCTACTGTCTACTCATAGCTTTAATGGAATGAAAAATCTCAATTTGGTGAAAACCTGAATTGCCATTTGTTCCAAACAAGTGCTAAAGAGCATTTTCCCCCAGGGAAGAGCAGCAGGACAAGAGGAAGTGTTTATAAGCCACTGCCTGGAATGAACTAATTCAGATTAATTAATTCATTGAATTAGTTCAAAATCTTTGAGATACATTAGGAACTAGAGGAGGAGACTCATGAAGTCTTTTCCAGATCTTTCCTCTCCCCCTTCATCTCTGCTGTCAGGAACTTAATGGGGGAAGCAGGGAGATTTGGAAAAGGCTTTGAGCAAACAGGAGCTCATGAACTGTCTTAAAGGTTTTGCAAAAGCCTCTTTGAGGTAGCTCCCCTGAGCATGCTTCTTCAAAGGGTGCTTTTGAACAGCCCTTTAATGGTGAGCAGATGAGTGAGGATAAAATCCTGCTTCCTTGGGAACAGAATTGCATAGCCAAGGCAGGATTAATCCCTCCCTCCCACCCATCAGTTGATGTCAGCTGCTGTTGGTGGGTTAGTGTGGTCTGGGGGAAATGATATCATGTGCCAAATGGACTCCCTGGCAGGCCAAGATTGGTCTGCAGTCCAGAGGTTCTTCATCCCTGGTGTAAACAGAACCACAAGGGCATTCTCCAGTGCCTATGCTGATGTTTCGAAATGGCAGGGCCTGTAGGGAAATAACAGGGCCAGCAAGAAAGAAAGTGTGCAACTGGGTGATTGCTCAGGGTTTTGTGCAAGTACCTGCTCAGCTTTTGTGCGCAGGGGAAAGGGCTCTGATTCTAATACTTCTAGATTGGTGCTAAATCACATAGACAGTAGGCTAGGGAGAAAGTTACTGTCTACTCGTAGCTTTAATGGAATGAAAAATCTCAATTGAGTTTGTGTGGTACAGTATAGTTATTTATTTAGCTATCTGTTTTTTGAACTTCTAGTCTGCCAACTCAGCTGAAAGAACTCTCTAGTACACCATTTAAAAATTACATAGTATGCAATAAAATACACATAAAGTCTCTTAATGGATAAACAACCATAAAAGTTAATAGAAAGCAAGGAAAACAGCAGAAATTAAAACCACTTGATTTCTCGGCTCAAAAAGAAAGAGACCTGTTTCTAGCGATCCATCTTCTAAACCACTGATCTCTTTTTCAAGCCATCTTCAGCACTCTGGAAATCATCCAACCTATCACTGTAAACCTGATGAAAAGAAAAGAGTTCTATTATTTTCCTAAACTTTCCAATTGGCCAATCCTGGTGAGTTTTCTTGGGAGAGGAATATGCCACCCCTGAAAAGGCCCTGTTAGTAGATTCCAGTTTGACCTCAGGTGTTGAAGAGATCTGAAGCAGAGGCTTTTCACTGAAGTGTGAAGCGTACAGACGGTGCATATGGGAGCAGCATGTTCAGGTGCCTCTGTGTGATTTGTGCATGTGTATGAGCACCTATGTGCAGATGGCATAGCAGCACTTACTACTATCGCAACCTTTTCTTGTAGGCAAGAGCTGCAAATCGTATGAAAGTCCTGGAGTTTTTATGTCAGCTGGAGGCCTAATTTGGTAAGGCTTACGCTTTGAGAAACAACCACCAGCAATGTTTGGCGGTGTGCATGTGGGTCATTCGCTCCATGAGGAATGTTTGGTTTGGGAAATGGACTGAGTTGGGACCACAGTCCTCTGGCTTGAGTTCATAGCAGCATATATCCATCTGTTTTATCATTACTTGGTGGGCTAAGGTGTCTTGCATGCTCACTAAGCAGATGGCTAAATACAGTCAACTTTGAAAGCACCAATTCGGGGGATCTCAGGATTCGGAAAATAGATCATTGCCATCAAAACTAACAGCACTGCCCATTTGGGAGGACAATCCTTGTGTGCACTAGTCTGTAAAGGCTGCATCACATGTACACCTAAGGTTGTGGTATACACACACACACACACACACACACACACGCACACACACGCGCGCACACACACACACAGAGCGATTATATAATCCCGATTATGTAAAGTGCAAATGGGACTGGTGGTTTGATTCAAGAGTATCATGCTGGTAAGCTTGCCATGGAGGCTGGATTGGCCAAGACTCCCTCTTGGAGACAAATGGGGTGTTCTGCTCTGGAGTATATGAAACCGCCCCAGGGTGGCTTTTCCTCAAGGAAGGCTGTGAAATCCTCCTCCTTGAAATTTCAGGCCATGTCTTAAGTTATTTGAAACATGGCTCCATACTGTGAAGCAAGTTTCTCCTTGCTTCATGGGCATGTTGAAATGATTTCTGCTACTTATCTCTGTATATTCAACAGTATGCAAACACCTATGGGCAATGATCCTGACTCGTTATGGTGCTTTATAAATGGATTACATAATTCTTTTGGCTGTCTGCTGAAGCAACAAAGTTGCCAGCTCAATTTTTGCACTGGATTTCTGTCATTCTGCAGCCCAACCTCCCCTCTCTACTCACCCACATGTTACAAGGGCAGATTGCTTGTGTTTCAAATTAATAGCTGCATTTTTAAAAGCTTAAAACAAGAAAGCCACGTTTTATGTATAAAATGTATCTTAAAGGAATACCAATATTCAGTTGAGCAGTATTAAACAGAAAGTTCAATCCCACAGAGGTTCATGTCTCCTGACCATTATTAATAATTTTTATGACTAGCCAGTGAGAAAGTAGAGAGCACACTTGTCAAATATGCAGCTGATACAAAATTTGGAAGAACTGCAAATGCAATAGAGGATTTTATATACAGTTTGAGAAAATACTGATAGGGTAGAACTCTGGAGTGCAATGGGTAATCTTGGGTGGCTGTCATTGTAAAGAGGAAATGTCAACCACTTGCACTCAGACAGTTATCTACCTACCTACCTATTTATCTAATATATTTTCCTGATTTTCTTTAGATACTTGGAGCTTCCCTGAGGCAAGATGGGAAGGAAAGGCACAAATCGCCGAAAGCAACACAGATAACAATTGAAGAATGCAAGCTTATGCTCACTGTTTTTAGGAAAGAGAGTCTATTTTCTTATTTTTTTAAAAAAGAAGAAACTAATGCTTAGCAAAGCACATTGCAATACTTCAGACTTGGTCTCATACTAGCCTATTGAATCAATTTGTGTTTTCAGGAAGGAATGTGTGATGATGAAATGAACAGCTGTTCTCAAACCACATGAAATTGCCTTATAGCAAGTCAGGCCATGGATTCAGTGGTGGCACAGCTTTGCAGGGTACCAGGCAGAAATCTTGCCCAGACTTGCTATCAGATATTATTTTAACTTCAGTTGCTGACTATTGGACCTGAGACCTTCTGCAAGCAAAGCAAAGTGCTCTGTTGCAGAGCTACTGTGTCTCTCACTATAGCTCAGTGGCAGATGACTCAGGGCAGGATCTTCTTCACAGAAATCTAGACACAGAAATCAAGTTTCACATTTCAGCGGGGACTACCGTTTTTCAAAAGATGAGATAATCGGGAATTTCAGAGAGAAGCATCATTTTTAAAACCAATCTTCTAATGCTGTGTACTGCATTAGAAACCTGGTATTAGCTTTCCTCTCAAATTAAGTGGGAGGGGGCATATACACATCAGATTGCTTGAGAGAATTGTGGGGCTGCCAGAAGGGGGGGAAAATCTTTAAAATCTAGAGAAGGCAGCCCTCTCAAAATATAGTATTTCACAAGACATGACAGGATAGATATGGATTATGAAGAAGAAGGGTTTGGATTTGATATCCCGCTTTATCACTACCCGAAGGAGTCTCAAAGCGGCTAACATTCTCCTTTCCCTTCCTCCCCCACAACAAACACTCTGTGAGGCGAGTGGGGCTGAGAGACTTCAAAGAAGTTTGACTAGCCCAAGGTCACCCAGCAGCTGCATGTGGAGGAGCGGGGAAGCGAACCCGGTTCACCAGATTACGAGTCTACCGCTCTTAACCACTACACCTCTAATGCCATGTGTATACTGCCTCTGAAACCAGTGATGGGAGTGTACAGGTTGCAGAGTAGGCAGGAGTGTAATGCACAGCCCCAGAACGTGCTCAATCACAACAGGATATTGAGTGTTGGTTGGAGGAGAAAAACAGAAAACCCGGGAGTATGGCCAGCTGGTCCCTAAACCTGAGGACTCCTGTTTGGAGATGAGAATACACTCCAACTTGGATGGGTAACCTGTGGCCCTCCAGATGTTGCAGGGAAACAACTCCCACCATCCCTGACTCTTGGCCATTCTGGCTGGAGCTGATGGAATGCCTTCTCATCAGATGTCACAGAGATAAGTAACTATACAAACTTTAGAAGAAATATGATGGCAGCCCTGTATAGGGGAGTTTTTTAGTGTTTGATTATGTTTGTATATACGTTGAAAGCTGCCTAGAGTAGCTGGGGTAACCCAGTTGGATGGGCAGGGTACTAAAAATAAAAATTATAATTATAATTATTATGGGGTTTGAAGTACAGGAACATTTGGAGAGTCACAGGTCCACTTCCCCACGCTACAACATTTTGTTGAAGGTCATCACTTGGAGGGTCCCGCTTGCGGTGGTGGTAAAATCTTGGTAATTTGCAAGGAAGTCAAAATAATGCCAAAATTTGTAAGCATCTTTCTGTGGGCTCTTGCCTAAAGAGAAATCTGAGAAATATTTGAAGGAGGTGGCAGTGTGGGCTAAACCACAGAGCCTAGGATTTGCCGATCAGAAGGTCGGCGGTTTGAATCCCCGCGACGGGGTGAGCTCCCATTGCTCAGTCCCAGCTCCTGCCAATCTAGCAGTTCGAAAGCACGTCAAAGTGCAAGTAGATAAATAGGTACCGCTCCGGTGGGAAGGTAAACGGCGTTTCCGTGCGCTGCTCTGGTTCGCCAGAAGCGGCTTAGTCATGCCGCTCCCTCGGCCAGTAAAGCAAGATGAGTGCCGCAACCCCAGAGTCGGCCATGACTGGACCTAATGGTCAGGGGTCCCTTTACCTTTACCTTTCAGGGAAGAAAATACATGTAGGTATTTTGAGAACAGTGTAATCGCTTTTGATAAGATTTGTGATACTTTTCAGGGTGACTTTGTGCATCTTTGTTTCTGCTGCCAGCACATTAGACCTCCCCCACCACTATGTAATAGTGGGAGTTACTGTGGAAATAATCGTGATCTCTTTGCTGTGCCTTTCAATAAAATCTCTGAAAAATATTAGCTCAGCACTAAGTGGTTGTGTTTTTTTTAGTGGGGCAGTGAGGAGGAGGAGGATTTATTGATCTGGTCAGTTAACAAGAATGGCAGCCATCAATGGTATTCTGCTGGTGAACAATACCATCACCCCAGGCGCCTGCTTATTACACTTAAGACAAGTCCTGATTGAATGGACTTCATCTAGCCCAGTATCCTGTTTCCAACAGTGATCAGGAAGACCAGGAGCCCACAATCAAGTCCAAGAAAAGGAAAACACAAAATTATATAATAAAATACTCATAAAAGCATAACCTAGAATATCCACACACACACACACACACACACACACACACACCCCAGCTTACGTAAGAATCCACACCAGAAGCAGCGACTAAAAACTTGGCTTTATTATTAACATTTCCCAAATGCCTGGGAAAATAAAAATGTTTTGGTCTGTCCCTCAAAAAATGACAAGAGTTGGTGCCAAGTGAATTTCCCTGATAACTGGGAGCCTACTACATTACTGTCAATTGTTACCCCACACTTCTCTCCCCCCCCCGCCATCACTTTCCTAACTGCAAAAGGTCCATTTTTAAAAATGGATTTGTTGTGTGAGAACTCTTTAATTGAACAAACTTTAATTTCTGGTATGCTGTTGAATCCCTCTTGCAAAACAGTGAGAGTCGGGAGGTGACCTGTCTCTGGAGTCAGTGCGTGCTCAGTCCTTTTGTCAGAACTCTTGAGCATCTTGGATATAAACGGCAACTTCACTATCATCTTGAGGGTTTAGAAATTGCCCCGTGTTAAGAGCAGAGTCCCCAGATGTCTGAAGTGCCTTAATTGTGGGGTATACAAAAACATTGATTTAAGCCAGTTCACCAATGCAGATAATTCCTCTAAGCACTCGTATTTCTAACTTTCTACATACAGAGTTGGTATACTTAACAAGCATCAACTTGGACCTAAGCAGTAGGGAGGGAGGCATGCCAAAGCCACAAATCCTTTTGCTTAAAAAGATTGGCTGGCCTGTGTTAACATTGCTGTCGTTATTATGTGATATAAAGAAGAAAATCAGCGCAACAGATGCTCTCGAAGTGTTTTGTATTTCCTCCTTTTCCTCTTTGCAATTTAATCTTGAATGTATGCAACGAGAGGCTTAAACCTTGCTGAGAATGTTGCTTCCATCTGTCTCCTCCACCCTCCTCCTAGACTGAAATGATGATCCAAGAGCTTTGGGTGACTGAAACTATTAACTAGAGTCTAACAGCAATCTGGATTCGCCATGTGCTTCCCTTCAAGCCCTTTGGCAACACAGCCACAGGTGAGAATTACATAACCGGTTTTATCCTAGATTCTGCTTATGCACAGGCTTGGCTCATCCCCTGGGCTGTTTGGGGTTGCACTGTGGAAAAACACGTTTGGAACATGTAGTTTGACCTCCAAACCACACATGGCTGATCCGGCCCAGGATATGAGCTGACGGACAGCTATAGGAGCAACTTCGCCCCAAGCCTGATCGGTCACATTTTCAACATCCATTAAAGTAGTTAGCCCTGGCGCAAAGAGAGTAAATTAAAGGCAAGCAGGTTAACCGTGGTTTACGCAGTGGATTAAGCTAATGAGACCCTAAAATAATGATAGAAATGAACATCAAAAGGAAGCCAACTCGGAAAGTGTCTTCTAGGACCCAATTTAAGCTGGCTGTGATGGTGACAGCTTATAAATGAAAATGACAACGTAAACAGAACGTATGTGTGCTGCCTTAATTATGGGGTGTGTGTTCAGGTTCCTAAACTGTCCACATGCTTGCCTTCATCATCTCCCACATTTTGTTTCTCAACACATTGCTCCTTGTGCAGGCGCGTGACTGCAGACAATGCCTGCATGAGATAGCTCAGGTGGTAGAGCATGAGACTCTTAATCTCAAGGTTGTGGGTTCGAGCTCCACGTTGGGTGAAAGATTCCTGCATTGCAGGGGGTTGGACTAGATGATCCTCGGGGTGCCCTCCAGTTCTGTGATTCTATGAATGTCCCATGCCGTTGTTGGACATGCCTGGGTTATCAGCAGGTGTGCACCTGTGCTGACCCCAACACCCCACACACTCCAGGCTTGCAATGCATTCGGGTTGTTACCTTTTCTGCTTTTTATATAAGATCTCACTCCAAGCTGAGTTAATGGTAAATCAAACTCGATATCTGTATAGTGAAAAAATCAAACTGCCTGAACAGACTTCCGAAATCATCTGCTTCAGTCGGTGGTGCTTGCCTTTTGAGAGCAATCAGGTACCTTCATTGTACTTGTTTTTGGCACCTGCTAAAATCATTCCTGTTTAGACAAGCCTACCCAGATGCTTAGAAATTTGAGGTGACTTTAATCTGTTTTCGTATTTTGTAGTCAGGTTGTGAATTTTTCTTGGTTTTACTGTTTTATCTATTGTAAACTGCTTTAAAGTTTGGTGGGATTTTGTTTGTTTGTTTGTTTGTTTGTTTGTTTTACAACCAAGTAGCAATGTTATGGAACAGATAAAACCAAGCACCGAATCTGGAGGCTGCAGGATTTGGTGCCCTCCCTGCTGAATTGCAATAAATCACTACTAAATTGCGCAAACCTGGCTAGGTCTGGAATTGCACGTATAAGCGGGAGCTGTATGTATCATTAAGAGCAAAAGACAAACCTGCTGGATTAGGCCAGTGGCTAATCTAGACAGGCATCCTGTTCACACAGTGGCCAACCAGATGCCAGCAGGAAAGCCACAAGCAGGTCCTGAGAGCAAAAGTGCTCTCTCTCACTCCAGTTTCCAGCAACTGGCATTCAGAAGCATGAGCATGAAATTTATTACGGTCAGAGACCAGCTTGAGAAACACAAATGGAACTACAATCCCAATAGCAAAACAAACATTTAAAACAATATACAACAATGGATTTTAAGTTTAAAAGTGCAATACGCATTGTTGTTGTTTAGTCGTTTAGTCGTGTCCGACTCTTCGTGACCCCATGGACCAGAGCACGCCAGGCACTTCTGTCTTCCACTGCCTCCCACAGTTTGGTCAAACTCATGCTGGTAGCTTCGAGGACACTATCCAACCATCTCGTCCTTTGTCGTCCCCTTCTCCTTGTGCCCTCCATCTTTCCCAACACCAGGGTCTTTTCCAGGGAGTCTTCTCTTCTCATGAGGTGGCCAAAGTATTGGAGCCTCAGCTTCACGATCTGAAGAAGAAGAAGAGTTTGGATTTGATATCCCACCTTTCACTCCCCTTCAGGAGTCTCAAAGCGGCTAACATTCTCCTTTCCCTTTCTCCCCCACAACAAACACTCTGTGAGGTGAGTGGGGCTGAGAGACTTCAAAGAAGTGTGACTGGCCCAAGGTCACCCAGCAGCTGCATGTGGAGGAGCAGAGATGCGAACCCGGTGCCCCAGATTATGAGACTCTTAACCACTACACCACACTGGCTCTCACATCTGTCCTTCCAGTGAGCACTCAGGGCTGATTTCCTTCAGAATGGATGTGTTTGATCTTCTTGCAGTCCATGGGACTCTCAAGAGTCTCCTCCAGCACCATAATTCAAAAGCATCAACTCTTCAGCGACCAGCCTTCTTTATGGTCCAGCTCTCGCATATAAATACATAAAAACTTTAAAATAGACTACCTCAGAGAAATGACCCAAAGTCGCCCGTGGATCCGGGTTTGGGAATTTTCTTAACAAACTAGATTGAATTGGGGTGGTGGTCTGCGCCTACAGATCTGTGCGCAGAATCTGGCGACAATCTGGGTCGTCTTGTGGTCTTTGCCTAACGGAAGATCAAATTTTTGCTTTACCGGGAGGTCAGCAAGCCTCTCCAGCAGGGGGTCAAGGGGTTCTCTACGAGCCTGATCGTAAAAGGGACATCTAAAAAATATGTGTTCAGGGCTTCCTCTATCCCCCAATGGACAGGTGCAAATTCTCTGGTCATATGGGACTTTTTTAAAGGATCCTTCCAAGACCGGCGAGGGCAGAGCCAAACATTCAGAAGCAATTATTGCCTCCAACAGTGGCAGTGGAACATGGGCATTAACAGCCATAGCCCAATCTAACAGGAGGGATGCGCATATGTTTCTAAAAAGCTTGGATTTAGCTGGTTGGCTATTCAAAGAGGTAAAGTAGGGTGACCGCTGGATTTGGTTCACCTGCTTTCCCCTCCAAACAACAGGATCAGCAGGGTTGTTTTTGGAGGCAGTTGGATCACAGCCAATGTGTTTCAAAAGAGGGACAACTGGATTCAGGGCTGCTAACCAGTTTGTTCCACAAGGGTAATATACAATTTTGCTGGCCGGGTTCCAAACACAGGCCTTCAGCAGGGCATCTCCAAAACTAGAGAGAGACAGAGAGAGAAGGGGAAAGTCTGGAGGTTGTGATGCCCTTAAGGAGACAGTGCAGAGTTAATTCGCTGTGCCTGAATACGATGCAGGAAGCAGTTCTCATTGTTCCTTCTTGAAGTTTCACAACAACTATAGAATGTTACCAACCTAGATCAGACATCCACCCCCCCCCCACATTTTTAAAAAATCAAAGGGACTTGGTATGTAGGTTCATTTAATTGCTTATAACAATAGCCAGTGCATACAATAAGTGAGCTGGCCAAAAACAGAAGTGCTTCTGGGAATTATCATATGTGCCCTAGAATAAGAGAATTGGGAATGGGAACTGCTGTTTCTCCTGACGTGGCACCTGTGATCCCAGGACAGCTGTTATAGTCAAAGAGCTTCTTCTCAGGCTGGTTGCTGAAGATCTTTCAAGGCATATTTATGAGCCGAATACCAACTTGAGTATGTTGTTTTAAAAGGCATTATTGATTCCAAGAAGATGAGTAAGCCTGTTCAAGCCACGGAACTTGAGCGACTCTGGTGATGCTACATGATGCATTGCCTCCCCTTGGCTTGGCACAGCTTCTGCCAATGATAATGTGTGGTAAATGAAGAGTCTTCTGCGGCAACCAATGGGCAAAGCCCGTGGACATGGTGTGATAATTCTGCAAAACACGTCTTGCAAAATGCACCATCCGTCCTACGCAGAAAATTCTGGGGTGAGTTGCAACTTGCAAAGGAAGCAATCCAGGAGATCGCCAAATGATTCATTTTCATTTTCCCTTTGTGATGCATTTAAAGCTTGCTTGGCCATGAGCACTGGAACTTAAATGGCAAAGTGATACCTGTATTGGAAAGATTAGACCAGCCTGTCTGGAACTGATGGCAATTGGAGGGCACCAGGTTTGTTGAAGTCTGGATTAGTGAGAAAGGAGAGCTATGCCAATAAAAGCTGGGTAGACATAATCTTCTGAGCTATGGTTTTTGACTACGCCAGATTTCAAACTGCAGGCACTGTCCCCACAATAAATTGATTTTTATTGTAAAATGTTGCCAGTAGTAAATGGTATTTGGGGCAGTGGCGGGGGGCGCGGGCACAGGAAGGTAAGGATGGAGGAGATGTCATTTTTAAAATCTCTTTTACTCATTTTTCCAATATTAATTTCAGTTGCCCACATTTTGCAGCAATTTGCAATTAAAAAAACCCCTTCATGAAAGTTAATCAGCATTTTGGTGCAACTTTCTCGTAAAACACATTTTTATATGCAGGTCTGCAAGCAATTCCCCCTAATATATGCATTTTTGTAAGTTATGTTCACCAATATCTTCATATTTATGCACACTTTCACCAAATTTATACATTTTTGTAAACACTGGCTGTTTTGCAAAAGCACAGATGTTTTGCAAAAGCACAGATTCTGAAAGATAGCTCTATTTGGGTTCACATACTGCTTTGGACGCGGGTGGCGCCGTGGGTTAAACCACAGAGCCTAGGACTTGCTGATCAGAAGGTTGGCAGTTCGAATCCCCGTGACGGGATGAGCTCCCGTTGCTCGGTCCCTGCTCCTGCCAACCTAGCAGTTTGAAAGCACGTCAAAGTGCAAGTAGATAAATAGGTACCGCTCCGGCGGGAAGGTAAACGGCGTTTCCATGCGCTGCTCTGGTTCGCCAGAAGCGGTTTTGTCATGCTGGCCACATGACTCGGAAGCTGTAGGCCGGCTCCCTAGGCCAATAAAGCGAGATGAGCACTGTAACCCCAGAGTCGGCCACTACTGGACCTAACGGTCAGGGGTCCCTTTACCTTTACCTTACTGTTTTGGAAGGTGAACATTTGATAGATTCAGCTTTAAAGGCATACTGGATTGAATTTCTCCTCCATCTCTAGGGGAAGGTGTAGTTGGCCAAGAAAAGTAAGGCCTTGGGTTTACTCTTGCCTGCTCACTAGTTTGCCCTGTGTGCTTCTAGCATGGTGGCTGGGTTTAGATGTAGGTATCGAAAATCATGCCAGCTTGAGCCCTACTTCCTCCCCATGGAGCCCACCCTTTCCTCCTCTTGTGCACCCAACTAAAGAGGAGACTTCTTGGTTTGTTACCTTACAACCCTTTTCAGGAATTGAGCCTGCACGCATAGAGGCAAAAAGAATATAGGGAACTAGGATCAAGCACATTGCCCTGAAAGTCTACATGTGTCCTTTCTGCCTGCAATCTTCCTGCATGGAATAAGTACGTAAAGACATAAGAAGATTTTGGTGGATCGGGGCAGTGGGCCTGTTTATTCCAATGCTTTTGTAATTTAAGATGCATATATGTTTTGTGAAATTTATTTTTTTATTAAAAAAATTAAAAACCACAATGAAAAAGACATCTGGGTCAAAGGACAAGGAATTCCGCCCTCCTATTCCATGTACAAGAGCCAACTCAACTGGCACATGGTTCTTATTTAGACAAATGCAACAGGGCAGCGTTCTCCACTGTGTCTAAGAGCTGTAGGCTAGTTTTGATGGCACATATCTGTTCCTCCTAGCATCTTCCTAATAGAAGAAGAAGAAGAAGAGTTTGGATTTGATATCCCGCCTTTCACTCCCTTTAAGGAGTCTCCAAGCGGCTAACATTCTCCTTTCCCTTCCTCCCTCACAACAAACACTCTGTGAGGTGAGTGGGGCTGAGAGACTTCAGAGAAGTGTGACTGGCCCAAGGTCACCCAGCAGCTGCATGTGGAGGAGCGGGGAAGCGAACCCGGTTCACCAGATTACGAGACTACCGCTCTTAACCACTACACCACACTGGCTCTTAATAGCTGGGGCCATTGCTAAATTAGGAGCATTGATCTTCGGAACACTTGAGACCCTTGAGCATTTTCCAAAGGAGCAGTCAATGTGTTGTGATACCTTCCTTAACTCTTGGGATCTTATAATAGAGCTTGGTATGTACAGGACTGACACAATTGTTTGGTTGAAGGTCCAACACCAACTCGATTCCTGTCCCTATTTTGGGGGAAGGAAGGGATGGTGAAAAGACTCAACGTCCACCGCCGTGTGAAATCTGACTCTCTCAAGTGCTCTACTTTACTAGATTTTACTGCATATAGCAGAAGAAAACGCACACAACTCACTATAAAGGGATGGCAAACAGGAGACAGGAGACATTGGTGCCATCTGCCTAATAAGGCTTCAGAAAAGATGAATGTATAGTGGTACCTCAGGTTACATACGCTTCAGGTTACAGACTCTGCTGACCCAGAAATAGTACCTCGGGTTAAGAACTTTGCTTCAGGATGAGAACAGAAATCATGCAGCGGTGGCGCGGCAGCAGCGGAGGCCCCATTAGCTAAAGTGGTGCTTCAGGTTAAGAACAGTTTCAGGTTAAGAACGGACCTCCGGAACGATTAAGTACGTAACGAGAGGTACCACTGTATATGAAAACTTTTTAATATGTTTTAATTGCTGGACAGTCTTACTCTCAACAAAAATCAAATCAATACCTCTGCTAAAAAGCCTGTCTAACCAATGGACTTCATAATAGGGCAGGTTCACAGCACTAGGAAAAGTAGATTTCAGGCATCTAGCTCTTTCCATGGTACCAATTTACATCAATTTACAATATATACAGTACTCCACTGGGGCTGCTGAAGTTATTGTTGAAGCTCAACTTTGTAACTAAGTTGGAGGCTATAATAAAGGGATTTAAGAGCACAAAAATAGGTTACTGACAATGCCAATGTTCAGCAGTAATAATTGCTCTCTTGTCAAAAAGGATTATACTGGCAAAAGTAAGCATGACATGTTTGCATCACGAATGGTTAGATGCGTTTAGCACCACAATGGCAGCCTATAGCAAATCCAGATGTAAACAACCTGTTGAGGTTAGTGGTCTGGAGACAGGGCAACCCAGGATGTTGTGATTGTGCATCTCCAGGCCAAAGTCAGCAGCTTCTTGGGGCCAGTTGGAACCCTAAGGGTAGCTTGGCAGCTGCACCACCACCACTGCCCATCTGTAATGGTGGCATTGCCGCATAGAAGAGAGCAGATCAGCAGTTCTTTCCTCCAATAAGATAGCTGAATTGCAGTGGCCGAATCCACAAGTCCCTGCCAGTCAGGGATGAAACAGAAAGTTAGTGTCTTTTCTTTGCTAGGACTGATAACTGGTTAGAGAGGATTGGGGACTGAACTAGGCTGTTCTTCCCAACTCAACAGGTAATTGGTGCGTTCAGCGCAGACACTTCTGGCCTATTAGTTGACAAATACACACATCCACCCAGATCAGGACTAACAGTAGGACAATTGACTGATTAAAAGAACTGAATAAACCACTGCTTTTTAACGTAATTAATCAACTAGTTCTTAAATTTTACACAATGTGCATATTTTCTAAAACTTCAATATAGGAGCCTCTTTTGAGATGCATTGTTACCAGAAAAAGCCGCCGCTGATATTTTCTTTTTCTTTCGCTGTACCAATAACAGAAAAAGATCTTTCACTTGTATGCTCACTGGGTTTGAGCTGTAGGTAACTGAGCGGGAACAAGACCATGCATGTGTGTGTTTGTGTGTTTGTGTGTGTAGCTCCGTGGCTACTACTCACAATGGCCATGTTCTGCCTCTACTTTCAAAGGCAGTGTGCCTTTGAATACCAGTTGCTGTGGAGCACAAGACCTCCCATAGCCAACTGGTTGGCCACTGTGGGAAGAGGATGCTAGACTAGATGGGCTTTTGGCCTGATCTAACAGGACCGAAGGGTTTTAGATGGTGAGCTAACATGAAAAATTGATATACACTTAGGTCATCTTTGCACAATCTTGCCAGGCTCTTGACTTGAGCAGAACTTAGAAACATGGAAACCTGCCTTGTGACTTTTGTCCACTGATGCCCAGCGTTGTTGACTGTGACTAATGACAACTTTGTAGGATCTCAGGGAGAGAAAGGCCCTTTTCCACCACCTCCTAGTTGTGCATTTTGACTGGAGATGCCAGTGACCGAATCTGGGACTTTTTGCATGTGAAAGATGCGAATGAGCTACTGTCTCTCCTCACAGGTCCACAGGAATTCGTCTAGATTGGGAACATGCTTCTCCCTCCCTATGTATCTATGCAGATGTCATGCGGCTGGGAGTCTTGTTTAGGTTGGAGAGCTATGATAGGCAGAGTCTCCTCAGAACTGGAAGGAGGCCAGCGGGGTGGGTGGGGGAAATAGTCAAAGCAGTCTCATTGCTCAGGGTTTAGGAAACAGGCCAGTTAGTCAAGGTATGCTTGCTTACAGGATTAGCAAAGGCTTTGGGAAAAGCCATTACTCATCACCCGATACTGTTTCCCTACAGAGAATTTCCTACAATTCCCTGGGACATG
This sequence comes from Podarcis tiliguerta, assembly GCF_965153285.1. Lineage (NCBI taxonomy): Eukaryota > Metazoa > Chordata > Lepidosauria > Squamata > Lacertidae > Podarcis > Podarcis tiliguerta. The sequence continues at coordinate 121,353,529 of NC_139534.1, forward strand.
TCATGCGTTTTTCTTGCTACTGCCTATCTGCCGCACACCAATCTCTGTAGCAACTGTTCCAGGGCCCAGAAAATATGCTGCAGGGTGTCTGAAACTCTGCTGAAAGATTTGCTAAAGATCACAACAGGCCATCCTGTGTAATCTTAGGTTAACTGCCCAAGAAGTTGTGTTTACAGCATGGTATATACATTCCTGTCTCGGTGACTGTGCTGGCTTGGCCATGTCCACAGAGCGGAAGATGGCAGGATCTCCAAAGACACGCTCTATGTGACATGAAGGCTGGCAGCGTCAAGCCCGCCACATAGGAATCCTTTGCAGGTGACCGCAGTGCCTGGAGACAGACAATCAGGTTGTGCATCCGAAGCAGTGACCAGAGAAGGAATGACCGCTGTGAGGAGCCCAGAGAGGAGAAACGCCATGGTGAGTCTGCAGCAGCACAACCAGACACCTTCACCTGCCCCGGCTGCAACAAAACATGTCTCTTCTGTGTTGGTCTCTACAGCCACAACAGATGCTGCAATTCTGCAACAGCTTGACCTCACCCCCAAAGGTGCATTCCTCCATGGTCTCCTGAGACAGACAGATGCCAGCAACTAACCATATACATTAAAAGGAAGGAAGGAAGGAAGGAAGGAAGGAAGGAAGGAAGGAAGGAAGGAAGGAAGGAAGGAGTCATTTCAAGGTAGCCCTATTTCGAACTGGTCATTGCGATTCAAAACCCCATGCCACCAGTACTTAAAAATCGGTGAAGTCTCCTAGAGATATATTATACAGTCCCCAAGTGGAATGATTAGTATGTGCAGGAAAAAAGCAAAAAGCCCAAAGGTAGTTTTTCACAACTGATAATCATTCACGTCTGTGTGTTTACACCCAGCAAATTACATGTAGAGCAATCATGGGTGTAGCCAGGATTTTTGTTAGGGGGAGCAGAACCTCAGTTAGTTAAGTATTTTTATTGATTTAGCAGGGGGAGCTGCGCCTGTTGGCCCCCCTTGGCTAAGCCCATGACAACAATCTATATCCCGACTCATTTTTAACATCGGCTGTCTTTTGAACTGAGGGAAGGCTGGATGCCCAGAAACTTTTGTTCCACCTGCTTACTCATTTCCACATGAACTGAGATGGGATACACAGCTCAGTGGCAGAATGCCTGTTCTATATTGCAAAAGGCCCCAAGTTCTGTCCTCAGCTTCTCCAGGTATGATTGAGAAAGATTCCTGCCTGAAACCTTGTAGAACCTTTGCCTGCCATTGTAGACAATGTGGAGCTACGTGGACCTCTGTAGACTTATGGTCTTACTGAATTCCTATGAGATGCAGGCAATTGGTTGTTTAATCCTCTCTTCAACACTGGGGAATAGCAAACCCCCTGGGCTTTGGCCCTTGATTTTGTGCTTCTATCCTGTATCTTGTGAACTGCCCAAAGGTCTTCGAATGCAGGGCAGTATAAAGGTAAAGGTAAAGGAACCTCCAACCATTAGGTCCAGTTGTGACCAACTCTGGGGTTGCGGTGCTCATCTCGCTTTATTGGCTGAGGGAGCTGGCGTACAGCTTCTGGGTCATGTGGCCAGCATGACTAAGCTGCTTCTGGCGAACCAGAGCAGCACACGGAAACATCGTTTACCTTCCCGCCGGAGCAGTACCTATATATCTACTTGCACTTTGATGTGCTTTCGAACTGCTAGGTTGGCAGGAGCAGAGACCGAGCAACGGGAGCTCGCCCAGTCGTAGGGATTCGAACCGCCGACCTTCTGATTGGCAAGCCCTAGGCTCTGTGGTTTAACCCACAGCGCCACAATAAACAATAACAACAACAACAATTTGAAGGGTGGCATTGTGGCCTCTTTTAGTGGGGTGGGGTCTGTAGGTCTGCCTTTTATCTGTTTAGCTGTGTTTTTAGGTTTTTACTGGATGTTCTCAATCAGTTTTGATGTTAAGAAGCTTTGGGTTCGTCGGTAACACCGGCAGTAAACAACAATGAATAAGTCTCTCCCTCTGTGTCCACTTTTACATGCCTTGGTTCAATTCAGATGCTCTATAGATATGCGTAGCGTGTCACGGTGCAACCTGCCTGCTGCCACAATCCCACCGCCTCCACCACTTGCATGAATTATCCCTGGTCCAGTTTGCATTGCAAAAACTGCTTGCATGTTGAGCAAACATTTGTGTGAATGGGCCTCAACTGGTGAGCAAAGGGGTTGTAATGAGACACTAGAAACTGTACATAGAATATGCCTCTGGATACCAGTTGCTGAAATCCACAGAAGGTGGAGATTCTGGCCCTTGGAGCACCTGTCTGGCCACTGCGAAAACAGGATGCTGGACTAGCTGAGACACACGCCTGATCCAGCAGCACTCTTATTATGCTATTACATGCACATGTGATTCAGTCCTCCATGACTCTGTTTATTGCAAGGATGGGGGGCATCTGAAGACTGTGTTCCCTTGTGGGCAGCTTCCTGGGAGCCACAGGCCAGTTGGTGGTGTGGCCAGAGGCAAAGGTGGGTGGACTGATCTGCGTGACTATTACTTGTGTCCTGTAGTCTATGTTCCAGACGTTCTTACACCTACACATTCACACACACCCTCCATCCAGTAAAACCAGTTGCCGTGGTTCAAGGACACCAGACAAATGCATTTGGGGAGGATGCAGAACACGGATGGTTTGCCTTGGAGGGGGCGGGGAGAGCAGGGTGCCCTTGGATAGTCCAAGCGCTGGGAAAAGGGGACTTTGGGGTGGGAAGGCTGCTCTGGGCCTGGGAGACTAGGATGCAGGTTTCTGCTCAGCCATGAAACTCACTGGGTGACCTTGGACCAGCTGCCATCTCTCTCTCTCTCTTTTAATAAATGCTTTTTATTGGTGTTTCATTTAATACAAACAAAATACAGTAAAATTCAACAATCATTGTCCCACATTCTTTCCCCACACTCTGCTGAGCATTGACTTCCTTCCCTCCCTTCAACAGGTTTTCTTACGTCAGTTACTTTTCTACAGTTTCTTATTGTATCCAATCCTATCTACATCGTAAGATTTATTTCCGTCCTGCCAGAGTCTTCAAATTTCTACAGTTATTATTTATGTACTCCATAAATTTACTCCAATCTTTTTGGAATTTTGCTTCCTCCTGATTTTGGATTCTACAGGCCAGTTTTGCTAGTTCCGCATAATCAACCATCTCCGTCTGTCGCCCCTCTATTGTTGCTAATTCTGGTACTTTCCATTTTTGGGCTAACAGAGTTCTGGCAGCAGTCGTAGCATACATAAATAACTTTTGATCTGCTTTTTCTATTTCCTCTCCCATCAAGCCTAGCAAGAAAGCTTCCGGCTTTTTTGGGAAAGTGTATTTAAATATCTTTTTCAATTCGTTATAAATCTGTTCACGAAACTGTTTCATTTTCTCACATGTCCACCGGACCAGCTGCCGTCTCTCAATCCAACCTATCTCACAGGGTTGTTTTGAAGATTAAACGGGAAGTGGCCAAAATCATGTGCATTCCCTTGAGCTCCTTGGAGCAAAATAGAAGTGCAATAATAAATATAAAGGTAAAGGTAAAGGTACCCCTGCCTGTACAGGCCAATCTTGACAGACTCTAGGGTTGTGCGCCCATCTCACTCAAGAGGCTGGGGGCCAGCGCTGTCCGGAGACACTTCCGGGTCACGTGGCCAGCGTGACAAGCTGCAACTGGCGAGCCAGAGCCGCACACGGAAACGCCATTTACCTTCCCACTGGTAAGCAGTCCCTATTTATCTACTTGCACCCGGAGGTGCTTTCGAACTGCTAGGTTGGCAGGCGCTGGGACCGAACAACAGGAGCGCACCCCGCCACGGGGATTCGAACCGTCGACCTTTCGATCGGCAAGCTCTAGGTGCTGAGGCTTTTACCCACAGCGCCACCCGTGTCCCAATAATAAATATAGTTCAATTTAAATAAAACCCGGTGGTGAAGTGGAAGTGGGGCCACTAGTCCCACAGGAGATATTGCGAGTGCAGTTGTGGGTAGCGGGGAAATGATTCTGGGTATCAAATGCACCTCAGACTCCTTTCGAGCATGGCTTGTTGTACAGTGGTACCTCAAGTTAAGTACTTAATTTGTTCCGGAACCTGAATTGTTCCAAATTAACCTGAAACTGTTCTTAACCTGAAGCACCACTTTAGCTAATGGGACCTCCTGCTGCTGCCGTGCCGCCGGAGCACGATTTCTGTTCTCATCCTGAACCAAAGTTCTTAACGTGAAGCACTATTTCTGGGTTAGAGGAGTCTGTAACCTGAAGCGTATGTAACCTGAGGTGCCGCTATATAGCAAATGGGGCCTGCAGCAAGATGCTGCAGCATGGAATGTTGCAGCGCAGAGTGCGTTTTGGTTATGTTCTCCTCCTACTGTTGAAGGCAGTGTGGCTCTGAGCACCAGCTGTGGGGAATCGCAAGTGCTGTTGTGCTTGCAGGGTTCCCAAGAGGCTTCTAGTTGGCCACTGTGAGAATAGGATGCTGGACGAGAAGGTGACCCACTGGCCTGATCCAAGCCTCTTCTTATGTTCTGTCCCTGCTCAGGTTGACTGACAGCTAGCCAGCTATGCTCTATTGCATTGCGCCTCCCTGCCACCCAACAACCAGCAGGCAGAGCCCACCAGGCTTGTCCAATCATAACTGCCCTGTTTTTGGGCGCCCCATTACAATCTCTATAGTTTGTTTTTGCCAACAAAGGTCCGTATAGTTAAAGCTGTGGTTTTCCCAGTAGTGATGTATGGAAGTGAGAGCTGGACCATCAAGAAGGCTGATCGCCGAAGAATTGACGCTTTTGAATTATGGTGCTGGAGGAGACTCTTGAGAGTCCCATGGACTGCAAGAAGATCAAACCTATCCATTCTGAAGGAAATCAGCCCTGAGTGCTCACTGGAAGGACAGATCCTGAAGCTGAGGCTCCAATACTTTGGCCACCTCATGAGAAGAGAAGACTCACTGGAAAAGACCCTGATGTTGGGAAAGATGGGAGAGACAAGGAGAAGGGGACCACAAAGGACGAGAAGGTTGGACAGTGTTCTCGAAGCTAGCAGCACGAGTTTGACCAAACTGCGGGAGGCAGTGGAAGACAGGAGTGCCTGGCGTGCTCTGGTCCGTGGGGTCACGGAGAGTCGGACACGACTAAAAGACTAAACAATAACAACATAGTTTGGTTTTGTCCTGCTGCAAACCTTAGGTTCTTCCAGGCTTTCTGATAGCTACCTCCCTTGTGTGGGCGTCACGGCGCCGTTTTGGCTACCTGGAGACCCGCACTCTCGCTTTAGCTTCTTCCTGGCAAGGGGAACGTGCGCGGGGAAAGCCCAGGGTGGAGTCTCCCCTTTTTAAAAAACTCACCTTTTCCCCTCTCCCCCCCTCCTTATGCTTTAAGGAGCCACCCTCGGCTTCTGCCAAACCTGTTGAGCAGTTGCTCCCCGCCCGGTGACAAAACTTTTCAGCGCGCACCTGGCAGCAGCTGGGGAGGAGGCGGTGGCGGCTGCAGAAACGCGCAGCGCAGAACAGGTTTGACTCTCCCTCTTTTCTTTCTCTCTCTCTGGCTGCTGACGTTTACACCGCCCCAGATGATGATCGCTTTGGGAGAACAACAACAACAACAAAAAGGAAAGAAAGGAGCCTCGCGCCGACATCATCGCCCAACCAACCCACCCACTTGGCTTGCTGTCGTTGCAAAGGCCGCCTGGAAAAACAGGTCGTGGCAGGGGCGAGGGCCGCATTCTTGACTTCTGCTGCAGGGGACGGCGAAGGAGTGGGGCAGGTATATAAGGCGGGGCAGGTAGAGGTGCCTGAGCGCAGATCGGGACGGAGACGCTGCTGCTGCTGCCTGCCTACCTGCCTACCTTTCTACCTGCCTCCACCGGGAGACGGCGGCGAACGGGAAGACAGCGCTGGCCACACACACACACACACACAGGCACAAACTTTTGCTTTCCTGGCACCTCGTGGCTCCAGCTCCGCTTTAGTGTCCCATGAGGATAACGGCATTTAAGGTGCTCAGTTTGCATCCGAGCTGGGACCCCCGCACGCCCCTCTTGCCTCTCCAGCCCTTCCTAGTTACGCAGGAATTGGGCGCAGTGATTTTATTTCCTCCCCCCTTCCAAGGATCTGCTTGGACACCTCGTAAGTGGTTTTGTCTGCAAACCGCGCAACTTGCTTGGGGAGGGGGTGAGAGGGTGAGATCAAAAGGGTTTTGTCTTTGGCCTGTCTGTGCTTTCTTTTTTTTCTTTCTCCCCCTCTCTCCCCTCTTTTGACTTTGTTGTCTTTTTCTCTCTCGCTTTTGTTTTGCCCGGCTTAAGCAGGTCTCTGGAGATGCAGCAGGCGGGTGGGGACACCAAACGACTCCTCCCGACCCCCCCTCCTCTCCAAATGATATCTAAGCCTGCTGGGTGCAGTGGTTCTTAACAGTTCAACAGTTCTGTAGCATAATTGTGAAATGTTTAGGACCACTTGACCCGGGCGGCCTGAGCATCGCCAGCTGGAAAAGGAGGAGGCGAAAGAACTTGCCCTGTGGACTTCAGGCTGCAGTCACTGGAGGAAGAGTTTCATTTCGAGGGAGGGGGACACACCGACCTGGGAAAGGACACCATCCGACAGCCACCGGCAAAGGCATCCCGCTGAACGTGGCGAAGCTGCCCTGGAGATGAGAAATTCAGGACGGGGTTTGGTTTTCTTTTAACCCATCCCTCAAAATTTGTAATCAGTGGAGTAGGCGAACAAGCAAAGAAACTGGGCTTTCCTTTCAGATTTAATAGGAAGCGAATCATGCTGCACTCAGGGATTGAAAATCAGCTTTAAGGGTGTTTTTAAAAATAAGTTTCTAGCCCTCATGGATGTCAGTTCTATAATATGGAGTAGGATAGGTGTAAGACACTCTATGAGAATAATTCCGCTGGTTAGTAAGTTAGGGGGTGTGACAGGTTGTTGTCAAATGGGTGACAAATAGAAAGAGTGCGAGATTGGGAAGGGGGGAGGGAGAGGCGAGACGAGGACAAAAAATCCTGCTGGAACAATTTGGGCTGGTGCAGAGTCGGTGAGCAAGCCGTCAAGTCCCACAGGTAATTCCGGTCTATATCGAAAGGAAGGTGTGTTCGCCTGGGCGTATAGGACCAGTTCTCACACGCACCTTTGTGTGCGCCAACAGATTGGTTCAATGGCTGCCAAAATGAGAGCAGATAAATCATTCTGCGATTGCAGAATGATGACACCTGCTCCTCCCCTCCCAGTTGCCTCCATGGCAAAAGTCACTAAGACCTCCTTTGGAAGGGAGGAATTTGAGGACTACAGCCTCAAACGCTACTTACCCTAGAACAGTTTCTTGTACGTCAGCCGGTTTCAGTGGAACTGCTTCAGGGTAAGTGTGTGTCAAAGTCTCCCAGGGCACTTGCCTGAGAACATTCCACAGGACTGGAATTCTGCATTCTCGGAGTTGCTAAGTTTATTTAAGCTGCCCTCCCATGATGACCTGATGGTTTGCTCCAGATTGACACCGAAGCCAGTGCAGGATGAGTGTACAGGAGATACACAGCTGCTTAATCATTAATAGCTGAGCCCTAACCATGTTGACACAGGAGTAAGCCCCACTGATTTCTGCGTAATTTGCTTCTAGGTAAGCACCCTTTGAATGGCAACTTTAGGTGAATTGGCTGGCCTGTCCGAAGAACAACAACTGTGGGGAAACCTTTTAAAAATGTGTTTGCGTTGTAAGACGCTAAACTCCACTAATGATTGGGACAGAATATTTAGGATGTATGTTAGAACCAAATAAATGTTTTGCTGCTGGTTTCTCATGCTAAAAACTTTATATTTTATTCATGTCTGTTTATTTTCTATCACAATTGCATAGTTTAAACAATAACAATACCTTGAACAAATGCATGAACATTGTATGAAAGGTAACAACCTTATGACATGTCTTCTCTCTTGTTTTGGTCCTGTATTTAAAATACAGATATGTAATGCTCTTGGCTGTAGCGAATTCACACATGTCCCATTTTAAAAGTGAGTAACGAGAGAATCCAAATTCCCAAAGAAAACTTGCTTATTTCAATTTCCATAGGGGGTAGCTGTGCGAGTCTTTTGCAGCAAGAAGCTACAAAGTAGGTATTGCAGAAACTAACAAATTTATTACAGCACAAGCTGTTGTGGATTACAGTCCACTTTCGTCAGACTTAGGAAGTATTATCCTGCATTGCAGGTACGTATATACATGGTTGGGTGTTGGGTTGGGGATGCCTTGTGAACAGCGATGTCAAAAGCAAATGCAATACAGAATAATTCAGACGCTGGTAACTGTCTTACTAGCAGTGACCATTCACAAAAATACCCAGTAATTAGTAACATAGGCGGCCATTGGTAAGCCAATGAACACATACCGTGTGATAAAAAAATCCATTAAAAATCTTTTAGATGCCACACGATTCTTTGTTGCTCTTCTTTATTATAGTGCAATGCCCTGCCAAGTGGGAAGAGAATATTCCTCCCCTCCCTCTGTTCTTCCAGCTTTTTGAGCAGGTGGAAAGGTGTGTCGGCGGGAGGGGGGGGGACATTCTGCTCACCCCTTGGCAGAAGGCTAAACATGGACAGGCTGGCCAAATAGCTTTGCACAGAACGCTGTAGTAAGTTTCCAGTTGATAAATGGTTGTCTGAAGTCACGGGCCTTAAATCAAGGCTTGCACAACTTGTGGCCAACCGAGCCAAACACAATCCACTAAACTAACTCCCCTCCCCTTTGCTGCTTATATTGCCTGCCTGGAGCTGAGGGGGGCTGCCAATCACCTGTCGGGTCACAATATATATTGCATTTGCTATGGTGACTCGCAATCTGTGCAGTGCCCACTTGAAACTCATGCCGAGAGTTTTCTAAACTTGCAGAACCATCCAGGGCCTGCCAGAGCTTAAATGTGCAGCACAATCCTATGGCTATGTACTCAGAAGTGAATCTTATGTCTCCAGTGGAGTTTCTTCCTAGATAAGAATGCAAAGGTTTTCAGCCTTGGAGTGGTTTCAACAACCATCCTGTCTCCCTAGGGAATCTGGAATTCTTTTTTTGTGGGGAGTGAATGATTTTTAACTGGAGAGTCTCAGCACCCTCACCAAATTACAATTCCCAGAGTTCTTTGAGGGATAGGTTTGTGTAAATAATGTGCTTTTACCTTAGGAAGTCAGCACAGATGATGTAAGAAACAAACGAGTTTTTTTACCTGCTGGCTGAAATCTCCCCAATAGGGATGCAATTCTGCATAATTTCCCTGGGAATAATTTCCACTGGAAACAATGGGACTTAATTCTCAGTAAAAATGGAAAAAGCTTGCACTATAGAGCATCTTCCAGATAATTATGTACATGGCTACACCTTGCAATTCAATGCAGTCTGATGATAAAATCTGGGGGAAGGCAGGGCTAATGGAGCTCTGTGCAGGAGCAAAGCAGTATAGGACTACAGCTGGGACCCTATACTCCCTTAACTGGGAGAAATCCTCACTGAAATCGGTGGGAATAACTTCTGCTTTACTTATTTATTTTTGGGAGGGGAATCCACATTGAAGTACAGGTTTTAAAATGTCTTCATGCAAAGTATCGATTTCTAGACATGCTTTCACTAAAAGTACAGAAACGGTGTCCCGACATTTGGAGAAGTATGGAATTCAGTGAGTGGTTGCCTATTTCACGATGTGATAATTTTATGTAACAATTTTCTTGTACGCTGCCATTTTTAAATAAATAAATACATTCCAACACCCACATGACTCTCAAAGACTTAATTCCTTTCAAGTCACTGGGCATAGTCCTCAAGCAGGTTGAATTGAAGCCGGTGGAATGACTCCTCAGTAAGCAATTTTAACTGTGCCAGCTTAATAGTTGCTGAATGGAAGCCCTGCTTGCCCAAGGAGTACTCAAGAGTGCACTTTAAGGCTCCCCGTTGTTCCTTCGCAGTCATTTCCTTACCTTACAATCATGTTCGGGATGAGCAGATCTGTTCATTTCAATTTCTTTCTGTTCCTCCAGCCTTTAGCTCCATTCCCCACATTTCCACATCGGTTTGTGATTTATTTATTTTTAAAGTAGCTCTTATTAAAATTCACCAGCCTTTTAGTGCACAATTCTCCTAAAATGCACATCTCCTAAAATGCATGTTATGTATGCAATTTCCTAGAATATACACATTTGCAAAACAATGTATCCCAATGCAGTACCTTTCTACATGCTATTTTCATGAATTCATGCATTTTTACACTTTTTTTTCCACCTTAGCACGTGCATTTGTGCACACATTACCTGACTTGAAAACTGCAAGGCAAATTTTAGAGAAGTGTGCATTTCAAATGACGCTTCAGTGCATGTTTCAAAAGTGCAGATTAGGTCGGTTTGCCTAGAATATGAACTGAATTGAATTTCTGCCCTAGAGCTACATCATATGATGTCAGGTATCAGGCAGTGGCTGTGGCTTGAGGAAACTGGCCCTGTGGAACCCTTGCCAGGACTAATTTGGCTTATAGGGTTCCCCATCTCCCCTCCTCCTCCTCCTCTTTTTCTTTTGCAATATACTTTTTTAAAGGAATAAAAACATTCCTTTATCCTGACTAAGAGATATTAGCTTACACAACAGATCTGTTGGCCTCCATCTGTCTCGGGAGACAATGGAGGATTGCACCTTTGGGGGTGAAGTCAAATTGTTGGAAGCTCGCAGCACCTGCTGTGGCTGTAGAGACCGACGCAGGAGAGACATGTTTTGTTGCAGCTGGGGCAGATGAAGGCTTCTGGCAGATCATTACTGAAAATAAACATGTTCCATATTTTAATGCAAAAGCGGCAAATATCTTTGCTAAGACTTGGTCATAGACCTGCAACGGTTAAGCGCTTGGGGCAGGGAGGTGGGTCCCCTTTGATTTCAGTAGGAAAGCATAAACACTTAGCTGGATGTGTCTGTGTATCTTTAAATTTTGTAGATATAAAGGAACACTTGGTTGATAGAACCATAAATTTGTAGAGTGGGAAGCCACCATGAGGCTCATTAATAATAATAATAATAATAATAATAATAATAATATATTTATACCCCACCCATCTGGCTGAGTTTCCCCAGCCACTCTGGGCGGCTTCCAATTGAGTGTTAAAAACAATACAGCAATCTAGTCTAAAACCCTGAAATGCAGGAATCTTTTGCCCAACACAGGGCTCGAACCCACAATCCTGGGATTAAGAGCCTCATGCTCTACAGACTGAGTCACAAAGTGAATACCAAGAGTAAAGTGTGTGAACAAATCCAAGTCAGCAGCCTGGTTTCCCCAAAAGCATTTTCCCCCTCCTAAAAGACCTGTGCCAGCTGGTCTGGAAGATCACGATGTCTGCGGAACAGGCTGCTTGGAACAGGTCATGCCACTAGGCTGTCTCACATCAAAAACAGGTTAGGTGAGGTTAACAATGGCATAATGAGTTTAATTTTGCTGGGAGTCACCATAGGGTGGCCCGCTAGCTGTATTTCTCAAGCCCTGTAGCAGGCTGAAACAAGCCCAGTGAAATTGAGGAAAACACACAGTGGTTTTTCCCTTCTTTTCCGGGGGTTTGGCAAAGAGAAAGACGCACATGTTAGCATTCCTGACAGCTTCTTAATTGTCCGTGATGAAAACATGGAAATGATCTTGCATGGGAAAGAGGAGAGGAGGAATCGGCCCGCTTCAAGAATCTCACAACCTTGCTGATTTCTTAATACAGTGGCTGCCTCCGAGTGTCTCCTAGATTAGTTAATTAATTCGCTCCTAACTTCTAAGAGCTACACAGAGATTGAAACATCTCCGCTTGCAGGCTTACAGTCCAATAGACATGATGCAAAAGTGGCGGGTGGGTGGGTGGGGAGGAGGAGAGAGAAAATGGGAAGAAAATGGAGAAATGCTTCAATCTAGTTACTAATTCTTACCCATTATATAATAGTTAAAAGGACCAGACGGGATGGCACCTTTGCATGCAGCATATCCCAGGTTCAGTCCCTGACATCTTCGTTTCGGCTGAGAATATCCCGTGTCTGAAATTTAGGAGAGCTGCTGTCTGTCAATGTCAGAACATGGAGCCATGTTCTGATCTGATATAAGGCAGCTTCGCATGCTCCCTATGGAGGGAGACAGTTCTGGGTGGGGACAGGGGTGTAGGAAGGGGGTGTGTGGTGGCGGCGGACCACCCCGGGTGTCTTCGCTGAGGGGGGTGACATTTGGCGCACCACCTGCCCGCGACTCTCAAGCCTACCCCAAGCCGTCGGGGAAGGGGGGAGCTGCACCGCTTTGCCGGCAGCATTCCCCGCTTCCCCCTTCATTTTGGCCTGGGATTCGGACTTGGATGCTGAACCTGAGGGATCCCAGCCTGCACAGGATTCCCCGCCTCCAGAACCAGCTGAGCATGAGGATTCCCCGCCTCCAGAACCAGCTGGGGCATGAGCCTGAAGGGTCCTCACCTGTGCTGGATCCTCAGGTGCAGGCATCAGCTGAGTCTGCTCTGGCTCCTGAGGTGATGGAGGACCCATTGCCTGCAGGTGCTCCACTCTCAGCCCCGTCAGAGGAAGCTGAGGTTGCCTCTGGGTCCGGTAACCCTCCAGCCTCTCCTGAGCTGCAGAGGCTCAGGGCAGAGAGGAGGAGGGAACTAAGTTCCCGCAGGAGGAGTGCTCTCCTCCAGGCCAGGAGAGGCGAGTCACCTGTGGACCGGGGCCGCCCTATTCCTCGGGGCAGATAAAAGCTGGCCAGCCCCAGTTCCAAGTTGCGGGAGCAATATTGTTGGTTGCTAGTTCCTGCCTGGACCCTGTCCTGCTTACCTGCCTGAGCTCCTGACTCGCCCTGGCTCCCTGCTTGCATGCCTGTTCCTGACTTCGCCCGACTCCCTGCCCTCCACCCAGCTTCAGCTTCTACGGACTGCCTCCATGTTGCACCTTTGACCACGGACCGGACTTGGACCTCGCCTCTTGGGTAACCCACAGGACCAGCACAGACAGCTTGGGAGAGGTTTAGGAGTCGCGGGCGGGCGGCATGCCGAAGGCCCACCATGGGCGGCTCGCTCCGCCCTTGTGGGTGGCTTGCTCCACCCCTGGCTGCAGGCACACGCACCACTCCGTGCACCTGAGTGGCTAACCCACACCTGGGAGGGCACCCTCTGCCCTCCGCCCCCCTCAGGAGTGCACCCGCCCTGGGCAGCGTGGGCATATGCTCCGCCGCTGGGTGGGGAAGAGCCAAGTGGCAGCTGAATGGACCCTGCTGTTCAGGGCCGGTCCTACCATTGGATCAAGAGAAGCGGCTGCTTCAGGTGGCAGGTGCTGGTTGACTGGAAGAGTCGCAAGGTGCTGTCAGATAGAGCTATGCCTAGCGCTAACCCTGTCCTTCATCCCCAAAGTATTTACTCCCAAGAGCAGCAGAAAATGGGGTCATTGTACATGGAATGAATGGATTGGGCACCATTTTGTCCCTCGCCTCAGGCAGCAAAATGCCTTGATCAGGTCTTGCTTCTGCCTCTCCTTCCTTAGCACGTGGCCGGGTGGAATGGTTACTACCCGCATGTCATCTTGCACACATGTGAAACGCAGAAGATGCCAATGTCCTCTCCTCTCTCAAGTTGTGCTTGATGGTGATCTGTAAACCATCACTGAAATATTCCCACCCAACTCTGACCCACTACCAGCTCTTACTGTTTCGACATCTGGTACTTCTCCAGCACTGGTTGTTGTTTTGTGTGTGTGTGTGTGTGTGTGTGTGTTTGAATTATCACACCCCCTCCTAAAAACAAAACAAAACGCAAAGCTTTGACAGTGTGAGAAGCAGCTTTAAGAGCACAGAGGGTGCTAAAATTAGAAATAATTCTCTGACGTTTTTATGGCAGCCCTACGTGAAGAGTTTTCCTTTCCTCTTCCATAAGCGGTTTAACCTTCACGGCATCATAAAGTAGATCTGGAGTCTTTGGGATGACAAGGAGAAATAAATCTAAAAATAATGTTTAGTTACCACATTTCATGTGCTGGACAGCTTTAGGGATGGGGTGGGGGGAAGCCCCTCATCAAATGTTACATGTTGCAGTCACATGTCCAATGTGTTAAGATCTTTTTCAATTTCTTTTTTTTTAAAGGATGGACTGAAACCAATTTGCCATCAACTGTTTAATGAATTAATAGCCTTGTTGATGATAATGGCAGCTTTGCCCATGCATGTCTACAAGACCGACTGGGGATAGAAGAGAACTTAAGAACCTCCCTGTTGCAACAGTCTGGAGATCTGAGGCATTAGACCTTTGTGCAATGGCACGCTCCCCTCCTGGTATTCAGAAGTATATTGCCTCCTGCTGTGGAGTGGAGTTAGTCCGCCATCTTATTTCCAGCAGCGACCAACCAAATGCCTAAAGGAAGCCCACAAGCCCTCTTCCGTAGTTGCTCCTAAGAGGGAGGCAGTCCATGTGAGAAGCAGCCTCTGCTAGAAGCCAACTCCTATGGACTGAGGTCCCTTTGGCCTCCCCATAAAATATTTGAGCCCCCTCCCCAGTTAATGGGCATTGCCATTCAAATGATGTGTGTGTCTTGGGATCAGTGGGGTAGTGCTTACTTGGGGCCTCCAACATGTTATTCAAGTTGGCACCCCTGCTGCCTCTGAACCTAGAGAGGGTTTCCCAAACTTTGGTCTCTGGCTATTTCTGGACTACAGTTCCCATCATCCCTGCCCACTGGTCCTGCTAGCTAGGGATGGTGGGAGTTGTAGTCCAACAACAGGTGGAGATCCAAGTTTGGGAAAACTTGACCTAGAGCAAGAGTAGTTTACATGGTGCTTTCTGGACATCATTGGCCTACAACTCCCACCAGCCATCTTGAGTCCCATCAGGGGGAAAAAGCAAGGCATTGTTGACACCTGTCTGTCTTGTGAGACAATGGAGGAGTGTGCCTTTGGGGGTGAAGTCAAGATGTTGGAAGGTTGCAGTGCCTCCTGTGGCTGTAGAGACCGATGCAGGAGAGACATGTTTTGTTGCAGCCGGGGCAGATGAAGGAGCCCATTCGTGTTGCTGCAGATGCCCCATGGCCTTTCTTCTCTCAGCAGTCATTCCTCCTCTGGTCACTGCTGTGGATACACAACTCAGCAGTCTGTTTCCAGGCAATGCAGTCGTCTGCAAGAGATTCCCACACAGAAGGGTTAATGTTGCCCGTATCCACATTTTGTGAAAAGATTGTATACGGAAAGTAGTTGGGCAATGTTGACTGAAAGAGCACGTGGATTGAAGACTGACACGATGTTTTTCATGGCTCGATAATTACTGAAGGAAACCTCTTTATGGGTCCATGGAGTCACATTTGTGAGATAAAACTGATATCACAGAAACCAAAATTAATGGAGCGCCATTGTATTATCTCCTAAAATTGCAGGCTTGTGTATCAGTCTTCCACCTGACACCAGGCCAGATGCGGTAGGTTGACTTTTCATTGGGCAAGGACTGAGAGTCCCAAACACCTCGTAAAATCTCAACATGTCTTCAGAGAGTAGCTTATAAAGTGGCTTGCATTCCTTACAAATTGATGAGCTAGGTATCTCACCAGAGAAATGGGAACACCCACAGACTCAAAGTCAAAAACTGGCATATGTAGAACGCAATTGTTTAGAAAATGGCCAGCACCTTTGTTAATAATGAATTCTGAAAAGTAATAAGTCCTGTTCTAATTGAATATTCCAATTCCTAACTAATAACCAACATATTTGACTTAAGCTGCTATGTCGTGTACACTACAATGCACTATTTGGCAGGCTGCCCTTGGAAATGGTTTGTATGCTATAATACTCGACAGGACAGGCCCATGCATGAGGCAAGGTGAAGCGACTGCCTTGGGCGGCAGGATCCACAAGGGCAGCAAATTGTCACAAAGTAGCCAGCAAACCTTTGGGTCTACAAGAGCTCTTCATCAGGCCCCATGTTAAGCAAAGGAGGGTGGGGAAAAGGCTTGGAACTGAAGCCACAGTGTCTAAAAATTGGTCAAAATTTCATTTTTGTTGTGTAATCTTAAGAAGGGGCATGGCTATCCAGGGTGGAGAGTTGTCTGTCCAGGTATGAGGGTTGTCAAGGACAGTGTTTAAGTTTTGGAATTTACCATTGCACTACTGATTTGGGGATTTTTGAAAGCATAGGCATAGAACAATGGTTCTCAAACTTTTTTAAAAATCAGGGCCACACTTTCAGAATTTGCTCGCACCACAATGCAATCCTGTCTGTCTATCTCTACTCATGGATAAGCCCCACTGAGTTCAATGGGAGTAAGAGTCAAATTGCATAGTATGTTTGAACCTGGATAGCTCAGTTGGTTAGAGCATGGTGCTGATAGCGTCAGGGTTGCAGGTACGATCCCTGTGTGGGACAGCTGCATATTCCTGCATTGCAGGGGGTTGGAATAGATGATCCTTAGTGTCTCTTCCAACTCTACAACTCTATGAAACATACCTGTGGAGCACCATTTTTTTTTTATTGATAAGAAATACAGTGGTACCTCGGGTTACATACGCTTCAGGTTACATACACTTCAGGTTACAGACTCTGCTAACCCAGAAATAGTACCTCGGGTTAAGAACTTTGCTTCAGGATGAGAACAGAAATCTGTTCTCCGTGCTCCGGCAGCGTGGCGGCAGCAGGAGGCCCCATTAGCTAAAGTGGTGCTTCAGGTTAAGAACAGTTTCAGGTTAAGAACAGACCTCCAGAACGAAATAAGTACTTAACCCGAGATACCACTGTACATTGCAAAGCACAATTGAGGATTGTTCTCGGTATCATTTGACGCTCTTGTTGTCATTTTTAAAAAGATCCCTATCCGCATTCTGCAAATAAAAAAATATATTTTGATATTCTGCTATACTATAGTATGCTGGAGGAAAGCAATGGCAAACCTAGATAGCATTCTAAAAAGTAGAGACATCACCTTGCCAACAAAGGTCCGTATAGTAAAAGCTATGGTTTTTCCAGTAGTGATGTATGGAAGTGAGAGCTGGACCATAAAGAAGGCTGATCGCCGAAGAATTGACGCTTTTGAATTATGGTGCTGGAGGAGACTCTTGAGAGTCCCATGGATTGCAAGAAGATCAAACGCATCCATTCTTAAGGAAATCAGCCCTGAGTGCTCACTGGAAGGACAGATCGTGAAGCTGAGGCTCCAATACTTTGGCCACCTCATGAGAAGAGAAGACTCCCTGGAAAAGACCCTGATGTTGGGAAAGATGGAGGGCACAAGGAGAAGGGGACGACAGAGGACGAGATGGTTAGACAGTGTTCTCGAAGCTACAAACATGAATCTGACCAAACTGCAGGTGGCAGTGGAAGACAGAAGTGCCTGGTGTGCTCTGGTCCATGGGGTCACGAAGAGTCGGACACGACTGAACGACTAAACAACAACAACAACATAGTATTCTGAAATGTTTCAATGCGTCTTTGATTGTCCTTGAATCATCCTGCTACACTTGCCTTCATCTCCTGCGACACCCTTTGAGAACCACTAGTATAGAACATACTTAGAGCACCATTTACCAAAAATACAGTCTACATGAGGGATGGGGCAACTTGTGGCTCTCCAGATGTTGATGGTCTCCATCGCTCACCATCCCTGCCTGTTGGCCATGATGTTGGCTGGGGATGATGGGAGCTGGAGTCTAAGAACATCTGGAAGGCTTCAGCTCAGTTGGTTAGAGTGTGGTGCGTATAACACCAAGGCTGCAGGTTCGATCCCCGTTAAGGGCCAGCTGCGTATTCCTGCATTGCAGGGGGGTTGGACTAGATGACCCCTAGGGTCCCTTCCAGCTCTACAATTCTATGATTTTGGATTCCAACTTAATTCTGTGTTGTCAACCACCAACTCTGGAATAGGAATAGAAGGTACCCCACCCATTCTACAATACCAGAAACACTTAGACATGTTTGATGCATTACTGTATTTTAATATTTTGTTGGAAGCCGCCCAGAGTGGCTGGGGAAGCCCAGCCAGGTGGGCAGGGTATAAATAATCAATTATTATAATATTATTATTAGACATCCCTCCCTCCCTCCCTCCCTCATTCAATTATGCATCTGAAGCTATCTACAGACAACCCTTCCATCCTAAAAATACGTGTATATAATATAGACAATTCAAGGTCAGTTAAAACAAAAGCTACTTAATGTATCTCATTCCAACCTCCCCCCCCCCCCGCACGACATCCGTTTTTGGCTGCATAGCGCCACCTGCTGATAAATGAGGGTCAGATACACCACAATGGACTGAAGGAGACTTAAGGGCGTTGCATTTGCTCTCCCTTCTCTGTTGAATCTTCCCTTGGAGGAAACTGGAAGTTTTCCTGCCCAGCTTTCCAAATTAACAGCAATGATGAGACAAAAGAAACTTCCTTGCTGTAAATCCTTGACTCTTGCTTGGGAAGTAATTGCATAATGCACATTTTTATTTACTTGTTGCAATTTCATAGAATCATAGAATTGTAGAGTTGGAAGCTATGCTGAGGATCATCTAATCCGTAATATCAAGCAGCAATGAGGGAAAGTAGGGATGCATCTAGGACGATGAGCAGGAAGGGAACTTTTGGGGGGAAATTGTGTTAAATTTGATGTAATTTGACATTGTTTTGTCAAAAATTTGGAAAACTAATAAATATTATTTGGCATAAAAAGGAAAGACCATCGTGTCCAACCCTCTGCAATGCAGTAATATGCAGCTGACCCATATGGTGATTGAACCCACAACCTTGACATTATCAGCACTATGCTCTAATTAACTGCCAAGCAGTATATAAATTTTATAAAATAAATATACTAGAGGTTAAGAACACAAGAAGAGCTCTGCTGGACCAAGCCAATGGCCCATCTAGTCCAGAATCCTCTTCCACAGTGGCCAGCCAGGTGCCTGTAGGAAACTCGAACGCAGGACCCAAGAACAAGAGCACCCTGCCGCCGCCACCACACCCCCTGCCAGCTTCCAGCAACTGGTATTCAGAAGCGTAAGTGTGGTAGCCTGGCTTCCTGAAGAATAATGTAGCTGCCTATCTGGATTTTGACCTTTAATTTTAAAACAGAGAAATGTCATCTCGCTAGCCTATAAGGAAAAACACAGATGCAGTAATCTGCCTATCTGCTCACGGATATAATTCAATCACTTTAAACATATTGAATTGCCTGTATTTATGCTCTGGCTGTTCTGCAATGATTCCCTGCCCACTTTGGCTCTCAAAACATTTAGCAACGAAGGAAGCTGCCTTATATGGAGGGAGACAACTAGACCATCTCGCTCAGTATGGTCTACACGGACTGGCAGCAGCTCTCCGGGATTTCAGTCTGGGGTCTTTCCCCATCCAACTTGGAGATGTCAGAGAATAAATATGCATATTTCTGCATGTAAAGCAGAGGCTCTGCCACTGACCTATGGCCCATCCTTTAAATCGGCATCCCTTACCCTGCTTAAAGGTAACAGGACCCCTGACCATTAGGTCCAGTCATGGCCGACTCTGGGGTTGTGGCACTCATCTCGCTTTATTGGCTGAGGGACCCGGCGTACAGCTTCCGGGTCATGTGGCCAGCATGACTAAGCCACTTCTGGCGAACCAGAGCAGTGCACGGAAACGCCGTTTACCTTCCCGCTGGAGTGGTACCTATTTATCTACTTTCACTTTGTGCTTTCGAACTGCTAGGTTGGCAGGAGCAGGGACCGAGCAACGGGAGCTCACCCCGTCGTGGGGATTCGAACCGCCGACCTTCTGATCGGCAAGTCCTAGGCTCTGTGGCTTAACCCACAGCGCCACCCGCATCCCTTACCCTGCTTACAGGCTTGCTAAAACCTTTGTAACATAGAGGGTGGTTGGTCTATCCAAGGGGAAGAGAAGAAAACACACACAAGCACATGCATGCGAACAAACACACTTCATCCTTTTAGGAGTCAGTCGGCAGTGCATTTCTCCTTTTGCGTGGGGAAGCGCCTTATTCCAAGGGTAGACTCTTGTTCCATCTAGCTTAGCATCATCAGCACTGACTGGCAGATTTCCCCCAGGATTTTCAGGTGGTGGTTTCTCCCAGCACTACCTGGACATGCCAAGAGTTGAACCCAAGGCCTTCTGCATGCAATGCAGATGCTCAATCACACCTCATGCTTTCGCTGAGATTCCTGCACTGCAGGGGGTTGGACTAGATGATCTTTGGGGTCCTTTATGATTCTATGAACCTGGCCTTATTTCAGACTTGGATATCCTTTTCTTTTGAGCTGGGCATGGGGATGTATGATCCACTGCGAAGCCTTCTAATTATTGCATTCTGCTTAGGTTTGCCGATGCCCTAATGGACTAGATCGAGGCTGTGCCCAGTTGGAAATGTAAGAAAGTGAAAAGCTTCTGGGAAATAATATATAATGAGATGCAAAAGATGCTGAAATATGCATTTATTAAAAAAAACCCAGAAGTATTTCTACTTGGCATTGTAGGAGAGGATATTAATAGACAGGATAATAAACTGTTTTTATATGCAATAATGGCAGCAAGAGTACCATTGGCACAGAAATGAAAACAAGAAGAACTACCGACGAAAGAGGAATGGCAGACGAAATTAATGGACTATGCAGAATTAGACAAGATGACAGGAAGGATTCGAAACCTGCAGGACCAGAGATTCTCAGAGGACTGGAATAAATATGTGAACTATCTGGAAAGCAATTGTAACCAACAGATTACGCTAGTAGGATTGCAGGAAGTTTTGTAAGGAGGACTATGTGAAATACTGCAGAGAAAAGTATGAAGAGAACTATTAGTGAAGGGCTATTAAAAGCAATAGTGAAATTAATGAAATGCAGATTGATAAAGACTGAAAAATCTTCAGATGTGGTTGATGGAAGTCCAAAACACTGAATAAGGTGAGAAAATATGTTGTAATTTTTTTGGAAATTTCATGTAAAAATCAATAAAAATATATTTTTCTAAAAAAATCTGCCCAGTTTCAAGGATTTGATTTAGGACCAAAAAAGCAACTCCTAGCATGTGCTCAGCTGTTCTCCATTCGCCTCGCTCGGCCAGTTACCGGTATGTAAAGGACCAACCCCATGTCTGACGCAGATATATAATTGATTGTCTGTAATAATTCTGTCGCGCTCCGCTCTCTCTGGGTTATGGGGGGGTCGAATGGCTGTTGTGTCATTAAATTCTCCAGCTGATTATGGGGGTGGGATTTCCCCACCGCCCCGATCGATTCCCTCAAGGGCAGCAGCTGCAGGAGCAGCGCCGAAAAACCTGTGGAGCTGTCCAAAGTCCTGAAGACGCCTGGATGCCTTAGCCAGAAGAGAGCGTGGAGCTATTTCCCGAGAGCAGCCAGTAGGGGGCAGCACTGAAACACACTCTATCCTTCCCACTATTTCTGTGCTACGGTCAGTTTTATATGGGGAGCAAGAGACGCAAAGAAATGGTCATATAATTATGTAGATAGTTCATCAAGCACCCATTTGGAGACATCACTTTTTAAAATTATTGTGGAGCCCCCAACATCCTCTTTTGGTGTTATCCCATTTTATCCTCACAGTGACATCTGTATCATTCCCCTTCTTCTACGCAGTCAAAATTTCGATCAATCAGCCCCTGGGAATTTAGCTGGATGACCCAACACTATTGCACCAGGAAGAGAAGATTTTTGTAGCATTTGTCTGGAGAAATCGTCAAAAGTTTGAATGCCTTGCCTGGGATAGGTAAGGCCTTGTGTGCCCATCAATGGTCAGTGTTAGACTAGTCCTCGGTTTATTGTAGTGCCTGAGGATAAATCAGGGCTAGCTAGCATAGTCCCCTCCAGATCTCATTGGACTACAACACCCATCATCCCTGGCCATTGGTCATGCCGGCTGGAGCTGATTGGAGTTGTAGTCCACAAATATTTGGAGGATAAGACAAGCTCAGAACTATCAGAACTTCAAGGACTCTGTAAATCCTTGCTTTTTGCTCTCACCTGTCCTTCCAGGTTGCAGCACAAAGGCAATTCGATCAGAGGTAATTTCAGTGTCATTTGACCGCAGAGGGGTTTTTTTTAAAAATTGCAGAAGAGGGAGAACGGAAACCCAGTGCCGTTTTAGGAGGCGTAACATTTGCAGGAGAAGGCAGTGGAGCAGCCAAGCATGCGAGGCACTCAGGCAAGCGAGCGAGGGTTAAACTGGCATGATTAGGGTGACAAGAAATTAAATGGAAGCTCGTGGATCACAAATGGCCTCTCTCTTTATGACTTGCAAATTAGATGGAAATTAGAAGCGCCACAACGCAGAGATCCCCGTGCCTCCCTGCCATGGACAACTGAGCAAAAGATTGCCGGCAACTGTCTTTCATTAGGGCAACTGTCAAGGCCTGCTTTCCCATGACCTTCACCAACGGACTGAAGCAGGGATTTTTTCAATTTGTTGCCCGTGACATCGGAGCCTGGCAAGTTGAAAAAGCCTTTGCATTTGAATGCTCCTGGAGAATGAGGTCCACATGAAGTTTGGCGAGGCATTATCCCCTAATCGCCAAGACCTAGCTTGGAAAACTGACCTCAGAGCCCCTGCAGGTTCAGGTGAAATTCATAACTCTGTGGTGAAACTCCTAGTTCAGTGCTTTGCATGCAGAAGATTGTAACTGTTGTATTTGTCTTTCTAACTCTGCATTATATTGCTGTCATGCACCCTGGGACCTGATGGTGATGGGCGGGTAAAATATCTTGTTGTTATAGGTTTGGTGGGTGGGACAGCTTGGATAATACCTGTGGCTCCCTCTCACACCTGTGATCCTAGGCTACTTGGGAAGGAAGGGCAGGATATAAATTCTAACAATATGAAGATCTGTGAGGTTAGAATTATTGGCCAGACCAGATTCTTTGTAAGATAATGACCTTAGCTGGCCAGTTAAGTACCATCATTTATATGTCCAAATACATTTTCCTGCTGCCATAAATGGGGGTAACTTTCCTCACCCTCCACACCTAGTCGGAAGCAACATCTCCTTGCAAGTTAGAACAGAATTTGGTTGTGAGTTTTGGTAAGCCACGGAGACAGAGGCTTGTCTCCCACTGTGCTGGACACAAAACTGTGACTTGGGCTTCCTTGCTAACCCAAGAAGGAAGCAAGATCTGTCTGAGTGTTATTATTATCATTATTTATTATTATTATTATTATTATTTAATTATTATTTCAATTTATATACTGCCCTTTATCAAAAGATGTTTTAACAATGTTAAAAAGACATTAAAGGTAAAGGTAAAGGTACCCCTGCCCGTACGGGCCAGTCTTGACAGACTCTAGGGTTGTGCGCCCATCTCACTTAAGAGGCCGGGGGCCAGCGCTGTCCGGAGACACTTCCGGGTCATGTGGCCAGTGTGACAAAGCCACATCCGGCGAGCCAGCACAGCACACGGAAACGCCGTTTACCTTCCCCCTAGTAAGCAGTCCCTATTTATCTACTTGCACCCGGAGGTGCTTTCGAACTGCTAGGTTGGCAGGCGCTGGGACTGAGCAACGGGAGCGCACACCGCCGCGGGGATTCGAACCGCCGACCTTTCTGTTGGCAAGTCCTAGGCACTGAGGCTTTTACCCACAGCGCCAGCTGCATCCCCTAAAAACACATTACAGTACATCAATTATAAAAACATGCTGAAAGAAAAGGCCCATTTTATAGTTGCCACCCTCTGAATCTCTCTGGGATGAGGGACATAGAGAAGGGCCTCAGATGACTAGTGCAGGGTGTGGGTTGGTGCATATGGGGAGAGGTGATCCTTAAGGTATTGAGGTCCTGAGCCGTTATAGGTCAACACTAGGGCTTTGAATTGGGCCCGGAAACTAATCAGCAGCCATTGCAGTCAGGCCAGGAGTGTTAATGGTGTGAGCTCTCCATCCTCTGCTCAGGCTGTATCTATGTGCAAATAAAACCATATATCCTAAAGAGAGTCTCCTCTGACCTTCATTCCTGGGGGGTAAGAAGAAGAAGGAGGAGGGGGAGGAGGGGGAGGAGGAGAAGGAGTTTGGACTTGATATCCCGCTTTATCACTCCCCGAAGGAGTCTCAAAGCGGCTAACATTCTCCTTTCCCTTCCTCCCCCACAACAAACACTCTGTGAGGTGAGTGGGGCTGAGAGACTTCAGAGAAGTGTGACTAGCCCAAGGTCACCCAGCAGCTGCACGTGGAGGAGCGGGGAAGCAAACCCAGTTCACCAGATTACGAGTCCACCGTTCTTAACCACTACACTACACCATGCTGGCTCTCGGTGTCAGTAGTGGAACACCTGGAATCTTTGTCCACTCAGTGATTGGGGTGCATAGGTGCCAACCCCCTGGGCCTCTGGGTGCCTGAGCACCCACAAAATTCCCCATGAAGGGGCCAGGCACCCAAAATTTTCAGTGCCAGGGCCATGCACTCTGCAATCACCCACGGCCCTGGGCACCCACGGTCGTGGGGCCAAGTTGGCCTGTTGGGTTGGGGTGCATGCAACATTGTAAACAAAATAAAACAGAATGTCCACATCTGCATTAGAATGATTATAACAGCCTGGTTTAGTAGTGCAGGGGCCTTTTGTCCTTGCCATCGTTAAAAGAACTGGGAGTCACAATCTACAGCAAATCATCCAGTGATCTCCCACTAGATCCCATTGTATCATTTGCCTACCCCTGCCCTAACAACCCTCTTTGCAAAGGCAAACCTAACACAATTACATTTCCATTAGGGGATGCTTAATATCACAGCCTATCAGAAAATAAAATAAAATCAGCTTAACCCTTGGCTTTTAAATCCATCCAGAGTGCATAAATATTACAGAGCCCGCGGCAAGAGATCATGCTCAGACTTTGGCAGGCCTCCAGATGTTCTATTAGGGTTGCCAAATTACTTGCGGCCTGCTGCAGCTTGAGCGCAGTTGCAGTATCTAAACATGGAGGACTCTTCATGGGGCTTGGCAGAATATCCCCCCCACCCCACACTCATTTCCCCCCTCCATGCAGCCTCCCCACACAAGTTTCTCAAGCTCCAGCATGGCAAGAAAAAAGGTGGGCTGGGAATATGTCTCTGAGCACAAGCTTCCCATTCCCTAAAATGTTCCTTTCTGCTGCCTGACGCTGCCTGCCAGAGACCAGGAGTCAGATTCCTCTTCCTCAGGTGATCCAGCCAGGGACTCCAAACAAGAACGGGAAGGGGACTCAGGCACTGCCCAGAAGCACTGCTATTGGATCCCTGCAGGACCAGTGGCTCTCTGAGAATGTGGCACTGCTGTCCTCAGACTCAGAGAATGCCACTGCAGATGGAACAGTGAGACCAGAGGCATCTTCCAGGAGTCAAACTATTAGGATGCTTATGCTGTTATTACCGGTATATAGGACTCAGACTCATTTTGCTTCTTGCTCAAGCAATATCAGATTGCTTCTTGCTCAAGCAATATCAGAGCTCTGTGTTCCAGCCAGGAACCTCTGCCTGCATCTAGCTTGAACCTTGCTTTCTGTCTAGTCCTTTTTTCAGCCAGAGCACAGTTCTGCCACCTGTCAGGTGGGCACCATGTTGGGGGAGTGCTCTGCCCCCCCTCTTGCCTTCACGTAGTTCTGAAAAGCCTGAAACAAACATCTCAAGTTAAAACGGCATCAGTCCGGTATACCTGAAGGAGCGTCTCCACCTCCATCATTCTGCCTGGACACTGAGGTCCAGCGCCAAGGGCCTTCTGGCGGTTCCCTCGCTGCGAGAAGCCAAGTTACAGGGAACCAGGCAGAGGCCTTCTCAGTAGTGGCACCCACCCTGTGGAACGCCATCCCACCAGATGTCAAAGAGAAAAATAACTACCAAACTTTTAGAAGACATCTGAAGGCAGCCCTGTTTAGGGAAGCTTTTAATGTTTAATAGGTTGTTGCATTTTAGTGTTTTGTTGGAAGCCGTCCAGAATGGCTCGGGAAACCCAGCCAGATGGGTGGGGTATAAATAATAAATTATTATTATTATTATTATTATTATTATTATTATTATTATTATTATTATTAACAGAAACTGATCAGCATGTGCAAGTCTACACTTTTCGTTTTAAAGATCTGTGACTCCACCAAGCTCCTAACTGCTCCTAGCCCTGATTGGTCAAGCTGCAGGGTGGGGTCAATTCATGGGGGTAGCCGGGGGGGGGCAGGGAGGGGCAGCTGCCCCCAATCAATAAAAATACATAGCTAACTGAGGTTCTCCCCCCCCCAACAAAAATCCTGGCTACGTCCATGGGCCAAATCAAATATCCTTTTCTTTAATCCGTCTCTTGTGTAGCAGCAGTGGTCTTTAAGCTTTAGAGCCAGACTAAGATGCCCAGACTAAGACGCGGGTGGTGCTGTGGGTTAAACCACAGAGCCTAGGACTTGCCAATCAGAAGGTCGGTGGTTCGAATCCCCATGACGGGGTGAGCTCCCGTTGCTCGGTCCCAGCTCCTGCCAACCTAGCAGTTCGAAAGCACATCAAAAGTGCAAGTAGATAAATAGGTACCGCTCCGGCGGGAAGGTAAACGGCGTTTCCGTGCGCTGCTCTGATTCGCCAGAAGTGGCTTAGTCATGCTGGCCACATGACCTGTAAAGCGAGATGAGCACTGCAACCCCAGAGTCAGCCACGACTGGACCTAACGGTCAGGGGTCCCTTTACCCTTTACCTTAAGATGCCCATGTCATCTGCCTGAATCTAAGAGAATGAGAGCAGCAGAGATGCATTTATTTGACCTGCGCCGGAACCAGGAACCCCCCCAAACCAGCTAGGGAGACAGATTGCCATATTTTTTTAGCACCTCTGTGGCCGGTGAAAGCAGCTGTTGTCAAACCGGCATCGGTTCAGGGCTGCCTCGAGTTACCTGGCGACTTTACCGTAACAACTTCATGGTGAGTTCCGACACCTGTTTTTCTTTCTTCTCCCCATCCTGAGCTCTGATTGAGTGCAGAGCAGAAGCGTAGCAAGGTCAGGTGGTATCAGGTACAGAATTTTTGTTTGCACCCCCCCCCAACCATCGATGGCTCGGGGTAGGCTTGGGAGCCGTGGGCAGGCGCCACCGAATGTCACCCCCCTCGGCGATGACACCCGGGGGCAGTCCACACATCCCACGCCCCCTTCCTACACCTCTGGTGCAGAGCAGGGCCAGGTGTCATCTTGTGCTCCTATTATTATTATTATTAGAGGCAAGGAAGGCAAAGGGATTCAGGTCTCTCCTGAATCTGCTGGAAGTGCCCTCTGTGCAGGAGCGCAGTGTGTGCACACTCTGTGTTTTAACATGTGGGGGATCAGGCCCTGAGATTTTCCTAGGGGTGCATCTTCATGCTTCAAGCCTGTTTTGTTAGCCAAGCCCCCTAAGATAGGACAGCTCCAGCTGAGACCCAAATGACACACATATGTTAAGCTATTGATTGAGGAATCACACTGATCCATGTTATCTAGTGGATTAATCAACTAAACCGGTAAATTGCAGCAGCATCCATTTCCCCCTCCTTGATGCTTCTTATCCCTGGAATTCGAGGAAGAGCCACAGCTCAGTAGTGGAGCAACTGCTTGGCATGTAGAAGGTAGGTTCAGTTTTTAAAAGAGAGTTGCTCATTGGTGATCCTTTTCAAATTACATTTACTGTTAACTATGAATGAACTTGTCTGGGTTCCCAGGTTCTCAGATTCCCCCCACATTTTGTTCTCTATTTAGTGTGGTGGCACTGACACTTTGGAACTCCTTGCCACTTGATATCAGGCAGGTGCCTTCACTGCATTCTTTTCAGTGCCTGATGAAGACATTCTTATTTAGACAAGCCTACCCAGATGTTGCAGAAAGATATTGGAGAAAGCTTTAATTGGTTTTTAATCTATACTCTCTTGTGGTTTCTTTCTGTATGTTTTAAATTGTGCTTGCAAATTTATTAGTAACAATTTCATTGTTTTATCTCTTTTGTAAACCTCTTTGAGGTTTTCTCTACAACCAAGTGATATATAAATTTTATGGAGTGAACTAAAATAAAATACGCAACACTATTATATAATCAAAACCATATTAACAGGATAGCTCAGCTGGTCGAGCATGAGACCCTTAATCTCAAGAGTCGTGGGTTTGAAACCCACCTTGGGCAAAAAGATTCCTGCATTGCAGGGGGTTGGACTAGATGACCCTCGTGATCCCTTCCAACTCTTTTGACTCTGTGAACAGCAGTGCTTTACATTTCCACTAGCTGCAAAAGGGTCAGTATTAATGAATAATTGAAATATCATTTAGATAAGGTGATCTAGGGTCCATCCTTTGAAGCTTCCCATCCTTTTGAATATGACATAAGCGCTATTTTGTAAACTGCTTGATCACACACAAACACACAAAATTATTATTTATTATTTATTAAATTTATATGCCACCTGTCATCCAAGGAGGACATTGCTCTGCTCCCCATTTCATCCTCACAATGACACTCTGAAGTAAGTCAGGCTGAGAGCGATTGGCCCAAGGTTACCTAACACACCGCAGTAGTTTTTTAAGAAAATAAACAATTGTTTATATCTCTTACAGAGAACCCCTGCACATGTGCAGTAAGAAGTACCGTATTTTTTGCTCTATAAGGCTCACTTTTTCCCTCCTAAAAAGTAAGGGGAAATGTGTATGCGTCTTATGGAGCGAATGCAGGCTGCGCAGCTATCACAGAAGCCAAAACAGCAAGAGGGATTGCTGCTTTCACTGCGCAGCGATCCCTCTTGCTGTTCTGGCTTCTGAGATTCAGAATATTTTTCTTCTTCTTTCCCTCCTCCAAAAACTAGGTGCGTCTTGTGGTCTGGTGCGTCTTATAGAGTGAAAAATACGGTAAGTTCTACAGAGTGTGAGGGAGCTAATCTCCAAGTAAGAAGGTGCAGGACTGCAACTATTAAGTCTCTAGGATTATATATATATATATATATATATATATATATATATATCAACAACTGTCCATACTAAATTATTACTCTGTCTTAGGGAATGCATTCCGCTTGGCGGAACTCAACAGCAAGGGAAAAAATGTCCTCGTGGACATTCATGTGCTTCCCATTATCATGTTATTTAAAGGTCTGATCGTGTCAGGTAGACAAGTGGAGGAAAATGTTATGCCTGACAAAATGCTTATATTTTTCCGGTTGGTATTAATGAGAAGCTTGCCTGGGGCCATTTCCCCCAATCTCAAAGGGCAGCAGATGCAAAGGGGAAAAAAAATATGAAATCCCCGGGGATGAGATCTTGGAAATTTCATCAGCGTTCATGGGTGACCTAGCCTTTTCAAGCACAATGATAGACTTGATAAATCATCTTTACAACGAATTCTAATTATCGTTTATGTGGCCTGGGCACCTCTTGAAAAAGCAAGGAATCCGACATCTAGGCATCCACGTGGGTGTCAGAAGTTGTTTGTCCCTGTGCCTCCCTTTGCGGATTTCTCCGGGCGGCATTAACCCCGCGGTCCCGGCTATGGAGGAGTCAAACTACTCTATTAAGTTACACAACTGAGCTAAATTCAATTCTTTCTCCCCCACCCACCCTCCTGCTTCGCCCCTCTCTTTCTCCCCAATGAAATTACATGCTGTGGTGTATAAGATAGGATTAGAAGTATAACATTATAGCAATTAATACTATAATGCCTCCATGATTAGTGTGCTACATTGAATTTCATGGATTTTGCTCAGTGTTGCCTAGATTTCCCTTGGGTCCTGTAGACCAAACCTTTGTATTCTTAGTAAATTAAATGGTAAAAAGGGGGGGGGGGTATCACAGCAATATATTCAATAAATTCAATATCAGCTGCGAGACACGGCAATAAATATATCCATTACAGCGAGTATTATATATAATAGGGCTGGGCTGAAACGGCTCCCTGTTTTTTAGGAAAGACTCTCCTCCTGCAAAAGAGGGGAGTGGTTGTGGTCGGGAGCCGGACTCCGCCTCAAGCAGGGGGCGTTAGCCCCCTGCCTCCCACTTACCTGGCTGGCGCCCACGCCCACGGGCAGGCACCCAACCAGGTGCCTGCGAGGGGGCGTGTTTAGCAGCCTACATTGCTGCGGCACCAGCCTTACGGCCTCACTTTTTGTCATCCCATCGCGAGTCACCCACCCTCCACTCCCTTAGAGCTCAGGGTCTCAGTTTTCTTTTGGCCTTGCTATGGACCTTAGGTTGGTCACCCTGGTTGTCCGGGTGGCCTGGTAGGAATTTTTCCATTTGGCATTAGGCTTTTTGGTTTTTTCGCCTACCTCGTAGCAATCGTCACAACTTTCGTGGTATTGGTGGGTAGGTTAGGCATTGGAATAATGTGTTGTGGTGTGTTGAAGGGCTAGGTGTGGCCATCGCCTGCACCTTCAATTTTGGGTATTCCGTTAAAGGAATCCGGCAGTCGTGTATTCTGTCCGATGCCTGCTTGGCAGGAGGCCATGGCACGACCCTCGGTGACATCAGGGGAGAGCCTATAGTTGGATTAGCATCAACAGACTCCACCTACTGGTGAATAAACCCCCTTGTTTTAGACTCAGCTGACGTAATCCAATGCCTAAGCCAATACCTTTTCACTTGCTGTAATCAATAAAGTTGTGGCCTTTTCTTGCCCATTAACCTTATATCACGTGTCCTTGTGTTTTCATTCCACTACGCGGGGATCGGGTTCTCGAACCACAACTTCATTGCCAGCTTCAAAAGACGAGTCCCTTGTTGGCTGGGTGTCTTTGGGTCTACGTGTGGAAATGTTCTCCTGTTCCTTTGCAGAGCCCTCTCTTGCTCTGCCTCTCAGTTGACTTCATTTGCCTTCAGTGTTGTCACCATTGCCAAATCTGATTGGCTGTACAACATAGTGAAGTCTGACCTGCTGGGAGCCTGAGGGTTCCGTTCTTGCCTCTCTCCACCTGGCCCAGGGTGGGGCCTGGCAGGCTTCATAAGAACTGCTGCCCAGCAAGGACTGGGTTTTTTGGGGGAAAGTTTTGTCAGGAGTTTTTGCTGTTATTGATATTAATTGTGGTTGGTTTTTGTCGTCCCCCCCCCCATTCTTTATACTCACACTTCCATCCAGGGATGTCGAATAACTTACAAAAATTTCATTCATTCGAAAATCTAACAATAACATGCCTCAAAATCACCCTCCTATTAGTTATACATAACAGTACAGTGGTACTTGAGACGCGGGTGGCTCTGTGGGTAAAAGCCTCAGCGCCTAGGGCTTGCCGATCGAAAGGTTGGCGGTTCGAATCCCCGTGGCGGGGTGCGCTCCCGTTGTTCGGTCCCAGTGCCTGCCAACCTAGCAGTTCGAAAGCACTCCTGGGTGCAAGTAGATAAATAGGGACCGCTTACTAGCGGGAAGGTAAACAGCGTTTCCATGTGTGGCTCTGGCTCGCCAGAGCAGCGATGTCACACTGGCCACGTGACCCGGAAGTGTCTCCGGACAGCGCTGGCCCCTGGCCTCTTGAGTGAGATGGGCGCACAACCCTAGAGTCTGTCAAGACTGGCCCGTACAGGCAGGGGTACCTTTACCTTTTACAGTGGTACTTTGGGAGGCGAATGGGATCCGTTCCGGAGCCCCGTTCGCATCCCGAACGGAACGCAAGACGCGACAGTGCGTCTGCAAATGCGCGGGTCGCATTTTGCCACTTCCGCGCATGTGCGTGACGTCATTTTGACCGTCTGCGCATGCGTGAGTGGCAAAACCCAAAAATAACGTGCTCCGTTACTTATAAGTCGCCGCGGAGTGCAACTCGAAAGTGCTCAACCTGAAGCATATTTATGTATGAATGTATATACTTTTGTCCCTACTCATTTATCCTATTTCCTCTCTCCCTCCCTCCCCTTTAACCCCTCCCCCTAAAACTTGTTCTTTCTTCAGATCTTTAACCATGTGCACAGATTATTCATTCTAATTTGGGTGCTTGGGTTGGTTTCCCCCCTGTGCTATCCAATTCCTATAACTTGTCCATTTATTCAAAATCTTTTGATATTTGTTTTCCCATGTATCTTCCGTCATTACCTGTTCAGATATATCAGATTGTATATATTCAAAAACATAGTCATTCCATTTTTCCATGGTCCATTTACCCTTTTCTTTCCATCCTAATGCAATAACAAGCATACCGGCTAAGATCGTAATTTTATACCAGCCTTGCTCTTTTCTTTCTATTTTACTATTGATATTAATTGTTTGTATCTTTATTTTTATGTGGAAATTGTTCAGTTTGGTTATGCAGTTTTTGATGTGTTTTATTTATTTTTATGACTGCTTTGCTGTGCTTGTAACTACCTAGATCTTTTCATAGTGTAAGCATCCTTGTTTTAACTGTGGAAAGAAGGCATACAAATAAAATGATGATGATGATGAAAATGAAGGCAGGGCTACACATGGCTCATCTAGGAAGCGTGGTGGTGTCAGAGCCCAGCCTGATCATGACTCTGTGGAAAACCTTTCCCAAGGAAGAAGGGCGCCACCCTGCGGAGACCTCCGGGACAACTAGGGCCTAAAGGTAGGGGAGAAACTTGATTCAGTTTGCATGTAAAGGTGACTGTACCTAACTCACACTTTCTGAAACAGTACACAAACTGAAACACAGCCTTCAAAATTTGTACTTCTCTGAATTTGGTGCTGCAATTGTCTGGCCAAGTAACATGCACAAGTAATGCACCTACGAGAGCAAAGCATGCATATAAATGTGTATATTAGCTAAAAGAATGCGGGGGGGGGGGTCATTATATTAGGGGAAATTGCTTTCAAAAATATCTGGAAATATTCATACTAAAATGCTGATGAATTTTCATGAGACCTATAAACAAACAAACAAATCATCCACTGGTGTGGAAATGTGGAGAACTGGACTTATGATTGAGAAACTGAGAAATGGAGAGAAACCAAGATGCTCAGATTCCTCGTCCCAATGGTGGGAGGGCCTGCTGTTACAGTAGAGTAGCCCAAAGTACCCAGTCCCACAGACACCTTCCTTCCACCCAACGCCACCAGACACTCTGCCTGGACTCCTGTATTTATTTATTGAATTTGTGTACCACCCTCCATCCGTCGATCTCAGTGTGGTTCACAACATAAAAATACAAGATAAAGGACACAAAACACACAACAAAACCAAAAACAAGCCAATAACCAGCTCCCCACCCCCACAACACATTTAAAAGGATATCAGATGTTGATCAGCCAAAGGCCTGGTTGAAGAGGAACATTTTTGCTTGGCACCTAAAGATGTATATTGTACCGTATTTTTCGCTCTATAAGATGCACCAGACCATAAGATGCACCTAGTTTTTGGAGGAGGAGAACAAGAAAAAAAATATTCTGAATCCCAGAAGCCAGAACAGCAAGAGGGATCACTGTGCAGCGAAAGCAACAATCACTCTTGCTGTTCTGGCTTCTGGGATAGCTGTGCAGCCTGCATTCGCTCCATAAGATGCACACACATTTCCCCTTACTTTTTAGGAGGGAAAAAGTGTGTCTTATAGAGCGAAAAATATGGTATGTGCCAGCTGAACTTCCCTGAAGAGAGCATTCCACAAGTGGGGAGTCACTGCAGAAAAGGCTGTTCTTGTGTCCCCATCCTCCAGATGTATTGTGGTGGGAACGCACAAGAAGGACCTCAGATGGTGATCACAGGGTCTGGGTAGTTTTCCTAGGAAGTTTCCAGACCTTCTTCAGAGGCAGTCCCATGTATAATGTGTTGCAGCAATCTAACATAGAGGTCACCGGAGCATAGACAACAGAAGTTAAGCTATCCCTGTCCAGTTAAGGATGCATCTGGGCCACCAGTTGAAGTTGATGGAAGGCACTCTGCACCACTGAGGCCACCCAAGACTGAAGTGACAGCAAAGGACCCAGAAGGACCCTCAAGCTACATACCTGCTCCTTCAGAGGGAGTGTAACCCAATCAAGAGCAGGTAACCCAGCTTTTATGGATCCTTGTAGAGGCTCCATCATCTAGTGGAAGGACTGTAGCTCAAGAACAGTGCGTTTGCCTTGCATGCAGAAGGTCCTGGGTTCAAGGTAGACAAACCTTGGGGAAAGCTGCCTGAAACCCCGGAGAGCTGTTTCCCATCGGTGTAGACCAGTGTTTCCCAAACTTGGGTCTACTGCTGTTTTAGGACTACAACTCCCACCATCCCTAGCTAGCAGGACCATTGGTCAGGGATGATGGGAAATGTAGTCCAAAAACAGCTGAAGACCCAAGTTTGGCAAATCCTGGTCTACACTATATACAACACTAAGCTTGATGGATTTTAGTACAGTGGTTCCTCTAGTTGCAGACTTAATCCGTTTTGGGGTGCCGTTCGCACCACAAAAAGTCCGCAACTAGAGCGCCTCTTCTGCACATGTGCGGGCGGCTAACCCAGAAGTAAAGACTTCTGGGTTTGCTGCGTTCATAAGCTGAAAGTCCGTAACAAGAGCGGAACTCAACACGAGGTATGACTGTATCATAGAATTGTAGAGTTCAAAGTGAGGGGCACTGAGTCCAACCTCCCACTATGCAGGAATCTTAACATGCGGTCCCCCATCCAATTTGAAACCATACCAGACCCTGCTTAGCTTTGATTGCAGAACTATGACCAGCTGTGCATATAAGCAGCTTCCCTAGGAAGCTAGTAGCCCCAAAAACTGTACAGGGGAAAAACAACAGCCTGCTCATTCAAGGTGCCCCCTTCCTCTAAGTTCCCCTAGGGATACTCTCTAGGACACCCAAGAAGAATCCTCAAAGAAGCACCAGAGTGTCAAATGAAAATCTCTCCTGAATATTGTAGTATTCAGTGCGGTGCTTTTAGTAACAGACCATCTGCATAGCTGCTACTAAGCCTTGCCTTGCAGCGTTCTTAAATGACCGTGGGGTGTTCAGGGAGTATGAACACTCCACCCAACGCTCCAAACCAGACTCTAAAACGTGTGCTATACTAAACTGCCGCTTATTACAGAAAGGTGGTATGCAAAGGAGCCAGGGAGAGATCTATCGCTTTCCGCCAGTATGCAAGAATCCAGCAATCCTAGCACCATTCCCTTGACCTATAATGATTTGGAGACAGAAGTATATGGATCCCCTGGGTATAAAAAGCCCTGTACTCCTCGCCCTTTGAGCCACTGGGGTCACCTGGGACGTGTAGCTAGGCCATTTGCTTGTTTATCTCAGACGGGTCTGAAGTCTTTGTGGGCAGTCAGCAGCCGGGACTGCCTTGCTTGCAATTTGTGGGTGGCATTGGGAGGAGAAGGGGGGGCTGACTCCAAACACCCCTCCCAGAGAGAGGCCTGCCAGAGATGTGAGCACCCCATTCCCCCCA
This sequence comes from Podarcis tiliguerta, assembly GCF_965153285.1. Classification (NCBI taxonomy): domain Eukaryota; kingdom Metazoa; phylum Chordata; class Lepidosauria; order Squamata; family Lacertidae; genus Podarcis; species Podarcis tiliguerta. The sequence continues at coordinate 121,388,765 of NC_139534.1, forward strand.
CCCACTCCGCCTTTCCGTCTTCGGTTTTGCCATTCCCGAGATTTGAGACCTTCCCCCCCCTCAAAGAGGCCTTTAAAACAGGGGAGCCTTTTATGAAGGGGCCCTGATGGAAATTCGGGTGGTTATTATTAAAGATACAGTAATGGCTGTCTGGTTATCTGCAGCGAGGCCTCTGCGGGGAGGAGATAAGATATTTATTAAGAGACCTGCTTTAACGCCCAAGGATCGCTTTCAGAGGGCCCAAGAAAAATGGACTTTATCTAGTCCATTATTACGTACAATCGCCTGGGTGGATGTTTTACTTCAGTTTGGACACCCTGAATGAAAGCTAATAACTTTCCCGTTATCAGCAGGACACCTGGGGGATTTTTCACTTTGTCAGGGCTTATTTAAGGGAAACTGGGGGTGGGGGGAGGGGTGGGGGAGTTACACAAGGTTGCTGGGGGGTCTCCTCTCCTCCTCTGCCTCAACATCCTCACCTATGCATTGGTCCAACTGGGATACAATTTAAGATGGAATGGTTTTACAGAAACCAGGCCAATGAGAGGGGATCTCAGGAGATCAGAAAAGTTCAGGTAGGTGGGACACTCTGCAATTGCCCAATTCTCATTCTCAATCCAGTATCTGTTACCCAGCAGATAGGAAGCTTATATGGTTGTGGGCCTCTCCAGACTAATGTTCTTCAGGGCGGGAGTCAGGTGTAGGTCAGCAACAAAACAATAAATTACCCGAGGCCGGTGAAATTAACTCTTTCTTTAAGGAAACAACCCACAGCTCTGGCCTAGGGGTCTCAGAAAGACTTTCTAGGAGGTCTTGCCCCAATGAAGCAATTGCAAGGACGGAAGGCCCTTGCCTTCCTAGTGCTCACAAGGACTCCTCCTCTCCAGAGACTTCCCCACGCAGTCTCAGGCTACATCTGTGCACAACCAACCTCTGCTCTGCCTGTTTCATTTCTCGGCGTGTTCTAGGGGACCAGGGTGGTGGTGGAGCTGGTTGCAGCAGGAGGGAGAGACTCCCTGGCTTCTTCAGCAGCCTGCCTTTCTGTCTCCTGGCTCCAGCCCTCTCCAGCCCCTTCTGCTGCCTCGGAGTCTGAACTGTGCTCTGCCACAGCCTCTTCCTGTTCACTAAACCCTGTCACTTATTCTCCTCCTCCCAGCCTGCTCCTTCTCCCTCTAACCTTCTTCCCCTGGGGGTCCCCTGGCTGGTGCGTCCCACTACTCCTCTGTATCCAGCCAGTCCATATCAGTGTTTTTCCATTGAGTGTATTCTGCAATGTGCCATTGGCACAATGCTAGCACATTGAGGGTGGGTTTTTACTCGACCGTCCATGCATCATGCTGCTTTTATCAGTCGTTCTGCAATGCTCCCCCAGTTGTGCTTGTCTTGCTGCCAGCTGGAGGGGTGTTCTTGCACTGCAGCGCAACAAATGAGTGGAACAACACCCTGCTCTGAACACCTGTGGCATGAGAAGTTGCACCATTTCAGCAGAAAGATGCAGGACGTGGGGACCACTAGGAAATGAAGCAGTGTGCCTATGCTGAAAGAGGCACAGTATTGAAAGTGGGGTTAGCTACACACAATACCATCATGAGCATAAATCACTATGAACAAAGGAAAAAAACCTGATATATGGATATATGGAAAGCACTGGGATTGGAGCTCAAATTAGCAATAGCTAAAGTGTGCAAGGACACAAGATGATACCATAAAATATACGAAACAATAAATACAACTTTAATAAACAACGAGAAACAATATTATGTAGAGAAGATCACACACGGGTGAAGGGAAGCAATGGGTCGGGGGGAAGAAGAAGAGTTTGGATTTGATATCCCGCCTTTCACTCCCTTTAAGGAGTCTCCTAGCGGCTAACATTCTCCTTTCCCTTCCTCCCCCACAACAAACACTCTGTGAGGTGCGTGGGGCTGAGAGACTTCAGAGAAGTGTGACTGGCCCAAGGTCACCCAGCAGCTGCATGTGGAGGAGCGGGGAAGCGAACCCGGTTCACCAGATTATGAGACTACCGCTCTCAACCACTACACCACACTGGCTCTCACTGGGAGGGAGGTATAGGGCAATACTTGGAAAATGGTTAAGGATACATAGGTGACTTAAGAGGCTAAGAATAAGGAGTTAAAAGAAGAAGTCTAACATTAAAGAATAGAAAAAACAAGAGAATTTAAGAAGAATTTGGTGCAAATGAAAATATGTGAGTCATGTTTTGGCTTGTATTCTGGTTTATTTTGGATGTAAAGTCTTCTGTTGAAAGGACTGTACATAAAATGAAAAAAATGAAAAAAACGGATATATGGAGGTTCTTTACATTAAAGAGTTGATGCACCACCAGTATAACAGCACCCTCCATGGTTTTGCATTGGGGCAGCAACTCATAATAGTGAACCTGCACTGATTATTTTTTTATAAAAAATATATGCTAGCTGAAACCATGCCAGGTTTGATGCTGGGGTAAATCATAGAATCACAGAACTGTAGCATTGGAAGGGATTCTGAGCTTCATTTAGTTTGTGTTTTCAGCCCGGGTTGCTTACAACCCCGCTGCAGACTTTCCCAGTCAATGTGCTCCAATTTAAGAACACCTGAATGAGGCTAGCATGTTGGGAAAGCAGAACAGAATCTTGGGTTCTTGGCTTTCATATATGAACAGGTGGACCCTACAACAAAGCGTTGCAGCAAGAAGTGCTTCTGTTCAGGGTTACAGCCGGCCAGGCCCTCCACCAGGATGCTCCATTCCATTCCTTCTCCCTGATGTTTTCCGTTCTTCTCCTCCCACAACAGATCAGTCAGCATTCCCTGCTCCCTGAGCAAGCACTGTCCCTATTGGACCATTTCTACCCCCTCCAAAGATTGCCTGCAAGCCTTAGAGTCCCCCCCCCCACAGCTGTTTATACCTCCTTTCTTATGCACGGATGGTGCCATATGGTGTCTACATGAAGGCCTATGCTCAGGGAATGAGTTCATTATGATTATGTAGGACAGGTGAATGCATGGATTTAACGGTGCTTATTTCTTGCCTCGGTTTGTTTGGAATACTTCCGGCCTTCGATAAGTCCCTTTTCTCCTTTGTGGTCTTGTTTCCCTGCTCACACCTGTATGCTGGCTAGCCCCGCTGACAGCTGCCTCTGCCGTTCACGAAACTGGCTGATAAGGCCGCAAAGCAGGAAAGGATTTTTCTGGCCGGCAGGGCTGAGGCACCAGCCAAAGGTGAAGGCGGGAGGCAGAGATACTGGTTTCCAGTTTCACAGTGGCCTTTAGGCATAAATACAAGACCATGGAGTATCTCATGGCCAACCAATATGCTACAGAGGAAACTGCCTTATAATGAGTCAGATCCTCAGGACTGGAAGAAGTGAACCAGGGTTTTAAGATCAGAGTCTCTCCCCTGGAGATAAAGGTAAAGGTGAAGGGACCCCTGACCATTAGGACCAGTCGTGGCCAACTCTGGGGTTGCTGCGCTCATCTCGCTTTATTGGCCGTGGGAGCCGGCGTAAAGCTTCCGGGTCATGTGGCCAGCATGACTAAGCCGCTTCTGGAGAACCAGAGTAGCACATGGAAACACCGTTTACCTTCCTGCTGGAGCGGTACCTATTTATCTACTTGCACTGGCACACTTTCGAACTTCTAGGTTGGCAGGAGCAGGGACCGAGCAACGGGAGCTCACCCCGTCGCAGGGATTCAAACCGCCTACCTTCTGATCGGCAAGTCCTAGGCTCTGTGGTTTAAGCCACAGTGCCACCCGTGTCCCTTGGAGATACCAGAGGTTTAATAAGGGACCTTCCACATTCAAAACAGATGTGCTACTCCTGAGCTACTGCCCTTAGCTACTGTGTGGGTAATGACAATGTGTGTCATTGCCTCCCGATCCTCTCCACTGATGCTGAACTGGACAAGCGTGTTGGCAAGGCAGCTACGGCAATGGCTCACCTCTCTGAAGAATATGGGAGAATATGAATTTGAAATTGAAATACTTTATTGTCACTTGTACTACTTGTATACAGTGAGATTACACCATCATCCCCCATGTCCCGTGAATCATCCCTGAGAATTTTCCTCACTCTCCTGAGGCAACATTCTTCCGCTATTTCATCCAGCGGATTCACGGGACAGCCCATAATATCTTGTGCTGTATTCCCCACCCTCTGTAGGCACTTCCTATCAGATGATGTCAAACCAGCATACCACACCGTGATGCAGTATGAAAGGACACTTTCTATTGTTGACCGGTAGAAGGAGATCATCAAATGTTGATTGACATCGTTCTTCCGCAATACTCTGAGGAGATGGAGTCTCTGTTGGGCTTTCTTAACCATCTGGGTTGTATTTATTTTCCAAGTAAGGTCTTCACTGAGATAAGCTCCTAGGAATTTAAAGGAAGAGACTATCTTCACACAGCCCTCCCCGATGTACAGCTGGGCTAGTTCTCTTCTCTTCCTCCGAAAGTCCAACACCATCTCCTTTGTCTTGCTGATATTAAGGTGCAAGTTGTTCCCTAGGCACCATGCAGATATTTTTTGGACCTCCCCTCTATACGCTGATTCGTCTCCAACTGTTATTAAACCCATTGTGGTGGTATCATCTGCAAACTTAATAATTGCAGTTGACGGGTCAGATGATACACAATCATATGTATACAATGAATACAGGTAGGGACTTAGCACACATCCCTGTGGTGTGCCAGAATATGATGCTAACGTACAACACCAGGATGAAGGTCTACCAGACTTGAGTGCTGAGCACACTGCTTTAGGGAAGAGAGTCTTGGGCAACTCACCACTGCCAGGAGCAATGTTTCCATGCCTTCCACATGCGCTGCGGCAGGAAGATTTTGGGCATCACATGGCAGCGCAGAGCCTCAGACAAAGGTGGGTTCTTCCAAGCCCACCTTCTCATCTCAGTGACGTCTACAGTAGCTTGGTCATGTCTGCGGAATGGAAGATGGCAGGGTCCCCAGGAATGTGCTGTGTGGGGAGCTGACTTCAGGGAATCCCTTGCAGATGACCACAGTGTCTGGAGACAGACAGAGAGGTTGTGTATCCATAGCAGTGACCACAGGAGAAATGACCTCTGGGAGGAGCGCAGAAAGAAGAAACGCCCTGTGAGAGGATTTACTCCAGCAAATTATTTGTCAAAGTTACAAATACCTAAATACAGGTATTTGCCCTCGCAAGATTCAATGTGTTGCCATCTGCCTTACTGCAGGGCAGATTTGAGGGTAAACCATATGCAGAACGAGTCTGCCCCTGCAGCTTGATGGAGGTAGAAACTGTCTCTCGTGCCTTGTTACTCTGCCGTTTCTACGGGGACATATGCTCCGTATTTATTACCTGTGCTATGCAAAAATCTCCAAATGAATCCATACTTCAATGTCTAAAATCCCTGGTAGAGGATAAGGATCCTGAGATTGCATTAAGGGTAGCCAAATTCTGTGCGATTGCCATAAAACTTAGGGAACAAGCTGTGCTATCATAATGATTAAGGCCTTAAATGATAATTTTAGGTTATATGTCCGCGACTAAGTTTTAATTTATATATATATTTTCAATCTGTTGCTATATCTGTATTGTACCTGTTATACTGAATTGCAAATTCAAATGTATCTTTATCGTGTTTTATGACTTCCTTGATATTGTATGTGGGCTGGAACTGGTCTGTGACCGAAATAATAAATTCAAGAAATGCCCTGTTGCATCTGCAACAGCCCAACCAGATGCCTTCATCTGCCCCAGCTGCAACAAAACATGTCTCTCCTGTATTGGTCTCTACAGCCACAGCAGGTGCTGCAACCTTCCAACAGTTCAACTGCACCCCCAAAGGCACACTCCTCCATCGCCTCCAGAGACAAAGGGATGCCAACCTGCCTCCTGGTGTGTGCAGGTGTGGTTTAAATGAAAAGCATCTACAGGAAACTGGTGGTGGCTGGTGTCAACTGGGATCTAGTAGGGCGGGAGGCAGAAAGACCAGCAGAAGGTGGAGCCAGAGCCAAGCACCCCCTGACTAATTGTAAGTGAGACGACAGGCAGGTGGGGGCTGGCTGAGGGCAGGCTGAGGTTGGTGGGGCAGTGCTTCATTCATCTTTAGGGATAGAGGACTGGAAGAGGGAGGAAGATGAAAAGTAGAGCAGGAAGAGGAGGAGGAGGAGGGGATGCTTAACCCTGTCCCTCCCAACAGCAGCTACTATACCAGTGAGTATTCATATTCTGGGAGCCCCAGAATGGTTGGGTTACACCTGGGCTGTAGTACTCAGGTATGTTTAGGGTTATGGTTCACCTTCCTCTGCATTCCAGGTGTTCCACACACATAGTGGCTTTTAAAAGTAGATTTTGGTCAAAAGGTAGTTGTCTGCCAACTCCTTTCAACTCTTTTTGTTTAGTCGTTTAGTCGTGTACGACTCTTCGTGACCCCATGGACCAGAGCATGCCAGGCACTTCTGTCTTCCACTACCTCCCACAGTTTGGTCAAACTCATGCTGGTAGCTTCGAGAACACTGTCCAACCATCTCGTCCTCTGCCATCCCCTTCTCCTTGTGCCCTCCATCTTTCCCCACATCAGGGTCTTTTCCAGGGAGTCTTCTCTTCTCATGAGGTGGCCAAAGTATTGGAGCCTCAGCTTCAGGATCTGTCCTTCCAGTGAGCACTTGGGGCTGATTTCCTTCAGAATGGAGAGGTCTGATCTTCTTGCAGTCCATGGGACTCTCAAGAGTCTCCTCCAGCACCATAATTCAAAAGCATCAATTCTTCGGCGACCAGCCTTCTTTATGGTCCAGCTCTCACTTCCATACGTCACTACTGGGAAAACCATAGCTTTAACTATACGGACCTTTGTCCGCAAGGTGATGTCTCTGCTTTTTAAGATGCTGCCTAGGTTTGTCATTGCTTTTCTCTATAGTTCTATTATTCTAGGCACGTGGTGCTCTGACTGTTTCTGTGAGCAGGGAAAGGTAACAGAGCTTCAATCAAGCTTGCACTGAAAGCAGTGAAGGCTGGCCCATCAGGGCAAACAGAATTCCCACCAACCCTCATTCAGTCCTTCCTCTGCCTGCCTAATAACCACCCCAAGCCTAAGCCTGCTGAGAGGTCCTCCGGGAGCAAAACTTTGATCAACCCTCTTTCTAGAACCTAGAACAAGGATTGAGAACATGGTATTCATGCCTCCCCCCCCTGTAAAATGAGGCTTAAAAGAAACATTCTGTTGTGCCAAATAGACTAGGTTGTGGTGTTTTCTTGGCTGTGGGGTGCCCACAAAAGTTTCATCAGTTTACAGAAGCGCCCACTGGCCCAAAAAGACTGGTGACCCCCAATAGAAGAAAAACATACCAAATATAGTGTAACCTGGAACAAATGGCTGGTTCACCCATGTAGGTTTTTCTACACATTTTTTAAAAGTTTATTTATTACCTTTATATGGACCACCTTTTTTTCTTCCAAGGATCTTAAGGTGGTGTTCATGGTTCTCCTGCTCCCTGTTTCATCCTCAACAACAACCCTGTGAGGTAGGTTAGGCTAAGAGATGGCAGCTAGCCAAAGATCACCCAGTGAGCTTCATGGACGAGTGGGGGGATTCGAACCTTGGTCTCCTAGGTCCTAGTTCCAGAACTTTAACCATTAGGCAACACCGGCTCACATGGTGAACACGTGAACCTGTGTCCACTAAAGAGCATCTCAGGCGAGAAAAGAGGGGGAAAGCTGTGCCTGCCGTGTTTGATGTCGCAATGGCCCATTCACACGTTCACGTCTTTTCACGTGATGCCTGTTAAGGGGGAGAAGCATGCGGGCAGGGACCAACCCAAGGACACGCTGCAGCTGGAAGACTGTGGTGGCTTCTCCCTGTCAAATATCTTCACGTTGGGGAGCGAGGGTCGATTAGCTCCAGGAGAAAGGACTCGCAATGGCACCGATATTACTTCTTGCTCCAGCGCTCCTTGGAAGTGCCAGCAATGAATGCCCAAGTTAAGAGGATTAAGTTGGCGATTCCTCGCTGCGCGCCACATCCTCTCTCTCCCTCTCTCCCCACACCTCCAGTGCCAAGCTGGGCTAAACAGCTCATTCAACTCACTTTCAGCATACACACGGGGACTGGAGGGGTGGGGTGTCTTGAAGAAGGGATCAATGCTCCGAATGGAGCTCCCCCCGCCCTCCGCAACCCCCCCACTCCTCCCTTTCTCTCCCCAGCCTTGGAAGCCTATCGATCCTGCTCTTCCCCCTTCAGTGCACCGTGGCGCTATCTGTCTGTCTGTTTGTCACTGCTAGCTGATGTCACCGAAGGCAGCTGCGTTTGGAAAGGGTGGGTGGGTGTGGGGGGGAGGAGATTGGCTTGGAGAAGGGGGGGCTGGTGGCTCCTCGCCCCCCTCCCCCCCAGCCCTGCGGCAGGGGCTGCGATCAGGGCTCCTTCTAGCTAGGCAAGCAGAGCGCGCCTCAGAACCAGCGCGGGCTGGAGCAGGGACCGGTCTTGCCTCCTGGCCGCGGTATAGCAGCGCCAGAGAGAAAGCCGCCGACTCGAGCCTGGCCAGGCGGGCAACTTTGCTGCTTGGCGGAGCAGAGTGAGCATGGGCTGGGCTATCGCTGCTGCCGCTGCCGCTGCCGCCGCCGCCTCCTCCTTCTCCCTGCGCCAGCCTCCAGGGTGCGCTCAGCGAGGCTGATCAGCTGCTGGACAGCGACTCCGAGGGAAAGCAGGGACGGGGTGGTGGGTGGGGAAGTAGGACCCGTGGTGGCGGCCAAAGGGAGCTTGGATGGATGGGCGGCGCGCTTGTTCTGGAGGAGCTCACCTAAAGCACACCCCCGCCGTTCCCTGGAGCTGCGCTCTGCCCAGATTTGGAAAGTGATTTCTTTGTTTCCTTCCAAACTCTTCAACTCGCTCCCCACCTTAATCCTCTCAGCACCATCAGCATCACAGATCGAGCTTCCTGGATATTTGCGCCCCAATCTACAACTGCGGGGCGTGTGTGTGTAGTGAAAGAAAGGCAGCTGTGGCTAACCCAGCCCTTTCCTTGAGCCCTCAAGAGCGCACCTTCTCAGCCCCGGCTAGCTGATGGCAGAGGGGGTTCTGTCTTGCCTGGTGGAGTCGACCTGGGAGAGGATAATATCTGCGCGGGACGCGGAGAGGAGCCGCTGCCGTTCCTACAGGAGGTTGTTCCCGCAAGGTGCGCTGCTGAGAGGCTCAGAACGAGGGAAAGGAAGAGCGAGCGGAGCTGGGTAGCCTTTGGATCTTCACCCACAGCAGAGGCGCGTCTCAGCAAAAGGACCATGAAGGCGTGACACCGTCCCCTACCCCTGCCATCCCTTGGATATTGCTCAGGGAGCCGGAGAGGTTAACTCCCCCGCTGCCCCCAAACAACTAAAAACTATGGCTTTTCAAAAATCGACGGAGTCTCCCAATGCTACTAGGAAAAACTCCAGTTTGCTGGAGATCGGAGCTCTCTGCTTGGATTCCGAGATCATCTTCGGATTTACCAGCCATCTTCTCAGGAGGAAAGGCAAGGTAAGACACGGTCTGGGTACGTGGGTGACCGGAGGGTGGCTTTTAAGGACTCCGACAAGCAAGAGGGAGCTGCAGGCACCTTACTTTTAGGCCGCGCACATGGAGCAAAAACTTAAAGAGAGCGTGGTAATAAATGAGCCAGGTGAGGGATGCTGGAGACACACACACAGAGAGAGAAAGTAGAAGCAGTTGTGGACTTTTGTGTGCCTAGGAATAAGGAAAGGGTCCTTTGGTGGCTCCGACGCGCTTTCAGCACCAGGGACAGCGCTCGGTAGGTGGAAGCGCGTGTCGCTCGAGCGCCAGAAAGAGCGAGAGAATCGCTGAGGAATCCTTCTCGGGTTATTCCCACAAGCAATCGCGATAATAGGACCTTGGGAGTCCAGGCAGGCTTCTGTAACCCGCCGGCTCTCTGGCACATGGGGTCTTTGAGCGAGTTGCCGGCGGCCTCCTGCGCTCCGGAGCAGGCTGACTCTGTTCCTGGCACGCCTGTTCTTAGGCGCGGATGCGAGGCAGGCAATGTTTAACTGCGCGGCGGCGGGGGAAAGAAAGCCTGGAGGGGAAGCAGAGCTAATGGAAAGACCCCGCCCCAGCTGCGCACCCGGCAGAATGCCACCAGGGCTCGCCTCGCCGGGATCCTCCAGCACCCGCCTTTTCAGTTCTCAGTTCCCTACGGAAAGTTTCATTGAACCACCTGAAGGAGGGCTGCGCGCACGTGTCTCTGGTCTCCGGAGCTGTGGGTTGAGCCGGTTTGCACAGGGGTGCATTGGTGCAAGAGCCTCCTTCTTTTAGGATCTGATGAACTGCTGGGGTTCAAGACACACCCCTTTCCCACTTTTTTTTTATTAAAAAAATTCCTAACCCTAATGTTTATTCCGCGGTGGAGATAAAGGCATTCTGCCCATGCTCAGAAGCGCGTGCTTCCCGGTGATTATTTTGTCGCCGCTGAGCCAAGGCGTTGTTGGACGGGGGTTGGTCCAGGAGGGGGCTTACTTAGCCTGGAAATGCCAGCGGCCCCCGCCCCCCGCTCCCTCATGGCTACACCAGCCTGTCTTGGCGCCTCTTAACGCTCCTTGCCTGCTGCTCTCGCAAATTGGATCCGAAGTGCCACATTTGCAGACGCCGCCAGGCTAAGAACGGGAGGAGGACGCGAGGGGTGGGGTGGGGTGGCTGTGGGTTGTTCGGGGTGGGCTACTTCGATGAGGTTGGAAGGGGAGAGCCGGGGTGGTTGGAAGGAGGGTTGGGGGCTGGTGGGGGAGAGGGGACTAGCGGGCGGAGAGAGCGCACCCTTCCCACGTTGCCTCAGGGGACTCGCGTGTATGGAGGGTGTGTGAGAGAGCGGGGGCGAGAGGGAGCGGCCGAGGCGCCTGGGTGTTGGCGCGCCGAAGGAAGTGGAGCGAAAGCAAGCCACGATCGCGCTTGATGGAGTTTGGACTGGGGGAGGCAGGAGGCGGGGACGCTTCTGAGGGTTGCCCGAGCTAGCGCTACGGCTCAAGAGCGAAGGCGGAGTCGCCCCCCCCCCCGGGCAGCCTGGGCGTCTCCACCGCCCCGCTTTCCCCTCGACGGGTTAAAGTTAGACGCCAGCCCGGGAGCGCCCGCCTTCTTCAACCATGCACGCTTGGGAGCGTCGGGTCTCCTTCCCCCAAACGCGGCGAAGGGGGTCGGGGGATCCTTGTAGGCTGAGCCTTGAGGGGGGGAGGGCAGCGGCGCCTGGCCCGGACGCTTTGGCCCGTTTCAGGGATGCGGGCGCGCGTCTGGCTAGCAACAATGAAGGCGAGAAAAAAGACCCTCCCCCAAAAAAATCCTGAACAGGTGCGCTTGCTACCTATTATTGGGCACAGCCCCTGTATGGATTGCAGATGGGAATGAGGCGCCTGTGCTGGTTATGGGGCGAGGAAGGAGCTCCTGGGGGCCGGTGGGCTCCGCTATTCTGGGCGAGGCTGGCTGGCAGCGTTGAACGAGAAGATCTGGTCCTGGGGACCCCTCGACGCGCGCTCCTTCCTTCGCCCAATGCGGAGAGATGGCTTAATTTTCTCCAGCCGGGCAGCTGCAGAGCCACGCGCGGCCGGCAGATGGCGCTCTAGTAACAGGGACCGGAGAACCGCCAGCCGCAGGTTGCATCGCTCCTCGCGAGGGAAGTCTCAGCCTTTTTACCTCGACTCTGCGGTTGAGCCAATTTAGTGGCACGCCTCTCTTCTCTTCTCTCCCCCACCCCGCAAAAAAAAAAGAGAGCTAAGAAAAGGGTTTCTCAAACGTGTAATTGCAGCAGTAGCTACAAATTCTAGCAGCCGCACGAGCTCACTTTGCTCTGGAAGAATTCAAAGAGTGTTGCTCGCTTCCCTGGGATGCTTGAAATCAGGTCAAACCGCTGGGTGCCTCTGGCATCGAGCCGCTTTACACGTGCGTCTCTGGGTGACTGCAGCGTCAAGCGGTGGCCAGTATCTCAGGTCAAATTCCACTGCTTTGCCTCACTTGCAAAGGGATGTTTCTCCCCAGATTGCAGTCCGTTCACACGTGCAGCTGTAAGAACAAAAGAACAACCTGCAGGATCTGGGCCAATAGCCCATCTAGTCCAGTATCCTGTTCTCAGAGTGACCACCCGGATGCCTGTGGGAAACTCGCAATCAGGATTCGAACACCCCTCTCCCCCCCCCCCTGTGGTTTCCAGCAACTGGTGTTCGGAAACATCGCTGTCTCCAACTGCAAAGGCAGGGCATAGCCATCATGGCTGGTAGCCACTGGTAGCTCGTGGTGGGGAGAAATGAAGCACGTGTGAATGGTTCAGCCAGAAACCAGAGAAGCATCTAGATCAAGGGAAGTAATAGTGCCACTGTATTCTGCTCTGGTCAGACCTCACCTGGAGTACTGTGTCCAGTTCTGGGCACCACAGTTCAAGAAGGACACTGACAAACTGGAACGTGTCCAGAGGAGGGCACCCAAAATGGTCAAAGGCCTGGAAACGATGCCTTATGAGGAACGGCTAAGGGAGCTGGGCATGTTTAGCCTGGAGAAGAGGAGGTTAAGGGGTGACATGATAGCCATGTTCAAATATATAAAAGGATGTCACACAGAGGAGGGAGAAAGGTTGTTTTCTGCTGCTCCAGAGAAGCGGACACGGAGCAATGGATCCAAACTACAAGAAAGAAGATTCCACCTAAACATTAGGAAGAACTTCCTGACAGTAAGAGCTGTTCGACAGTGGAATTTGCTGCCAAGGAGTGTGGTGGAGTCTCCTTCTTTGGAGGTCTTTAAGCAGAGGCTTGACAACCATATGTCAGGAGTGCTCTGATGGGGTTTCCTGCTTGGCAGGGGGTTGGACTCGATGGCCCTTGGGGTCTCTTCCAACTCTATGATTCTATGATTCTAAGCTTTACAGAGAGGTGAGGTTCAGCTTCCTGGTCAGTGCTCAAAACTGCAAACATGATGTGTGCAAGGGGACAAACTCGGGGCAAACTCTTAACCCCATATGCATTCATTAAAAATGGCTCCCATGCATGAGAAGGGAACCTGTGGCCCTACAGATGCTGCTGAACTGCAGTTCCCATCATCCCTGACCAATTTCCATGCTGGCAGGGGCTGATGGGAGTTGTAGTCCACAGCATCTTGGCAGCACCACATTGGCCATGCTCGGTGTAACTTAACGGGAGTAAACTCAGGTCATGAGCTCTTACTGTCAGAAAGTTCTTCCTGATGTTTAATCGGAACCTCCTTTCTTGTGACTTGAAGCCACTGGTTCGAGTCCTACCCTCCAGAGCAGGAGAAAACAAGCTTCCACGAGACAGCCCTTTAGAGATTCGAAGATGGCTATCATATCTCCTCTTTTCCAGGTTAGACATACCCAGCTCCCTCAACCGCTCCTCATAAGGCTTGATTTCCAGACCCTTGATCAGTTTGATTGCCCTCCTCTACACATGTTCCAGCTTGTCAGTAATCCATCATAAATTGTGGTGCCCAGAACTGGACACGGTATTCCTTGTGTGGTCTGACCAAGGCAGAATAGAGTGACTTTATGACTTCCCTTGGCCTACGAACCAGACTTCTGTTGATGCAGCCTAGAATAGCGTTAGCTTTTTCTGATGCTGCAATGAACCGCGGGGGCCCTTTCAACTCTATAATTCTATGAGATGGAACTTTGAACATAAGTAGTGTCTGCTGGATCGGGCCCATGGCCCAGCAAAGTCCAACATCCTGGTCTCATCCTGGCCAACCAGATGATCTCTGGAGAGCTCGCAAGCAGGACCCAGGGCATTGTTAAAGCTCGGCTCATCACATAGGCTCCCCATGCAGAAAATCTGGCAGAACTGTTTTTCTTTCTTTTTTTTTAAAGGGTGGATTTCAAAACAAAACAATAGGAAACAGCAGCTGACTAGGCAATTAGTTCACTATGCTAATTTCTCCAGCTGCCAGGTCAGGGCTCCTCTGTAGAAATCATCTCCATCAATTCATTTGCTAGGAGAAGCGGGGGGGGGGGGGCAGGCAGAGAGAACAGGCAGATCTCGCAAGGAGTCGGTTTGGCAATGGAGACTCGGTGCTGTAAGGAGGAGAGGTGCAAGGCTGTGTGTGGCTCAGGCACCCTATTGCAAAGGGTCCTGAAGACCACAGTGAGAATAGAATATTGGGCTAGAAGGGCTGCTGTCCTGATCCAGCTCCTTCTCATTGGCTTATGCTTAGCCAATGGCCGCCCTAACTTGCTTTACTTTTGAGCAAGCTTGAAATCAGTCAGAGGCAGCCCCAGTGGGTAAGAAGACTGAAGGAGGACTCTCCTGACAGCCTGAAATCACTTATCTGAAGTATTCTTTTTAAGACACTGAATGCAGTTGGTAAAAGTTCCTTTCAAAACCGAAGCAAGTCCTGCATATCTACCACGGAACATTTATTTATTAAATTTGTCAGCCCTTTTGGGGGGCCAGTGCAACCCCAAAGCCTTGTTGCGGTGCACTGGCCGATTCTGTTGGGTCTCACAACAACCCTGTGAGGTAGGTTAGGAGAAAAGGTTGCAACTGGTTGTAAAGTTGCACGGCGAGCTTTGTGGCCGAACGAGGTCCCAGGCCGACGCCTTGACCCGGCTCTTTAAGGTGGGGGTGGGGAGGGCACAAAACAGTTTCTTCCAAGCTGTATTCCTTGGAAGGTCCAGGACCAGGGGGACGGTTTTCCCACAGTTGCTGGGGTTGGGTCAGATCTCCCCACCCACCCATGCCCCACTGCAAAGTGCAGCCACGTTTTGAAGAAAAAAGACAGTCAGAATATTTGTCCACGTGGTGACATTCAATAGTTCTCCAAGGTCTCAGGCAGAGAAGGGCTTTTCCTGCCACTACCTGATCCTTTTAACTAGAGATTGGATCTAAGATTTGTGCGTGTAAAAAATGGCGGAGGAACCAAGGCCTTCTAACAACAACAACAACAACAACAACAACAACAACAACAACAATTTCCCTCCAAGGAGATGAAAGGTGGCATGCATTGTTCTCCCCCCCATAACCCCCCCCATTTTATCCTCACCAAAAAACCTGTGAGGTAGGTTAGCCAGAGGGTGAGTGACTGGCCCAAGGTCACCCAGTGAACCTCATGTCTGAGCGGGGATTTGACCGGCGCTTTCCCCAGGTCCCAGTTGGACGCTCTAACCACTACACCACGCTGCCCGGGACCATGCTTTCCTACTTCCATCCGCTCCAGATGGCGTGGGCAATTGGCAAGGGATGGTGGGACCTGCACTCCGGCAACATCTGGAAGGATGCCAGTTCCCCATGCTTGATGTAAAACATCTGCTCTGCCACCGAACACGGGATGATGCCTGATACACAGTCGGGTGATGGGTGCTTTTTGCCTCCTTGTACCCTTTACTGCATTTTTATTTATGTATCCATTCATTTAAAAAGGTGCAATAAATAAATAAATAATAAATAAATTAAATAAATTAATGGGTTGCGCTCAAACGAGGGTCCGGCCATGAAAAGAGGAGAATGAGAGGAGATATGATAGCCATCTTCAAATATCTTAAAGGAAGATGGAGCAAGCTTTGAGAGCCAGTGTGGTGTAGTGGTTGAGAGCGGTAGTCTCATAATCTGGTGAACCGGGTTCGATTCCCCGCTCCTCCACATTCAGCTGCTGGGTGACCTTGGGCCAGTCACACTTCTTTGAAGTCTCTCAGCCCCACTCACCTCACAGAGTGTTTGTTGTGGGGGAGGAAGGGAAAGGAGAATGTTAGCCGCTTTGAGACTCCTTAAAGGGAGTGAAAGGCGGGATATCAAATCCAAACTCTTCTTCTTCTTCTTTTCTCCTGCTCTGGAGGGTAGGACCTGAACCAATGGCTTTGAGTTACAAGGAAGGAGATTCCAACTAAACATCAGGAAGAACTTTCTGACAGTAAGAGCTGTTTGGCTGTGGACTCTCCTTCCTTGGAGGTTTTTAACCAGAGGCTGGGTAGCCATCTGTCCTGGATGCGTCCGCTGAGATTCCTGCATTGCAGGGAGTTGGATTAGATAACTCTTCCAACTCTACCGTTCCATGATTCTATGACATTACCTGTGGAATCAGGGCCATCCCATCCATTCTGCCGGGGTCATCAGCAGATGCCTTTCACCAAAGCCATCTTGTTTCCAGGATTTTGGACTGCAGCTGCCAGTCTAGAATGGAGGCTGTTGCATATATCTCGAGGCGGCAAACCCAATTGGCTGCTGCGTTACACTCGACAGGGAGTGGCAGCCAATTCAGGCTCTCTGATGAGAATAATGGGATGGTGTGTGACTCAACTCTCATTCATGTAGATCAGGGCTGGGCAACCAACCTTTGCCCCTCTGGATTTCGCTGTACTACAACTCCCATCAGCCCTAGAAAGCATGACCAGGGATGATGGGAGTTGCAGTTCAGCAAAGATCTGGAGGGGCCAAAAGTTCCCTTACTCCTACTCTAAGAGCAAGGTTTGACGCTTCCCATACAGTCCAATTCTATGTGGGTTTACTCAGAAGTAAGTCTCATCAGTATTAGGTATTTATTTATTGCATCTGCATCCCACCTTTATCTCCAAGGAGCACAAGTTGGCATATATGGGTCTTCCTCTCCTCATTGAATTCCAACAGTAGGTTTGGCTGACAGCCATTGACTTCTAAGGTCAATGAGCTCCACAGCCATGTGGGGATCTGAACCCAGGTCCCAGTCTGACACTATAATCACTATACCACACTGACTCCCAAAGAGGAAAAGCCTGCGGAACCCATGAGGTCTCCCATCCAGGTTCTAACCAGGCCTGACCCTGCTTAGCTTCCGAGAGCAGCCAAGATCAGGCATGTTCAGGGCAGTACTGCTGTGATTCTACAGGACTTGCTTCCAAGTAAAGTATGGAAGAGTGCAGCTTTCGTGGGGATATGTTGAATTTGTGCTCAGGCAGAGCCTAGGGCTTGCTGATCAGAAGGTCGGTGGTTTGAATCCCTGAGCTCCTGTTGTTCGGTCCCAGCTCCTGCCCACCTAGCAGTTCGAAAGCATGTCAAAGTGCAAGTAGATAAATAGGTACTGCTCTGGCGGGAAGGTAAACGGCGTTTCTATGCACTGCCCTGGTTTCACCAGGAGTGGCTTAGTCATGCTGGCCACATGACCCGGAAACTGTCTGCGGACAAACGCCGGCTCCCTTGGCCTATAGAGCGAGTTGAGCGCCGCAACCCCAGAGTCATCCGCAACTGGACCTAACGGTCAGGGGCAGTGGCGTTGCGTGGGTTGTCAGCACCCGGGGCAAGGCAAGTAATTTGCGCCCCCTAACCCGGGGCAAGGCAAATAATTTGCGCCCCCCGCTGCACTGTCCCTCCCCCAGATAGTCCCTCGCTCTCTCTCCACACCGCACCGCATGCCTGGCACCCCCCCCACCCCACAGTGGGCAGCGACCCGGAGGCTCGGATCGGATTTGCACAGCCAGCACTGCAGTGAGAGAGAGTGAGTGAGCCAGGTAGGGGCAGAGAGCTGCGAGTGCGAGCACACCCCCCCCAGATGTTGCGCCCGGTGCGGCTGGCCCCCCCTGCACCCCACGCTACGCCACTGGTCAGGGGTACCCTTACCTTTTTTATCAGCCTACTGCATACAGGCGAAATGTCTGTGTGTCGCTCTGCCTGTTTTGCCTCTGGCCCCCAGGAGGGAATATGGCCCCTGAGCTGAGAGAGGTCCCCTGCCACCTGCACTAAGCTGAATGCAAATGACGGAACATATCTTGCTTTGGGGCTTCAGTAATGGGCATGAGCTCTTGGCAGCCACCCAGGAGGCCATGATCCGGGACTGGTGGGCCGCAAGGTGGTTCTGCGGGGCAAATGCAAACTTTGGTAGGGCATGTAGTTTGTGGCCATCACAGAATTCGGGTGTGTAAACACACCGTGCACACACGCTGGGGCAGCTGTCTGGGCATGCATGCCTCCCCTCTTTTGACATATGACCGCAGTTAATACTGGTGCATATGTGGCAAACAACACCATTGTGTGTATAATAATAATAATAATAAATTTATTTATACCCCGTCCATCTGGCTGAGTTTCCCTGGCCACTCTAGGCAGCTCCCAACAAAATAATAAGAATAATAAGAATAAAGTGATAAATACATCAAACATTAAAAACTTCCCTAAACAGGGCTGCCTTCAGATGTCTTCTAAAAGTCAGATAGTTGTTTATTTCCTTGACATCTGTTGGGAGAGCGTTCCACAGGGCAGGTGCCACCACCGAGAAGGCCCTCTGCCTGGTTCCCTGTAACTTCACATCTCGCAGTGAGGGAACCACCTGAGCTGGACCTCAGGGTCCAGGTTGAACGATGGGGGTGGAGACGCTCCTTCAAGTATACTGGACTGAGGCTGTTTAGGGCTTTAAAGGTCAGCATCAATACTTTGAATTGTGCTCGGAAACGTACTGGGAGGCAATGTAGGTCTCACAATGTATTGGAACTAAAATATTGGAGGGTTGGTGCCGGCTAGAGTGGGTTTGGATCAGTGTGGGCAGCTTCTTCCTGACCAGGGGATGCTAACTGTTCTGGATCAATGACTCTGATCTTGTCTACATGGGTATGAGCTGTCTAACCTAATAACCTTAACCCAGCAGTATCAGATTCAGGGTCTATCTTACCCAGTATCCTGTTTCCAATAGTGGCTAGCCACTGTCCAGAGATAGAACATGGATGCTCCATTTAGTTCTCATGGATAATAGCTGTTGACAGGCAAATCTTCTGTGGATTTGTCTCGGTGTCTTTTTTACGTCCTGGGAGGCAGGCAGTGGTTTCTCTTTTGCTGGAGGTATTTAAGCAGGGGCCAAATGGCTGCCAATTAGGGTTGGCACGGTACTTGCACCCTCCGTTATAAGAGCTGGACTAGTTGGCCACAAAGCCCCCTTCCAGCTCTGCAGTTCTAATTCTCCTAAGCTAGTGGCTGTCACTACATTTCCCTCCAAACATCCTGATACCATATTGCGGTACTGCAGATGCTGCTCATACCAGAGAGTCACCCTTTTGACTCTCAGCTTGGCATTTGGGGGAAAAGCTGGGAGTCACCAGTTGTATACTTTTACGCTATGGCTCATTGACTGAAGAAACAGAATTGTAGAGATGGAAGGGACCACGAGGGTCATTTAGTCCAACCCCAGGAATTTATTTATTTTTGCCTAATGTGGGGCTCGAACTCACAGCCCTGAAATTAAGAGTCTACTGGCTGAGCTATCCCAGTGACCTCCCACTTTTGAGACTCCTTATTCAGAGAGAGAGGAACAGAGAAACAAAAAACACACTCTGGAACAATCTTCCTCAGCTCCACTCCAGCTTTTATTTGGGCATTCAAAAGCTACAATGAGGTCCAGGCCCTACCATTAGGCAAAATAGACAATTGCCTCAGAGGACAGTAGCAGTTCCGCACTGCTCTTCTTGTGCCCCCGATAATCCCTTTCTGTTTCCACATGGCTTTTCCTGGACCTCCTAATCTGGTCTGCCCCCTCACAGGAGACTATTCTACCCGCAATATTATGCCAAGATTCAGATGCAAGTCCAGTTAACATCTGTATGGAGAATAATAATAATAATAATAATAATAATAATAATAATAATAATAGTAAATTTTATTTATATCCCGCCCTCCCCAGCCGAAGCCGGGCTCAGGGCAACTGTGTGGGGAAGGCGCAACATCTTATCCTTTGCCTCGGGCAGCAAAATGTCTTGGGTCCGCAACCTAAGCCTATACATTCCAAAGCCCGCTACTGTGACCTTTTGGATGAGCATTGATCAGCAATGCAGTCACAAACCGTTTTTTAAACGGCATGTACATATAGGCATTGAACTGTCTGCCAATAAAGGGGCAGGCTTCGGCCTAGATGACTTGGGGGTTGCAGACCTATGCCTGACTCATGCTTCCCATACAATACAAGGCAAACAAATCACATATAGGACAATGGGATATGTGTATGTGTGAGACCAATGTTCAATTTTAAGCGCCTGGGCAGCCCAGGACCTCCATACACAATGTCCATGTTTGGATCCAGGAAAGGTCACTTTGGTTTCTGCAAACACATCAAAAACGTGGGAGGCAGCAAATGCATTTTTTTTTAATAAAAAAAGTAGTTATATTCATAGCAGCGTGCAAGGCACTTTGCTTATCTACCTATATATGTGTGTATACATCCATCTATCGTTCCCTTATGCACTTATAAATAGAAGCACTTTTTGAAATATTAAAACTCTGCTGGAGTCCATAGGGTGTGTGCAAATTCGTGTGCAGCCTGTGCCCCTTCCTTGATTTTAAAACCAGCCATCACGCTGCTTACTCCAATGGAAGCCCCCAATAATTCCGGTGTAAAAGCCACAAAGTATGCAGCCAAACCATTTAACGTGGGCCCAGTGGCGTAGCGTGGGGGGTGCAGGGGGGGGCGGCCGCACCGGGCGCAACATCTGGGGGTTAGGGGGCGCAAATCCACGGGTTAGGGGGTGCAAATTACTTGCCTTGCCCCGGGTGCTGGCAACCCACGCTACGCCACTGCGTGGGCCTTCTTAAAAGCAACCCCCCGCACCCCAAACCAGACTGACTCGCCTCGGTTTGGAAGCCAGGAAAGTGCCGAAGGAGGTTTAACTCGCAAGCTTGCTAACCCGAGCCATTTCTTTCTCCTCCTAAAACTCCTCTCGGTTTCCACGTGCTCCGCTTGCCCATGAACTCAGTAGTATCCCGTTTCTTGGGAAGCTGGAGTGGGGGATGAAGGGGGGGGGTTAAGTCCCTCCCTCCTCCTCTCCCTCCCCTTTGATGCCGTCTCCTCCCCTTCTGAGCTCGCTCCGGGCTGCTCCTTTAACTTTGCAACCCTAAACTTTCCTCGCTGCTTTTGCCACTATGGGAGGAAACATCACGTAGCGAGCAACAGGAGTCGGAGCGGAGAGAGTTTTGCAACAGAGTTTTTCTTAAGCAGTGCACGACTTTATTTCGCTTGCACAAAAAAGTGGGGGGAGGGGGGAGAGACAGTCAGTAGCAAAAGAGGGCGGAGGAGAAGTGAGGCTCCGCTTCTGCAACAGGAATCATCTGTCCCGGGACGACTTCTTTTTAATTTTGGTTCGCGATGGGCACGCAGAAGGAGAGGTCGGGAGGCGTTTGCAGCCCGCCGGCATTCTCTTTGTAACTGGGGATCCGCTTGTCTGCAGAGCCCGGGAGAAAGCTGCGCGCTCCCTGGACCGGGCTGTAACATGCCAGTGCTGGGGGTAAGTGCATTTGTGAGTGTGATCTCTCCTTTCCCGATGGGGTCGTTGTTTGCAGCAACTGGGACCCAGCTCCATGCTTCCCCCGGAGAGATCTCGCCGGCCTTGCACGACTGGAAGTTTGCCCTTTTCCCGTTCCCGGAGCGGAATTTTGCAATGCGCTTTTTGCAAGAGAGAGAGATAGAATGAGGAAAAGGGGACCCGCTCCCTTTTTACGCAGCGCCCGCCCAGGGCAGCCTCCTGATCGCGTCTCCCGCTTTCCTCTCTCCCACAGGTGGCCGAGGGGAGCCCCCTGCGCGAACCGGCGCCCCTCTCCTTGGAGCTCCCGCCGCGGAAGAGGCTCCTTCAGCCCGCCGCCCCCGAAGACCGCTGCGGCAGCCGCCCCGCTCCGGAGGGCGCCGGAGCCGCCTCGGGGGGCGAGCTGGGCCACTTCGAGAGAGCGGCCAAAGGAGGATGGTGCCGAAGCTGCCAAGCCAAGCTGGCCGAGCTCAAGAGGCAAGCGGTGAAACTGGCCTCGGGCTGCAACTCCCTGACCCCGCCGGTAGGTCTGCGCCCGCCTGGGATGGGGTTGGGGAGCGGGGTTGGCCCGGAACTGGGACGCTGGATTGGCTGGTGCTTGGAAATCCCAAGTTTGCAAAGGCCTCTCCAACTTTTTTTGCGTAGCGCTATAAGTCCCCTTTTTATCAGTTGCCCAACTACAAGCGCGCACGTTGCTCGAATACTATAATATATCCCTTGCTTGGTATATCTCTGCCCGTTGCTGCACACTGGGTGGTATACTTGCTCGGCTAGATATCCCAACGCTGGCTTGGATGCACTTAACGTTCGTTGCGCTTGCAGCAAGCAGTGTATTCCTCAGCAACCTGAAACTCCTACCCCCTTCCCCGTGCCGCTGAAATGTTGCTGTCTGTAGCCTTGGTAGCTGTGTACATTCCTTGCACACCTCGGTTTCTCTGTGTCTTGCTTCTGTCACATGGTTCCTGCAGGATACCTGGGATTCCTAGCTGCAGCTCATTGCACTGTGTAGCCCTCTTAAGTTTCCCCTTCTTCCACCATGTGCCATATTTCACCAGCTGGAAAGAAAAGAAAAGAAAAACTCTTAACTGCCCACGTTTCTGAGAATTCTGTGTACACTGTTGCACACTGTGCTGCAGTGCGGTTTATCCATCCACACGGCATAGCGCTCAGATGCGCCCTGTGAACAGTGCTCAGCATTGTGCTGCTTCTCCTTGCACCAAAGTGTTGAATTCTGGAGTATGATTTGCACAAAGTGCCCAGCATTTTCTCTCCCCAGCTGGTGAGGTGCTGTCTAGATTGCTGGGAGCTGCTTGGTGCCTTGTACGTCATGCGCTGTGCTGCTGCACCCGGCTTTGTGCTTAGCTGGCTTGGCAAGAGTTCTTTGTTCAGCCCTGTGTTATATACTCAGACCCGTTAACCCCAAAGGATAGATTTGTACAACCCTGGGAGAGCTACGCAGAACGCTCAGATAATCTCCAAACGTTGCCTAATACCGTGATATGCGTTGCACTGCAGGATACCTGCATATAATGCTTTGCTTTACTTCTCCATATCTCTGAATGTTGGCATAGGGGACCCTTTTGTACTCTTAGTCCTCTGTATGTCTATGAATATTTCTCTTTAAAAGCACCAGCGGATCTATGCATATTTGCAGAGAGTAGCTGCCCAGCTCCCAGAGCATTGGAAAAAATAGTCATAGCTACCATTGTGCTGTTGCACGCAGCGGGGAACCTCTGTGCAACCCTGAACAAAATTCAGGGGTACTTCTCTGTACCCTGGAGAAGACTGCATGCGATTCTGCATGTGTCTCATCTTTGTACTTGCACTGATGTGGCACAGTAGCAGGGACACATTCCTGCATGTTGCGGCTCTTACCTCTTATGTGGGGTGGTTATTTCTCTTCCCTGGGAAAACGCCTCTTGTTAGAAGGATGGTTACTTGTTTAGAGCACGGGCCATATCTCTGTGTGAATGCTGTGTGCAGATCAGTATTGCACTGAAACCCTTATTGTAGTGCTGGGGAACCTGTGCCACCCACCATAGGATGTTGTTGGACATCAATTCCCATTCATCCGGCCAGTGTGATCAGTAGTAGTCAGGGATCATAACGAGCGGCAGTCCAACAATATCTGGAGGGCCACAGGTTCCCTACACCTGTCTGTGAGGTCTGGGCAGTGGGCAGGTTTTGCCTTAGGCACAGTGTTTTCCCCAGGTTTAGTGTTTGTGTAATGATTATGATAATTTGTATACAGGCAACCCCCCAATTTTCATGGGGGTTACATTCCAAGGAACTGTGCGCGTCAGTGAAATCGCATATATTTGAAACGCCATTGGAAAAGCCAGCAAAAACCCTGTTCTGCCCCAGTCCCACCAGGCCACGCTCCTCCCCAGGCCACCCCCCCATCAGCTGCATGACACTTCCCTAGGCCACACCCCCTTTCCCCAGGCTACACCCCCTTTCCCCAGGCCACACCCCTCACCAGCCCAGCTTCATATCCCTGGGAAAACCCGTGGTTTAGTGCTTAATTGTATCAAACGGCAATCAGGTTTTCTGCAGGTTGCTGTTTGTTCCGATTTGGGGCTAAAGAGCGGGATTTTTGTGGGAAAGGCAAAACCACTTGGATCGGTGCTTTCTAGGCATGGGACAAGCGCCAGTGTGGACGAGCCCTGAGTGTAGAGACTAGCCTTTCGTACAACAGTGGAGTTCACCAGCTTTGCCCTGCTTACTTTTGCCCATGGCCTTCTCACCTCTGGCAGGTCGCTCAGAAACGAATGCGGCCCTTACCTTGAGAAATGGTCCCCGCCCTTGCGGTAGGTCTTCATGTGTTCAGCTGAGGGCCTGAAGGAACCTGCCAAACTGTTCTAAATATTCTTTTTCAACACGTGGCAAGACAGTACAGGAGTCCCATATGCATCCCAGGATAAGGTTTGTTGTCTTCACCTGCACTTCAGGTATATTGTAGTAGTTTGCTGTTAAAGGTTGTCTTTTGAGCCCAGGGCATGGTACGAACGGCCTCGGTCCAGTATACCTGAAGGAGCGTCTCCACCCCCATCATTCTGCCCAGACACTGAGGTCTAGTGCTGAGGGCCTTCTGGCGGTTCCCTCGCTGCTAGAAGCCAACTTACAGGGAACCAGGCAGAGGGCCTTCTCGGTAGTGGCACCCGCCCTGTGGAACGCCCTCCTACCAGATGTCAAAGAGAAAAACAACTACCAGACTTTTAGAAGACATCTGAAGGCAGCCCTGTTTAGGGAAGCTTTTAATGTTTAATAGACTATTGTATTTTAATATTCTGTTGGAAGCTGCCCAGAGTGGCTGGGGAAACCCAGCCAGATGGGCGGGGAATGAATGAATAAATAAATAAATAAATAAATATTATTAAGGCACACAGTGTAACAAACATGATGAATTTAAGGAGGTTGGAGTCTTGTCAGCTCCTTGGGTGGGAGGAGACCTGGGGACTGACTTGTCTGCCACTGTGGGCTCTATGGGAAATCTGAGATTTAAATATTTTTTAAATGGATATTTTTTTTTCAAGCGGCAACTAGGATAGAGATGTGAGCGGCTTCAAGAAAAAGTCCCAGAGTTGCTATGTCAGGGAAGACTCTTGGAAAGCCAGATTTCATTTTTTAAAAACCTACACTTCCCCAAAAAAGTAAACTTTGTTTTTTTTTTAATTGTTAAACTTTTGAAGTTGAAAAATTAAGTAGTTAAAAGCTGGCCATTTCTTTATAATTGTAACTAGTTGTTCGTTCTAATTTTATCTTGTGAACTCCCCTCAGATATTTTTTTTTTTTTAAAAAAATAAAAAATTAATCCCCATGATTGCTGATTTATGCACAGTCAAGGGTCAGTAACTAGTTTATGCCAGATCTTTATAAAAAAGTTTCAGTGATGCTTGGATAAGGGAAAAAAAGGATGTGAAGAGCCTAGCATTTTATTTTCAAGGCGCCCATATAAATGCATTTGAGCTGCTGTTTTGTTTTTTTTGTAGTAGTAGTAACAGTAATAATTAATAAATAACAGTGGAAGTATATTGTTTTCTAAACAATGCTTATTTGGATATTTGAAAGAATGAGGAGGGCGAGAAAGAGGCCCTGGCAGAGGAAGCCAATCCCAGCCCTGACCTTCATTTTCATTCAAAGATTTCCTGTATGATCATGTAGAATTCCTATGGAATCTAAATATAAGTGTCTTTAAGTGGGGGCAGGGGGGGGGGCGCCTTGTAATCCAGTGTCAGACTGCAGGGATCGGATGTTGGCTGTTTCAGAGTTTGATGCAAAGCCTATTGATATCAGGGAATGGGAAAACCCTTCTTATGTTGACTTGATAGGGGGTTTCTGTCTCTTTCATGTGAAACAAGAAATGTCAAAGGCAGGACTGTTAGACTTTTGTGTTGTCCGGTCAGTGAATAGGAGGTTAATTTCCTATTGTTCGCGCATAGGGTATAATGGCCTTGCAGAGAACACACGGTGCTTAAACGATTCCCGGTTCCTTCCTTGCAGGTAATGGGAGTTCCAGCTATAAATGGGTCTTTGTCAGGGGAATGAAAAGGATAGTACTAGCTCCAGAAGGTTAGGGGCTCTTGCTTAGGTGCTCAGGTGAGGCGACCTCCCCTCTATCCCTCTCCTCTGGCCTGTCTGTGTGGTCTCATTTCTGCCCGTCTCAGAGGAACACCCTCTGATAAATACCTGGTGATAGGGAAATGAATCCCCACCTCCTTTTCTTCTGGGTCTCAGTAATGCAATAGCTGCCTCAAGAGCACTGGGAATTTAACAGGGTTGTTCCAAAGGCGAGATTGCTTTCCACTTGGTTCTGAGTATCAATGTAAGAAGACCGTTGCAGGATCAGACCAAAGGGTCATCTCATTCGGCTAGCCTTGTGCTCTGTGAATTTGTCTAATCCCCTTTTAAAGCCATTCAGATTGGTGACCCTCGCTACCTCCTGTGGAAGTGAGTTCCGTAGTTAAACGGAGTACTTGATTTTGTCTTTCCTGATTCTTCCAATATTCAACTTGGTTTGGACAGCTCCAGGTTCTAGGATCAGGGCTGAGGGACGCCTGATTTTATAGATTTCTTCCATGCCTCACTTTCCTTTTTTCAAACAAAGAAGCCCCCAAAGTTGTAGACTTCCTTCATAGGGGAATTGCCCCTTGATCATTCTGGCTGCCCTTTTCCACCTCTAGAAATATCCTTTCTGAGGTGAGCTGACCGGAACAGTACACGGTATTCTAAGTGTGGCAGCACCACGGTATTTGCATTATGGCGTTGACTGCTTTATTTTCGATCCCTTTCCTAATGCTCCCTAGGGTGACAGTCACCTTTTTCACAGCCAGGGGAGCCGAGGTCACGTGATGTGTCACGTGATGCCGCCTGGCGGTATACACGGAGGGTGATCTCTACAGTGGCTTGTCCCAGTGCCCACCCAGCTGTTGGGCTGCTGGGCTGCAGCTGGGACAAGTGAAACAAAGATCTTCCCTGCTTGTCCCAGCCGCTGCCTGGCTCCTGGGCTGCCAGGTTGGGCGGGGGGTGGCGGCCCCTTTAATATTGGGTGGAGCGCTGCCCCCTGCCCAAAAATACTGGGGTAGCTGAAGCCCTCTCTGCCCCCCTATACTGTGCGCCACTGTCCACAGCTGTCACTCACTAGGTTGGCATCTGCGTCAAGTCACTCCCTGCTACCCGAATGTCTTACGCCTGGTCAGTGATCAACAGTTCAGATCCCATGATATCATATGTAAATTTAAGATTGCCCCAATTGCGTAATCTGTTTACTTTGAATTATATTTGCAATTTTACTACCCGTTTGCCCAGTTCGGAGAGATCCTTTTGGAGCTCTTCAAAACAATCCCTTTTTTGTTTTAATGACCCTGAAACTCGGGAAACTTGGCTGCTTTAGTTCTCACTAACTCTAGATAGTTAGTGCACAACTTAAAAAGCACGTCTCACTAGCTATCCTTGGGGAAACTCCACTTTCTACATTCCTCCATTGGGAGAACTTTCCATTTATTCCTGTTCTCTGTTTCCTATCTTGTTGCTGATCCATTAGAGAGGACCTCTGCTGGTATACATGATTGCTAATCTTATTTTGGAGCCCCTTTATCAGAGTTTTTTGAAAGTCTTAAGTATACCCAGTCGACTGGATCACCTCTTATTAACACTTTCAGAGAACCATAAAAGCTTAATGAGGCAGGACTTATCTTTGCAGAAGCCATGCCAGTTCTGCTTTAGCAAGACTTGTTCTTCTGTATACTTTGTAATTCTTTGGAGGAAGTAACATGCTTTAATGTTCTTTAAATGTATGGTGTGGTATTTGTATGTATTAAATCTGAACATCTGTTATGTGGACCAGTGTTACACAGGTGCAGGGCACACAAAAAAGTAAAGAACAGTTCTGATGCAGCCATGCAAGCCAACCCTCAGTTCAGCATATTTACTCAGAAGTAAGTCCTATTGAATTCAGTGGAGTTTACTCCCTTTTAAGTGTGTCTAAGATTCCCAGAAATCGGTTCAGTGGGGAATATTCTCAGGTAAGTGTTTATGGGATTGTTGCAGCCTCAGTTTATTTTTCTGTCTAGTTGTGAAAAATAGCAAGCAAAAAAAAAAAGTCATGGATGGTCCTTTGTGGCTTGTTCTGGCTTTCCGGTAGGCAGAGTAAACACAGGAAACCTACTGCTTTGAACTTCGTCTATATACTCAAAAGACTTGTGTCCTTTGCCACGATAATTAAGGGATCTTTCATCACAAGTGCAGAAAGGTCTCCCCACCTGGTCCTGATGATGGGTGGGTGCTTTGGAGATGAAAGAAGGGTGAGTTTCTGCTGCTGATTATCACTACTGATGAAAGAAGGAAATTGTCTTCCTTGAGTCAGAGCTGCTGATAATGGCTCCAAATTCGAGCTCGGAAATCAAATGACTTGTTTGCTGGCCAAAGATCAGTTTGTGAAATGGGTTTCTCAAGGACCAGCAAACACACAGATTCCTTGAGAAACCTGTGACTTGTTTAACCTCGTTCCCGCTTGTCCTTTCACAAACAGATAATTAAAAGCGAGATTACCCGAGTCCCTTGTCATCTATCTATCCCCCAAACTCCCTTTGCAGTCTTAAGAGATGTCTCCCATCAGCTCCAGCCAAAGATTTGTCCCTGAGTACGTCCAGTTACCTCCTCCCATAGAACTGAATGCATACCACATGCTCTGTGCTTTTTGGTTTTCTGAAACTGCTGTGCAAAATTGTCATGTGCAAGTGGAACCCACAAGTTGCTGTTCTGTTTATTGTTCATTATGTACTGCATCATGCCCTGTATAATTGTCCTAGGCATGGATTTCTCAAAGGGATCCTTCAGGGGGTTTCTTATTTAAACAGTGGGGAGGAAATTAGTTAACTTGCTGATGTTTGGGGGGGGGGGAGTAGGAACATACCAGGTTTCTGTGTTTGCTTTAGCGGCTCAGTGGATTAGACGGAATGTCATTGCACAACATGGGAAAAGAGCTGGCACAATCTGGACCCCCTCTGCATTTATAGTTACAACATTTGCAGATAAGTGTGCAGGGACTAACTCTGCCTCCGGACTCCATAGTTCCTATCTGCAACAAGACCCATTATGTGCCAGGCCTGAGTGTGTGTTGCTGGATTATTGTTGACAGTGCTAACCAACTGTTGGAGGGCAGGGACTGTGGGTGGATGGATGGAAACCAAGCCTTATGAGGAACAGTCGAAGGAGCTGAGTAGGTTTAGCCTGGAAAGGAGGAGACTGAGAGCAGATATGATGGTCATCTTCAAATATCTCAAGGGGCTGCCACATGGAAGGTGGAACAAGCTTGTTTTATCCTGCTCTGGAGGGTAGGACTCGAACCAATGGATTCGAGTTACATGAAGGGAGATTCCAACTAAACATCAGGAATAACTTTCTGATGGTAAGAGCTGTTCAACAGTAGAACGGTCTCCTTTGGGAGGTGTGCTCTCCTTTTTTGGAGGTTTTTAAGCAGAGTTTAGGGACATGGGTGGCGCTGTGGGTTAAACCACAGAGCCTAGGACTTGCCGATCAGAAGGTCGGCGGTTCGAATCCCCATGACGGGGTGAGCTCCCATTGCTCGGTCCCTGCTCCTGCCAACCTAGCAGTTCGAAAGCACATCAAAGTACAAGTAGATAAATAGGTACCACTCCGGTGCGAAGGTAAACGGCATTTCCGTGCGCTGCTCTGGTTCGCCAGAAGCGGCTTAATCATGCTGGCCACATGACCCAGAAACTGTATGCTGGCTCCCTCCGCCAATAAAGCGAGATGAGCGTCGTAACCCCAGAGTCGGTCACGACTGGACCTAATGGTCAGGGGTCCCTTTACCTTTAAGCAGAGTTTGGATGGCCATCTGTCAGGGATGCTTTTAGCTGAGATTGCAGGGGGTTGTTCTTAAATGACCCTTGGGGTCCCTTCCAGCTCTATGATTCTATGATCTTGATCCCCCCTCCTCCCCTAAAACAGCTAAACGGCACTGTTGTGCATGATCTTTTGCCCACAGCTGATTCTGGGATCATGTTGTGTTTACATAGTCAGTCTTGGGAGACAATGCAGGAGAGCTGTTGGATGGTTGCAGCATCTGCAGAGACCAATACAGGAGAGACATGTTTTGTGGCAGCTGGGGCAGATGTTGTGTCCAGTTGTGCTGCTGCAGATGCATCAGGGCATTTCTTCTTTCTGCGCTCCTCCCAGTGGTCCTTCTTCCTCTGGTCACTGCTGTGGAAATGAGAGATGGGGTTTGGCTGGGATTTCGGTGCTCTTGGGGATGGTGCTTAAGGGACCTTCATAACCCTTTGTCCCTAACCGTGCTGATTAAAAAAACCAACCCAGAATCAAATTGTGCACTGCATCAGGGCAAGCCATATTTTATGTCCAAACTGGGAGTTGTGGTTAGCGTAGTTGGTTAGCAACCTTCTGAGGGCCACATGCTATTGGTGGGCGGAGCCAGAGGCAAAAGTGGGTGGAGCAACAAATGCAGATTTTACCTTGCTGTACAGTAGGGTAGTTTCTAGATACATGCACCTCTCTGTCTTCCCGACAAGCAAGAGGCATTGTCAAGAGTTCACTCGGGGTAAAAGCAGAGCCAGTGAGGGAGTTACAGGGGCCACATAAAGAGGCCTGGAGGGCCACAATTGCCCCCCAAACATGGGCATAGCCAGTATTTATGTTGGGGGGCAAGGACACCCACCTCTCATCATCCTCTGTCTGGCTCTGTCTAGCATATTCAGAATGAAATGTCTCAACAACAGTTGTCTCAAATTACTTTCTTTTGACCCCAAGTGCTCAGAAAACCTGTCAAAATCTTTCTACAGTTTCTACTTTCAGTTAATTTTTTTTTATTTATTTACTTGATTTTTTGGGGAGGGAGCAGCTGCCCCCTGGCTCCGCCCATTCCCCCAAGCGTGAGGTTCCTCACTCCTTGGTTAGCCAAAATACAAATCACGCTCAGCCAAGGGTTGTGCTTCGTCCCCCCCCCCCCCCATTTCGTGGATGGGGATGAGCAAAGTG
The DNA here is from genome assembly GCF_965153285.1 of Podarcis tiliguerta. Classification (NCBI taxonomy): domain Eukaryota; kingdom Metazoa; phylum Chordata; class Lepidosauria; order Squamata; family Lacertidae; genus Podarcis; species Podarcis tiliguerta. The sequence goes on from NC_139534.1 coordinate 121,419,468, forward strand.
TCTGCGGCCGCCTTCGGCACAGTAAACCGTAGTTTGCAGCTACAGAGCCATAGGATGGGCATTCGCTGAGTTCAGCGGTTCCTTGGGCGTAAGCAAGGCTGTATCAACGCGTCGTCTGCCCATCGTTGCCTGGCTCAAGCTATGGGTCTCAGGATCCTTCCCCTTTGGCATGGGAGTTTCCTGCTATCCCTCCAAAACCGAGACGCATTTGGCAATCCTTGCGGCAGCTGTGCAATCAAGGCGGAGGACTGATTGCACTTGTCAGCTGCTACCCTTTAAAAGCCACCTAAGGGGTTGGCGCCTCCTCTCTGAGTTTTGAGCGCTGTCGAAATGAGAGTCGCGCCGGGCATTTTCCCTCCTGGCCGCTCACTTTCACAGAGGCAGGTGAAGTGGTGTCATTATGCAGCATTGACCCCCAGGCCAGCATGGATTCTCCCCAGTGGGGGATCTAGGCCGGAGGAGGCAGGAGAAGGTTGCAATTAATAATGAAGGCCTCCTAGGCTGGCGGGTAATTACCGTTGTTCTTTTTCTTTCCCTGGCTAATTTCTCCAGCACCCTGGCTTATTAGAGGGAAGGGGCGGAAACGCTCCAACCAGTTCAAAAAGTCCTGGGGGATACGCCGGGACGGGCGTGTGTTCAGAAAGAGCATCTGCTGCCGACATCTGAGGTTACTTTGAACCTGTTGAAATATGTGCTTGCCTGCTTTATTGTTCCTGCCAAGTGTTCAGCGATGGCGATTCCGACTTCTCAGACATGTTAAATAGCACAGCTGCTGGAGGAAAGAACTCACCCCGGGTGACTGCAGAGGTTTCTTAACGCCGGTGTTGCTCTTTTCTGGAAACAGAAGCCCCATTTTAGGCAGTACTGTGGTACCTCGGGTTACAGATGCTTCAGGCTACAGACGCTTCAGGTTACAGACTCCACTAACCCAGAAATAGTACCTTGGGTTAAGAACTTTGCTTCAGGATGAGAACAGGAATCGTGCTCCGGCGGCACAGTGGCAGCGGGAGGCCCCATTGGCTAAAGTGGTGCTTCAGGTTAAGAACAGTTTCAGGTTAAGAACGGACCTCCGAAACGAATTAAGTATGTAACCAGAGGTACCACTGTATTTGTAAACTGGAAATTCAACGCATCTGTGGGAAGAAGTGGGGCACTCAGGGATTTGTGGGCTAGCTCTTCCCTTGTTCGAATCATAGAAGTGGAGGCTTGGGACCCCAGGTGTCATCAAGTTCAGCTCCCTGCGATTCAGGAATCTCACCTGAAGAATCTCTGACATCCAACCTCTGTTGAAGGAGACGCCCACCACCTTCTGAGATAGTCCGTTCCACTCTCAAACAGCTCTTACTGTCAGGAAGATCTTCCAATGTTTAGTTGGAATCTCCTTTTTTTGTAATTTGAGCCCATTAGTTTAGGTCCATTCTGAAGGAAATCAGCCCTGAGTGCTCACTGGAAGGACAGATCCTGAAGCTGAGGCTCCAATACTTTGGCCACCTCATGGGGAGAGAAGACTCCCTGGAAAAGACCCTGATATTGGGAAAGATGGAGGGCACAAGGAGAAGGGGACGACAGAGGACGAGATGGTTGGACAGTGTTCTCGAAGCTACCAACATGAGTCTGACCAAACTGCAGGAGGCAGTGGAAGACAGGAGTGGCTGGCATGCTCTGGTCCATGGAGTCATACGAAGAGTCGGACACGACTAAACCACTAAACAACAACAAAAGTTTAGGTCTGGAGCAGCAGGAAATAAGCTTGCTCCATCTTCCATTGACATCCTTTTGGACATTTGAAGACATCTTACCACCTCTCAGCCTTTTCTTCTCCAGGCTAAACTTATCCACACTCCCTCAAATGTTCCTCCTAAGACTTGGTTTCCAGACCCTTGATCATATTTGCCACCCTCCTCTGTGCACCCTACAGCTTTTCAAAATCCTTCTTAAACTGTGGTGCTCAGAACTGGACACAGTAATCCAGGTAAGCAGAGCTTGACAACCATATGTCAGGTGCGGTGGTCTGACCAAGGCAGGATGGAGTGGTCCTGTTGTTTCCCTTGATCTGGATGCCGTGTTTCTGTTGATGCAGCTTAGAATTGTGTTAGCTTGTTTTGCTGCTGCATCACACTGTTGACTCATGTTAAGCTGGTGGTCTACCCAGACCCCTAGATCCTTTATGTTGTCTTTTGTAAATTTGAGGTAAACTGTCTGAAGCAAGGAGCCTCCTTCTCCTTCTCTAGGGGCCGCACACAGTATCTCTATACTGTCAAGAGTTTTGCACAGTGATGCTATATGGGAAAGTTTCCCCCCCTTGAAAATTTTCCTGTTCCGTAAGTTCGTTAGTAACAATGAATGGATGGGTGTCAATTGCAAAAAAGGAAAGTACAGTGGTGACTCGCAAGACGAAATTAATTTGTTCTGTGAGTTTTTTCGTCTTCTGAATTTTTCGTCTTGCGAAGCACGGTTTCCCATAGGAAATGCATTGACAGTTTCCCATAGGAATGCATTGACGGTTTTAAGAAAAAGGCGCAAGACGTTTTCGTCTTGCGAAGCAAGCCCATAGGGAAATTTGTCTTGCGAAGCAACTCAAAAAACAAAAAACTCTTTCGTCTTGCGAGGTACCACTGTACTGGGGAAGCATGTCTGTTTATGAAGTTTCCAGCTTTGTTTACTAAATCACAGTAAAATAAGCATATTAAATTGAATCACTCTCCCTAGAGTATCGGAAGATTTCATACTGGAAACTGAAGAAGAGAAGAAAATCTCAGAGCAAATTCTCCCAATAGGGAAATTTGTGTAGGAAAAGGTTCCAGAAAATGCCTCATATGTCATTCCACCTGTTTTTCCTGAGTTGCTTCCTATGGAAGGCATGTGTAGGTTATAGCTGGGTGCCTACCTGTATTTTCAGGTTGTATGTAGCTGACCCAGGTGTCTCTGTATGCCCCAATAGCATACCGCCCAACATTTCTCCATTGAAAATAGGGATGTCCCATTCCATAATGATAATTTTACTATTTATACTCCACACATCTTACTGGGTTGCCCCAGCCATGCTGGGCGGCTTCCAACATATATAAAAACATAATAAAACATTAAACATTTTAAAAAACCTTCCCTATACAGGATTGCCTTCAGACGACTCTGGGATTGGATAACTCCACACCCTCCAACATTTCTCTTCTCAAAGTTCAGGGTCTCCCACCTTCCCCAGCACTGACCTACACAGCTGAGGGCCTGCCTTGCTCCATTCCCCATATAAGTTCACATGTTTGGGCTCTGTAGCTGCTGCTGCTGGCAAACCGTAGAGCACCCAAGGAGGCGAGGTTGGCTGCAGGTGGACCAGCTAATGCTCCAGGAACTGCGGACAAAGGCAGGAACCTAAGGAAACAATCCACTGGGTTAGTTAAACCAATTCCAGCCTAAATATAGACCTGAAATTTGACTGCAGCTAGCATTGTTGGAAAGTCAGAGTGACATAACACCGGTCTTAAAAGACCTACATTGGCTCCCAGTACGTTTCCGTGCACAATTCAAAGTATTGGTGCTGACCTTTAAAGCCCTAAACGGCCTCGGTCCTGTATACCTGAAGAAGCCCATGGTGGGAAAGGCAGAGGGCCTTCTCGGTAGTGGTGCCCTCCCTGTGGAACGCCCTCCCACCAGATGTCAAAGAGAACAACAACTACCAGACTTTTAGAAGACATCTGAAGGCAGCCCTGTTCAGGGAAGCTTTTAATGTTTGATGTTTTGGGGTTTTTTAATACCCCCTTTTTTTTGGAAGCCGCCTAGAGTGGCTGGGGAAGCCCAGCCAGATGGGTGGGGTACAAATAATAAATTATTATTATTATTATTCCCGTGTTCTCGACAACTAGCTGACTGTTGTGGTCTTTGGAAGCACTGTGCGTTCACAGGTGTCAATCACATCTGTGCATTGAGAGGTGTCGATCATTATTATGTCGGACCATTGACTGATGGGTAGCATCATCAGATTTGATGCACTGGCTCAAAAGATTTTCCCATCCCTGGCTAATTGGGAACCAGCATTACATCTGGATTGAGCCTTTTGGTGCCAAGATCTGGTTTCTGTTGAAATGGAATCGTTTTTGTAGGACTACAATGTACGTTTGCATCTCTAGTAACTGTCCACGTTAAGGCCGAAAGCAGTATTCGCTGACCTGTGCGTAAGCCGCATCGGAATCCTTGTGGAGTTTACTTCTGAGTTGGCATGTATAAGATTGTACTGAAAACCAGCATAACATTATTCATATTTCACCATTGTTATTCCAAGGCAATAGTCTTCTTTCCCTCAAACAGATTTCTCTGTACAAAAGCACATTTTTTTTTGGCCTCGCAATCTCCCCTTCCTTCCTTGAATCCAGTCCAGCCTGGAAACGAACTGTGCTTTAAAACCAGGCTTTTTATCAGTGTTCCTGGGTTTTAGCAAATGCGTCTCTGTATTTCCATATGCCAGTATCTGTCCAGAATTGATTAAACTGAAGACCAGACGGGCAGGAGGGGAAATGATCAATTTTGATTTAGCTCTTAGCGCATCTTCTGCTAACACTGTTTGGAGGGTTTTCTATGCCGCTCTGTGGATACGATGCTGTGAAAACCACGCCGAACAAAATGTGGAACGTGATATCTCTATTGAGGTTCAGCATTGACTAATGGCAAGTGTGTAAGCTGTGAAACGCAAAGCCTTCATTCGAGCGTTCAAAGGATTTTGCAGGTCTGGGTTTCCAGCTCTACTGCAACACTCAAATGTGTCAGGAGGCATTCCACGTTGCCATTAAGGGAACAGGAAGATCTCCGCGAACTGACAGAGGTTGAATATTGATTGCTGCCCGGCTTTCAGTTTTCACCTGGGCTGCTTAAATGTACAATAGAGCATGATCTTTAGCCCACCTTGTCTTCACAGGCCCATGTTGTGGTCACCTTAGGCTATTTTCTTTAGCATTCTGCTACTCAAACTTTCGAGTTACCGTTGTTTTGTGCTCCTTGCTTTCCTGAGCACTTCGAAGTTTGCGGGGAACCTTTTACACGTTCAGCTGTGCGTCCGTACTTGGCAGGTCCGTACAAAACAGATTGTTGTGATTTTGACAGCCCTTTTGGTTGGAGTTTCCTTGCTGCCTGGGTCAGTGAACTTGCTGTAAGGATCACGTCTGACTGAAGGACTCTAGAGTGGCCACTCAAAGAGGGTGAAGATTTGCATAAAATGTGAACATGCTAATTTGCATGTTGTTGGCATCCGTCAACAATGGAGGAGTGTGCCTCTGAGGGTGATGTCAAACCGTTGGAGAGTTACAGTGCCTGCTGTAGCTGTAGAGACGGATATGGATGGGAGAGACATGTTTTGTTGCTTATGGGGCAGATGAAGGCGTCTGGTTGTGCTGCTGCAAGATGCACCATGGCACTTCTTCTCTTTGCACTCCTCCCAGCAGCCATTTCTTCATGTCATGGTTGCAGCCTTTCAGTCTTCAAGACACGTTTGCAGACATCTTTGCAGCACAGAGTTGGTCTGCCAATGGGCCTGGTAAAGGTAAAGGTAAAGGGACCCCTAACCATTAGGTCCAGTCGTGACCGACTCTGGGATTGCGGCGCTCATCTTGCTTTATTGGCCGAGGGAGCCGGCGCACAGCTTCCGGGTCATGTGGCCAGCATGACTAAGCCACTTCTGGCGAACCAGAGCAGTGCACGGAAACGCCGTTTACCTTCCCGCTGGAGCGGTACCTATTTATCTACTTTCACTTGACGTGCTTTCGAACTGCTAGGTGGGCAGGAGCTGGGACCGAGCAACGGGAGCTCACCCCATCACGGGGATTCGAACTGCCGACCTTCTGATCGGCAAGTCCTAGGCTCTGTGGTTTAACCCACTGCGCCACCCGTGTCCCTAATGGGCCTGGTACCTGAAGCCAATTTTCATAATTTTTATTACAGGCAACTCCCCATTTATGCGGGGTTGCGTTCTGAGGCACCTCAAGTTTAAGTGAAATTGCGTATATTGGGGACACCGTTGAAAAAGCCTGCAAACAGCCTCCAAACCTCCTTTGCTCAAACTCCCAACTCTCCACAGGCTTCAAAGGGCTGGAGCAAGGGCTCTTGGGATTGCACTTGTAAAGGCTTGTGGGATTGCTAGGTACTGTTTCTGCACCATTTTTGTGCTCTTTCAGGGCTGTTTTTGCTCCCTTCGTGTGACTTCGCGGATTCGCGGTTCAGTTGTGGTGCCATCGGGGTAGGAGATTGCGACAGACGTCCAGGGCTGCAGTTATCAGAATGAGAAAACCAAACAGGGCTGGCTTACCACATTTTGAAATGAGCGAAGTACAGTAATATAAATTATCATCTAGCAAGTCCCCTACCCTATAAGACCTTTCAATCCAGAGTCTATAATTACCTAAGTGCACTGCTTCCTATGGTCCTTTATCTTTAAACTGGATTTGGACCAGACAGTCGTTTGGGTAGAGAACTATTTCAAACAAAGGACTCTCTTCTGACAGCCTTTCAAATAGAGGACTGTCCTCTTTAAAGGAGGACACATGACCACCCTTAATAACTCACCAAAGTCAGCTTTGGTGTTACTAGGCTTCCTTACTGGTTGGGCTGGATTCTGTGTGTTTAGTTCCCTCTTTAAGTGAAAGCTTTGTGAAAATGTACAGGCTAAATCCCTGCATGGCCCGGGTTCAGCGCCTTGATGTGGGTCTGGGTCCTGGCGGAACATGAAGATTGCTGTGCCTGGCATTCCTTCAGCAAGATTTGGGCACGGTCTCTTTTGCCTGTATGACTGAATAGCAATGAAATCCATTGCGCTCTTGTTCTTTTGTGGGTTTTTCTAAGGAGAAGCAATTTATAATACATCCAGGATCTCTGCAATCTGTCGGGAGAACCGTTTCCTACAGCAATTTACCTACAAGATAAAGTAAAAACCATGCATTATTGATACCCATGTTCTGCATATTGCAGATATTTCTCCCAATGCTGTTAATTTTTTATCTGCAGCTCCGAAGGAGCACCGGGGGGTGGGGGGTGGGGGAGAGATGAATGTAGGAGGAGAGGGTGCGATATAAGTCAGTGTATGTATTTTGCATAATTTTACTATGATGGATATGTGGCTTTTAATTAGATTTTAATGGCTAGTCTTTTGCATTGGGGAAACATTGTCCCTGCTCTTTATATATATATATATATATATATATGCAGGTTTTGGTGTCCTCGGGTGTCTTCCCGTGTAAAAGTTGGGGTGTCTAGGCGACGTTTCGACGAGGTCTCACTCGTCATCTTCAGGCTGGTGCTTTCGGCTTCTTGTTACTGGAACAGAGCAGGATCTCAGTGTTTGAGTTCCTATAAATACTGTTGAGGAGGTGTGGTGTATAGCCTCCAATGTTCTGGGCAGAGAGGAGGTTCCCAGGCTAGTGTGCCTTTTCTTCTTTTGTTCCTTAATTACTTGAGGGATATCTTCAGTGATTTCTTGAGTGATTTCCTGAATCCCACTTAGGTCGCCTAGACACCCCAACTTTTACACGGGAAGACACCCGAGGACACCAAAACCTGCATTCCTGTACCCGTGAAAATCTACGAAAGCATATATATATATATATATATATATATATATATAAAACAACAAACAAATAAATAAATGTGGATAGGATTTTCGTGCTTGCGGATTGGACTGGTCGAAGTTCTCTACACCTCTGAAATGCTTTAACCTGTGACCTCAAATAATGATATAGTTTAGGTCATTGAACCCTGGTGGTAAGCCTTAGTGCAGGGGTCCACAATTTATGACTGGGTTTGATAGCTGAGTGTTAGTTTCTGCTAGCCAGCTTTGAAGTTAAGTCCCATCCCGTTGGGGAACAATAGGTCTATTCAGGTGTTGATGCTGTGTTAACTAAACACAGGAGGGAATGAGGGCTGCATGGATGAGCTCTGCTTGCCTTTCATCTTTGTTCATTACCCTCTATGGATAGGGAGCATCCTGTGTTTCTAGAGGTTACCTTTGACTTTTGGAACCCTAATTTTTTAGCACCCCTATTGGCATGGATTTGCATTCAAAAGGGAAGGGAGAAATCTTGGCTGCACTGCTAACTCTTTCATTCTAAGATAGTGGTCCTGTGTATGCTTGCTTGGGGAATGCGTTTTATTGAACTCAGTGGCACTTACTTCTGAGTAGACATGCATAGATTCAGCTTTTTTTAAATGAAGGCTTTAGCGTATAATCAGAAACAAAGAGGCACCGCCATTTAAACTGGTAGCCTAAAGTGAGAACCCTATCAAAGAAAAGGAAAGAAATGGATAGCCTTTGTTTAATTTATCGGTTCCCTCTTAATATTTATTTGCATTAAATCGCTTACGGTTGCTCTTGTTATAAACATTGCTATTCCAGTTTTAATCTGGGTGCTGCTTCCCCATGCAGTTGTGCCCAAATGCGTAGTAATTCAAGAACAATAATACAAATCAGATCTTCATTATAATAAGCTGTCCTCATCAGTGCGTTGCCCTCCAGATGCTCTGGACTACAGTTCCCATCAACCCCAGCTGGCACAGCTGAACTCCCTGGGCTTAATGGGATCTGTAGTCCAAAACATCTGGACTTGCCCCAGACCTGGTTTCAAGTTGAAATCCCAGGGATCTAGTATAGATAAGGTATCTGAACAAGCATTCTTCTGTGTGACTAGCTCCACATTCTCTGTCCCCCACAGCTTTTGGGTTTGTGCTAATCATCATAAACAGAGCTAAAACTTAAAGGCCTTGTTATCACCCTACTCACCGGAGTAAAAAGGTAAAGGGACCCCTGACCATTAGGTCCAGTCGTGACAGACTCTGGGGTTGTGGCGTTCATCTCGCTTTATTGGCCAAGAGAGCCAGAGTACAGCTTTCGGGTCATGTGGCCAGCATGACTAAGCCGCTTCTGGCGAACTAGAGCAGTGCACGGAAACGCCGTTTACCTTCTCGCCGGAGTGGTACCTATTTATCTACTTGCACTTTGATGTGCTTTCGAACTGCTAGGTTGGCAGGAGCAGGGACCGAGCAACCGGAGCTCACCCTGTCACGGGGATTCGAACCGCTGATCTTCTGATCGGCAAGTCCTAGGCTCTGTGGTTTAACCCACAGCGCCACCTGTGTCCCTACCGGAGTAGGAACGGACTATCTCTGTAATCATCCAAAGCCTGCCTTTAGGTTCCACATAGTTTCAGGGTCCAGAGCAAAACAGGGCGGGAGAGAGTTTTATAGGGTAAAGGTTACCAAGATGACCTTCTAGACTGGCCCCTTCCACAAAATAAAAGGTTATTCTAGCTCAGGCTAGCACAACAAAGTCAACTAGACATGCTCTGGGCACTTGAGGGGCTTATCAATCTCTTGGCATTGCTTCCTTCTTGGGACTGTAAACAGGCTCTTTGTCTGCAATAAATGGCTGGTGGTTCATGAATTGAGGTGTGTGGCACGGAGGAACCAGTGGGGTGTAGTGGTTAGAGTGTCAGAATAGGACTTTGGGGACCAGGGTTCAAATGTTCACGCAGTCATGAAGTTTCTTGAGTGAATTTGAGACTGTTACTGGCTTTCAGCCTAAGCTATCTCACAGCACTGGGTGGGGACAGCCACCAACTCTCGGTTTAGCCCACCTCACAGGGTGGTTGTTTAGGTAATGGGGAGATGGGGAGAGCCTGGCGCTGCTTGGGAGGAAAGGTGGGATATAAATAAATAAATAAATCACAGAACGTTGGAAGGGACCCTGAGGGTCATCTAGTCCAACCCCCTGCAATGCAACTGTCCCATGCAGGGATCAAACCTGCGACCTTGGTGTTATCAGCACCACGTTCTAACCAGCTGAGCTATCTCCATTCTTCTTCTTAGTAATGTTTTTGTGCAGTTTGCTGTATCTGCCATAAAAGGCTTCGATGATGCACCAGCTAGGAAACTAGACCAGGCATAGGCAAACTCGGCCCTCCAGATGTTTTGGGACTACAACTCCCATCATCCCTAGCTAACAGGACCAGTGGTCAGGGATGATGGGAGTTGTAGTCCAAAAACATCTGGAGGGCCGAGTTTGCCTGTGCCTGAGCTAGACAATACTTCGTTATTGCTCTTAAACAAAAACTTTATCTCTCTTAAACAAGGAAACTCCTGGTGGCACCTAGATACAGCTAAGTTCAGTGTCGCCTGTTGACAAAACTTAGCCACACAAAATCATTGATTTTCTTTTTGGGGTGGGGGTGTCAATGTAACAACCAATGCTGCTCATCCCCACTGTCAAACCCCCCCCCCCCGGACCTCTGTTAAACTCACTTTGCATGGGAGAAATTCTGCCAGGGTGGCACTTGCTCCCCACCAAGAGAACATTATGTGGAGAGTCTTCTCCAACTTTAACATTCCTAAACTTGACTGGCCCATGTAATGGTATGCTCTTCCTGCACTGGTCCAGGGGCTTCTTGTGGTCAGTATTGGTGCAACCTGATGCCATAAATGCAGTGGTGTAATAAGGGGCACAGGGGTTGATTGCCCCAGGCACAAAATTGTTAAGGGCGCAAAACACCCGGTGCTGCCTCAATACAGTTGTGCTCTTCCATTGTCGGGCTCCTTTGAAAACAGCTTCTCCATGAGAACCAAGAAATGACTCCTCCATGCAACGGTACGACTCTTCTCATCTCTGTGGTTGCAATTTCCTGGGCCGTGCAGACACCATTAGGCAGTTGAATGTGCATGCGTACTCCATCCATTTCCCTCCCTCCCACCCTCCGTATTGCCCCGGGCACTGGCAACCCATGCTACTCCACTGCATAAATGTATGGAAACAGTTTGCAAAGGACCACTGTGTTGATGGTGATGACCAGGAATGCCAGGCCTCCTGTGATAGTTACTTGCTTTTCCCTCCCACATCAATAAAGGCTTCTTTCTATAGCAGTGGATGGAATTACCTTAGTTTTAAACTAGCTCCATAATAAAACAGAGAATCATCTGGATTTGGCTTGCATTGCTTTTGATTTTCTACCAGTGAAATTGGCAACGAAGGCCAGCCCACAGATTGTCTGTATTCCGTAGTGGTCCTCATTTGTGTGTTTTTGTGCCAGCCATATGCCTCATTCCGGCTGGCTGTTCCAATATAATTTTCATACTGATTTTTTTTTGTTTTTTTGCATTGGATAAAGATCATGGTAATTATGACTAACAATATGTGACTGGTAAACAATGACATGTTGTAATGTTGTAATGCCGAGTGGAGGGGCTTAAAATAAGATGATTTTAAATTAGCGATTGAAGAGTTTGTTCGCACAGAACATTTAGCGAAAGTGCATCTTTTGCTGTTTGCTTTCTTGTTGGATGTTCTCTCTTAGATCAGGGATGGAGGAATTTTGGTCCATCAGATGCTGCTGGACTCTTAGCTTCCATCAGCCCCAGCCAGCTTGGCAATGGTCAAGGATGATAGGAGTTGTAGTCTAGCAACCATCTGGAGGACCACAGGTTCCTTATCCTTGTTTTAGCAATGGCTATGCACATTCTGGAATGAATAGTAGTGGGTTAGTCATTGCTCAAGCACAGATATAGAAACTTTATGAATAGACTTTGTAGACTCTTTGTAGAGTTTGACCGTTTTCTACACCCAAGCATTTTATGAAACACAACATTTTAAAATTAACGGTAGAGCCAGCCACAAGAATGAAGAAAGTTTATTTGCAAAGTGTTGAAGTATTATGAGCATATAGATGGTTTGGCGCAGTCTCAGATTTGATGTGAGTGAAGGTATCATGAGAAAACAAGATGCCTGTTTTTGAAAGCATGAGTTGTAGGCAGGTTCAGCAGAAACATGCTGGATTTCTTCTTCTTCTTTAAATGGCTGTCACAAGTATTCAGGGCTTTGTCTGACACTGTTCCCCCATTAAACAAACAAATGTTGCTCCAACCCTTCCCGGCCTGCTGTTCCTAGCCCATCTCTTTACTATATCACTCCCTTACTTAGCAGTAGTCCCTTGAGTGAAATCTGGACCGTCTTCATATCTGGGTGTCTGAGGGACAAACTCAACCGTGCAGTCGACACAGGGCTGCTTCCCAAAGCAGTCATATGCCATCACCTGTCACGTCGCTGTCAGGCAAGGAATGCCCAGAGTGCCCTATTTATACGCTTACAAGTTAGGGAAAGGCATGTCTCTCAGTCCCACGCCTCTCAGCTGCTCCTAGGTGTGCACCCAATGAGGCAGTTGCAGCAACAGAGAGGCCCCACTGCCGACCTCAGTTGATGCATCTTCCCCACCCAAGCTGCACACAAGCAGGCAAAGACTACGCCTGCATGTTACCTGCTTCTGCTCCTCTCTCTTCATTCCTCTACTGGTCCTGGGAGACAGCAGAGGAGGAGAGCTAGTGGCAGGAGAAGAAGGTGTGGAAACCCTTGACTCCAGCCTGACTTATCACTCCCTACTCTTGCATCTGTTCTTCACTCCCCAATCCTACAGCTTCTCCTCCATCTGACTCTCGTCTCCTGGCTGTTACAGGCTCCCCCAGGTCCCTGATCCAGGTTAGTCTCCAACCCCATTTCTCCCATTGCCCACTCCTCGGTATCCATTCCTTGACATTACCCAACTTTAAGTGCAATGGTAGCCAACATCAGCCCCAGCTGGGATGTGATGTCGCAGCCCACAACATCTGGAGGGAGGAGCCACATTGGCTACCCCCGGTGAAGTGCAATTTAGCTGTATTCTAATGTCACAATATGATTGAGTTCTCTTCCCCACCCTCCACTTCACATCTGCTTTGGGCAGGGCCTGAGGTGGGCAAATACAGACGATCATGATGTCGGCATAGAATAAAGTTGTAGTAGATCTTGCAGCAGAGCCTCAGAGGAGAAGGAGCTAGATGCGTGGCTGCCAATTTCAGTAGCAGCCAAATGTAGATTGTGATGCTTCATTTGACCCGGAGGATGAGAAACCAGACTACTAAAAAACCCTGAAGAAGTAATAATGCAAGCGACAGTAATATAAACAGAGTGACAGAAGTGTGGACAGTCTCATTAATAGTAGCAGTAGTAATTCATACAATGCAACAGCAATAAAGAAAGTTTGCCCATCACAGTAATTCCTCTTCCAACACATTGTTGAGGCTGATCTTCTTTTGTGCTGTGTTAATTAGATTGGGTTGAGACATTTCATACCATATGCCGTGAAATGTGTATTATGATGTACTAACTAGCTTCTTCCAGCCTGAAAATCTTTCACTGAGCATCCTGTTACCGGCGAAAGGCAGTAAGTAAGAACTCTCCAGACAAAACAATTGTCAGACAGTATAACAGGAATTTTATTCTTAGTAGTGAAGGCAGAAACAATATCTCAATTGTTGCTCGCCTGGGCTGAGGCGCTGTCATAATTATAATTTCCAGTGCTTGAGTTTGATGTTGTCCCTTTTGTTTTTGTTTCTGGGCCAAAGGAGCGACCCTTTGCCAAACTTGGAAAGTGACGCAAGGCTTCCTTTAGACGCACACAAGTTGGGCTCTGGCTTCCTTTTCTGCTGAATAGTGATTGAGAACGAAAGAGAAGCTGTATTATTAAGTGTAGTGAAACGAGCAGCTGAACTCCTTCCAGGTGAAGTGAGCTGAAAAATTAATATGACTGTAGGAAGATGCCTTGTACCAAATCAGGCCATTGGTCCCTCTAGCTCAGAATTATCTAAATGGACTTGCAGAAGGTCTCTTGGGTTTCAGACATGAGACATCGCCAGCCCTGTTCGGAGATCCCAGGGGACTGAACCCGGGTCTTTCGGTTTGCAAAGCAGATGCGTTACTACTGAGCTACAAGCTTCCCTCATTTAAATTGGTCCCATCCCTTTTCATTGAGCACATTGTCTACACTGAACAGACAAAGCAAAAACAAAGCATTGAAAGACCCCTATCATGAACCATTATTAGTGTAAATGAAAAGCCCATTTTCACCTAGAGATTGTCTAGAATGTTTCCAGTCCTGGAACAATAAGACTTGATTTTGATAGTCTGATAATAAATACAGGGGTGTGGTAATCTTGATTTTTTTTTTTTTTTATAGATTTTTGAGTGATATTTAAGACACATTATCCTACAGGCTCCCGTTGAGTAACTATCAATTAATGTCTGTATCTGCCTATATAAAATATTCAGCTACAATTTAATTAAAACAATTAAACAATTAAATATACTGCATTAAAACCACATATGGCAGCCCAACCTCCAAAGTGACTTTTAAACTTTTATTATTGTGGTTATGATAATAAAAATCAAATATGCACCATACAACGCACATGAGAGGTCACCACCTTTTGCTGAGGTGAAGCAGGTTTGATTCTAGTCAAAACCTACAACCCATCATGGGTTTTATGAAGGAAGAAAGGTAAAGCTAGAGGGACCCCTGACCATTAGGTCCAGTTGTGGCCGACTCTGGGGTTGCGGCACTCATCTCGCTTTATTGGCCGAGGGAACCGGTGTACAGCTTCCGGTTCATGTGGCCAGCATGACTAGCAAAAGTGAGGTATAAATGCAATGAAACAAATACAGTAAATAAAAGAAATAAAATTCTGTATCCTGAACCTTTTGGGGGGAAACCTAAAGCAGACTTGAACCTCATGTAGAAAGACTTGTGTCTTCCTCATTCCGCTTAATATATAAACAAATATTTGCAATACCCATAATGGATATGGACAACTTACTTCAGCGGAAACGAGAAAAAAAGAGAGAGGGGTGTGTGTGTGTAAAAGATGCAGTTCATTCAGACAGGAATATTTCACAATATATCTTATCCAAGAAAAAGCACAGCTTTTTAGGTCTGTGATGCTAGAATATTGTCCTCGTAAAGGAATTATTGAAAGCAGATTTATGCCTCCCTGTCAGTTCTGTTTAAAGGCTCAGAACAAAGGAACTGCATTCCAGACAGTTATATTTGTGTTATGGGTTGTTTGTGGGCTTTTTCTAACATTCTTTGATGGTAAGTCCTTGGTGATTTTTTTGATTTTTTTTTTTTTGTCTAGTGTTTTATCACTGATGACTGTAGAGTAACTAGATACGGAGAACCAGGGGAAATCCTGACATTTATGTGTTTCTTATTCTGGCAGAACCTTAGAAAAGATAACAACGACACCATTTTTGTTTTCCTAATGAGGTAATGTGGGGGTTACTTTTTTTTTTTTTTAAAAAATGCATATTCCTTGCAGTAAAAAGGCAAAGGGAGCTTATAGACAAACTTTTCTTCCTGTTTTCCCTCTAGAAATAATTCGGCCTGTCGGAGGACACTTCCTTTTCGCTGCTCATTTGGCGACTTTGCACTGTTGCCATTTTTTAAAAAAGAAACCATGGAAAACGGGTGCCATTTACCACTCCCGTTGCAAAACGTCTTGGAAAAAATGTATTTCGTTTGATGGACGACTCAGCATTTCAGTTTCCCCTGTTGCGCACGTGTAGGGCAGGGCCTCCTCACCCCAGACCTTGAGAACAAGGAGAGACCTGCAGGATCAGGCCAATCCCACCTAGCCCAGCATCCTGTTCTTGCAGTGGCCATATAGGAAGCATGCTAGCAGAACCTGGGTGCGATAGCAGTTTCTCCTGTGATTTCCAGCAACTGGTATTCAGAATCATCAGTCCCTCTTGACAGTACATGTGGTCCAGCATCTGTGGCTGGCAGATGAGACAGAGGCAGGGAGCACATGTCCCCTACTGACCCTGGCTTGTGCCTTCTTTGCGTGTTTCCACCTCTCTGTAGCGTGCCATTGAACCCTTAAAATGCTTTGTGGGTGGGGTATAAATAATAACATTCCTATTATGCTTGCCTGGACGGAATACAGAGAAGGGTGTTTGAATGTGGAGCTGCTAACCTTCTGCACAAGGATAAAATTTACACCTGGCGGGTAGAAAGGCACCAGGCTCCTTCCCTGCCCCTATATAGCATGTCCAGTGTGGTGTAGTGGTTAAGAGTGGTGGACTCGTAATCTGGGGAGCCAGGTTCGCTTCCCCGCTCCTCCACATGCAGCTGCTGGGTGACCTTGGGCTAGTCACACTTCTCTGAAGTCTCTCAGCCCCACTCACCTCACAGAGTGTTTGTTGTGGGGGAGGAAGGGAAAGGAGAATGTTAGCCGCTTTGAGACTCCTTTGGGTAGTGATAAAGCGGGATATCAAATCCAAACTCTTCTTCTTCTTCTTTCTGGATGGAGCCCCTATATATACAGTCATACCTCGGGCTGCGAATGTGATCCGTGCGGGAGGCATGTTCGCAACCCACAGCTTCGCATCTGCGCATGCGTGTGACGCGATTTGGTGCTTCTGCGCATGTACATAATGTTATTTTGTGTTTCTGCGCATTTGTGAGCGCCGAAACCTTGAAGTAACCCGTTCTGGTACTTCTGGGTTCGGCGCGGTCCGGAACCCCAAAACAACCAAACCCGTAGCAATTGCAACTTGAGGTATGACTGTATGTGGTTACACCCAGGGAGGGTTCTGTCCGCACAATAGGGAATCTTTGAGTGTAGAAACCCCTGCGTTTTGTATGACTGGAATGTAGCTTAAGGATGTTATTATTACATTTATATACCAGCTTTATCCCCCAACAATCTCAAGGTGGTGTACATGGTTATCCTCTTGCCCATTTCATCCTCAAAACAACCTTGTGAGGCAGGTTAGGCTAAGAGATGGCGACTGGCCCAAGGTCACCAAGTGAGCTACAAGGGTGCCCTGCCCACATTTCCTTCTCACATGTGGCCCCCAGAAGGTTTTCATGACGGAATGCGGCCCTCAGATTGAATGAGTTTCCCTATCCCTACTCAATGCGTCTTGGTTGCATTGTTAGGGTTTGTGTCTCAACGATGGTTGAAGACGTCTCCCACTGTTTTGAGTGCTCTAGACTTGGGCCTAGCAAGGCCTAACACGCTGTTTCTGTCACTAAGGCAGCCCTGGATAGGGAAGTTTTTAAAGTCTGATGCTTTGTTATGTTTTTATATGTGTTGGAAGCTGCCCAGAGTGGCTGGGACAACCCAGCCAGATGGGCGGAGTATCATTAATAAAATGACAACGATGATGATATTGATGAAGATGATGTAGTCCATTTTCCTGGGCCGCATTTGAGGGATGGCTCTAACAACTCTCACACAGTTGTGTGCCCATGATGGGAACTTTGCATTTAGGAAACATTTGCCTGCAACTGCACTTCAGGGTTTTTTGTGTCCTTCTGTAATCTTTACAGAGCCTGGCTGTTAAAGAAGGTTGCTTCAAAGTACATTGAAAGAAAATAATCTTTGGGGGGAATTTGAGACTACTATACGGCTCTTGTTACACGAGGCCTCAAATGGCTCTTGTTGCACACGGTTTTTTTTATATTGTTTCTCTGGTGCTGAAAGGCCTGCTGTCTTCAAAGTAAGGGCACCACAGTTTTTCACTTGGAGGGAGAGTGGCAATAGTGTGTGGCAAGTTGGGGTTTTCGAAAAACAATTTCCTCCAGGGATAGATAGATACAGTGGTACCTCAGGTTAAGTACTTAATTCGTTCCGGAGGTCCGTACTTAACCTGAAACTGTTCTTAACCTGAGGTACCACTTTAGCTAATGGGGCCTCCTGCTGCCGCCGCGCCGCCGGAGCCCAATTTCTGTTCTCATCCTGAAGCAAAGTTCTTAACTTCAAGCACTATTTCTGGGTTAGCCGAGTCTGTAACCTGAAGCATATGTAACCTGAGGTACCACTGTAGATTAGATAGATAGATAGATAGATAGATAGATAGATAGATGATAGATGATAGATGTGTGTGTGTGCTATGGCTGCCATCAGGCCATGTCAGCTAGCGGAGGGAAGAATGTTCAGACATGCTTATCAGAGCAAAGGAAGGTGTGGCATTTCTGAGGGGGGGTTGCAAAGTCTCTCCTCTGCTGGATAAGATAGTCCAGGAATGAGAGTGATTTAGAATGGGCAAGCAATGGATCAATGCTAGCAGTTGTCAGCACAAGAGTTCTATCTTGATCCAAGGGTATTTTCCTATCTCTGTTGGGGGTCGGTATTAACACGCTTTCCGCTGGGAGAAGAAGCACAGGTGCGTGAAGTCACAAAGTGTGTGGGGTGTGCCTTTCTCTCTCTCTGTTTCTGTGTGTGAGAGAGACAAAAGATTCTTCATTCCTTGCTTTGAACGCACAGTGCGCTTTCACAGCAATTCTGTGATCCGCCATAGCCCTAAAAACTCTGTTGCCGACCATTTGTCTTCAGTTTGTCAGGGAGCGTTCTGGGTTTGAAAAGTTTGAAAACCACCACTGTAGGTAATCGAAATGTAGTGTGGCTCCAGCGATCCAGACTTGATGACTGAGGATAACCGTGGCTTCGGGGATAAGGTGTTTACAGGAGGTTTCTAGTTAGAGTAGAGCTATGAGAGAAAACATTGTTTCTGCTCTGGTGTTAGATGCAATATGCAGAAGAAGGAAAATGATTGGTTACTTTGGTGATTGTGCACAGCATCTTTTGACATGAAGAAAAACTGTCCGTTGGGAGCAATTTTTCAACAGTTCTTTGGAACGCATCTTAATTGGGTGCAGAACCTTCTCGTGTGCTTTGTTTGTTCCACGTTCCGCTGTGATGGAAATGTCAATTATTATCTTGTAATATTTTCGAGAGCAAGGTGAGTACACGTGCCCCTGCTGATGACACCCAGTGTCTGCAGCGAGATTAGGAGATGTGTTTAGGAAATTAGCAGCAAGCGCAAACACTTAATTAAAAAAAACAACACAGCACCAACATGCAGAGTCCTCCATCTTCCGCTAGTTTGCTGGAAGCAGAAAGGAACCTCACACAACATGGTGAGGTGGGAAAATATACTTGATATTCTACATTTTCAGCAGGAAGAATCATTTCTGCTAACCCTCCCCTGCAAAAGCAGGTGTTCTAGTAGCTGTCATTTGCTTGGGAGTTTCCTAAGTGACTGAAAAGCCAGGTTTTCATTAAGATTTAACTATCACTGGGGTTGTGATTGGTGTCAGCGCCTTGTCTTTTCACTATGATTATAAGCATATCTGGTTTGACATTTGAGGAACTGAGGCAGTCATGGAATAAGAGGAGAAGTTCTGGTTAAGTAGCAGGGAGCAGAGAGTAGGAATAAGTGGGCAGCTATCTGAATGGAGGGGTGTAAATAGTGGAGTTTCCCAAAGATCACCATTGTGACCTTCACCTGTTCCAAACTGAGTGAATGGGCGGTAAAATGACAAATGTCATTAATACAAGCAAGGGTAAAGCAATGCATGTGTGGGGTGGGGGAGATGACTGACTAGGAACGAGAGCTTGGGGTGAAAGTGGATAAGATACTGATTAGAAAAGATACAGGAAACTGATTGGATGGGGGAAATGGCATGGCCCGCTGGATGAAGTCATGGCTGGATGCCTGGCTCCTAGGTGAGGACATCAGGACTTTCTCTTCCTGGTCTTATTTGTTTTCAGTATATTCACCAAACTGGGATTTTATAGGGTTCTTGTGGTTCCTTGGAAACAGCTAAAACCATTAAACTGAAAGAATTCGGGTGCAAGTGTGCAGTTTGGATTCCCTCTTTAATTTGCCGCTTCCTGCTTCACACAAAACCACCTGCTGTTTCCCCCACTAATCTGTTTCTCTCATCCCAGCCTTCAGGCTCCAATTCAGAGGTGCTCCCTATCCTCTGAATGGCCTGTCCCACCGAACACTCATAGACCAGCCTGTACAAATCAAAATACATTTGTGTCCCTGGCAGTGAGCTGACAGCGTCTTAGAAAATACTTGCAAAGCATCCAGCTTCAGATAATTCTATAGTTGTCAGTTCTTAAAATGTCCACTTCAGCTTGTTCGAAAGATGACACCTTTAACTTTTTGCCTTTAAGAACTGTGTGCTGGAACAAACCAAAGGTCCTAAGGTTTAGTAACATAGTCCAGCATCCTTTTCCTGCTGGCTTGGGTGCCAATTGGAAGGTCGGCTGTTTGAATCCCCGCAATGGGGTGCACTCCCGTCGCTCAGTCCCAGCTCCTGCCAACCTAGCAGTTTGAAAGCATGCCAAAAAGTGCAAGTAGATAAATAGGTACCACTCCGGCGGGAAGGTAAACGGCGTTTCTGTGTGCTGCTCTGGTTTGCCAGAAGCGGCTTAGTCATGCTGGCCACATGACCCGGAAGCTGTGCACTGGCTCCCTTGGCCAATAAAGCGAGATGAGCGCTGCAACCCCAGAGTCAGTCATGACTGGACCTAATGGTCAGGGGTCCCTTTACCTTTACCTTATTTCTATAAACTTTATATGAAGATAACAACGGTGGTTTCTTGATTCCAACCCCCCCCCCCGGATCAAATCTCATTAACATTGACCCCCTAAGATGCAGATTGGTCAGGCCAGTATGCTGAATCTAACACACATTTTCTAAATATGCTCCAATGGAGGTATGCAGAGTCCTGTTAGAAATGGACAATATATCCCACACTTTCCTCAGCAAAGAGTTGGTTTGATGTATCAGTGCTTGGCGGGTCTTGTAGGGGTTTGCTTTGTTTCAGAAGCCTGGCAAACCTGTTTTATCAGTGTCAGCGTGTGAGGAAATAAATATGTGTGTGGATCTTGGAATCTGAAATCACTTTGGTTGTCCTCAGAAAAGCTTCAGCAAGTAAGAGTTAAGGTAGGGTTATTTCGTGGCAACTGCATGGTTAATTTTCCTCCCGCCCCCCTTGTTTCTCCAGGAGAATGTCACTTTATGTGAAACATCTTAAATCCACTGTCTGCTATACTGTCTGAGCTCTTCATCCCCAATGGCCATTATAAAGTTGCCATATGCCTAAAAATATGCTCGGCACAACTGTGATGTTTCAGGCTCCGAATTCGTTTTTCATTTTATTGCATGATCCTCAGATGAAAATAAAAATCCTTCTTCTGCTGTGGCTTGAAGGCTGTTTGGGCGCATATGGCTCATTATAAAATAAGGGAAAAACTTCAAGTATTTAAAATATTGTGCAGAATTTTTACAGCTGTTTTGCATTTGTTTGGTTTTGTGTCTTTTCTGCTGTGGGGGTGGGTGGTTTGGTAACCAGTCAAATGTAACCTTGTCATTTTTAACCACAATCAATCCATAAAGTTTGTTACCTTCCTCTTTGGTCCAACTTAGGAACACATAAAAACAAAGCAGATGTCAGAGCAATAACCAGGTGCATGGTTTCAGCTGCTTTTGTAGTAGGAGAGGGAGAATGGTGCACTTGGAGGTTACTTCTGTCACTTGCAGTAGGGCAGGTTGCTAACGATTGCTGGAGAGTCTGCAGGCTTCTGTTTTTATTCAACCATTAGCAGACACTGCACGACTCCTGCACCAAGGTACAACCTGCACTCTTACACCTAAACAGTTTGCGACAAACCATTGCAGCATTTTGAGTCTCCAAAACCCATGATGCAGTGTGATCTCAGATGACACAGGCACGTGAAAAGATGAGTTCGTAAGCAGTCTGAAGGTTCCAGCCTTATTTAAGATCAGTGTCATGCGAAGCGCACAGCCATGTAGTTTCTGGTCTGTTGCCTTCCAACTATAGCACTGTTCAGATGCCTCTTACAATTCTGAGTGCCTGGCACTGATTGGGATGGTGATTAAAAAGCAGTGACTTTCTAATATTGGATGCTTCACAGGGCGAAGAGGAGTCACTTTCGTTAATGGCTTTTGCTTTAGGAGGACAGAAGTGGATTAAAGCGGTGCCTTCAAGGACAGCGGATTGGCTTGAGTGTCAGTGCATGAAAATATTTTGATCCCATTGTAACTAGTAGCTGCTAGTTCCTGTTGTTGTTGCCGGTTTGATTAAGTGCCCAGTCTGTTCATTGCAGGAGTGGTGGGAGGAAGGGGCAGGGAGAGGAAGTGACTTTCCAAAGTGCATCTCCCAGAGGAGGACAAAAAATGTGATTAGGGTGGTGCAGTTGGAAGTGTGTGTGTGTGTGTGTGTGTGTGTTTTAAATCCTTTCCCCCTTTTGGTTTGTAGATTATATCTATCCTGTGCAGTTTTCCACATGCTGCTTAATGGAATATTGGGTGGCCCCAAAGGAAGTTCTCTCTGTAAATCAAAATTGGGATTGTGAAATGCAAAAACAAAACCCCAATCACTTCTGGGTTATTAATTGGTACGCACGATCGGAATTTCCTATACTGGATGATAAGTTAGCTACAGTTCCCCGTCCTGCAGCAGGCACGGCTGGCTGTTAGCTGGTGATATTCTTTCCTGGTTCTGATGTTAACACAGGAAAAGGCATCAGGTCACTTACAGTTACACCCAGCTTGCCATATATTTTTAAATAGAACGTTTTTGTTTGTTTTTTTAAAAAAGGAGATTTGGGCAAAAGGAAAGAAATAAAAGTTTCCGTTTGGGTATCTTCATGTCACTGAAGTGGTAATAGGCGAGTGCTTACAGCTTCACAGTAACTATATACAGTGGTACCTCGGTTTAAGTAATTAATTAGTTCCGGAGCTCCATTCTTAACCTGAAACTGGTCTTAACCTGAAGCACTACTTTAGCTAATGGGGCCTCCTGCTGCCACTGCGCCGCCGGAGCATGATTTCTGTTCTCATCCTGAAGCAAAGTTCTTAACCTGAGGTACTATTTTTGGGTTAGCGGAGGCTGTAACCTGAAGTGTATGTAACCTGAGGTACCACTGTATAAGGGTCTGGTGACTTCTGTTTCAGTGTATCTGAAGAAGTGAACATGCACACGAAAGCTCATACGAATAACTAACTTAGTTGGTCTCTAAGGTGCTACTGGAAGGAATTTTTTATTTTTTAAAATTTATTTTATTTTGTTTCGACTACAGCAGACCAATACGGCAACCTACCTGTAACCCGGACTAATATATGTCTGTGTTTAAGCGGGTTCCGCAAATGGTTGTGTTTATGGCTCAGGAGATGCCTTCAGGTGGCTTTGCTACTTTGTCATTCAAGGCAGCCTCCCTTCCCTCCTGCCCTCTCCTGTTATTCCCACCCCTCTCCTTTAAAAAAGAAGAAAACGGAAGAAACAAAAACCCAAATCTTCACATATTTAGCATATCTTTTGATACACTATATGGTTCTTTCAGACTAGACCTTCACAGGGGTGTGGCATTGCGGGAGGACACCCAGGCCCTCCCAGTGACCTAGGAGTGGGCGGAAGGATGCCGCCCGTGTCATTAGGGCTCCAAGCTGCGTCACGCCTCCTGGCTGACCAATCGGGTTAGCCGGGGGTGCATGGCCGCTTGCCTTTAACCGCAGCATGGCTGGGGTGCAGCCTCCATTCGCCTTCTCCTCAGATCTCCCAGCCTGCCCACACTCTCTTTTATGCGTCGCTTGACTTTGACCTTGCTATGGACTAATGTCGGCTGCCTGGTTGTGGGGGTCAGGTAGGAATTTTTCCACTTGGCAAATTGGCACCAGCCATTTGGTTTTCGCCTACCTTGTAGCAATCGTCACAACTTTGTAAGATTAGGCATTGGGTAAGCCTTGTGGTGCTGTGGGTTAAACCACAGAGCCTTGGACTTGCCAATCAGAAGGTTGGCGGTTCGAATCCCCGTGACGGGGTGAGCTCCCGTTGCTCGGTCCCTGTTCCTGCCAACCTAGCAGTTTGAAAGCACGTCCAAGTGCAAGTAGATAAATAGGTACCGGTCCGGCGGGAAGGTAAATGGCTTTTCCGTGCTCTGCTCTGGTTCTCCAGAAGCGGCTTAGTCATGCTGGCCACATGACCCAGAAGCTGTACGCCGGCTCCCTAGGCCAATAAGGCGAGATGAGCACCGCAACCCCAGAGTCAGTCACGACTGGACCTAATGGTCAGGAGTCCCTTTACCTTTAAGCCTTGTTTATGGGAGGGGAAGTTGTTGCCTCCACCTGCCCCTCCTCATTAAGGGTATCCCGTTAAAGGGATCCAGGGGTGTGGTTCCTGTCCGACGACCCCATTGGTGACCCTGGGGGTGCTCTTAATTGATGTATATCATAGGGCTCCCCCTATCGGTGGTTGACACTTTAGAGCAGGGGTGGGTAACCTAAGGCCCGGGGCCCGGATGCGGTCCAATCGCCTTCTCAATCTGGCCCGTGAATAGTCCAGGAATCAGCGTGTTTTTACATGAGTAGAATGTGTCCTTTTATTTAAAATACATCTCTGGGTTATTTGTGGGGCCTGCCTGGTGTTTTTACATGAGTAGAATGTGTACTTTTACAGTGGTACCTCGGGTTACATACGCTTCAGGTTACAGACGCTTCAGGTTACAGACTCCGCTAACCCAGAAATATTACCTCGGGTTAAGAACTTTGCTTCAGGTTGAGAACAGAAATCGTGCTCCGGCGGCGTGGCGGCAGCAGGAGGCCCCATTAGCTAAAGTGGTGCTTCAGGTTAAGAACAGCTTCAGGTTAAGAACGGACTTCCGGAACGAATTAAGTACTTAACCCGAGGTACCACTGTATTTAAAATGCATCTCTGGCTTATTTGTGGGGCATAGGAACTCGTTCATTATTTCCCCCAAAAAATATTGTCCGGCCCACCACATGGTCTGAGGGACAGTGGACCGGCCCACGGCTGAAAAAGGTTGCTGACCCCTGGTTTAGAGACTTCCTGTAGACAGGCAAGAGTCAGGATATAGTCTGGCTTCACCCAAATGTCTAAGCCAAACCGCTCACATCTGTAACCAATAAAGTTGTGGCCTAATCTATCCCATCAACCCAACATAATCGTGTCTGTGTGTTTATTTCTGAGGGGAACTGCGGGGCCTGGGGCCTCACCATGCAAGTAGCAATTGACTTTACTAGGCAGGATTAAAAAGTGGAGCTGAAACTTAAAGGCCAGGGAGGTGCAAGGGGGGCAGCTGCTTCCCCCTCTAAATCAAGTAAATAAATAAAAATACTTAACTAACTGACCACTTGTATCACAGAAACCTCGGTTCTGTCCCCTCCCCCAACATAAAGCCTGCCCCCTAAAATAAATCCTGGCTACACCCATGACCACATTAAGATGCAACACCAAACCATGGTTTGGCATTATGTGAATAATGAGACTTGTGGCCCTTTGTTTCTCCCCCACACTTGCATGCAGTGATTCCTTCTCTTAGTTGCCGGGGTTTCAGCAACCTATAGTTTACCATACCATCCATATTAGGCAAGCGATGGTTAGTGTGCACCATACGTTTGCCTGGCTTGGATGAAATGACAGGCTATGGCTTGCCAAGAAGACACCACCAAGAAGAAATGGACAGTGGGGGGGGGGGGGAGGGAGCACATGGGCTCATTGACGTAATGCCAAATGATGGTTTGATGTTATATCTAAACCAGTCCAGTTTTATGTCTCATAAGCTTCCATGAAACAAAGTTAGGATTAGCTGTTAGGTCAGGAGAGCACGGTGTGATGCTCCGCAATCACACGAGTATCTTCCACAACTTTTCTCCACCTCTTCCATGAAGGATTTCTTGGAGTTTACCTTTGCTCTGCTTTTATAAACCTGAAATCTTCCTCTCTATGGTGCACCTTGGGAAACAGGGCAGCCTGCTCTTCTTTTCCTCCCATTCTGTTCTCTCCCCACAACTGTTACTCTACATTCCTTGGCTGCCGAGTGTTTCTGCAGACCTCGGGGTTCATCCAAGCATGCTTCTCCCTTGCTCTCATTTCTTAGTGGCGCCATTTTGGCCACAGACTTGGTTTGTTGAGTTTGTTATTAGAGGGAGTGTTGGTTACTGAAGTTTGCAAATTAGATGCAGGCTTGTGTCTCCTGGTGCTTATGAAAGACAAGTCACTTATCCCAGATCTCCAGCATTAAGGTTTAGAAAATATATCTCTTCTACTCTTGTGTTGGTGGGCTACTCTTGTGAACAGCCAGGAATATCACCCCCTGCCAGCGTAGCAAAGGACGCCTTTGCAATTCTAGACACAATTGAAGTGGTTTCTCTAGCTGTCAGACTGTATCATCCTATGTTAGCGAGCTATATTAAATGTACATGCTGCTCTCCTTTAAAAAAAATATGAATATTTGCCTATAACAGCGGGAAGACACTTTAAAGAGTGGATCTTAGAAGTGATTTATTGCACAGTTGAGACAGCGTAATCTATTGCTGCAAAAACCCATTTGTGGAGTGGGTGGAAATTTCTGTTTTAACTCGACTCGACATCTAAATTCTGTACATATTTTTACTGCATGAAATCCTTATAAAAATCAATAGGCAGTCCAAACGAAAGCAGCAACGTTCAGCACTAATCCAGTGCCTTAAAATCTAAGGGTGTTTGAACTTTAAAGCTGGAATGTATCAAATGGATCTTTTAAATCTGTGGTTTTCTTTTTAATCCAGTGTTTGCACAGTTGGGCTGCAATCTAGCTAAAGTTAATTAGGACTAAAGCCTGGAATCATCTGCACACTTATCTTGGAATAAGTCCCATTCAGAGCCACTTACTTTTGAGTAAGCATGTTTAGGGTTGTGCTTCGTTTCACTATGATTGTGATAGCAGTACTAATACTCAATATTAGTAATGTAACTTCTGAAGAATTATGTCTGCTGTTCCCCTTAGCTCCCCTCCCCCCACCATTCAGTTCTTCTGCCCCATCTGCTTTGTGTGCATGTGTGTGTGTGAGAGAGATGGAAAATGTGCTTTTTTGGGTACAGTATCTGTTGCTCTTGCAAGCGTCCACCAAAATATCTCTGGGTCAGCTGAGCTATGTGTTTACCCAGCAGATTCTTCAGGGAGATGCCACAGAATCCAGCTCTAGGAGTAGCACTTCAGGGAGGAGAAGATGTTAGATGAGTCCATTTTACTCATTCCACTCTGTTGTCATCATTACAATTCATACCTCCCTGGTACAAACTTTCCCCGGCCTGGTGCTCTCTGTACATTGTTAGACTACATAAGACAAGTCCAGCATCTACAATGGATGCTGGTGGGAAGCCTGCAAGCAGCATCTGAGTGTCTTCTTTGGGTGATCACTCATAGCTGAATAAGATTGTCTTCCATAAACATGGTTTTAACAGTGAGTCTGTAAGTGACTGTGGAGGCCAATTCTGGATCCACACGTCCTTCCACAGTGGGGACATAGGTTTCCAGGTAGGAGTTGATCATGGTGCCTTCCTCTTAGCACTTTTCTCCCTTTTGCCCTGAGTTTGAGCGTATTCAAAGCCCATGACACCTTAGGTAAGGCTGTTCTCCAGTTGGAGTGCTCACAGGCCAGTGTTTCCCAGTTGTACTATATTTTTTTCAGATTTGCCTTGAGAGAGTCTTTAAGCCTTTTTTTGTTGACCACCAGCATTACACTTTCCATTTTTGAGTTCGGAATAGAGTAGTTGCTTAGGAAGACGATAATCAGGCATCCACACAACATGACCAGTCCAATGTAACAGGGTAACAGTGAGTGTAAACAGTGCTATCTCCACTTGTGGTTCCAAGCAACTGGTGTTCAGAAGCATCTTGCATGGCTAGTATCCCATTATCCTCCATTCGCTCGTATGATCCTCTTTTAAAGCCACCCAACTAGATTGAATTCCATTTACTTCTGAGTACTGTATCCCTGAAACATTCCCAGGGCATTTAGCAAGGGCTGCAGGAGGCGACATAAGAAGAGACTTGGTACATCATAACACCAGAAGAGCCTTGCTAGGTCAAAGGCTTGTCTAGTTCAGCATCCTGTTCTTAGTGGCCAGCAAGGTACCTACAGGTATTCTGCAAGGACCCAAGTACACAACACCCTCACCACTTAGGATTCCCAGTGACTGATGGACAGAGCCCTGATGCCTTCATCAGTGGAGGTAGACCATGGTGATCATGGCTGGTAGTCATTGACAGCCTTGTCCACCAGGAATTTGTCTAACCACCTTCTAAAGTTACCCCAAGTTGTCTGCCCTGAATCTTCCAACGTTTGGCTTCATTGGATGACCCCGGGTTCTAGTATTATGAGATAGGGAGAAAAATGTCTCTCTTCACTTCCTCCACTCTAGGCACAATGTTATATCTCTCTATCATTATCCCTTCTCTGTGTGTTGCTGCTGCTGCAGCCAGTAGACTAGGCTGTGGTTTGTACTTGGTTGTGAAGTGTGTGCTGTGCCCAAGAGCGTTTCTGCACTTGGCAAATGTGAACACAGATCCCCAAAGGCTGGCAATCCCTGTGCATGGACCACATGGGAAATGGCACAAAATCAATCTCAGATTATTTCCATGGTGCGTTTTAGCCAGGATAGGACACCGTCTTGTCCTCAGATGATGTGTTGATGTAATGAATTTATTTAAACATGCATTGAGAGGTACTGGCTGCAGTTAGTGTTCTCTATCAGTGATTGGTGCGGGAAAACTTATTTGGCATGCAGAATATTATGGATATGTTTTATTCTAGTTATTTGGCCAAAGACTTAAATAGATCAGATGAAGAGAAGAACAGCAGCTAGATGCTCAACTTAGCAAGCTGGTTATCTTGAGGACTTGGAGACACCTCTGGTCTGTGAGCCATGCAGTGCCATTCTATATTAAGGATTCTCCCCACTGCCGCCACCCCCCATCAACCCCCCCCCCCCATCATAAGATTGTGACTCTGGACAGCTGCCACAGAGAAGCTGACTATGTTAGCAATGTGTAAACTTTCTAAGGACCCTGTGTGCTTTGAACAGCTGGTTGATAGGCAGAGGTTCAACACGTGGAACTTTCCCAAGCTTGGTGGTGTGTTTATAAGCTGCACCTGTTGAATTTCTGCCTGTCTTGCGCATCTTAATGATTGCAGTTGCTACAGTCTTAGCTCTTCCCTCCCATGTCATCTTATGAAGAGAGAAAGAGACAAAAAGGATAGCCCTGATGATTTTGTGTGTTATTCTTGTCCCACCACCCCTGCTGACACATGCCCCTTCGTAGGAACCTACAGAGCCACCTTACGCTGGTCAGACCATTGGTCTGTCTAGATCAGTATTGTCTACACTGACCGGCAGCAGTTCTCCAGGGATTGCTCCCAGCCTCACCTAGTGATGCCAGAAATTGAACCTGGAACTTTTCTGCATGCAAAAAGGTTCTGCCACTGACTCTGAGCTACTGTACATTGCCCTTTTATAGCAGCATCACAATTTTGCATTTTAGGAAGGTGAGTTCAGCATTGCATTAATGTTTTCTGTAGTCAACGTGTGATGTGCGAATGAAAGATGAATGTCTCCAAATATTCCATAGACATTCATTGGGCAGTGACGGGCAATGGTCCGCAGTCATGTGTTCTTAATGCGGTTCTTAAGACCTATTCACATACTTCTAAAGTTTTTTTTTTAATTTTAAAGTGTACACATAAATCCCGAAAGTGTGACTACTGCAAAATACAGACCTTTGAAAGCAGGTACTCTCATACAGGTGTGAGAGATTGGACTGAGGGCAGACCCACACCATACATTTAAAGCACAGTTAATACCCATCTAAAACACATGACGCCCCCCAAAGAATCCTGGGAACTGCAGTTTGTTTAGGGTGCTGGGAACTGTAGCTCAGCGGGGAGAAAACTACAGTTCCCTGAATTCCTTGGGAGCAATGTGCTTTTCAGTTTGCATTGGATGTGCTTGAAATTGCACTCCGTGGCAAGCCCAGGCCTTCTCCGAGATTGGATATCGGTGTCGATGTACTTTGTATGTCTCAATGTCTGAAACAAATCTTGTCCGTTATCTGAATGAGGGGCTACCTTAAAATCCTGTGTACAGGGGTATATATATTACTCTGAGCTCATTAAAGGAAGGGCGGGGCTTTCAGCACTGTGAGAAAGAGAAGACAATAGTTATCCCCCTTTTCCCAGGATCTGGTGGAAATGGCTTTGCAGTGTAAATTACCCCCTGGGATACTTCGCATGCTTTTGCGAACAGGGCATAATGGCATTTTTTTTCCTTCAGCAGTTAATGCTGTAGCTGTGACGCTCTAATTAGCATGCCGGATAAATGCAAGTGAAGTTTGCTCCCAGAGGTAGGATGGGCTGGTGAGCTAAACGCTTCCTCCAAATGGCTTGTGGGAGGAACCGAAGAACAAGTGGCCCGCCAGTAAATCAGTGCAGACCACCCCCTCTTCAGTGTCACTTGTGGGCTCGTTTATTAAAGGAAGTTGTAAAGTGGGCATGTGGGGAGTGCATCTTAACACAGTTCACTTTTAAAAGGTACATTTCAGAGTAGACTTCGCCAGCCCTCCACTTGTATTTTGGAATACAACTCCCATCGTCTGCAGGTCTAATGGGATTTGTAGTCCAATGCTGCCATGTTGGCTGGGGCTGATGGAAGTTGTCGTCTGAAACACCCGGTTGGGGAAGGCTGGCCTACACTGACGGGCAGCAGGCCTGCAGGATTTCAAACAGGTGTCTTTCTATGCCTTAATTGGAGATGAAACCTGGGTCTTTTTGCATGCAGAGAAGATGCTCTTCCAGTCCTTTCTGTGGGTACGAAATCCCCCTTTAAAGTTTCATGTGCCTGCTATGCAGCAATCAATACAGTGGCATAGTGCTATGATTTTAATCAGTTTCCAGTAATGGCTTTAATAGGTGCAAACTGATTATTGTTCATGTTCACAGCCACAGGTGGGTAACTCCTATTATTCCCATTTCCCTTGAAACCACAAAAGAGTGATTAGTTTCTGATGCTGCACCATGAGTCCATGCCCACAAAGGTCTTCTCCGAGGTTCAAGGCCCAGAGTTGGCTGAGGATATTTCAGAGCCTGATGCAGGAACTCAAAACCCCCCTCCCATGGTGGCAGAAGTTTATAAAGGAATTACAGTGGTGCCCCGCAAGACGAATGCCTCGCAAGACGGAAAACCCGCTAGACGAAAGGGTTTTCCGTTTTGGAGGTGCTTCGCAGGACAAATTTCTCTATGGGCTTGCTTCGCAAGACGAAAATGTCTTGCAATTCCTGGGGTTTTTTCCGCTCCCCACCCCCTTTTTCTAAGGCACTAAGCTGCTAATAGCCTTTTATCAGCTAATCCGCTAATCCCTTAAGCCTTTAATAGCCGCTAATAGCCGCTTAACCGCTAATAGCGCTAATCCGCTAATGGGGTTGCTTCGCAAGATGAAAAAACCGCTAGATGAAGAGACTCACGGAACGGATTCTTTTCGTCTCGCGAGGCACCACTGTATCTGTTTGCTGCCTTGTAATGGTGTCCCAACATTTTTTGCCTGAAGTGAACCTTTCCCTCTTCTGCTCAGCTGTAATTAAGGGACTAAATTATTCGGAGATTGTCTGTCACAGATGTCCTGTTTGTTTGCTTGCTACTAGCAACATGCTTTTTTGTGGGGAGGGGGAGATCTAGTTGTATAAACAAGCCAAGAGCCACTGTGGTTCCTCAATGGAGCTTTCACCCCCAAGTGCCTCTTCCTCACCTATGATGCCCACTGAGTGGTCTTTCGGAAGACACATTTTCGCAGACTAACCCTGCAAGTGGTGCTGTGGGTTAAACCACAGAGCCTAGGACTTGCCGATCAGAAGGTTGGCGGTTCAAATCCCCGCGACGGGGTGAGCTCCCGTTGTTCGGTCCCAGCTCCTGCCCACCTAGCAGCTTGAAAGCGCGTCAAAGTGCAAGTAGATAAATAGGTACCGCTCTGGCGGGAAGGTAAACGGTGTTTCCATGCGCTGCTCTGGTTCGCCAGAAGTGGCTTAGTCATGCTGGCCACATGACCCGGAAGCTGTATGCCGGCTCCCCAGAGTCGGTCATGACTGGACCTAATGGTCAGGGGTCCCTTTACCCTTTACCTTTACTAACCTTGCCTGTTCTAGTTACAGGTAAGTAGCTGTGTTGGTCTGCCGTAATTGAAACAAAATTTACAAAATAAATAAATTCCTGTTGAGAGCATAAGCTGTGATCATCCCATCCACTGTGCCCAGAAAAATAAAACCTCATTTAGATGTGATGAGCACAGTGTCGTTTTGTGATGGATATACAGTGGTACCTCGCAAGACGAATGCCTCGCAAGACGAAAAACTCGCAAGACGAAAGAGTTTTTCGTTTTCTGAGTTGCTTCGCAAGACAAATTTCCCTATGGGCTTGCTTCGCAAGATGAAAACGTCTTGCGCCTTTTTTTAAAACCGTCAATGCATTCCTATGGGAAACCGTCAATGCACAGTGGTGCTTCGCAAGACGAAAACATTCACAAGACGAAAAAACTCGCAGAACGAATTAATTTCGTCTTGCGAGGCACCACTGTACTGTCATTTTCCCTCCTTTTTTTTTAAAGCAGTAACTCAGAGGTGTAGTTGTTCTGTGAATTGTATTGGGAGAGGATGACAACAGGTACTCTGTTGAAAACTTGAGTGGAATTTCCCCCTAAGAGTAAAGTACTGCTTGAAAGTGTCTGGGGCAAGCAAGAGCCTCAAATGTTCAGAAGCCAATGCGGATGCTCTGTTTGGGGGTTATTCCTTCATTATGGGGAGTTGAACTAGATGACCCTTAGGGTCTCTTTCAAATCTACAATTCTATGGTTCTTTGTTTCTATGTGCACTAGACATGTAAAAGAACTCCCAGGAATGTCTCTGAGTAGCCCTGCCTGTTACATGCTGGCAAATATGCTGGGCACAATCACTGTTATTCTGAAGGCCAGTATGTAATAAAGCTAAAGGAACCCTGGATGGTTAAGTCCAGGGGTCAGCAAACTTTTTCAGCAGGGGACTGGTCCACTGTGCCTCAGACCTTGTGGGGGGCCAGACTAATTTATCTACAGTATATATATATATATATATATATATATATATATATATATATATGCTTTCGTAGATTTTCACGGGTACAGGAATGCAGGTTTTGGTGTCCTCGGGTGTCTTCCCGTGTAAAAGTTGGGGTGTCTAGCCTAGACACCCCAACTTTTACACGGGAAGACACCCGAGGACACCAAAACCTGCATATATATATATATGTATATACACACACACACACACACATATATATATATATATATATATGGGGAAATGAACGAATTCCTATGCCCACAAATAACCCAGAGATGCATTTTAAATAAAAGGACACATTCTACTCATGTAAAAACACGCTTATTCCCGGACCGTCCCCAGGCTGAATTTAGAAGGCGATTGGGCTGGATCCGACCCCTGGGTCTTAGTTTGCTACCCTAGGCAACTAGGGGGTTGTGGTGCTCATCTTGTTTTCAGGCCAAGGAAGCCGGCATTTGTCCACAGAGAGATTTCTGGGTCATGTCTCCAGCATGACTAAACTGCTTCTGGTGCAACTGGACACTGACGGAAGCCAGAGCGCACGGAAACGCCATTTACCTTCCCACCGCAGTGGTACCTATTTATCTACTTGCACTGGTATGCTTTTGAACTGCTAGGTTGGCAGGAGCTGGGACAGAGCAATGGGAGCTCACTGTCGTGGGGATTCGAACTGCTGACCTTCTGACTGGCAAGCTCAAGAAGCTCAGTGGTTTAGACCACAGCGCCACCCACGTCTCTCATACTCGTGCAGGGTTCACATTCCTGCAGAGGGAGTCCTGTGTATGTTCATTGGTGTGCATGTGGGGCCTGCTTCAGGCTGACATCGTTCACACATTGGCCAAGGGATGAGACTAGCCAGGTACATGTTTGGAAGCTTCTTTGCAAGTTCGGTACCTAGGGATATAAAATGGGGGACCCTTTCCATGGCACATGAGACTTGCATTGCTGTGATGGCTTGAAAAGATGCTGCTGTGTTCACATAAACTTGAAGGATGCCTAGAACATATACAACCCCATGTGGAAGCATTGCCGGTGAGCCGTCATGTTCCCAAAGCTTTTGCATGAGGCCTGCTGAGAAGTGTGAACTGGCTCCTAGTCTCTTTCTCTGGGCTTCAGCAATCTCTAAAGCAGTAATGTCCAGCTTGTTCCCCAGCTGCAAAGAAGAAGAGAAAAGTAGGAGGAGACAAATGTGGAGAAATTGAGTTCCTTTAACACCACCTGGGGCAGAATTTGTGGTGTGAGTTGCAGCTTCTAAAGCAAACAAGCTGAGTATCTCTCTCACCAGCCTCAGAGAAGGGAGCAGTTTTAAAACAGAAAACCTTGAGACTCCTATTTAAAATTCCGTCAGAGGATTCTACAGAAATGCAAATTTAGAGGGAGGCGTTTGAAAACACAGCAGGTTAGCTTTGAACGTGGTGATGGCTTTATGATTATTTTTTTCCAAATGCACAAGTTATAAATGGCAGTAACTGTGATGCAGATAAAGCAGTATAAATGGGTTTTGCATGAAAACACTGCCACATTTCCCCACAAAACAGAACCGGGGTAGGTGGAATCAGCTCTGTAAAAAGTTACAGTTACAAGGAGCAGCAAGGGGAAAAAATAATGCAAAGATTACTTAAAACCAACAATAAATGTACAAATTAAAAGTCATAAAATTACTGACTAGTTTGGGTGTGTGGTTTATAGAATATGTGGAATGTTAAAATTGATTCAAATTAAGTGGAAAGAAACATTTTGCAAATGCGAAGTAAAATATCTGTTTAATTAGATCGTAAAGAAAAGAGATTAAAAGTAATATTTTGTAGGATGGTAATTACTGTTTTTCAGAGTAGTCTGGTTTGTGTTTTGCTTTACATTTCAACGTGATAACTGATCTCTTTGGGGTTCTGGGCTTTCTTTGTGTCTTTAATTACTTTAAAACCGCAGCCATTGCCTTTATTTTGTTTTCCTTCCCCTAAATAAACTTTACAATGGCTTGCTGAAATTCCCTGTCTGTTTGTGGGGGACAACCCAGAAAGATTAGGCCCCCTCTCCACCCCCCAGCGTGGCTCGAGGTTACAAGCCAAGTCATCAGAAGGGGGACTCTTGACAGCAAGATAAGAGGAAAGGATGTTATAGCAATCAAGTTACTGACAGGCACCTGAGATGTAAAGATACTAGATTGCTCTCATTTCCTGCTTCCAGCGAGTTCACATTCCAGTAGCTGGGCTGGTTTTTTAAAAAACTTTTTTTATAGTCGACACATATAACTTCAAAACTTTACAGGAGACCACCAAAGTACATGAAAGCGTTTGAGAGGCTTTTGAGTAACTCGAACACATTGCAACAGAACTGGGTTGCCAGACTTGACATTTTAAAAAAACACAAAAACCCTCAGAGACAAAACACACTTCATAACAGGGGCTGTGGGAGGTGAAATTTAGCTGGGCTGATTTTGGAAAAGAGGTGGGCCTGACCTGTGAAGCTGCCTCTTACCTTGTCCTGCAAAAATGTAAGGGTAAGCACATTCTCGCCCCCTTCGTTGGCCGGGGAACCAAGGGTTCTTGATTCAGCTGCCACACTTCTATCCAGGCAAGACCACCAGCAAGGGAAGACCAACCCTGGCCCCAGGTGCTTATAAATTCCTCCACACAACTCCTCACTTTTTAATGGCGTTGTCAGACTGATCATCTCCCTCTGCTTCTTCCTTCCACCCCCCTTACCTTAGAATCATAGAACTGTAGAGTTGGATAGGACCATGAGGATCATCTAGTCCAACTCCTTGCAATGAAGGAACCTTTTGCCCAATGTGGGGCTTGAACCCACGACCCGCAGGTTAAGAGTCTCCCACTCTACCAACTGAGCTGTCTAGTGTGCGTCTTGTCCTTTTGGTTTGTAAGCCTATTTCTCTCGGTCTCTCTCTCTCCTTTTTAAATTAACGTGAACCATTTTGGGAGGTAAGATTGGCCTGAAAATGTCATAGAGCAAATAGTCACCCTGTTGGTCCAGCGCCTTCCCCAATTTTGTATCTTCCAGTGGTTTGGGTCCCACAGCTCTCCTCATAGCTGATCATTGTCATGCTGGCTGGAGCTGATGGGAACTGTAGTCCAACAACATCTGTAGGGCACCACCAGACTGCTGAAGGTTACATCTGTCCACCTAACTTAGTCTTTTCATGACTGATTGGCTGTAGCTCTCCAAGGCACCAGGCAAAGGTCATTCCCAGCCCTGCTACTTTGGACCAGGTCTAGACATTATGACGCCGAAGGCAGCCATTTATCCTCCCTTCTTCTCTCTGGGATAACGTGGCACAATTGCATCACAAGTTTCCCTGGCCTCCACTTCGCATGTGGGTTAGGGGGAAATTAAGCATTATGCTCATTCCTGTGTTCTGTCTTGCTGGATGTTCTTGGGAGAGAGAGAGAGAGTGAATGAGGATCTCATGGAGGATAAGACTACAGTCATACCTCGGGTTGAAGTAGCTTCAGGTTAAGCATTTTCGGGTTGCGCTCCGTGGTGACCCGGAAGTAACGGAGCTTCCGGGTTTCGCTGCATGTGCAGATGCTCAAAATGACATCATGCGCATGCACAGAAGCGGCGAAACACGACCCGCGCACGTGCAGACGTGCAGTTATGTGTTATGTTCTACTCAGGATGCGAACGGGGCTCCGGAATGGATCCTTTTGGCATCCAGAGGTACCACTGTATCAGTACTGTCATCACTGTTGGAGGCAGTATGTCTCTGAATAACTGGTTGCTCTGAATAACCAGGTGGGAAGAGACTAGAGTCTTGCCCACTTGCCATAGGTATCCGGTGGGCTGCTCTGAGAAGAGGATGACTTGACGCAGTAGGACTCTTCTTATGTTTGTATCAAGGTTCAAGTCTCAAATCAGCTATGAAGCTTACTGACCATTGGCTATGGTGGTTGGGACTGATGGGAGCTGGAGGACCATACTTGGTGTAAAAGATTACCTGAAGGCAGAAGCTTTGAATTCCACTGCAACAGAGCACTGATAGGTTTTTAAAAAGTAGCTTTCAAGTTCTTTATTCGAACCTTTGTGGCTTTTTTTTAATTTCACCACTCTGCATTTACTGGCTCTTTCTAAAGCAGTGAGTGGCACAAATTTACGGCACCATTTACTTTTAGATACATAACTCATATTCTTGCTCTCCTGGGAAAATTGGCAAATGCCTTTTGATGCCACTTGTGTGATGCATTTGGTAATCTTTTTTTTTTTTTTTTAAAGCAAACCATTAATCCTCCTCTCCCTGATTGCTCTGAATTGCCTCTGGTTTTGCTGATCGCCCTACTCTGTTTTCTGTCAAGGAATAGATAGCAGGAAGCAGGACTCTCCCTTCAAAGTGTTTATCAATAGAGAGCATAATCATGGATACTGCAGCATGTCATGTTAGGTAAAAACTAATTTGTAAGCAGCACGGCATAAAACTGGGAAGACAATTACATTTAAAAAGTCATTAACATTGATCTTTTTTGCATTCTATATCTGTCTATCTATATCTATCTATCTATCTATCTATCTCTCTACACACACATAAAGAGAGAGATATCTATCTGTGTGTATTTAAGAAAGCAGTTTTGAAAAATAGTCCCTTAAGATTTTTTTATGGGAGGGAAGGGCATAATAATAATAATATATGATTAATAATTTTAGTTTCTTTAATGAAACATTAGTTTAATACAACATTTTAAGGAATGCACCTAGACATGAGCTAAAACCCCAAGCTCTGGATGAGAGAAAGTTAAATAGAATTTAAATTACCTGCCACCAACTTTCCTCGTGGATTTATCTGGGACTTAAAACACTATTTGCACAGATAGAATTCCAGTGGCTGATCAGAAATCCTCTGTGTGCCCCTGTGTTTTAATGGTTTCTCACTTGCTTGAATAAGCATGGTCTCCTGTTGTTGGTTCACGTTTATTTGCCCTCACATTTTCACCACATGATGTTTTATCTACCATTTTATTTACATAGGCTATTGTGTGTTTTTTTACGGAGTTGCATCTCCAGGCACATTTGTGTTGCATGCAAAGTCTCGCTGTGTCATGAGGACTCCACTACAGCAGTGATCACTCACAGAGATGCCCATAGGCTTACGAATGAACAAAGGCAACCATCTACCTTAACTTGCTTTCTGCGTTATTTGTGCCGATTGCGCTGTGGGGAATTTGGAAAAAGGAGATTAAAGTTTTCAACTAGCAATGAAACGTTAAGAGTTCAACAGGTCTGCACAACCCACCAAGCCAAGCGCAGCCCACCTGCCACATTTTTTCACTTTTAACCCCTCTGTTTTTGGAGTACCAGGGGGCCAACAGAGAGCCTGGAGGTTTATCAGGCTCTCTCTGCCGTGCTCTCTCTAGGATGCTGTTGCTGTTAAGTTGCAAGGTGTGCAGGCCTGTTTTCTGAGCTAGACTTCCTCACACTGAACCAGTGGCTAATATTGATAAGGCTTCTCAAATAGCAATTTCTTAAAATCTGTTTTCGGTAGCAGCCTTAACTTTCGTTGTTGTTTAGTTGTCTCCGACTCTTCGTGACCCCATGGACCAGAGCACGCCAGACACTCCTGTCTTCCACTGCCTCCCGCAGTTTGGTCAAACTCATGCTGGTAGCTTCGAGAACACTGTCTAACCATCTCATCCTCTGTCGTCCCCTTCTCCTTGTGCCCTCCATCTTTCCCAACATCAGGGTCTTTTCCACGGGGTCTTCTCTTCTCATGAGGTGGCCAAAGTATTGGAGCTTCAGTTTCAGGATCTGTCGTTCCAGTGAGCACTCAGGGCTGATTTCCTTAAGAATGATAGGTTTGATCTTCTTGCAGTCCATGGGACTTAACTTAGCTATGTATTAAACCCATTCTTGCAGCAGCTATGTAAGATTGGTTGTAATTCTCTTATCTTCCTGCTGCTTATGGGCAAGTATCTCAGAGGATGACCTTTCAGTGGCCCTTGCAAAAAATCATGCTGGACAAGGTGAGCAAACTAGCTCAGTGTAAGTGTGCTAGAATGCCTACTTGTGAAACTTCACACTTGGGTGTGGTTTGGCTGTAATAGATGGTGCTACTAATGTGTTTTGGGGGTCTTCCAATCTGCCACTTCTCCCCACTCATTTACCTAGCTGGTGGTCCAGATGGCTCCATTAAGACCTTTTGGTGTATATATGCATATTAGAGTTGTCGACTGACCTTCTCTCTCTCTCTTTTTGGCAATCAGCTGCCTTGCTTTTCAGTGACTGACGATTCAGTTGTGTTTAGACTCTCGCCTGAAACCCTGGCGAGACACTGCCAGTCACGTGTTGACCGTACTGGTCTAGATGTACCAGTGGCCCAACAGCTTTCTGTGTTCCATCTCATGCACTATCCCCCTGGGCTTCCTAATAACCCCTCTGACCACGTCCCAAGCCCCGCCTTGATCCCTGATTCTTCCGCTTCCCTGTTGCCTCCCTGACCTCAAGCCCAAAGGCAGCAGTGGGCTTAGTGGGAAACCCAGAATCAGTGTAGGAATATCTGTTTGGCAGAAAGCCATGGTCTCACCAAGGCTCTGCTTTGAAAGCAGGGAAGTGGCAATGGATCCAGCTGCAGACAATGACCCACGAGATGACAAGGGAGTGGAAAAGTTGACCTTGGGGATACAGGTATCAGTCTCCTTTAGAGCAGCCTTCTCCAGCTTCCTGCAGTGCTGGTTGGAGCTGATGAGAGTTGTAGTCTCATACTTTGGGGGGGCCCAGGTTAGGAACATAGCAACACTGAAAGGGGTCAGACGATTGATCCATCTAGCTCAGTATTGTCTACACTCACTGCCAGCTGTTCTCCAGGATTTCAGACAGTCCCTCCCAGCCCTACCTGGAAATGCCAGACTTTCTGCACAAAAAGCAAATGCTCTACCACTGAGTGCCTACCACTGAGCTTGATTTTTTTCCTTTCAGAATTAACAGCTCCTGACTCCATTTTCCTTCCACCCTAGGTGTTGGTCATTGAAACAACTTAGCCACCCATGTCCTAATTTAAATCTGACTGAAACAACACTTCTCTGAATTGTAGCACATTTTTGCAGTTCAATCATATGGATGATTGATTCCCTTTTCCCCTCTGAGCACTGACACAAAAGGGAATAACTGTAGCTCGGTGGTAGATTTATAGATCTATAGGAAGAGCACATCTGTCTGTAGTTCAGGTGGGCGTGTGTCGAATGGTGTTGGCTGGGCGTGCATCGAAGCGCATTTTGACCTGCATTTATGATGAGCTCCAGATTTGCAATAGTGTGGAAATGCTATTAGATAATCTTGAAGCAGCAGACCAGAATTACGGCGCAAACACAGATGGTCCTCAGCCTATTGAATATGTCGTATAAAGCAGTCAAAATGCCCCTACAGAGTCCCCTGCAGCCTCTTCGATTACTCATGAGTAAGTCCCACTAAGTTCACTCTCAAATCAATGTGCATAATGTTGAAGTCCTGCAGCCTGAGCCTGGGCATGCTTACTCATAATAACGTTAAGAAGAGCCTGCTGGATCAGGCCCATGGCTCTTCTAGCCTAGCATCTTGCTCTCACACGGCTAACCAGATACCTGTAGGATACCCAGAAGCAGAAGAAGAAGAAGAAGAGTTTGGATTTGATATCCCGCCTTTCACTCCCCTTCAGGAGTCTCAAAGCGGCTAACAATCTCCTTTCCCTTCCTCCCCCACAACAAACACTCTGTGAGGTGAGTGGGGCTGAGAGACTTCAAAGAAGTGTGACTGGCCCAAGGTCACCCAGCAGCTGCATGTGGAGGAGCGGGGAAGCGAACCCGGTTCCCCAGATTACAAGACTACCGCTCTCAACCACTACACCACACTGGCTCTCTAACCAGATGCCTGTAGGATACCCAGAAGCAGGACTTGAGAACGACAGCACTCTGCAGCAACTGGTTCTCAGAGATATGTTGTCTCTGACAGTGGAGGCTGACGTTCATCATGACACTGATAGCTTTTTCCTCCCTGAATTTGTCTAATCCGTTTTTTAAAGCCATCCAAGTTGGTGGCCATCACTTCTTCCCCAGGGAGGAGAATTCCATAGTTTAACCACGTGCTGCGAAGAAGTGCTTTCTTTTGTCTGTCCTTCATTAGAAATCCAGCATCTCAAAAGTTCTAGGTCAAGCTTCCCCAAACATGGGTCTCCAGCTGTTGTTGGGACTACAAGTCCAAGTCCTCCTTAGCTAGCAGTACCAGTGGTCAGGGATGATGGGAACTGTGGTCCAAAAACAGCTGGAGACCTAAGTTTGGGTCTCAGGAGTAACTACCGCCATGCTTAGGGCTGCAACTTCACAATGCTATGTATGCTTAGTCGGGAAGAAGGAAATTGAAATCCCACTGAGTTTCAGTCTGTAGGAGTCGGTCACTTTCAAGTAAGATTGCATAGTGCTGCAATTACAGTCATACCTTGGGATAAATATGCTTCAGGTTGAGCGCTTTCGGGTTGTGCTCCGCAGCGACCTGGAAGTAACGGAGCGTGTTACTTCTGGGTTTTGCCGCTCGCGCATGCGCAGACGCTCAAAATGACGTCACACGTATGCGCGGAAGCGGCGAAACGTGACCTGCGCATGCGCAGATGCGCTGTCGCATCTTACGTTGTGTCCGGGATGCGAACGGGGCTCCGGAAT
This sequence comes from Podarcis tiliguerta, assembly GCF_965153285.1. NCBI lineage: Eukaryota > Metazoa > Chordata > Lepidosauria > Squamata > Lacertidae > Podarcis > Podarcis tiliguerta. The sequence goes on from NC_139534.1 coordinate 121,460,671, forward strand.
GGATCCCATTCGCATCCCGAGGTACCACTCTACTGGTTATATATATATATATATATATACCATAGAATTGTAGAATTAGAAGGGACCCCAAAGGTCATTGTCCAACCCCCTGCAATGCAGGAATCTCAACTAAAGCATCCTTCCAGATGGCCACCCAACCCCTGCTTTAAAACCACTGGATCTCATTTGTCTTGTCTCCCCCTTTTGTCTGCAAGGTAGCCTTTGTGGACAGCTTCTTCACCGACCTACCCCCCTCTTGGCTCACAGCACCTTTGGCAGCATTTGGTTGCAGACTCCAGCGCCTTCCTTGTGCAACCCCAGAGGGGGTAACCTCCATATAATGTTTTATATGGAAAGAAGGCTATTAAAGTGAAGATTCACTAGGGCTGTGGGGTAGGGAGATTAAGTGTGTGGATTGGGGCGGGGATTGTCACAGGATAATAAAACCCCTTTAACAGGGCTGGCTTAACGTTTTAAGTGACATTTAACGTTTCTAACAGTAACTTGTGTTTCCGTCACGCCCATCCATTAGCCAGGTGTTTTTGTTGCACCAAGTGGAAAAAATAGAAGTAATCTCACCGCACAGCTGGGGCCTCTGTGGGGTGTGGGGAATAGATGGGGAGTAGGCCCCTTGCTACAGGGAGCTGGGTATTCTCATTTTATTGTTGATAGTTTACAGAAACCAGCCGAGCGGTTTATAAGGGGCTCTTTCAACACCTTGAGAAGAAGAAGAAGAGTTTGGATTTGATATCCCGCCTTTCACTCCCCTCCAGGAGTCTCAAAGCGGCTAACATTCTCCTTTCCCTTCCTCCCCCACAACAAACACTCTGTGAGGTGAGTGGGGCTGAGAGACTTCACAGAAGTGTGACTGGCCCAAGGTCACCCAGCAGCTGCATGTGGAGGAGCGGGGAAGCGAACCCGGTTCCCCAGATTACGAGACTATCGCTCTTAACCACTACACCACATTGGCTCTCCAGTGTAAAATGAGGGAGGGGGACTGTCAAGTAAGAGGGAACATGATTGTAGTGCATAAAATCATGCGTGGGGTAGAGAAAGAGGACAGAGAGAAGATTTTGTTCTCTCCCTTTCACAATACTGGTGCCCAAAGAAGTTGAACGTGGGGGCTTGTTGTTCATCCTAAGTTGAGGATCACTTGATTCAAAGGACAGGTAGAAAACTTATAAATAAATGTGAATTCTGGCAGGAAAACCGATCTGTCAAGGGTGTGGGAAGACAACATGGGTGCAGGAAATCCTGCTGAGATAACTGCTGGTGGAGCTGTGAATTGAGTTGAAGCTCCCAGTGATCAAAATTTAGCCCTCCAAAGGTTTACTTGCTTGCGCATTAATACCTGCATTAAACATTAATACCTACTGGCCCTCCAATTAATAATATTCCTTTGGTGTCGCCATCATCATAGGAAGGCAGCAGTGATGTTGGTAGAAGTCGTTCCAGTGGGTCTATATCCCACAAAGGTGGTATATCTTATTTCTTGGCTGCAACACTCCAGATTGTAGCTGAGGATTCATATGTTGCTCTATGAAAATAAAGAAAGAAACCTTTTCGCATAGATAACTAGCTGTCACGGAGAAGGCTTCTGGTGTAGCCTTCTCTGCGGCATGCTACTTGTCTCTGATTTGTGTGTGGTTTTTGGTGTTGCAATCTTGATGGCATTGTTTTATTGCCACTTTGGGAGGGCTGTTGGTTTTAAAAAGTGGTTGAATGCCTTCCTGGGCGAAGTCAGACTGTTGGAGAGTTACAGCGCCTGCTGTGGCTGTAGAGACCAATATGGATGGGAGAGACATGCTGGGGAAGATGAAGGTGTCTGGTTGTGCTGGTTCGGTGGATGTACCATATACCTGGAATTGCCTTCCTCTTCAGGTTTCCCTGAATTTGCGCCTCTCCCAGACACAAGATGACATTTCATGTACGTTTAGCATAGGGGTGTATAACATGGTCCTCCAGATGTTGCTGAACCACACCTCCCATCATCCCTGACCACTGGGTAGGGCTGATGGGAGCTGGAGTCCCAGAACATCTGGAAGTCCACACCTTCTCCAGCCTCGCTTTAGAAGATGGAGATAAACAAGGGTCTATAGAGCAGCATTGCCATGCAATTTAATTTGCTTATGACGGTCATCATGAAGGCCAGTTTATCCAAGGGACATTCCTGATTGCATCTCAGGTAGTTTTTAATTTTTAGTTAGAAGCAGCGGTGGATGCCCTGATCTGGGTTTAATTTTCCCTGTGTTTTAGAAAATATCTTTGTAGAATGGGAGGGAGGGGAGGGAGTTTCCTCTGCCCTGAACATAAGCAACTTCCTCTGAAACTTCAAAGTCTCTCTCTCCTCCCCCCTGCAAACAGGGTCTCCAGCCACAGAGAGAGAGAAGCCATAATTAACATGCCTTTCAGTAGAACCCATAAATCATTGTACAAGGTGTGTGTGGAGGGGAGAGGCTGAAATACTGGGGGCAGCAAGAAGCTACAACCCTAGTGAGATACACAAGTATATGGAATAATCCATACTTGACCCAGGTCCCCAGGACTTCTGGAATTACCAGATGTTCTTGACTAACTCTGCAAACAACAGCACTGCATTTAGAACAGGTTCTGAAATCAGAACATGTTTATTTTCTGACGGGTATTTGTGTGATTTGTTCACTTTTTCTTCTTTGTTTGATTAGATGCTTTAAGGATATGTATGCCTTTGTTCCTTTGTGATTTCAGTAATGATTAAAACAGCCACAACAATGATTTCCCACTCTTGTCATAATGGTTTAGGAGAAATTGCTAATGTTTCTATTGCGATTTCCCCAGCATGTAGTGCAGGAAAAGGTGTAATATTTGTAGTTTGACCCCTCAGAGAGCTACATTTCCAAGCACCCTTAACAAACTACAGCTCCCAGGATTCTTTGGTGAAAGCTGCATGCTTTAAATATATGGAGCATACTCACCAGCTTGAGTGAAGCAGCTCACTGCGGTCTGTGAAAGACCCGAGAAGACAGAAAAATGATGCTTGCGAATTCCTTGGTCAGACACAAAGAAGGGCATGATCATCTCCAAACAGAGCTTATCGAAAGGTGATGCAAATTGTGTTACATTACTGCAGGCTGATGTTTTATCCTTCTCATATTGGCTTGGTTCCCAAGCTTAATCCGTTCCGGAAGTCTGTTTCAAAACCAAAACGTTCCAAAATCAAGGCGTGCTTTCCCATAGAAAGTAATGCAAAATGGATTAATCCATTCCAGACTTTTAAAAACAACCCCTGAAACAGCAATTTAACATGACTTTTACTAACTAAGGAGACTATTGATCCATAATATGAAAGCAATAATCAATGTACTGTACTATAAAATAAACAAGACGGTATTGTAGATGATAAAAAATAAAATTAACCCCCCCCTTACATGCACTGATGATAGTAATTGTTTGGATGGGGGGCTTTTATCCATTTCTGCAGTCACACAATCAATCAGTAGCTGAACTGGGTTTCATACAGTCACAAAAACAAGTCACAGTCAAAAAACCGAAAAAGCCGCACAAACAAAAACGCAAAAAATTAGCAAAAGCAAAAACTCCAAATATCACCTCTGTGTTGCGTGGGTGCCCGGGACTCCACAGCCAACAGACTCAACAGGAAGCCTCTGATTAGCAGCGGGGGACTCAATTTACAAATGGAACACACTCAACAGGAAGCAGAATGTGTTCAGCTTGCAAGGCAAAGTTCACAAACCGAAACAACTACTTTCGGGTTTGCGGCATTCTATTTCCAAGTTGTTCATAAACTAAGCTGTTCCAAAACCAAAGTACCGCTGTATTAACTTAGGTTCACGCCCCAGCCCTTTAAAACCAGGGCTTGCAGTTGTCATAGTCTTATGGTGCCGCTTCTAGTTGGCAATATACAGCACATCACTGTGACAACTGCACACACTGAAGAGCATGTGACAGTGACCAAGAGAGAGAGGGTGTGTGTGCGCGCGTGTTTATTGCCACAATAGCACTACACTGTTCTTACCATGTAAGGAAACATAAATACAAGTCTATGGCAACTGTTAGGCTCAGCTTAGAGGACTTGAGCTGGCAACTAGTGGGGGCTGTGGCTGGGCTGTGGCAATAGGAGCAGGTGTGTGTTGGGTGGGGCTCAGGTGCAGTTTTCCACTTAGTCGCTTGCTTGCAGGTACTCTCTACCCACCTGACACACAAGCATGTGAATGGCAACATTCATGGTTGTACAGTCATACCTCTTGTTACGTTCGGTTCAGGTTACGTCTTTTCAGGTTGCGTCCTGCAGCGACCCGGAAGTACCGGAAAGGGTTACTTCCGGGCTTTGCCGCTTGCGCATGCGCAGATGTGGCGAATTGCGACCTGGGCAGACGCGGGTTGCGTTCCTTTCAGGTTGCGAATGGGGCTCCGGAACGGATCCCGTTCGCAACCAGAAGTACCACTGTATACCTAAATCAGGTTCAAGAGATAATTACAAGTAGTGTGCTCCCCCATTTACTGCAAGAAACGATTCTTGAGTATAAGAGGGTAATGAGTAATTCCAAGTATCAGTGGCAGGGCAGTAAAAAGGAGGAGAAGCTTTAGATGTATGTCCTAATTAAAGTTGGAAAAGGTGGGTTATAATGGGATATTTGCTTCCTGGTGAGCATTCACAGCTTGTCATTAAAGCAGGAAGACTTTGGGGCTGTGTGTGTGTTTTGAGAGGGGAGCTAATTTGGGAGGGTGGTTTAGAAACAGTCCTAATTCAAATAGGTGATCTGCTTTGTCTGCCCTCATTACTAACGAGTGAAATTAAAGCACCCCTCCCCCCTCCTTCTTTGAATTAAATACACAAGCCATCAGCTGGGCTCTGATCTTTCCATTTAAAACCTTAATTGTCTAAAGAGCTCAACGTGAGCCCTTGAAGTTGGCCGGGTCTGTTGCAGGGCATTAGTGTTAGCTGCAGATTTACAAGCAAGCTGGATTTAATCTTTTGCTTTAATCCCTGCGATAGTCCTGTTTGGAGAAAGCGAGCCTTTTGCGTGTTTTAGGAGATAGGCAATGAGAGTTTCCGAATGAGGGGTTTCCAGGAGCTTGGTGGCACAAGGTTATGTGGGGAACCTGCCGAGCCTTGAAACGAATTAAATTAGGAGGGAGGAAAACTCTGTGGGAAAAGAATAGGTGGTGCTTTTAATTCAGCACCTGTGTGCGTATATCTTAGCGGCTCAGAAAGTAGCTGCAGGCTTCAATTGTCTTTCTCATCAAGAGCAGTTATAGCGTAAAGATGTATTGGCTGAAACGCCCAGGTTCCGTAAGTGACTGGAAAATTTAGAAGACAGACAGTACTTTCAAAGAAGCATTGAAAGTGGTTTCCGGCAGGTAGGCTCACATATTTTGCCTCACTGTTGCCTCTGGCCAAAGTGGCTTCACAGGGATTTCGCTTGTTTGTTTTAGGCAATATGAAAACCTGCTGAACCTGTTTATCAGAGGCAAAAGTGTGATTTGTTGTGAGTAGGGGGTCGCTCATTCCTTCCATGCTCGATTCTTTGAAAGTGTGTATCTTCCGCTCTGGTCCCCCGAAAAGAGATGTGGAAATTGTGGATGGAGATCATACCCACTTGTTATGTACTGAGTTGAATAGGATCCAAACTGCAGCAGTCTGATTGGTCCTAGAACAATAGGATCCAAAAGGCAGCAGTCTGATTGGTCCTAGAACAATGCAGCAGTATGATTGGTTGGCAGGAACCACCCAATCATGCTCCAGATAGAAGTGAATCCACAACCTGATTGGCTTACAGTAGAATTCTGGAATTAGCCAATCATGTGCAGCCCATTGTGTAAATAATGTATATAAAGCAGATACTTTGAGGGGACTTTCATTCATTCCTCCTCACCACTATGAGCTGAATAAAGAGCATGAAATCACTTTGCGACTCTGAGTATATTTCACTGGCGACGAAGGTGGGATAGTATATTTCACCACTACTTTCTGATTCCTTGCTTTCGGCAAGAAGGAAACAATAACAGAGTACAGGAAAGCCGTCCATCAGGTCATGCTATAATCTCTTTTTAATGCTCCAAGGTCCAATTTTCATGGCTTGAATATCGTTGTGAGCCTTTGCAAACGAGTTGTGATATTAATTTGGGGGTGGGGTGTGCATGGAAGTCCCAAGGTTGTTTCTGAGCATGAAGAAGAGATGTGTATATTAGATTTATTTATTTATTTATTTTTTAAATGGAGAGTTAATTAAAAAGGTAAGTAGATGAGCAGTTACTGAATGCACCATAAGTTCTGCTGTTAGTGTCTGATAATCATTTTCACGCTGGGCATTGCGGAGTAACGCTGCTTATTATGGTGTATTAATCAGCCATGGAGAGTCCGTCAGGGAGCTGAAGAGGGTGGATAGCCCGATGCATATGCAGACCATCATGGGTGAAGATGAGGCCGTGTTCGCAAACTGCTAACAGCTACATTAAAAGAAGCACAGTTAAGCCAAGGGCTCATCTCGTTCAGCCGACAAATTTCACGTGGAAAGACTGCAGGGTGGACATGAGTGCCAGGAGGCCTGCCCAAAGTTTCTCATGCAGAGGCACAACGGCCACCTCCTCAGAACATGGGTGATTCTGCCATGTCTGGAAATAATTGCATACTCTGATTACTTTCAGGCACAGAAAATCTGAGCAGAAAGTACTGAACTAGGTGGAGCAGAGATTTTGTTTTGGCTTTATGGAGAGGGACCGCAGTTCAACGAAAGAGTGCCAGTGTCATGTGCAGAAAATGTCAGGTTCAGTCCTTGCTATATCTCCATTTGAAAGGATCAGGTTACAGGTGATATGCAAGACTGGCGATTCACTGCCATCCAGAGTGGACCTGGCTGCGTTAGATGGCCAAATAGCCTGAAACTTGGCTACATGAACTTGGTTGGATGCAGTGCAACCCTGTGTCCTTTATCACGGGTCTAGATTGCACAGCTACAGGGAACCAGGCAGAGGGCCTTCTCGGTAGTGGTGCCCTCCCTGTCGAATGCCCTCCCATCAGATGTCAAAGAGATAAACAACTACCTGGCATTTAGAAGACATCTGAAGGCAGCCCTGTTCAGGGAAGTTTTTAATGTGTGACATTTTAATGTATTTTTAATCTTTGTTGGAAGCCGCCCAGAGTTGCTGGGGAAGCCCAGCCAGATGGGTGGGGTACAAATAAATCCTCCTCCTCCTCCTCCTCCTCCTCCTCCTCGTGGGCTTGTTTTGACTTTCTCTCCTTTCCCTCATTTGCCTCTTTGACTTATTTTGCTTCTTCTTTTCTTTTAGGACCCCCGTTTATCAGCTTTAATTTTTGACAAGCTTCAAGTGCCTGAATACTTACAGAAACCCAGGAGCGAAGGGGAGAGCAGGTGTGATGTCTGTGCAGCTCACCTGAACCAGCTGAAGCAAGAAGCCCTCCAGGTCATCCACAACCTCGACCAGGCCAGCTGCCAAGACGCAGCAGACCCCATACAAAGTGCCGCGGCAATGGCTGCTGTGTTGCCAAGGCTGACCTCCCAAAACGTGGTCACTGTGTCCTCTCAGAGGGATGTGTCTCTCATGGCCGGGCAGGTGGGCAGGCAGCCTGGCAAAACTGCAAGCCTTTTCTCCGGGACGGAGAGGAAGAAGGGAATTGGATGGCCGCAAGGGGCAGGCGGGTTCCCAAACTCTAGCGTTCAAGTGACAGTGGCTCCCGGTGGCCTTAGCGGAGCGTTGAGCTCAGTGACGATCCAAGCTCAGCAGTACCTTGAAGGCATGTGGAGTATTTCCAGGATGAACAGCTTTCTCCCTCAAGCTTGCCTAGTAAGTAACCCATCACTTGGCCTTTGATGTTCCTGAAAGGATGTGTTTTCTTCCTGCTTGGTGGGTTTCAGAAAAGTCCTCTGCAGGTTAATTCCAGAGCTCTGGCTGCCCCGTTTTAGCCCCAGAATGGGTCTTTCCTGGAATGATGCTGCCAGTGCGATGCTTGTGCTGCCCCAGGGAAGATGGTTTCTGTTACCTGTAGTTTTAGAACAGGAGGAAGAAGTGGAGCAGTGGCTTTTTAAATTTAGAAACAAATGGGAAGCACCCAACACCCCTAAAACCAGCAAATCAGCCTGTTAGGTCTAAGACAGTGGTGGACCAATGAGTGTCAAATTGGGGATGTTTCACTGCAGGTCTTTAGACATTATTCAGACAACTGATTCCTTTGCGTGGTGGAGTGCCTCCTTTCCAGCATTCTATGTGACACTTGTTGTTGTTGTTTAGTCGTTTAGTCGTGTCCGACTCTTCATGACCCCATGGACCAGAGCACACCAGGCACTTCTGTCTTCCACTGCCTCCCGCAGTTTGGTCAAACTCATGCTGGTAGCTTTGAGAACACTATCCAACCATCTCATCCTCTGTCGTCCCCTTCTCCTTGTGCCCTCCATCTTTCCCAGCATCAGGGTCTTTTCCAGGGAGTCTTCTCTTCTCATGAGGTGGCCAAAGAATTGGAGCCTCAGCTTCACGATCTGTCCTTCCAATGAGCCCTCAGGGCGATTTCCTTCAGAATGGATAGGTTTGATCTTCTTGCAGTCCATGGGACTCTCAAGAGTCTCCTCCAGCACCATAATTCAAAAGCATCAATTCTTTGGCGATCAGCCTTCTTTATGGTCCAGCTTTCACTTCCATACATCACTACTGGGAAAACCAGTATGTGACACAGTATGTGACACAGGTCCTCTTAAATAGGGCCCCATTTACTTCATCCTTCCCTTTCAAAAGGTAAGCGAAAGAACATCAGTTGTGTGAATGTGCTGCCTTCATAGAACGCCCTACAATTGCAGGTTGCTTTAGATAAATGCTGTAAGGCAAGACAATGCACCTGTTTCCCCATCATGCAGAAGAGTCAGTTGACCATGTAAACTCTTTATTGGCACCAAGTAAGTATGTTTAGAATTGCACCCTAAGGCTGCAACTGTAGGCATGCTGACACAGGCATGAATCCGTGAGATTTACTTTTAAGAAGACAAAAGACAGAAGTACTGTTCTTGGAGGACAGGGGGCGGGCTGGTGTGGAGGACTCCCTGGTCCTGAATGGGGTAACTGTGCCCCTGAAGGACCAGGTGTGCAGCCTGGGAGTCATTTTGGACTCACAGCTGTCCATGGAGGTGCAGGTCAATTCTGTATCCAGGGCAGCTGTCTACCAGCTCCACCTGTTACGCAGGCTGAGAGCCTACCTGCCCGCAGACTCTCACCAGAGTGGTGCATGCTCTAGTTATCTCCTGCTTGGATTACTGCAATGCGTTCTACGTGGGGCTACCTTTGAAGGTGACCCGGAAACTACAACTAATCCAGAATGCAGCAGCTAGATTGGTGACTGGGGGCAGTTGCTGAGACCATATAACACCGGTCCTGAAAGACCTACATTGGCTCCCGTTTCCGAGCACAATTCAAAGTGTTGGTGCTGACCTTTAAAGTCCTAAATGGCCTCGGACCAGTATACCTGAAGGAGCGTCTCCACCTCCATCGTTCTGCCCGGACACTGAGGCCCAGCGCCGAGGGCCTTTTGGTGGTTCCCTCACTGCGAGAAGCCAAGTTACAGGGAACCAGGCAGAGGGCCTTCTTGGTAGTGGTGCCCACCCTGTGGAACGCCTTCCCATCAGATGTCAAAGAGATAAACAACTACCTGACATTTAGAAGACATCTGAAGGGACGTTTTTAATGTATGACATGTTAATGTATTTTTAATCTTTGTTGGAAGCCAACCAGAGTGGCTGGGAAGCCCAGCCAGATGGGCAGGGTACAAATAATTATTATTATTATTATTATTATTATTATTATTATGAAAATATGGTTAGGATTGGCCTGAAATTCCGTGTTTATATAACTGGCTGTATTATTTCTTTGTCCCTGTGTTAGTTTTGCACCAGTGACCGTGTTTGATATTAGAAGTGTTCAAGAGAATGCTTTAAAGTAGTCTTCTCCAGCTGGTGCCGTCTAGAAGTTTTGGACTACAACTCCCATCAGTCCCAATTCCTGATGGGAACTGTAGTCCAAAACATCTGCAGGGCACGAAGCTGAGGAAGACTGCTTTAAAAGGGGGTGGGTAGGTTAAGCTGACTTTTGTCCAATTTTACTGCGTTTGAGCTGTCAGAGTATTGAAGTAAAACTATCCCTCTGTAGCAGTTCCACTTTATGTGATCAGGCTCTGAACTTGTCATAAAGGTAGCCTGGTAATCCCCCTTGACGCCTGTGTAAATAATTACTGTCTAGAACCAGTGCATTTTCTTTGTCCACTGAAGAGTGTAATTATGAATGCTACTTTTTCGTAATAGCTTTTTATTCACCCCAAAGTTAACAAACTGGAATACAAACTGTACATGGTTTAGAGATAATCCTCGCATGAAGTATGACAGCTGTTCGAAACTGAATGGCTTCACTAAACTCTAGGAAAATATTGAATTAAAAGTGCAGGATTTTTTTTAAATTAAAAAAAAACGTAATTACCTGAGTTGGGCTTTGGTTGGGATTCTAATAGATATAGATATTAATCTCTGAGCCTACTGGAAACGTGCAAATGGATGAACAGCCGGGGGGGGGGGGCGGAGTTCCTTTGTATATTCCCAGGTAACTGTATTTAAATGCAACGCAAAAGAGAATGGATAAAGGGACTGTCGCGAGGGCAGTAAAATCTTCATAGTAAACGGAGCATGGTTTGCAGATGGCTTTTTCATGCAATATGTGCCAGAACAAAAGTAATGGCATGCTCTAAGGCAGGGGTGCCCAAACTTTTTTCAAAGAGGGCCAGATTTGATGAAGGGAACATGCGTGAGGGCCGACCAAAGTTGTTGAGCTTTTTTTTACAGTTTTACCCCCAAATTAGGATTTTACCCCAGGACATATGCTACCACGGGGGCCGGATTAAATCGACCTACAGACCTAAGGGATCTTAGTGAAAATGGGCTGCATGGGTTTCTGGATGGAAACTTGGGGTGCCTGAGCTTATCCCAAAAGGGGTTCAGGGAGTCTCCACACTGACATAATTTCACAGGAGGGATTCAAGTGCATGTTGGGACTTTAGGTTTGCACAGTTCAAGTGGATTAAAGGGCTTTGCTGCCTTAGCACAACAAACCCACTCTAAAGAAGAGCTAGACTTCTTGTGGTTTGGAGAGTGGAGGGGAAATGGATTCAGAAGTGTGGGGTGCATGAATAACTGACGGGAAGATATTAGGTTTGCCATATGTCCGGGAAAACCTGGACATGTCCTCTTTTGGGGGACCAACATGCCCATTTCCCCAGCTTGGGCTGGCAGCGGCTCAGACTGTCCTAATTTTTGCTCTTCAAGAGATGGTAACCCTAAGATACACAAACACCCCCACAAACAAATTAGGATGAATGCTCATTGCCATATTGACAGTCCTCTACCAAGGAACGTAATGGCAGGGCAGGTTTGCAAAGGGCAATTAAATGTTTTCTAAATACTTGAAATACAATTTAAAACCAATCACGATAAAGCATGTACAGTCATACCTCGTGTTGCGTTTGCTTCAGGTTGAGCGTTTTCAGGTTGCATCCCGCGGCAACCCGGAAGTACCAGAAAGGGTTACTTCCGGGTTTCGCTGCTCGCGCATGCGCAGACGCTCAAAATGACGCCACGCGCATGCGCAGAAGCGGCAAATTGCGACCTGCGCACGCGCAGACGCGGGTTGTGTTATGCTCATGTTGTGAATGGGGCTCCAGAACGGATCCCATATGCAAACAGAGATACCACTGTATACATGATTCTAACATCTCTTGCCAAAAACAGAGCTTTAGCGGTTTCCTCAAATGACACTGAGCATATGTCGATTAAGTTACTGGGGTAACCCCCCCTCCTGTTAAGCGTTTATGCAGGGTTCCCCCCCCCCCAATGGTGCACTGTCTTATATATAGTCTATTGAAAAATGCTGTATGATTTTAAAGCATGTAATAAAAATAATAGTATTGGGATTGAAAACAGTTTGGTGCCTCTTGAGTATTTGAAGATGATAGTCTGCTGCCTTGATCCGGTGATCTTGCATTATGGGGTGTGTTTTTCCGCTCCCAAAAAAGCTTCTCCATGCACTCTGTTGGAGAGAGCAAACTCATATAGCTCTTCGTTCACTTAAACCCAATTCTTATCTTACTGGTGCACTGTGCTTGCTGCTTTCCTGTTGCTGTATTCTGTGCTGAGGGGCCCCAGGAATGGTTAATCATATCCAACAGATACTTGGGTAATCAGATGGATTGAGTACCCATGCAGGCTCTGGGATCTGTAGCCTGAGGGTAGCTGTTAATGGTGATAGAGTAGAATGTGGTCCCTGTTAGTCATGTTGACGGTAAGATGAGATGAGACGATAGTCAGGGTTATGGAGAGCCAGAATCCCTTACAACAAATACGGCAAACTTTGAACCAAAGAGGAAGCTGTGGCAATAAATAAGGGACTAACAACTTTTCAAGAGACACTGAGGCAAGGCAAGGTTGCTGTACTGCTCAGCTGATGTTTACCTAGTCAGCAAGTTAGCTAATAGACTTTGCTGGTAGGATTTGGGTTACAGAAAGGCCCTGCGGGGACAAAGAAGTAATGAAAATATGTACACTGCCGTATGGAAATGAAGTAATGAAAGGAGAAGACATGTCTCTACCTCCAGTATGATTCATGTTTCACAGAGCAGAGAAAGTAAATGTAATATGTTTTGATATCCCGCAGAACCTCAACTGAAATTTCTCTCTTGTGCGTGAATGCTGCAGTCGGATGCATACATAACTGTCCAACACAGAACTGAGATAGTTATTGTTCTGTACGATTTAATGGAAAAGGTCAAGGATAGAGAATTTGTAAGGTAAAGGTAAAGGGACCCCTGACCATTAGGTCCAGTTGTGACCGACTCTGGGGTTGCGGCACTCATCTCGTTTTATTGGCTGAGGGAGCCTGCGTACAGCTTCCGGGTCATGTGGCCAGCATGACTAAGCCGCTTCTGGCGAATCAGAGCAGCACATAGAAACTCCATTTACCTTCCCGCCAGAGCGGTACCTATTTATCTACTTGTACTTTGACGTGCTTTCGAACTGCTAGGTTGGCAGGAGCAGGGACCGAGCACCGGGAGCTCACCCCATTGCGGGGATTCGAACCGCCGACCTTCTGATCAGCAAGCCCTAGGCTCTGTGGTTTAGACCACAGCGCCACCCGCGTCCCACCCACTAGAATTTGTACTAGTTAATAATTAGAACTTGCAATAGTTCTCAAGATCATTGGGTGGAAGGAGTGCAAAGTGAAGTGTCTGAAGTTTGTAAAATTTTGGGGAACCTCTGCTGGCGGAACCCAGAGGTCCTATGGAACCCTGGTTTGAAAAACACAAACATTACCCTTATCCATGGACATTGGACAGGTCTGAGGTGGGCCAGGGGCACTTAAAGGTGGGTGGGTAGTCATAATCTGGTTTCTCCCCACTAGGCATAACCTCTCTTCTATATGGAAATCTCTGGCTCGGCCCATACTGTTAGAAAAGTGCAGAATTCATTTAAATTAGGTACATTTGACCATTTGTCAGATTGGTCAGGAAGCATGTAGCATTTTTGAGAAAGACCTGACTTGGTTTCCTCTTTCCCAGTACAATAAGGAGGGTGAATGTCCTGAAAACCTCTTAATCCCAGGCATCCTGCCAAAGAAAAACCCTCCCAAACAAACAACCCCCTCCATTTGATCTTTTCTCACCTGCAGGCCAAGTGGGTATTATTACAGTCTCTCGTAAAGGGACATGCCTAAACTAGCTGCGGCAGCCAGTTGAGCCAACAAGCACCAGTAATCATACCAAAAATGGTTGGCCTAGATTTCACCTGTTCCTATCATGGGCAGGCTTTCACACCAGGTGTGCATGAGAGAATATTCAGAGAAGAGAGGACATGGAATGAGGCCCTTGCGTCAGGCAGTCGTGGTACTAAAAATGTGCGTGGCTTGCGTATGGTGGGGCTGCGAGAAAATTAAAGAGTTTCTGGGGATGTATCCACGAGGAGCCTAAAAAGATGTTTAAAACCTCTATAGAAAAGAAACCAGAGGCGTACTTATTAGGGATCCTAGGAAAGGACATCCCTCAGGATAAGAAAAGGCTATTTCCGTATGCTACAGCTGCAGCCAGACTACTACAGGCTTAAAATTGGAAGGGTGATACTATCCCAACAAAGGAAGATTGGATAAGTAAAATATGTGATTTTATAGAATTGGCGAAGTTAACGGCAGCCATAAGACACCAGACAAACCAGAAATTAAGATTAGAATGGCAGTGTTTTGGAAGAATATATGAAAAAACACTGTTCCAAAGACAATATGTTGATCTGCATAGACTAAGTTTGTAAAGAAAACAAGGAGTCAAAATAACTAAATCGATTATTTATAGAGTAATATTTAAAAGACGCAAAATTAACATGACACTTAAGCATAAAGAATGTTGAGTACTGGTGGAGGGAAGTCACATGGGTGTAAATGTTTTGGGCATTGGGTATTGTATGTATGGTATGTACTGTGGATGTATCTCTCTCACCCGCTTTTTCTTCTTTTTCCTTTCTCTTTAGTATTTGTGCTTAATTTGTATGTGAACAATAATAAATGAATGAATGAATGAATGAATGAATGTGCATGGCTTGTTTCAAGGGTTCAAAGACTTTTAGGCCAGTTATTTCCATTTGATGGCTGTGTATTAGGCTAAGCTAATAAGGTGAATACAGCAGCAGTTTGTGTGTGTGTGTGTGTGTGTGTGTGTGTGTATGTGTGTGTGTGTTTTAAAGACCATGGTAGTTAAGGCAAGGCTGAGTGTGCTGCTAAATTTCACTGCTCTTTTATTCAAGTTCCAATAAATATATTTTCTGCGTATTACCAACACACAAAAGTTTCTTGGATGTGGGATGCTTGGCTAGTTGTGACAACCCAACTTGTGGAAGAGGCTGCACAGATCATACTTGAGGGCTTCATAGACTTTCCCAGCATTTTTTGTAATCATTCTTTTTGAAGGAATTTATTGCAAAACTGATGAACAGTTTGGCTGTGCTAATTGGAAGAGATTTATTGCGCTGCTGCTAAATGATGTAGCATTGTTTGATGGCAAAAAGTGTGTAAACTAGTACAGTGGGATGCAATGGCCTTGAGTGTGGCTTTTAGTTACCCCTTTCTCCCATTTATGTGTATTATTGATTTTATTTCACTGTTCAGGCGGTAATGGATTTATAATTAGAACACAGTCACAGTAATCAATGATGAGATTATTGGGCATATAAATAGAACTTTTGAGACTAAGGTGAGGTCATTTCCTGCTTGTAACCAAGGATCAATCATTGGGGGGTTGTTGAGAATTTTTAAGTAGCACTTGCAAGATTTAAGATTGAAATGGCTTCAGAGAAATAAATCCAGACCTACTGCTTACTTGTAAAAAAATTCCCAATGGAAAGGATTGCTTTATATTTCTAGAGCAAGTGTGGGGAACATCTTTCAGCCTGCAAGGGGTGGGCAGTGAATGGAGCTGCAAATCAATTCTACAAATCTATGATTTTATGATTCGCTGATCATGGCAAATTAACACGATCCTAGATGTCTCTCCCCACCCCCGTCACTTACAAACTACGAATACAAAATCCCGAAATTCCTTTTTGAATTTAGAGCAGTGCAGAAAGCAGTTTGGGGTATCCTGCAGTTTGGGAGGTCCTGAGAGTGCAGCTCACAGACACATCTGAACGTGCTTGCAGATGTTGGGCTTGTTCCTCCTCTGGATCTTGGCCAACATTTGTATCCGGTTACATCTGGTAAGATAACTTGAGCAAGTATTGAACAGCTTGAATTTTGAACTGTAACGAGGAGGTTGGTGATGCAATGAAAGCGAGCCGAAAGCAAATGGCTCTGCCTCACAGCCTTGGTGGTGTTTGCATTGTCCTACCACCCATCCCACCCCTCCTCCTTTATCAGTAAGTAGAGTTAAACAACAAAAGCGGCGACAAAACTGGCGGCTGTGTATTTTTGTCTGCCTCGGATAAGTGATTCATTTTGATCAAAGTGGGTTTGTGGAAGCATATTGAGCAACTGGCTGAAGGAGCACTGTCTCAGCTCAACAAAAGCCGAATGTGTATTTCTAATGTGTGTCAGTAAATAGAGGTCAGGCAAGGTTACTCCCCCCCCTCCTAACACCCCCCCTAAAATAAAAAGCAATTATAGCAGGTTACATTACTCCAGCATAATGCTTGGGATAGAATTGGACCTGAAATGATGGTTAAATCACTTTGAATGCTTTACAGGGAGTGATTAATAAATGGAATAAATACATGTAAATAAATAAGCTTTGTTGTTGTTTATTAAACATGCATGCCACCCTTCATCCTAAGATCTCTGGGTAGTTCATTGCATAAAAATACAACCACAAAATACACAATAGCATCATCAACAACAATAACTCCCCCATGTTAATGCATGGCTATCTCATATTGGCATCCCTATCCCTGGAAAAGACCCTGATGTTGGGAAAGATAGAGGGCACAAGGAGAAGGGGACGACAGAGGATGAAATGGTTGGACAGTGTTCTCGAAGCTACCAGCATGAGTCTGACCAAATTGCGGGAGGCAGTGAAAGACAGGAGTGCCTGGCGTGCTCTGGTCCATGGGGTCACGAAGAGTCGGACACTGAACAGCTAAACAACAAAATCTCTGTCCCTTTCTGCCTGCCCACTGGGCAGGATGCCGCCTCATCCAAAAGTAATAGATACTCTAAAAAGATAATTCCCAATTGGATGGTAGGCAAATGCACAGGGGAACCGAAGCTCTTGTCTTCTTCCTTCCTTATGCATCCTTGCCTGCCTCCTCATTTAGCAACTAATTGTCTCTGCTCTTCCCTGTCTCCCTAAAGGAGAGACAAGACGAGAATGAGCAGATAGGAGAAAGGGAACCAGAGGCTCCTGCTTTGCTGTGTTGCCTGCCTGAGATCTTCTCCAGCTTTCTCTGATACATTTTCAGAAGAGTTCTAAAAGATCCAAAAGCCTAGTCTGACTTTCCCCTAGTCAGGTTGTGAGCAGCATGTGATGCAGGACATGTTTGGTTTAGAAAACCCCCCTGATTCAGCCCCTCCAGGTAGAGCTGGGAGAGGCTTCTGTCTTGAAACCCTGGAGGAGAGCTGCTGCCAATTAGTGTTCCTTAATCCCGTGTCCCCAGATGCTGTAGGACTGGGACTCTTATCACCCCCAGCCATAGAATAAAAGAATTGTAGAGTTGGAAGGGACCACAAGAGTCATCTAGTCCAACCCCCTGCCATGCAATAATCCTTTGCCCAACATGGGGCTCGAACCCATGACCCTGAGATTAACCGTCTCATGCTCTACCGACTGAGCTAGTCATAGAATTGTAGAGTTAGAAGGTATCCAGAGTGTCATCTAGATGGCTAGCTGCTAAGAGACTGCAATCTACTCACAGAATAAAAAACTGACAGTGATCTACCCCTTTTTTTTTGGGGGGGGGGGGTTTCAGGTCAAAGTTGCTGAGCTTTTTTAAGGGGAAACTTGGCACTAAAAGATTGCCAAGACAACAACCAGCCTCACTGCAAAAGCTCCGTCTTCCATTCTGGGGATTGTGCAACCATGGGAGTGCGGGGCGAGGGGGCAGGGGCCGATTCTGTTTTACTACCACTGAGGAACCAGCGATCGACCGCAACCTACCAAAACCTCCCAGTAGATCGCGATCGACTTGTTGGACATACCTAATCTAGACCATGGGTAGGCAAACTATGGCCCAGGGGCCGTATGTGGCCCAATCGCCTTCTCAATCCGGCCCGCGGACGGTTCGGAAATCAGCGTGTTTTTACATGAGCAGAATGTGTGCTTTTGTTTAAAATGCATCTCTGGGTTATTTGTGGGGCATGGGAATTCGTTCATTCTCTCCCCCCCCCCAATAGTCCGGCCCCACAAGGTCTGAGGGATAGTGGACGGCCCCCTGCTGAAAAAGTTTGCTGACCCCTGATCTAGTCCACCCCCCTGCAATGCAGGAATCTCAGCTAAAGCATCCATGACAGATGGCCATGCAACCTCTGCTTGTTGTTGTTGTTTAGTCGTTTAGTCGTGTCCGACTCTTCGTGACCCCATGGACCAGAGCACGCCAGGCACTCCTCTGTCTTCCACTGCCTCCCGCAGTTTGGTCGAACTCATGCTGGTAGCTTCGAGAACCATCTCGTCCTTTGTTGTCCTCTTCTCCTTGTGCCCTCCATCTTTCCCAGCATCAAGGTCTTTTCCAGGGAGTCTTCGCTTCTCATGAGGTGGCCAAAGTCTTGGAGCCTCAGCTTCAGGATCTGTCCTTCCAGTGAGCACTCAGGGCTGATTTCCTTCAGAATGGATAGGTTTGATCTTCTTGCAGTCCAAGGGACTCTGCTTAGAAGCCTCCAAGGAAGGAAGTGCTTCCTGAAGTTTAGTTAGAATCTCCTTTCTTGTAACTTAATTGGCCGGCTTAGCTAGTGGTTAGGGATGATGGGAGTTGTAGTCCAACAGGGTTTTTCTGGAGCCCCAAGGTTGAAGAAAACTGCTGTGGATAATCCTGAGCTAAATGGTCCAACAGCCTGAATCTTCAAGAGGCACATATAGTAGTACTGCGAATGATATTTTTTAAAACACTTGCAGTGTAGAAATAATAATAAAAGTGCAGAACTCTGTTTGGAGGGATGGCTTCTGTGGGATTGCTCTGTGGGTTTTATTCACCCGGGGCGCATCGTATACATAAAAGTCTGAGAGGTGCATGTTTAGGCACAGACAGCAAAGACAGTTTTCTTGTTACTGGGCCACAGCTGCAGGTACTAAAACAACTACAGAAGTGAATTTTAGTCATAAAGTGCCTCTTACGCTATTTTATAATGAGCCCCGATGGAAACATTGTGAAGGAGCAGTAAAAAGTTTATGCTGGGAAATGTTTCCCCACAAAACGGCATAGGCTGTGCGCTTGGCATACTTTTTATGACGATCTTCTCGGTCTGTCAGGGAAGACTATTCCTTGGCCAAGTGCGTATGCTTGTCTCACGCTAGCAGGGAAGGAGGTTTTACAGCCTCTGGAATTACCCATAGGGAGTCTGATTTACGTCACATTTGTTCCCATTAATGGTGCTAGGTCATAAGAGTTTTAAGGTGAAATATGTTGAGGTGATGCCATTTATTCCTGTTTCATGCGCAAGCCGTCGTTTCTGTGAGGATGCAAACTTGTTCAATTAGCTGCGGCTGTGGGGTGCTATATTAGCTTAAGTAAACAAAAGCTCTTCAGATTTGTATGCCAAGGGCGCTAGTCGGAACTGGATTAAAGAAAATCTATGAAAATGTAAACTGTTGGGCTTCTTTCCACACTGCTTATTCCGGACTTGCAGAGTAGATTCAGTGCTATGATGACTCTTTTCAGACTCTTTGAAAGAATCCAGGGATTCCTTGGAAACTGATCAAGGACAACCCAAGACATTTTGCTCACTGGGCAAAAGGCAAGATTCTCCCTCCCTTCTTTGCCATGTCATGTACAGAAATCAGCTGGCCTGACAGTTGAATCTTAATTCAACACTGGAACAGGACAATGTCCACATCACATTTTTCCGTTTTACTGGGGTATTTTAAAAATAATAATTGTGCACCATCTAGAAGACATTTGTTTACGGGCTGTATAAGATGCAGCCAGCCAATGAAAATAAGGTAGCAGTGGTGTGTGGTCAGCACATGGAATGGCTTCCAGTTGTTTAGATCAGCAATCCCATTCTCATCATTGCCTGGTAGAAGGTAGCAGGCAGCCAGCTTGACCCAGCAATCCAATGTACCACAGGCTAGCTTAGGGGGTGTAGGGCAGGCTGTGTGACACACATAACTTCCCTCCAGTAGAAGGGTGTGGGCTAGGGGCTCATGAGGCACAGCTGGGTAAGGGGCCCCTGGGTAAGGGGCCTGTGGCTTATGTGAGATGATCTCCTCACTCTGCCTAGTGGTAGGGCTAGCCATGTTTGGATTCCCAACGAGATGATCAGTCATGGCAGACTAGTTTCCTGAACGATAGTTTGCTTACATTATCATTTTTCTCCTGCAGTATTCAGGCTCAGGGTAGTGTTCTTCAACCTTAGGCCACCGGACTACAATTTCCACTGTTCCTGACCATTAGCTTTGCTGGTTGAGGCTGATGGGAATTGGAGTCCAATGACATCTGAAGGGCATCAGGTGGGGGAAGGTTGCTTTAGAGCCCGGTCCTTTGTTGGGCTCCTTCCCTGGAAGAGTAGAGCAGCCGAGTTTTAGCAAGAAGTAGCCAGATGGGCTTGTGGAAAATGAGATGGGGTTTCCTGACATTAATTCCTGCTAGATCGCTTTCTGCCAATCACAGAGGCACCTGTCATCAGCTTCTGAACAACTAACACCCAAGTGCATCATTGTATATTGCTTTAAGCCTTACCATCATGAGTGATGCCTAAATATTACATTGATTGACATGTTGTAAGTGCCAAAGATACAAGGAAACCCCAACGGCGGTTTCATTCCACATCTTTTCTGCTGCTTCCTGAGACATGGGGTGGGACACGTCAGTATTGGTTTCCCTTGTTCTGGGGCCAAGTTTGCTAGTTCCCACTTCCCCACTCCTGATCCCACCAAATGCAGGACCTCCTCAGAATGGCAGTGTGCGTGGGACAAGGATTAATCTTGTTTCTCTGCACAATAATATCCTGATTCTGTTCACCTACACCCCTGCCTAGAAAACAACATCTTCCCATATTGGTTAAATGTGATCACACATTGAATGTGAGGTGTAGTTAGATCTCATGGCACTCTAATCGTGAGTTAAGCCATGAATCAACCCTCTAAGGTGGGCCGCTCCAATTATCTTCTCATGAGAGATGGGATGGCAGGCCTGGAAGAACTCGGTGTGTCTTGAGGAGATCAGGAGAACCTTACTGGATTACACTCATCTGGTCAAGCAGCCTGTTTTCCACATGGTGATCAACCATATGCCAATGTGAAGTCCGTACCCAGGACACGAAGAAGAAGAAGAGTTTGGATTTGATATCCCGCTTTATCACCTCCCGAAGGAGTCTCAAAGCGGCTAACATTCTCCTTTCCCTTCCTCCCCCACAACGAACACACTGTGAGGTGAGTGGAGCTGAGAGACTTCAAAGAAGTGTGACTGGCCCAAGGTCACCCAGCAGCTGCATGTGGAGGAGAGGAGACGCGAACCCGGTTCCCCAGATTACGAGACTACCGCTCTTAACCACTACACCACACTGGCTCACTACACCACACTGGCTCACAAGGACAAACACTCTCTCCATTGTTGTTCCTCAGTGACTGGGATTCAGAAGCATACTGCCTCTGACGCCATCACTTGGTAGCTGTTGTTAGGCTCATCCACCATGAATTTGTCTTACACCCTTTTAATGTCACCAAAGTTGGTGGCCATCACTACAAATTGTGCATACTATTTTCATTTCAAATTTATATCCTGCCCCTCCTTCCCAAGGAGCCCCGGGGCAACAAACGCACAAGCAATATGACGTCTAAAAACAATGCAGACTGGGGAAAACCTCTATTTAAAAGAGTTGTGAGAAGAGAATGACTGCTCCATACACGCAGGGCAGATTTGGGCTTGTGTTTCGCCAACATTAGCCCTCCATGCCACAAGGGCTGTGTGAAATTCTTTCTCCTGTATGTCCTGAACAGAGACTCTTTGCCCATTTTCTCCACGCTGCGAATAAATTTAGATCCATCTCCCGCTTTTTGGTTGCTTTTAGACCAGGGCTGCCCAACTTCCAACAGACTGCGATCTACTCACACTATAAAAAAACTGGCTGTGATCTACCCATTAGATTGACCAGAGTTGTTGAGCCAAAGTTGTTGAGCTCACGGCTGATATGATATTTGAACAACGTTTTAAGGATGCACACAGGCCTTCATTTTATCATTCCTTGACTGCTACCCCGCAGTCATGTCCCAGGGAGACTTGACAGTCACCAAGTGCCTGCAACGAGGGATCCGCAGTCTTATCACGCTGTTACAAAACCTTTGGAGAGGATTCTTCAACTCTGGGGCAAGGGGTGCCATATCTAATTTCGCCCTCACTCTTGTCAGCACATGGCCAAACTTGTTTAACCTCTGACTCGAAGGGTGTTAATTGAGTAATTAAAGATTTAGTGGAGTGATATGGATCATCTGTAGATGTGTTATTTCGCTAATTAATTTATCTTGGCAAGCCCGAAACCATTTCCCCTCCTCTTTTGGCAATCAATGCACACACTCTTGCAAAAACCCCTTCCGTTGATACAAACCAGGCTTGTAGAACTAGGTTTTGTTCTGGGCGGTTGCTTGGGCATTGTTGTATGGGCCGGTGCATATTTTCGGGTGATGAAGGTATATCTGTTGACACTGGAGGTCAACAGGCCCCTTTGGAGGTTTGCAAAATGAAATAAGTTACTTCATGTTGTCTGATTTACGAGGTCTGTGACTATTGTCTGCTGCGACTGACAGTGACTTTCTAAGGTGCTTTAAACAACTTTCCCCCTTGTCTACTTTTATTAATGCCAAGGACTGAAGCTCTGGCCTTCTCCATGCCCAGCACATTCTCTGCAACTGAGCAAAATACCGTTCAGATTTGCTTTGCACACACTAATGCAGTAATGTGTGTAGGACTCTTATCAATTGGTGGTGCCAAATGACTGGGCTACTTCCTCAGGCCAATATCCTATGAGGCTAGAGAAAGATCATACGAGAAGCATTTCTGCCCTACTATTGCATATGGTAAACAGGTTTCGTAGGATTTTTTTGGCAATGTTTCAAAAACCTGGTGCACCTGTTTAGTCAGAAATGACAGTGGGACAAGAGAATATGGTGGGAATTGGCCTTTAGCTCAGAATGTTCTGTGTGTATGCAAAGCCCCCTTTATACTCATTACTTGTCTGAAGGGGGCATTATGTAATTACTGGTGAGTAGGGGATCCTCTGGCATAAGGCACGTGGCTTGTCGTTCATGTATTAGTATGCTTGTATGTAGTGGTGAAACCTACATGTGAGCAACCACTTTTGTATAGGCTTACAGATGACCGTGTTAACATGTAAATATCTGGACAGATGGCCCACACTGTGCCTGAATTTAGAGCGTGTTTAATTTTCAACCTTCAAATTCCAAAAATGAGGGGTGCTAAAAAGTTGTAGCCTGACTTGGGAATTCAAAACATATTTTGGTTAAACATAATTTAGTTTTGCTTGGTAAGTAAACTGTGTGTAAAAATGCACAGAAATCATTAAAAACGATTGGCAAGAACTTGCAGTTATATTGTTGTTGTTGCTGTTGTTTTAGAATTACCTGACATTTTCAGAAAGTAAAATTAAAAATATTTGGTTTTCTGAAAACAGTTTATGTGCTTCGACAAAAGTAGACTTACCAAGCTAAATGTTGTCCAATCACAAAAAATAGCAGATTTGAATTCCTCACACCCAAAAACATATTTTAAAGACCTTTCACTGAAGAAATTTGCAAAAAGTACACTTCACCCCCTAAAATGACACTCCCTAGTGCCCCATGCCAAGGCTGGAGCCAAGAGTATGGCCCCAATTCCCAGTAATTGTGTGGTGCCTCCTTCACTCAAGAAACACACAAAAAGGGCTTATGTCTCTGTGCAATAGATGCAGAGCAGTGGATTTAACTAACTATAGAAAAGATCTAGCACGTCACCATAGGAGATGGTTGTAAAACATGATCTATAGCATTGTGGATTTTAAAGTTTGGTGGCATCCCGGGGAGTATTTAATTGCATTTGTGCTTCATTACAACGCTGTCTCTTTTTGCCTAAATTTATTTTAACTAATTAGTTTGAAATGTCAGAGTAGTATTTCAGATGGCAGAAACATCATCCATTACCATTCACGGAGTCGTTAACCCTAGCTACAAATATGTATTGTGGCATCTCCTCTAATTAAGCATTTTCTAAACGAATTCCTGGACTCTACTTTTAGCAGTCCTTCCTAAAAATAGTTTAGAAATGAATTGCATTGATCTCTACATTCGCATGAATAGTGTCTTGCACTGGGGGAATCAAGACAAAGGATGAGATCATGAATGACTAGTAGTCATGATGGCTATAAGCTGCCTACAGAATTAGAGGCAAGGCGACACTGAATACCAGTCAGTGGATAACAATACAGTGGTACCTCAGGTTACAGATGCTTCAGGTTGCAGACTCCGCTAACCCAGAAATAGTACCTCGGGTTAAGAACTTTGCTTCAGGATGAGAACAGAAATCGTGCTCCGGCGGCGCAGCAGCGGTGGGAGGCCCCATTAGCTAAAGTGGTGCTTCAGGTTAAGAACAGTTTCAGGTTAAGAACAGACCTCCGGAACGAATTAAGTTCTTAACCCGAGGTACCACTGTATCAGGAGAGGGCTGTTCCCTCACACCCCATTGTCCACTTTGTGAGTTTCATAGGCACTTCTGGTTGGCTGTGGTGGGAAACTGGATAATGGACTAAATAGGCTCCAGAGTGTTTTAGCATGTCCTGAAGCCATGCAGACCCTGTTGTTGTTTTTGTTAATAATAATAATAATAATAAAATTTATATACCGGCCTTTTTCAGAAGATCCCAGGTTGGTGTACAACATTAAAAACACGTTACAGAACATCAACGATTAAAACGTAATAGAAACCTAATAACAAGCATACTGACAGGCAGCCTAACAATAAAATAGTCATCATAATAGCAGTCCTCTCCTCCACACTTTTTCAGGCCGTAGATGATTTAATAGCCATAGGCCTGGGTAAAGAGGAATGTTTTGGCCTGGCAGCTAAATAATAATAATAATAATAATAATAATTAATAAACATTTGTATTTATATTCTGTCCTTCCCAGTTCAAAAAACTGGGCTCAGGGCAGCTAACAACAAATTTAAAACAATTGATGCAACAAAAAACAGCATAAAATACAGTATAAAACATGAATAACAATAAATTCAGAATTCAAAAATCAATTTAGGGGGAAAATCCATTCAATAAACATTAGATGATCACCAGGGCTAGCTGGCTAAATTAGTCCTATTTGGGCCAGCAAGGAGACCAGGGGAGAATTAGCTGTGGGATCCCAGAGTGGGTAATCTTCATAAAAAGGGGAGGGGGAGGGAAGGAAGTGGAATGAAAGATTAGACTAAGTTCAGATTGAAAGCCAGGCGGAATAGCTCTGTCTTACAGGCCCTGCGGAAGGAAGTTAAATCCTGCAGGGCTCTGGTCTCATGGGACAGAACATTCCACCAGGTCAGAGCCATCACTGAGAAGGCCCTGGCCCTGGTGGAGGATAATTTGACTTCCTTAGGGCCCAGGACCTCTAAACTATGATTATATATGGACCTTAAGGTCCTCTGCGGGGGATACCAGGAGAGGCGGTCCCATAAATGGAGGTGCCATAAATACATGTCCCGTGAAGACAGGTAACGAAGCCGCCAGGCGAGCCTTCCGCAATCGGGGAGCCACTACAGAAAAGGCCTGTTCTCCTGTTGCCACCTTCTGAACCTCTCTGGGATGGAGGGACATAGAGAAGGACCTCGGAAAACAAGCACAGGGTCCAGGTCTGATCATATGGGGGGAGGCAGGGGGTTGGAATAGATTTGGTCCCTTCCAGCTCTATAGTTCTAAGTGGATAGACTTCATTGCGGCTAGAGAGACTGTAGCTTTCAGGTTAGAAAGCCGGGTGGGAGCTGCAAGCATCATCTGTGTAGAACACCTCTGGTTTAAATAGGGAAGGGTTGTCTTCATGATCTCCTTGTGTTAATCACCATGCCCTCAATATGAATAACTGGGTATTTATATACCTGGCTGTGGGTTCTAAATCAGGTTGCCAGAACAGGCAAAGATCCATTTGCACACACGGCTTTGCAGGAGGTTAAAAAAATAAAATAAAAGTAGCTATCTCCTCTGAGAATGAAAACAGTTGTGAAAATGTGAGTTATATGAAATGTGGTGTGTATCTGTGAAGGCTTTTATATGTTTGTTTGTAGGTGTCTCTCTCCCCCAACCCCCCCCCCCAAGAAGAAATCAATGTTTTTACTCGGTTCTTTTGGCTGCTCATGTGGAAAGATGCTACAAATGTGCCTACTTGGTTTGTTCCTCTTAAAACAGATAGTGCTTGTAGATGATGCGCGACTGAGAAATAATTCCTGACAGTTATAACTGAAGCAGATAAACCGTTCTGCCAGCCACCGAATAATGCCGTAAAACAAAAAGGGTTCTGCTTATCGTTTTCCATGTTTTCATGCTTGTCAGACAGTTTAACAGTGCATTACCTATAACAAAGGGTCTCCGTTTTATTCCTCTTGTCTGCCTCTGGTCATGGTTTTAACCTTGTCCAGCGATGGACCTTTGCCGACATGGCTTCCTTTTTATTGCTTATTATTGTGGCTGTGTACAGAATATAGGAAAGACAAAATGGCTTGTCAGGCAGACGTGGTGGTTTGGGAAACATCTTACAGGACTATCAGGCTTAGATCAGGGCTAGGTGTGATGGGAGTTCAACAATATTTGGAGGACCACAGGTTCTCCATCACTGGTTTAGATGATCCATTGAAGTCACCTGTTCCAAATCTTTGTGCTGGTAGGACTCCCAAGATCTGCTGATGTGGCCTTCCAGATAGTAGCTCAAACTCCCTTCCGTTCAAGTCTTCCATTCCTTTTTACTCCAATCCTTCTCCCTCCCTTATCTCTTAACTGCTGCTGCCTCCTGCATTATTTTTGCTTCATTTGCAGCGCTGCAGTGACCTCCCTGGGGCACAAGGCTGGGCCATAGCTGTCAACTTTCTGATTTGAAAATAAGGGATCAGCAGCCTCACCTGTCCCAGGGACAGTCTACGGGATATCTAACAATCCAGGATAGCAGCGGGAAACGGCGCTGGAATAAGGGAATTTCCTGCAAAAAAGGGAAGGTTGACAGCTATGGGCTGGGCAGTGTGCATGGAGGTCCTCAGCTGCCCAGGCGACAAGATCCTCCTTTCGGTCTCGCTGATGTGGTCCAAAGGAAAGCAGAGCACTACATTTGGCACCGTGGGTTAAACCACAGAGCCTAGGACTTGCTGATCAGAAGGTTGGCGGTTCGAATCCCCGCGACGGGGTGAGATCCTGCTGCTCGGTCCCTGCTCCTGCCAACCTAGCAGTTTGAAAGCACATCAAAGTGCAAGTAGATAAATAGGTACCACTCCGGCGGGAAGGTAAACGTCATTTCCGTGCACTGCTCTGGCTGGCCACATGACCCGGAAGCTCCCTCGGCCAATAAAGCGAAATGAGTGCCGCAACCCCAGAGACAGCCACGACTGGACCTAATGGTCAGGGGTCCCTTTACCTTTACTTTTTACATTTGGCACCAGCTTGGCTGCAGGAGTTGCCGGAAAGAGGCATACAAGATGCCGTCCAACCTCCTTATGGACTGCTCTCTGGACTTGTGTAGGGTTTATTCCTTAGCCCTTTCTTCTCCCAAAGATGTCGCACAATGCAGTGGAGGTCTAGGATCAGATTTCCTTCTCCTAGATGGGAGACCTTTTCAGGTTGCCAAGCCCCATCTGTTCCTTCTTTCCCTCTATTGCAGAAACTGCCTTCTTGACTGTTGGACCCACTATTGGCCTTGTCTTCTCAGTCCACCGAAGCCTAATTGTGCAGTTACAGTTGGAAATAGTATTTATTTTAGTTTAGTTTATTTGGGGAATTTCTATCCATTGTAACCGCCCCCAGAGCTGGTTAAGGTAAAGGTAAAGGGACCCCTGACCATTAGGTCCAGTCGTGACCGACTCTGGGGTTGCGGCGCTCATCTCGCTTTATTGGCCGAGGGAGCCGGTGTACCAGCTAAGTGATGTGGCTAGCATGACTAAGCCACTTCTGGCGAACCAGAGCAGTGTATGGAAACGCCGTTTACCTTCCTGCCAGAGCGGTGCCTCTTTATCTACTTGCACTTTGACGTGCTTTCAAACTGCTAGGTTGGCAGCAGCAGGCACCAAGTGATGGGAGCTCACCCCGTCGTGGGGATTCGAACCGCTGACCTTCTGATCAGCAAGCCCTAGGCTCTGTGGTTTAACCCACAGCGCCACCCGCGTCCCTTTCCAGAGCTGGTTACAAACATACAAAACCAATATGTAAACTATGCCATAATAATACACTAAAAGAAAAGATAGACACCGGAAATCAAATCCGGGTAAGGTTCATGACAAAACCGACAAATACCGTGAACTGCCCCATAAAAATTATTTCAGTCACAGAAAGCTTGGTAAAATAAATGGGTTTTTAGTTGGCGTCGAAAAAGGCAACAATCTGCAGCAGGCGGTCTTTGTGAAACACAGCCTTGGAGTCATCTTTGATTCTTCCCTATCAATTTGATCAAGGTGTCTTCTTCTCTCTTATTTCAAGCCCCTTGTCAAAACCCACATCTTTAGTGTTTCTGAACAGTCACCATCACTTCTATTGCTGTTTGATGCTGTCATCCTCCCTCATCATCCTTTGTCATCCTCTCTCATCATTTCATTTCCCTGACATCCTATCCTCATCCCAGTTCTGTAGTCTCCTGGGCCGGAATTGCCTAATATCTGTGTTCCACACAGCATAGCTACTAAATAAATATGGTAGTTATTTAGGTTGTAGTAAGAGATCTGAAGTCTCCCAGACAGGTAGTCATCCTGTCTTTTGTGGCTCATTCACACGGGTGTACAACATGGATTTGAAGCTGCTTCTCTCTCTCTCTCTCTCTCTCTCTCTCTCTCTCTCTCTCTCTCTCTCTGCATCCACATGACATCCTCTTTATCCAAGTTGCAGCCCATACTAAATTCGGATTTTCCTGTCTGCAGAATAATCCAAAAAGGGAAAGACATTCAGCATGAAATGGCGTGTTACCCAGTTGTGAACGTACTTAAGCATATTGTGTGCATGGGTGTTTTTTTATTATTATTTAAAAAAACACCTGTGTGGTGATGTTTCGATGGGTACCATCTATCATCATGGTTTCCACCAGCCCAAAGGGAAGGATGTGGCCTGTCCTTTTTCTACTGGTTGTTTCTGAAGAAACGTTCATTGTGGTTGTAGCTGTATTTTTAAAACCGCTCATTTGAAGTGCTGTCGCACAGAACAGCTGTGTAAAAAATAATATGTGCACTTGTAGTTATGGGAGGTAGGAAAGGAAAAGGAGGAGGAAGGAAGCAACAGTCTTTCATGGGAGCAACTCCAAATCTATGCTAGTCTTGAAGCAAGATGCTTTTTAATGGACTGCTCTTTTGTGCAAGTCAGGTACCGTATTTTTTGCTCTATAAGATGCACCAGACCACCAGATGCACCTAGTTTTTGGAGGAGGAAAACAACAAGAAGAAAATTCTAAATCTCAGAAGCCAGAACAGCAAGAGGGATCGCTGTGCAGTGAAAGCAGCAATCCCTCTTGCTGTTCTGGCTTCTGGGATAGCTGCGCAGCCTGCATTCGCTCCATAAGACGCACACACATTTCCCCTTACTTTTTAGGAGGGAAAAAGTGAGTCATAGAGCAAAAAATATGGCATATTGAAATATAATGATGATGATGATGATGGGTATATGAATAAAGTTAAATAAATACCCAATTGTATGCCCACAGTAGATCTGAGGTGGGTGGAAGTACTATTAGTCTTAAGTTAATATATTTATAACTCCCTGTTTTTAATTTTGCTTTTCCCTTAGGAGGCTACAGCAGCAGAGTGCGGAAGGGAAGGCTCCAATATTCAAGTCACCTCAGGGCAAAACAACTGTGACCAAACTGGCACCACTGGGCCATTGGCTTCCCAAAGTCTGGTCGCCCCGGCCGGCGTCTCTGCAGGGACTTCAGCTGCAGCGTCATTCTTCATAAGGTAGTTTTCACCATTACGATTTACATAGTTGCTCTTGCGTATGAAATGACCACAAACCAAGTGCTTACTGGGCGGTTGGTGTTGTTGTTGCAGATGGCAGCTCAGGCAGGAGAATGCTTGGGTCATGAATGGGATCGCTATGCAATGGAAGCATGAGCTTGCAACTTCTTCTGGGGGAAAAGATTGTGGGGTTGGGAGCAGGGTGGAGTTGTAGCGGAAAAGCAATGGGTGGCCGAAAGGCTAGGCATCTTCCTTCCACCTCTTGCTTCTCTACTGGAAATCTTGCTTACCTGTGCCAGGAAAAGTGGGGGCTGTGTTTTGCAAGCATGTACAAAGGTGCTTTCTTTTCTCACTCATTCACAGAGGTGTGCGTGGACAAACACTAGGTGGTCTTGGGAACTGTAGCCCCATGAGTAAGGCTAGATATTTTCATAGCAGAGACTTGGTAGTGCCTTCACCAAACCATGAGCCCCAGTATGGCATCTGAGAACAACGGCAGCTAAAAAGAACAACAGAAAGCCCCTCTTTCTGAAAACCTGGAGAGCATAGACAAGGAAGGCCCTCCAGACGTCATTGGACTAAAATCTCCCATCAGCTCCAGCTAGCATGAGCAATAGCCAGGGAAGATGGAAGTTGCAGTCCAGGGTTTATATCCCTGGTGTATGTTGTTGGCGTTCATCTGCCTCGAGAGACATTGGAGGGCGCCTCTGGGGGTGAAGTCAAACTGCTGTGTTAACAGTACCAAAGGGACTTCCACTGGGTGCAAGCCTGAGCAGTGTGCATGCAAGACTTGGACTGCCTAGATGACAATATTTCCCTTCTTGGCCTTTCTGATGTGCACCAAGGAAAGCAGAGCAATACATTTGGCACCAGCTTGGCTGCAGGAATTGCCGGAAGGAGACGTACAAGGTGCCATCCAACTGTCTTAGAGACTCCACTCCAAATTTGTGTAAGGCAGGGTTTCCCAGACTTGGGTCTCTAGTTGTTTTTGGACTACAATTGCCATCATCCATGGCCATTGGCCCTGCTGGCTAGGGATGATGGGAGTTGTAGTCCGGCCACAGCAGAAGACTCAGGTATGGGAAACCCTGGTGTAAGGTGTACTCTTTAGCCTTTTCCTCTTCCGAAGATATCCTGCAAGGCAGCAGAGGTTTCGGATCAGAGCTTTCCTTTTCTGGTGGTATGCTCAGTGCTGAGCTCTAAGGACCGAGTGATCTGCTTTGGTGTGAAGCCGCTTTCTGTGTTTCCATCCACTTCTCTTTTTAGCTACTGGGATACCTGATATTGCTGGGTTCCAACATTACTCCCGTGGACTTCTCATTTTTGTTCTTTCTCACACTGATTCTATCTTTTGTAGATAGCGCCCACAAGCTGTTACATAACTTGGGCAGATTTTGCTTTGTTACGCTCAGTGAAATGTACGCAGGCTGCATTTGCATATTGACTCAAGAGTCCTTGTTTAAAAGTGGTTGCTCAACTTCATCAGGCTTAATTATGCAACGCTCTTACATTTAACTTTGATATTTTTACTCATTAGCCTCAAGAGGAAGCGCGTAGTCTTCTGCTCGCACACGTGCTATAATACAATCTGGCACCTAAACAAAATTTGAAACGGAGTTAACTCCCAAATTCCACTCTCTCTATCGAAAGAAAGGACTGTCTAGTGTCGGACTGCAAGGCAAATGCCATCCCAAACAACCATTCCTTAATCAGGAAGATGCTTCTGGCTGAGAAGGGCTCACAGAGCTTGGCAGAAGCCGTATTTTCCCATCAGAGAACTGGCACAAGAAGAAACGGTTTCTTTTATCAAAATCTTAAGATGTTAGCGAGAGGCCCAGATGCAATAAGAGAGGGTCCTGGTTTTCACAGGTGCAAGGGCACAAATTCTGCACCATGAAAGGTGCTTGCTGGGAAATTACAGAGGTTTTAAAGGATCTTGGAGTGGGGTGAACGTTCAAAAATGCATACAGCTTAGGATCAAAGAGCAGGTTATGGGAGCAAAGAATGCTTGCTGAGAGGCAGCGTGACCTTACGGCTAGACTATGGGACGAGGACTGAGGAGAGATCTGGGTTCGAATCTGTACTCGCCAAATAAGCTTCAAGTGCAGATACAATCAGGGACAGTTAGGACAGTATACAGTATACCTGAGCTCCACGGAGGAAATGTTGGCTAATAATAAAGAGAACAAGGTTGGCTCCAAGTTGGGCAGAATGAAGAACAAGACCTTGTGCTTTTTCCCTCTTCCTCTTTAAATGCTGGTGTCTCTGTTGTGGCTCTGTAAGGCTCCTAGGTCTTACTTTAACACACCCCGCTGCTTTAAGCCATTTATCCCAACCTAACTCTGATACCCAATGTGAGAAAATAGCTCAAAGCAGCAGAGCTCAAAGCAGAACGACTTGGGAGAGGTGATTGTTTGCTCCCTTTCCTTGCGCGTTTAGTATAAAAGTTATACTCCACCACCACTATCAATGTTTAATGGTTCTTTAATAGATAATTATTTTTCTATGTTTTCAGCTGTTCTTATTTTTATCTGTAAACGAGTCCCTGTCAGGGAAGAAAGGTGGGGTATAAATAAATATATATATACCAATAATAGTAATCATAACAATGCCTACAAATTAATTTTAATTGCGGATGAGACTTCTATAGGTACCATTGTTGAGCATTAAAAATAAATTGATCTCAGAATAAGAGAGGTGAGAGCTTTCACTGCTCAGCTAATGTGGCTTCTATCATATTTGGGAACAAGTGGATATATAGATAGAGACAATGCATAAAAAAGGCGCTAAGAATCTCTAGGGATAGATTTTATGCTTCTAGAAAGTGGATTTAAGCTGTATAGAACCATATGAAGTTTATTTTGAAGGTACTAATTTTTATTATTTGTAATTAAATATAATTGTTTGTTACCTTTTTGTATGTTCTTTACAAAACTCCAGACCTTTATCTACCTAGCCTCCTGCTGTGACTTGGGTCACTAGAATATGGCAGAATGCTGAGAGAGAGTAAAGTGGGATGTTGAAAACCAGCTTAATAAATATATTATCTTCTTGCCTTACTCAAATGCCTATTTCTGTACCAGTATATGTAGACGGAATATATGCCTTTCCTCCTCTTTCTCCCCAGTTACAAATGTTCTTTTACAATTTGAGAGATTAAAAAACAAGAACCCCAAATATCTTTCCGGATAGGACAAATCTCTTTGAAACCACCTGCCACGTTGCAGATTTCATGCCCTTACTGCTCAAATGCCCAGAATTGTATTTGGATGTTTTAACTTCAAAAGGAAGCATTTAGTAGACTTATTTCTAGAACCAGAATGCTTGGTCATATTTGCATGCCTCTGAGTTTGCGGATTAAAGAATCTAATTATTCACTAATGAGCATTAATGGTACATATAAACTGAGGGTCACTCTCCTATTACAGGCACCTGATGGTTTGCTGATAAGCATTTGGCCATTAGATTGACCATAAAATACAGTCAATAATTGAGGTGACTGGGAGAGCAGGCACCTTATCAAGTGTAGGCCTAGCAAGACAGCTTGTCATGTCTCAGGGTACTGGCTGAGCAGTGACTGAGCATATGATTAGGCCATTGGAACATTGTGCCCCTAATGAAATGGGAAGAAAAGCATTGCAATATTAGCACAACTGCTAAATGACTAATGTGTTTTTCTTCCAAGGCTCAGGCGCTTCAATTAGTTCTGATAAATGGTTCGCTTTGCTGTTTATTGTGAACTGGGGAGCTGGGGGCAGGTTCAGGGGGGGCCTTGACTACCTTCGAGGCATAAGAAGCTGCCTTATCACTGGTCCATTTAGCTCAATATTGTCTTACTGTTTTAACCCACTGTGGGATCTTTGGCTGTGAAGGCTGGGTAAGGAAACAAATAAATCATAGAATTGTAGAGTTGGAGGGAACCCTGAGGGTAATCTGGTCCTATCCCCTGCTATCCAGGTATCTCAGCTAAAGCATCCATGATAGATGGCCACACAGCCTCTTCTTAAAAACCCCCAAAGAAGGAGAATCCGCTACCTCCTGAGGTACCTCCTGTTCCGATGTCAAACAGCTCTTCCTTTCAGAAAAGTTCTACCTGATGTTTAGTCAGAATCTCCTTTCTTGCAACTTGAATCCATTGGTCGGAGTCCCACCCTCCAGAGCAGGGGAAAACAAGCTTGCTCCATCTTCCGAATGATAGCTCTTTCGCTATTTGAAGATAATAATTGTTATGTACTGAGTTGAATAGGATCCAAACTGCAGCAGTCTGATTGGTCCTAGAAAAATAGGATCCAAAAGGCAGCAGTCTGATTGGTCCTAGAACAATAGGATTCAGAATGCAGCAGTCTGATTGGTCCTAGAACAATGCAGCAGTATGATTGGTTGGCAGGAACCACCCAATCATGCCCCAGATAGAAGTGAATCCACAACCTGATTGGCTTACAGTAGAATTACATAACAATAATAATAAATAATAAATTTTTATTTATATCCCGCCCTCCCCAGCTGAAGCCGGGCTCAGAGCTGCTAACAACAGTAAAAATAACACTGTTTACATGAAATAACAATCAATTAATTGAAATATATTCTAAAATCCATTCATTCGAAAATCAATTCAGAGTCAAATTAATGGCAACCATTGGGCTAGAGTTCTGTGAAGATTACAGAAGGAGGGGGGTCAGACTGTGCCTTGGCCAAAGGCTTGGTGGAACAGCTTTCTCTTGCAGGCTCTGCGGAAAGATGTCAAGTCCCGTAGGGCCTAATCTCTTGCGACAGAGCGTACCACCAGATTGGGGCCATGGCTGAAAAAGCCCTGGCTCTGGTTGAGGCCAGCCTAACCTCTCTGTGGCCCGGGATCTCCAAGATGTTTTTATTTGAAGACCGCAAGGACATCCGTGGGACATACCAGGAGAGGTGGTCCCGTAGGTACAAGGGTCCTAGGCTGCATAGGGCATTAAAGGTTAAAACCAGCATCTTAAACCTGATCCTGTGCTCCACCGGGTGCCAGTGCAGCTGGTACAGCAGTGGGGGAATGTGATCCTATGGCGAGGACCCCGTAAGGAGTCTCGCCGCGGCATTCTGCACCTGCTGGAGTTTCTGGCTATCATATATCCTCTCACTCTCCTCTTTTCCCGGGCTAAACATACCCAGCTCCATCAACCATTCGTCATACGGCTTGGTTTCCAGACCTTTGACCATCTTGGTCACCCTTCTCTGCACATGTTTCACCTCGTCAATATCCTTAACTCCTTCTTCTTCATCACCTGATTGACAACTGCTCTCCAGAGTTTCAGACGGGGGCCATTTCTCCCAGGCCACCTTGGAGACGCTGGGGATTGAACATGGGATTGTGCAAAGGTGCATATATCTCCATCCAAACATGAAAGAAGTGTTATTGCAATCAAAAAATCCAGCCCAGCTAGGCAAAATCGCTTTAGCAGGGTCAGTGAGTTGTGTCACCCTGGAGAAAGGTGTATGGTCTAAGAAGCAGGTAGAAGGTCCCAGATGGTTTTATTTGGTGCCTGGTCTGAGGTTCCCCACCCCGATATATCTAAACATAACATTAACCACTTATCTTCAACATTTTCAGATCTAGCCATTTATTGGTTCATTCATGCATTATGGGACACAGTGTTTTTTATTTTATTTTTTTACCATACGTTTATATGGTGTTCATGGCTTATGTCAACGACCAACAACTTGAACAAGAGACTCAAAACTATTCAGAACAAGCAAAAACAGCTTTAGGGGACCTTGGTCGTTTCTGGAGGGAAAAGTCCTTCTCTATCTCAGTTATGGCTATAATTCTTGCAGGTGTGAGCACTAAGACTGCAAACTGGGAGCAATCCCCATTTAATATAGTGATGATTTCTAAGGAAGCATGCATGGGACTGGGATGCTCATTTTCCGAAAGGAAATTTGGGGCAGCTCCTGATGTACCTCCAGCAAGGAATCTCTATCTTATTCTGCTAAAGTGACTTTATCAAAATAGTTATTCCAGCAGATCCCTCTCTCGGATTTTTCAGTGATTTGCCCATGCAGATCTGAGGTCAAAATATATATTCTAGAGCATTTGTGCCAAAAGAAAATTCATCAAAACACTTTAAATCATTAACATACTTCCTGTGCTGCCTTGGATAACAGAGACCCCTGGACTTAGGTGTGCATACAATTTTCTTTTTCACCTCCCCCCCCCCCCAACGTGAGTGCCTTAACATTCATACATTATTTAATACAGCAATGGATGTGAACTGCCTTTTGTCTTTCTGAACTGCTTGCTGTCCAGGCTTCTGTGATGTGACCTTGGGTAGTAACCATAGAAACGTGTTAAAAGCATCAGCCTAAAAAGAAAAAAGAATAGAGAGAAAAAAATCAGTAGTTTGGAATGACAGGGATTCAAATTCCGCGAAAGGAGGTTATGATGTATTAAGGATACTAGAAGCATATATTACTTCTAACCTGTTAAACCTGATTATTCTGAGATGATCAGCGCTTTTCATAATTTTCGTGAAGGGGAAAGTGTATGGAGACGTACTACGCATTTTTAAAATAGCCTGCTTTAGAAATATTTGCAGCTAAATCTTTGGAAGCTGTCATCTTGAGACTTGGCTTAGCTGTTAAATGTGGGCATTGTTTCTCCACTGAGTTGATGATGTAGTCCTCCAGTTTTCTATATTTAATAGCTAGAAACATTTACTCAACGCGCCCCCCCCCCCGTCCCTCTGGGAATAACTTGGCACTGCAGCTTTTGCACACACAGAGCTGGCATGATTTAAAACCCGTCTTGACAGATGGAGAGAGAGATAACTGGGTTAGTAGTTAAGTAGGTCACTAGAAACAAATGGATTCTGTGACTCATCAGATACCAAGTTAGCCCTTTTAACAGTGCTGCATGTAGAATTTCTGGAGGCTGTGCAGTGAACCTCCATAGACTTTTGGTGGGGTGGGTGGGGTTTTTTTGAGTTTATATGGTGGTCCTTAAGTGTTGCTAAGAGTGCTAACAGGGAAGTCTCTTTAAATGAGGGGTGCTTGTTAAACAAAAGGCAGATTTTTCGCGCCATGTGGTCGAGCCAGCCCAGGGTGACTTCGACACCGTATTAAGATGATGAAAATGTCTTCTGAATGCAATGCCCATGTGATTTGCCAGGCATTGGACGATGCTAAAAGTTCTGCAGGGTACGATGGATCTCGGTTCTTGCTGTGTGAAGGGGGTGCATCCGGATAAATGGTTTGCTGCATGCAAACCACAGGTGGAAAGGGCGTCAAGTACCTCAGTTAGAATCCGCCTGTGCACAAAATTCCTCTTGTGCCTTCAAAAAGGAAAAGCTGCACTTTCACTGTACTGCAGACAAAGCAGGATGGAGTGTTTCATCTTCACGTACCTATTTGATCTGGCAGGAATGGGATCTGGCAGGAATGGGAAGGTCCGGCCCACACATGACGCAAGGTGAAGCTCAGGTTGGCTCAGGTGGCAGAATCTGCAGGGGCAGCAGAGCCAGCCTCCCAAGTTTGCTTGCCACTGCGGCCACTGCTATAATGGCAGTCATCGCTGTGGCACCCTCCTTGGAGGCCGGATCTGACGTCTCATTGGCAGTCCCCCTCCCAATGCTGCCTCTACAAGCTTGTAAAGGTAAAGGGACCCCTGACCATTAAGTCCAGTCACGGACGACTCTGGGGTTGCGGCGCTCATCTCGCTTTATTGGCCGAGGGAACCGGCGTACAGCTTCCAGGTCATGTGGCCAGCATGACTAAGCCGCTTCTGGCGAACCAGAGCAGCGCACGGAAATGCCGTTTACCTTCCCGCCAGAGTGGTACCTATTTATGTACTTGCACTTTGATTTTTTTTAAAAAAAAATATTTTATTAAGGATTTTCTTGTTTTACAGAAGTGTAATGCCTCGTATTTTTCCCCCATGTAACATTTTTACAAATCCGTTTCATTTGTTGAGGCATTAGGGGGAGAAGAAAAAAGAAGAAAAAAGAAAGGGGGGTGGAGAGAGGGAAGATGGATGGGGGTGGGGTTGGGTTGGGTGGCGGTGTTTCTATTATGTTTAATGTATGTAGAGTTTGGTGTCAGCGTTGCTTGTGTTGTTCATTTGTGTTCCTTTGGTGGTGAGAGAGGTTGGGGTTGGCCTAGGGTGTGATTGTTTGCTTGTGATTGGCTGTGGTGATCTTTGTTTTCGTGTGTGAGTGAGGTGGGTGGGTGTTTTGGATCAGGTTAGCCATATTGATTTGTATGCTGTTGGTGGATTATTGTCATTGTCCTGTTGGGCTGTGTATGTGATAAAGGGGAGCCATACCGGGGTGAAGGCGTCTTCTTCTGTTTGTCTCCGTGTCAGTTTCAGTTTATTAGTTAATTTTTCTAGTAGGGCTGTATTTGGTACCATTGGTCCATGCTTACTCCTGACAGGTCTCTCCAGTGTCTGGTTATGGTGTTTCTGGCTGCTGAAAGTAGGTGGGTTATGAGTTCTTTGTGGTGTAAATGGGCATTGTTGTCTTGGAAGATGTTTAGTAGGGCCAATTCTGGGGTGATGTCTATTACTTGCTTAGTTATTTTACATATTTCTTGTATGGCTGTTGTCCAGAATAGTTGGATTTTGGGACACTCCCACCACATGTGGAGGTATGTGCCTGTGGAGGTGCACCCTCTCCAGCATTTTGGTGAGGTTCCTGGGTGTATTAGCGCTAGTTTCCTTGGTGTTAGGTGCTTTCGAACTGCTATGTTGGCAGGAGCAGGGACCAAGCAATGGGAGCTCACCCTGTCGCAGTGATTCGAACCGCTGACCTTCTGATCAGCAAGCCCAAGAGGCTCAGTGGTTTAGACCACATCGCCACCCGCGTTGTAGTAGATCTTTATTCCCCACTTGTAGATCTTCACTCACTTTTTCTTCCCTAGTGGGGAGGGGCATTTTGCGGTTCACCTCAGGTTCCAAAATGTATGGGACCAACCCTGGGAATAGGAGGGGATGAGATTGAAACTCTTTTCTATACCTGTGTGCCTTCTTCGTCTAGCAATCACAAGGTCTTCAATGAGCACATGTTTAAAATTCTGCAAGGGACCTCACCACCTGTCTGTTTTGTCTGTAGTAGTGGGTTAATCAAATCTCAAGACATAGGAAACACCACACATAGATATACACTGTTTTGACCTAAGGTGCAGCATTCTCTATTGTGCTGGATTAGGAACATAATCAAGTCAAACCATTGGTCCATCTAGCTCAGCGTTGTCAACACTTGGCTGGAAGCAGCACTCCAGAGTTTCAGGCAGAAATTCTTCTTCCCAACCATACCTAAAGGATGCTGGGGACCTGGGGACCTTTTTCGTACAAAGCCTGTGTTCTCCCCCTTCAGGTGTGAAGCTTCTGGTGTGTCCTTGGGCAATTCACCTTACCTTGAAGCATTGTTGTGTAGCTAAAACAGCCTTCTGATTCCTTTGCACATAGGGCAAGATTTGAAGGTGACAGATAAAATACTTGGTATTACGCAGGAGCAGCCCTGCTGGATCAAAAATAAACTCTATTTTGCCCAGCATCCCATATTCTGCAGTGGCCAAGCATACCCACAGTGGATGCATGGATCTTTGGAGGCCTTTACAGACTCGTATTTGTGCTAATTGTGTTTGTAAGGGTACTTGAGGAATTCTGGCCTGGCTCCCTCCCCGAACAAGCAAGCAGAGGCTCTTACTTGTGAGGGGAGGGGGGAAGATACCTTATTCAGGCATGTAATGGTACAGACTCAGCAGCAGACATTGGGCTAAGGACTCACAGTTCAGGAGCAAGGCAAGTAGTTCAGAACTGGATAGAAGCAATGAAGATGTCCCAACAAGTTGCCGTGCCCGCCAAGCTATTAAAGGCTAGGCTTGGCGCGCTCACTCATGAGACTCACTCACATTGCAGGAATGTGGGGATTGCAAACATGTGCTCTGTCGGGGTGAGTGGGTCTGCTCCCATCTGTGAAGGCTGCACCTGGTTCTAGGTGACAAGACTGCACCCTCCTGTTCAGTCGCTGCCACTTCCTGTTCTGTCTTCTCATCTGGCTGCTTCAGACTCTCCCACGTCTTCACCAAGACTCTCCACTGTACAGGAAGGTTTATGGGGGGGGGGGGTAAGAACTGACATCCCTGTTCCCCCTCCCATAGCGACTGATGGGGGGGGGAGGGAGACCACCTCTCCTCCAACCCAGGTTCCTGCCATTCATTCCCCTCCTCTGTCATTTCCTCCTCCTGTGTTGGAGCCCTTCCTAAGCAGTTGTATCGTATGATCTGAGACATGCTGCCCAAGACCTCTTGCACTGTCGCATTAAATCCCTTGGGTTGTTCAGAGGGTTGCTCCCTAGTGTGTATAAGATATTAGGCGGTTCTTCTTGGACTGCACATTGACGCATTGAGGCCTTTAAAAGTGTGGTCACTCTTGGGTTGCATGCACAGTCTGGTTCATTGGCACCTTGGAATGACGGAGAGCAGCTAGCCAAGGCAGCAAGATTGTTTGGAAATTGCCGTCTCCTTTCACTGTGCATGGCCCTTGTTTTCTTCGTTGCTGTGGCACTCAAGTGGCGTCTCTCTCTAATGAACAGCAAACAGAACGATGTTTGCCTGGCTTGTATTCTGTTTTATGTTAGCACTTGTCGGGGAGAGGAGAACTGTGCTTAATCTGAATAAGCTTTTTGAGCCTAACTTGGAAGTCAGCAACGACTCTTGGAAAAGCGATTTAACCTCTCTAACGCAGCTTTGCACATTTTCCACAGTGCTTTATGAATGTAGAGGAGACGAACTCCCTGCTAGGAAGAGTTTATATTCTGAGGGTAGGCGAATCAAATAAAAGAGGATATGTAGAATAATAACCGGTCAAAGGCACAGTGGTAGTGGAGGAGAAAAGGGAGATTAGGTGGGGAGAAGAACCTGCAGGAGGCGTTCAGGAGTGGGAGGGCTCGAGTTGAACATGTTTGCAGATGGCAGTCGGGGAAAGGGAGGGATTGCGAAGGCTGACAGCCACGGAGAAGTCAGGGAGGTTAATAGACTGAATATCAGGAGGGGGACTGAGGGATCAGGCAGGAGGGAGGGACGGGAGAAGCAGGCAATTTCAGACCAGAGCAAATGGCATCGGAACAGAAAAGAACAGCCAGGAGGGGGGCTTGCAGCAATGAATGGGAGAGTCAATCCAAAACTGGAGATGGGGGTTAACAAGGGGGCATGTGGAGCCAATGGGATCAGAGGGGCTATCGGCGTAAGAGAATGAGATCAGTCTGGATGCAGGAAGGTGTGCAAATGTGCGGCTGGTGGCTGCAGTTAGGAGACTGGGAAAGAGAGCAAAAGGATTGGTGGGAGGGGTATGTGCGCGTGTGGCGACAGGAGAAAAGAAAGGAAGGAAGGCTTGGACAAGGTAGGAAAATGCAAGAAATGAATGTGCGTTGGAACTGGGAGGCTGAGTTTCAGCAGCCAACCAGAGTTGTAAATGAGTGAGTGGTGCCACTATCACCCTCTCCACCTGTAAAATGGAAATATTTGAAGTCTGCTTCTCAGTAATGGCATAAGAAGAATGCTGCTGAGTCAAGCCAGTGGTCCATATAGCCCAGCATCCTGTTCTCACAGTGCCCAGCCAGGTGGCTGTGGGAAGCCATCAACAGGACTTGAGCGATTCCCTGCAACTGGTGTTCAGAGGCATAATACTTTTGACAGTGTTTCAGGACTTCTGGACATGCAAGAGTCTGCCTTTTCCCTTTTCTCCAATGCCCAGACCGTTGTTGCCGATAATTGTTATTATGCTTCCCTCTCCATTCTGCGCAACAGGCTCAGTTGCACAAGTATTTCTCCTTTTCTTTCTGTGAATCTGCAATAATGCTGTTGGAAGCCTATTCTATTAGCTGCGCTGTGAGCGCTTGCCTATCTCAGCGAAAAGGTAATCCTAGACTAAGCCAAAGGCACACACACACACACGTAGAGGCACCCTTTGCAGTTTAATGCGAACCCAGTGCTACAGCCCAGGTGCTCTGCTGAGACTGCCACTGTGTCAATCATCCATCAAGGGCAGGGCTGCTGTGTTTTCTTAAAAACAAAAGGTGGCAGTCCTAATTTGTACAGGTCCTTAAGGCAAGTGAAGTAATACTTAGTTTTTATTAAACACCGGCAGGATAGAAACCAAAGGGAACAGGATGGAAACTGAAATGTCTTCAGGGGCAGGATATGCACATTCAGGAGAATGAAGTGATACACCCCCCCCAGGGGCTTTTCCACTTTAGATCACATAAGGGAAAATGTTCCCCTTTCTCGGTAACTCCCTGCCTGCGGAAAGCTAGTCCAACTAGAGAGAAGCGTTCTTGTTGCTTCATGTGCTGCCTTTCTTTGTGCAGCGTTCTTTTATTTTTATTTTAAAAATGTGGTCCCCCTACTTTCACTCAGACGTAGAAGTAGTTTTACCTCACTTGCCTAATAGATCAAGGGAAGTAATAGTGCCACGGTATTCTGCTCTGGTCAGACCTCACCTGGAGTACTGTGTCCAGTTCTGGGCACCACAGTTCAAGAAGGATACTGACAAACTGGAACGTGTCCAGAGGAGGGCAACCAAAATGGTCAAAGGCCTGGAAACGATGCCTTATGAGGAACGGCTAAGGGAGCTGGGCATGTTTAGCCTGGAGAAGAGGAGGTTAAGGGGGGATATGATAGCCATGTTCAAATATATAAAAGGATGTCACAT
This sequence comes from Podarcis tiliguerta, assembly GCF_965153285.1. Classification (NCBI taxonomy): domain Eukaryota; kingdom Metazoa; phylum Chordata; class Lepidosauria; order Squamata; family Lacertidae; genus Podarcis; species Podarcis tiliguerta. The sequence continues at coordinate 121,503,178 of NC_139534.1, forward strand.
AGAGGAGGGAGAAAGGTTGTTTTCTGCTGCTCCAGAGAAGCGGACACGGAGCAATGGATCCAAACTACAAGAAAGAAGATTCCACCTAAACATTAGGAAGAACTTCCTGACAGTAAGAGCTGTTTGACAGTGGAATTTGCTGCCAAGGAGTGTGGTGGAGTCTCCTTCTTTGGAGGTCTTTAAGCAGAGGCTTGACAACCGTATGTCAGGAGTGCTCTGATGGTGTTTCCTGCTTGGCAGGGGGTTGGACTCGATGGCCCTTATGGTCTCTTCCAACTCTATGATTCTATGATAATGTGAAACTGAATGGCAAGGCCCTGAACCCGCCCCCTGTGTTGGAATAAAGACATTTGACACCAATTCCCCCGGATTCCTTTAACAGAATACCCTTGAAATAGGAGGGGTAGGTGATGGCCACTACCTTCCCTCACCTCCAGCCGATTACGCCTATGCCTTGCTGCTAAACCTTACAAAGTTGTGATGATTTGCTACGAGGTAGGAGAGAAACCGAATGGCTGGTGCCAGTTTGCCAAGTGGAAAAAAATTCCTACCAGGCCCCTTCAACAGGCGACCAACCAAGGTCCATAGCAAGGTCAAAAGGATTAAGAGGGTGGGTGAACTGCATGAGTGGGAACCAGAAAAAAGGGGCGAATTCCCACCCGCCGGCTGCTTAAATGCTGTGCACCACGCCCCCTGGCTGACCAGATTGGTTGGCCTAGGGCGTGGCGTGGCGGGGACTCCCTGTGACACGGGGGCTAGCCACACCCCTGCGCAAGGGGCGGGATTGTGTCCCGGGGAAGGGAAATGGCTTTGGTAAAAATCACTGTTTGGAAGGAGTCTGTGATCAGCATCTGCCAAGGACAGTAGGCAGCAGACAACAAAACGTTGCAGTGCTGAGTGCTTCTGCTCAGATTCCTGTCACTCCAGCCCCCTGCGCCCTGCTTTTCTGTTTTCACCTCCCAGTTGTTAACATTTTGTGGTTCCTTGGCACAATCTGTTTTCACTGGCCTGTTTGGGTGGCCCCCTTTATATAAGACTCCCCCTCCGACTTTCCCCCCCTCTTCTGCTCAAAAATTATTTACTACTTAATTCAAATTATTGGGCTAGAGGTTTGCTTGTACACATTTTTATTTATTCATTTATTAAGAATGTTAGAAGCCCCCCAGTGGCACCGTGGGCTAGTGCATCTGACTATTAACCAGAAGGTTGGTGGTTCAAGCCCAACCAGGGATGGCCGTGGGCAGGATTCTTGCATTGCAAGGGGTTGGACTAGATGACCCCCGGGAATCCTTCCAGCTCTACAGTTCTATGATTCTAAGAGCCTTCTGGATCTTGCAAGTGGCCCAACTAGTCCAGAGTCCTGTTCTCACCCAGATGGCCTCAAGCAGGTCCCAATTATAGGAGCTATGTGCCACATGTAAACTTGTAAACGGTTTATGTAAAACGATATAGAATATTTGTTGGGAAAATATTGGTAGACGTTAAAAACCAAACAACATCACATTCATCAAACTGTAAATCTCGTGCCTTTGCCAGATGATAAAACAGGCATGAGAAATGCTCTCCTGGTTTAGTTGGTCCCATTCCAGGTCTGCTGTACAATCTCTTGCCTCGCAACTCCTCCTTTCCTTCTGCAGCTGCAGTGTGGCTGGTCCTTCCTGGACTCTGCTCTGGGAGAGTGGACACACCTGAATGAGAGACAAGATTCAAGAAAACTGAAAATTTAGAGAGGAGGCTAGTGATGAAGCCAGATTTGCCCCCCGTGGCTACCACCCTGCAAATCTGAAGCGCCAGCTCTCTCCCCAAGCCCCTACCTCAACTCCCATAACTCATCTCCAGAGGTTCTCCTCAACCAGAGGTCCTCGTTTCTCTTGCGCCTTCCATTTTTTATTTTTCGCTCTTTGTTATCCTGCGCTCCACCGATGTTTGGGTGTGATCTCAAAAAACAAACAAAACAAAAACCCTACAGCCAGCTTTTTTCCTCTTTCTCCTTTGACATTCCCCCCTCTTTAACCTCGTTCCTTCGTTACTTGCACCGATCTCGATATCTCCCCGCCTGCCCGCCCCCTCCCCTCCAGGTCTGGGAGACCAGCTGTTGTGTTCGGGTTGGGGGGGGGTTGTCTTTGCTTCACTGGGGATTGTAGCATTCCATAGTTAAAGCGATAATCGTGACTTTCCAAGCGGGCGGTAATTTGACAGTGTGCACCTGTTTCGTCTCTCTCTTTATTGGTGACATTCCGGCTCTTCGGTACCATTAGATATTTAACTATTGTAATGCCTCTCTGGGGCTGACAGCCTTGACAGACTGAGCGATAAAACCCCGACTGCTGCTCATTGTGAATAGATATGTATATATTTGTTTCTTACTGCTGAATGATAGAAAGCGTTTCGGCATCCATCATATATATACAGACTTGTAGAGCCTGCAGGCCGGTCTGGTTCTTCAGTGGCTCCGACTTTGTTTGCTTGCCCCTGGGTGCTGTTTGCAGGAGAGATGTTAATCTTTGCATTACAGATGATGCTGTAATAACATACTTTATGTCCGTCTCCCACGTTATAATTCATAGCAGCAACAGGATTAAAAAGGAGCGTGGTTTCAGTGCCGCCGTCGACTGCCTTTGTCCCATGCGCTCTCCATGTGGGACTCCGGCAGCCTTGCCTCTCCTGTTGTTATTGCTGCTATTAATCACCCTTGGCACTTAAAAATAAATGCACCCAATACTTTAGACTTCATGGCCGGGCTCCAGCTAGCTACTTAGGTGCTCATAAGCACTTCATCGAACATATTGGTTCATTATCAGTAGGGTTGGCATCAGGGATATTTGCTATTTTATTGGGTCCATTTCTTACCATTTCTCCTTGCAAGGAACTCAAGGTAGCGTACTGGTTCCCTTCACCATCACCATTTTATCCCCACAACAACCCTGTAAGGTAGGTTAGGCTGAGTGTGTGTGTGTGTGGTTGACCCAGGTCACCCAGTGAGCTTCATGGCTGAGCGGATATTTGAACCTGGGTCTCCCCGGTCCAAATCTAGCACTGTTCCCACTGTACAACACTGGCTCCCTATGTTAGAATTGCTGGGCATCTTCTCCATCTCTGGGAGGGCCCTGCCATCAGCCTCAGGGAGCCAGTGTGGTGTAGTGGTTAAGAGCGGTGGACTCATAATCTGGTGAACCAGGTTCGCTTCCCAGCACATGCAGCTGCTGGGTGACCTTGGGCTAGTCACACTTCTCTGAAGTCTCTCAGCCTCACTCACCTCACAGAGTGTTTGTTGTGGGGGAGGAAGGGAGAGGAGATTTTTTGCTGCTTTGAGACTCCTTAAGGGAAGTGAAAGGCGGGATATCAAGTCCAAACTTTTCTTCTTCTTCTCTAGAGACTCTTTCCCTCACTGTTGCTGCTCCTCCTCTTCTTTGCTGTGGCTTCTCTCTGCAGTCACACCTGCACCAGACATTCAGAGCTATATTCTGCAATTTTAACAGAGAATCCCAAAAATTGTACTTTGGTATGGCTGCTGACCTCACAACCCTACATTTCCCAGCACCTTTCACAAACTACACTTCCCAGGATTCTCCATAAATTAAATTTGGTATAAGAGTGCTTTGAATGCATGGTGTGGATTTAACAAGGGGGAGTAGAGTGAGCAGCAGCACCCATTTGCCTTCTCCTCTCTATTTGGACAGGTGTACAGGTTGGACCTAGAGGGAGAGGGCAAATGAGTGGTTAGCTAAAGGTGGAAGCAAGGTCCATTCAGGCCCCACTAAGGACCATCTTCAGGTTCCAAAACCTAGAACCAGCACTAACTTTGAGGAAGTCCGTATTTCTCAGCACACTTCCTTCCACTCTGGCTTCAGCTCCTCACGCTGCTATAGAGGGTGAGCTGTGAATCCCATTGATTTCACTGACATTTAGATGCTGCCTTGGTAAATGGGTGTTCTGAACCCCATATTTGATCTTCTACTGGGTGTTCAATGCAGGCCCCCATCTTTGGACTAGGGGCGGTGACGTAAAAAATGGTCAGAGGTGTATTTGAAGGAGATAAGAAAGGGTTGAACATCCCCCATCCAGGGTTGATAACTCTGTGTTTACCTTATAATGTCTACTTTTGCTTTTTAGGCACCCCTAATTTCCAATGGGTTCTTCCAGAACTATCAGCATATTGCCATGTTGCTCTCAGAAGAGTTTGTGCCGTTAAAGAATATTCATGTAGGTCGTCATGGGGGGAAAATGACAATGTGAATAATTTTGGGTGGAGAATTCGGTTTTTAAATACTCCGAGCTTTAATTTTAATATTGCTTTTGTCTCCAGTTGCTTAGAAGGTCAGTTGCAATCCTGTGTAAATTGGTCATGCCTAAGTCCCATTGAAACTATTGGAGCTGAGGTTGTGTAAATGGAAGGCGCTCGATGGGATAGAGGCTTTAGAAGCTTTTGTTGTTCCCTTTGTGCTTAGAACTACTACATCACAACATAAAATTTAGAGAAAACTCTGTTGTCACCTGGCACGCCAGCACAGCCATGATTTGTAATGCATCGTTTATTGCTGTCAGTGCCCATTAAAACCTATAAATCTGAGAATAATTTAAGTATCCCCTTGAGTAAGCCATTTGGCTGTTGGTCCAGAAAATGCCAGTGTTATGATTGAAGACTCCCAGGCATAGCCCAATAAAGCTTGAGGGTTTGTCCACTGATGTGCTCTGTGTGTGTGTTTGTGTGACTTGCTCATGTGTGTCTGGCAGAGCAATCGTATGCTCAGAAGTAAGTCCCACCGAGATCAATGGGACTAACTTCCAAGAAAGTGGATCTGATTAATCATAGAGAAAGGATGTCAACCATATAGTGGTTGGAACCCAGATTGCTTTCAAAGTTAGCTCTGGTAATTACAATACCCATCCAGAAAGTCCATATATATATGGTGGGGTACTGGCCCCATGCAGACTTGTTCCCCTGCATATAATGTAATGTTTGATGCATTTTGGGACTTTAAAAGTCTGCAAAGATGGGATAGCCAGATCAGATATAATTCTTCAACATCCCCTGGCCCCAATAAATTTTAGCTTTTAGAAAAGGCCCACAATCACCTGAAATGTTATCTCCTGTATTCAAAGCATGAGTTTATTCTAATAAAACTTTAAAGCCCGTATTTCTTGGCATTTTCTTGCCACACGGTGCACCAAATTGTGCCAGTACATTTTCTGAATTTTGTATTCGAAAGTGCGTTTTGCAGGGGCATAGTGGACTCATCTTTCCGAAAGATAGCATTTCCATTGTGGTTATTGCACTTCTTGAGCACTTGCTGTGCAATATATTTTATCTTTTAAAATGTAATTGCCCCTCCCCTGAAAGCACTTCTGTATCATTGCTCTTATACTTACCATATTGAATATAGTTGTAGACTTGAGCAGTGGCGTAGCGTGGGGGGTGCAGGGGGGGCCGGCCGCACCGGGCGCAACATCTGGGGGGGGGGGCGCTCGCACTCGCAGCTCTCTGCCCCTACCTGGCTCACTCACTCTCTCTCACTGCAGTGCTGGCTGTGCGAATCCGATCCGAGCTGCCGGGTCGCCGCCCACTGTGGAGGGGAGGGTGCCAGGCGTGCAGTGCAGTGCGGAGAGAGAGCGAGGGACTATCTGGGGGAGAGACAGTGCAGCGGGGGGGGGGCGCAAATTACTTGCCTTGCCCCGGGTGCTGACAACCCACGCTATGCCACTGGACTTGAGTGCCTTTTGCACCTGTTGGGGTATGTGATCTGGTACAATTTTGAATGATCAATGCAGCTCCTCTTCTTCCCAGTCACATTCTGCGCCATTTGGCTTTATGTTTTTAGTCCATGTGGATGTTAAAGAGATTGCACATCCATCTCCATTTCCTGTCTTGCTTCTGAGCACTCACTAGCATCTGGACAACAGATGTTGGACATTGGATGGACCTTGGTCTGATCCAGCAAAGCAGTTATTATGCTCCTCTTGGTTTGTTTGTTTTAAAGTCCCAAACAAGAACTCTTCTTGCACCCATCGATCACACTAACAATCTGCAAATTTGCACGGTTACTGCAGAAACATCACTCTTGAAATGAACTGAATGTAGATGGAGCACACAGGAATATAATAGACCAGCATTTTTATTTATTTACTTTTTTGCTTTTTGGAATAAAAGCGAAGGCAAATGGGATAGAATTTAATAGTTTCATTGTGATTTATGAAGTCTGATTATTCCCCAAATCTTGGTCTCAGAAGACCTTGATTTTCCTCACTGCATCTGGGAGGAATGAGGTCTATGTCTCATGTTACCATTTAAATACACAGGATAAAGCTCATGTCTTTCAAAAAGCATGCAAATGTCTTTCTGGAATGGGGGGAATATGCACATCTGGCTCCCAGCCAGAACCATGAACTGCCAAAACTTCTCTGCAGTTTTGAAGTTCACGGGTCTGGCTGGGGGCCAGATAAATGTATTACTCAAACAAAATACTTTGCATGTTTTTCTTTTTCTTCTTTCTCTCCAAAGAAAGGGAGGAGAGTTCTTTGCTTTTGAAATGCAGGGTGAGAAGTGGCCTTCAGTCAACATCAGATGTCAATCAAAATGCCATTTTGGTCTCTCGCCCTGCTGCGTATGCCTTTCTGTGAGCCGTAATGTAAAGCAGCGACTTTGTAGGACAAGTAATTGGAACTGCCAGTAAAGTTTCTGTTAGAAGTGGCTTTCCTCTTCAGTGCGGTATTGTGGGCCAGAATGTCAAGTGCTCTGCTTATAGAGTTGACTTCGTTAGAAAATTGTTGGTAATGCAACTGTTGCTGTTGTTCCGTCGCTTTGCGGTCACTTAAAACAACAAAAATACATACAGAGAGAGCTGAAGTAAAGATGCTCTTTACTTTAGGGAATCACTCAATACCCCTTTCCCAGTCTGTCTGTCTGTCTGTCTCTCTGTCTCTCAAGCATTAGCTCTACTTTACCGGACAGTTCCCCAAATCTACACTCTAGGAATTGTGGCTGAATGGTGTTGCTCTCAAGTTGACATTCGAGACGCTCTGGCCAAAGTATTACTTCTCCAGTAGGCCCTGTATAATAATAATAATAATAATAATAATAATAATAATAATAATAATTTATTTATACCCCGCCCTCCCCAGCCAAGGCCGGGCTCAGAGCGGCTTACAAGCAATAATAAAAACAAGATGAATGATTACAACTTAAAAACAAAAGTAAAATACAACATTAAAATAATGGAACATTAAAATATTAAAATGTAGCCTCATTGCAGGAGGAGAAGGAAAAGAAAAAAGAAAGAGAGGGAGGGAGGGAATCAAATTGGCTCCAAGCCAAAGGCCAGGCGGAACAACTCTGTCTTACAGGCCCTGCGGAAAGAAATCAGATCCTGCAGGGCCCTGGTCTCATGAGGCAGAGTGTTCCACCAGGCTGGAGCCAGAGTTGAAAAGGCCCTGGCTCTGGTTGAAGCCAGTCTAACTTCCTTAGGGCCTGGGACCACTAGGGTGTTGCTATTTATGGACCTTGAGGCTCTCCGTGGGGCATACCAGGAGAGGCGGTCCCGTAGGTACGAGGGTCCTAGGCCGTGAAGGGCTTTAAGAAAGAAATACAAACAACTTAATTCTTCCCTTGCATTCCCGTGGAAAAATGAAGGCTGCTGGGGCTTCCATTAGCATAGGAGCTGAATTCCCCCACCCTCACCTTATCATCCTTTGAGCTGAAGGGCAAGGGTGTGATAATATTAAGGACCTCCACTGGAACCTGCGATGTGGCTGTCATTCATTGGTCCCAAGCTCCACCCACAAATGGATAGGGCTTGGAGCATGTGACCAACAGCTGGAAAACTCCTAAGTGGGAACCCTATGATTGCTCACTCATACCTCTAGCAGGCATGGCCAAACATGGTCCTCCAGCTGTTTTGGGACTACAGTTCCCATCATCCCTGACCACTGGCCCTGTTAGCTAGGGATGATGGGAGTTGTAGTCCCAAAACTGCTGCAGGGCCAAGTTTGGCCATGCCTGCATGTCATCCACTTACTGTTTGTGCCTGTGGGACTCCAGTTCGAAAAACAGATTTCTTGGTGGAAGTAAGAACTAGGCTTAAGTTGTTCTGCTAACTTCATGCTGGTTGTTAGGGAAACAAGTGGCACATTAAAAAAAAGATGCAACCTCCCTGCTTTTTTGGGTCCAGAAGTAGCATGCTTCAATTGAGGCGCTTTTGCCTGCTCTAGCATGGCTTGTTCATTCAGTAGGGTGTGTAAACATTGTTGACTTTGCAGTAACTGCATTTTCAATACCTCATTAAGTGTTCCCTACACAGATCAGGAACTGACATAGACTGTAAGGCTAGATGTTGACAGTTCTGCTTATCTAAAGATTAAACTACATGGGCTTTTTCTTTAGGGGTTTGTCTTGTGGTGAGGGAACAGCCTTCTGTATAAGAGTACACAGGTTCCCCCCCCCCCCAATCTTTCAGGTACAGATTTGTTGTGCAAACTTAAAGAGAAGGTAGAAAGCTTTTGCTGTGCTTCTCGCGGTTCCCCATTTAGTTGCAGGTCACCGTGTTTGCAGCATGGCTGGGTGTGGGTGTATTTTAGGGGAATAACTTTACCCTGCTTAGCTATGGAAATGTGCTAGCAGTTTTATTGCAGCACCACTAGGAGTGTGCTGCACCACTTTCCTCCTTGTGGTGCAGCTATAAAACTTGCTAGCACATTTGCAAAGCTAAGCAGGGGCTGGTGTGGTTTCAAATTGGATGGGGAACTGCATGTTGAGATTCCTGCATTGCACACGGTTGGATTAAATGACCCTTGGGGTCCCTTCTAACTCTACAATTGTATTTGTAGGAAGTGTGCACTATTTAAATTCACATTGTTAATGTGTGTTTTTAAATTCACCAAAAAATTTGAACCAAATGGACCTATGATTTAGGTGCATATGAAACTGACATGGAATGGAAATAGGCAGATGCATACATCTGTAATGAAGACAGACAAAATATTTGAAGGAAAGTCACAGCAGCTCCTTCAGCATGAGTCAGCCTTCCTAGAGGCGTCATAATTTCCATGTCAGCCGGATCAGCCTTCAGTCTCATTCCTCATCAGTGTTTCAGTTAGGTTGCCTGCTTTTAAGAGGAAGTTTAGAGCATCCTGTGTGTGTTTACTTTCCCTTAAATTCTTTCACCTTATGTTAAAAAAAAAAGTGGAATTTTTTTAATTAAAAAAATGGTTGCCAAACTGCTCTAGAGATTGGTATGTGTTTGTATGATCCTCTTGATTAATGTCACAGATGCTAGCTTATCACTACTAGCCATACCTGACGTTTCCCTCAGCCTTGCAGAACTAATTCTGCCCACCCCACAACCCACCCCACAAACCTAGAATCAGGAAAAAAACCACTACCTGTATTCCATGAACCTAGGATGCTTCTTGACTTTCCCCACTGCTCTGTAAAGGTTGTATCTGTCTTATCTGCAGGCAGATTTCAAAGAACGCTTGGTGGCTGGCATTCTTTTACTCTGTTCCTCAATGGTGGCATCTGTGCCTTTATTTAGGGTGGGATGGACAGAAGGCTGATCTTTGGGTGACGTGCAGCAGATCAGCAAGGGTTATCAACTCCTAATCCTTCAACAATGGCAACCGCAAAATTGTTCCACACCCACGCCTAAATGAAGCTGGTGAAATAAAGAGAGCTTAGAGGAAAACCAGTAGTGAGAGATGACTGTGATCTCAGTCCAGGTACTGTAAACAAATTCCTAGGCTGTGTCCTTAAATGTGCACTATTCATAGGAAGCTGCCTTATATCTGGTGAGATTATTTTCCCGAAGGAGCGGCTCCACCCCCATTGTTCTGCCCGGACACTGAGGTCCAGTGCCCAGAGCCTTCTGGCCAGTGTGGTGCAGTGGTTAAGAGCGGTATACTCATAATCTGGTGAACCGGCTTTGCGTCTCCGCTCCTCCGCATGCAGCTGCTGGGTGACCTTGGGCCAGTCACACTTCTCTGAGGTCTCTCAGCCCCACTCACCTCACAGAGTGTTTGTTGTGAGGGGAGGAAGGGAAAGGAGAATGTTAGCCGCTTTGAGACTCCTTCGGGAAGTGATAAAGCGGGATATCAAATCCAAACTCCTCTTCTTCTTCTTCTTGCCTCCCTGCGAGAAGCCAAGTTACAGGGAACCAGGCAGAGGGCCTTCTCAGTTGTGGCACCCACCCTGTGGAACGCCCTCCCACCAGATGTCAAAGAGAGAAACAACTACCAGACTTTTAGAAGACATCTGAAGGCAGCCCTGTTTAAGGGAAGCTTTTAATGTTTAATAGATTACAGTGGTGCCCCGCAAGACGAATGCCTCGCAAGACGGAAAACCTGCAAGACGAAAGGGTTTTCCGTCTGCAGAGGCGCTTCGCAAGACGAATTTCCCTATGGGCTTGCTTTGCAAGACAAAAAATGACGAAAAAAAATGAATTTTTCCCCCGCTCCAAAACCCCTTATTCTGAATCGCTAAGCTGCTAAAAGCATTTTAGCAGCAAAACCGCTAATCTCCCAAGTGTTAAAAAGCTGTTTTTAGCCCTTTTTTAGCCAATAGCGCTAATAGCGCTACTCCGTCAATGGGCTTGCTTCGCAAGACGAAAAAACCGCAAGACGAAAAGACCCGCGGAACGGATTTTTTTCGTCTTGCGAGGCACCACTGTATTGTATTTTAATATTCTGTTGGAAGCCACCCAGAGTGGCTGGAGAAACCCAGCCAGATGGGCGAGGTATAAATAATAAATTATTTATTATTATTATTATTATTATTATTATTATTATTATTATTATTATTATTATTATTTCTAGCTCAGTATTGTCCATACTGAAAGGCCTCTCTGAGTGCCTGGCTCATTAGCATCCAGTAAACAAACAAACAGCCTTACCTTTACTTACCCCTGTTCTGGAGCTCAGATCAGGCTCAGAGACATATTTCAGCAAACATTTTTGGCATGTGTCATAGTCTCGTGCTGAGCAACGATGAACGAACTCAGTGGAGTGGAAGCCTAGCCAACCAACAGAGTCTCTGGGGTGTACCTGCCTATTGGCAGAGTCTGTATCCAAAGTCAGGTCCAGTCCTAGGGTCGGGCAACATGGTCAGACAGTCCAGGGGTCAGGGAATCCAATGATCAAAGGAAAAGAGGAGCAAGAAGCAGCAAGGTTAGACCAGGCCCGACAAGCATTGTTTCCAGCATCTGAGTGAGACTGGAAGCCCTGCCTTAAGAAGGCTGAAGTCAGCTGGTTCATATCAACGCCTTCTCCTCTGAGTCCTTGAAGGCTGACCAGCTGCAGGTGGAGTCACTCCCGGCCCATGACAGCATGTAACACAATGCTGTGGAGTCACTCCGCCTTCTCCCTCTTCAGGCTGCTGTTCAGCAGGTGAAGCTGACTCCCGGCCCATGACAGCATGTAACACAAAGCCATTGTCTAAAACATGATTGATGAAATATACTCGGAGTCGAGAGTGGATTTCATGCTCTTTATTCAGCTCATAGTGGTGAGGAGGAATGGAAGTTCCCCCAGAATGTCTGCATTATGTACATTATTTACACAATGGGCCCCACGTGATTGGCTAATTCCGGGATTCTCCTGTAGGCCAATCAGTTCGCGGATTCACTTCCACCTGGAGCTGGATTGGGTGGCTCCTGTGGACCAATCAGACTGCTGTATTCTGGAGCCTATTGTTCTAGGACCAGTCAGGCTGCTGCATTCTGAATCCTATTGTTCTAGGACCAATCAGACTGCTGCATTCTGAATCCTATTGTTCTAGGACCAATCAGACTGCTGCATTTTGGATCCTATTCAACTCAGTACATAGCAATTGAGCAGCATGCTGTTGTCCATTGCCCATTCATTCCAGTGCCCACTCCGTGTGCTGGATGAGCGAGGAAGGAAACCCAAATGTATGGGCTAAGCCCATACTCTAGTTTGTTTCTTATACTGCATGGAAGGAGGAGTAAGGAGTAAGTGAGCAGCATGCACCAGCTTGCTAATCATTTGCAATAAAGTTACTGGGTAAACCATGATGTGTTTTAGACCATGGTTTTGTGTTACATGCAAACCAGGCCAGTGTGAACTTCTTTCTGTATCTGGGTTTGTCACCTCCTCTTTCATTTTGTTCTCCAGATGCAGGCCATTAGTTAATTGGTCTTCACCGTCTTCACCGGCTCCCTCTGTGCTTTGCATCGCCTTCCATGTGCAGCAGCCAACTGAGCAATCTGTAAATTGTGCAGAGGAAAGAGCGGGTTAGAGGCCTGTCCCTTGTCACTTGATATTTGAGTGCTCCTCCTTGTGCCATATATTCATTTTTTATTTTCTGCTGTGACACCTAGCTATGAGCAAAGAACTCTCTGGAGCATCTTAAAAGACAACTTCTATTAAAGATGAAAAGTTAAGCAAAATGCAGACAGTAGATCTCACAGTCGGAGGGGAAAATAATATACAGCGGCACTTCAGAAGCCTTAATTGGGAAAGCTGTTGAAAGTCTGTGCCTTGGCATCTTTTTCTGGAGTCCTTTTAGAAGTCTAGATAAGCACAAGGAAAGGAATTGTGCGTGCCTCTTAACCTTAGTCAGAATTTGAGGAGCTTCCTCACCTGGAATCAAACATGTGGTCCTTCCACCACATCGTTGTCCTTCTCGACTTCTGCATCCCTTCATTTCTCAGCCATGCAGATTGTCTGGGAATTGTGCTAGGGATTGAACAGAAGGAGAGAACTAATTTATGTCACGTGCATGAGCTAGAAATCAACCACAGGCTCTTTCTTTTGAAATATGTCAGTGATAAGCTTGAAGAAGGTAAATGGAAACCATGTTATCGCTCATTTGCCCTCGTAATTGTGTTAGATTTTAGGCTGTTTACACATCATATGTTCGAAGCACAGACACTCCAAAGACTCTTGGGAGCTGTAGTTTACCCCAAGAGGGTTGCTGTTAACAAACTACATTTCCCAGGATTCCTTTTTTGGGGAGGAGGGGGAAAGGTGCTTTAAAGAAAGGCATGCAGCTTTACTCTTTCTGTTTTATGTAGAAGGCCGCCTTATTTGAAATCAGACCATTAGTCCGTACAGCTCAACCTTGTCTTATACTGAGTGGCAGATAGATCTTCAGGGTTCCCACACCTTAACTGGAGTTGGCAAGGATTGTACTGGGAACCTTTACATGGAAAACACGTACTTGACCACTGAACTATTGCCTTCCTCTTACTACATAAGTGGTATTCATTGAAAGTTTCCCGTTCAGGCTTTCCTTGTCAGAGCTCTATGTCCACCATAGGACAGGGTCACACTTCAAAACGACCTTGACAGATTAGAGAACTGGGCCAAAACAAACAAGATGAACTTTAACAGGGAGAAATGTAAAGTATTGCACTTGGGCAAAAAAAATGAGAGGCACAAATACAAGATGGGTGACACCTGGCTTGAGAGCAGTACATGTGAAAAGGATCTAGGAGTCTTGGTTGACCACAAACTTGACATGAGCCAACAGTGTGACGCGGCAGCTAAAAAAGCCAATGCAATGCTGGGCTGCATCAATAGGAGTATAGCATCTAGATCAAGGGAAGTAATAGTGCCACTGTATTTTGCTGTGGTCAGACCTCACCTGGAGTACTGTGTCCAGTTCTGGGCACCACAGTTCAAGAAGGACACTGACAAACTGGAACGTGTCCAGAGGAGGGCAACCAAAATGGTCAAAGGCCTGGAAACGATGCCTTATGAGGAACGGCTAAGGGAGCTGGGCATGTTTAGCCTGGAGAAGAGGAGGTTAAGGGGTGATATGATAGCCATGTTCAAATATATAAAAGGATGTCACATAGAGGAGGGAGAAAGGTTGTTTTCTGCTGCTCCAGAGAAGCGGACACGGAGCAATGGATCCAAAGTACAAGAAAGAAGATTCCACCTAAACATTAGGAAGAACTTCCTGACAGTAAGAGCTGTTCGACAGTGGAATTTGCTGCCAAGGAGTGTGGTGGAGTCTCCTTCTTTGGAGGTCTTTAAGCAGAGGCTTGACAACCATATGTCAGGAGTGCTCTGATGGTGTTTCCTGCTTGGCAGGGGGTTGGACTCGATGGCCCTTGTGGTCTATTCCAACTCTATGATTCTGTGATATGCACAAATTTCTGCACCTGGACAAAGCAATGTTCTTTTTGTGGCAGATATTTGGCGTGGCACAGCTGGCCGCAGTCACAGAAAAGTCCGGCGCCTAAACAGAACAATGATTTGGAAGAAGCTTTCCAAACATCTTCTCGTTGTCTCCTAGAATTGCCACTGGGTTTCACCCAAAGTGCAATTCTGCCACAAGTTGGTATGACCCACATCTGTCGACATCCGAGGCATTTGATGGGAAAACAAAACAGATTTCACTTACTTTTGTCATGGGGCTAAGCACTACCCTCCTTCTGCCATATGGGCAAACTGTTAAGCATGTTCTGGAATCGGTGAGCACTCTGGGAATTAAAATTGCTTGCTCTCTCGGTTGCTGTTTCAGGCGCGGTGCCATGCCAGTTTTGGTTACAGCGTAGCTTTATTAATTCCTCCAAGGAAGGCCACCAAGGTAGCAGCTGCTCATTTTTTTTGCTGCAAGAGGCATCATGTGTGGTGCAAACTGCGGCTCTGCCTCTTGACATTGGCCCAGTGACTCAGAAACTCAAAAGATGCTGGGGGGAGCAGCTGTCTTGCATTTAATGTATAAATAGTCTAGGCTCTCTTGTGGTCATTCCAGGATCCGATGGGTAACTGGGTAATCCTTGCCTTTTTGATCATTGCATTCCATGCATCTAAGTCCTCCATCTTGTTTTCAGCCGGGGCTCCCTTTCTTTTCATGCACTGAATCTGCTGCTGGAAATTGTCGGTGCCAACAATACTTCTAATACTCTTCAGAAGTGACTAAGGAGGCAGATGATGCTCTTCCAAATGCTTTCATGTACAAATGGGTGCTCTGAGGGCACTGTAATGTCTGGCATATATTTTAAAGATCCACGTGAAGTAAAATTAGCATTGCATTTGGCCTTTCTTATTGTTAATGACCATCTCTAGCAGCTGCTTCAGCTTTTCCCTAAAATCGTTCAAAGGCTTTTTAGCTCAGGGAAAGGCGAGTTGGAATGGGCGATAGGATAAGGGGCACATAAAATTATGCATGATGCGGAGAAAGTGGATAGGAAGAAGTTTCCCCCTCCTTCTCTCAAAATACCAGCATGTCACAGCAGTGTGCCTACCAGTAATTGCACAGTTCAAAGATGGAGTTAACTCTTTATTAGC
The DNA here is from genome assembly GCF_965153285.1 of Podarcis tiliguerta. NCBI lineage: Eukaryota > Metazoa > Chordata > Lepidosauria > Squamata > Lacertidae > Podarcis > Podarcis tiliguerta. The sequence continues at coordinate 121,518,427 of NC_139534.1, forward strand.
AAAAACACGATCTCCACAGACTTGGTTGAGCGTTAGGCCTAATGAGCAGAGCAACTCATTCCTGGTGGTCTTTCTTCATGAAAATCAGTTGCCGAAACTGACATCCTTCCCTAGGCATCCTAGACATGGTTTAACCCTAAACATCCTGCCTTCTTATGCAGCTAGTCCAGGAGGCAGACCTGGCTGTCAGTTTCCTCCTCCTTAGAACTTGGCAGAGAGGAGGATGGAGGAATCCCTAGAATTATTGTCGTTGGCTAGAATTCTTGACTTTCCCCCTACCAGTTCCAGTGGGCAGCTTTGGCCCTTTTTATTTTAAAAAGTTACGCCATAATCCAACACAGTCAGATGTGATTAAGTCTGTTGATTTCAGTGCATCTGAGCACGGCTAACTTGGTTTGTGGCCTTGGCTTTTATGGCAGAACTTACACCTTTACAGCATACTTGACCTACATTTTTCATTCGCCGATCCCCTTGTGTATGCTAAACGTATCTGGCTATTAACACTCAGCCTGGGTGTCTGAATAAACATTGGATGTGTAAATTCAATCTTGGCATCCTCTTTTATATATTTCTCCCAAGGGGACTCCATTTGCAGACTGTATTGAAGCAATCATTAATCTATCAGGATTCCGTGTACATCCCTTCATAGAGCTTTGAAAGTATTCACCAGAGCTATTTCCCCCCTGTTTGTTATTTCCATGTTATAGCACATAATGGAAACTAGAATATGCATAATATTCCCTATTAATCAAAAATATGGGAAGTGTCGTTTATAAACCCGGGAACATTTTGAGACGTGGATGTTTGGCCGTAGAGAATAAACTTAAGTATGAGGACCAAAAATGCAGCAGTAATGTCCTTGAATTGCAAGACATCCTCATGCCAGTTGTCAATCACATTTATGTAAACATTATGTAAATTAAATTGTGCTTTTAAGATGGAACTGTTTTCTGTGGCCCCTTGCTTCACGCTGCCTTTCAGCCTTACTTTTGTTACTAGATGTTGCTTCAGATTCTGCCATTTTTCTAGTGGGCAAATGTTTCTCTTAATTTTGGGACGAATGGGAGTCAGCCTTGGTGATGTTCATGCATGTCTTCCTTACTTATACAACTCTGTACACACTTTCTTGTAAGTCCGTTGTTCTTTTCTTAATAGGCATGTGTAGGATTGCACTGTTTCTTGCTTAATCCAGTTACCATATTTTTCGCTCTATTGGACGCACCAGACCATAGGAGGGGGAGAACAGGGAAAAAATACTTTTTCCTTGTTCTCCCCCTCTAAAACAAGGTGCGTTCAAGGTGCATTCACCCGAGCGTGTGGAGCTGCCTCAAAGATCCCTGAAGCCTTTGGAGCGCAGCGCCCTGCTGCCCTGCAGAGGCTTTGCACACAGCCGTCCCCAAGCCAGAACAGCGAGATGGAGCCCTCCGTCTCGCTATTCTGGCTTGGGAACAGCCTTGCTAGCCCCTGCAGGAGAGCGGGGTGCCTTTACCCCGCTGTCCTGGAGAGGTTTTGCGCGCAGCCGTCCCCAAGCCAGAACAGCAAGACGGAGCCCTCCGTCTCGCTGTTCTGGCTTGGGAACAGCCTCTCTAGCCTCTGCAGGAGAGCGGAGTGAAGGCATCCCGCTGCCCTGGAGAGGCTTTGCGCGCAGCCGTCCCCAAGCTAGAAAAGCAAGACAGAGCCCTCCGCAGCGCTCCGTCTCCCTGTTCTGCCTTTCGGCTTAGCGGCGCAGCCTGCATTCGCTCTATAGGACGCACACACATTTCCCCTTAATTTTTGGAGGGGAAAAAGTGCGTCCTATAGAGCGAAAAATACGGTACACGATACCTTTCTTCCAAGGCATTTCTTCCCAAGTATTTGTATACCTTAGATACAATACATAAAAGGGAACAGGAAAGGAAACAAATACAGATCCGTTCATGATTATTGTTGGGATCAGCTGAAATGGCCGCTGAGGGAAACAGGTCTGAGAGGGGAGGAGCCGAATATCAGCTTGCCTCGGCCAAAGCTAACGGAGTTGATCTTGCTTTATTGTCTCCCTCATAACTGCTGGTATTGGGAGACAGTTCTAGGAGGGGAGGAATCACATGACAATTGGTCCCAGCTGAACTGCTTGAGATTCTGTATCTGGAGACCATGTTCTGCTCCATTAAAGCAAAATAGGCGTTCTACACATTGTAGGCCAAGTTCTCAATGCGGATGTAAAGCTGTAGTCTGGGCCCAACCAGATCAAACTACAGGTTGGAACTCTCATGACCAAATGCTCCTCCATGCAGAAATGTTACCTGCACATGAAAAATTAGGGACGTTGAATTTGATCCATTTTCTGTTCTCAAAGAACCAAACTGAATTCTGCCATGGGCTCTCATGTTTTTGTGTGCTCTCCCCACCCGCCCTAGTGGGGCTCACAACCCAACTGGCTTATGCTATAGCCAGAAGCCACTTTGTCTCTTACCTTGTTAAGTACAAAATATAACTCCTGTGTAAACCATAGCCAGAAGTTATTTCCCTTTTGTCTCTTCAATTGTTAGGTACAAAATATAACTTCTTAGTGAACATAGCAGTGGCAAAGTCCATCTGGGCCTGCGAGTGACAAGGGGATGATTTCAGCATTTAATGACGTGAGGCTTTGGCAACCTTTGATTCTTCTTCTTAGCTCTTGCCAAAAGTCTATTTTTTTTAAAAAAGGATATAATTGAAACTCTACTGGAGAGAGAAATTGCACAAATGTCATGCCAGCCATATTTTGGCCCCTGTTTCCTTCTATTAATCTCCTGGCGAAAGGTTCTCATGAAATCTGATTGCAAAAAGAAATGGCTTGATTTGTTCAACAGGCAGCGATGGCACTGAACATCTGGTTTACTGGCCTAAATTGCTCCTCCTAGATAATAACGCTGTCCTTTTTTTTCTTTCTTTCTTCAATATTACTTTGTTCAGAGCCGCCCAGAAACTTAACCTGTCCTCGAAGAGAAAGAAGCATCATGCCCCATTGCTGCACTCCCATGAATTCTCCATCTACGCCACTAATTTTAGTGGCATTCTGCAGATGTGTCCTCCTCCTGCACCGCCATGCCTTTTAAGAGCTGTGTCGAAAGTCAAAGAAAACCCGGGGATTGGGAAGGTATTTGAATCTCTCCATCGCTTTGTTACTCCTTCATTAGCATTTAAAACCCAACAGGAAACGTAAAAAATTCAAATGTATCTGGAATCAAGACTGGATAGCAATGATGTTTCTGTCCCTTAGGAGGCTGATCTGATACATCAAGTCTTTGCAACCGTTGGACAAGGATGAACAAGCTGTGGGTTGCTTGGATTCAGTTCACAGAGGACAGGTTTCGATTTGCAGTTGGCAAATCTTTATACAGTTGTACCTCGGAAGTCGAACGGAATCCATTCCGGAAGTCCATTCGAATTATAACCCTGCTTGAGAGAAACTGTAATTCCCAGGATTCTTTGGGGGGTGGGGGTGGTCATATGCTTTAAATGTGCTTTAAATGTATAAAAGGTAAAGGACCCCTGACTGTTAAGTCAAGTCGCAGACGACTCTGGGGTTGTGGCGCTCATCTCGCTTTATAGGCCGAGGGAGCCGGTATTTGTCTGCAGACAGTTTTTCCAGGTCATGTGGCCAGCATGACTAAGCTGCTTCTGGTGCAACGGAACACTGAAACCAGAGCAGCGCATGGAAATGCCATTTACCTTCCCACTGGAGCGGTACCTATTTATCTACTTGTGCTGGTGTGCTTTCAAACTGCTAGGTTGGCAGGAGCTGGGACTGAGCAACGGGAGCTCACCCCATCACGGGGATCCGAACTGCTGACCTTCCGATTGGCAAGCCCAAGAGACACAGTGGTTTAGACATATAGACAGCTCCAAATCACATACAATGACTTCAGTCATACGCTGGCTAAATCAGGTTGTGCTATTGCTGTTGATTGGAAGGTCTTTCACAACAAAGCTGGAACGGGCTTCTTTCAGTAAGGGAAATGGCAAGAAAATGCACTGGAAAGTGTGAGAGAGCATTTATTTTGACGCAACATCTAATGTCCCTACGAACAAATCAGAATGAATGCTCAATAATTAACAGGTTGTTTGGAAGTTCCCTTTATGCTACTATAGGATACCAGAACTGATCCAAAACTTTAAGTCCAGCTTCTTTCAACGATCTGATGGGGTGGGGTGGAAGAGAGGCAGCAGAGAGTGTAGCTGAAACCTGGCTTTTTAAGGAGCCTGTAGCAGTGGGTTTCCTTAAGTTGTTCTTTCTTTTGAACAACAACAGAAAGGTTTGCTGCTGCTTTGGAAGTGGTACTAGATGTTCCTCCAGTAGCCCATTGGTTCCTTCTGCCCAACAGAAGGACACTCTGCCATTTAGGGTAAAAGAAAAAAGACGCCCTACTAAGCGTTCATTGAAGCATTTTGGCTTGTCTACTGCGAGAGACAAAATGGCAGGTTAAATGGATCATTGGACTGTGTCAGTAAGGGGAACCCCGCACTATCTTAATTTAAGGAAGGAAGAAACATTTCCAGGGAAATTAATCTAACAGGGGTGACTAATAGCAGGTATGGCAAGGTTCCCAGATAGCTGCTCTTATGGCAGCAACATTTATTATTTACTTATTTCATAAATTTGATATACTGAATAATAATAATAATAATAATAATAATAATAATAATAATAATAATAATAATGCAATACACCACCTTCAAAGTGGTGCTCAGGAATGAAGAGTTTGCTAGCCGCACCACATCTGAGGCCCATGACTGTGGGGATTTGATCCGGTGAGCCACTGGATTTATCCCAGCTCTGTGATACTATGGTCCCATGCTTTGTGTTTTTGATATGGAAGAGACTTGCAGGAGCGCTCCTAGGTCCTCAAAATGCAACACGGAATTTGGGCCTAAGAATGGAATCGCAAAATGAAGTTTCTTAACGAGTGCCGTGTTTTTGCAGCTGAAATCTTGGAGTGTTTAATTCACTCTCCCAAGGTTTAGAAAGAACACGGAAGTAGCTTTGGAATGCATAATTATACAGGTTACTGCCGATTTCCATTTCAGGGAGGTACTAAAGTACCAAGTCGAGCTTCAAGGAAATCCCCACTGAGTGATCGTACAAATTGGAACTGAGGTCAAGAAGTTTTAATTCCTTTGATATTCTGCATCACACTGTATATGATAAAGTCATTCTCAGTGAAAAAGAAAGATAATATGGCCAGGGCCAAACTAATGGTGCAAAATGTGGATGGCTCTTTAGGGTTCTGGAGAACAGCAGAGAATATTCACATTGGCTTATTTCCCTATACTTGAAACATATTTAGAATTTTACAGTATTTTTTGTCTTAACTGCAGTGAGGAGGTGGTAGGACACATTTCTGTGGTCGCTGGTGTTTGTGAGTAGCTCTACACATCCCTCTCCTTCCTTGGAGCATTTATAGGGAATAAATGAAGGATGTTCAGGAATCATGCTTTGAGTGATGGGCTCTCCCTGATGAGCCTCTCTCTTTTGCTTACTTGGAGTGCCTTGGCCTTGCAGCTTCATTTGAAGAAGAGGAGTTGGTTCATGCTGATATCTAAAGTATTGAGGCAAGGCTGAGATCTCAAGTGCTATTCCCTTTATATATTTTTGGTTCTTAAGCACCCCCCACCACCAAAGTTTCCACCAGCAAGCTCCTATTTCTTTGCTCCTAGATGGTGTGATCCCATCCTGCACATGGATATTTCTGGTGCTGTGCTGCAGTAAGCTAGTTACAATCCTATCCTCTGCTTTGTCTACGGGTTTGAGGGGGAGACAGTAATCTTGGGCTCTCTGTTTTCTTTCCACGTGCACCACTTATTTTGTACACGTAATGTTATGGCATCATCAACAGTAGGACTCCTGCACAGACACAGGAGATTCTGCTCTTCCTATTTCATGCCTAGAACTACGGTATATCTAGAGGCATCGCTAGGCTCCCTTGGCAAGGAGACGTATTGGCGTTCTCTGTTCCCTTCTGGGCAAGAAGATGAATCTGTGCCCCCCAATCCCTTGCACAATTGGCAAGGAGCTGTTACCCCTCCACCATCCCTTGTGCCCTTGGCAAGAAGATGTTGGCCACCCAGAGCAGTGTAGCAGCTGCTTGGGGAGTGTGTGGATGGGCAGGTTGTCCCCTGGCCATTTTGAGCCAGAGTGGAGAAGCACGGTTTTTGTGCCCCCTGGGCATACGTCCTTGGTTGAGGCCAACCCGGCTGACCTCTTGGTACATCCAGTATTTCCTTCACACCAGCAGTTTTCCACTAGTGTGAGAGTTTCACCAGTGTTGTTAACAGCCAGGTAGATTTCCTACATGGGCAACTTCAGGTTTCACCGACAGACGTGGCATTGGGAACAATCCTATCTGTGCCCATAGGGCATAAATCAGGAATAGCATTGCACAGCTTGTTGGCTACCACTACAGATTCAGTTCCTTTCTAGAGATTTTGCAGACAGATTATTTTTGACTACATAAACATACATGCAGAAAAGCCAATCTTGAGGGATTCTTTTGTTAAGAGTGTAGAATCTAAACATGTGTTGTTCTTTAGCAAATTAAGCCCCCATTGATTCGATTACTGTCATTCATTGGATTTCTCCCCTCTTGTGAAATAGTGCCTTAAAAAAAACAACCTAATAAAGGAGCGCAAGAACTAAAGAAACATATTACAACTTGCAAGAATTTCCCCCCAGTGTATATCTCTCTAAATTACCTTGTCAGATGAAAGCTGGCTCTTATGATTGAGCTAGAGAAAAGGTTACCGCTTTAAACTTCAGAACTCGTTTCTGGAGAGCTGAAAAAGGAGCATAGACTTGTGTTAACATTTTAAGCACAGCTATGACAGAATTAATTCATGGAATCATGGAGCTGGAAAGAGCTAATTTAGTGTCGTCGTCAGCAACTAGATTTGCTGGAAGAGCACTCTGAGAGGTCAAAGTTCTCAATCTGCCCCAACCTTTAAGGTGACGTGGCGGTAAGCCCCATTGCCACAGCTGTCAGTTATATCACACCTTCTAGGCTGGTTACTTTGGGACCCCATAATCCTCTTAAAGGGGCTGTGTTTGGCACCAAAGACCCCCAGTTGCTGATTCCCCAATCTTCCCTCAAGTCTCTCCCATGTAAAAAAATGTTCCCTACCACAAGGTTTCCAGACAAATGCTCCACTCTCCTCCTCCTCCTCCTCTTCCTCTTCTCTGGCATAAATTCTGCTACCTTTACCCTCTTGACTCTAACCATAGTTTACTGTAACATTTGCACCAAACCAGGCATTCTGTGGAACCAGAGTAGAAGTGGGCTTTCGTTGCCTGGTTAGGGTTAACCATGTAGTTGCAGAGATGATGCCCTGTTACGGTTAAACTGGCATCTGCACCGAACCTCTAATTTAAGCCAATAGTGGGAATATTCAGAGGACACCTTCATTGCTAGTACAAACATCCCAAGTCACCAAACTCAGAGGAGTGTCTCGCACCATGCTGGGCACCTGTGAAGCCATCTACAGGCAAAGTCAACAGCTGATGCCATCATTGCTCATGTTTTCCCAAATTTATGTCACAATGCAAATGTCCACCAAATGGTGCTCAGGTGAGGGATGCATTTGTGCTGGAAATACTGGAGAGAAAATGAATGCATAAGCCTGTGTTCCAACTCTATTAGCCATGCTTGAGAGATGCAACTCTGTGCTAGGCCACACACATACAGCATGGAATGCTTATGACCCTGTTAATTTGATTAATGTTACACAGCGAATTACTTATCTTGTTCCCTAGAAGTGCCAATAACCTCAGAATTCACATCATTTCGACTGGGTCTCGGTTAAGAGGCAATAGTGCTGTAGTTTGGGTTCCCCCCCTTTTTTTAAGAAAAAGAAAAACCGAAACATTTTTTTCATGTCTCTTTGAGTGCTATTAAATTTAATGTCAGACTAGTAGGAAAGATGTTTGAAAGCCATTTAATACTGCTACCAAAAGAAGTTAGATTATGCTCAATTTCTGACATTAATGTGCTACTTAAGATAATTTATCAGATTGTGGTGTTAAAAAAAAAAGACATCCTTTTTGCAACGGCTGCTGCATTGCATTCTAATTTGACTGCCCCCCCCCACAACCTATGTAGATTAGAAAGGAACTTCCCTTCTCCCCTGTGAAAAAATGTTGTTTTTCCTGGGGTTCTATTCTGTACACGCTTTGTAGCACAGCATCGCTTACCAGAGTAACTGTAAGTGCCTGTCTTTTTCCTAAGCTCCTGTCAGGTTTTTTTTTTTTAAAAAAAGAAAACAACAATTGTTGGAATGACAGAATCCTTTGATGTCAGACAATTGAAGGGTGTGCATGCGTGCGCATGCCCATGATTGCATGAGAGAGAGAACTTGAATCATCCAACAGTGTACTTGGAAAAAATCATGCGTTTTCCTTCTATCATTTCTTAAAATGATATTTTGTGTTTTTTTCTTTTCTTATTCATTTCCCCAAGCCATAGCCAAGTCCCACTAACATGATTTACTGATCCTGTAGGCTTTTTCCTAAGCTGCTTGTATGCCCTAATCACTTCTCCTTATGATAGTTGTTTGATGGATAACAAATAGCTACTTAATTTTGTCATCTTTATTGCCGCTTGTTTCCTAATGACTGGAATGCAGCTTCCAGTATAAATCATCTTGCTCCCTTGGAAAAAATTTCAGTCCATGCCTACGGTTGGGTCAAAGGCATCGCTCTCTTCCTTTGAATGCTGAAGACCCTCCATAGCCCTCTCTGGAAAATGAAACTCGCAGTGATCTCCCTCACAGGATTGTTGTAAAGCAGAACAAGAGAAAACAATCCTAAAAAACAGCCCCCAGACAGTCTGTGTGCATTGTGCAGCTATATGAATGATTAATGCACACAGTAGGAGGAAGTCGCTCCAGCTAATACGTTCAATGAATGAAACCAAAGGTGGAAAATTGTATAGAAAATACATATTTTCTTCTATTCTGTGCCTACTTTGAAAATAAAATAAAATAAAATGGTTTTGTGCACACCTTTGGGGAAGCAGGGAATCAATTTTTGCTTAATAGAGGCCACTTTCTAACGGCGACAATATAAAAGTGCTTCTTTGACGTTCTCCCATGAGAGTTTGATAGTCTCTCCTAGCGTAGCCATTTTTGCATATAAATTTGCCATATGCTATCAGAAGCAGTACATGGAGGGGCGTCTGAGAACTGCACACAGTAAACCAATTTTGCAAGGGTTATATATCTGTCAGTTGTAATTAAATCCACAAAACACCTTTAACTCTGAACTAAGGCTGTAACTACTACATGTTATGGCGGCCTGGCCCATTGGTTAGATAGAACGTGGGCAGTTTCAAGTGGGGACACAGAAAGAGCAGGCAGGAAGGGAAATGCTAAACCCTTTCCCCACCCATTGCAATTACGGACGCTTTTCCACAGACATTCTCCAAAACAACCCGGGAGTATTATGGGCAAAGCGCTGAGCACTTTCTCCCTTCCACCCCTTCTGGGCCTTAAATCCTGGACCTCTTTGCTGCTGCCCCCACCCACCGCTGCTTTCTGGGTGGTTGTTGGAGGCCCCTTGGGTTGAATCCAACTAAGTAATACTCATTGTAGACCCATTAGACTCAGTGGACATGAATCACCCAGTTGTTGTTGGCATCTGTTTGTCTTGCGAGAGAATGGCGTGCGCCTCCAGAACTGAAGTTGAACGCCTGGGCGGTGTGTATGGAGGTTCTGGGCTGCTGATGTGGTCCAAAGGATGCAGAGCACCAGTTTGGCTGCAGGAGTTGCCTGAAGGAGGCGTACAAGGCCTTAAGAAAGCCAGTGTGGTGTAGTGGTTAAGAGCGGTAGTCTCGTAATCTGGGGAACCAGGTTCGAGTCTCCACTCCTCCACATGCAGCTGCTGGGTGACCTTGGGCCAGTCACACTTCTTTGAAGTCTCTCAGCCCCACTCACCTCACAGAGTGTTTGTTGTGGGGGAGGAAGGGAAAGGAGAATGTGAGCAGCTTTGAGACTCCTTAAAGGGAGTGAAAGGCGGGGTATCAAATCCAAACTCCTCTTCTTCTTCTTCTAAGGACTCCACTCCAGATTTGTGTAGGCTTTACACCTTAGCCTTTTCTTCTTCAAAGACAACCCTGAAAGGCGTGGGGTTTTTGCATCAGAGTTTTCTTTCTCCTAGATGGGCTACCTTCTCAGGTGGGCTTTCTCCTAGATGGGCTACCTTCCCAGGTGGATGAATACCCCAGTGGCCCATTGACTTCATTGATAACAACCCAGTGCTTGTTTTCTGCCTATATTGGACTGTTCCCTTAGGAAAGAAAGAAAAAATGCTAAAAAGAGAATTGTCTTTTTCGTGCTGTTTACAAGTCTTCTTTAAATGTTTTGCTGTGTACGCATAAATGAGTGTTTGAAAGGAGGGGGAAATCTTTGTTCTCTCTTTCTTTTTTTGCCGACTTCAGCATATATCCACTTAATTTGCCCTTAAAAGTGGCAGGAACAAGAGGATTACAACTTGTGTGCATGTGTATGTTTTGCTTTTGTAACCTTTCTTTTTCCCTGACTCCTGCTATATGTTGACAAGCAGATCAATGAGAGAAAAGGACATTCCCAGGATATCTTCCTTCCATCCACTGCATTGACATTTAAATGAACACCCATTGTTAACAGTTAGTTAGCAGGTACACCCTGACCCTCCTGCCCATCCAGTTCCAGGAACTTTCCAAATTATTTATTCACATGAAAACCCCTGTCCCTTGAAGCCTTTTCAGCATATGCAATTTTCTTCTTCTTCTTCTTCTTCTTCTTCTTCTTCTTCTTCTTCTTCTTCTTCTTCTTCTTCTTTTCTCTCTCTCTCTCTCTAACCAAACAGGCTTGGAATTTAATAGGATTTCCCTTAGTAATTCTACTGACCCCCCCTCCCCCTCCCCCCAGACTGGCTCAAATATATAAATCTGGGAAGTTCAGCAGTTTAATGTTAACCTACAGTGTACAAAACCCACATGAATTACAGAGGCAGTTAATTAGCAAGATAGTTGTGTGATTTGCATAATACAGACGGCTTCATGAATAAAGACAAGCATCCGCTCTTATGAGGATGCTTAGTGGTGCTGCCTTGCGTGCGTTTGTTTTAGGGTAATTTGCAGAAATTACAACTTGGTTCTTAGCAGAAAGCCTTCCAAAGAAACAGGCTAGTTGAAATTGCACGGCCAGTGTGGATTTAGGTCTTTGAAATTCACGTCTGCCTTCTTGCCCCTTGCCCTATTGTAGCATAAGAGAAGGAAGTAGTCCTATTAATGGGCAGGGACCACTTTTTCCAAACAGGACCCGATTCAAGAGTGATCATCCCCACATGAACCTCATTGATAGGTGAGCAGTCTATTTTCACCTGATGGCAGGAATGGATCCAACTCCTGCTGCACTGCAAAGGAGCACTTGGAAGAACATGGCTTAGAGTGTGTTCCCAGTTATTCCTTTGCAGGGTGGTTTGTATTTGGCGCTGTTTCAGTTTGGCGCTGAATACAAGTTGTGCTGCTTTCGGCCGGCTATCAGTCCCACTTGGGTGCTCTGATATCTGCCGAAAGCAGTGCGCTTTGCATTCGACAGCAGAGCGAAACAGCACTGAATGCCAGCCAGCCACAGCTGAAAACAACCAGGACCACACTTCTAAGGCTTCAGAGTACAGCTGTAGCTTTACCTGCCCCACACCTGATGGCACATGTCAGGCGAGTGTCAGGTGGGTGTGACCTGGCCAGAATGGTCTTGCGGGCCAAATTGGGAGGCCTGAATGGGCCCATGGAACAGAGGTCCCCCACCAGCAGAATAGTGTCAACAATATATAGTGTTAAAAGTCCTTCTTTCTGATTACCCTGACATCTCAGTTTAGTCATTTGGTGACTTACTACTTTGTGTGATGCAGAGACACTAACTCTGGCTTAAAGGTAAAGGTAAAGGGACCCCTGACCATTAGGTCCAGTCGTGACCGACTCTGGGATTATGGCGCTCATCTCGCTTTATTTACTTGCACTTTGACGTGCTTTCGAACTGCCAGGTTGGCAGGTGCCGGGACCAAGCAACGGGGCCCCGGGGATTCGAACCACCGTCCTTCTGATTGGCAAGTCTTAGGCTCTGTGGCTTAACCCACAGCGCTTACCTGCCCTAAATGCCTACAAGATATTTGGTATCAGGAAAGATGGTATCTCAGGCTTGAGTTTGCAGGGCGAGGGACCAATAAATAGCTTGCAAACAGGCTCTCCCAGTTTCCTCACTTTCTGCTAACGCCAGTTAGCTCAGTTGGTTTTTATGTGTATTGCCCTGAAAGTTTTATATTGAAGAGCAACACAGAAGTCTAAACCGAAAACTAGCAAACCAGACTGGTTCTCCACTAGCTTGCATTCAGCTCCTGTCAAACAGTACAACAGAGCTTTAACTGCAGTTATGTACAGTCATGCAGACTTCATTTTTGCTAGGGATGAGGACTGATGGGTTAAGCCAAAAGGCACATCTGATTTAGGTCCTTTTTTAAAAAGGCGGAAAGAAGGGAACTGAAAGCCAAGGAATATTCAAGTGTGATGGAAAAGGTCACCATATGTTTCTCTTCAGATTTTAATGTTTGTCAAATGCACAGATGGAGATATAGATATATATGGTATACATGCTCTGAACAAATTTCGGCAGACATCTTCAATATCTTTCTGTGACCGCGATGGTGCAAATGAAATCATTTTGCAGTTCTCCAGCCCTGTGGTCTCCAATATGGTGTTCTTCAGATGTCGTTGGACTTCAGTTCCCAGCAGCTGCAGCCAGAAAGGCATGTGGTCAGGGATGATGGGAGTTGTAGTCCAACATCTTCTGGAGGTCATAACATTGGTTACCCTTGCCCTAGCTCTTCGAAAAGAGTGTGTGGCTAAGTAGCCTTATCCTCTATGAATTTGTTCTATTCACATGGGGCTCATCCAGCTGGGAAGGTAGCTCCATCTAGAAGAAAGAAAACCCTTTCAAAGCCGCCAAAGTTGGTGGCCATCTCTGCCTCCTGTTTCATCATTTCGGAAAGTAACTTTTGGGGAACGTTTTGAATTCTTCGCACATGTGTACACCAGAAGCCAATTCAAACTCATTTTCAGCATTTCTGTGCAAAGTCTTCAATTCTCTCGCTCTCAGATGAGGTCACTTGTTCTTGTTGCACAGGAGAAAAAAAAAAGTTTTTTAAAAACGCTTAATTAAGGGAATAAAAGCATCTGAATACATGGCAGGTGTTTTCATCCCCTTAAATTTGTTCAGTCATCAGTGTGCAGAACTGAGATTGCATACTTGTGAGAGGAGAGGGGAAGGGCAAGGCACAATGAATTATGAAAATTAGGGGCTCGGTGTCAGGATGATGATGACGCATCCTGTTTTTACTCCTTGAAATTGCTAGCTTTCTGCCGCTGACTTTGCAAGTGTATAGCTTTTTCTCAGCTCCCCTGGATGCGGGTGGTGATGTCCTCAGGCGTTCAAGTCTGGGCTTTTCCTCTTGTTCTTGTTGACTGGGCAGGTTGTGGCCTCTAGGGGAATCACCTTTATCCCTAGGGCGAGGAATTGTGATTGAAACACTTTAATCGCCCCCATGGTTATGGGCCTGTAAGTCTCTTTAAAAAAAGAAGTTTTCCCCTTGAGATGTCCTTTTGATCTCCTCCTCACCTGCTTTCCTCCACCCCTTCTCACGGCCTTACATCTCCCTGCAGAGAGCTAGAGGCAACCCCAGGAAAATAGAGACAATGCCTTACACCCACAAAACCATGGATTCTGCTGCCATTCGTAGTTGTCTGGCTACTTCCATGTTGCTTTGTCTGAGAGACACAATAGAGAGCGGATAGGAATTGGGGGCAGAACAGCAGTTCATTACCTCTGGGCTATCCGGGCTGCCCCCAAACATTTTGCTGCTTGGGGCTAGGGCTGGGCAAATTCATCGGTTTTGGTTCTCTCAGTTTCTTGTTTTCTCTAAAATTCAGTTCTCCACAATTCTGCTGCAATCTGTTGAGGGTTCTTTTTTCTTTTTTTATAAATCCTCATGAAAATTCTTCAACATAACTAATAAACAGATTTTTGGTTTCAGCTTTATATTCAGCTTTGAGAAATATGCACACAAGCCGTTTCCCCCAGTGTCAGATTATTTTTGTATGTCATTTCCCCTAAAATAATGCACATTTTTGTACACATTACTTGACTGGAGAAGTTGGAATCGGACTCGTTTTTATTTATGTTGTACGTCCTTGTCCACCCCATAAAGCTTACAGAGAGAAGAGTTAATTTCCTTATTGCATTCACACACAAGACAGCTGAGTCGGAACTATGGGCTGGCTTACTTCTTTAAAAATGATACGTAGGAAGTGGAAAACAATCCTTCCAAGAGCCAACCCTTAATTATAGATAGGAGACACCTTCCCAGTGCTGGGTTCTGGCAGGTATTAGCTCAAATAACTCCTCAGGAAAAAGGTCCGTATAGTTAAAACTATGGTTTTCCTAGTAGTGATGTCTGGAAGTGAGAACTGGACCATAAAGAATCCCCGAAGAATTGATGCTTTTGAATTCTGGTGCTGGAGGAGACTCTTGAGAGTCCCATGGACTGCAAGAAGATCAAACCTCTCCATTCTGAAGGAAATCAGCCCTGAGCGCTCACTGGAAGGACAGATCCTGAAGCTGAGGCTCCAAGACTTTGGCCACCTCATGAGAAGAGAAGACTCCCTGGAAAAGACCCTGATATTGGGAAAGATGGAGGGCACAAGGAGAAGGGGACGACAGAGGACGAGATGGTTGGACAGTGTTCTCGAAGCTACGAACATGAGTTTGACCAAACTGCGGGAGGCAGTGGAAGACAGGAGTGTCTGGCGTGCTCTGGTCCATGGGGTCATGAAGAGTTGGACACGACTAAACGACTAAACAACAACAAACTCCTAAGGAATATGTTGGCCTGGTTTTCCCCCTCTTAATCGCTTGGAATTTATTATGATTATAATTTCTGTTTCTGTTTACAGGCCTAACATAAGAGTATATGAGCCGTTATGGGAAGACATATTTTAGGCTCTGGGTGTGAAAAGAGTCAGCTTTGGCATACGTCCTTTCGTATAGCCAAATGATTGTTTTTAAGATACTACAGCAAATTGCTGCTGTTGAAGGTAACATTCTTCTTAAGGTCAGGACAGAAATGTGATTACCTTAGGCATCATCCCACACTAACTGTAAAACTCAGTGCAGATAAACGCAGTTTATTTGGAGAGCCAGTGTGGTGTAGTGGTTAAGAGCGGTGGACTCGTAATCTGGTGAACCGGGTTCGCTTCCTCGCTCCTCCACATGCAGCTGCTGGGTGACCTTGGGCCAGTCACACTTCTCTGAAGTCTCTCAGCCTCACTCACCTCACAGTGTGTTTGTTGTGAGGGAGGAAGGGAAAGGAGAATGTTAGCCGCTTGGAGACTCCTTAGGATAGTTATAAAGTGGGATATCAAATCCAAGCTCTTCTTCTTCTTCTATGACGTGTGCTTGCAGTTTCCTTCTAATTCGGTGCGTTTTTGAAGTGGTGTCCTCTTTTTTGTATATTTTGCACAGAGAGGAGCATTTTCCCGCCCTCTTGGCGATATGTCAAGGTCGGAGGAAGCTCTCTAGCATGCATTCACTGCTAGGAGCTTCACGCAGCCTTGAATGTGTCACCTACAATACAGTTTCCCCCCCTTTGAAGCAACTGCTTCTTTTATTTTAAGGTTCGCTTATTTTCTAGGACTGTCTTTTCATATTCATATCAGCCCAGGCGCTGGGGGAGGCGGAGAAGGGAAAGAAAGCCAAACAGCAGAAGAATAAGAGGACCACTTTGCAGAGCTAACGTGTTTGAGTGATGCTGCATTCCTGAGAGCAACATTTTTTTCCCCTAGCCAAGGAGGCCTCAGTAGATATTTAACCTCTTTGTTATTTGGAAGAAAGATGTAGAGTGCTGCGTGCAAAAGAATATTTCTTGAGATGGATAAAATAAGCAGTTATATCTGGGCACAGCATAGCGCTCTGAACTGGTGCTCCTTTTAGAATAGAGGGGAAGGGGGCAGCTAGAATGTGTGGGTGCTTTGGAGTTCCTGCTTACCCAAGGAAGCAGTTGGATCAAGGCAACTGCAGAGGAGATGAGCAGGGCTGGGCGATATATCAATATATTGTCCAAAACAGATTTGAAGTCCATACCTTGGGTTAAGAACTTAATTCGTTCTGGAGGTCTGTTCTTAACCTGAAATTGTTCTTAACCTGAAACACCACTTTAGCTAATGGGACCTCCTGCTGCCGCCGTGCCGCTGCTTCACGATTTCTGTTCTCATCCTGAAGCAAAGTTCTTAACCCTAGGTACTATTTCTGGGTTAGCGGAGTCTGTAACCTGAAGTGTATGTAACCTCAAGCGTATGAAACCCGAGGTACCACTGTATTGTGATATCAGTTTCATAATTTTTGACCTGGCAACGTATCAAGAACTAGTGTGTGTGTGTGTGTGTGTGTGTGTGTGTTGTGTGTGATGCAAAAATCACAATGTGGGGAAAACCGTAAAGCCAGCCAATGTCTCTGCATAGCTCCATTAATATTTCAGACATCGTATATCGCAATGTTTAGCTGGAGATATATCGCAATGTTGAAAGCCTGATACTGCCCAGCCCTAGAGATGAGTTGGAGGAGTAACGGCTATCGCAGATACTACCAAGACTGTAGGCTAGTTCACACTTGCATTTGCACAACTTAATTTCTCCCTGCTTGACAACCATGTGCTTTTAAATGATTGGCAGCTGAGTGTGTGAAGGCTCCATGGAAAAGCACAGCATTTGAAGTGATGTCAGTTCTCTACCTACAAGGTTATTTCACTGTTGCCCCATTCATTCTTGCAAGCCATTACTTGTCACAGTCTTCAGATGATAACTACGCGAACCTCCCTCCATGCTGTTACTCAGGGGAAGGGCCATAGAACATAACAGCGTTTCTTGTGCTAGTCCACAGGCCATAGCAGAAGATAGCTCTGTGGTAGAGCATATGCTTTGCATTCAGAAGGTCCCAGGTTCAATATCCGGCATCTCTAGCCAGAGCTGGAAAAGAATCCTGTCAAAAAGCCGATTCCAAGTGCCATAGACAGCGCTATGCTGGGTGGACCAAGCAGAGTTAGAAACGTAAGATATGCTGTATAATCTAGGTGCCAAATGGCTCCTTAAACCAGGGTTGCAGTCACAAAAACTGAATGCCTAGTTGTCATTTTGGGGCCGGATGTCTTGAAAGTCATATTTTTCAATACAACTTTTGGGATCCTGAAATTCATTCTGGTTGTGTAGATAAAATACAACAGATAGAATTCTACTGGATGTGTTGTTAGTGTGTGAAAACAGTCTAGATCCAAGGTTCGCCAGGCATATAGCTCCAGATGGTGGAGATGTCAGGCACCATTCTGGTGCCCCGGCATCTTCACTTGGTCGCAAGTGGTCAATAGCTAGGTGCAAAATGCGTCTGGCACCCATTGAATTTTAAACGCTGACCAACAGTCTGACTTCACTACCCACACGTTTCCTGTGTGGGTGGTGAAATTGTTGTTGTTGTTTAGTCGTGTCCGACTCTTCGTGACTCCCTGGACCAGAGCACGCCAGGCACTTCTGTCTTCCACTTCCTCCCACAGTTTGGTCAAACTCATGCTGGTAGCTTCGAGGACACTATCCAACCATCTCGTCCTCTGTCATCCCCTTCTCCTTGTGCCCTCCATCTTTCCCAACATCAGGGTCTTTTCCAGGGAGTCTTCTCTTCTCATGAGGTGGCCAAAGTCTAGGAGCCTCAGCTTCAGGATCTGTCCTTCCAGTGAGCACTCAGGGCTGATTTCCTTAAGAATGGAGAGGTTTGATCTTCTTGCAGTCCATGGAACTCTCAAGAGTCTCCTCCAGCTCCATAATTCAAAAGCATCAATTCTTTGGCGATCAGCCTTCTTTATGGTCCAGCTCTCACTTCCAGACATCACTACTGGAAAAACCATAGCTTTAACTATACGGACCTTTGTTGGCAAGGTGATGTCTCTGCTTTTTAAGATGCTGTCTAGGTTTGTCATTGCTTTTCTCCCAAGAAGCAGGCATCTTTTAATTTCGTGACTGCTGTCACAATCTGCAGTGATCATGGAGCCCAAGAAATTAAAATCTCTCACTGCCTCCATTTCTTCCCCTTCTATTTGCCAGGAGGTGATGGGCCCAGTGGCCATGATCTTGAGTCTGAGCTCAGTTTTCGTTTGGAGTTAAACCCATGAATTTTTGATGACTTGCAGGTAAAAGTGATGGTGAGAATTTGCCCGTCGCAAGGAACACATGACACATCGGAATCCATGTCGTTTTTGAAGGTGGACCCGCGGAAAAAGCAGATCACACTTTATGACCCATCTACAAGCAGCCTTTCCAATGCTGGCCACCGAAGAGGAGCAGTAGCCGTCCCAAAGATGTTTGCCTTTGATGCTGTATTCCCCCAGGATGCTTCCCAGGTACCAGAACTAAGGATATAATGCTAATAATTTGGGTCGCTGCCGTGGCATTTTAATTTCAGCAAGAGAATTCTTCGCAGCTTTTAGGATGAATTCCTCCCCCCCTTTGAATTAGTTGGTTTAATTACTGGGAAGGCATGCTAATTAATAGTCAGTTCGCAAGGTCTCACGCTGTTTTAATTTAGCCCAGATGTGAAATTAAGAAGCAATATCTGCGGAGATAATTCTGCTCTATGAATACTTCCCTGCTGTACTTCCTTGTGTTATTTAAAGCAACACACACACACAACCTGTGAATTGCAGTGGCACAGTTCACAATCACATGCCTCTGTAAGCCTCATTTGTAGATATTTTAGGAGGTATTCCACATCTATCACATCTTCAGGTGTTTAGCTGAGAGGGACACAACAGAGCAGTGGTTTTTATGCTGTGTTTTAAGGGCGTGGAGCATGTGAATTCCTAACCATGATCATCATGGTTTCCAAACTTCAAACTCTTTAGCAGCACATAGCTCCAAAGCAATATGCTGGTATTCTAACCCTTTCACTCCATCACTGTTCCTATTGTCCTCCATAAGTTGCAGGGGTAACTGACAGCCTGTTGTACTCACATTGGTTCCCCACAACAGTTTGAAACCTTCATCTCTCAGGGTTATTGTCATGGTATTATTTGTGCAAACCACAGTTTCCCCAACTCAGATGCATGGCAAACTGATTTGCTCAAACCAGGAAGTTAGGCTGGGCATCAGGGTGCACATGCAAGGGGAGGGGGGAGGTGGTGCATGAAGCCTTGGCCCCAAGTAACTTGGCATTGTCATCTACTTGATTAAGCAGAAGAAGAAGAAAGAGGAATTGGACTAGGGCAGGAATCCCCAAACTCAGCCCTCCAGATGTTTTGGGACTACAACTCCCATCATCCCTAGCTAACAAGACCAGTTGTCAGGGATTATGGGAATTGTAGTCCTAAAACATCTGGAGGGTCGAGTTTGGGGATGCCTGGACTAAGGAAATGTGTGGGTGTCTGACAGAAGTAGGTTGAGACTAGGGGTAATGGGCCTTCCTCCTCCCCAAATCTCCCTCTGCAGGTTCCATGTATGCCGGCGTCTCTCATAGCTGTGGAGACCAGAAAAGAAGCACGTATAAGCTTGAATTAATTTTTTGAATTTGGGATTTGAACGGTGCAAAAAGATTACACTGTAGACTTCTGATTTCTGTCAGTTTCAAAGCTCTGTCAAAACCTCACTTTTTCAAAATGTTAAGCATTTGGCAAGCTTTAGCGTTTGACAGACATCAAAGTAGAGCATCTAGTTCTGCCATGTTATTTGATATCCCGACACGCAAATGGATTGGAAAAGCAAGGCAACCCAAACTTCTCTGGAAGGCTGGGAGTAATGCAAAATGTGCTATAAAGTAGAAGCCAGAATGCAGTAAGAGAGCAAGTGTGAGTTGACTTGCACTTCTTTCCCCTGTGCCCCTGTCTTGTTTGAACTGGTGAGGTGTGCATTTCTGCCACGGGGGCATAGCACACTCCCTTCCCATATTGCTCACAAGTTTCCTAAGTTGCTTGGAAACTTTTCTGTCTAGCAACCAACTAAGTTCAAATAATAGCAGGTGGCAACCAGTGCTTCACACACACAACATACTGGGGTTTGCATTCCCTGTTCTCTGTCTGCACACCCCGGAAATCTGCTCTGGAGGGGGCCCTAACCCTCCAAAACTTACCTGAAGGTGCATGGTTGTGGGGCTGGAGGGGACAGAAGAGGAGGCTGTGTTGCGTTGGATATGGACCAATACAGTGGTGCCCCACAAGACGAAAAACTCGCAAGACGAAAAACTCGCTAGACGAAAGAGTTTTCCGTTTTTTGAGTCGTTCCGCAAGACGAATTTCCCCATGGGCTTGCTTCGCAAGACGAAATGTCTTGCGAGTTCTTGCGAGTTTGTTTCCTTTTTCTTAAAGCCGCTAAGCCGTTAATAGCCGCTAAGCCGCTAATAGCCATGCTTCGCAAGACGAAAAAAACGCAAGACGAAGAGACTCGCGGAACGGATTAATTTCGTCTCGCGAGGCACCACTGTAGTAAGACTATTTTTTCGGAGTGTGGGGACACGACACAAATATCTTCCCCTGTAGACAAGACCCAAAAGTGAAGGGAAAGTTTGCACAAGTAACTCATGCTTCCTCTCTCTCATAATTTCTGTGCATTTTCCAAAATGCTTCCCCCCCCACCCGCCATGGGTTCCAATGGTTATAGTTCTCATAGGTAAGATAAAACAAGAGAACTTTCAAAATTTTAATTTGAAGCTCCGGAATCCGTCCGCTTGTCCCCCCGCCTTCCCTAAGCCAATGTCTGGTGGAGCTCCTTAGCAGTGAAGCTGCTGCTTATTACTGAGAATGCATGGATGAGATATTATATTAGCCCTACGCTTCGATGGAGAGCATCTCCTTTGTTACCGAGGTCATAAAATTGATACTCCATGGGAGCTGGGATAATGGGATACGAAACTATTGTGGGCTTAGATAGTAGCTTTTATTAGAGGGGGCGAAAATGAGATATAGACACTAAAATAATACGACTAATGCCGTGAAATGCGCAACAACATTGTGTTTGGGTTTTTTTTCTCGTGTCAAAGGCATGGGAAAGCACATGCCGATTACATGCTCCGTGACGGGTTTCCAACTTCCCTTCTAGGCTGAGGTTTGTTCCGGAACAGTCGCAGAAGTAATCCAGTCTGTCGTGAACGGTGCAGATGGCTGCATCTTTTGCTTTGGCCATGTCAAGCTTGGTGAGCTCCCAAATTCATTACAGTTAATTACTATGTCAGTCTGGTAATTACATGCTGTCAGCCCTTGGAACAATAAACCTGGAGTATATGAATAGATTAGAATTTCTTTTTAATTAGCTTTGCAAACTTCTCCCGCTTTATTTTTGCATTGGGACCTTAAGGTTCCCCCCACTTTTTCTTTCAATCCATGGGGGGGGGGGGGAGGGAAAATTCAGCCACACACATGCAAACATACACACTCATTGCTTCAGGAAAAGCTCTCTTTTTTCCTATTTTTGGTAGGGAAAGGTATGACAAAAATCAAAAGATCCATAAGGCTTCAACAAACTAATTGGCTTGGGGGAGGGGAGGGGAAAGTTAGCCAAGACTGGGAGAAATTAATTGAGTTTAATACCTAAGGATTAATAATGACATACGCGAAAGGTACTTTTTACATCTGTTCTCTCCCATTGTCTCTGTGTTTGGAGTTATCTGTAATCCAAGGTAGAGCGGCCCAACCTTTTATACCGAGTGGGCCACAAGAGTACTTTTAACATGGAACCAGTGGACCGCACACTGTCTTGTCATGCACACGTGTGGTTGGAGGGAAGTGGGGCCAAAATTTGACACCCCCTGCCCAGCCCTTGGGCTGCCTGCCCAAAGCTGGCTAAGCTAGGCGCCCAGCTTTAGGAAGGAGGTGCAAGGCTCTGGCAGCGTCCTAGAGCCCTCATGTCCTTCTCAAAACGGGCAAAGCACTCTTGGACCCTGTCAGGGCACACAGGGGCCTCAAGTGTTGCCAAAGACAACTGAAAAAGGCTTTGAGGGCCGCACATTGGACCACCCGGATATAAGGGCATGTTCTAACAGGGGTATTTTTTTCTGATTCCTGAAAGACAGATGGTTTCTTCTTTTGGCCGACTGCTGTTCCCTCAGCTGCAGAGAGCTGCGTGGGCGATATAGTTATGGGTTGTGGAGTTCATGGTCAACCCCCCATCACCACAAAGCGGAGAAATACTTCAGACTCTTAGCTTCCACTTCCAGGTTCAATGAGGGGAAAGTCATTTCACCTCACAGTGTTCCTTGAGGCATCTTGAGTGATGTCACCTCATTCTCTCCCCCACCAGCACAGTAATTGACAGGGCGGGCGGCTGTGTTAAAGGCAGGCAGCCATCTTTCCCTTGAGGGCGGACTTCCAGGGGCTGCATGCCAGGGGTCCGCAGGGCCTGAGGTAAAAGCGGGTAAAACAAATGAGGGGAGTCCTAACTTTTGTATAGTTGCCGACATTTCAGTCACTCGTAAGTTTCTTCACACAGACAGATGAATGCATGTCCAGCTCTGAGGGTCTTCTGGCGGTTCCCTCTCTGCAAGAAGTGAGGTTACAGGGAACCAGGCAGAGGGCCTTCTCGGTAGTGGCGCCCGCCCTGTGGAACACCCTCCCTTCAGATGTCAAGGAAATAAACAACTACCTGACTTTTAGAAGACATCTGAAGGGTTTAAGGAAGTTTTTAATGTTTGATGTTTTATCGTGTTTTTAATATTCTGTTGGGAGGCACCCAGAGTGGCTGGGGAAACCCAGCCAGATGGGCAGGGTATGAATATTATTATTATTATTATTATTATTATTATTAATCTCTGTCCGTCCTCTCTGGATGCAGAGGAAGGCCAGTGAGGTGTGTGGCCTGGGTAGAGTCTTAATGGGTGAACAGAGAGGCCTGGCATTTGGCCCCTGGGACTAAGGTTCTCTACGCCATGAGCCACACAGGAAGCGCAACACAGGAACCTACAGGGACAAAGAGAGGCAAAATGGAGAACATCCCTCCCCTACTTCTTTCTCTTCAGTAAGAAGAACAGTGCTGATGCGCACACCCGTTGCCTTCCAGAGCAAGACAGCACCGGGGCTACTGCTGTGTGCTTGACGATTATAAAATTTCCGCTTTCCCTTCCAGGCAAATCCTACACAATGATTGGAAAGGATAACTCCACCCAAAGTCTCGGCATTGTTCCCTGTGCCATCTCGTGGCTCTTCAAGCTAATCAATGAGCGGAAGGAGAAGACCGGCACTCGTTTCTCCATTCGCGTATCTGCTGTGGAGATCAGTGGGAAAGATGAAAACCTTCAGGATTTGTTAGCTGAAGTAGCCACCGGCAGCCTGCAGGACGGGCAGTCCCCGGGGGTCTACCTGCGCGAGGATCCGATATGCGGAACTCAGGTAGGTGATCTCAGGGCAGTTTTGAAATTCTGGTTTGCCCTTGTTCCCTGGCTTATTTATATAAATGTTTTTAAGAATTCCTTTCATCTGACAACAATTCTCACCAATTTTAAAGACGATACTTTTTAATTGCTTTTTTCCCATTTTTAATCCCTAATCCCAGAGTGTACATATTTGCTTCCGTTAGCACCCTTGAGGCTTGCTCTGTTCAGAGAGGGGGGGGATCAGTTACCCCGTCTTAATTAGTCGTTTTCTTGTTTATATTCCAGCTTCAAAATCAAAGCGAATTAAGGGCCCCGACAGCAGAGAAGGCTGCTTTCTTCCTCGACGCGGCCCTGGCAGCCAGGAGTACGAGCAAACCCGAGTGCAACGAAGAGGATCGGAGGAATTCGCACATGCTCTTCACCCTCCACATCTATCAGTATCGCATGGAGAAAGGCGGAAAAGGCGGAAGTACGTTGATCTGTCTCGCATTTAATTCGTACTGTCTTCGCTTATTTTAGAAGAGTGAATCCACGTGGAACCGGGTTAATATTAGCCAATAATTCATTTTGCTGGGTTGGGGCAATTGTACGCCTTTGCAGACAGTCCCATCTGCTTGGCCAATGGGGTTTTGAAGGAAGTTCTATCCCTTTCTTCCAACAAGCTCTTCCCTTTGACATACCCTTGCGCCTTTTCAAGTTGGTTCATGCTGCATGAAAGTAAGCTGAGTTCTTTGGGAGCCATGACTTAAATACAGTGGTGCCCCGCAAGACGAATGCCTCGCAAGACGGAAAACCCGCTAGATGAAAGGGTTTTCCGTTTTGGAGGTGCTTCGCAAAACGAATTTGCTATGGGCTTGCTTCGCAAGACGAAAATGTCTTGCGATTCCTGGGGTTTTTCCCCCCCCTCCCAGCCTTTTTCCCAAGCCCCTAAGCCGCTTAACAGCTGTTCGCTAAGCCGCCGCTAGTAGCCTTTTTGCAGCTAATCCGCTAATCCCTTAAGCCTTTAATAGCCCCTAAACCGCTAATAGCGCTAATCCGCTAATGGGCTTGCTTCGCAAGACGAAAAAAACCACAAGACGAAGAGACTTGCGGAACAGATTCTTTTCGTCTTGCGAGGCACCACTGTACCGACTGCCCCTAGAATTTGGTGCATTGGTCAGCTAATTCTGCCTGTTCACTGAAGCTTTACATCCATCCACCCGTCACCATTTAATTCCATGAAGGATGGCCATCTGTCATGGATGCTTCAGCTGAATTCCTGCATTGCAGGGGGTTGGACTAGATGATTCTCTGCCATTCCAGCTAGGGTTGGATCAGCGAGCGTTGTGTAAGTGGTGTTGCTGTTGCTTTTCAGTGTCAGGCGGACGCAGCCGTTTACATCTCATTGACCTGGGAAGCTGTGAGAAGGTTCTAAGCAAGAGTCGAGATGGAGGGGGCTCCTTCTGCCTGTCTCTGTCCGCCTTGGGCAGTGTCATTCTGGCCTTAATCAACGATGCCAAACATGTGCCCTACAAGTAAGTGCACTGTTCTACCCATGTCAGACTCATGGCCTCTGACCTGGTTTTCAGATTGCTTTTCAAAGCCTTATCACCTACCTATAGTCCAGGTCAGATGGTGCCTTAAAGGTGTTACACTGTTGGACGTTACAGCCCCAGATTTAATTACTTCCTTCTCCAAGCAATCAGAAAGGATTCCGCTGTGTCCGGATAATGTCCACATGTAGCTGCTTCCTATTAGTTCTTTCCCCCGACCCCCCAAGAAAGCCTTTCCCCCAAGTCTCTTGTAAGGCCAGCGTTGTTTTGTTCCTTTTAGTATGAAAGCAGTGTGAAAATAGCACCGGTCTTAACAAAGAATGGGAAAAATTCATAATTTATCTTGGAGACCGCTAGAAGCAAATGAAAACATTAGCAGGCTTACAATAACGCTTGTAATGTAGCAAGTACTATGGAGACAATGGAGTTATACAAAATACAGATTATTGGGAAAGATGCAGTAGAAAAGGTTTAATAATAGGACCCATGGAGGGGAGGTGAGAAGTCAAGAGATTTGGAGGAATCTGTAAATGTGGATGTGTATGATTGTATTGTTACAGTTTTATACTTGTAAAACCAAATAAAAATTATTTCAAAGAAGGGAAGAAGGGAAAAAAGAGAATAGCATAAGTCTAGAATAAGGTGCATGCTGTTTTTATTTTATTGCAAAATTGGGCTGGATTGCTTTCTTCTCCTTGAAGGTTATACGCGAGCATGAGATGGCTCATGCATGGAAAATCTCACACTCGCATATAACCTTAATAAACAAACACAAGTGAATAAACTACAAGTGGTGCTTAGAAAGCCTAAGGAAAGAATTGTAAGTTATTATAGACACTGAGCCGTTGCACTCAGGTCCTGCTTCAAGGCTTCCTATAGCAGCTGGTTGGCCATTGTAAGGATAGGGTGACTAGATGGGCCTTTGGTGTGCTCCAGCAAAGCTCTTCTCGTGTTCTCATTTGTGTTTCTCTCGTGTCTCCAGGGACAACAAACTGACCATGCTGCTGAGAGAATCGCTCGGGAACATCAACTGCAGGACCACCATGCTCGCTCACATATCGGATTCCCCGGCTAATTATGCAGAAAGTCTCACAACAATCCAGCTTGCCTCCCGTATCCATAGGATGAGGAAGAAGAAATCCAAGGTTGGTACGCAAAACCAGCAAAGCAGGAGTTCTCTCCTCTACCCCAGAATTCCTAAACCTGGGTCCCCGTGTGTTAGATTGCAGGTCCCATTTCCCCTGACTATTGGCTTAGCTTGCTAAGGATGATGGGATTTGTAGTCCAACAACTTCTGGAGACCAAGGGTTGAAGAACAATGTAGTAGACTATATGTTTGACCCCCCAGGGATAATGCCTGCTGTTTTTACACCTCTAATGAGTGGAGATGGTTTGTGGCAGCAGCATGCCCTGAGTCTGTCTCAAGCATTAACTCATGTATCTTACTTGCCTGATACAAGCTGCAAAGCAACGAGTGCTTTTTTTATTTTTTAAAAATGCAGTAACTCAGTGACTGTCCCTTTACACCAAGCAATAAAATCACTCCTCGGAAGGTAGCGGCACAGAAGCAAATCACATATTGGGCTGCATGTGCAGGTGCTATGAAATGCTCCCCACTGAACTTTTCTGTCCCTTTTGTAGGCAGTAGGGCAGGAGGTGGGTGCATTTGAGGGCTTTTCAAAGGGATGGGAAACTTTACCGTCACTTCTGCTCCCAGGAGGCTGCTTCTAATATCCCCTGAAGTTCCTGTAGTATTCTATCCATAAGCTGCCTTGAGTCCTGGTCTGGGAAAAAGGCAGACTATAAATAATAACAATAGGATACTACAAGATGATAGAGCATCATAATCAGAGAACCTCTTAGTTAACACAACAACAACAAACCAGAAGTTACCAGGATCGGTGCTTCTGCTGAGGCAAAACAAAGCTGAGGGTCTTTTCAGTTGTGGGCGGCTACAGTTTCTGTGTTTCTTGAATGGACCAAGTGCTCTAAATCTGTTGCAGGGAGCCAAACAAATTTTCTGCAGCATGATTATTTATAAATGTTGCTCATAATTATAGCAGAGAATAAGATTTGGGGCGTGGAACTGCAAATGCCATTGGGTGGGAGGGATATACCTGCCCTGCTTAATGCATTTAATGCAAAAAAAAAATGCATTTTATTGTTTTATGCAATTGACAGTATGCATCCAGCTCTTCTGGAGGAGAAAGCTCATGTGAAGAGGGCCACATACGAAGACCTCCTCACCTGAGGCCATTTCATCCAAGGACTGTAGCTCTTGACCCTGACATTCCTGTGCTGAACCTTTCCAACGAGACCGATTATTCCTCAAGCAGCGAACAGTCCTGCGACACAGTCATCTACGTGGGTCCCAACGGCGCAGCTTTGTCGGACCGGGAGCTGACAGATAACGAAGGCCCCCCAGAGTTTGTTCCAATCATCCCTTCCCTGAACAAGAAAAGAAACAAGGACACCCCTGGCCTCGCAAAGAGCTCCGACAAAGACCTTTTTAAGTGCAACACTTTTGCAGAGCTGCAGGAGCGGCTGGAATGCATTGACGGAAGCGAAGAGCCTGCCAAGTTCCTTGGTGGGGAAGCCCCTGGCACGTCTTGCGGCGGCACCGTCCCGGCGAGTACAGAAAGCGAACAGTCCAAACCAAAACCACCATCTCCTCCTGGGGGGTTTAAAAAACCAGCCTTGCAGGAAACTGGGCCTCCCAAAAAAGGACACAGCCTTTACTTCCAGCGCAATGGCACCTGCCCTGAGAAGAAGGCCCCTCCTGCGAAGATGGAACACGCCAAACAGCAAGCCAAGCCTGAAGGCAAGAGAGCGGACTCGGACGGAGAGAAGGAGGACTCCTATAAGTTGCCGGCGTGTAATACCACTAAGGATCAAGAGCCAAGCCAAGCCGTTGCTGAGCCGGTTGTCAAAGAGAAATCTTTGTATGCCAAGAGGCCGTTGCCCAGCCCTGCACCTCCACCCCCTCAGCAGCAGCAGGAGTCTCCAGTGAGGACCAAGCAAACGTACCTGAAGTTTGACCACTGTAACGCAATCAGGACGCCTCCCGTGGGGATGAGCAAGCAAGTGGGTAGCGAATCTGAATCGAACCCCGAAGGAAGCACATTTTCGGCAACCAGCAACACAGAGCACCAAGGAGATGGCATAGAGGTCCATAGGTTCCGCTCATCTTTCCGAAGCAAGTGCTTCGACCGGGATATCCTGACGACGACGGTGACGTTGCAGCAGCCCGTGGAGCTCAACGGCGAGGATGAGCTTGTCTTCACGGTTGTTGAGGAGTTGTCCATCAGCGGGATCTTGGATAACGGGAGGCCTGCCAGCATCATCAGCTTCAACAGCGACTGCTCCCTGCAGGCCCTTGCCTCTGGATCCAGGCCAGTTAGTATCATCAGCAGTATTAATGATGAGTTTGATGCTTATACCTCCCAGGCAAGTGCCACCGGTGTCAACATTGATATCGTCGTGCCTTTTGCTGAAGACCCGTTCTCGAGCAGTAGCAGACGTTCCTCCATCAGCTCGTGGCTAAGCGAAGTGAGCATCTGTACGATTGAGAGCGATGGCTGCCGGTCCAGCGATGGTTTTCTTGCTCAGTCCTCTTACAGCTGCAGCAAGTCTGAGGAGCCCTTTATCATGGGTTCTCCCAACGCTCCTGTTCCCTTGCAAGCCGCCCTAAACGACAGCGGCTTCTGCTTTTCGGAGCCGGAGAGCAAGAGCATGATTTCCATCAGAGCATCACCAGGGGTCAACAGGAGTCCTCAGAACTGCGACGTAACCAAAGCATCTCAGACAGAAAGTGCTCTTTGCATCACCGACCAGCCAGCGTACGCTAAGCCTTCCAGCTCTCAAAACACAATGGTGATAGAAACGATACACTCCAGTCTTCCCCGGAGAACGAAAGCTACCTCATCCCCAATCCACAACAACAACAGCACCCTCAGCTGTAAGGAACTGCAGAAACCGCGTGTGATGTTTGAAGACCCCTGGCTGGTTCGTACAGGCGATCATTTGGAAGCAGACTCGCTGATATCTCCAAACTCCCCCATGTTCAGCGCTGAGAAGCAGTCGGCGAAGACTGCCCAACATTTAGATGGCTCAGCTAGGCCAACAAAATCCCAGACAATGCTTGCTTGTTCACAGAGGGTTGTCGATGGTTGTGAAATGGCCTGCAAGACGTCCAGCGGAGCGGCTAAAAAACCCGATGCCGTCACAAAAATGCCACAGCTCAGGAGAGGCGCTACAACGCTGGGTGTGGTTCCTGTGTCGCACAGCAGCGGTGCGGCTGCAGAAGCTATGAGCAGGGGAAGTTGTGAAGCTGTTTTTGCCACCGGAAGCCTGAAAAAGAAAACCCTACAGCAAAAATCCAGCATGTTGCCCAGGCCAAGTGGGACAATACCTCCAGCACCCCCCGTGCGTAAATCAAGCCTTGAGCAGAAAAATGGTGGGATACCGAACGGCGGGGGGAAGTCCTCAGGACTGGACCTTGCGAGGGCCACTACATCGAAGAACGAGGACGAGTTCGATTTGCGATTGAGAGCTGGGTTGTGCGCTACCGAAAACAGTGGCGGCAGAGGCAACCTCAAGGCAGACCACTCCTTGCCCAAAGCGACCTCTAGTTTGAAGGCAAAGGCATCCAAAAATGAAGCTGTCCATCGATACGGGAGCCACATGTCCCTCGAGAGGTGCGACAGCCTGACTTCGGTCGGATCGAAAGCCAACCTGAGTAGAGAAAATGGCAGCATTGGGAATGGCAGGAATGGCCGGATGGTTCCAAGGCTTGGAGTTCCCCCTGTCCCTTCTGGCTTGACGTCGCCTCCATCGCTCACCACACCTTTGCCCGGCAAAAACAGCCAGGCCAAAGGTGCTGCAAGCCAGAAGACACCGGCCAATGGGAATAAGAGCCGCAGCCTTTCAGCCAGCGGGTCCAAGTCTTTGAGCTCCTCTGTGAAATCGTTGGCTCCGTCCGTTGGGAAGACCTCCGGCATCCCCTTGAGTGGGAAAGCCGTGCCGCGGTCTCTGCAAGGCGTAAGCAGCAAGCCTGGTCGAGGAACCATCATGGGGACCAAGCAGGCCATCAGGGCAGCCAACAGCCGTGTGAATGAGCTGGCATCGGGCAGTTCGGTCAAAATGAGCCACTTCCGGGTGTCGACGGACTCCGACAGCGGCAACGACAGCGGGATTAACCTGAGCGACGAGAAGTCGCAGGTCCCGGTGCTGCCGTCTCCGTACAGCAAGATAACTGCCCCAAGGCGGCCTCAGCGCTACAGCAGCGGGCACGGGAGCGACAACAGCAGCGTCCTGAGTGGGGAGCTACCCCCAGCAATGGGCCGGACGGCTCTTTTCTACCACAGTGGCGGCAGCAGCGGCTACGAAAGCATGATCCGTGACAGCGAAGCTACCGGCAGTGCATCCTCGGCGCACGATTCCATGAGCGAAAGTGGCATGTCTTCGCCTGGTCGCATGAGAAGTTTGAAATCCCCAAAGAAAAGATCAACAGGTAAGGAAAGGAGTTTGGGGACGGACGGACACACAACTATTCTAATGTGAGCATTCCCATTTCCTTGGATTTAAATGGTTCCCTTGCGCATTACTCCAGATGCATTGCTTGAAGCAGGAAATTGGAACCAAGCACCGGGTGGGGGCAGTGGTCTGAATTGGGACCCCCACAGGTCAGGGGGAGAGGTTTAACATTTCTCTTTCTTGCAACTAGCCTGTAAAAAAAAAAAAAGTTACATTGATGCCTGAGGCAGGTTGTCCCCCCATCACTGTTTATTTTGCAAGGAGCTCATTTTTCCATGATCCCAGTGGGGGAAGGGGTGGGGGTTTAGCCTCCTCCTCATGCACTATGGTCCCAATCAGATCAGGGCTCTCATTGTTTTAATTAAGGGGGGGCACAACTTCCCTGAGATTGTTTCAGCTTTGCTTTGCAACCCAAATAGCCTGTTTTCTGCCCTTCATCCCCATCTAAGGCTGTGGTTTTTGAGGCGTGGTCAGGGAGGAATCCTTCAAATTCATTATACTTTTCAAAACTATTCCTTTTAAGATGCCGTGTTTCGTTTGAGAATTTAATTCGTCTCTTTGCACAACTCTGATTGGCAGGTCCCCCAGTGAAAATAAATAAGATATAAAAGAATTTTTTTTTCAAGAAAAAAAGAATGCACTGAACTTTGTGATTAATGCTGCTAATTAGCTACAAACCTAAGGCTTTCATTAGTTTTACAACGCATTTAGACAATCAACTGAAATTAGAAATAGATTGGAGATTCACTTGTTTAATCAGTTCCAAGTGGCTTCGTCTCATATAAGTGTTTACTTAGACTAGCATCCCCTCCAACTTCTGGAAGAAATGAGTAAGAGATTATCTAGTTTGATAGTGGACAAGCCAAGTTAGAGAGCAATTCATTCGGGGCTTATTTTGCTAAAGTAGCTTTTTCCTCCCTGAAGCGTGCCTTTCTAAAGTAGCTTTTGATTTTTCAGGTGGTGGCAACAGACATTTTCACTATGAGTACTAACAAACAAACAAAAAACGAACACTATGACAACAGTAATAACAATATCAACTTTCCTTCTCCACCCAACCCCTCAAATGGTTTACAAGTATAAGATCATTTACAGTAGTCTATTATGCATTGCCAAATTAAACACCTCCACTCTTCACACTTCCCCAAATTGCCCAAAGGGGCCCTCCAACTACCTGGAGATGATTTTGGAGGGGCGCAGAATCCTTCAATGGAGTAAACAGGCTTTCTGTAAGCAGAGAGATACAACTGGGTACAGACTTCGATATTGAATTAATCACATGTTTATTGTCATTGGAAAACCAGACGGTGAAAATGTTAGCATTTTCAGAAATTTCAAACTAAGAAAACTGAGAGATTGGGTTCCTGTTCATGTCAAGTCAGGCCCTTTGAATTAAATGGATTGCATTATCAAAATAACAAAGGCCACCCACCTTTGTGGTGCTTTCCATCTTTCTTCTACCTGCCCTTGGCAGGTTAGTAAACAATGGACCTTTTTGCCCCTCATGATGATGAATGGGAGTGGGTGGGAACTGATGCAATGGTACCCAATTTCACAACTCATGAAAGATTGTGAATGGCACCATTTCATATCAGTGTCCTAATATGTTTATACACACAAACACATATATTACACTCTCTCCCTCTCTCTCTCTCTCTCTGTGTGTGTGTATATGTATCTATCATGGTATGCTTCCTGGCCTCAGTGACCAATTTGCTTCATTGTAGAGCAATCAGTTTAAAGACCTGGCTGCAGCTGTTCTCTTTTCATAGCACATCAACCTCTTAAGTCTCTCCCACAAATCAATATTAACAGCTGTGTAAGGTTGCGCACATATTGAGAAGGTATTACTGGCTGATGGATTTGTATTTGCTTTTGCCCCAGGAAATGCTTTCTAAGGTCTTGCCTTTTTTTTTTTTTTAAAAAAAAGACAAACAGTTCCTTTTCTCAACTGGAATTGTCGTCTTGTCAATAAATTACTGCTTAACTTTTGGAGTGCTTAGAGCTTTGGCACTCCTATACATTCTGACGTTGCTCTGCGTTTTAGGTTTTTTTTGGGGGGGGGGATGATGGGCGGGCAAGGTGACTAATCCCAACAGCATAATGCTTTGTATGGTTGCTCAGAAGTGAGCCCATTTTGTTCAAGTGGACTTAATTCTCTGGGATCGTGGCTGTGTTCATCTAGCTATCAATGCATTTATTATAGAGCAGAAGATGCTTAATCTCAGGGTCATGCGTTGGAGCCCCACGTTGGGCAAAAGATTCCTGCATTGCAGGTGGCTGAACTTGATGACCCTCACAGTCCCTTCCAAAGCTAAAATATGATTTTTATAACTATTAACTGTCTGCAGGTGGATGTAAGCTGCCTGCTTGTCTGGCTTGGAATGCTTATGGATTTGCTAGATGAAAAATGCAAAAAAAAAAAAAAAGAAGCTCCATGTTTTGCTTTCCCCCCCTTTTTCTTAAATCATCTCAGGTTTCCAGCGCCGTCGACTGATTCCAGCTCCTCTTCCAGATTCTGCATCCCTGGGGAGAAAGCAGAGTGTCACCGGCCAGTGGGTTGATCTACCACCCTTGCCGGGCACTTTGAAAGAGCCATTTGAAATTAAAGTTTATGAGATTGATGATGTGGAACGATTACAGCGGCACAGACAAGAGGAAACTGAGGTCAGCACATATTTTACGGTAACTCTGGACAATTTAAACGGCACAACATTCAAGGCAGGGTTGTTGCTCTAAATCTCACGCATGGCATTAGGGGAGAATGGAATGCAATTAAAGCGCTTTCGTTATCCTTTTTTAAAAAATTCATATGTTGGGGTACCATGCCCATAGAAAATAATTGCTGTCTGCCATTAATTGTGTTTAACGTAGCTGATGGAGTGAGTGGAGAATATCAATTAATATGTTACGAGAAGGCTTTATAATCATTGCCTGCTTGATGAAATTTTATGGGCTTTCTTCACCAAAGGGTCATTAACTCTTTATGTTAATGGCATAAAGCATCCCAGTTAGAATTCTGTTAAATTCAAGATGTTGTGAGTTTAATTTACTTGTAATTGGGAAAACAATTCAGTTAATTCTGAGTTGGTGACAGGGATTGCAGTCATTTTTCTGGTGCCATTTTTACCCCCTAATACAAAAAAAGGGTAACTTCTTTTTTCTTCTACCAACAGCCTTTCCAGGATGTTGAAAAGGTAAGTCATATCTTTGGATCTTCCTTATACCAACCAAAACAGAATTTCCAATTGCCATGTTTGCTAAGGAATGCCAAGGGAAGAGGACGAGTTGTAGCCAACCCACTTCTATTCAGAATCAGACCCATTGGGAATTAATGGACCTAAAGCAGGCACGTCCATAAATTTCGATGGGTCTACCTTGAGTATGGGTAGTATTGGATACAACCTAATGTAATTTAGCTTGTCCCCACAGTAATTGTTCTTACAGATCACTTAGAGAGAGGGGAGAGTCTCTAATCTCAGGCTTGCAGTCTGTTAAAACAAGAGCAACAAGAGAGAACCCTTGGGGTGAGTTCAAAGTGGGGAGCATTTGCATCAAAGAAGAGGTAGGCAGGAAGAGTGTGTGCACATAGCAACATGGAGCATTTCTCCTGGAGGAGCCAAATCAGGGATGTGCTTATGTGAGTCTCAGCCCTTCCCACCCGCTTTTCTTCTGCAACACTTCCCTCCTCCCAATCCCGTAACCCTACATTCAGATATGAATCTGGGTTTCCCAATCCAATGGAGAAAAAGCACCTGGGGGAAGATGCTGCAGAGGAAACAAGGACTGTGTGGGAAGGGTTAAGCAAGCACATGCACGTCTTCTCCTCCCCTTGCAGATATTCCACTCTAGTCCTCCTTTGCATGTCAATATATTACTGGGCTGGGTTCAAGGCACTTGTGTTGAAATACAAAGCCTTGACAAATTGAGTCCAGGGTTCCTTAAGGTCCACTCTGAGCCCTCACATCCCAGCTTGATCACTGGGGAGTGCTTGTTGTTGTTGTTGTTTAGTCATTTAGTCATGTCCGACTCTTCGTGACCCCATGGACCAGAGCATGCCAGGCACTCCTGTCTTCCACTGCCTCCCACAGTTTGGTCAGACTCATGTTTGTAGCTTCGAGAACACTGTCCAACCACCTCGTCCTCTGTCATCCCCTTCTCCTTGTGCCCTCCATCTTTCCCAACATCAGGGTCTTTTCCAGGGAGTCTTCTCTTCTCATGAGGTGGCCAAAGTATTGGAGCCTCAGCTTCAGGATCTGTCCTTCCAGTGAGCACTCCGGGCTGATTTCCTTAAGAATGGATACGTCTGATCTTCTTGCAGTCCATGGGACTCTCAAGAGTCTCCTCCAGCACCAAGGGGTGCTTAGCTGTCCCCAGTGTTACAAAGGCCCGACTGGCATCAAATAGAGGTTGAGCACTTGGCATCACCAATCTCGTGCTGTGGGATATCCTTCCAGCAGTAATTCCATAGGCATCATGGCTTTTGTACTTGAAGGCATCTCTTGAAGACCTTCTTATGCCAATAGGCCTATGGAGCTGTTTAAACTTCATTGATTCTCCTTGATATTTTATATGACTAGGCACTATATATAGAGATGGGGGGCAAGGATGGATTGGGACTCTTGCCCACTCAGATTTTGCAGCCTTCCTTTCCCTTACTAAAACATATTTACTCTTTTGCAGTGGTGAGGAAACCATTTCTGTTCGTAACAGCTGAAATTTAAGAGTTTCGTAGGGAAGTACATTAGCTGGTAGAGTGGCAGTAAATGCCTTAAGTGCTCATAGCATGTTGCTTTTATTAGATTAGCATCCATGGAAGTCCACTTCCAGCAAGGGTAGCAGGGAGGGAGAAAACCCTTCTGCTGTTTAATGTTTCGTGCCTGTGCTGCACAACGGTGGTTGAAGCGGAATGATAAGGGCAATAGGTTTTTGTGGGAGTTTTTTGGAGAGTAGCAGGCAGATGGCCAGCGAAATTAACAAATCGGTAATTTTCATCTCCCCCAAAGGGCCTGATATATTTTAATACCAAGCTGAAAATCCTGGAGAGGCGCCACCAGCGGATTAGAGAAGTGAAAGCAAAGCATGAGTTCTTGAAAGATGAGTTGGAGGAAACAAAGTGTAGGTTGATGTTGGATCCAAGCAAGTGGAAAGGAGAATGTAAGTATTACCCAGCAAGTTGCGATAAAGATTCTGTGTGTAGATGGTGCAGAAATACAGACTAGGGCAAATCTGCAAGTTTCTTCTGGTTCCTCATTTTCCCGGTCGTAAGTTCAGTTCACCCCATTTCTGCATCAGTTTGTGGCTTTGCGTCATGATTTTCGCTTTGTAACCAATCAGTATTTATTGATGGTTTTAATGGTGCTTCCACCCCAGTTATGAACGTTTTGACTGAATTATACTATAACTTTGTATGTGTTGCATGCCGCCTTGATATGATTTCATGAAAAGCATGGATCATGGGACACTTCAGGAAATAAATAAAATAAACGATAATAGGCAGAGCTAAATAGACCAGTAGCCTGAGTCTGTGTAGCTTCCTGTGTCCCTAACATTCATCAGAGCCAGTGTAGACTTCAAGGTGGAACTGGGTTCTCACTGTGACAAATGGATGTTGCCTCCCACAAATGGCATGTTTTGCGTAAGTTGATAGAAGCTCTTAAGAACATGAGAAGAGCCTGCCAAATTGGGCCAGTGGCTGGACTCTGTATCCTGTTCTTGCAGTGGCGAACCCAAATAAATGCATGTGGGAATCCCGAAAGCAGGAACCGAGTGCGCCAGGCCACTCCCCTCTAGCGAGTCCCAGCAACTGGGATTTCTAGATTGGTTAGAAGTTGGATGCATTTCCTTAACCAGTTGCTTGCTAACAGAATAGCGGTTGTCAAACAAAACAACCATATCCCCTACGCAGACAGTCATGTCTCATTGGGGTGGCTGTTCCTCTGAACAACAAGATCAGGACATGGTTGTTACTATGCCCTCCTTCCCCACCATAAAAATAGTGGAAGAGGGTGGCCAGCTCATCACAGGAGATGCAAGAGAGGCTATCACCAGAGTCTGCAGACTCCTGATGCAATTGTGTGGTACGTCACAGTGAGGGGAGCATTGCTTGAAACCAGCATGATGTAACTGCTGCTCACCTGTGGCATTTGCCAGGAGACCAGCTTCAACAGTGTTTATTCTGAGAGAGACTGCTGTTTGGATAACAAAGAATCTGTCCTGGAGTGTCAACACAAGGGGGCTTGTGAAGAAGGCGCAGCAGAGACTGTACTTTTTGAGAATACTAAGGAAAAACCATCTTCCGCAGAAACTGCTGCTTGCCTTCTATCACTGTGCCATTGAGAGCGTGCTCACTTATGGCTTATGTGTGTGGTACGGAAGCTGTACTACCCAGGACAGGATGGGGTTGTGCAGGGTTGTTAAGGCAGCAGAGAGCATTGTTGGCTGCCCACTCTCCACCTTAGAGCAGATTTATACCACAAGGTGCCATAGGAAGGCACTGGACATAGTAAAAGATCCATCGCATCCTGGTCACTGTCTCTTCGAGCTTTTGCCGTCGGGACGGAGATACAGGACGATGAAGACAAGAACGAGCCGTCTTAAGAACAGCTTCTTCTGCAGAGCGATCTCGGCCCTGAATGGGAATCCCGGACTTTGAAAGTCAACTAATCTCCCTTGCTGTATCATACTGTATTGTTTAATTAGTGTTTTTATGGAGCAGTCAAGTAATTT
Organism: Podarcis tiliguerta; assembly: GCF_965153285.1. Lineage (NCBI taxonomy): Eukaryota > Metazoa > Chordata > Lepidosauria > Squamata > Lacertidae > Podarcis > Podarcis tiliguerta. The sequence continues at coordinate 121,555,659 of NC_139534.1, forward strand.
CGTTGTCCCCAAAGGGGGCAATGACAATAAAGATTATTATTATTATTATTAATAATAATAATATTATTATTTACGCTAACTCTCTTTATGCTAACAGTCGAGGTTGACCCTGATCTTGACAAGGAGTCGCAAGATTACCTGGAGGCATTGGAACAAGTGACTGAGGAACTGGAGCAGTGTGTGAATCTGTGCAAGTCGCACGTCATGATAGTCACCTGCTTTGACATTGGGGTGATCTGTGACACCCAGGATGGAGCGCGGGAAGTGGAAGTTTGAAGGCGGGTCTGCAAAGGGACATGAGCAGGTGGAGCCAAACCTTCAAAAGATGGGGGGCGGCGGTGGTGGTTGAAGTATTGGAAAGCGGAGGTGGAAACATGAAGACTTAACGCGACAAAGAATGTTCTCGGAGCCTGGAGGAATTAGAATGTTCTAAACCTTTACGGTGCCTCAGCAACCTATGAAATGTACAAAGATCAACTTGATTTTCTAATAGAGGAAAGCAGAAAAAAAAAGTCTATTAGGAACCAACTCTATTTGCAAAGCGGAAGTGCCTTTACTGTTCATTGTTGACTTGTTTTTTCGATTTTGTATTTGTTGCTAGAATTGAAACCAGCAAACCTAAACAGACCATAAAATGTATTCCTATGAAATATTTTATACTGTATAGTGTAATTTATGACTATATGTAAAAAACAAAAATTGTAGCAAAAGCAATAAGTAAATTATGTTTTCATACCTGAATTTGCCTCCTTGTTTCATGGAAAAGCTGGTTTATGTAGCAGAACAACAACAACAAAAAATAATTGTATTATAATTGCTTTTTCATGGTTTAGGATTCGAGATATTTTTATGAACATTTATCTATTGGAAAGGTGTATTATGAAATTCCAAATAGCCTGGTTTGTATTCATTTTTTGTACTCTTCCTTTTGCAGATCACGAGGAACATGTTTTAAATTCCACGTTTTGTATACAAATAGTAGGGCTGAACTGTTTGGTTGCTTAGTCGGTTGGAACAATCGATTAAAAACCTTGCAATTGATTAAAAGGTGCCTCCTGATTCATCGAAGGGAAGATTTGTAAAATGCTGTTTAAACTTGTTTTGAATACAGATACTTGGCAAAAGATGAGGATGGCAGGCACCCTCACAGGGGAGAGAGTCCTCCCCATCTCTCATTGAAGAAGGCAGGAATTCCTCTTCCAAGCTGCAACACACATGCGTGTCATTTTTCAATGGACGTACACTTCCCCCTGCTTTGAAACCACTGTTTTTATTTGTTATTCAAGTGTACGTGGTTTTAGCCCGTTAATTATCTGATCAGTGGGCTGAAAACTCAGTTAATCAACTTAAAACCACTTACTCTAGAATGGCCCATTTGGGGCGTACTTGGGAAGAGTTAAAGCAAGACTAAGTCTTGGTAAGCAAGGGCCAACCTATGCCTTAAAACACGCATTAAACGCCTGCATTAAAACTGCAACAGCTTTTTCCTAATCATAGCCACTTTGGGACTGGGTAGTTTTCAACAGAGAAGCAGCCACAAGGGATGGTGCTTAACCCCTTCCCTACCTGCTGCTTTTTTAGGGCAATTCCTCTCTGGGGAGGAGCTAGAAAAGCAGCGGGTGGATGTGGGTTAAGCACTCTATCCAGCCATTTCTGTGCTGGGAATTGCCTAAGGTGGCTTTGAGTAGGGGGGAAAAGCAGCTACCGGGTCATTAATGCAGACCTTTTTTTTGTGTAATGTGTAGTTTGGCCCTCACTTTGATAATGGACCTCATTCATCACAGATCCCCTTTTCTAGGATTTCTTGACCCAGGGGGCTGGCATCACAAGGCCCCACATGTTGTATCCATCACAGTAAGCCTTTTCATTGGAAAAGGTGCCTGTACCCCCCCAAATGATGACCCTACCACATGACATTGGGGTGCCAGGTGGTTAATCTGGCCTGTTGGATTTGAAGTTGCCAGTGCCTGCCTTAATGTAATCTAACCTGAGAAAGTCTGTAAACAACACTGTGGCTTTTTTCCCTCTCTCTTTCTCTTTCTGAGAGCAGGAATTAAGAATTACGTTTATTACCAAAATCACAAGGAAATGAGGTTTTAATAAAAAGGTCTTCTTCTTTTTCTTTTTTAAAGTAAATATTAAGTTAGGTCCATATTTTTGTATAGTTTTGACAATAAATATAGCATTTGCATTTTATGAACTTTTAAAGGCAAATATATCTTTTTACAGTTTTTTCTAAGGAAGGCAAACTCTCAGGATTCTTTCTACACATGCTGCATGAATCTTGTGCTTTTTTTGTTTTTGGAAGGGAACCATTTTTAAGGTTGATAGAACTGTTGATAAAACTGTTGCCAAACAAAAATAAAACTTTCAAAATGGTTTGATAGTGTATGTAATAATGGCATTTCATAAGGAACCATATTTTCTGATCATCTTGCTATGTATGGGGTTGGTTTTTTTCCGCCCAAAATCCTTTGTATAAATGTATACTATAATGGCTTGCTTCAGCTTTTCCATGTGAATAAAAATATGCATCTATTGTTTACGTGTCTCCTGAGTTCAGTGACTGGGTACTATTCTGTCCAGGGCCAGATGGGTGGGGAATAATAATAATAATAATAATAATAATAATAATAATATTATTATTAATAATAATAATAATAATAATAATAATAATAAGTGGGCTCCTTCCTCTGTTAGTTGCTACTGACAGGCTTACCTTGAAGGGGAAGATAGACGCCATTTTAAAAACCCCACAATGCCCCGGAGCACAGTTGTGTCAGGGGCATTGTGGGAAATTTAAATGATTACACCTGATACAGTTCAGAGCACGGGGTCAGAGCTTTATTTTGTTTTGGCTCCCAGTACGTTTCCAAGCACAATTCATAGCCCTTTAAAGCCCTAAATGGTCTCTGCCCAGTATACCTGAAGGAGCGTCTCCACCCCCATCATTCAGCCTGGACACTGAGGTCCAGTGCCGAGGGCCTTCTGCTGGTTCCCTCACTGTGAGAAGCCAAGTTACAGGGAACCAGGCAGAGGGCCTGGTAAGTGGTGGCACCCGCCCCGTGGAACGCCCTCCCATCAGACGTCAAGGAAATAAACAACTCTCTGACTTTTAGAAGACACCTGAAGGCAGCCCTGTTTAGGGAAGTTTTTAATGTCTGATGTTTTAATGTATTTTTAATCTTTTGTTGAAAACTGCCCAGAGTGGCTGGAGAAACCCAGCCAGATGGGTGGGGTATAAATAATAATATATTTATTATTATTATTATTATTATTATTATTATTATTATTATTTTGTTTAAAGAGGACCAGGGAAAGTGTCAGCATTTGTCCCTGCTGCAACACCAGGAGTTGCCCAGCAATGTCAAGCGTTGTAGTTAAGATATTTCTGTGCCACCTAGAAGCCTTGACTTTGTACATGGACCCATGTATCAACAGAGCCTAAATTCCGGCATCAGCAAACACCCTCCTCACTTCACCTCAAACAATCCTCTTGGGGGTTAGTGAGGATTTTTTGAGACAAGTTTTATAACAAGATTTATAACACAATTACAATATTTTACTTGCAGTTAAAAAGAACAGAGTAGAGCATCCTGGTAACTGCAATGGAAGGATGTTTGATCTCTTAGGACGTGGACAGGAAACAGCCCCAAGGGCCGAACGCATCTTGCTAAGCTGCTCTGTTTGGCCCTCAGGATTCTTGCCACGCCATATTCCTTCCCCAGCGAAAACCGTAACAACAAACCCCCCCCCCCTTGGGCCCGGTCTTATTCAACATCTTTATCAACGACTTGGAGGATGGACTCAAGGGCATCCTGATCAAATTTGCAGATGACACCAAACTGGGAGGGGTGGCTAACACCCCAGAGGACAGGATCACACTTCAAAACGACCTTGACAGATTAGAGAACTGGGCCAAAACAAACAAGATGAATTTTAACAGGGAGAAATGTAAAGTATTGCACTTGGGCAAAAAAAATGAGAGGCACAAATACAAGATGGGTGACACCTGGCTTGAGAGCAGTACATGGGAAAAGGATCTAGGAGTCTTGGTTGACCACAAACTTGACATGAGCCAACAGTGTGACGCGGCAGCTAAAAAAGCCAATGCAATTCTGGGCTACATCAATAGGAGTATAGCATCTAGATCAAGGGAAGTAATAGTGCCACTGTATTCTGCTCTGGTCAGACCTCACCTGGAGTACTGTGTCCAGTTCTGGGCACCACAGTTCAAGAAGGACACTGACAAACGAACGTGTCCAGAGGAGGGCAACCAAAATGGTCAAAGACCTGGAAACGATGCCTTATGAGGAACGGCTAAGGGAGCTGGGCATGTTTAGCCTGGAGAAGAGGAGGTTAAGGGGTGATATGATAGCCATGTTCAAATATATGAAGGGATGTCACATGGAGGAGGGAGAAAGGTTGTTTTCTGCTGCTCCAGAGAAGCGGACACGGAGCAATGGATCCAAACTACAAGAAAGAAGATTCCACCTAAACATTAGGAAGAACTTCCTGACAGTAAGAGCTGTTCGACAGTGGAATTTGCTGCCAAGGAGTGTGGTGGAGTCTCCTTCTTTGGAGGTCTTTAAGCAGAGGCTTGACAACCATATGTCAGGAATGCTCTGATGGTGTTTCCTGCTTGGCAGGGGGTTGGACTCGATGGCCCTTGTGGTCTCTTCCAACTCTATGATTCTATGATTCTATGAACAAGAAAAACCCTTCTCCCTTACCATCCCTGTTTCATATCTCTCTTGAGGGTTGCAGCCTGGCTTGAATGTGTCCTTTAATTCTGATAATGCTGTGTGTGTGTGTGTAAAAACTAGCCTAGTGTACTAAGGTAACCACCCCCCCTTGCCTCTTGTCCAACCCAGCACTGGCAGGTAGGTCCCAGAAGGGAATGTATGATAATCTGTTGAAGGTATACCCTGGCAGCATTGATGCAAATAAAATTGGTGAGTTGGCCCACCTCCGTCCATTGCTCCGACTGCATTCAGAATTTTTACACCTGAACCGAAACCCCAAAATGATGTCCATGGTTATTCCCCCCCTGCTCTGTTAGGACTGCAGCTTTCATAGAACCGTAGATCTGAAAAGTTGGGACTCCAAAGGGCTATCTAGTTGAAGCCCCTGGAATGTAGGAATCGCAGCCAAAGGATCCCTGACAGATGGCCACCTGACCTCTGTTTAGAAACCTCCAATGATGGAGAAGCCGTCACATTCAGAGAGAGTCCGCATCTTTTGATCGATATCCTACAGGATTCCTCTTCAACTATTCAGGCCGCTCCTGAATGTGCATACCGTGACGGCAGTACGATCTGCATCCGTCGCAGGTTCATTAGCAAATGTTTATTTGTACATGTAGAGGGACGCGGGTGGCGCTGTGGGTAAAACCTCAGCGCCTAGGACTTGCTGATTGCATGGTCGGCGGTTCGAATCCCCGCGGCGGGGTGCGCTCCCGTTGTTCGGTCCCAGCGCCTGCCAACCTAGCAGTTCGAAAGCACCCCCGGGTGCAAGTAGATAAATAGGGACCGCTTACCAGCGGGAAGGTAAACGGCGTTCCGTGTGCTGCGCTGGCTCGCCAGATGCAGCTTGTCACGCTGGCCACGTGACCCGGAAGTGTCTGCAGACAGCGCTGGCTCCCAGCCTATAGAGTGAGATGAGCGCACAACCCTAGAGTCTGTCAAGACTGGCCCGTACGGGCAGGGGTACCTTTACCTTTATTTGTACATGCACTAGCAATGATCCAAACAGCTAAACATTTCATCTCATATCTCAGGTGTAGAACTTGTGTTTCTCACAGGTAAAACCAGGGGATCTTAGGCCACTTTCACCAGAAAATATCAGTAATTCCCAGCCGGTTATGCCAAGCGTGGCCGCCATCGGCCACCATTTTGTGACTAGCTCTGCCCTCATGCCACCATTTTGTGACAGGTGGGCCTTAGGAATTTTCAGCCGTCTCAACTGGGCCCTGGAAGTAGAAGTATGAGAGGCCCTGGGGTGGGTAGGAAATGTCATCGGTGTGTCCACCCCCCAAATTTAATGGCTAGTCAAACTCTGCAGAGGGCCCGGAGCAACATCAGGAGGACCCCCTTGTTTAGCGGAGCCTTGTTTCCTCATCGCTTTTCCTCCGATCCGTAGGCCTGCACCCCAGCCTGGGACGTGAGATTGCAATCGGCTTAGACAAGCTGTCAGAAGGAAAGTGGATGGAACAGCCTCAAGAGGACATTGGAAAATTAAAACTATGTAATTTTAACTTTTAATGGATTTAATCTTCTCCTCATTCTATATTTTATTTGAATTATTCACTATACGGGGTTTAATTATGCATGCCTACCCAGAGGCATTTTGTGCATTTAAAATAAAAAATAAACAACTACAGGACAGTGTAGACCGGAAGAAGAATTCCCATTAGATATTGGAAATTGCTCTCGTCCCCAGACATCTGCAAAAAGCTTAGCTGACTTGGGGTCCTCAGTACCTCTCCCTCTTCTGTTTATAGTACTTCACAAATTACATTTGTTTTATCTATACACGCATGGTGTTCAAGCTGCAGACTTCAAAATGTAAAAATGTGCATGTATCAAATACATCCTATGCAAAAACAGAAGTGTGTCTGGCACCTTCAATGTATAGATTTCATTGTATGTTGAAGATGCACCTCTAAAACCTGAGATAATATATTTTCAAGACCCACCCTGTTCTTGTGATTGTTGTTTGTTTTAAACTATTTTTATTACAGAATTTCAAATTGTTCTGTGATGAAGGGGGGAAGAAGAAATAATAATAATAATAACAACAATAATAATAATAATAATAATAGTAGTAGTAGTAGTAGTAGTAGTAGTAGTAGTTATTTACCAAGATGAAATTATGCAGGGAGATGGGATTGGCTGCAGATTCTTGTTGAGCATAGACGTTGTGACATACTAGAGCAGAAGGGCTGATCTTCCCTGACCACCCATATTAATGGCTCTGAAATGGGGAGCCCAATTTGTTTTCCTCCTAGATTGAAGGGGAAGATGAGATGAAATGATTTGGGGAGATTTGGGGTGGAGATATTTACATATTACAGCAGCTGTGGCACTGCTGTGTTCTGAGCAATGGCCTCAGCAGTATGGGGTGTGTGAGGTGACATCCTGGATGGCTCTGTGCAGGGCTCAGGCCAGAGACTACATAAGAGCAGAGCTCAAATGTTGTTTCAGCAGCATGGCGGTGAGGTGAGGCTTCAGTGGCACCTTGGACAGTTCCAAGCAGGGCTGAGGCTGGAGTATGTGCAAAGCTCAACCGTTGTTTCAGCGGCAGCCTTCTTCAGATGACCGGTGCCCTTTGATATGTGCAACCATACTCTAGTCTCCTTGAGAAATTAGGCTAGTTTTACTGATGAGTGTTTGACTTGTTTTGACATTCCAAATAAGTAGTACCTCGGGTTACAGACACTTCAGGTTACAGACAGTTCAAGTTACAGACTCCGCTAACCCAGAAATAGTAACTCAGGTTAAGAACTTTGCCTCAGGATGAGAACTGAAATTGTGCTGCGGTGGCACGGCTGCAGTGGGAGGCCCCATTAGCTGAAGTGGTATCTCAGGTTAAGAACAGTTTCAGGTTAAGAACAGACTTCCAGAACGAATTAAGTTCTTAACCCAAGGTACCACTGTACAGGACTATGGATGGTGCTTTGGAGTCAGGTAATTGAATCCTCTGTGGCCTATCTCCAAAGGAACAGCGTGTGAATTCGCAGAGCACGATGGAGTGCTTAGATTTATCTCTTGTTGATCAAGCATTAGGAAGCCAGCATAGCCAATGGTCAGAGGTACTGGGAACTGCAATCCAATAGCATTTAGATCGGGCATAGGCAAACTCAGCCCTCCAGCTGTTTTGGGACTACAATCCCATCATCCCTGACCACTGGTCCTGTTAGCTAGGAATTGTAGTCCCAAAGGAGCTGGAGGGCCAAGTTTGGCCACCACTGCTTTAGAGGAACAATCTGAACTTCCAGCTGTTTTCTGTGGAATTAGTACGGACCCTACAACTATAAACATAAATTCCAATTATTTGTCTTTTTGTAACTATACCATTATTTGCAGAGATAGCAATTACTCAGAAGGTAAACAGCCCAAATTACAAAATCGTTATGCACAAGGCTATCAGTTAAAAGAGATCAATCCAGGTGGTTGGTTTTTTTTTTTAGCTAACCAAACCCTACCATAGAGAAAGATGGATCAATTGGCAGATAACTGTGAATGAGGCAGTGCATCTTGGGAAATTCAAAAGGGCTGAAGCAGAGCTGGCTCTCCTACTGGACAGCAGGAAGGGCAATATGTTTAGGGCCATGTTAGAAAATCAGAGGTGTAAATGTAGACTCAAGGACAAGATGTAGAGTCAAGCAGACAGATTGCCTCATGGGCAGATTTGCCTTGGCAGACGATCCCAAATTCATGTTTGACTTATTAGCACAAGAGTTGGGTACCCCTGTAGCCATCCAGATGTCGCTGGACTACAACTCCCATCATTCCTGACCATTGACCGTTGATGGGAATTGGAGTATGACGACAGATGAAGGGACACAGGCTCCCCACCCTGCCATAAGGCTTACAGAAGCATTCCTCCTACCTCTCTTTCATTTTAACAACTTGGGAGCTGTTGATCCCCAAGTGGACATGGAGTTCTCTGACGGAGAATTTTCAGAACCCTCACCAAACCATGCTTCCTAGGAGTTTGGGGGTAGTTGTCAATGTAAATAAAATGGTACCAAACGCCTTACATTTGTATCATAGACACCACTGACCTGCAAAATGGTTTACTAATGGGAACTGCTGGGCACCATTGTAACCTGTTGAGCAGGTGGAGGAGGTCTTTTAACAGACCATCCATCACTGGTGGCTGGTGTCCTTTGGGATTGGTAGGGTGGAAGGCAGGGAGCACCAAACAGTAAGTGGTGCCAGAGTCAATGATAATAATAATAATATTAATTTATTATTTCTACTCCGTTCATCTGGCTGCCACGCTGGGCAGCTTCCTGCAGAATATTAATAAAAAAGCAACAACATCAAACATTAAAAACTTCCTTAAACAGGGCTGCCTTCAGATGTCTTCTAAAAGTCAGGTAATTTCCTTGACATCTGGTGGGTAGGGCGTTCCACAGGGAGGGTGCCACAACTGAGAAGGCCCTTTTCCTGGTTCCCTGTAGCTTCGCTTCTGACAGGCAGAACCATAGAGTCATAGGCTCATAGAATTGTAATAATAATAATAATTTTTATTTATACCCTGCCCTCCCCAGCCAAGACCAGGCTCAGGGCGGCTAACACCAGGTATAAAAACAATTGATTAAAATACAGCTTAAAAACAAGATTAAAATACAACATTAAGATGCAGCCTCATTTCAGTAGAAACTCAAATCAAAAACTTTTGGGGGATGAAAACGTCAACTCTTCGGCAAGGCCAACTATCCAAACTGGTCCTATGTGGGCCAGGAAAAAGCCAGGGAAGTCCCCAAATAGGAGTTCCATCACAGAAGGAGAAAGGAAAGAGGAAAGAGGAAAGAGGGGAAGGCGATCAAGTTGATTCCAAGCCACAGGCGAGGTGGAACAATTCTGTCTTACAGGCCCTGCGGAAAGAAATCAGATCCTGCAGGGCCCTGCTCTCATGAGGCAGAGCATTCCACCAGGCCGGAGCCAGTGTTGAAAAGGCCCTGGCTCTGGTTGAGGCTAATCTGACCTCCTTAGGGCCTGGGACCTCTAGGATGTTGCTATTTATGGACCTTAAGGTCCTCCGTGGGGCTTACCGGGAGAGGGCATACTGAGGTTGGCTGGGCAATGCCCCATTTGCCCTAATGGGCCAATCTCCACTGAGTCCATCCACAGAGCCATTCAGCTGCTGCTCTTACAACACACAAATGCAACACAAACATGTCAAGGGACGTGAAACACACAACTAATGGACGCAGCTCTCTCTCTGCAAAGCCACCCATTCATCATACTGGACTTGCAGAAGGGAAATTGTCACTTGGTTTCATTCTTCCAGTTCTCTAATTTATAATACTGCTTCCTTTCTTGTTACATTTGCGACTCTGCCCCACCATGAATTTGCACACATTTATTCTTCAGATATGAATCCAGCTTCTGTTGTGGAAGATGTAATTAGATGGGGTCATGAGCAGTAGCAGAGAAACCAGAGCTTGGTGTTTTTTGTTTGGTTTGGTTTGGTTAATTTCCTTACTGAGCTTTAATGACACAAAGGCCCTTCAGCTGCAAACTTCAGGAAATCTGTTGTGGATATAAATACATAGGTCCTTCCATCCTAAAGACATGGGGTAGATAGCAAGAGAAAGCAAAAACTAAAGCTAAAGAATAATGGTGCATTACATTGATTGAAGGGACACAGGTGGCGCTGTGGTTTAAACCACAGAGCCTAGGACTTGCTGATCAGAAGGTTGGCGGTTCGAATCCCCGTGACAGGGTGAGTTCCCGTTGCTCCTGCCAACCTAGCTGTTCGAAAGCACCTCAAAGTGCAAGTAGATAAATAGGTACCGTTCCAGTGGGAAGGTAAATGGCGTTTCCGTGCGCTGCTCTGGTTCACCAGAAGTGGCTTAGTCATGCTGGCCACATGACCCGGAAGCAGTACGCCGGCTCCCTCGGCCAATAAAGCAAGATGAGCGCTGCAGGGATTCAAACCACTGACCTTCTGATCGGCAAGCCCTAGTCTCTGTGGTTTAGACCACAGTGCCATCCGCTTCCCTTATTTTTCTCTAAACCACAGTCCCAGATGCTTCACCCTTTCTTCATGTGGCATTGTTCCATTCCCTTGATTGGATCGGATTCGGGCAACGGGCTGAGCTCCCATTGCTCTGTCCCAGCTTCTGCCAACCTAGCAGTTCAAAAGCACACCAGTGCAAGTAGATAAATGCGGCGGGAAGGTAAACAGCGTTTCCATGCGCTCTGGCTTCTATCACTGTAGTCCATTGCACCAGAAGCTGTTTAGTCATGCTGACCACATGACCCGGAAAGCTGTCTGTGGACAGACGCCGGCTCCCTAGGCCTGAAAGCGAGATGAGTGCCGCACCCCATAGTCACCTTTGACTGGACTTAACTGTCCAGGAGTCCTTTACCTTTTTGCCTTTTATTGTTTGCCCTTTTCTAAACATCTTGCAACCCTTCTGGAGAACCTCCAGCAGAAACAGGGCTGGGAGAGGCTAGGCTGTGCCAATGCACAAGGGTTCTTAAAGACGCATTGGATTTGCCCTGGGGCTTGGGAGAGGTGCTGCCAGCCCGAGAAGCGAGCGTTGAGCTAGATGGAGCCTGCTCAGCATAAGGCAGGTTTGTCCTCATATATTCTGTGTGGGAATAACTTGCCTCCTGCAGAGTGCGACCTGCAGGAATCTGTTTGTAAAATATGTAGAGTGAGATATAACCCTGACAGCATGTGTGTTCCACAAGATTTATGCCTACACCTTAGGGGAAACCGACTCTGAGAGGTGTGCGCTTGTACTGTAGATCTTTACCACGACAGCTCCCTTTAGAGTGCATGCTCTCCCTTGTTCTTTCTGTGGATCCCTGTGTCTGGGGTGGGGGTGGGGAGGTGGACGGGGTCTCTGGAACATATGGATCTACGGCTGCCGACTGGATACGCCAATGAGTTGACTGGAACAGGGGGCCAGAGAGAGGCCAAGGGGGTAGGAAAATCTCTCTCCACCCACCATTCCCTGACTCAAAAGGAAATAGCCCCATTCTCAGCACCTGCCCTCAATGACAGAGTGTGTATCAGGGAAGAGGTGGAGAACTTATAAGGCTCTTAGCTCCCATCAGTTCCTGCCAACATGTTCAGTCATTAGAGGTGATGGGAGCTGCAGTCCAACAAAACCTGGAACATCTGTTGCTCCAGAAGGTAGCACTAGAAAAGGTTTTGCAACTAAACAACAGGAAGACAGGCACAGAAGAGGGCAACCAAGATGGTCAGGGATCTGGAAACCAAGCTTTATGAAGAATAGTTGAGGGAGCTGTGTATGTTTAGCCTGGATAAGTGGAGACTGAAAGGAGCTATGATAGCCATCTTCCAATATCTCAAGGGCTGTCACATGGAAGAGGGAGAAAGCTCATTTTCTCCTGCTCTGGAGGATAGGACTCGAACCAATGGCTTCAAGTTACAAGAAAGGAGATTCCAACTAAACATCAGGAAAAAACTTTCTGATGGTAAGAGCTGTTCTGCCATGGGAGGGACTGCCTTCGGAGCTGTGAACTCTCCTTCCTTGATGGTTTTTAGCAGAGATTGGATGGCCAGCTGCCACAGATGCTGTAGTTGAGATTCCTGCCTTGCCGGGGGTTGGACTAGATGACCCTCAGGGACGCTTCCAACTCTACAATTCCATGATTCTAAGAACTTCCTGGAAGTACAAACCCCCATCTCTCTACCTGAGTAGGCTGCGGTGATGTGCTGCCACTCCACCCATCCACTACTGCAGTTGAACTGGGTGCCTGCGATGGTTGCAGACTCCCTTTTATTTGAGGCTTTTAAGCACAGGTTGGATGACCACCTACCAGGGATGCTTCATCTATCAGGGTGCTGCAGTGGGTTTCCTGCATAGGTCAGGGGCTTGAAGTCTTTTCCAGCCTTTGATTCTTTGGCTGCAATCTTCCGCCTGCTTACTAGAGGGTAAGTCCATGCACAGTTTGGTCTACTTTCTTTCAAATGGACAAGTTAAGGTATTAGACATGCAGGGAGATGCTTTATACCAAACCAGACCATCAGTGCATCCAGCTCAGTATTTTTCACACTGACTACCAGCTGCCGCTTCTCCAGGTCTTCAGACAGGTATGTTTGGTCCTACCTGGAGATGGAACCTGGGACCTTCTGCATGAAATTCAGATGCTCTACCAGTGAGCTATGGCCCTTTCCGTTATTATCAAATAAGCAGAACTTCTCTTTGGCAGCCAAAACTGTTGTGGAACAAGTGACTGTGGTCTTGACTTACTGACGTCTGAAAAATATTCCACCCATCTTATGAAGTCTGCTCCAGAGGCACCGTGTTGTGGGTTGTGCCCCCTTAAATGCCTTCCCAATGAGTCTCACTAACAACAGTGCAAAATATCTCAGCAGGAAAGAGCAAACCGGGGAGGAGGGAGGCAGAACCCCAAGCACAGCTTTGACTCACATACTTCAGTTTCAGAAAGCTGATACAACTGCGGAAGACAGGCAGAAAGGAAAGGAGGCAGAGGTTTCCCTCCTTAAAAGCTAGGGGGTGGGTGGGGGGGGGGAGAGAGGCAAAAACAGAAAATAAATGTTGAAATAAGCTATAAAAACAAATCTGTAAAGAGGCAATGCCAACAGCTGATGTGTGCATGTATTTATCCAAGCGCATGTGGTTTTTGAGTCATTGGGGCTTATTTTTCTCCCTGCTGCATAGGCAGAATCTTTGGCCTGTCCCATGTTACTAGGGCGATTTTGTGTTTGTTCCTAATATTTTAAAGCTGCTTTGCTTTCTTGCGCTGACAATCCCAGCTCCCACGTCTCAACCGCATGCGATAGTCAGCACTTAGAATCATAGAATTGTAGAGTTGTAAGGGGCACTAAGGGCCATCCAGTCTGACCCCCTGCAGTGCAGGAATCTCAGCTAAAGCATCCATGACAGATGGCCCCCTGAACTCTGCTAAAAAACGCTAGAGAAAGGGCAAAGGAGAGCAGTTCCTGCCTGTTTTATTTAGAGACATGGAACCGAAAAAGAAAAGCAACAAGAGGGTGCATGTGTCTTTATACAGACACACATATAGCTAACATTTCATATCCCAAGGGATGTTGTTTAGTTGTTTAGTCGTGTCGACACTTCATGACCCCATGGACCAGAGCATGCCAGGCACTCCTGTCTTCCACTGCCTCCCGCAGTTTGGTCAGACTCATGTTTGTAGCTTCGAGAACACTGTCCAACCATCTCGTCCTCTGTCGTCCCCTTCTCCTTGTGTCCTCAATCTTTCCCAGCATCAGGGTCTTTTCCAGGGAGTCTTCTCTTCTCATGAGGTGGCCAAAGTATTGGAGCCTCAGCTTCAGGATCTGTCCTTCCAGTGAGCACTCAGGGCTGATTTCCTTCAGAATGGAGAGGTTTGATCTTCTTGCAGTCCATGGGACTCTCAAGAGTCTCCTCCAGCACCATAATTCAAAAGCATCAATTCTTCAGCGATCAGCCTTCTTTATTTTACCCCAAGGGATACTATTCCATAAAGCCTCTGGGAATTCAAGTTTATTTTCATTATAAAGCTGCACCATTCCCCCCGCCCCCCTGCTCCTGGTTAGATCACACAGCAGCAGCAACAACAAGGCTTGGGTGGAGGAGGCGGAGGCGGAATGAAATTAAATAAGTGCTACGATCTTTCCAGGACTGTTGGCTATTAGCGCCTTGAGTGTTCCAAGAACATAAAACGAGAGCTTGCTGATTTGCAATGTTTCTCTTTGTGGTTTCCTTGCAAAGGGAACGTTAGACAAGGAGCCAAGCCCATCCTTGAATGACGAAGCCAAGAAAAGCAGTTTGGTTTTCAGAATCCAAACCTTCAGCATAATAGCTCTTAAAAATGGTTTTCCCAGAACAGACACATGCAAGTGAGGAGGTGCAGCCCGGTACAACTTTCAGTGTTCACTTTATCTATGCATCAGCTTGCTTGCTTGCATGCATGCATGGAATGCAGGATGTGGAGCTCACTGCAAAGCATTTGACAGTTGGAAGAGTGCTTTGTTTCCCCCCAGAAACACACTCTCTACTGCTAATTCGGGTCCAGGCTAATGGGTTCCAGTAAGTGCTATTTTTCTAGAAAAACAGGTGCTAGAGCTCATCATGAACTTTCCCCTTGTTCTCTTAGAATGGCAATTGTGCCTACCTGAGAGGTGCCGGAGCTGAGCTCCTGTGAGCTTTGGCTGAAAAAAGCACTGGTTTTGGCCCTGGCTACCTGGATTGGAAGGTTGACGGTTCGAATCCCCGCATCAGAGTGAGCTCCCATTGTTCTGTTCCAGCTCCTCCCAACCTAGCAGTTTGAAAGCACACCAGTGCAAGTAGATAAATAGGTACCCCTGCAGCCGGAAGGTAAACGGCGTTTCCGTGCGCTCTGGCTTCTATCACGGTGTCCCGTTGCACCAGAAGCAGCTTAGTCATGCTGGCCACATGACCTGGAAAGCTGTCTGTGGACAAACTCTGGCTCCCTTGGCCTGAAAAGCAGATGAGTGCTGCAACCCCATTGTTGCCTTTGACTGGACTTAACCATCCAGGGGTTCCTTTACCTTTTACCTGGAAGATTGTATCTGCCATTACCAGGATTTCAAAGGCGGAATTGACATCAGGGGGGAATTTCCAAAATGTGGCATGTCCTGGTTTTTACTTATTGGCTGAGGGAGCCGGTGTACAACTTCCGGGTCATGTGGCCAGCATGACTAAGCCGCTTCTGGCGAAGCAGAGCAGCGCACGGAAAAGCTGTTTACCTTCCCACCGGAGCGGTACCTATTTATCTACTTGCACTTTGACGTGCTTTCAAACTGCTAGGTTGGCACCTTCTCCTGATCCCATCAACATCAGCATGAGTGAGAGTCATCCCTGGGGTTTCTCCCATTTCTTTTTATTTCGACAGGCCTTCAAAACTGAGGTGCCGATGAGACTGACCGCTGGGCTGCCTTCAGGGTAAACGGTATTTTAATTTCAAAAATGCACTACAGTGGCGGTTATGGACATGTGGTAACTTTAATACATATAGGTCCTGCTATCCGCGTGTGCACTGTGTGAAAATTCTCTTATCCAAATGTAAATAATTATGGCCAAAGCTCACTATACACACAATGGATTCAGATATCCAAACAGATAGAATTGCCCACTTCCTGGCTAGTTTGTGCTTTGCTGGTTGGCTGCAGCCATTTCAGGAAGAAACCATGAAGGGGGTGGGCCCAGAGAAATCCCAGATTAGAAATGTTCCCATAGGAATCAGTTGAAACCATGGACTCGTTATACAAATGTTCGCCTAACAAATGTTTCCCAGGGAACACATTGTAAGTGGGACCTGTGGGTATATGTAACATGAACTCTGAAACTATTTTATCCCTTGTCTTGTATATTGCACCGGTCCCTTTGTTGTATTCCCCCCCCCCCCTTTATATATATTTTTATAGTGGTTTTTAAAAATAATAAATAATAAATAAATAAAAACATTAAGGAAAATTGCTCTGCCAAAATGTGTATGTTAGGGAAAATTCATATTAAAATGGTGATGAATTTGCACGAGAACTTTTTTTTTTTTTTTAAAAAAAGACCACAAATTGAGGTGGACACTTGGAGAACCAAGCTTCAGATTGGAAAAACTGAGAGGTCTGCTACTCTCTGTATGCCATGCTTGTTGCTAGAGGTACGTAGGTGCTATATCAACCTGGGGGCCCATTGCTAATCTGGCCAAGCAGATATTCTTAGCAGCTTCAGATGAATTTCAGTAGCAATTAAAGAAGGGGGGGGGGAACCCCTCTCTCACTAATGGTGGAAGCCCATCTGCTGGGATGAAAATGCTAGGTATTGTCTTAAGTGCATAATCCAATTTTTGTGTGTGAACGCTGCCTTTAATCTCTGCAAGGCTCACAAAACAAGGCATCTGTTTCTGAATTTAAGTAGCTGAGACTAATCAGACTAATTTGCCTTTTTTCTGCAGTAGGCTTAATTGATCAACCTAATTTTGCTGCAGAAAAAGGCATAAATTGTTTATTTTCGTATTTCGGGTTTTTTGTTTGTTTGTTTGTTTCGCCTGCGGAAAAGCACAGAGGCAAATCTTTTAATCGCTTTACATGGGGATGCCCATTGAAAATCTGGCACTCGTGTCTTTCCTAAGTCCACGGAAGGAACGCCGGTTTGGATTTAGCACCCCAAATTCTAACTGGAGCGGTCCCATTATTAAAGACTCTGTATGCTCATCTTAATGTGCATCTGCACACAAGTTGGGGGATGACCGCAGCTCATGGCATCTGTTTTGTGTGCGGAAGGCATCCTGGCATCTCCAGGTAGGGTTGGGAAAGAACCCAGGAAACCCACTGTTATACTGGACTAGATGGTTCTAGATTCAGGTAGGTAGTTGGTCTGACACAGTCAACACACACACACACACACACACACACACACACACACACACACACACACACAATTAAAAAGTTGTCCAGTGGTACCAATTAAGTTGTTCTTGGTATGAGCTTTCATGTGCATGCACACTTCTTCAGATACACTGAAATAGAAGTCACCAGACCTTTATATATAGTGAGAGGGTGGGGAGGTGTATTACTCAGAAAGGTGGAGGGAATGGGTGATCAGCTGATAGGTGTGGTAAACCTGTTGACTGACTGTTGACTGTTAACGACTGCTTGGCCGTCTCACCCCTTGCTTTTTCCTGTAAGACCAATTGCAGTCATTAACAGTCGTCAACAGGTTTACCACACCTATCAGCCAATCACCCATTCCCACCACCCTTCTGAATAATACCCCTCCCCACCCTCTCACTATACAGTGGTACCTTGGGTTACATACACTTCAGGTTACAGACTCCGCTGTAACCCAGAAATATTACCTCGGGTTAAGAACTTTGTTTCAGTATGAGAACAGAAATTGTGCTTCAGCAGCGCGGCAGCAGCAGGAGGCCCCATTAGCTAAAGTGGTGCTTCAGGTTAAGTACAGTTTCAGGTTAAGTACGGACCTCCAGAATGAATTAAGTACTTAACCTGTGGTACCACTGTATATAAAGGTCTGGTGACTTCTGTTTCAGTGTATCTGTAGAAGTGTGCATGCACACGAAAGCTCATACCAAGAACAAACTTAGTTTATCTCTAAGGTGCCACTGGATAATTTATTTAAAAAAAATATTTCTACTGGACTAGAGGGACGTGGATGGTGCTGTGGTCTAAACCACTGAGTCTAGGGCTTGCCAATCAGAAGGACTGCCTGCAAACCCTTTTGCAAACAGCCCAGACTGTTTGCAGAGGCTGCTTGCCTCTCCTTCTTCCTCCCTGACACCTGACTACCCTGGTTGCCTCCACCCGACTCAGCCGAAGCCCAGCTCTGTCCAAATCTGCCCGATTCGATCCAGGCTTTGGGCTCTGGCCGAATCTGATGCACAGCTCTACTCCTCAGCTTTCTGTGCCAAATTGGAGAGAGAAGCAAGCCTTGCACCTGGCCTCTCCTGCATGCCAGCGCAAAGCTCTAGCAGTGGAGCTATGGCCCCTTGCCGGTCAGGGCCACGGAGGGGCGTGGGGAAAGTGCCAGGGGAAGGCTATGTCAGCCAGCCTCCATGTGGCTGATGCAATGTGGGAGAGCGTCCCTCAACAACTCCAGGCACTCTGCAGCTGCTGCTCAGCTCTTTCATGGCTGTCAGTGACTGGCAGCAACAGCGAGACCAAAGCACTCAGAAGAGCGACATGCCCTCGGGCAAGCTTGGCACAGTGCGAAGACGCTCCTGACAGTGTTTGCTTTGCTTCTGTCATTTGATGCCGAAGGGGAGGATCACGCCATGGGCTTGGCAGAGGCACCAAAGCTGACGTTTGCCAGGCTCACCTGATGCGGATTCCATTCTCTGTCGTCGCCGGGGCAGATTCCAATCTCTTTCAAGGCCCGTCTTTGGAAAATCAACAAGCAAGCTATAAACTGGGGACGAGGCGGCCCGCCTGTGGACTTTATTTTTTAAAAATCCAGACCCTCCAAGTGTCCCTGTTTTCCAGGGACAGTCCCGGATTTACAGAAGCCACCCGGGTTTCTGAGTTGATCCGCTTTTCCTTAGGACGTCCTTATTTTCATCGAAAAAATGTTGGAGGGTATGAAAAATACAGTGTAGGGATGGAGAACCTGAACCCCCCCCCCCAATACAACACGAGTGGCGCTGTGGGTTAAACCACAGAGCCTAGGACTTGCCGATCAGAAGGTCAGCGGTTCGCTATTGCCAGTGTTGGTCAGGCAAGTGAGTGTTTTTAGGCAACCCCTAAAAAAACGGCGGGCAAACCATTGCGTGCTGAGGTCCCCCAAAACACCCTAACCCAATAACTCACACTTCACACATTTTTGTTTAAGGTTTTTGGCATAATTTTGGCCACAACTTTATTATCATACAAATTGTGAGTGGTTGCTTAGGCATTGGTTATGACTGGCTGTCCCCCCCGCCTTGGGGACAGCACTGACTCCCGGATTCCAGCAGGAGCCAGTGTGGAGGAACAGGACCCAGGGATAATTGGAGCTGCGCCACAGACCCTCTGTATCTCCCTGCCTGCTCCCAGGAGCTTACGCGGCCCGCACCCTGCACCAAGGGTTTGGACGAGGGGGATGGTAAGCCCCTGAATTCCTTTAACGGAATTCCCGTGCAGCAGCAGCATTGGAGGGGTAGGCACAGCCAATCCACACCCCTCCACCAACCAAATTTAACCAATGCCTAACCGCCAACCTTACAAGTTGTGACGATTTGCTACGCAGTAGGCAAAACCCAATTGGCACACACTAATCAGCCAAAAGGTAAATTCCTACCAGGCCCCCGCACCAATGCAGGCGACCCCATGACAGGCATAGCAAGGTCAAAGCGCAAGCCGAATCAAGGGAGGGCGGGCGGGTGATCCGGTGCCCACAGCGAAAGAGAAAGGAATATGCTGTGCACCTTGCTTAAATAAGCTCTGATCCCACCCCAAAATTGCAACATCAAATTTACCCCAGTAACACCAATCACCAATCAAGTCCCACCCTTTGAAACTAGCCTGCCTGATAACCCAAGGGTGCTTTGTCTGGCCCCATCCGCAACACGTGCTCTCCTTTAGTGAGAACACGCTTTCCAAAAAAGCTCAAGAACTCTGGGCAATCTCCCCCCATTTTCTTAATTTGGAGTCCCCAAAAATAGGGGGCGTCTTATACACGGGGGCATGTTATACACGAGAAAAATACGGTAATTCTTATTCAAAAAGTGAACTCCTATTCACGTGGAGGAAGCCTAAAAGGCCATTAACTGTTAATAACTCATTCTCAAATTGCCCCACTTAAAAATCAAATTGCCCCCTGTGGGGTATGTGCCCTATGTTGGGAACCAGGGCTGTAGAGAGAAGTGAGGGGCATGTGGAGCTCATCAACTTGGGAAGGGAGCCTGTCTAGCAGAAGGCAAACGCCACTGCCTCAAGGGATATTTCAGGAGGAGAAAAGGCTAAGGAGTAAACCTACACAAATGTGGAGTGGAGTGCCAAAAATGGTTGGCTGAGTGATGATTACCAGGGATTATGTACAGGGGAGAGGTTCAATTCCATTCACATTTAAAGATGAACTCCCCTCATTAGCACTTTCTGAACTGCAATCAACACACCCCCCCTTTCCAAATGTTGCAGTGCAGTTCTCTAGCCAAGTAATGTGAACCCAATTCATCTACCAGGGTAAAGCATGTACAAATATGCATATATTTTTGTGTGAAAATAAGATGCAAAAGAAGGGATGCGGGTGGCGCTGTAGGTTAAACCACAGAGCCTAGGACTTGCCAATCAGAAGGTTGGCGGTTTGAATCCCCGCGACGGGGTGAGCTCCTGTCGCTTGGTCCCTGCTCCTGCCCACCTAGAAGTTCGAAAGGACATCAAGGTGCAAGTAGATAAATAGGAACCGCTCCGGCGGGAAGGTAAACGGCGTTTCCGTGCACTGCTCTGGTTCACCAGAAGCGGCTTAGTCATGCTGGCCACATGACCCGGAAGCTGTACACCAGCTCCCTCGGCCAATAAAGCGAGATGAGCGCCGCAACCCCAGAGTCGGGCACGGAGTCAGGGGTCCCTTTACCTTTACCTTTAAGATGCAAAAGTGCATTATATCACGGGGAATTATTTGCAAAATAACGTTTATATTCAGCAAAATTTCATGCAAAGGTGTTCATTAGGAGAAATTCATGCTACGATGCTGCTAAACTGCAAACTGATACAGAAATGTGGAGCAACTGAACATAAGATAAGGGGGGGAAAGAGAAGTGGAAATTGACAGATTTGCTCATCTCTACCAGGGAGGGATGTCAACCAAAAAAGGTCTGTCCCTTGTAAACAGGGAGAGCTGGAATGTATGTAGTGCAGACATAATAGATTATGAGGAGCAAAGTGAGAACATTTTTCTCTTGCTCTCTCTCTCAGTGAGATCTCCTTAGTGAAATCCAGGCATGACTTCTCACCCCCTTCCTCCTATCCTCCCCTGGCTCTGGAGACTGTGCCACTACTAACACATTCATCTTAAATCTGCCACCCCAGCAGACAGATCCTTTTAATGTCCCCAGTATTCCCGAGCCTCCTGGGAATGCAGGGGAACTTGGTTTTGCTCAACTCAGCAGCCTGCAAAGCGTCCGCCTGTGAGGCAAGGAGCATTTCCCCTCGCTCTGAATAAATTACGACATGTGCTTGGAAATCAGGGTCCTAATTAAAATTGGCATTTTGGTGCTGCCTGCCGGTTAGCAGCCCCTTTCCGGGGGGGGGGGGGGAAGTAACATAATTTGTGACATGGGAAGTCTGTGGCAGGCAGACTGCTGAGCCCACAGCCTGGAAAAGAGGCATGCTCTGTCCTCCTTTCATGCTGGGCTTGACCATCTCCCAGGCCTGGGTTCAAGACTTTTGACCCTTGGCCGTGTTGCATCTGAGAGATGAACTTTGGCACCTAACATTGTGGCTCGAAATCAGCCTCTTTGCCTCCTTTGCGGAAAACCCAGGCTTTTTTTTTTTTAAAAAAAGCTCAACAACTTATTTATTTATTTTACAACATAGCATAACCCCCACCCCCCAATACAGAAACCCACCCTCATTAAACGTGAGCATAGCATACAGTGAGCATAACATACAACAATACAAACAACCAAATAAAAGACTTCCTTTATCCTGTATCTGGCCTCCTTATTTACTTCTTATAAACTGTTTCCTTTATGAATAATTATTAAGATTTTTCTAATTATAACTTAGATATCCACAAAGTCTCCTGCAGACATTAATCGAAACAAGTCCAGGTATGTATTTTAGGGCACTGTTTTGTGAAGTATTCTCTGCATTCCCCACCCCCTCATGCTTTTTGAAACTCTTGTCTAGTGTGATCTCTGATTACCTCTGCCAGTTCAATATACTTTTTTGCTGGCACAGTTTCTTTTTTCCAGTTTTTAGCAATTAGGATCCTTGCCGCTCCTGTGGCTCAACAACTTCACTTTTTGAAATATGGCAACCCTATTTGAAGGCAACATCTCTTGCGCTGGGCTCCCTTGCATTGGATTGCAGAAGCACCATCCTGTTGCCTCTCCATGACCTCTCCATGGTTGCAACTGCCGGCCTCCTCTCTTGGGAACCTCGTGGCTGGTGCTTGAGAGCAGGCAAGGAGGAAGAGAGGTGGCCGTCACTGAGGCCCAGCCTCACATGAAGGACCCGCTCAGAGGTGCAGGCAGAGGGCAGGAAGAAAGGGGGAGAGGAGAGGAGCGCAAGGGGTTCTTAAAAGAAATGCTTCATGCATCTGGGTCTAATCTCACCCCCTTCTAAAATTTATTTATTGGTGTATGTTTTTATTTTTGTACATCTACCGAATAATAAAATAAAACAGGGATTAAGGGGTTTTCTTTTTTCTTTTTATACATTTTTATTGGTTTTTTTTAGCATATCATTTCCAACAATCATTTAACATAACTTCTCATCTTATACAATATTTTAGACATCGGTCAACAACCTTTGAAGATTTTCCGTTTTTTATCACTTGTTCTGCATTTCTTAATTTCTCTATTACTTTTAATTATCGTTAACTAATAATTCTCTCCATAGTCTTTCTTGCAAAATTTCAAGTAGTCCTCCTTCTTGCAGTCCTACTAGCATAATCTGTTCATTATAATTGCTTTTCAAATAGTTCAAATATTTACTCCAGTCTTCTAAGAATCTCTGGTCCTGCAGGTTTCGAATCCTTCCTGTTAATTTATCTAATTCTGCATAGTCCATTAATTTCATCTGCCATTCTTCTTTCGTCGGCAATTCTTTTTGCTTCCATTTTTGTGCCAATAATATTCTTGGGATTAAGGGGTTTTCTTAGGATGGTGGAGGCCCACTGGTGGAAATGCTGGGAGGGTGGACAAAATTGGAGGGACGAGGAGGGTCAGTTGGGACACAGTGAGAAATGTCCCTATTTTCAACTGAGGAATGCTGGAGGGCATGGGCTTATCATCCATGTAGGTTAAAGGTAAAGGACCCCTGGACGGTTAAGTCCAGTCAAAGGTGACGATGGGGTTGCGACACTCATCTCGCTTTCAGACAAACAGAGCCAGCGTTTGTCCACAGACAGCTTTCTGGGCCATGTGGCCAGCATGACTAAGCCGCTTCTGGCGCAACGGGACACCGTGATGGAAACCAGAGCGCATGGAAACACTGTTTACCTTCCTGCCGCAGTGGTACCTATTTATCTACTCGCATTGGTGTGCTTTCGAACTGTTAGGTTCGCAGGAGCTGGGACAGAGCAACGGGAGCTCACCCCGTCGCCGGGTTTTGTAGCACCAGCCATCTGATCGGCAAGCCCAAAAGGCTCAGTCCCTTGTAATTATGCATGTATTTGTCCATTCACTGCCCCAGTCTGTGGGACTTAATAATGTAAGAAAGAAGAGTTTGCTGGATCAGGCCAGTGGCCAATCTAGCCCAGCATCCTGTGGCCAACCAGACAGACGTGAGTGCCACAGCATGTGCAAAACACACCAAGATAGAAAATTGTCTTGAAAGTTGCCCTTCAAGAATGAAAGTTGCTGTTGCTGTTGTTCCATACAAAAACTTACAGAATATACAGAAATGGTGAAACTTACCGGAAAAATAAAGAATCAAGATAACAAATTGTTCATAAAAGAATGGAAATGGTTCATTGAATATTTACAAGTAAACTGTAAACAGATGAGAACATTGGCAGGATTATTGTAACAACCTGCAGTTTTATAAGAGTAGATATCTAAAATAGATGAATAAATGAGCAAATTAAGTTAATTTGGAATATGCAGGAAATATAAAAAAATAAATTTAAGGAACCGCAGAAAGAGGGGGAAGGAAGTCGAGTTTTGCAATGTTAAAACGATTGTAAAATTATTGAAATGTATAAAACTGAAAATCATAAAAAAGAAAGTTCTTGTTGTTACACTTATTTGTCGCTTTTTAAAAACTAATGTAATCTACAATAGAACAGAAAGATGAAGCTCAATATGAAACAAACAAAAGAAAAGCTAAATAAAAACAAAAACACATTCATATACATATCCCATCTACTAAAGGTGGCTGCAATATCTAAAACTCTCCAAGCTGAAGGCCAAAGTCTGGCTGAAAAGGAACCTTTCCTCCTTGCCCCTAAAAGCAGCTGGTGTTGGAGCCAGGTGTTCCTCCCTGGAGGGAGCATTCCATAAGCAGGGAGCCACCACCAAAAAGGCCTGTTCTTGTGTTGCCAGCCTCCTGGGAGGACATGTGGTAAAGAACCTGACTAGACAACTGGTCCAACTTTTCTTCAATGCTGGTGAACTGACCGTGTCCTTCACCCTTCCTGAGGACAGCAAACTAACTTGAGGTGTGTGGGCCAGGCTGTGCGGGACACACCTCCATGCTTGTTCTCTGCCCTTCAGCCTCTGCTGTCTGAGGTGACTTCCTCCCTCTGCCTAAAAATAGGGCCGGCCCCAATGTGAGTATCAGCCTGGTGTGTATTATGGAGATCTGGACGGAGAAGAGCAGGAGCCAACCTTCCTCAGCTGTCTCCACCAGAGTTTTTGCTGCACTCGTTCAGCACTTGTTGTTTTGTCGTTTAGTCGTGTCCGACTCTTCGTGACCCCATGGACCAGAGCATGCCAGGCAATCGCGTCTTCCACTGCCTTCTGCAGTTTGGTCAAACTCATGCTGGTAGCTTCGAGAACACTGTCCAACCATCTCGTCCTGTGTCGCCCCCTTCTCCTTGTGCCCTCCATCTTTCCCAACATCAGGGTCTTTTCCAGGGAGTCTTCTCTTCTCATGAGGTGGCCAAAGTATTGGAGCCTCAGCTTCAGGATCTGTCCTTCCAGTGAGCACTCAGGGCTGATTTCCCTAAGAATGGATAAGTTTGATCTTCTTGCAGTCCATGGGACTCTCAAGAGTCTCCTCCAGCACCATAATTCAAAAGCATCCATTCTTCGGCGATCCAGCCTTCTCTATGGTCCAGCTCTCACTTCCATACATCACTACTGGGAAAACCATAGCTTTAACTATATGGACCTTTGTTGGCAAGGTGATGTCTCTGCTTTTCGTTCAGCACATTTTGCTTTAAATGTGACGGTAAGCCACAGTCAGAGGTTGCCTCTTTATAGAAAGCGTCATATCAAGGTTGGAAAGAAAGGAAGTGGCTTCTCTGCTCTGATGGGTGATCAGTGGCAGTAAAAGCATCCCAGGGAGCTGTGCATCATGTGCTCCTCTGCCATCTGCACATATGGCTGTCCAGGAGAGCGGCCAAGCTAACTAAAGAAAATTATTACACATCTGGCTGATCCGTGTGATGCAACTGAATGACTTTCGCTCTGACCAAGGAACATTGCTCTGCGCTGTTTTAACAGGGCATTAATTGTCTTCTAGCACCACGTGGCATTCAATATTGGCATCTCCTTGCCCGGCACATGTGGCCTTCTATGACAGCAGTGCATGCGATCTCTCAAAACCTAGGTAGGGTTGTACAGGGAAAATGCATTTGTGCTTTAAATTGTGTTTTAAAAACAAGTTCCTTCTGTTTCCTGGAGATGTAAAGATAGGTAAATGGCTCTGCGTTAAATCTAAATTCCATTTGGCCGTTTTTGCATTCAGTGTAAATTATGTGCGATGGTTGGGAGGTGAAGAATTCACTTGGCTTAAAGGCTTCTTTTGATGTTAGAGGATCTAAAGGAGACTCTAATGCGATGGGTGTGATGGCACCATGTTTGCTAAAGTCTGAGATGCAGCCAGGTGTTTCATTAGAAGCTACTGCTTTGAAAGTTGGGCCAGATTCTATGCAGGAGTGATTTTACTCTGCCGTAAGTGAAGACCGAACCCAGGAGTTAAACATGCGACTCTCATTTCAGTAGGTGAGAAATTGAGAATACATACTCTCCAACATTTCTCTGATGAAAATAGGGGCGTCCTATTCATCACCATCTGCAGTGATCATGGAGCCCAAAAAAGTAAAATCTCTCACTGCCTCCATTTCTTCCCCTTCTTTTTGCCAGGAGGTGATGAGACCAGTGGCCATGATCTTCGTTTTTTTGAAGTTGAGCTTCAGACCATAATTTGCGCTCTCCTCTTTCACCCTCATTAAAAGGTTCTTTAATTCCTCCTCATTTTCTGCCATCAAGGTTGTGTCATCTGCATATCTGAGGTTGTTGATATTTCTTCCGGTGATCTTAATTCCAGCTTGGGATTCATCCAGTCCAGCCTTTCGCATGATGAATTCTGCATATAAGTTAAATAACCAGGGAGACAATATACAGCCTTGCCGCACTCCTTTCCCAATTGTGAACCAATCAGTTGTTCCATATCCAGTTCTAACTGTAGCTTCTTGTCCCACATCGAGATTTCTCAGAAGACAGATGAGGTGATCAGGCACTCCCATTTCTTTAAGAACTTGCCATAGTTTGCTGTGGTCGACACAGTCAAAGGCTTTTGCATAGTCAATGAATAATAGGTCCAACTAAAAGCCTAAGGAGTCTTGGGCTGATAAGATGCTAGATCAGGGTTCTACCACATAGCCCTGAAAGAGAACTTCGGGCAGGGCTGTGACTATTTCTGTCACATTTACACCCATGCATCTGTGTAGGTAGTTTAGTGCAGGCAGGTCCTGTGGGCAGATTTAGCCCTTAAGTGACTGATCTCTGCTGTAAATGAAGTACAGGTGCAAGCAATCACTACCAGCTCCAGGATCTTCAAATGGTTTCTTCTTTGCCATAGGGAGGTCCACTGTGATAAAAATTGAGAAGACTTTGGGGAGAGGCCAAACTTTAGTGTTAGCAAAATCAACTTCTGGTCTTCATAATAAGAAGGTTTTCAACTAGGAGCACCCTCTGCCCCCAACCCCCACTGCCTGACGACTTATTCATTATTACTATTACATTTATATTCCATTTTTTCTCCAAGGAGATCGAGTTGGGGTACATGGCTCACCGCTTCCTGTTACCTCCTCAGAACAACTCTGTAAGTTAGGTTGAGACACAGTGCTTGGCCCAAGATCACCCAGTGGGTATTTAAATCCTGGTCTCCCTAGTCCAAATTCAATTCCATTCACATTTAAAGACGAACTCCCCAGCCAGTGTGGTGTAGTGGTTAAGAGCGGTAGACTCGTAAACTGGTGAACCGGGTTCGCTTCCCCGCTCCTCCACATGCAGCTGCTGGGTGACCTTGGGCCAGTCACACTTCTCTGAAGTCTCTCAGCCCCGTTCACCTCACAGAGTGTTTGTTGTGGGGGAGGAAGGGACAGGAGAATGTTAGCCGTTTTGAGACTCCTTCGGGGAGTGATAAAGCGGGATATCAAATCCAAACTACTACAAATTCCAGCCAACGGGAACTTGGAGTAAACCATCAGCTGAGCAAAGCATTGCTCTGTCTTGAACTTGTTCTCTTAGACTTCGAAATTCTACAGACCTGACTGAGATGAGGTAATCAGAGATACCTTTAAATACCAGCGATTAACAAGATTCTCTGTGCCACGAGGTCATCCTGGTGATTGATTGATTTCTTTGATTGCTGTTCAAAGTGCAGTCATTATCTACATTTAGAATCATCAGCAATGAGCCCTGGGCGTGTCTCCTCCTTCTATATTTAGATGCAGAATAGCATGAGATGGGGAGAGAATGTTGACTTAAACCACAAGAGAGAAGGCTGAGGTGATCTAAGGGAGACACACATTTCTGCACGAAATTAAGGTCCTTTGGGCTTATGGGAGTTAGGTCATTAGGAAGCAGGCAAAGCAACATACGACTCTTTTTGTAGTAGGTCCTAGAGGTGGGAAAAGGCCACAGATCTTCCCCCAAGCACCAATAGTAGAGTGTAAATAGCGGTGATTTGTTTATTTATTACATTTTAAACTTCTCCTTTCTTCTGTAGAACTCAGGACAGCATGCATGGAGTCCTTGCAAGGCCACCCATAGGGAGAGGCGTGTTTGTCACAGACCGTCCAAGTGTCCCTATTTTCCAGGGACAGTCCTGGATTTACAGTAGCCGTCTCAGTTTCTGATTTGATCTCAGAATGTCCCGCTTCTCCTTGTTGTTGTTTGTTGTTTGTTGTTTAGTCGTTCAGTCGTGTCCGACTCTTCGTGACCCCATGGACCAGAGCACGCCAGGCACTCCTGTCTTCCACTGCCTCCCGCAGTTTGGTCAGACTCATGTTTGTAGCTTCGAGAACACTGTCTAACCATCTCATCCTCTGTCGTCCCCTTCTCCTTGTGCCCTCCATCTTTCCCAGCATCAGGGTCTTTTCCAGGGAGTCTTTTCTTCTCATGAGGTGGCCAAAGTATTGGAGGCTCAGCTTCACGATCTGTCCTTCCAGTGAGCACTCAGGGCTGATTTCCTTAAGAATGGATGCGTTTGATCTTCTTGCAGTCCATGGGACTCTCAAGAGTCTCCTCCAGCACCATAATTCAAAAGCGTCAATTCTTTGGCGATCAGCCTTCTTTATGGTCCAGCTCTCACTTCCATACATCACTACTGGGAAAACCATAGCTTTTACTATACGGACCTTTGTTGGCAAGGTGATGTCTTTGTTGGCAAGGTGATGAGACATCACCACTTCTCCTTAGGATGTCCATATTTCCATCGGACAAATGTTGGATGGTATGGAGTTATGTGACCCCTGAGCCAAGGAGATAAGTACTGGTAACTCTACAAACTTTAGAAGACATCTGCAGGAAGCCCTGCATAGGGATGTGTTTTCAATGTTTTAATGGGTGGTGTATAAATAATAAAATTATTATTGTAATTATTATGGAATTGGACACCCCTATTTTCATTGGAGGGCATGCCGTCAATTTCAGTTTCTCTGGGTTTTCTCATTTTTCCAGCCTTAAGTTCCGTTCCCACATTCGTTTGTGATTTTTCTTTCTAAAGTCCCCATGAAAATTCACCAGGGTTTAGGTGCAAATTTTCCTAATGCACACACTTTTGCAAAGCTATTTCCCCTAATGTCATCCTTGACAAAATCCGCATTGTTCATCCCAGCTGATTGGATTACAGAGCAGTGATTGTATAGGGGAAATGTACGATGAGAAGCCAAGGACAGTGAAGGCAAAGGAGAGGCGACAGTATATACAATGAGCAAACACTATCAACGCAACCTTAATGCTTTTGCTGAGAATGTTGAAAATTGGAGCTGCTTTTCAACCAGCACAAAAATGAACATGAAACCAGGCTAAGCTCTAGTTTATACTTCACCCGTGGAAGCTCAGCACTCAGCTGTAGCGAGAAAATCCAGAAGTCGTTTGCTACCTTTTATAAGTCTTTAAAAAATGGGATTGTGTATATAAGCCTTCGGTTTCAGCTTGCAATTCCAGCTTGCGGCGCTTTGGGCTGCATTGTCTGTGATAAATGCCGTCCCTTCTGCACAAAAATTTGCGCTGGGGATGACAAAAGTGTTAGACTCTCAGAAGAGCTTTTTAAGAGACATTAGAAGAAGAGGATCAGTGTATTTTTACAGATGAGCTGTCAATGGAGAGGTTATTGTGGCTCTGCAGAGTGCATTATTTATAGTGCTTGGGCCTTGTGAATAAAGGAGAGTATAAATCTCTAAGCATCGCTTCTAACCCTGTTCCATTTATACAGTTCTTTTTCATTGGAATAATTCTTCATCGCCCTCACATATTGCAGTCTTAAAAGCTCAGATCCAGAGAGGGCAGCCGCCCCCCCCCCCCACATACCGCCACATGGTCTCCCTTCCACAGGGATCACAAACACAATAGCTTAAGCCTTTTGCGATACCAGGGTCTCTCTTTTGCAGCCCTGCCCAACTTGCGATTCACCCAACCAAATGCTGTCCAAGAGCCACAGATAGTGCCTTGCCAAGTGCTTAGAAACCCATCTGGGTTTAGCCTCCCTGCCAAACCCACCAGGCTGCTGAGCTTCATTCAGCTTGATGCCTCACACAAGTTGCATAGCCCTCTCGGTCCTCTGCTGTGTCTCTAAGTAGGGGTTGGGGAACTCCCATTGGGCTGTCCGCCTGTCAATCACCTAACATTGCCATGGTGTCAGTTGACTGATTTTTGCACAGAAGCCCCAATCATCAGTAGGCAGTGCCTGAAAAATTGTTCTCTGTACAGCCACATCTTTACTTACCACACAATTGGTGCTGCATATGACAACAGGTGTTGGGCTGGTTGGCGTGGCTTGACCAAAGCAGCCAAATGAGAAGGCCTTGTGGGCCTCAGGTGGTAAAATGTTTTGAGCCACCCACTCCTTCCCATATAGATGGGATGCAACTGTCTCCGATTGCAAGCTGTTATTGGAAGGGATCTTAGACTCGTGAAGAAATAAGCAAATGCATTCTCTGCATACACACAAACTCACCATAATCTTTCAGTGACATTGAGCATAGGAACACATGCCAGGCTAAGTTCAAGTTGCTGGTACAAAGGTGTACAAAGTCCTATACAGCATTGGAGGATAGTCACAGTCCTCATATACCAAACAATCACTGCAGGAGAGGACCTCCTGTAGATCCTGTCTCATCAGGAAGTCCGTTCCATATGATATAGGAATCATTAGGCCTTTAGTAAAAAGGTAAAGGGACCCCTGACCGTTAGGTCCAGTCACAGACGACTCTGGGGTTACAGTGCTCATCTCACTTTACTGGCCGAGGGAGCTGGCGAACAGCTTCCGGGTCATGCGGCCAGCATGACTAAGCCGCTTCTGGCGAACCAGAGCAGCGCACGGAAATGCCGTTTGCCTTCCCACTGGAGCAGTACCTATTTATCTACTTGCACTCTGTGCTTTCGAACTGTTAGGTTGGCAGGAACAGGGACCGAGTAACAGGAGCTCGGCTGTGGGGATTCGAACCGCCGACCTTTTGATTGGCAAGCCCTGGGCTCTGTGGTTTAACCCACAGCGCCACATAACCCCCTTCCCCTCCTGTTGCATTTCAATGGTTTATTTTCGGTGCTTGCTAAACCCCCTTTGAGTGGAGATCTTCATCCCAGCCTGCCTTTGTATTGAATTTATTTATAACTGTCTTTATTCTGAACCACAAATGCCTCACCAGCCCTGCTTTTCACAATTCTCGAGTGTTCCTTTGAAGATGATTTTTTTTTAAAAAAAATTCCAGTTTGTATCTGCACTTGAAACAGTGCATGTCTTTTATTGGTGTTTTTTTTTTAAAAAAAAGATTATTGCTTGATGATGAATTGCTTCTTCATAGTTTATTGGGCAGGCATTTTCCTTCGTGAGCATTTTCATCAGTATGAAATGTGCACAGTCTTGACCAGTTCTGTTGCAATGGCTGACTCACATGTCCGACATTTTAAAACAAAACCCACATCTTACAGCCCTCATTAACCTTATCAACCACAACCTAGGACACTGAGGAGATTCTCCTGAGTGAATGCTTGTCTATGTAATGTAACCTCCAACGTTGATAAAATGGTCAGCATGGGTGGAAAATTCCTTTAAGCCTTCCAGCTACCAAGATCCACAAACGTCTGGTTCAGGAGAGTCAGATTGTGGGGGCCCATGAACCTAATCCAAATATCCAGAAACCACCTATAATCCAGGTCCGTATCCCGTTTTGATGTCTCTCTCCAGAAGCTGGAGGAGTTCAGATGAACCACTTCATATATGATCATAGAATCATGGAATTGAAATCATGCCCTACAAAAGAGGCTCCTCATGAGGCTAGAGGAACATCGCCTGGCTGTGAGGCATGAAGCGGCCTCCCTGCAAGGTCCTTTCCACCTGGCCTAGGGGGTAAAGCCCACGCTCACCAGCCCTACTAAAGAGGCTCCTCATGAGGCCAGAGGAACATCGTCGGGCTATTGTTTTATTGATTTAATATGCTGTAAACTGCTTTGAGATTTTTATTAAAAATATAAAGCAGTATAAAGGTAAAGGGACCCCTGATCATTAGGTCCAGTCGTGACCAACTTTGGGGTTGTGGCACTCATCTCGCTTTATTGGCTGAGGGAGCCGGCGTACAGCTTCTGGGTCATGTGGCCAGCATGACTAAGCCTGAGTGGTGCATGGAAACGCCCTTTACCTTCCCGCTGGAGCGGTACCTATTTATCTACTTGCACTTTGATGTGCTTTCGAACTGCTAGGTTGGCAGGGGCAGGGACTGAGCAACAGGAGCTCACCCTGTCGTGGGGATTCAAACCGGTGACCTTCTGATTGGCAAGTCCTAGGCTCTGTGGTTTAACCCACAGCGCCACTCGCGTCCCTATAAAGCGGTATAGAAATAAATAAAAATAAAAAATAAAAAATGTGGAGTTGGAAGGAACCTTGACCAACCCCCCTGCAATGCAGGAATGATGTCACATATGACCAGTGCTTTTTTTCTGGGGGGATGCAAGGGTAAGAATACCCCTAATCCAGGCATAGGCAAACTCCAGCCCTCCAGGTATTTGGGACTACAATTCCCATCATCCCTAGCTAACAGGACCAGTGGTCAGGGATGATGGGAACTGTAGTCCCAAACATCTGGAGGGCCGGAGTTTGCCTATGCCTGCTCTAAACATTTTGTGAATCCAAGTTTGGCCTCATTGAGGGGCAGTATTTCAATATGATTAGGAAAATGACAGTACCCCTAAGCATTTATTTGGGGGGGGGGCACTGGGTGAAGGAAAGGTGGGTGTGGCTCACCCAAAATGGCATGGCGGGCCAACTTCTGAGGCCTTGTGGATGTCATTGGTTTCATGGACCGAGGATTCCCTTCCACTTCCCAGGAGCAACAACCTGGTAATGTCATTGTGATAAATCTAATAGGGTGATTTGCTGACCTTGCGGCTGGTTTGTCCTGCCAGGTGCTGAGACGAGGCCCAGGGCAGCGCCAAGTACGAAAAGCAGGCCTGCCCCTGCCCTCCTTGAGGCGATGGAGTCATCAACTGCTGGGAAGGTAAGGAATGAGAAACGGGAAGCCGAGTTGGAGAGAAGACCAGGTTTCTCCACTCCTTCCTACATTCTCTTCCTTGCAAACTCAAGGACCTTTAGCTACTTTATTAAGAAATAACGGCCGCGCGGGGTAGAACTAGGTTGTAGAACCAGTTGCGCAATGAATCAGATCCAAATCAGCAACTCTTCCCATGGAACAGGAGAACATCTGCTGCAGGCCTGTGTTTTGGAGACAGGCCAGGGAGCCATATATAGTCCTCTTTAATAAGCTCATTACATTACCAGTAACTGTGTAGAGTCTGAATCCAGCAGCCAGGATTCAAGAGGCTTCAGAACCTTTCCAGTGGTAACATCCAAGGCTTTGGAATGTTATGTCTGGGAAGATTAGGAGATGCCCTTCTTTATCTGATTTTCTGTAAGGCCTTTCATGTTGGCTGGGGGATCTAATGAGCTAATGGCTGGAGTTATTTAATTGCTCTGTTGTTCCCTCCCCCTCCTTTTCTTGTTTTTTTTTCATTTGGCCTCCACCGTTTTTCTAAACTGCTTTGAGCAGTTTGGAATGGTGCAATAAGAAGAATTCCCACCAATTCATCTGTGTTGCTGGTGTGAGCATCTGTAGGAACGTTTCTCGGGGCACGGGGCAACGAAAATAGGATAAACAAACAAACAAACAAACAAACACATGTAATTGCAAGGTTACAAGTTTCTAACGAGAGCAATGGGGAGGATAGTGGCGGGCTAATTTGCCTCGTATCTCGGGTTCTACGAATGCTAGAAACTTAGATCACATTCACACCACACATTGAAAGCACATTTAAGCATACATCTTCCCCTAAAGAATCCTGGGAACTGTAGTTTGTGAAGAATGCTGGGAATTGTAGCACTGTGAGGGGCAAATAACAGACCTTGGGATTCTTCGGGGGAAGAATTATTATATATATATAAATATATATATATGATATATATATATATATATATATCATATATCATATATATATATATATATATATATATATGATATATATATATATATATGTGTGTGTGTGTGTGTGTGTAAACACAACCAAATCAATTTGGATCCATATAAAGAGATTGCACTGAATCTCAAGACTTTCCCCCATCCCCTCCATGGGCCCTAATATCAACATTTACAACTGCATATCAATCCATTATCATAGCTGTCAACGTTTCCCTTTTTTAAAGGGAAATTCCCTTATTCTGAATAGGATTCCTCACATGAAAAGGGAAAAGTTGACAGCTATGTCCGTTATCCGCCTTTTTTTTATCCATCTGAATTATCCGTAATTTTTGTTACTTTACAAGTGAGATTAAAATCCTGCTAATGTTTTCATCTGCTTACAATGGTCTCCTAAATTATAATCCCCCCCATTCTTTTTTTAAAGTTCTTGTCTTCCTGGTTCCTGAGCTTTCCAGTCAATTTTGCCATTTTGGCATAGTCCATCAACTTGGTTGGCCATTGTTCCCTGGGAAGTTGCATGCTTTAAATCTATAGCGTGAGTCTGCCCTTATCATTTTCTTTTTCTTTTAAAAGCAAGAGCTAGGAATATGGGGGTGGAGCGGGGAGGAGCGAGGGCTGCCTCCGTGTTCCAGGGGAGGCTCTCGCCCAAAGAGGACAGGGGTTTTCTGCCTCAGTGCCCTTGGCAGGCTAAAATCCAGGGCTATTATGCCCCTCCAGCAAGTGGCAGGTGTTATATCAACCTAAGCCATTGGTATACAGCAACTGTCATGATCCTGCCGGATGTAGTTGAGTGGGAGGAGGAAAGAAGGCATTGAGTCAAGGGACTGGTGGTGGGATGACAGTGAGTGGTCAGAGGGAGAAGGAGCAGACTGGGAGGAGGAGGTGTTGCAAGCTGAAGAGGTAACAGGGTTTAGTGAGCAGGAAGAGTCTGTGGCAGACAGCAGTTCAGATTCTGAGGCTGAAGCGGAGGCTGGAGGTGGGGAGGGCCAAGAGGTAGAGTAGAGACAGGCTGCTGAAGAAGCCAGGGAGTCTCCCCCTCCTGCTGCGACCAGCTCCCCTCTCTCCTGGTCTCTTAGAACTCACAGAGAAATGAAACGGCCAGAGCACAGAAGCATCCTGAGGCTGTGTGGGGAAGACCCTGGGAAGGAAGAGTCCTAGTGGGCACTGGGAAGGTGGGGATCTTCAGCCCTCGCAACTGCTCCAGCAGGGCAAGACCTCCTGGAAAGAGTTGCTGAGACTGCTAGGCTGGAGCTATGGTTGTTTCCTTGAATAAAGAGTTAACTTGACTGGCCTTGGGTGATTTACTGCTTTGTTGATGACCTACGCTTGACTGCAGCCCTGACAGCAACAGGCATGAAGGAGTGACTCCACAAGTGATTTTCTATATAGTTGCTTCTGATGCAACACAAGCACCCGCAGCTACAAAAGCTCACACTGGCTGCCGTTTACGGGAGCCAAACATGATGGGGAGTGGCTTGGGTCACCTCTCCCCCCCTTTCCCTTCCCTCCTTTTGTAGCTCCAGGGTTGTAGACAGAAGCAAGGTAACAAGGACACACCCTGGGAGTGGGCATAAGAGCCCTGCAGGCAGAGGCAGCTGCAGCAGGGCCATCCAGAGACAGACAATTGTTAGATGGGATTAGTTGTCCCTCCTTGCCACAACTGTGAGCTGAAACTAAGCCGAGGGGCAGGGAAAAGGGGGTTGGATGCTAATTTGCTAAGAGTTCCCCCTCTCCCAAATCTGGAGCACATTTTTTCTTTGCTCCACCCCAAATTCTCTGGCTGCCGATGATCGGGGAAGCCTTCCAACGTTCTGAACTCTTCTTGGGCTCAGCAAGAGGCCTCACTTAATTCCTCCTCCAGCCACATCAGAAGAGAGAGCAAATCTCTGCAAAACTCCCCTTTCAAACGCTCAGCTCTCAGATCAGAGGCTGCAATAAAAGAGGTGAGCAGGCTGCCTCTGAGAGCCGATGAGAGGGGAGGTTTTTTAAAATAAATATATATATATATATTAAACGAGCATACTTTCATTAACTAACTGCTATGATCTTGCCTACTGAGTCCTGAAATTAAAGTGTAAGGGGAGTGGGGGTGGGTGGGAGGGAATGGCCATAAGCAACCAGCAACTGAATTGACGGTGATAAGTTGGATTACTACCGAAGCCCAACAAGTTGCTATCTGTTTGTTGCGCCTTAGCACATTTTGTGTGTGCGCACAACGAAAACGGCACACAGCGGGAACAAAGCAGAGGGGGAAACAAAAACCACTTGAAATGCTGCTTGAAGAATGTAAGCCGGGTGGAATTCGCAAGCGAGCCCAATTGCACTCCCACGTGATTGCTGGCTGACGGTGCAGTCATGCTCACTGCTGGGGTGAGTGCAAGGCAGTGACTATAGAGTCCCTGGGCAGGAAACCAAATCCCCAGGAGCTCTCTGCGTGGCTTGGATGACCCAGCGCGTGAGAATGAGTTGCTGCCACATTCTACTTTGAAATGTATTTCATTTATTGAATTTATATCCCACCCTTCCTCTCCAGGGAGCCTTGGGTGGGAAAGAGTTACGTAATTTAAAAGCAAAAACATTCTAAAATGGTCAAAACGTTCTAAAAACATTGGATTAAAAACATCTTAAAGCAGTTAGACTTTAAAAAAAAATTCTGAAAGCAACTACAGTAAAAATGTTCTCTCAATCAGTGATTTCAAGTTTAGCAGGAGCAGTATTCTCCAGCCACCAAATGCTTGGGTAAACAGGAATTTTTCCAAGTTCTTTCTGAAAGTTAATAATGATGGCGATAGGGAGGTGCAATCCTTCCTTCCCTGACAAGAGGGTTGTTTGCAAGCTACACTGGGCTCCAGGGAATTCGAATCCCTGTTCAGGGAGGAGCAGAATAATATAATTGTCAAGTTGGAAGGACCACGAGGGTCATCTAGTCCAACCCCCGGCAATGCAGGGATGTTTTGCCCAACATGGGACTTGAACCCACAAATCTAAGGTTAAGAGAGTCATTCTCTCCCAACTGAGCTATCTGTTGTAGGGGAGACACCATTGCTTCTCTCCTGTGCATGTTTTTTTATTGGGTGGATTCTGTGACATCATCATGGCTCGCCAGACACCGCTGCATGTTGATTGGTGACTTCACTGGATGGCCCAGATGGGGCACCATGGGCGAATTTCACTGGCTCATTGTAACAGGTAGAATTGCTAGGGTCTTTGCGTGACTGGTGATCAACACCAATGAGCTGACTCTTGTTTATGCTGCCTTTGTTGTGCTTTCAGCTTTCAGCCGTGCTAACCAAGTCTGGGCTTTAAACTATTGCCTCCAACTTCAGACTATGGAAGATGACAGATTTTCCAAATTATGCTTGCTCGAACAGTCAGCTAGAAGGGGGAGAGAAAAAAGGCTTCATTTAAAGACTCCTGGCTTGCATCAGTGATTAAGTGCATTCATCACCATTGCGTGTCAGAGATATATCTGCTGCAGACATTCACAAAGGGACAGATAAGGAATGGGCTGCAGAACACAGACATTAAGCTGGAGATGGGCCTAATTCATAGTTCCATTTGCTCTCCCTTGGTTCAGAATGCTGAAACATTCTCACTGACGGCTGCTTAATAGAATTGTCTTGGCAAATCAAGCAGAGACGCCCACCGACCTTTCCAGACGAAGCTACGCTTTCGAAAGCAGTGCATCTTTGTATGGCTACTAACCCTGATGGCTGTGTTCTACCTCCACTGTCAGAAGCAGTGAATTCCAGATGCTAGGAAGCACAGGAGGGGAGAGCGCTGCTGCATTCAGGTCCTGCTTGTTGGCTTCCCATGGGCATCTGTTTGGCCATTGTGAGAGCAAGATGCTGGGCTTTGTTGCTTAGTCATTTAGTCGTGTCCGACTCTTCGTGACCCCATGGACCAGAGCACGCCAGGCACTCCTGTCTTTCACTGCCTCCCACAGTTTGGTCAAACTCATGCTGGTAGCTTCGAGAACACTGTCCAACCATCTCGTCCTCTGTCGTCCTCTTCTCCTTGTGCCCTCCATCTTTCCCAACATCAGGGTCTTTTCCAGGGAGTCTTCTCTTCTCATGAGGTGGCCAAAGT
This sequence comes from Podarcis tiliguerta, assembly GCF_965153285.1. Classification (NCBI taxonomy): domain Eukaryota; kingdom Metazoa; phylum Chordata; class Lepidosauria; order Squamata; family Lacertidae; genus Podarcis; species Podarcis tiliguerta. The sequence continues at coordinate 121,593,757 of NC_139534.1, forward strand.
ACTGGAGCCTCAGCTTCAGGATCTGTCCTTCCAGTGAGCACTCAGGGCTGATTTCCTTCAGAATGGAGAGGTTTGCTCTTCTTGCAGTCCATGGGACTCTCAAGAGTCTCCTCCAGCACCATAATTCAAAAGCCTCAATTCTTTGGCGATCAGCCTTCTTTATGGTATGCTGGGCTAGGTAAGGGTAAAAAGGTATGGTAAAGGACCCCTGGATGGTTAAGTCCAGTGAAAGGCAACTATGGGGTTGTGGTGCACCAATGGGCAGGAATTCTCCAGGGTTTTGGATAGGAGTCTTTTCTGGCTCTACCTGGAGATGCTGGACCATGAATCTGGAACCTTTTTCACGCAGGGCAAGGAAAGGCCACCTGAAGGATAAATTCCTGCATCTTCACATCCCTCCAGATGAAGTGTGCAGAGCTAACATCTGAGTTAATTCTCAATCCTATTTGGTTTGAACTCGTGGGTCAATATATTTTAACGATGCTGTATGCCACCAAATGTTCAAAACATAAAAGATAAACAGCTCCCTGTTATAGGACCAATTTGCTTTGTTTGCAAAAATAAATGGTGGGGTGGGGTGGGGGAACTAGGCACTTAGTGTCCAGGAGGTTTGCTCTCCCAGGAGCTTCGGGACTATCCATTTAAATAAGATTTCCATTTGTGCTGCATTAAAGTCGACAGAGGAGAAACAAATGAACAGCCATCTGCTAATCAGTTTATTTGTTCGTAATACAAACAAAACAGCCATTTCAAAGGACACAGAAAGTTGACCTGAAGAAAGTGAGACTGAGAAAGAGGGCAAGGTTTCGTAAGCCAAAAGGTGTAGAATAACAACATTGTTAGGGTTGTGCATGGTGGGACAGGGTTTTGATTGCCATTCCCAAAGTTGGGTGAGCAAGTGATGGTCACAACAGTCTGTCTGGGGCTCTCTCGGATCCTCATTTTCCAGCCTTAAGTTCAGCTGCATCATTAAGAAGGTTCTCGTGAAAGTTGATCAACATTTTTCTGCACAGTTCTCCTTGCACACATTTTTAGATGCAGTTTTGTCTAATGTCTGCAAGCACTTTGCAATGTACTTAGCTTTGCTATTCTCGCTCATATGTCCATTTTAATCCACACCTCCACAGGCAGAAGAAAGCACTTCTTTTGACAGTGCATAGTTAAACAGTGGATGTAAAAGCAAAGGACCCCTGGATGGTTAAGTCCAGTCAAAGGCGACTAGAGGTTGCGGTGCTCATCTTGCTTTTCAGGCTGAGGGAGCCATTGCTTGTCCACAGACAGTTTTCTGGGTCATGTGGCCAGCATGACTAAACCACTTCTGCTGCAATGGAACACCGTGATGGAAACCAGAGCACATGGAAACGTTTACCTTCCCGCCGCAGCAGTACCTATTTATCTACTTGCACTGGCGTGCTTTCGAACTGCTAGGTTGGCAGGAGCAGGGACAGAGCAACGGGAGCTCACCCCATTGCTCAGACTCAAACCGCTGACTTCTGATCCGCAAGCCCAAGAAGCTCAGGGGTTTAGACCACAGCGTCACCCACGTCCTGATGGTCTCCAACTTAGATGGCTTTAAAGGGGATTAGATAAATTCATAAGGTTACTCTTGGCTGCTAGCTGTAATGGCTATATTCTGCCTCTGAATGCCAGTTGCTGGGAGAGAGCACTGCTGCACTCAGGTGCTGTATGAGGGCTTCCTACAGGCAGTGACATAGCGTGGGGGCTCCTAGGGGCATCTGCCATCTCCTGGGGATGCAGATGCTGTTAGGCAGTTGAATGTACATGTCCTGCATTGCCTCCTGCATTGCCTCCTGCATTGCCCCGGTGCTGGCAACCCATGCTATGCCATTGCCAACAGATAGCTGACTGGCCACTGTGCGAAGAGGGTGTTGGACTAGGTGGGTCCAATAATTGGAGAACAGCATCACAAAATCCAGACAAGTGTGAATTTTAAAGGGTAGCTGTAGGTTCACATCTTGTCCCACACTGGAGATGAGGAAGACTGTGTTGCTCAGTGGGGGAATCACCTGGATCTTTATACCCTTCCTACCCAGAAGGATCCAATGGTAGCTGGGGTGCGTTTTTACAAACTTCACTACCAAATATTTCCCTCCTCTATTTGCAAGACAGCAGAGTGGGCTGCAATTCAGGGTGTAGCTACACGGCAGACTGCCTCCTAAAACGGCTAATGATTTCAGAGTGTGTGAGCTCACAGAAATGGAAAGCTCTGAGATCTGTGAGCTGATGCCTCGTACATCACACGACGCACATGAAGGGATGACTCTGAGATGTGGGGGGAGAACCTGCCTCCAGTAAAAGATGCAGGTTGATTCAGTTCTGGAGCGAAAAGTGTCAAATATCATTACTCCGCCACCAAATCTTCAAAGCTTGGGAACACAGTTCTTGTTTTATCAACATGCTGGTTCCTGGGCAGCATTTGATTGGAATAATCCAGGGTGTGGAGCATTCCTTGCCAACAGACTGGGAATACACCCGCCTCCAGACCACTGGTGCAAAGAGACACCTTCTGTTTTGACTTATCGCTTGCAAGCTATGCTGGGCAACATGTCTCAGCCACATCCCAAATGTTTCCAGACAAGACCCAGGTTTTCGTTTCTATAAGGGGCATTTGTCTGGGCAAATGCTGTTGTGTATGATGAACACACAGAAGCTTCACTGAAGCAACACAAGGCTCTGGGTCAGAGTCCATTGCTGGTTCGTGGCTGGTTTCCAAACACCTTGAGATCTGGAGCAGATGGTAGGGAGGGTGGACTATGGACCCCACACCTCCTTTGGACCAGGGAGGCCAATGGCAGCTGGAGAGGGAGGCAACACCACTCAGCTCAGGGTGCAAAGCGCATTCGATATGTGCGGAAAATGTGCCATTTCATAAAGTTCCAAATACAGCAGGGGAATGGGTTGGCGATAGGAATAAATCAGAACATGCAGATTTTTATGTTTTCATGTGGCAGTTTGGATGATGGATGTGCACTATACCCAAGCACATAAACATTTTATTTTGGGAGGGCGGTGTGAAGTTTTTCATGACTGGAATATCATCTAGTACGTTATCATTCTGTCACACTGTGATTAACACCACCCCTGTCCTCCTCTTCCTCTACCCCTGAAAACAAGGCCGTATATATGTGTTGCCTACTGAACCTTGACTATTGAATTCAGTCTCTATGCAGGTGTTAGAAGCTAGACTGATACATTTACAAAGTTATATAGGCAGTTCCCTGGCAGGGCTCTTAACACATGCTTGCAGCAGAATGCAGCAGGTGCTTCTAATGGCATCCTGATTTGTTTGCAGGCAGATTAGACAAACCTGGCTATTTAATGAGCATTCATCCTGACCTATTTGCAGGGAGGTTAGGTGATGTTGTGTCAAAGCAAGTGTTACCTGACACTCTATGAGGCATTTTCTCGTCCAGTGGCGTAGCGTGGGTTGTCAGCACCCGGGGCAAGGCAAGTAATTTGCGCCCCCTAACCCGTGGATTTGCGCCCCCTAACCTGTGGATTTGCGCCCCCTAACCCTAACCCCCAGATGTTGCGCCCGGTGCGGCCGGCCCCCCTGCACCCCCCACGCTACGCCACTGTTCTCGTCACTTTCCTTAACGCAAGCGGGCTTATATTTTGGGGAAGCAGGGTTTTTGTGTGTGCCAGAGCTCCCAAACAGCTGTAAGTCCACAACCTGGATTTGGGAGTCCCACCTGAAAGCAGTAACAGCATGGAAGTGCCCTACAACCGAAGGAAGAGAGGGAGGGGGTTAAATCTGGAGGATGGGGAAGTCCTCAAAGGAACCATATGCACAATTAATTCACTGCCTTTCCCTGGATACAAGACAACACTTCTGCTGCATTTCTCAAACGTAAATGGCAGAGGTAAAACAAAACTATTTCAGATACCTCAAATGAACTTCCATAGGGTTGGTGGTGGTGGTGATTATAGACAAGAACAACTTGCCACATATGGTGGACATTGCCCCCTTTCATCAAACACACCAACATAATGCATTTCAGGCTATTGCTCTCCAACTGCTGGCTTTCCACCCTTCAGGCTTAAAAGAGAAAATAATCAAATGTGTCTGGGTTCCACAATCTCAGTTCTGCAACAAGAAAAAGCAGAATTCTGCAAGGTGCATACATTAGACTTTAGCAGATTTGCATGGCTCTTCTTATATTGCAAAATGTATCCCACAAAATTTACTATTCTGCATATCCCCCGTCCAATTCTCATAGTCATGGAGAAAGGCAAAGAGTTCTGGAATGTACCAGCTCCACCAATGAGAGAGATGGATGAATCTGTGTTTCTCTCTGTTTGCCATTCTTCTCAGCCTTTAATAATAATAATAATAATAATAATAAATAATAATAATAATAATTTTTATTTATATCCCGCCCTCCCCAGCCGAAGCCGGGCTCAGGGCGGCTAACAACAATAAAACAGTACAAGTTCAGTTCTCCCTATTTCCACATCAGCTACCTTTAATTTCTTTCTGCATGAAAGCAAAAGATAACACAGGACAGATCTGAGTTAATTTAAGCTACACATACTTAGGCATCAGTTCAGCTGAGGGCGAGAACTGAGCTCATGTGGACTAGGACCATGCGCCCACAGAGTATCCCCACCGAAGGTGGCTGTTAGTTAGACCCTAGAGATGATGACCCATGTTTGTCAATCAATCCCCGTCCACATCAGTTTTTGCAGAACAACTGGAGTATGCATCTTGAGGCTGGGGGGAAAAAAATCAATCAATAGCATTTTTTTCTTGGGCTGTTGTGCCATTTGCCACTTAAGGCCACAGGGAGTTTTCAAAAAGTGAAATGCAGTCACTGCACAAATCGTCAAGCCTGGAGTCCCCCTGCAGTTCTTTTACACACAGAGAAAAACATATCTCTGCAATGAAGAGATACTTAAGAAGGGAAGTTTCTCGCTGAAACTGAGGAAGCTCAGAGATGCACTTGTTAAAAGGAATTTTTTTTCGTAGCTAAGCAGAAAAATGAAGGCTTTGGAGAATGATTTTTACAAGTGGCAAGCTTTGGGTACTGAGCACCAAGGAAATTGCAGGCTTCGTGGCAGGGCGAGATGGGATTTATTAGAAGTTTTGCAAGAGGTTCCCTGTACTGTTTCCCTATTTTTGATTCAGAAACTCGCTGATGGTTCAAGTGTTAATTTACATGTCTTGACATGTAAAGATGTGCTCTTAAAATCGCCCCCTCCAGTGATCTCTTCAAAGGTTCTTTCTTAATTTATGATCCAAGCAGATCCAATTCTGTGCAGGATTACTCAGAAGAAAGCCATGCAATGTTCAGTTAACTGTGCCCAGAATTTGCAGGGATTGCGGGGAATTCAAATTTGGGCCAACTGACCCATGATCCAAAATGAAGTCGTGCAAAATACGGTGCTTCAGATCCTGTGATGCTCACTCCAAAAATGCAATGCTGGTTCCATCTCATATGCACCTCCTCATGAGGAACATGTGGGTGAGTTTGTGCAGGCCTTTATAACCATCTGCACAAACTCTCTGCAGTTCCAAAGAGAAATAGAGAGCGCTAGGGTGGTAGCCACATGTTGCAAAGTAGTTCTGGAATTACTTCTACCCCTTGGGAAGTTTCCTAAAAGCACATTACCCTGTTTTTTTGACACTGGTGCACTTAACCTACAGCAGCACCCCAAGTTAGGAGAAAGGTTGCAGTTGAGTGTTGGAATATTATTATTATCATTTGTCAGGGAACTGCCATTGGCTCAGAGGGAGAAATAGAAGGGCAGTTGTGTTACAGGGAGCCTCCGAAAATCTTGCGAAGCAGTTCCTCTTCCGGGGAGGAGGAAAGCCCCACCTCCAGTGGGGAAGAGGTGCAAGGACCAGAGGATGCTGGTGGGAACCTTAACACTGCTCCTGGGCAAGCCGGACAGGAGGGAAACACGCCCTTGCCATCACCCATCCTGCGCAGTAGTAGAAGGCGCAAAGAGGGAAGGAGAAGGCTGGGGGTAACGAAACTCATATGTTGGGGGAGGTCTAAAGGAAGACCACTCCCGGATTCTGCTAGCGATTGTGCCAGACATAAGCTTTGGGGCTCTTCACTGTAAATAAAAAAGGTAAAGGTACCCCTGCCCGTACGGGCCAGTCTTGACAGACTCTGGGGTTGCGCGCCCATCTCGCTTAAGAGGCCGGGGGCCAGCGCTGTCCGCAGACACTTCCGGGTCACGTGGCCAGCGTGACAAGCTGCATCTGGCGAGCCAGCGCAGCACACAGAACGCCGTTTACCTTCCTGCTAGTAAGCGGTCCCTATTTATCTACTTGCACCCGGGGGTGCTTTCGAACTGCTAGGTTGGCAGGCACTGGGACCGAACGACGGGAGCGCACCCCGCCGCGGGGATTCGAACCGCCGACCTTTCGATCGGCAAGTCCTAGGCACTGAGGCTTTTACCCACAGTGTCACCCGGGTCACTGTAAATAGTTTGCACCAAAATAAAGCCTGTAAAACACAGGTTGGAGTCCTGCCTGGATACTCTCGAGCAACTGCAACAGCCATCTGACATTTTTGTTGTTGTTGTTATTTATTAAATCTGTATACCCGCAAGTCTCATGGTGGTTCGCAGGATAAAGTCACAATACAAAATACATAATCAAAATCTGCTTTGCATGCAGAAGGTCCCAGTTTTAATCTCTGGCATCCCCAGGTGAAGGTTGGGAGAGACAACCTGCCTGACACCCTGGAGAGCTGCTGCCAATCAGTGTAGACAACGCTGAGCTGGATGGATCAATGGACTGACTCAGTATAAGGCAGCTTCCTATATGCTACTCTTAAATCTCCATTTCTTGCTTTTATTCAGGCTTCCTCAACCTCGGCCCTCCAGATGTTTTGAGATGACAATTCCCATCATCCCTGACCACTGGTCCTGCTAGCTAGGGAACATGGGAGTTGTAGGCGAAAAACAGCTGGAGGGCTGAGTTTGAGGAAGCCTGATTTTATTTCTCCTTTGGCAATCACACCTTTGTTATTTGGGCTACTTCAGGGGTGTAGGCCGGGTATAACATACGTGAAATCTTTAAACACTCCAAAACTCTCTGTTAAAAAAGCAATAATTTGCTATTATTTTTGCTTGGTAAGAATAAAGGAAGGGGGAGCATGAAAACAAAAGCTGCATTGATGGTAAGTTTAGGATCTTCCGTCGGGACGCGGGTGGCGCTGTGGGTAAAACATCAGCGCCTAGGACTTGCCGATCGCATGGTCGGCGGTTCGAATCCCCGTGGCAGGGTGAGCTCCCGTCTTTCGGTCCCAGCTCCTGCCCACCTAGCAGTTCGAAAGCACCGCTAAGTGCAAGTAGATAAATAGGTACCGCTTTATAGCGGGAAGGTAAATGGCATTTCCGTGTGCTGCGCTGGTGCTGGCTCGCCAGAGCAGCTTCGTCACGCTGGCCACGTGACCCGGAAGTGTCTCCGGACAGCGCTGGCCCCCGGCCTCTTAAGTGAGATGGGCGCACAACCCTAGAGTCGGACACGACTGGCCCGTACGGGCAGGGGTAACTTTACCTTTTACCTTTAGAATCTTCCAGAACATCAAGAATCAGTCAAAGCAAGGAGGCAACAATCCCAAATACGCTACAAATCCCTGGTATGAAACACACCTTATTTTTCACCTTGGCAGAGCAGACAAGATCAAAAGGGTATAGCCAAGAGGTATAATTTTCTCCTCTTCTGTCAGATCCCCAAATGTTAAGTGCGCGTCCTTTCCCAGCAACTCCCTTACAAAAGGATGAAACGATCAGCAATGAACTTCAGTCTATTAAATGTCACCCCCCAAAATAGGTAATTACCATATGCATATTAAACTGAAGCAGTCCTTTCCTGATGAGGTCCCATTTTTACTAGCAAAAGTATTACTGAATCTTAATTGGCAAGGCAGCGAAACCTCCCGGAGCTATAAATCAAAGAAGGACTCCCAAATTTTTACCAAGTGCATGCTGAATCTAAACACAACTGCGTTGGTTTTAATCAAACAAAATCAGACAAAAACAAAAGAAACGTTCTTTCCCGAAGAATTTGCCAAAGGGCGTCAAATCGGTTCTCGGAGAGGTGCGAAAATATTCAGAGACATTAATCGGTGCTTGCAATGCAAAGAACGTTTGGAAAGACTGTCTGGGGCAGCCTTCTAATAATCAGGACCAACAAAAAGAGGAGGGAATGTCTTCCAGTACAACAGTCCAGGTTGCTAATGGACAACATCTTCCAACTATGGGTTGAAAGAGAAAGTAGTACTGAGCTCTTACACGCTCTTGCTTGGAATTATGGACATTTCATAGCCCAAAGTTAGTGTCTGAGTGGGACTTGTGGACCTCAGTAATATATTCTCAGTCGATGATCTGTTATGGTAGATGTTTGACCATGTGGCTATTGGAAGTGAGCACCTAGCGAGCTAAGCCCCAGTATGGTGTAGTGCAGGGATGAGGAACCTGTGGCCTTCAGATACTGGGACTTTAGTTCTCACTGTCCCTGACCATCAACCTTGGCTACTGGGACTGACTGGAATTGGAATCCAACAACATATGGAGGTCCATACATTTGCCATCCCTGGTGTAGCGGAGAGCATGCTGGAACTGGGACTTGGAAAGCCAGTGTTGAATTGACTGTGTAAATTTGAAACTCGCAGGGTATCTTTGGGTGAGTCACTATTTCAGGAAATGCCTTCCATATCACGTTGGATAATGTTGAGTACCAGTCTCTGGAAATTGCGGAAGGGGAGAGTGCTGTATGGGTCAGGTCTTTTTGAGGGTTTCCTACAGGCTTCTGGCTGGTCACTGTGGATTGGCGGACTCTACTGTGATACCTCAGGTTACAGACGGTTCAGGTTACAGACTCCACTAACCCAGAAATAGTACCTCGGGTTAAGAACTTTGCTTCAGGATGAGAACAGAAATTGCACAGCAGCAGCAGGAGGCCCCATTATCTAAAGTGGTGCTTCAGGTTAAGAACAGTTTCAGGTTAAGAACGGACCTAAATTTCTTAACCCGAGGTACCACTGTATTTGGTTTGATCCAGCAGGGCTGTTCTTGTGTTATGATTAAGTCAAAACCTTCATGGAAGGGGTGGGTTTTGAAGGGAGACGGAAGGGTGGCACCACATAGGTGCCCTGTGAGGACCTCGGGAGCAGGAAGGGAGAAAGGGAAAACATGTTTAAGAGAGTAGAAGATTTTAGAGCAGCTGGGAGCAGCTGAGTTGCAGAAGCAAAGGTCACAGGCAAGGTTTCTTCTCTGCTTTCCATTTGTTGTCCCTCCGGGTCTGCTTTTCTTTTGGATTGCTGAGAGTCTCTTCCATAAAAACACTGTGCTTGTTGAAGCGCAGCAGTTACATAACAATGGCCTGTGCTCATTAAAGGACCCCAGTTCTCCCCAAGTGCTTTCCCACTAAGCCCGGGGATCATCGACAGAAAGAAATGTCCTTCCCCAATACCACAGGATTTTTATTTTCTTCTGTTGCTTTTAGGTGAATCATTTTGCCATGTCAGCAACACCTGGCCTGAAACTACCGTCCTGTAGAGGAAAGATCAAACACTTTCCCCCTCTACCGGCAAGGAACGTGGTTATTAAAAGGTTTCTTGAGTATAGCTTGTCCCTGTCAGAAATCGAAGGTCATAAAAGAGAGAAGCCGGGGTTTATTTACTTCCACCCTGCTGCTCTAATTAAAGGGTCAGTAGCAACCCAAGCGCTGCGGCCCCATTTGCCTCTCTCTATAAACCTTCACAATTTATTCTGAAAAGTGAGCGGAATGGACACAACATCCTTTAGCTGGTGATCAAAGACTTTGAAAGATCAGCAAATTTGCCCACTGTTATTTGCCCTCCTTCTCTCTGCTTCTCTTGGGAAAGAATACTTTACAATTAGATTAAGTAGCTGCATTTAAATAATAACCAAACACCTGACCTGAACGGAGGGGAAGGCCAGGAAGTGACCCCCCCCCCCGTAGCAATGTGCACTACAGCGAGAGTTCATTCATCATCTTTCTTTTTAAAAGCTTGATGTAATTTTTAGTGTAAGTCTTTTTGAAAAGCAGCAGCAGCAGCAGCAGCAGCAGCAACACTGCAGTTGTTCAAAACAGGAAGACTTGATTACCAACAGAGCTGAAGGAAATCTATGTACCATCTCACCACAAATGTTTTTGGAACTCCTTGCAAAGACACCATTCATTTAAAATGCCATTATTTGTCCTCACTGTCAGTTGCCTTCAATGACTTCATAACATAACCAAATCTGGTTGGTTGTATCAATCTACAAGGTTTTTTTTTATAATTGATTGATATTTAATGACCTCATCATCACCTTGTGACATCCTACTCACTCTGGGCAGCTGATTGCTATGAGAAACACCTGACATTAAACCAGTTTTCTGTAGCAAACACAGAACAGGTAGATATAAGTAAAGGTTTATGAACACCTGATTAGGAACCCTGGCATAATCAGGTTACCAGATATAATAATAATAATAATGATAATAATAATAATAATAATAATAATAATAATAATAATAATAATAATAATAATAGTTTATTATTTATACCCCGCCCATCTGGCTGGGTTTCTCCAGCCACTCTGGGTGGCTCCCAACAGAATATTAAAAACAGCATAAAACATCAAGCATTAAAAACTTCCCCAAACAGGGCTGTCTTCAGATGTCTTCTTAAAGTCAGATAGTTGTTTATTTCCTTGACATCAGATGGGAGGGCGAACCACAGGACAGGCACCACCACCGAGAAGGCCCTATGAATAAAATCTGTATACCTATTCATGTGACATACATTATGTATTTGTTAGGGAAAACACCAGAGTTCTATGCAGCAAGCATAAAGCCTGGAACTGTTCATAATGCTTCTTGATTGGCAAGATTTCCTAAAAATGAACGAAAAAAGCAGCTGGTAGGAAAAGCAAATGGTGCCAAATAGCACTGCAAACAGTCAAACAACGTATTCCCCAACCTGAAAGAGTTCAACTGTTGACCCTCTTACATTTAACAATATGTTTTGCGGTGGCCAGCCAGGGGGCGAGCTCAAAAACTTTTTGGACTATCATGCAAAAAAAGCACAACACCTTTTTTGGGGTCTGGATTTTTACCTCTGGAAATATCGCAACCCTAGCATAAATGCTATTTATTAGTGTTTAGTTTACCAATAAAATATTCCCTCTTTAATTTTTCTGGGCACACATCTCTTAAGGCTTCTTGCTCATGCGCTGCTAAAACCGACAATTGCCTTTCAGTTCACAGCCAGGTGACTTTCCCTCAAAGAATTCTGGCAACCATTTCCAGAGTCCCCTGGGAAAAGCTACTCTGAGAACTATTGATCTGTGATGCGAATTGAGGTCGCCTAACAACTCTCAGCACCCTTAAACTACAGCACTCGGAAAAGCCATGACTGTTTAAAGTGGTATTAAAGGTAAAGGGTAAAGGGACCCCTTACCATTAGATCCAGTTGTGGCCGACTCTGGGGCTGCGGCACTCATCTCGCTTTACTGGCCGAGGGAGCTGGCATACAGCTTCCGGGTCATGTGGCCAGCATGACTAAGCCGCTTCTGGCGAACCAGAGCAGAGCACGGAAACGCCGTTTACCTTCCCGCTGGAGCGGTACCTATTTATCTACCTGCACTGTGACGTGCTTTCGAACTGCTAGGTTGGCAGGAGCAGGGACCGAGCAACGGGAGCTCACCCCGTCACGGGGATTTGAACCACCAACCTTCTAGTCCTAGGCTCTGTGGTTTAGCCCACAGCGCCACCCGCGTCCCAACACTCTGTGAGGTGAGTGGGGCTGAGAGACTTCAGAGACGTGTGACTAGCCCAAGGTCACCCTTGGGAGGAGGAGCGGGGAAGCGAACCCGGTTCACCAGATGACAAGTCCACCGCTCTTAACCACTACACCACGCTGGCTCTCAAAGTGGTATTATACTACTTTAAATGCACAGTCCGGATGGGACTCAGAACTTTAGAATAAAGCCCATTTCATACATAGCATGTGCTCAGATGCACGTCTGATGATCAAACGCTCTGCAGAGTCAACCTCGCTGGAGCAACCCTTCCAGCAAAACGAAAAACCTGTGCCTTGTTAAACTGCTGACGCTCTGTCCTTTTAATTAAAAACAAGTTGGCATTTACAACCACACACAATCAAGAAATGGAAGATTTTACAACCTCTTTTTTTTTTTTTTAATCTCCCAACAAGTGGAGGAGGAAAAGATTGCCTGTTCTGCTTCACCCAGGAAGATCACCTGGAGGGAGGGCAAACACAGCCCTGCCTGGGTTTTATAGGCAGCTGAGCATTCCCTAGCTTCCCTGGTTTTCTGTGAATCGCCGGACCTCCCGACCATGGGCATGTCTGAAGTATGGCTAATCACAGAATTGCCAGCTGATGAGCACCAAGCTTATGCAGGCTTCTGTATAATAAACCTGCACTCTAATAGCATGTTCCAGATCATTTTCTTCCATTTCTGCTCATTTTTTGAGCTCCCCTCCGCTCCACCTCTCCCTAACATGCATCAGCTTGTACAGGAATCACGCTTTGCCCCCATGATACCACCTGAATGGCAGATGGTAGGACTGAGCAGAAGTGAAAGGCCTGCATTCATTGGTTTTCTTTTGACATGCTCTGGCTCTTCACATTCCTGCTCAGAGGGTTGTGGATTCAAACCAGTTTCCACACAGTGCCAAAGTCTATTACGTTTTAGAACCAGTTCAATCTTGAGAGCCCAAGTCAGGTAGTTCTTGCCATTCAGACGTTCCATCTGGGCAGTGTGGCCAAGATTAATAAACTGCGCAGGCTGCTGAGCTGACATGGCTTCTGCTCCTTGCTGCACCGGGTCTGCTTCATTGGTACACGGCCTCACCACTGGACCTTCAGTCCCTTCGAGGTCCTCACCAACAGCACCCTGATTTTATAGCTTTAGCAATTCACCATCCATAAAACACTGGGCCCATAACCTGACGTGCAGCGTAAATTAATAATGCAGAGTTTTAAAGAACAAAAGCTTTACTGAGTTAAAGCAAACTTCTTCATAAACAACATGGTTCCAAACAGTTTGACTGAGATTACATACTGACTCTGTTCACAGCTAAGGCAGACTGACTCGGATGAAAAACTTAGAGAGCACAAAGTGAAACTGGCTGCTAAGTCACATGTCAGAATGACTCAACAGTTAGCAGTTAGGCCTGAATAACTTTAGTAGGCCCAAATGATTGTGCAGTCCCAGCACTTCCCAGCCTGCTTTGCTGCTTCTGCTCTCATGTATCTTTGTCACATGACATCTTTTGCTTTATAGGTTATTTACTGGCAATAGCATAGGAGCCAACTCCTAGGGGCCAAGGTCCCTTCGCCCCCACAGTAAAATATTTGAGGGGCCCCACTGGCCAGACACCCCCCTCCCAAAGTCAATGGGCATTGCCATTCACCACATCTTGTGATTGATTATGTGGGGCGGGGCTTACCTGGGCCCCCACAATATTTTGTTTAAGTTGGCACCCTGTTCCAAAGTAAGTTTTTGGTTTATTTTATTTTTTTAAATGAAAGTTTTCTTTCTCCATTTCTGCAATTGTATTCTGTTCAGATTTATTAACACTTGAATTGCATCTTCTAAAAAGGTTTTTATCTTGTGAACCGCCCTGAGATCTTGTGATGAAGGGCCGGTATATAAACCAAACCAAACCAAACCAAACCAAACCAAACCAAGAGCCTGCTGGATCAGAGCAGTGGCCCATCAGCTCCAACATCCTGTTCTCTCAAGTAGTCACCCATAATACTGTGGAAAGCCTGTAAGCAAGACATGAGCGCAACAGGACTCATTCATTCATTCCCTAAACAGAGCTTCCTTCAGATGTCCTCTAAAAGTCAGATAGTTGCTTATTTCCTTGACATCTGATGGGAGGGTGTTCCACAGGGTGGGTGCCACTACCAAGAAGGCCCTCTGCCTGGTTCCCTGTAACCGCACTTCTCACAGTGAGGGAACCATCAGAAGGCCCTTGGAGCTGGACTTCAGTGTCTGGGCTGAACAATGGAGGTGGAGACACTCCTTCAGGTATAGCCAGGTATAGCTCCTTCAGGTAAGCAAGACGTGAGTGCAACAGGACTCTCCCCACCACCTGCGATTTCCAGAAATTGGTGTTCAGAGGCCTGCTGACACCAGTGGTGGTGTTATGGGTAGAACTAATCAGAGAAAGGCTGTGGCTTCATCGTACGGCACCTGCTTATCAGGCAGAAGATATCAAGTTCAATCCCCAACATCTCCAGGTAGGACTTGGAGTGAATGCTGCCTGAAATCCTGTCAGTATAGAGTCTAGGGCTTTTCTTCAGCCAGAGCTCAGTTCTGGTGCCTCTCAGGTGGGCGCAATTGCCATTCTGAGATAACAAGTTCATGGTGAGCTCTGGCACCTCTTTTTCTACAAAAATAGCATGGGTAGAGCCTAACAAGTTAGATACATCAATGCTCTGACTCAGTGTAGGACAGACTTCCTATGTTCCTATCTTGTTCCTAACCTGGGTAATGTTAGCTGGGAGGTGGCAACTGGCAAGCATATATTTTCTTTGGCTGGGCTCTAAATCTTCCCGTCTTTAACCCCTGGCACACAAATGGAGATGATCTTGTTAATGGGAAATTTGAGCCAGCTCCTCAGCTGCTAGCGATCGCTGCTTCATTGACAAGAGCAGCCTGGCCTCCGTTCTTCCAAGGCAACAAATGAAAGCCAGCAGCAAGAATCCTCTTGCACCCCAACCTAATTTTCCAAGAGACGGGTGTCAGCTGCTGCTCTGCCATGCATTCACAGCTGAAGGCTGGCTCTTCATGCCTCAGTAAGTGATATTGGCTGAGAAGGCGGCTATTTGGCGGCTATCCTGGTTCGCAGGCATAATGTTAGCGGTCACATGGCGGGTAGGAGTGGAGCTATAAAATGAGCAAAGAATTTTTTTTAAGGTAACCGTCTAAGGGTGGCAAAATAGTGCAAATAATGGCATATTGTCGCCCAAGTTCACTCTTCGGGTTATTGGCTCATGGGGCCACTGTTGTGATTGTGTCGAATAGGGTTGCCAAGGGAAACTGAACGAGGAAAAGTGTATTGGACCAAATTGTTGTAGGACTCCAATTTTTGCTCATCTACATTGGCTTCTGGGCTCAATTCAAGTTGCTAAACAGCTTGGGCTGTCTTGCACCAGGGAGAGAGTCATTTCCCTGAACTATATCATATCATTGGGAAAAAGTAATCCAAGTTCTCCAGATTGTTTTTTCTCTCCCCCCCCCCCCGGAAGAACTGGGAACTTTCCCAAATTCTGTAGAAAAGTAATATATATGATGCAGAGACCATAGTGAAGCTAAGCAGGTCTTCTCCTGGCCAATGACTGGATGAGAGGTCTCATTGGGAACCTCTAGCACTTTGCTCCATGGAGAATAAACATCATTGTCATCCTATGTTTGATAGCTTGCAGACGGCTGGGATGACCCGTTCACATGTGCAAGTCAGCACTGGAAGTTGCCATTTGTCAAGTGAAGAACACACATGTGTGACTTAGTCCCCCCGCCCCCAGGCCATCATTAAATCAGAAAATAGCTGCTGCTGCTGCTTTCCCAAGCTCAGTTCCAAATTTAGGCACCCATCATGCTATAAAGGATGTACTGCTAAGTAGCATCCCATGTCAAAGGAATCCTGGGACATAGACTTCCAAGGGCACTGGACTTCATTAGCTGGAGTCTGTTGTTCAGGGGAACAAAATTTCCCTAGCTTGGGGATGGGGATCTTCTTTTCTGATAGCTGAAAATGCCCCCCCTTTTCTCTCTGACCCCCAACGTTCCTGAGACCACATCTTATCTCTTGCCACCCCCTCCCCACTCTTCCCAGGACACAAATTTAGCCCTGCGTTCAGCCCTGCTTTGCACCCTCTGAGTGTTTTTGCCTAGCTGGAATCAATGGCAGACTTGGGGCTTTCAAATTCCAACAGTGCTCTGTGTGACATCAAAATTTGGTGCCTTCCATTATACATCATTGAATGTAGCACCTTCCACAGCATCCTCTTGGCTCAGCACACAGTGCGGGGGAATAGGCTATATTTCCCTAAATCCACCTCTGTCGGAATGAACCCCTTAACTCCGATAATGTCTGAAGAGAGTAAAGAGAAGTGTAGACACTAACCTACTGTACAAAGGTAAATGTTACGCATGGTTCATGCTTCACTTTCCCTCTATCCGCCACCTCACAGAAGCTCGCCTAGAGGGGAATGTTTTCCTCAAACTAAATGGTAGTCACCC
This sequence comes from Podarcis tiliguerta, assembly GCF_965153285.1. Classification (NCBI taxonomy): domain Eukaryota; kingdom Metazoa; phylum Chordata; class Lepidosauria; order Squamata; family Lacertidae; genus Podarcis; species Podarcis tiliguerta. The sequence continues at coordinate 121,610,029 of NC_139534.1, forward strand.
CGACCTAGCTCCTAGGCACCTGAGGGGCTGCTGTGGAAGCGTTTCAGGTATCGGAGAGCAGGGTGGTTTTGGGGGGCACCCAACAGCCATAGCTGTCAAGTGTCCCTTATTTGGCGGGACAGTCCCTTATCTCAGCGCCATGCCCCGCTGCTGTCCCTTATTGATGAGGCTTTGTTTGGCTGCTGGCTGGGCTTTCTGCCTTTGGCTCGGAAGGGCTCAGAAGTCGAACATACCTGTGCCCGGAAAATCCCTTATTTTGGCTGCTGATCCCTTATTTTCGAGGCTGCCGGTCCCTTATTTTCAAATCTGTAAGTTGACAGCTATGCCAACAGCTTAGACAGGAGAAGAACTTTTGAGAGGGATTGCACTGATTTTGTAATACAGCCAAGCATTCCTAGCACAACCTATTTATATTCCAAAGCAGGTAAGGATGAATTTTGATGACATCACTGGTGTGAGCCAGCCCCAGCTCAGAAAGCATTTGGAGACCCCGTTGGCAAAACAAACCAACCTTCGGAAGGTCTTCCCGCCTAGCTAATAATTAATGTCTCATTTGAGAGGCAGGCAGGAATGACTTCTTTTCTTATGCACAGACTTCCGATCTGAGGCCTGCTGAAAAACCTCATTAGCTTGTCATTGCCATTGCTTTTAGAGGCCTCGCGCTATGTGTCCCCACCTCCAGCCACCTCCACCGGGCTTGCAATTCCACCAGGTCTGTGGCCTAACAGATGGTCCCAACTAATGAAAAGAGCCCTTTTAATTAGCTTGTTTGAAGATGCTCGCTCACATTGGTGGGAGATTCCAATAAAGTTTCAGTGGCCGGGCTCTCTGTCGCTGGCATCCAGCAGTTGCCATCTGCTTAGTGGCAGAAAGTGGCGAAGGGGAAACCAGCCGCATTTCCCCCTTCACTGAGCTGGAAATAGGTTTTAAAGGGTGTTGCTGCAGAACTTGGAGGGGGGCTGGGTGGGCTGGGTGAGAGGAGGCCTCCCAGGGACTGCCAGCAGCAGTCTGAAAGCTGTTAAAACCCCTCCTCCCAGAATCAGGATTACAACAGTCTATCCTGCCATCTCAAACAATAGTTTCTCAAAGCTGATTTATTTCTAGATGGTGTTTTTAATAATAATAATACAGTACATCTTTTGACATACAGTGGTGCCCCGCAAGACGAATGCCCCGCAAGACGGAAAACCCGCTAGACGAAAGGGTTTTCCGTTTTGGAGGTGCTTCGCAGGACGAATTTCTCTATGGGCTTGCTTTGCAAGACGAAAATGTCTTGCGATTCCTGGGGTGTTTTTTTCGCTCCCCACCCCCTTTTTCTAAGGCACTAAGCTGCTAATAGCCTTTTAGCAGCTAATCCGCTAATCCCTTAAGCCTTTAATAGCCGCTAATAGCCGCTAAACCGCTAATCCGCTAATGGGCTTGCTTTGCAAGACGAAAAAACCGCTAGACGAAGAGACTCACGGAACGGATTCTTTTCGTCTTGCGAGGCACCACTGTATTTGCTATCGCTCTTACTGTTGCTTCTGCTACTGGCTTCTTAACCTGAACATTTTTTTCTTTTAAAGCGAGGGATTCCAGCTTTATTTAGTCTAAAGCAGAGATAGGGAACCTGTAAAACTTCCATCTTTGCTGATCATTTCTCATGCTGATTCAATTAGCATAAGAACCTTGTTGGATTTCACTGTTTCTCAAACTTGGGTCTCCACTTGTTGTTGGACTATACAACTCCCATCATCCCTGACCACTGGTCCTGCTAGCTATGGGATTATGGGAGTTGTAGTCCAACAACCGGCACTCAGAAGTACTCAGAAGCATAGCCATCATGGCAAATAGCCATTGATAGTCTTCTCCCACATGAATTTGTCTAATTTGGGGAAATGAGGGGCACAACGTCAGCCTGCCCGCAGCCAGCCCCCACTGAACTGCCTTCTTACTTGTTCATTCATTTCATTTCCTGTCCTCTTTCTCCTCCTCAGTCTCAACACTGCCTTTGCAGAACTCAGCAGGGAGGAGGGTGGGTCCAAAATTAGAATTCTGCCAGCTCTGCCTCTCATTGGCTATGGTCTCACCTGTCATTGCTTCTGGCTGCTACTACCATTGGCCTATGGCTTTAAGCCCCACCAGCTCCAATGGGCACCAGCCACCATAGGAGCCAACTTCTAGGAGCTGAGGTCTTTCAGTCCCGCCCACCATAAAATATTTGAAGGGGCCGGGGGCCCTCAAAGTTGAAGGACATTGTCATTCAAGTGGCGTGTGTGTGCCACATCTTGTGATTGATTATGCAGGGCGGAGCTTACCTCCCCCCCCCCCAATAAAGTTGGCACCCCTGAAACCAGTCCTGCGCTGGCACAGCTTTTGCTGCCTGAAAATTCCATGAGCCAGTAATGTACGAATTAGGACTTTAAATTTGAAAGGGCTCTTGGAGGAAATGTAATTTATAGTAGAATGGCATGACAAATCAGGTCTCTGGGACCCGGTGTATTTATCAATATGCTTGCAACCACCTTCCTGGTCTGTGATCGGTGTGCTCCTGCTTTCCTTTGCAACTTTTTAAAAAATAATACCCATGTCCCTTCCCTATGATTAAGGTTTAGTATCTTTAAATGGGAATTCCTAGGCTCTGGACTCTGCTGGGTTTTATGTGCTCATAAACTGAGCAAGCGCAGCTTTGAAGGCAGAGTGAATTAAGGGAAAAACAGCAACAGCCGATGATCTGTATAGTTCACCTTTGTCTGGTGCTGTTGACTCTATCTCTGTACCTCAGACCACAAACATGGTAATAAAAACAGGCGCCCCCTTTGCTTATAATGGCAGCCATGTCAGAATAAGTGGTTTGCAACCCTTTGTCGTGGCAGCCTTGACTTCTGGGAAGCAGGCCGGTATAAAACTCCTTGGCTGGATGCCCAGAGCCTTGGTGGAGCCTCTCCAACCAGGGCTATTCTGAACAGATCATTCTTAATATAGTGAAGTGCCGTTGTCTCAGGGTAGAAATATAAGGTGTGATTTATGCACCTACTTAGCTTGGCTTAGGCCCAAAGTTGATGCGACACTTTTCATGTAGTTCAGAATTGTGTCACTGGGTTTCGTTCTAGCAAGGAGCAAGTGTGAGGTGAGGCAAGGGCAGGATCGTGGCCATGGGGAGAGGTGGTTTTAAGCCTTTGCCTGCCCCCATCAAGTTTCTGATCAGAATTGGTGCGGGGGGAGGCGGGCATTGATACTATTCACAATGGAAGGAAAACTCCTGTTAACGCCAATGGGAACTTTCATCCAATCACCAACAGCAGGTATGTGGCTCCCCACTCACCCCACTGTTTTGATCAGTAGTATGATGGGGGCAAGGGACGCGGGTGGCGCTGTGGGTAAAAGCCTCAGTGCCTAGGGCTTGCCGATCGAAAGGTCGGCGGTTTGAATCCCCGCGGCGGGGTGCGCTCCTGTTGTTCGGTCCCATAACTAGGTTATGGGAGCAACAATGGAATGTCTAGGTCAGGGGTGGGCAACCTAAGGCCCAGGGGCTGGATCCGGCCCAATTACCTTCTAAATCCGGCCCTTGGATAGTCCAGGAATCAGCAAGTTTTTATATGAGTAGAATGTGTCCTTTTATTTAAAATGCATCTCTAGGTAATTTGTGGGGCCTGCCTGGTGTTTTTGCATGCGTAGAATGTGTGCTTTTCTTTAAAATGCATCTCTGGGTTGTTTGTGGGGCATAGGAATTCATTCATTCCCCCCCCCCCCAAAAAAAATATAGTCCGGCCCACCACATGGTCTGAGGGATGGTGGACCAGCCCACGGCTGAAAAAGATTGCTGACTCCTGATATAGGTACACTTTTTAATAATAAGAATACAAAGCTGAAAATGAATGAACTGCAGCTAAAATAAGTTCATTTTTCACATGGTGTAGTCCAGGCACCCCCAAACTCAGCCCTCCAGATGTTTTGGGACTACAATTCCCATCATCCCTGACCACTGGGCCTGTTAGCTAGGGGTGATGAGAATTGTAGTCCCAAAACATCTGGAGGGCTGAGTCTGGGGATGCCTGGTCTAGCCCGTCTTCTGCCCACCCCCCTAATATTCCTAAAAGGGTCTCTTTTCAGAGAGTAGCTGGAAGTAGGGAGGCAGAAAAAGGTCCTCCTTTCCTTCCACTCTGCAGTTTGAATTTGAAATCTTAGGTGCAGTACAGCGCCCAAAGCTCAGGAACTGATCGCGCTGTTGAAATTCCCCGTCGCAAAATGCGCCTAGAGCAATGGGAGTTTCTGGTTAAAGCCCCCACTCTCACAAGTCTTGTTCTTGATCCATCTCTGGCTCTTTGTTAAACAAAAACAAAGCTGGGCAACCCAAACTACAATGTTAAAAGTCATAGGATAGAAGAATGAGGAAATCCCAACGAAAGAACAGTGGCAAGAAAAACTGATGACTTATGCAGAATTGGCTAAATTGACATACAGACAGAGGGACAAGGACAACTGTGACTTTAAGGAAGAACGGGAGCTTTTCACAAATTATTTAAAAAGACAACAAACTGAACTGGACTCCTTGGCAGGGTTTGAATAGACATACACAAATTTATTGATTGATAACATGATAGATAGATAGATAGATAGATTAGATAGATAATGGAAGGATATGTACAAGTTTATAACATGCAGAGAACAATATGTGCTGAGAAATCAGAGGAGCTGAGGGATGTCTCTGGGGGAGGGGGGAGGGTTTGAGGGGGGTGGGGAAAAAGGGGAAGATAATGAGTATGATATGTTTTAAAATTTTGTAATGCTGAAATTGTTAATAAATATATATATATATTTTAAAAGGTCATACTTAGTACTTTCTGCTTAGATGGCATGTGTTCTGAAGAGGGCAACCAAGATGATCAAGGGTTTGGAAACCAAGCCTTACGAGGAACAATTGAAGGAGCTGGGTATGTTAAGTCTGGAAAAGAGGAGACAGAGGAGATATGATAGCCATCTTCAAATATCCCAAGGGCTGTTTTCTCCTGCTCTGGAGGGGCTAGGACCCGAACCAATCAATTCACATTACAAGAAAGGCAGTGGCGTAGCGTGGGGGGTGCAGGGGGGCCCCGGCCGCACCGGGCGCAACATCTGGGGGGGGGGGGCGCTCGCACTTGCAGCTCTCTGCCCCTACCTGGCTCACTCACTCTCTCTCACTGCAGTGCTGGCTGTGCGAATCCGATCCGAGCCCCCGGGTCGCCACCCACTGTCGGGGGGGGGGGGGTGCCAGGCGTGCGGTGCGGTGCGGAGAGAGAGCGAGGGACTATCTGGGGGAGGGACAGTGCAGCGGGGGGGGGGGGGGCGAATTACTTTCCTTGCCCCGGGTTAGGGGGCGCAAATTACTTGCCTTGCCCCGGGTGCTGACAACCCACGCTACGCCACTGAAGAATGGAGATTCCAACTAAACACCAGGAAGAACTTCCCAGTGGTAAGAGCTGTTTGACACTGGAACAGACTCCCTCAGGAAGTTGTAGACTCTCCTTTCTTGGAGGCTTTTAGCAGAGGTTGTGTGATCATCTGTCCTGAATGCTTTAGTTGAGATTCCTGCATTGCAGGGTGTTGGACTAGATAACTCTCGGGGTCCCTTCCAACTCTACAGTTCTATGATCCTTTGCTCTGTAAGCAACCCAGAAATACCCAACTTGCTGCTGCTTTCACTGTTGAAGATCCAGCCTCATTTGTCCACTCTTCTGCAAACAGAGACCAACAAGGGCTTTTAGGAAATGTGGCCACCTTAGTCATTCATCTGATCCCATGTTGTTTCCCCATTCCAGCTCTGCAACTTGGGGAATAGCTCACAACTCCAGTGAGCCTCATTTGGTTAAAAGGATTGGTTCCTTGATGTAAAAAGAAGAAAATGAAAAGACACACACAGAGAGAGGTTAAGTCCAAAGTCCACATTTATTTACTTCTTTTGTGTGCTTATTAACATGCAACATTTCTCTGCCTGCCTCTGACTATGAAATCGCCTTGAGGCAGCTTGCAGTAATAAAACACATTAAGTACAATTCTAAGTAATGAGATAAAACAGCAGATAACATATAAAATCAGGAGATAAAACCGGTAGATAAAAAGCCATTAAAATTGCTCATATTAAAAGACTAGGATGGGCATTGCCTAGTGCCTAGACTTCCACAACACTCTTGAGGTTGTCCCGTCCAGCCTAACCAGCATAGTCAATGGTTTTGGGAGTTCTAGTCCAAAATGCCTGGAGGTCACCAAGTTGTTGAGGACTGGCCTGTAGGATGACAAGGGGGGTTCCTGGTCAGGGCTGAGAAGCCTTTTTCAACCAGAGGGCCACACCGTCTTCTGGGCAACCTTCCATGCAGAGATGGGCAGGGCCAAAGGCAAAAGTGGGAGGAGCAACACATGCAAATTTTATACGGTAGCCTAGTTTTCATACACAGAGTACAATGACATATTGTTAGCATGCAACAACACATGTGGAGGGTACATTTCTAATGGCTGTCACATTCGTATTGCTTATTGTTATATTCAACTGTTAATTCAAACTTAATTCTGTTGTGTTTTATGTTCGCTTAGTACGGTATGTGAAGCCGGTCTGGGACCATAATGAATTTCATTTCATTTCATGTGGAGGGTGCAAAGCAGGGCTAGTGAGAGGTGCTGCTGGGGTGAGATAGGTGTGGTGTGAGGAGAGTCTCAAGGGCCAGGTAGAGAGGTTTTGAGGTCCACATTTGGCCCCTGAGCCAGAGGTTCCCTTGCCCAGGACTGGGTGAACAGGTCTGCAGGGGAGAGGGCGGAGTGATTCATAACTTGGCACCATCACAGCCCCCGTCTCTGGTAGTCACTTGTCTTCCAGTTCCTCTGCTGGGCACAGATCGAAATAGTCCAGCCTATGACTGTGATGGATTTTTCTGAATCGTCTCAGAATCTCATATTCTCCGTAGACCCGTGTTAAAATCCAAATGCAAATCTGCTTCAGCCAGCCTTGCTGTCCTTTTTGTAAATGTTGGAAGGATTAAATCCTGCTTGACCCTTGGAAGTCTGAAAACAGTTTTACATGCTTTGGTAACATCCCGATTGGATTAGTCTAATTCCTCGTTTGTAGCTCTGCCAGGCTTCATTATTACACAGAACCTCCGGCTTCAGAATGCAGCGCTAAGAAGCATCTCTGGCTCCACCAAAAATGAGCAAATTTAACAATCCAGATGTCTCTTCAGTGGCTCCCTGTTTTAACCAAATTGACTGCAACATCTGTTTTTTGTCTGATGGAAGTCTGCAAGGATTTGGTCTTTTAAGCATCTGATTGAACGCTTCAGTGTCTGCTTGAAACATACATGGTACAATGGAGATTGGAACTTGCTCCTTAGGGAGGTTTGTCGGTCCCCGCCCCTTGCTGAAGTTTTTTGATTATGTTTCTGGTGACTGATAAAAACGTATTTATCTCATATGGCCCTTTTGCTTCTAGGATTTCTCCTTGTCCTATTAGTAATCTTTTACGACTGATAATGGATTGAATTATATTTTTATGATGCTGCCATTATGTTTTAATTCCTTCTGCTAAGCTGCTTTGCAGGTCTTAAGGGGGGAACATACATGTAAATGTAAATAATGAAGAAATAACTTAACGTGGGAACCTAGGGGCTTCTGCCCCAAAACACACAAGCAAGGGCTCTTGTAAGTAAGTAAGTAAGCAAATAAGTAAGTAATCTTTATTACTCAGCAGATGGCAGGCTCAAGAGTCATCGTTTAGGAGGTCAAGAGCAGGCAAGAAGTTAAGACCGGGACAGAAGCTGCAAAGATGCCCCAACAAGTTTCTGTATCCAGCATGCCAAGCTTTGAAAGACGAGACATGGCATGTTCACTTGCGAGATTCACTTGTCTTATGGGAAGGTGAAACATGCAAACATGTAGGTGGATCTGTTCCCATCTGTTAAGGTGCCACCTGCTTCTAGGCAGCAGGATCACACCCTTTGTTCATGCTCCTGCTCAGTCCTTGCCACTGTAGGAGAATCCCCCCAATTCTATTTCATTTCTGAATTCAGTTTGTGCAGTTAGAGCTTTGCACACCGCTTCTGTCATGGATGCTTTAGCTGAGATGCCTGCATTGCAGGGGGTTGGACTAGATTACCTTTGGGGTCCCTTCCAACTTTATGATTCTATGAGAGCCAGTGTGGTGTAGAGCGGTGGACCTGTAATCTGGTGAACCAGGTTCGCTTCCCCGCTCCTCCACATGCAGCTGCTGGGTGACCTTGGGCCAGTCACACTTCTCTGAAGTCTCTCAGCCCCACTCACCTCACAGAGTGTTTGTTGTGGGGGAGGAAGGGAAAGGAGATTGTTAGCCGCTTTGAGACTCCTTAAGGTAAAGGTAAAGGTACCCCTGCCCGTACGGGCCAGTCTTGACAGACTCTAGGGTTGTGCGCCCATCTCACTCAAGAGGCCGGGGGCCAATGCTGTCCGGAGACACTTCCGGGTCACGTGGCCAGTGTGACATCGCTGCTCTGGCTAGCCAGAGCTGCACACGGAAATGCCGTTTACCTTCCCACTAGTAAGCGGTCCCTATTTATCTACTTGCACCCGGGAGTGCTTTCGAACTGCTAGGTTGGCAGGCGCTGGGACCGAACAACGGGAGCGTACCCCGCCACAGGGATTCGAACCACCAACCTTTTGATCGGCAAGTCCTAGGCGCTGAGGCTTTTACCCACAGCGCCACCCGCGTCCCTGGAGAGCCTCCTCCTCCTCCTCCTCTTTCTCTTCTTCTTCTTCTTCTTGATTTCCTAATATTTATTTTATTTATTAAATTTGTACTTCCCTTCATCTGTAGTTCTTAGGATGATTCACAACACAGAAATGCAAGATAAAAACAGAAAATACCTAATAAAAACGGGGGGGGGGGGGGGCACACACGCACATTCCAATAAAGCCTCTCCCACAAGCACATTAAAAAAGAGTGTAGGATGTTAAACATCAGTAAAAGAGGGATGTTTTCTCCTGGCCCCTAATGCTGTATAATGAAGGCACCATGCAAACCTCCCGGGGAGAGCATTCCACAAATGGGGAGCCACCCCAGAGAAGGCCCATTCTCGTGCTGTCACCTTCTGGACCACTCATGGATGAGGCACACATGGTGATGATTATGCAGGGTCCTGAGTTTTTTATGGCTTCATAGGTCGAAACCAGCACTTTGAATTCAACAAACAGACTGTTTTTAAGTCTGAGTAACCTCTTACAGTTCTGAGCACAGCTGAAAGGAATGAAATGTAAACATACAGGATATGACCTGGAGAACGAAACACTGGGAGATCGGCCGAGCATAGTAATTACATCAGATCTTAGGTCAAGAAGAGAACAAAAATATCAACATAGATAACTGAAAGCACACATTGGCAGACCACTAATGTGCAGAGCAATTTGTCAGAAGACAACAAAGTCCCCGTAAGATAGTTATGTGTATGCACATGAGAAGGATGGGGTGGGCTAGTCAGAAGAGCCAAAATATCTGAGTTGTTTCAGAATGGTGACACTGTGTTGTGACTGTGATGGGAAGGATGGCTATAATGGCTGCAATTGTCTGATTGGTTAAGTGGCAATCACCTGTGTAGTTGGATGTGCATAAAATATGATTCCTGTGAGCATCAAAGTGCAGCCTCTCTCTGATTTTTTAGGAGATGGACCCTATGTATATTTGTATTAATAAAGGCCTGTGTCTATTGGTGTTCCCTTATGGAACCCTGTGTAGGATGAAAGCTTTACCACTCCAACACCACCCCCAGTTCTTCCTCCTCCTTCGGCTGCCCCAAGCCCTAGAGAGTTTCTGCTGAGGCTCTCAGCTCTGGAGGAAAGTCAGGTCGGAGAGCTAGCATCCTGGCTCCCTCTCCCCAAGGGAGGTCAGGGTGGAAAGGGGAGAGCTCTCCCCTCCAATTCAGGTTGCCACCATTCAGGTGCCCCTCCTGCTGCTGCGAGGCTCATGACACGTGTTCAGCATCAGAAAGTCCTGTTTATCAACAGGTGAGTTTGGAGGCCATCTAGGGAAATGGTAGCCAATGTGGCTGCCTCCACATGTTGTTGGGGCTCCCATTAGCCCCTGCCAGGACACCCAATAGTCAGGGATGATGGGAGTTGTAGTCCAATGACTTTTGGATAGCACCATGTTGGCTACCTTTGGCCTAGGATGCTGGGAATCGGGAGGAACGTCTCATAGGTTATTTTAATGACCTGTATATTTAACAGCAGAAGCCAATGCTACAAATGGCAGGTCTATCTAGTTCAGCATGTTGTTCCCTACAGTGATGAACCAAGTGCCTCCCTCCCACAAGAGGGAGAGTTGGGTAGATCAGTCTCTCCCCCCTTTGTGTCACTTTCTCGTGCGCTCCCAAAATCCACCCCATTTCCTCATTAATCTGAACAAATATTCACATTTAAATATTGTTTCTTTCCCAAATTTATATCCCATCCTCCTCCCAAGGGAGCTCATCATGGCAAATACATCTGTAATAAAAATACAATCAATATGTAAGCACTGCAAAACATGTAAGGTCAAAAAAGGTAAAGGTAAAGGACCCCCGGACAGTGAAGTCCAATCAAAGGCGACTATGGGGTTGCGGCGCTCATCTTGCTTTCAGGCCGAGGGAGCCGGCGTTTGTCCACAGACAGCTTTCCAGATCACGTGGCCAGCAGGACTAAGCTACTTCTGGCGCAAAGGAACACCGTGATAGAAACAGGAGCTCATGGAACATGTAGCACCATCCTAACAATTATAGATATCTTGTATGTATGCTGCCTTTCCACAGTTAGAACCATGCTCAAGGTTGCTTACAACAGGAAAAGAGTTACATGGTTACAAAAGTAGTCAAATACAATAAACAATAAATAAATAATAAATAAATAATAAATAAAACACATCAAAAAGTACACAACAAAATTGAACAATTTCCACGTAATTCACAACAAGCTCTGAAAACAAAATTACAAAAAATATAAATAATATAAATTAGTACCTCCCCAAGAAAAACCCCTCACCAATACCATAGCTCAAGAGTCTGTTCAGCAGCCTCTGCTTTGTAGGAGGGCATTGCCTTGCCAGGCCAGGTGTCTGATCATATGTCTGAATAGGCCTCCTTTAGAAAAATCTGAAAGAGCATAAAGATTCTTCCCTCTTGTGTGTGGAGGCTGTTGTTAGGGCTACACAAGGATCCATGGTTGGGAAAGGAGAACTCAATGTAGGCTGGCCGGCCCTACCATTAGGCAGGTGGCATATGCTGTGATGTTGGCAGCAGTAGCCCCACAGTCATTCCTTCTGAGCCCCCTGGCCCCGGGTGGCCTCTAGGTCAGCCTGATGTGGTGGAAGATGCTACTCTGTCATCAGTGTGGAAGCAAGCAAGATTCAACAGCCGGCCTAGTTGGCTTCTAAACATGGAATGGGATATGTGAGAGTGATCTTGTCCCTTGCCTCAGGCAGCAGAATGTATTGGGCTGGCCCAGCACATACAGTCATCAAGATAATGGGGGGAAACAAAGTGCAATGTAGCAAAGAGGAACATGTCACCACAATCTCTCTGTATCGCTCTCTGAAAAAGCTGGAATAACTCAACGGGGAAATGTAGAATGATGATGAGGGCTCTCTTTGGAGAAGTAGAGAAAGGTCTCTATTGTTTCCAACTAGTTTCATCTGCTAGTTTCTCACCAGCTCAAATTGCTCCATCTTCTTTCAAGAAAGAAAATTGTTTCTGCTTTTTTATGAAGGAAGGTTTTTTTTTTTTTAAAAAAACCACCCACCACAATTTTAGGCATGATTTCCGCCCCCAGTAGGGATGACAATGCTAATGTAGACGTTAACAATGAAGCGATGCTCAGGATATGATGACTTCTGAGTGATCCAGCCGCTCTGGCATTCACAATTGCAGGGTGGCTCGACTGAAATTCGTCCTCCTTTCACGTGCCCCGGCTTCTCCTCTCAATTTGTCATGCTGTTGGGACTGTCGAAAAGAAATTTCATTGGGTTTTAACTGGCTTAACCCCTTTCACACTCTTTGAATGGTTCATTTGCAGAGACTGCCATGAACCCTAGTTTAGGAGAAAAGCAGGGAGGGGGAATAAAAACAAACCAACAAACCCTGTTCAAGCTCTAAATGGATGGAGAGGAAAATACTACAATTTGAAATGGACAGAGAATGGTGCATCTTTTGTGTCAAGCAACAAAGGAGCTTGTGATTCTAAAGCATTTCTGCTATGCTTGTGGGATTGGAAGGTGGACTGTATACTAATCTCATGTCTGGCCAAGAGGCAGTTGTGACAGAGGAGTGGCCTTTTTATCAGGGGTTTTTATTTTGATGTCAGAACTTCTGAAAGCCAGATGATTAAAAGGAAAAAAAATACTGATTGCCAGGAGGATTGAACTGCAGCAAGGGCTCCTATTCCCTTCCAGAGAAGTGTGATTTCTCACTGCTTTGTGGAACATAGGGAATTGGGGGGGGGGGATATGTTTAATTTGTATCTTAATGGGATCAGATTCTGCACTTCCCAAACCAGTACAAGAACCAGCACACAACTCTCATTTGAAATTTGCACTTCTTTGCATTTTGCAATGCAGTTCCCCCACAAAAGGATGAAATAAAAAATGTGCCTATCAGTGAAAACAACATTAAAAAACCCACCCTATTCATGGCGAAATAGCTTCAAATAGTGTATATACTAGGCAAAGTGCATACAAAAAAAATGGTATCTTAGGAGAAATGTGCGTGAAAATTGGCCAAAAAAAATCATGCTTTTTAAAAACAACAACAGCCAATACCCTGTAAACATTTGAACTGAACTTAAGACTTGAAAAATGAGAAATGGAATGAACAGATTCCTAGTGGAGAACAAAACTTTTTAAAAAACTTGAAGCCTGCCACTGAAACAAATCACAGCTCTTCACTTGTATTGTGTATGTAAATATGGAACCTGCACATTCCTTTTTTCTGTTTCTTTGTTTGACAATGACTATGTGTTACTTGGGACGCGGGTGGCGCTGTGGGTAAAAGCCTCAGCGCCTAGGGCTTGCTGATCGAAAGGTCGGCAGTTTGAATCCCCGCGGCGGGGTGCGCTCCCGTTGTTCGGTCCCAGCGCCTGCCAACCTAGCAGTTTGAAAGCACTCCCGGGTGCAGTAGATAAATAGGGACCGCTTACTAGCGGGAAGGTAAACGGCGTTTCTGTGGCTCGCCAGAGCAGCAATGTCACGCTGGCCACGTGACCCGGAAGTGTCTCCGGACAGTGCTGGCCCCAGGCCTATTGAGTGAGATGGGCGCACAACCCTAGAGTCTGTCAAGACTGGCCCGTACGGGCAGGGGTACCTTTACCTTTACCTTTATGTGTTACTTAGGGTTGATTGTCACGTTGTTCATTTCTTCTGAGGTTGAGAAAGATTCAGTCAAATCTGTGCATTCTGTACACAGGTTGACAGCAAGTATGATCTGTGCACACTTCCTTCCTTCCTTGGATAGGTGGAGATGTGATTGACTCCATCTGCATAACCTAGAAATAAGTAACATGACAAACAGCCCTCTGAGGCACAATTCTCATCCTCATCCATTTCTCACGGTGGAAGGCATCCAATTTTAGTTTCCATTTTAAAAATGGGTCCCAGGTCTAGACTTTCCATGAGGGATAGTGAGGAGACAGCCTCAGAAGGCAGATTTTAGGCTCCATTAAAAAGTGTGGAATTGTCAATGACTCCACTTTATTATTATGTTTTGCTGGCTGTCATTCCATTTCCCGAGCCTACAAGGGGTCTGTCTACCAGATGTATATCATCAGGCTTGGGTATAAGGTCAAGATTCAGGTCCCTTTGTTCAGAATCACAATGTTACAGAGCCCAGGTAGAGTTCGGTCAACTCTTTTAATACTGAGAATGCCAGAAAATAATTCTGAACCTTGCCAAGGGATCTGTCAATAGAAATACATCACACAGGCAAGTATTAACCATTGACTGAAGTCCCACGTTGCCTGGGCACAGTCAAGTAACATATTTTACAGGGGTTATACCTCAACAGTGCTACACATCAAGCAGCAACCCAGTGGTAAATGACAGAGTGTCTGTGCTGAAGCTAAGGAGGTCTGGATCTGGTAAGTGGCAGGGAGGGATTCTGCTTCAGAATCTGATGTGAGCTTCCCTAACCTAGTGGTCCATGATAGACCAGACCTGGACCTATCTGTGAGTAAATACGAAATACTGAAGAAACAGCCACATGCATTGCTAGCAGTCATGTTGCAAGTCTTCAGATGAAGACTCTCGTAAAGATTTCCCCAAGAGAGCATGAGCAGGATGAGGGCAAACACAATCCTTCTTCTTTGCCTGGCCTCCAATTATAATTCATTATCATTCATTCATTGACATTGATGGCTGCACGCTTGGCAAATCCACACCGTGATCAGCTCCCGCCTGGAAACCAATGTCCCCACTGTGGAAGGACGTGTGGATCCAGAACTGGCCTCCACAGTCACTTACGGACTCATTGTTAAAACTGTGTTTATGGAAGACAATCTTACATGACTACGAGTGATTGCCAAAGAAGAAGAAGAAGATGACGACCATAAATATATGGACCTTCAATAGCATTGCTGCCACAGGTTCATAGGAGCCAACTTCTAGGGACCGACGTTCCTTCGTCCTCCTAACAGGGGCACCACCTTCTCCAGAGAATTGAGGGGGTCTGACATGATGTCCTGATGTCGCACATTCAACATTGCACACAGGGCCCTCTGAACTTTCAGGGGACCTAGCCCTCTCAAAAAAAGATGGCGGGGCTACAGTGCCTTGGCCCCCAGGAGCCTCCGCACTTGCCTCTCAATAAATATTTGAGGGGCTGGACCCACTACGAAGTTGATGTGTGCGCACACTACATCATCTGATTGATTATGCAAGGCGGGGCTTACCTGCTCCCCCCCCCCCAATATTTTATTCAAGTTGGAAACCCTGCACTGATTGATGGTCTTCTTTTTCATCTCAACTATGATGTGCTGATTTACCCAGATTCCTCCTGATTTCTCCAAGTTGCACAATGAAACAAGACTGACACAAGCATGAGAATCCAACTGTACCCCTGAGGGCTGGGGAGGTAGGAAGGCAAGAAATATGGGATGTTTCTAATTTGTTAACGACCCTTACTTATGGCTTTCATTTTTAGCTTCATGAACTTATAAAATCCAATGAAAAAAATTGCTTAATGCACCTCGCAAAGAATTGACTAAGAGAGGGCTGCATCTTCTCAGCCAGAAGCTCCCTTAGTTCTTATGTTTTGCTTCAGGGCTGGAACCTATAAAGACCCGTTCTGGTTTCAACATCTTGTTTAATCTGGTCTGCAAAGAGAATTTCACAAGAAATTGGTGAAAACAGACCCTTTCCCACCATGGAATACGACTGATTTGAGAATGTGTAAAAGGCTGCTAGGCAGACTTTATGTAGCTAACCAACCAAGAAAATGACTATGCATTTGGCTGTGAAGGCAGCAAGATAAGCCCTGAAAGATAAAAATAGCAGCTCTCTTAAGTTCTCCTGTGGCTTATATAGGAAGGATATTTTGTGTACAGGACAAGAAAAAGGGTGGAAGCCATTATTATACATCTCCAATGTTGTCAGAGAAAATACACTTTAGGGAAATATTAAACAGTCATTGATCACTGTGGGTTTAAATTATACCCTTATTGACAGGGAAAATAGCTGCATATGAAAGGCAAATGAGACACTGAGAGACTGGATTGAAGGTTTTCTTTTACAAATGCAATTTGCAAAGTGGTCAGTGTCACCCGAGGCCCTTTTACGTTGGCCCTCATCCTGAGCAGCGAATCAATGGCAAGCACAAGGAAGAAGGTTGGGAATGGGATTCTTGAATAGCCTGGACTCATCCTCCTGGCGCTATTGTCCAATGAGAAAGTGAGAGGAAGCAGTACCAAAATTGCCAAGATAAGAACTGCGCAATTCCTCAGAAATTAAAATGTAGCAGAGCCAGTATGGTGTAGTGGTTAAGAGCGGTAGTCTCGTTATCTGGGGAACCAGGTTCGCGTCTCCGCTCCTCCACATGCCGCTGCTGGGTGACCTTGGGCCAGTCACACTTCTTTGAAGTCTCTCAGCCCCACTCACCTCACAGAGTGTTTGTTGTGGGGGAGGAAGGGAAAGGAGAATGTTAGCCGCTTTGAGACTCCTTAAAGGGAGTGAAAGGTGGGATATCAAATCCAAACTCTTCTTCTTCTAGCATTCATTTTCATCAGACATGGTGCATTAAAGCCTGCAGAGAAATTGGGTTTGTCAGTCTTGCTGCGAGACTTTCAAAAGCTGCTCTCTGTATTGGTCTGGTCCATTTTCACCTGTCTAGGAAGGATACAGAACTACACTTGGAGGCTGGAAGAGAGATTGACCATCATTGCCATACACCAACATTTGCCCTTTGCTGCTGCCAGCCTCCTCTGAAGTAGATATATGGGAGCCAGCTAAATGTCTTCTAGCCTGGTGAGAGCACCCCTCCCATTTGAACTGTATGGTTCCTTGGAAGACTAGCATCAGAAGCTTTATTGCCTGTAGGTAGTAGTAGTAGTAGTAGTAGTAGTAGTAATAATAATAATAATAATAATTTATTTGACACCCATCTGAGTGGTAGCTGCCACTCTGGACAGCTTCCAACAAATTAAAAATATTAAGCGCAGTAAAACATCAGACATTAAAAACTATCCTGAACAGAGCTGCCTTCAGATGTCTTCTAAAAATCATATAGTCATTAGTTTCCTTGACAAGAATATGGCCAGTTGGGTCACAGCTAGGGGAGGGGGAGAAATTGTGATTGTGTTTGTGTTTAAATGTAAACCTACCCATTTTGCCATTTCTGAAACACGATGCGGACCAAAATACAGCCACCTTTCGAAATTTGTGCTTTTCCAAATTTTTGAATGCATTTCTCCAGCCAAGTAATGTCTTCAAAAGTGCATGTGGTGGGGGGTAAAATGTGCATATAAACATTATATATTATTAGTGAAAATAGCATACAAAGAGGCCTTGTATTAGGCGAGACTGCTTTGCGAAAATGTGCATGCTAGGCAAAATTGCACACCAAACTAGGAGAGATTTCTGCTAAAATGCTGATGAATCTGCATGAGGACTTGACTTTTCTTTTTTTAACCACAAACTGCTGATTTGGAGAAGTGGAGACCTGAAGACTGGAAAAATGAGAAACTGAAACTGAAATATTTGCCCACCTCTACGTCACAGCCAATGCATGACTTTGAAGCAAACAAACAGTTGCCCGTCTAAATATGCCAGAGTAGCAGAAGATAAAACACAGGACTGATAGGAATGGATGGCACATTTCAATCTGGGGCCAGGAGGTTTCCTGAGAGATTGATAGCAGAAATGCGGGGAAATAATTTCAACAGAGAACTGTAAGCAGAGGAAAAGGAAGTAGCACATGTTCCTTTTGTGCTGTTGTTCTCTGAAGTGGGTGAGATTGAAGCTCACAGGGAAGAAAATGTGAATGTGAATCTGTGGTGTGAGGAGAGAGGCAAGTCTGGACAAGGGCAGGGAATAGATTCATGGAAGGAAATGGCCAAAGAATTACCTGTTACTTTTCAGGCTGTGGGAAATTGAAATGGAGATATTAAAGGAGACTTAATCGCCACTGTTTTATTAGCATATATGCCACGGACTGCAAAGAGGACCATTCACAATAGTATTTTGTTCTAAATGTATAGTATGTCTGCAGCCTATATAAACAGAATACTCTGATGCAAATCTAACTAGATTTCCAAAAAAATAAAAACCACTCATCCATCATTCATGCTTATCCCCAAGAAGGTCCTTTACCTGGTTCCCTGTAACCTCACTTCTTGCAACAAGAGAACTACCAGAAGGCTCTCAGAGCTTGATCTCAGTGTCCAAGCTGACCGATGGGGCTAGAGGTCCAAAGCCATTCAGGGTTTTAAAGGTCACCACCAACACTTTGAATTGTGCCCGGAAACATGCTTGGAGCCAATGTAGATCTTGTAACGCTGGTGTTATATAGTCCCAGAGGCCGCTGTCAATCACCAGTCCGGCCGCCACATTCTGGATTACTTGTAGTTTTCAAGTCACTTTCAAAGGTAGCCCCACGTAAGAGCCAGTGTGGTGTAGTGGTTAAGAGAGGTAGTCTCGTAATCTGGGAAACCGGGTTCGTGTCTCTGCTCCTCCACATGCAGCTGCTGGGTGACCTTGGGCCAGTCACACTTCTTTGAAGTCTCTCAGCCCCACTCGCCTCACAGAGTGTTTGTTGTGGGGGAGGAAGGGAAAGGAGAATGTTAGCCGCTTTGAGACTCCTTCGGGTAGGGATAAAGCGGGATATCAAATCCAAACTACTACAAATTCCAGCCAACAGGAACTTGGAGTAAACCAAGACTCCTGAAAGGCAGGATATCAAATCCAAACTCTTCTCTTCTTCACGTAGACCGCATTGCAGTAGTCCATGCGGGAGATAACAAATAAAGATTGGTTTTTGCTTTAAATGAGGTGAAACCGAAGACATTTCCTCGACGTAAGAACTCATGTATAAATAGTGAACTGTACTCTGTGCTTGGGTAACCTCCATGTTAGTTTATTGCAAAGACGACCCGGAAACTTCAACTGGTCCAGAATGCAGTGGTTTTCAGGTATAAGTTCCCTTACCCTGGCCAGCTTGGCTAAACATTAGAGATGATGGGAATTGCAGTGCAAAACATCTTCAGGGTGGGAGAGAGGGATGGCACTAGGTTGTGAAAGGCTGCCCCAAGGCAATACATTTAGTTGAGGGGGGCAGGCGCTGAATGCCAGCTAATGGGGTGGTTCCAGTCCTTGAAGCCACAGGCAGTGGTCCGTCAGTCCCTTCAGCTTTCTCTCCTGATTGGAAATAAAATAAATGAAACCCTTTGCCTCAGGGCCGTCTTTAGCATATGCTCTGCTGGGGTGCAAAGATCCGCCCAGCGCCCCCAAATTTAGTTTAGCCGCCCCCAATTTAACATTTATTGAGCTTTTTGGGGGAGGAGGGAAGCCAAAGTTGTTGTTGACCTTTTTTTAGGGGTGGGGGCGAACTCAAAGTTGTTCAGCTTTTTTGGGGGTGGAATCTCTCACCTGTAACAACAACGCAGCAGAAAAAACTACTTTTGTTTCCTGACTCGTTGGGAATATTTGACGCTACGGAGTAACAGAGCGACAAAAGAGGGGGGGTGGGGACTTTTGCTCCATTGCTTTTCACTGCTTCCGATCGAGAGGTATACATTTGGCACCCCCCAGAATTCAGTGCCCAGGTGCCCCATACCCCTTGCACCCCCGTGTAAAGACGGTCCTGCTTTGCCTGTTCTTTAGAGAGTGATCTCTAAGGAAGAAGAAGAAGAAGAAGAAGAAGAAGAAGAAGAAGAAGAAGAAGAAGAAGAAGAAGAAGAAGAAGAAGAGTTTGGATTTGATACCACACCTTTCACTCCCTTTAAGGAGTCTCAAAGAGGCTAACATTCTCCTTTCCCTTGCTCCCGCACAACAAACACTCTGTGAGGTGAGTGGGGCTGAGAGACTTCAAAGAAGTGTGACTGGCCCAAGTTCACCCAGCAGCTGCATGTGGAGGAGCGGAGACGCGAACCTGGTTCCCCAGATTACGAGACTACCACTCTTAACCACTACACCACACTGGCTCTTAAGGAGTTACAAGGGCTGCTGCTTCAACTCCTGATCAGGAGATAAAAGATCCCTCTGGCTACCCTTTAGAGATGATCTCTGCACTGTTTTTTTATATATAATTATTAACCATCCACCCGGTTCACTGGGAAGTTTTTAATTCTTGCCTACCCCAAGCCCTTTAAATTTAATGTATATATTAGGTAGTTGCTATATCTTTTATTTGTAGAACATAAAAGTCTGGTTATGTCGAAGTATATTTTGCTAGTAATTTCATGCCTCCTGCCCAGTTTTTATTGTCTTTTTTTTTTAAGGTCTAGAGGAAAGACTGTGGTTTATTGAAGTAATGGACCGAATTAGGGAGTGTGTAGTAGAAGGAACTGTCATGCTAAGCCAGCTGGGGAAAATGTTGGCGGTCTGAGGGAGGAGGAAATGGAAGGATGTTGTAGAAAACTCCCTGAAACCATCAGCCTCATTTATGGTGGTAGTTAAATAAAGAAAAAGGTAACACATACCTATACCCACCTATATCTGTAATATGAAGCAGCAGAAAACCTGAAAGTTTGTGTGTGTGTGTGTGTGTGTGTGTGTGAGAGAGAGAGAGAGAGAGAGAGAGAGAGAGAGGTGCTAAGGGCTGTCCAAAACATTTTGTTACCTGAGACCAGGGATGGAGGAGAAATTCAATCCAATTCTCGCTTAAAGGTGAGCCTACCAAATTCACAGAAGAGGTCCAGGATCACAGTTTTCCTTCTCTGAGATGGGCTACCTTTCCAGGTTGATGAACCCCACCTGCCTCTCATTTCTGGAAAAAACCTGCTAGCTCTAGACCCACTGTCTGTTGACTCCTTCACAGGGAAATTCATGTAATCCTTATGGGACTTACTTTGGGTTAGTAATTGGTAAGGAAGCAAGTTTAAACAACAAATCCATCATTTAAAGCTGTAGTTAATTAATCTGTGAGACGATATCATAATAGGTGAAAGGGTTGTTAGTTCTGGCAGGGTTGGACCAAAACATCTTGCTGCCCAAAGGAAATGACAAAATGGTGCCCCCTATTCCATATATAGGTTAAAAAAAAAAGGTAAAGGTAAAGGACCCCTGGACGGTTAAGTCCTGTCAAAGGCGACTCTTGGGTTGCGGCGCTCATCTCGCTTTAGTGGCCGAGGGAGCCGCCGTACAGCTTCCGGGTCATGTGGCCAGCATGACTAAGCCGCTTCTGGCACAACAAGACAACGTGATGAAAACCAGAGTGCACGTAAACACTGTTTACTTTCCTGCTGCAACAGTACCTATTTATCTACTTGCACTGGTGTGCTTTTGAACTGTTAGGTTGGCAGGAGCTGGGAGAAACAATGGGAGCTCAGCCTGCTGTGGGGATTCAAACCACCAACCTTCTGATCGGCAAACCCAAGAGGCTCAGTGGTTTAGACCACAGCGCCACTAGCAGACATTTATTGCTTCAACTCTGATGATACGAGAGAGTCCTCCACCACCATGAGGGCAGCAGGCTAACTTGGGGGGTGGGCTGAAGTTGGACTCACCACCACCTCCCTTCCTCTAACTTCCTTCTCCCCAGTACTGTGGAGGAGAATATGGCCGTCTAGAACAGAGCTTTCCAAACCTTTCATGTTGATGACACACCTTTTAGACATGCATCATTTTGTGATTCAGTTTTACCAGCAAACCGGAGGTTAAACTAACCTCTTTCCAGCCCCAGGAGGAGCATGGGGAGCATTCATATGGCACACCTACACAAAGCAGCAACAACACAGTTTGGAAAGCTGTGGTCCAGAACAATGAATACTGCAAGGTCTATCTTCTCTGTAGGCCCCACTTGTGAATTGGGACATAGCAAGGCATTGTTTCCCATTTCTTCCTGTGTTAGTCATAGAATCATAGAATTGCAGAGTTGTATGGGACCCCATGGGTCATCTAGTCCAAGCCCCTGCAATGCGGAAATCTCAATGAATGGTCCCCCATCCAATTTGAAACAGTCAGGCTGCTTACAGTGGCTCCCGGCTGGTTGTCCAGAAAAATATAAAGACAAGAAAATGCTTTTTACAGTCCTTTTTTATTTCAAACTTTACAGAGAGGCTATAGAACCCAGCCTCTTGGATAATGGCGTTGTCCCGACTGAATCTCCACCCCCGCCCGTCTATCCCACTTCATCATTTGTCACTTCTATGGGTGCCACTAAGTCTTTGAGCTCTTTGCTCTCCTGCAGGGTGAGTCTTTTAAAAGAGGCCCTGTGGAATATGTGTACTCTGTATCCATGCGGCCTCTTTTAAAGGGCTCACCCTGTACAGTGGTACCTCGGGTTAAGTACTTAATTCATTCCGGAGGTCCGTTCTTAACCTGAAAGTGTTCTTAACCTGAAGCACCACTTTAGCTAATGGGGCCTCCTGCTGCTGCCGCGCCACCAGAGCACAATTTCTGTTCTCATCCTGAAGCAAAGTTCTTAACTCGAGGTACTATTTCTGGGTTAGCGGAGTCTGTAACCTAAAGCATCTGTAACCCGAGGTACCACTTTACTTTTAAGGCTTGCTGGGTTCTGGGAGATGGAGGGTCTGGAATGCCTTCTAATGACAACGTGTCAGCCAAATGTTGCTCTGGCTCTCCCATGGTTTCCCAGCTTTCCCCCTCATCAGCCTCTGAGCTGTGACCTCCCTCAAACCCTTGCTTGTAAATCTATACTGTCTTCCTCTTCCTCCTCCCTGGGAGGTTCAGGATGGGGAGGCGGTCTCCATCATTCCTCCTGCCCAGCCCCTGACATCCAGACCCAGCTTAACTTTGCAAATGTGCTAGCATTTTTATTGCTGCACCACTAGGAGGATATGTCACATGCTGAACTGTTTCCATTTCACTGCAGTTCATCTGCTACCAAGAACTTGGTGTTTTCTCTCACTTTCCACTGTGGCAAAAATTACATAATGTAAGCATTTAATTACATAAATTATGCTGCCTAGAACCCCCCCCCCCCACTCTACTGGTTTCAGTGCACAGGAAACACAATGCAAATAGGGGGAAATGTAATCAATTACGTATTGTTTGCAGACTGAAAGCAACAACAATAGAGAATAATGATTGTTATTTGCCGGATTGATTTGCATTGTAGACACAAGATGAATAAGTGAACATTGGCAATTTCCACTCCTGTATCTGTTTTCACCAGAATTCCCTGACAATCCCAACTTGTGAATACTATTCAGCAATGGATCTAAAATGTGTGAAAGAAAAGCACTGTAAGGAGTCAAGTTGCTGAGTGAAATGTTTAAGCTGTTTATGACAAATATATTGGGGCAACTGGTGTCTTAATTAGCTTCCCTCGTTATCATTAGCTTGTGGAAATGGGTGCTATCGATGGCAGGAAAAGTTTCCCTGACTTCATCACAAAATGGCCGCCTTTAATTAGGTGTCCCTGAGAGTTCTAAACAACTGTGTAAACATTGGGCTTCTGCGCATAAGAGATAGGTACCAACTTTCTGCGGGAAAACCATCGCAATTGTCTGCAGACAAGATGAACAGCAAATTAGTGAGGCAAAAAGTGAAATATATCAGGAAATGCTGTCTGTTTTGTAATTACTTGCTTTGCTGCGAAGGGGAGATACGCAGTACTGTGAACGGACGGCAAAGCAATACAGGGCCATTCATCAGCCCTGCCTTTAGCCATATGTTGTTACATAATAAGTGTGAGTGAGATGTTTTAACATCCCTTCTGTTAGGAGAATGAGTGGCGCACAGCTTGACAGCACGGGAATAAAACCAGCTTTCCTATTTTTCACTGTGAGAACTGTACTGTTAACTAGGCTCTTTGTACACTCCCAGTTTCTTTCTTTCCTTTTTTAAAAAAACACGTTAATGACTATCCTTCAACACAGTCTAGGGAGCTTGAAGTATATAT
Source organism: Podarcis tiliguerta (assembly GCF_965153285.1). Classification (NCBI taxonomy): domain Eukaryota; kingdom Metazoa; phylum Chordata; class Lepidosauria; order Squamata; family Lacertidae; genus Podarcis; species Podarcis tiliguerta. Next base: position 121,633,536 of record NC_139534.1, read on the forward strand.
TTATTTTTAATCTGTTAGAGAAAAGCGATGAGCAAAATGGTGTTGGAATGTGAAGATCATTGATGCTTCAAGCTCAGGATAATACCAACAAATAGCACGTGAAGACCCTGTTCCTGCTATTGTAATCTGCTTCAGCTGTTTTTATTTTAAATTGCTGTAACCTGCCCTGGGACTTGTTGGGAAAGGGCAGGTGATAAAGTTACTACCACCACCACCACTGCTGCTGCTATTTCTGGTACCCAAAAGCTGCACTGATATACAGGCTGACCTCCAGCCAAAGTGGGGCTTCCCATTCACTTCAATGGAAGCCAAATGAAATATGTACAGTCGTACCTTGGATCCTGAATGCCTTGCGAGTCGAAGGTTTTGGCTCCTGAATGCCACAAACCCGGAAGTGAGTGTTCCGGTTTGCGAATGTTCTTTGGAACCTGAATGTCTGACACAGGTTCCATGGCTTCCGATTGGCTGCAGGAGCTTCCTGCAGCTTTGGTTTCCAAACACTTTGGAAGTCGAATGGACTTCTGCAACGGATTCCATTCAACTTCTGCGATATGACTGTACATATAATTTTGGGTACCTAGAAGTGCCTAACCTAGACAGCATTTTAAAAAGTAGAGACATCACCTTGCCAACAAAGGTCCGTATAGTTCAAGCTATGGTTTTCCCAGTAGTGATGTATGGAAGTGAGAGCTGGACCATAAAGAAGGCTGATCGCCGAAGAATTGATGCTTTTGAATTATGGTGCTGGAGGAGACTCTTGAGAGTCCCATGGACTGCAAGAAGATCAAACCTCTCCATTCTGAAGGAAATCAGCCCTGAATGCTCACTGGAAGGACAGATCCTGAAGCTGAGGCTCCAATACTTTGGCCACCTCATGAGAAGAGAAGACTCCCTGGATGTTGGGAAAGATGGAGGGCACAAGGAGAAGGGGACGACAGAGGAGGAGATGGTTGGACAGTGTTCTCGAAGCTACAAACATGAGTCTGACCAAACTACGAGAGGCAGTGGAAGGCAGGAGTGCCTGGCGTGCTCTGGTCCATGGGGTCACGAAGAGTCAGACACGACTGAACGACTAAACAACAAACAACAACAGAAGTGCCTAATCCTCTGAAGTGAAGGGAGGACTGTGGAGCCTCAGTTCTGGCAAGGAATCCCTGGATTGATGCACAGAAGGGATACATAAACTGGGATTTGCAGAGAGCTGCTTAGGAATTATTTGCAAAAATACACCACAACTTGAATCCTCTTTCGACTTGCTTGGATACTTTGCAAGAAGAGCTGTGTGCCCAGAGGTTCCTCGGGAATGACATCTTGACGGCTATATTCCTCGCCCACAGTGCTGCAAAGTACCGTACGGTGCACTTGGTAGAAAGTGCTAAACATAATTTGCATTGATTTTCACTGGACTTGCGGGAGCATGGCGGGGCAAGAATGTCTTAAATGCTAATTTGTCAACTCTGGTAATTAGAATTATTCAATTTTTGCAAGTTTATTGCTTGCCTAACAATTGGTGAGAGAGTTCATTAAAAAAAATGCATGTAGCAAATTGTTCTGAGAGATTAACACAAACTACCTCTCATACCCCCCAAAACAAGCCAGGAATGTGAAATTCACACATAAAATAAATCATTAATCATCCCCAATGATGGGATGATGAGCCGGTGCATGTGGCTGCCCTGATAATGGTGCCAAGATGTTCTTTTGTTTGTTGAACTCATGATCCCTTCACTAATCATCTAATTTGTCATCTAATTAGTTCACCTCATGTAGAATCGGAAGCTCTGCATGTAACGAGAAACCTTCTAAGGTTACAATCCTATGCGCAATTACTTAGGAGGAAGACCCACCAGGCACACCAGGATTTATTTCTGAGTAAAGCCTCCCTAGAATCTCTCTGTGAGATGTAACCTGAGCTTTGAGTGGCAAAGAGAATTGTGGGTTCTGCTTATGGCGTGAATCATGGCAGAACTAGACGTTACCAGAGATGTCACCAAAGGTTGCAATTAATTAGTCAACGTAGAATGCAGATTTGTACAGCTTGCAGTGCTTGGCTATTGCTGTGAGCAGAGCATTATTTTCAAATCTAGCTTGGAATGTAAAATGAGATGTTCCAATTGCAAAGTTAGTGTTCAGGCTGATCAGGCTCCTTTGTAAGTGCGCGCACAAATGCTCTTTAATGTTAGGCCCTCACTCTTTAAGGAGGACATAAACTAATTGGAGTGGGTTTAGAGGAGGGCAATTCTTTCCCCAGACGGCAATGGATGTGCTTTGAATATGTTTTAAAGGTATGTTGTATGCAGCCTTGTTTTCCAGGTGTTTGTTTTAGTGTTGGCAGGGTTGAATTTCCATGTGCCTCTCTGCCACAGGTAGTTATGCAGGGCAGCTGAAAGCAGACTGCAATTCCCAAGGGACAGTGGAAGCATTCACATGGCACAATCAGCATGCATGTACCAACTTTACAAGCTGAGAGAAAACTGTCATGACCCAGAGCTAGGGATAGATGGAGTTGTCAAATTCGGTTCTCCCAGTTTTTCAAGTTTAAATTCTGTTTCCCACATTTGAAATTTTAAAAATCCGCATGAAAATATATCCTAATAAACATATTTATGTATGCAGTTTCGGCTAATATAGACATTTTACAAGCAATTTCCCACGATGCAGTGCATTTCTGTATGTTGTTTTCACAAATATACACACCCTTTAGTATATGCCTTTTTGTACACGTTCCTTGAATGGATCAATGCACTGCGAAATTCACAACAATGCGAATTTTGAAGCTGTGTTTTGGTTCATATATTGTTTTGAATTTGGTAGGTTCATCTTTAGATGTGAACTGAATCAAATTTCTCCCCCATCCCAACCCAGAGCTCTGATTCCCCAACCTTGGGGGAAAAGATCATGGATTCAGAGGCATCTCAGAGAATGTGCCCTCTAAACCAGATTTGATGTCCCTGCCTCATTAGAAATTGCAGCACGAGAAGTATCTGCAATGCCAGGACCTTTCTGACCTGAAGATGTCACGAGTGTAATCTGCAGAGTCAAAGGACCTCAGCTTGGAGGCCACAGTAGAACCATAGCCTGCTACAGCCCCTAAAACAGGCTAGATGTCTCTAAGGGTCGATATTCTATTCATCAGGGATGGAACTAGCTGCTCAAAGTAAGTTGCATGTCTATTTAAGAGTCAGCCTGAGTTTGCTGATTGTTGGAGCAACGTTCAAGCTTGCCTACCAACCTAGGTGCTACTTGTAGCAATCCAGGATGGATTGTGAAAGCTGGTAGAGTTGGAGGAACAAAAACCGCAGACAACGGTTGGGAAACTATGGCTCTCCTGATGTTGTTGGACTCCAATTCCCATCAGCCAAGGTGGCCAGTGATCAGGAGTGATGGGAGCTGTAGTCCAACAACATTTGGAGAGCCACAGGTTCCTAATCCCTGCATAGAAGAGTTTTGGATTTGGATTTGATATCCCACTTTATCACTACCCTAAGGAGTCTCAAAGCGGCTAACAATCTCCTTTCCCTTCTTCCCCCACAACAAACACTCTGTGAGGTGAGTGAGGCTGAGAGACTTCAGAGAAGTGTGACTAGCCCAAGGTCACCCAGCAGCTCCACCCAGCATGTGGAGGAGCGGGGAAGCAAACCCGGTTCACCAGATTACGAGTCCACCGCTCTTAACCACTACACCACACTGAGACAGCAGGCAAGATATATATCAAAAGAAGGTGAAAAGCTTCTCTTGCTGACTGATCTGCTGAATTTGAGGAGCTGAGGAGTTTTGCACATCAAGCTGCAGCTAACGGCACAAGAGCAGGTTGCTTCTCCTTAGGTCACAAGAGTTCACGCCAATAAACACAGTGTGCTTCCAGAGTTATAAAGCTCAGCACAGGTTGATGGAACCTTTCCGAAACTGATTGCAGCCAGCTTGTTGCCAAAAACACACACTGCAGGATGTAGGGTGGGCGGTGGGTTGTTGGGGGAAAAGGTCAAGAAGTTTATTTAAGAGTGCTGAAAAACGATGATCACATTAATTATTATTCATTTGCCCTTTGCGTGGTCTCAGTGCTCTTAACATAAATCAGGATGTAAATGAATGTGTTACCAGAATACGATGAGTGCAACAGCATTAACAGACACAGTTTAAATAGGCATCCACTACCTGGCTCAGGTCACCAGAACTGCATTTGTATGTGTGTGAGAGAGAAAGAAAGAGAGACTTTACAAGCTTAGGAAACCCAGCCAGATGGGCAGACTATAAATATATTATTATTATTATTATTATTATTATTATTATTATGAGCAATATAACTTTAAAATCTACCTCTTTCCATCTGCTTTGTTCTGATTATTTCTGTGACTGATATCTACCTGTGTTAGTTTATATTATATTGTTGTGAGAGAATAATAATAATAATAATAATAATAATAATAATAATAATATATTTATATCCCGTCTATCTGGCTGGGTTTCCCCAGCCACTCTGGGCAGCTCCCAACAGATTATTATTATTATTATTATTATTATTATTATTATTATTAATACTATTATTATTAATAATACTATTATTATTATTAACAACAACAACAAAGTGATAAAACCTCAAACATTGAAAACTTCCCTAAACAGGGCTGCCTTCAGATGTCTTCTAAAAGTTAGATAGTCGTTTGTTTCCTTGACATCTGACGGGAGGGCATTCCACAGGACGGGTGCCACTACTGAGAAGGCCCTCTGCCTGGTTCCCTGTAACCTCACTTCTCGCAATGAGGGAACCGCCAGAAGGCCCTCGGCGCTGGATCTCAGTGTCCAGGCTGATCGATGGGGGTGGTGACACTCCTTCAGATATACTAGGCCAGTTAGGCAGTATGCCTGAGTCTCTTCTAATTCCTGAATCCAGCAAGGATCCAATCATTGAAATACCCAGGCCAGCTTTTTGGTAATGACCTAAGTATGGGTCATTAAGGTAACAAAGGAAGTGGCCTGCGTGCCAGAGAAAAAATGGGTGGGACCCACTTCTTCAACTGGCTGGTAGTTAGAAAGACAAATGGCCAGAGTTCTGTATGTAACGATGCCTTATGAGGAACGGCTAAGGGAGCTGGGCATGTTTAGCCTGGAGAAGAGGAGGTTAAGGGGTGATATGATAGCCATGTTCAAATATATAAAAGGATGTCACATAGAGGAGGGAGAAAGGTTGTTTTCTGCTGCTCCAGAGAAGCGGACACGGAGCAATGGATCCAAACTACAAGAAAGAAGATTCCGCCTAAACATTAGGAAGAACTTCCTGACAGTAAGAGCTGTTCGACAGTGGAATTTGTTGCCAAGGAGTGTGGTGGAGTCTCCTTCTTTGGAGGTCTTTAAGCAGAGGCTTGACAACCATATGTCAGGAGTGCTCTGATGGTGTTTCCTGCTTGGCAGGGGGTTGGATTCGATGGCCCTTGTGGTCTCTTCCAACTCTATGATTCTATGATTCTATGTAAGCAGGCAGAGCAGAAACCTATGGGGAAGAGCCATGCTTGATTTCTGCTCACATCCAAGGCTGTAGCTATGGGAGAAGCAAGACCCTCTTGGGGTCTGAATGCTGTGTCATTATAGGCTCGGGTTGTATATATGTGTAAATTAACCATATGTCCTAAAGACACCATTGTCTCTGCTGTCCCTTGTTTGAGGAAACTGAACCCTGGAATCACTGCTTGGAGATTGGGGTGGCATGCAAGAATATATGCGCCTTTTTGGCCTTGCAAGTGGTGAACAGAAACGTGCAATAAAATAATCAAGCAATTAGAACAATAAAGAATAGCAAACATCACTGGTTTTCAATTAGCAGCAATGCTAGGGTAATATTATGTACTGTATATTGCTCTGTGAATTGCCATGTTAGGATTAATAATGTTCCTTGTTAGCGCTAGTAAGTTTCAATCAAAAGTGAATTATCTGTATTATTTTATTAATACAGTTGTTGTAAGTTTGCCATGGCCTGTGGCTAGAGAAATAAACTTACGAGCTGAACTGACCAGAAGGATATTTGAAAATATCCTGTTATTTTATTTTGAAGACACAAATAACAATGCATAAAGGTAAAGGGACCCCTAACCATTAGGTCCAGTCATGGCCGACTCTGGGGTTGCGGCGCTCATCTCGCTTTACTGGCCGAGGGAGCCACCGTTTGTCCACAGACAGTTTTTCCAGGTCATGTGGCCAGCATGACTAAGGAGCTTCTGGCAAAACCAGAGCAGCACACAGAAACGCCGTTTACCTTCCTGTCGGAGCGGTACCTATTTATCTACTTGCACTTTGGCGTGCTTTTGAACTGCTAGGTTGGCAGGAGCAGGGACCGAGCAACGGGAGCTCACCCTGTCGCGGGGATTCAAACCGCCGATCTTCTGATCGGCAAGTCCTAGGCTCTGTGGTTTAACCCACAGCGCCACCCATGTCCCATAGCAATGCATACAACACACTTAAATTATTATATGCACTTATCAGGGAGTAAATTCTGTTGAAATCAATGAGGCTTACTTCTGAGTAGGTATAGGATTTCATGGTAAGAGGATGGGGTTTTACTAATAAAGCTTTTAGCAAGAATATGTTCTTTGGTCTTTTTTTTTTTAAAAAAAACTGCTGTGCATAAATTGAAAAGTGAGAAAAATAATAAGAACACAAAGATTCATAATCCACAGCATGAGCTGATTAAACAATCAAATGCACAGTTCATAAAATTGTCCTTCAGTTATTTAAAACTGGCCATTCTCATTGATCATCAAACACCCCTGCTACTTTTGGATTTTGTTCTTGGATGAAGCTGGTGAATTATTCATGAATTTCAATTTAATAGAGTAATTGTTCTTGCCGGCGATCAGTATCTGATGTGAAATTATCTAAACATGAGTTGCTTTTATCTTTCCGTGATTGCACATCAACTCTGTCTTGCAAATTCTGCTTTTGGCTTGAAAAGGATCACATCGTCTGATTCCTGTGCAAGCAGGAATTACAAACAGTGCCTGAGACGCAACCAGGAAGTCGCAATATGACATAACCTATGAAGTCCACAGCATATGTGATGGTGTCAGGATGGGGGTTCTGCTCACGATAAGCTAGAGGGCACTTGACCACTCATTACTGGTTCTTTTGGAGCTTTTTTCTTACCTAGATAATAAAAGGGGAAATTAATTAGCTGTGGGAGGAGCTTATCAGTGTTTGCAGGGCAGCGGCTGAAGAAGGAGCCAAAAGGGGTTTCTTGTGTGTGTGATTCTTGTGGCTGATTAGCTGCTTTCCCTGGTCAAAGGTCAGAGGGGGCAGGGTTTCTGTTGAGGCAGGTGATTAGCTGTGGGAGGAGCTTATCAGTGTTTGCAGGGCAGCGGCTGAAGAAGGAGCCAAAAGGGGCAGTTTGAACCATCTTTTAGATTTAGGGGAGCTAGTCTCAAGCCCAACGACACATTCTCAAGATGGAGGGGGAGGGAACAGCTGCAGTCGCCTGCGGTTCCTGCGCAATGTTTGCCATCTTGCCAAAGGTTGCAGGCAGCTTTACGTGCAGCAATTGCATGTTGATTGCCCTCCTAAAAGACAAAGTCCAGCAACTGGAGGAACGTGTAGCTACGCTCCAAAGAATTAGAGAGCTGGAGCTCTTCTTGGAAGCAACAGAGCACACCGTCTCCACCAAGGAGGAGACAGGGGACTCCCCTGAGAAGGAGGCTAGTTCACCAACACAGGAGCCCGATATGTGGAGAAACGTGACTCAAAGAAGTAGGAGGCCCAGGGTTCGCTCTGATTGTCTAGAAATACACAATCGCTTTGAGGTCCTCTCCCCTAGCATGGAAGACGAAGAGCAGACTCCATTTGAGGATCTCTCCCTCATAACAGTCGATCACATATATGAAGATGAGCAGCAAAGTCAGTCCTCAGGGAATGTGCAGGCGACCTTGGAACGGACTGCTCACGGAAGAACCCTGACCAAACCTAAGAGAAGGCGTGTAGTGGTGATAGGGGATTCCCTACTGAGGGGAACAGAAGCAGTGATCTGTGGGCCTGACAAGATGTCTCGGGAAGTGTGCTGTCTCCCCGGGGCTAAGATCCAAGATGTAACTGAACGACTGCAAGGAATCATAAAACCCACTGACAAATACCCCTTCCTCTTGGTTCATGTGGGAACCAATGACACTGCAAGCAATAGCCTCCAGAAGATCAAAAGAGACTACGAGGCTCTGGGCAGGAAATTGAAGCAATTAAATGCACAAATCGTCATCTCATCTGTCCTCCCAGTTGAACGACGTGGCCCAGGGAGAGAGAGGAAAATAGTGGAAGTAAACAGCTGGCTTCGCAAATGGTGTAAACAGGAACGGTTTGGATTCTTAGATCACGGACTGCAGTTTCTTGAGGATGGACTTCTGGCAAGCGATGGGCTGCACCTCACAACAGTTGGGAGGAATGTTTTTGCCAAAAAACTAAGAAACCTCATCAGGAGGGCTTTAAACTGACTAATGTGGGGGAGGGAGACAGTGCTCCTGAAGGTAGGAGTCTATTAATTGATGAAGATGATCATCCAAATGTCATAGACCAAATGGAGCAAACAGCAAGCAGACCTAGTGGTGGGAGGAAAAAATCCTTAAATAAGAGACACGGGGGAATGACTAATGGACTTCATTGTCTGTACACTAATGCACAAAGCATGGGAAATAAACAAGATGAGCTTGAGCTCTTGGTACAGCAAACTAAATATGACATAATAGGCATCACTGAAACCTGGTGGGATAAGTCCCACGATTGGAATGTAAAAATGGAGGGATACAATCTATTTCAGAGAAACAGACCAGACAAGAAAGGAGGAGGAGTGGCGTTATATGTCAGGGATGTGTATACCTGTGAAGAGATCCAAGATTTAGAACCTCAAAGCCAAAGTGAGAGCATTTGGGTCAAAATTAAGGGAGAGAAGAATAACAGTGACCTCATTGTGGGAGTTTACTATAGATCCCCAAGCCAAACGGAGGACATAGATGATGCCTTCCTGGAACAGATGGCCAAGCATGCAAAAGGAAGGGAGATAGTAGTAATGGGGGACTTCAATTACCCGGATATTTGTTGGATGTCAAACTCAGCCAAGAGCATAAGGTCAAACAGATTCCTCACTGGCCTTGCAGACAACTTCATTGTCCAGAAAGTGGGAGAAGCAACAAGAGGAACAGCCATTTTAGATCTGGTCCTAACCAATGTCGATGACCTGGTTAATGGGGTAGAAGTGGAAGGATCATTAGGCGCAAGTGATCATGCTCTTCTGAAGTTTACTATACAACGGAAAGGAGCAGCCAAGCATACTAGGACTCAATTTCTTGACTTTAAGAAAGCCGACTTCATAAAACTTAGGGAAGTGCTGGGTGAGATCCCATGGACAGTAATACTAAAAGGAAAGGGAGTTCATGATGGCTGGGAGTTTGTTAAGAGGGAGATAGTAAAAGCACAACTTCAGGCAATACCAATGAGACGGAAACATGGAAGGTGCCTAAAGAAGCCAGGGTGGCTATCTAAAGAACTTTTAACTGAGTTAAGATTAAAAAAGGATGTGTACAAAAAATGGAAAAGGGGGGAAACCACCAAAGAGGAATTCAAACAAATAGCCAGCACGTGTAGACACAAAGTCAGAAAAGCTAAAGCACAGAATGAACTCAGGCTTGCTAGAGAGGTTAAAAGCAACAAAAAAGGCTTTTATGGGTATGTTCGTAGCAAAAGGAAGAACAAAGAAACAGTGGGGTCACTCAGAGGAGAAGATGGTGAAATGCAAACAGGGGACACAGAAAGGGCTGAACTCCTCAATGCCTTCTTTGCCTCAGTCTTCTCCGATAAAGAAAACAATGCCCAACCTGAAGAATTTGGAGCAAATGATTCAGCAGAGAAAACACAGCCCAGAATAACTAAGGAGATAGTACAAGAATACTTGGCTAGTTTAGATGTATTCAAGTCTCCAGGGCCAGATGAACTGCATCCAAGAGTATTAAAAGAACTGGCAGATGTGATCTCAGAACCACTGGCAATCATCTTTGAGAATTCCTGGAGAACAGGCGAAGTCCCAGCAGACTGGAGGAGGGCAAATGTTGTCCCTATTTTCAAAAAGGGGAAAAGAGAGGACCCAAATAATTACCGCCCAGTCAGTCTGACATCAATACCAGGGAAGATTCTGGAGCAGATCATTAAGCAAACAATCTGTGAGCACCTAGAAAGGAATGCTGTGATCACCAATAGTCAGCATGGATTTCTGAAAAATAAGTCATGTCAGACTAACCTGATCTCATTTTTTGACAGAATTACAAGCCTGCTAGATGAAGGGAACGCAGTGGATGTAGTCTACCTTGATTTCAGCAAGGCATTTGACAAGGTGCCCCAAGATATTCTTGTAAAGAAGCTGGTAAAATGCGGTCTTGACTATGCTACCACTCAGTGGATTTGTAACTGGCTGACTGACCGGACCCAAAGGGTGCTCATCAATGGTTCCTCTTCATCCTGGAGAAGAGTGACTAGTGGGGTGCCACAGGGTTCTGTCTTGGGCCCGGTCTTATTCAACATCTTTATCAACGACTTGGATGATGGACTCAAGGGCATCCTGATCAAATTTGCAGATGACACCAAACTGGGAGGGGTGGCTAACACCCCAGAAGACAGGATCACACTTCAAAACGACCTTGACAGATTAGAGAACTGGGCCAAAACAAACAAGATGAATTTTAACAGGGAGAAATGTAAAGTATTGCACTTGGGCAAAAAAAATGAGAGGCACAAATACAAGATGGGTGACACCTGGCTTGAGAGCAGTACATGTGAAAAGGATCTAGGAGTCTTGGTTGACCACAAACTTAACATGAGCCAACAGTGTGACGCGGCAGCTAAAAAAGCCAATGCAATTCTGGGCTGCATCAATAGGAGTATAGCATCTAGATCAAGGGAAGTTATAGTGCCACTGTATTCTGCTCTGGTCAGACCTCACCTGGAGTACTGTGTCCAGTTCTGGGCACCACAGTTCAAGAAGGACACTGACAAACTAGAACGTGTACAGAGGAGGGCAACCAAAATGGTCAAAGGCCTGGAAACAATGCCTTATGAGGATCGGCTAAGGGAGCTGGGCATGTTTAGCCTGGAGAAGAGGAGGTTAAGGGGTGATATGATAGCCATGTTCAAATATATAAAAGGATGTCACATAGAGGAGGGAGAAAGGTTGTTTTCTGCTGCTCCAGAGAAGCGGACACGGAGCAATGGATACAAACTACAAGAAAGAAGATTCCACCTAAACATTAGGAAGAACTTCCTGACAGTAAGAGCTGTTCGACAGTGGAATTTGCTGCCAAGGAGTGTGGTGGAGTCTCCTTCTTTGGAGGTCTTTAAGCAGAGGCTTGACAACCATATGTCAGGAGTGCTCTGATGGTGTTTCCTGCTTGGCAGGGGGTTGGACTCGATGACCCTTGTGGTCTCTTCCAACTCTATGATTCTATGATTCTATGATTCTATGATTCTATAATTCTACACATTCACAAGTAGGCATGGGTGAGATTGTTTTTATTTCGATCTGCGTTTTGTCGGACGCAGAAATGCTGATCTCATGGCGCCTTTTGTTCTAACAAATTTATCGTTTGATTGTAAGTTGCTTTGGATGGCCCTGGGCAAGAAAAAGCAACCAACACATTTAATAAAGAAATAAACAACATATGACATAAGCTTCCATGCGCTAAAGTCCATCTCATTGGGTGCATCCATGCAGCACACAAACACACACAACTTCTCCATATTTTCTGCCCTGATTCACCATTAAGTCTTAAGATCAGGGCGAGTCAATATGATGACCTGCAGATGTTGCTGGACTACAAGTCCCATCAAGCCCAGCTGGCATGACCAATGGTCAGGGAAGATGGGAGCCGTAGAATCCAACTCCTATGGGCCAAGGTCCCTTTGGCCCCCATTAAAATAATTGAGAGAGCCGCCCTCTGCCAAAGTTGATAGGCATTGCCATTCAGATGGTGCATCTTGTGATTGATTGTGTGGGGTGGGGCTTACCTGTCTACCCCATATTTTATTCAAGATGGCACCCATAATGGGATCTGTAGTCCAGCAACTTCTGGAAAGTATCACATTACTTCAAAAGCTTTCTTCAGCCCAAACATCACAGTGACCGATGCCAACCGACACCAGCAGACTTAGGGATCTGCAGAGTTTGCGCATCATGCGTAACAGACCTCAGCAACTCAGCATTTTGGCTAATCTACTTTATTTACACATGGAGCACTGCAACATGGCTCCCTCTCTCTCTAGCATGAGACAGCAAAGAGGAAAAGCAAAGGACAATAGTCCCACTTCACAGAATGCAGTAACACAAACATCCTGTCTCCGTCACTTCCCACTTTGTGGAGTCAAAACATATACCATCATGTGATAGGCAACAATCCCATGACTGCAATCATGGAGCAGGATTTCTAACACTGACCTATAAAGTACGTATTAAACAGCTCAGGACCGCAGTACCTGAAGGACCCTCTCTCTCCATATGAATGACCCCGGACTCTGCATTCATGATCTGAGGCTCTTCTCTGTGTGCCTCTTTCACAAGAGGACCAGAGGGTGGCAACACGAGAACGGGCCTTCTCGGCAGTATCTCCCCATTCATGGAATGCTCTCCTCAGGGAGGTTCACCTGGCACCTTCATCATAGCTTTTTAGGCACCAGGCGAATGCGTTCCTCTTCAACTAGGCCTTTGGTTGATTAATATCATACAGCCTTTTAAATGTGTTTGTGGGAAGGTGGGTTATTGTTCTGCTGCTTCCGTTTTAACCATTTATTTGTGCTTCTGCCTGGTGTTTTATCTTGTGAACCACCCTGAGATCTTTCGGTGAAGGGTGGTGAATAAATGTAATAAATAATAAAATAATAATAGATCAGCATTGTCAACAGAAAGTGGCAGTGACTCCTCCATGCTTTAGACAGGTGTCTCTTCCTGGTTCTTTCCATTGCTTCTTTTTTTCTAAAAAAATGGGAATATACTCGGAGTTGAGAGTGGATTTCATGCTCTTTATTCAGCTCATAGTGGTGAGGAGGAATGGAAGTTTCCCCAGAACGTCTGCTTTATATACCTTATTTACACAATGGGCCCCACGTGATTTGCGAATTCCGGGATTCTCCTGTAGGCCAATCAGGTTGCGGATTCATTTCCACCTGGAGCTGGGTTGGGTGGCTCCTGTGGACCAATCAGACAGCTGCATTCTGGATCCCATTGTTCTAGGACCAATCAGACTGCTGCATTCTGAATCGTATTGCTCTAGGACCAATCAGACTGCTGCATTCTGGATCGTATTGCTCTAGGACCAATCAGACTGCTGCATTCTGAATCCCATTGTTCTAGGACCAATCAGACTGCTGCATTTTGGATCCTATTCAACTCAGTACATAACAAAAATGTTTAGGGGTACTCTCATTTTCCTACTCTTTTTAAACACTGCCCCTCAATGAGGCCAAACTTAGATTCACAAAATGTTTAGGGGTATGTGTACCCCGCGTACCCCCAGAAAAAAGCATGGTTCTATCGAGAGATGCTGAAGGTTGAAACTGGGCCCCTCTGCATGCAAAGAAGCTCTGCCACTGAGCTAGAGCCCTTCCCCACATTTCATTGTCAGAGAAACTGCTTCCCTTCCTCACCAGCACAGAGGAAGAGGCATCTCCTACTGATGCGAAGATCTACGTTTGCACTGGAGTCCCTGCGAGCACAGCAGGGCTGATGGAACGAAGAGAAGATAGATTGATTAATAGGTTTCTAAATGTCAAGATGCTCATGCCTCCCTAGGAAAAGTTACTTTGCATCACCTTTCAACTCATGCCAGCTGCAAAGGAGAAACACACCACCTTTAGCTCTAAATCAAGATCGGTATCCTGCATTGCTGTGACTGACCTATTCATTTTAATTGCCAGAAGCCTTTTTGCAGGAGGGAAGAGCCACGCCTTTCTCTCTCCACTGTTTCCTCCCTCCGTTCCTTGGAAAAAACAGGCCGTAAATGAGACAGAACCTTGCGGATGAAAGGAAGCCCTCATTAGAATATGTTCCTTAACATTCCTATATAGGGAAGGGCAAAGAGTACAAAGCCTGAATACGACACACTGACAGGCTTTGTGGAGGAACGATGTACTCTGGCTCTCATCATGGCATTGCTGAGCGCGATATGAATATTTTATTGCTGTCACATCACAAGTCGAGCTGTTTGTGGCGTGGAGGTGTGCACACAGCACAGCTATTCATGTTTACATCCATCCTGCAAACGCCAGCAAAACACTGTCTTTGATAAGCAGGCTCCCCACCCCATTGACACAAGCGTGGCTCCAAGATGGCAGCATGGCAGCTGGTAGAATGCAATATCAGAAGAGCAGGTTACGGGTGGAGGTGAATATTCAAGGGCTTAATCTACCGAGACTCTTTGACACTGACGTGAGCTGGCAGTACAGGCAGCCATGTCTGACGGTAATGAGCCCTGGATCATTGTAAAAGGAGGGGCTCTGCGCATAACCCCCAATTTCCCACTCCCTATGAAAATCTCACTTGTTCACATAGGTGAGGTGAACAGGCACCAGGGATGCTCAGAAATTGAGTTGCACAAGCTGTTGCGCTGTTGAGCCAATGATCTGCATTGCGTTATGTCTGCAGAATGGGGAAGGATGCACAGCTAACTATTTTCTTTTCTTTCTTTTTTTGAAGTTAAGGCAACTGTGATGGCTTGCAATGACTTGCACCTGCATTATATTGCTCAAGTCTGCAGTTTTGAAAGGTGGCATGAACAAGTGAGCCTGGAGTTCAGTATTTGCATTTGCATGGAACCAATGCACAGTTAAATCATTGGATGTGGCATTTAAGAGAATAATAATAATAATAATAATAATAATAATAATAATAATAATAGTAGTAGTAGTAGTAGTTATTAAAAAAACTATCCATTCTGAAGGAAATCAGCCCTGAGTGCTCACTGGAAGGACAGATCCTGAAGCTGAGGCTCCAATACTTTGGCCACCTTATGAGAAGAGAAGACTCCCTGGAAAAGACCCTGATGTTGGGAAAGATGGAGGGCACAAGGAGAAGAGGACAACAGAGGACGAGATGGTTGGACAGTGTTTTCAAAGCTACAAACATGAGTCTGACCAAACTACGGGAAGCAGTGGAAGACAGGAGTGTCTGGCGTGCTCTGGTCCATGGGGTCACCAAGAGTCGGACACGACTAAACGACTAAACAACCACAACAACAATAATAATAATTCAAGTTGTCCTATGACAGCTGGAGCTGTCCCGCCTCCCCTAATTCCTCCTGCTAAAAGGCCACTTTGCAGAACACTTTATTGGTTGTGGTTGCTGCTATTTCCTGCCCCAGTGCCTCAGATCAACACTTTGTCTGAGACATTGCAGATGATGCAAAAGCAGAGTGCTGTTGTGCTCAACTCCTGCTTGTTGGTTTCCCACAGGCATCTGGGTGACCGTTATGAGAACAGGATGCTGAACTAGATGAGCCGTGGGCCTCATCCAGAAGGCTCTTCTTAAGATCTTATGATTGATCCAAGACCCTCCAGTGAGCTCCATTGTGTCGGAGGATTTGAACATGGATTTCCTTTGCCAAAATCCAACACTTGATTCCTGTGTGCCGTAGATATTGCTGCATGCCATCTGAGCGGTGCAATATTCCAGGAGTTCCAGATGCTCATGCAGGGTTCTTGCTTCCTTTTGGAAAAGAGGTGCAGCAGAGACTGTGGTGTGTTCATGATATACTGTGTGGTTTATTTAGACACATATACAGCTTGAGCCTACAATGGAGGAGTTCACAGCATCAACACTCAAAAACGGTCTTGTTTTTCCCCCATAGCCACAGTCTTGGATTCAGTCATGGTTTTTTCTCTGCCTTTCTAGCTTGCAGCTTCTTCCTATAGGTTGCATCACAACAAACTCTGCCCTAAAACCCCTTCTTTGTCCTACTAACTATCTAAGAGTAGGAGGAGGAGTGCCACCTATTTGTCATCTGGCACAGAGCCTCGCCTCGCCTCTTCTCTTCGCTTCATGGCCCATCACCTTTCCTTTATTTTCTTAATGGCCCTTCACCCAGGTGATCATCTCATGAGGCAGCTAGCCTGATTTATATTTTAACACTTGCTAGATTTAAAGGAATTAGAAGTCTATCACCCACAAACCCAGAACAGCATTATTGTAATAATTAAGCTACACGGGCATAGAGCCTAGGGCTTGCTACACTGGCACAGAGCCTAGGGCTTGCTGATCAGGAGGTCGGCGGTTCGAATCCCCATGATGGGGTGAGCTCCCATTGCCCGGTCCCTGCTCCTGCCAACCTAGCAGTTCGAAAGCACGTTAAAGGGCAAGTAGATAAATAGGTACAGGTCTGGCAGGAAGGTAAATGGTGTTTCCGTGCGCTGCTCTGGTTTGCCAGAAGCGGCTTAGTCATGCTGGCCACATGACCCGGAAGCTGTACACTGGCTCCCTCGGCCAGTAAAGCGAGATGAGCGCTGCAACCCCAGAGTCGGTCAGGACTGGACCTAATGGTCAGGGGTCCCTTTAGCTTGAGCTACAGCAACCTGGTTTTAAATGCCACCCATATCTGGGATTGTCTCTCATAGTGCATTATGCTTCCCCACCCTCTTCCTGCTCAAGCCATCAATCCACTCATGTGAGCATCTCTGCAGAAAATCAGTGCTGATTCAAAATGTATGAAGGGGTCCCTTAAATCCTGCAAGGGAAGGCCAGAACACAAATTACCGAGTAAATAAATGAAAGTGAGGATTTGACAGTGTGCTGTGTTTCCCACTAATTTGTACATGCCGTACATTTCCCCCAAAGGGCACGGCAGTCTTTAAGTGGAATCAATTAGAAGTTTAATACTTGCAGTGCTTTCTTTTGTGGCACTAGATCACGGGGAAATCCGAAACTTCTCATTAAAACAGCCAGCCAGACATGCAGACATGCTGAACTGCACAGAGGTATATGCTCCTTCAGACCCAGAGAATAGAAAATGGCCTCATTAAGTGAAAAAAGGGGGATGAGCCTTCCATGCTCCAACAATCCAGGGCATAAGGTGTCAGAGAATGACTGGTCCCAGGACAAAGGGGGGTCTTGTATTTCTAAATATCCAGCCATTGTAAAAGGGGCCACTGTGGCCGAACTGCAGCCCTGGGGTTAAGATTGCATCTCGTGTAACACAGCCCATGTTATCGCAGCATTCCCTTGCATTTTCAGCTTCGACTGACTGGGTGTTTAACAACCTGTGAGCCTTCCAAGCTGGATAAAAGTCTTTTATGAAGCACAAGTTACAGAGACCACCTGGGCCAGCACAGGTGAGGAACCTCAGGACTGGAGGCTGAATTTGTGCCCCAGAGACTCTCCCCAGGTCACAGCTCCTCCACCTAGGCCACGCCTCTCAGCAGCTTTGCTCCAGGCCCCTGAGTGCTTTTGCTTGGTTGTAATGTGCCCTCGAACTGTGACAATGATGGAGAGGGGTGTGCATGTGTGTAGAAGTGCCTGGCTTGTGTGGCTGGGATGTAGCCTACAAAGGTTTGGTCACATCCATTGCCTCTCTCACTTTTGCTTGTTGTCCCTGTTGGTGTAATGTGGACAGGGGGTTTAAATTACACAGCGCTTGGGACTCAGCTATACAGCTGCAAATAAAACGCTTTAAGTGTGTTGTAAAGTGCATTATACAAGTGCGACAGCAGATGGCGATGGTGAGCTATGGCAAATTCTCTCTATTTTTCAAAACTTTTTTAAAAAAAGCTTTTTCACAACGGTTTTTTATTTGTGTCTAGGTTCCACCACAGTCTCACGTCTTGAGGACCACCTCCTCCCACACACCTGGATGTTCTGAGATAAGCATGCCAGGTGCGCTGGGTTACAGTAACAACACCAGCGAGTTCGAGTGTATAACTTGCTGAGCTATTCACCCTCCCATTGTAGAGACTGGTATAATAGTCTCTTGGGCATTGCTTTCATTATGTTCTTTTGCATATACTGATGCTGTCCTGTCTACATTTGTAAATCAATAAATATAGAGAATGCCCACCAAGGGCTTGATAAATGTCCTTTCCCCTTTGTCCACCTGAGACTTTCTGGTAGGGTTGCCAGTTTCCTGGACATAGCCGGAATACGGCAGTCGGAA
The DNA here is from genome assembly GCF_965153285.1 of Podarcis tiliguerta. Classification (NCBI taxonomy): domain Eukaryota; kingdom Metazoa; phylum Chordata; class Lepidosauria; order Squamata; family Lacertidae; genus Podarcis; species Podarcis tiliguerta. Next base: position 121,651,679 of record NC_139534.1, read on the forward strand.
GCAGTGTCTGGGCAGAAATTGCTTGAATGGGAAAATTCGGATGTATCACAACTGACATCAGAAGTCAAAATAGCTCAAAAACCTCATTTATTGTGATTTTACATGGAAAATAAAGCTCAACTACTTTGTGCCCAGATTTATGGCAACCCTAAGGGACGCGGGTGGTGCTGTGGGCCGCTGAAGGTCGGTGGTTCGAATCCCCACAACGGGGTGAGCTCCCGTTGCTCAGTCCCTGCTCCTACCCACCTAGCAGTTCAAAAGCACGTCAAGTGCAAGTAGATAAAAAGGTTGTCACATAGAGGAGGATGCCACATAGAGGAGGGAGAAAGGTTGTTTTCTGCTGCTCCAGAGAAGCAGACATGGAGCAATGGATCCAAACTACAAGAAAGAAGATTCCACCTAAACATTAGGAAGAACTTCCTGACAGTAAGAGCTGTTTGACAGTGGAATTTGCTGCCAAGGAGTGTGGTGGAGTCTCCTTCTTTGGAGGTCTTTAAGCAGAGGCTTGACAACCATATGTCAGGAGTGCTCTGATGGTGTTTCCTGCTTGGCATGGGGTTGGACTCGATGGCCCTTGTGGTCTCTTCCAACTCTATGATTCTATGATTCTATGATTCTAGGTACCGCTCTGGCAGGAAGATAAACGGCGTTTCCGTGCGCTGCTCTGGTTTGCCAGAAGCGGCTTAGTCATGCTGGCCACATGACCCGGAAGTTGTACGCCGGCTCCCTCGGCCAATAAAGCGAGATGAGCACCGCAACCCCAGAGTCGGTCACGACTGGACCTAATGGTCAGGGGTCCCTTTACCTTTACCTTTTACTGTGTGGTAAAAATAGTGCCCCCCGTCACATAGTTACAACTCCCAGCACTCTTAGCAAGCTATTATCCCCATGATTTTTTGGGGAAAGCTATGTTATTTCCTGTTGTGATGACTCCATATTCCTCATAGGAAATCAGGAAGTGTGAAAGTCTTCATGGTCCGCACTGGGCCTGCAGTGTGAGCTGGAAAAGATGCTCTCCTTTTAAACACAAAACTTCAAGCTGTGGTACATGTGACAAAGAAAAGGCTTGGTTCGTCTCTCTTGTAACAGAGGTTCCACAGAAAGACAGTGACGTAGTTTGTAAGTCTTACCTTGATTTACAGGAAAGCTTGTTCAGGGTCTCGGCTCTTTCCAAATGATTAACTAGGAGAGAAAGGCAAGCTGCTAGATATATGGGGGGTTGCCGTGCAATTTGAGCACCGGAGAAGTTTATTGATTTTCTCTCTCTCTTTCTCTACAGGCTCCCATTTTCTTCCTCTCCATCTTAATAGATTAACAGTGTTAATAACGTGCATTTATTTCGTATATAGCCTCAAAGTGCAGTATTTTTATTGTGTGATTTACAGTGCACTCCTGGTATGCCTTCTTGGAAGTACTTACTCCCAGGTAAGCGTGGATAGGATTGTAGCCTTATAGACCAGCTGCCAGCTGGGGATGACAACCAGAGTTCTATCATCTCCCCCTTCACGTATGATATTCAGGGTACCTTTCAACTCCACAATTCTATTATTCTATGAAATGGCATCTATACTACCCTTTCTGGTGGTCTTTGATGCTCATTGACATCACCACCATTCATTACATTCAGAATTTAATTCTTACTCTGATGTAAAAGGGTACTCCTCCTCTCCATTATTTACTAAAATAAAAGCTCTTAAAATATTTGAAGATGGTTATCATATCTCCTTTCAGTCTCTTCTCCAGGATAAACCTACCCAACTCCCTCAACCGTTCTTCATAAGGCTTGGTTTCCAGACCCTTGACCGTTTTGGTTGCCCCTCTTCTGTCTTCCTGTTGTTTAGTTGCAAAACCTTCTGCTGTTGATGGAATTTAGAATAGCATTAGTTTTTCGTTTTTCTTTTTCTTTGCTGCTGCATCACACTGTTGATTCATGTTAAGCTCGTGGTCTATTAAGACCCCTAGACCCTTTTCAGATTTAGCAAGCCAGGTGTCCCCCATGTTGTATTTCTGCAGCTAGGTATTCCTGCCTATCTGTGATGGCCTGGGACTCGGGCTCAGACTTGGAACCAGAGGAGTCTCAGTCTGCACTGGATCCTTTGCCTCAGGCATCATCTGAACCAAGTCTGGGGCCTGATCCTGAAGAGTCCCAGTCTGCACAGGTTCCCCTGCAACAAACACCAGCTGGGCCGAGTCAGGGGCCTGAGCCTGCCCTGGCTCCAGATGTGAGGATTACCTCGTTGCCTCCAGCTGGGCCATCACTTACAGCTACTCCACTACTGGTTGGGTCAGGGGAGGCTGAGGCGGCCCCTGGGTCTAGTAACCCACCGACGTCTCCTGAGCTGCAGAGACCAAGGTCTGAGAGAAGGAGAGACATGAGTACTAGTAGGAGGAGTGCTCGCCTTCTGGCGAAACAGGGAGGTGAGTCACCGGGGGATCAGGACTGGCCGTTACCCCGACAAAGATAAAAGGCTGTCGGACCCCACCCCAGGTTGCGGGAGCAACATTGCTATATCCTGCCTGAGATCCTGTACCTGTCCTTGTCGGGTTTCCTGCCTCATGTCCTGCCTTGGCCCTGTCGGACTGACTCCTAGTGGAACCTTCAGATTCTGGTCTGGTCCTGGACCACATTTCACGGGTTACCCCTGGGCCCAGCACATTATCAATGGTTATTAGCAACAATGGAGGCTATGAGACAGCAGGAGGGGAGGGTTCTGTTGTGCTCAGATCTCGCTTGCTGGTTTCCTTTGGCATCAGATTGGCCACTGTGAGAACAGGATCCTGGACTAGATGGGCCACTGGCCTCATCCAGAAGGCTCTCCTTATGTTCTTATGTTCACCTCCCCATGTTCCTCACGGGAGGCATGGGCTGCAGTCTCTCAGTGGCCCATAGGACCCTGGCAAGAGAATATCTCCTATTGATTCTGCAGTACATTGTCTAGGCATTATACATAAAGCAAAACGAAATCCATCAGCCCTACCCTAAGGCTCACAAATCTGAGGCGAGGCACACAAGGGAAGGGAAGTGGCAGGGAATTTGCAAGGTAATTAGTGATATTAATCAGCGTTGATATTCATGAGTATTGAATTGGGCTGCTTCTTTGAATGGGCAAGGATCCATTCCTCTCCTCTCCTCGGATCATCTGAAGTCTGCAATTACCAATGAGTATCTATGCTTCTGTTGCCTACAGAGGACGTGCTGTCTAAAAACACAGCCACCCATTCATCACGAGTCACCAATCTATAGGGCCTTTTTATCAAAGCCTCTCCCAAATGCAATCGCTGTTGACTAGAAGGCACTGGCAGCAACAGAGGCTTCGCTTGGGTTCCATTATTTCCATGTCCTGTGGATGGATGAATATTCAATACATGAGCTATAGCAGGGCTACATGCAACCCAAAGGGACTGTCAATGTAACAAATACCCTACACTCTTAGGAGAGGGAGAGAACATGCCTTGCATGCAGAAGGTCCCCAGCTGAATCGGCAGCCTGTGCAGTTCAAAGGAACTCAAGTAGCAAAGCCAGGCTGCTTCACCTCTGACCACACCTCTGCTGCCACACAGGTCAGGCAATATTGAGTGAGGTGGGCCAACAGTGTGGCTGCCTTGCTCTTCTCTAGGTTACGTAGCTGCAGTGGAACTAGAAACTTTTCTATCCAAGTTATGTAGTTCCTGCATTAAAAGACTCTTACCTGCAAGCATCTCTCTATGTGTGATTGCAACAAGTCTTTAACCAAGATTCATGAGCTGAAACACTGCTAAACACTCATGTATACCAAAAGTGTTTCAATAGGTAATCGATCCTGTTTTCAGACTCATTCTTTTGATAAGTGTTCCCAGGGGAAATGCCTAAAAATATCTGCTTATTTATTACTTGGTTTGGTTGCATTTTACTTCCACTTGCATTTGTCTCCATAATAATAATTTAAAATGCCAGCAGTGGTGGTGCGGCAGGGAAGGAGTAACCCTATGAGTCAGCAGCTGCTGCAATCCAGGAAAGTTAAGAGTCTGCAAAGTGCTTCAAACCCAGTTTCATTTCAATGAAGGCACAGGCATGGCTTTTTATTGAATTGTGCCCATTCTCTCACTCTCTTTCTGGCTGAAATGAATCACTAGCAACTTTGCCTTTCCGCATTCTTCCTTGGGGATACCAGCAAATCCCCCACCCCACCCCAGCGCTTTGTAGGCAGACCACATCCACGGATGCCCCTCTGAGAATCTAGGTCAAGACCCCACATCCTCTTTGGTGATGCTGCAAATGGGCATTTTTTTAAAAACACTCGCTGCATTGCAACAGGTTTCCTTGGAGGGAGAGACGGAAAGAAAAGCAATAGGCGCAGGGGAGACTCGATAGCTCAGCATTGTCTAAATTACATATGTTGGAAGGTATTCCAGGCACTCCTGTAATTAGCCAGCGAGGAAAAGCATTTCTGATTCATTAGGTCAACTTTAATGGTTTCCTCATTAAAAGTTTTTGCTGTTAAGCTGACAGAAGCTAGAATTTAATAGTGGCTCTCGGCACTTTCTTTATGAGCAGATCTCTATTGAATCCGTCTTTATCACCTGAAGAGAGATTTTTAAATGGAAATTCCTTTGCCCTGAGCAACGCAGATTGACCAGAGGCCTGGAGATGGGTTCTGCCCCTGCCTTAATAAACCCAAGGCCTGTATCACTGCAAAGGTCAGCCCTCATTAGGGATGGCCAGGCAGCTTTTAAATGGTTTTTGACTCCCTCGTCCACTCTTGTCTTCTTCAGCGTTTAAGCAGACGTTAAGAAGCAGGGGCTGTAAACGTGAATCTCAGCATTAAGGAGAAGCTTAGCAAAGGTGTAGCAACTCAGATTGCGCCGCTACGGGGACTTTCAAACCATCCCACTCGCAGTGTTGTTTTTTGAAAGCAGGAGATGACTTGTCTCTCACACTAAAGTAATGAAACACTGACCTCTCACCCATTTGTGAGGTCATATCATCCTCATGACTCAGTCTGGATCTGTATGGGCCCTTTTGTTCTGTTCCAGTAATGTGGAGAGGAATGCCTATAATGGTGGTTTCTTAAAAATGAAGATAAGACCATTTGAACGGCCTTGCGGGGATCAGATCCAAGGTCCCTGTCTGCCAGCATTCTGCTTCTTAGAGCGGTCAGATACTTTGGGGGAAATTCACAAGTAGCCGCCTCCTTCTGTTTGTCCCCAGTATCTGGGAATCAAAAGGATCCTTCCACAAGTTTGCATGGATTTATTTTGAGTAATGCCACTGAATCATTGACTCATAGACTTGGAAGGGATTGTGGAGGTCATTCAGTCCAATCCCTTGATCATCATCAAATGTTTATTCGGCTTTACGCCCATAAAGGAACACAACACAGCACAACAAAACAAATCAAATAAAACAGCGGACTCGTACAAATCACAAGTAGTATAACACAGTTCACAACTCACAAGGACTGATATTAGCCATTCATAGGAAAAATTTAAGATTAAGATTAAAAAATTTAGGCACTACACTAAAATCAATATCTGAGGTCATTATATAAAATTCTTATAGCTATCAATAATCCGCTAACATTCCATTCAGTCTCTTATACGAGAGGACGGCTGTTAGGAATTTAGCAACCTGTAGAGTAATATAAGGATCCACATCTTGAAGAACCCAGGCAAGCTGTAGATCTGCTGGTTTGTCAGCCATAGGCTGGGTTATGGAGTTTAGTATACTAGCACGGGCTGAACTGTACAAAGGGCAGAGAAACATAACGTGATGGAGAGATTCAGATGTTTTCATTTCACAAGCACACATTGAAGGGACTTGGCCCTTAGAAAATCTATGTCTCAGCACGTTTGTTGGAAAGACATTGAACCTAGCTCTGATGAAGGCATAACGGTGAGACGCGGCGGTGAGACGCAGCCCTTGATCAATGCAGGCTCTGCAGTGCAGGATACAACATCTCTGAGAGATGGTTGTCCAACCTCTTCTGGGATGAATGGCAACCACTGCCAAAATAAAAAAATAAAAAATGACAGCCATGAGTGAGGAGCAAAAACCAAAACCAGACAACGAAAAAAATGAAGAATGAATGCATGAATCAGTAAAGGAATGTGAGCAATAAAAATGAATGCAATTCTTATGAATGAATAACTGAATGATTTTTCATGGAATAATGAAAATGGGGGGCTTTCTGATGACCTGTTTAGTGGGCATTCATCCTGATATGTTTGCACAAAGTGTATGTGGAGGTTAGACTGTGGAGAGTTCATTCAGTATTAATGGAACATTTATTCTGATTCGTCTATAGCATGGGTAGGCAAACTAAGGCCCGGGGGCTGGATGCGGTCCAATTGCCTTCTAAATCTGGCCCGCAGACGGCCCGGGAATCAGTGTGTTTTTACATGAGTAGAATGCGTCCTTTTATTTAAAATGCATCTCTGGGTTATTTGTGGGGCCTGCCTGGTGTTTTTACATGAGTAGAATGTGTCCTTTTATTTAAAATGCCTCTGGGTTATTTGTGGGGCTTGCCTGGTGTTTTTACATGAGCAGAATGTGTCCTTTTATTTAAAATGCTTCTCTGAGTTATTTGTGGGGCATAGGAATTCGTTCATTTCCTTTTTTTCAAAATACAGTCCGGCCCTGCACAAGGTCTGAGGGACAGTGGACCGGCCCCCTGCTGAAAAAGTTTACTGACCCCTGGTCTACAGGGCAGTTATATGACAATGAACATTCATTCTGCTCTGAATATTTTCCTCATTCCATACTTTTCAGTATATTTCCCTGTCACTTTCCTAATTGCAACAAGTCAAAAAACGGATTTCTTTTGCTTGTGTGACAGAGAGCTTTAATCCACTTTAATTGCACAAACCTGAATTTCCAGTATGTGCTCAATTCCTTCCTGCAAAATAGTGGCAGTCTGGAGGCACCCATGGAAACATGTGGGAAGCAAGCAAACCACCATCTAACCACCGATAGGAAGGCCTCAGACATTCTCCCACACTATGGCAGCGAAGCACTGTGATTCCACTGCCTCTCAAGTTACGTTGGCTGAAATAATTGACCATGACAACTTGGCAAGGAAGGACAAGAAAAAGTCACCTTAAAAGCCACCTTTTTAATTATGGAACAGCAGAGTAATACGTTATGCTTTAGCAATCTCAGAAGAGAGCCCCGGATGGTATGAAAGCCCTTTTCTGTTTGAAAGTATCTCAAGGAACAAATCTCTCTCATGATGCCCATTTAACATGCCTCGATTGCATTGTCCAGTGCATTGAGCTTTGAAACTCCTTGTACAGTCATTAGGACACTACAGTGGTACCTTGGTTTTAAAACAGTTTGGTTGATGAACAACTTGGAAACAGAATGCTGCAAACCCGGAAGTAGGTGTTCCGGTTTGTGAACTTTGCCTTGGTAGCAGAACATGTAAATTGAGTCCCCCACTGCTAATCAGAGGCTTCCTGTTGAGTCTGTCGGCTGTTGAGTCCTGAGCACCCACACGACACAGAGGTGATATTTGGAGCTTTCATTTTTGCTATATTTTTTTCTTTTCGTTTTTGTTTGTGTGGCTTTTTCATTTTTTTGACTGTGACTTGTTCTTCGTTTTATGGGACTGACTTGTGACTGTGGCTTGTGACTTCGTTTTTGTGACTGTGTGGAACCCAGTTCAGCTTACTGGTTGATTGTGTGACTACAGAAATGGATAAAAGCCCCCCATCCAAACAAAGACTATCATCAGTGCACATAAGAAGAAAAAAAAAATTTATCATCTGCAATACTGTCGTATTTATTTTATAGTACAGTATATTGCCTTCATTTTATGCCATCAGTGGTCTCATTAGATAGTAAAATTCATTTGCAAATTGCTGTTCTAGGGGTTGTTTTTCATCGTCTGGAACGGATTAATCCATTTTCCATTACTTTCTATGGGAAAGCATGCCTTGGTTTTGGAACGCTTTGGTTTTGGAACAGACTTCCAGGATGGATTAAGTTTGGGAACCAAGGTACCACTGTATATCAGTGAGCTGTAGGCAACCACTAGACGTTTTAGATAAAAACATGCGTGCATCAACACTTTTGTTCAGTGCCCCACAACACTTTACATGCAAAGGTAGAACTCAGGGGCAACAGTTGCTTTTCATGAAAGGAAAAGCATCTGGTTCTGGTGGATTGTTGATGAAGGAGTGAAGCAGTCCCAGAGTCAGCCCACAGATGAGGCGGGGGAAGCAGCTGCCTTAGGCGGCAGAAGCCCGACGGGCAGTGTCTTGCCCACCCACCGCTTCTGACACTGCCGGAACGTCTCCCCTCTTAACTGAGTTTCGGCAAGCGGGAGGCGTTCTGGAATGCACCGTTTCTGCTTGTCTTCCTTGCCCCTGGGCGGGGGGAATGTGCTCATAACCCTTTCCTTCTCAATATGCTTTGCCATTGGTACAAAAATCTGATGTCTTTGCTCCTCAATTGGCACTTGGACAAACACACAAACAGAGAGATATTTCCATTCAGCCATCCTAGATTGCACATGCCCCCAGTTTGATTGCAGCTCCTTTGTGGATTAAAAAAATAAATAAAAATAAAACAAAATCCAGCCATTCATTAACATTAGAAATGCAAAACAAATTCCACTAAGCCGATTACTGTTAACCGAGTAGCCAAGAGCTCTGTTCAAATTGACATTGGGAGAAGAAAATGCCTGTGATGCCCTCGGTAACAAGTAGCTGTCATGTTTCCTAATTACAGGTAGACCTCAAAGATATTGCGGGTTCGGTTCCAGACTACTGCAGTAAGGCGAATATCAGAATAAAGCAAGTCAGGCCAATTCTGGGGTTTCACAGTGGCCAGAAGAGGGGTGGGGGCGGGAGGGGGGGTGCTCTTCCTCCTGGAAGCAGCTGAGCTGCCTTCATCTGCATCTTTGTAATGAACAACGTTGGCAAAGCACAATAAGGCTTAGTCAGTTAAATTCCAGTTTCCTGTGACATCCAAACTGGGAAGATGTGGTTTCAGTGGACCCTACAAACCAAGCTTACAAATAAAGCAGGATGCAACTGTGGTTTGGAAGAAGCATTCAAGCCACAGTTCCCCCTAATTCCAAGAAACCATGGTTTGTTGCACTGGGAATGTGACATCAGAGGGATGCAAGTGAAGACCGCCTCAGAGACTGCTCCAGCTGGACCTTCTCCTGCCCTCTCCCCACCCAATAGGGCCATCTAAAGTCAGGTGCCTTGTTGGAAGAATTCTGGGAGAAAATCTGGGCTGTAAAATGTGCAAGGAGGCTCCCAGTTTCAGACCTTCACCTATCATGAGTTGGAAGGTGATTGAGCAGAGCACTCATCCTCGCTGCCTCATCATATACTTTATCCTGATTGAAATGGCTGAAAATGCACACAAAAACTGTATAGACAATAAGTTCTACTGTCTTAGAACATGTAGAAATCAGACTAACTGATCTACGGTATCTAGGTCTTTAATCTCTCCCTCTTTTGAAAGACTGGTGCTATAAAAGCTTTTATTCAACCTTTTTCGTCATGCCATTATCTTGCTGACATGAGTCCAACTACATCCCACCCCCCACATGTATTCACACAGACAGAAATGCCCACGGGTCAAAACCTTTTGCAGCTTAAAATCACCCAAGCACCCAAAATGACGAAGTAGGATTTAACACGTTTTGCAAATCTTACAGTGCTGAAAAACATACAGATCAAATTAAAGCAGATTAACCAAATCCTAGCTGCCAGGCCCAACACAGTCTAATCACAATGGGAATCTTTAAGAAGCTATGTTTTTATTAATTTTTTGAAAATCAAACAAATACAGTAGCAATTATCATATCGCAAGAGTTAGTTGTCTAGTTACGTAATATAGAATGAGCATGCAACATCAAAGCAGCATTTCAGAAAACCCAAAATGGATTCCCCATACCGCCCCCCAAATTGGCTAGCTAAGTAGCTATTCTGTGGGGCAGGGATATTGCTTTTGTTTGTTCGTATGTTATGTATCCTTGTGCTTTTATATTGTAAACCACACTGTGGTCCTCGGATGAAAGGTGGTATAGAAATTTAATAAATAAAAATAGGCAATAAAATAAATATTCACTTCCCCAGAGATGTAAAATAAAGCAAACGCTCAAATCAGCACCCATCTTATATAAATAATCACATCCTCTTAATCATCATGAAAATATTCCCCAATGCAAGAATGTCTCCCCCCCCCCCCCGTATTTGTGTATTTGGGGAGATAGTCACTCATGTGCTGTCACAAGGAGTCAGTGACCACAGACTATGACCACAGGCTATTTACTTCCTGCCTGCTTATGTCACAAGGAGTCTGGGCATAGCTGTCAACGTTTCCCTTTTTAAAAGGGAAATTCCCTTATTCAGAATAGGATTCCTCGCAAGAAAAGGGAAAAGTTGACAGCTATGAGTCTGGGACCCCGGTTTCTTGGGTCATCTCAGTGCCCAGGTGTCAGTGACTATGTCAGGGTTTAAAGCTAGCACACATAACTTGAAATGCAGTTGTGTTAAATAGCTGCACCATCTTGGAGACAGCTCAGTTCGTAGAGCAGGAGTCTTTTAACCTCAGGGTTGTGAGTTGGAGCCCCCCGTTACGCAAAAGATTTCTGCATTGCAGGGGGTTCAGCAAAATGACCCTTGTGGTCCTTTCCAACTCTACAATCCTATATTCTTTGATTCTTAAAGTTTGCATATTTGGGCATTTGAGCCCGCAACTTTGATCATACTTAAACACCAGTGTGGCTTTCAAGTATGGCCTTGTGGTTAGAGTGTTGGGCTAGTAGATAGTCAGAGGAGATGATACTGGACCAAGGACCACATTGTAGAAGGCAGCTGCTTATGCCCCCTTCTCTAAGGACTCAGCCACACTTAACTTTTGCCCTGCGCTTCCCAGGTACATCCCCATGCTTTAAAGCGCTGTGTCCTAGCGTTCCTCTCCTCCCAGCACTTTCACTGCGGAAACTTGCTTTTTAACTCTGAAATGATACAAACAGGGGAACCGCTTGGACACAGAGCTTCAAAGCATGGATCTGCACCTAGAAATGTGGTACCAAAGGAAGTCTGGATGAGCCCTAAGGTCTTCTGCTTGCAGATTCCATCATCCTACATCCACCAACATTTCATGGGTGAAAACAGGGGCTATGCTCGCACCAGACATCACCACCTGAACTGCCTTCCTCACATTATTACACTTCTCAGCCCATCGTTCCTTTACAGTGCAAAAAAATCCCTGTCCTCTGAGGTTGCCCCTGGAAGTAAACAAAGCCTACAGAATAATCTTCCACAGTGGCTCATCTCGCCCATCATCGTGTTCTCACAATGGACAACCAGAGGCTTACGGGGAGCCCATAAACAGGACCCGAGTGCAACAGCAGTCTCCCTGCTTGCAGTTCCCTGGTATTCAGAAGCAAGCTGCCTGTGACAGTGGAGATGAAGCACAGCCACCATGGCTAGTAACTGTTACCCTCCACGAATTTGTCTAATCCTCTTTTACAGCCATCCAAGCAACAGGGGCATTCCGGCCTAGGCCAAAAGGCTTGCCATTCAGCTGTCGAGAAGAGGTGTCAATTGTTTTGCAGCTTTATGGCGTCCTGTAATATACTTGTCGGTTTACGACACGTCTCTGCTGGATACCGCGCATTTGCCAGACTTGCCATATGTCGATGGGCCCAAATGCTCAGTGCAATCTGTGGGCCATAGAGCTTCGTTGCTGTGGGGCGGGAGAGGAGGCAAGCAGCAGCAGCAGACACCTGAGCTGCTTTCTTCGGGAAACATAAACCCCCAATTTCCTGTGTTAACCTTTTAAAGAGTTATCTATTAACTGTTGTACAGAATACATAGGGCAAAAGTTGCAGGAGGCCTATGGGTGCTGCCCCAGTGTTTTCCTCAGGAACTGAAATTGAGAGGAGTTGTGTGACAAGACCTCGTGACACCCCCTCCCCCCAGTTAGGAGTGAAATAACCAGACAAGACAACAACACATAGTTGTTCAAACAGGCCACAACTTTATTGGCACAGGCAACTGGTGAAGCCACATTATTCCACTGCAGCCCGTCTGCTCTGAGTAGGTAAAGGTAAAGGACCCCTGGATGGTTAAGTCCAGTCAAAGGCGACTATGGGGTTGTGGCACTCATCTCGCTTTCAGGCCGAGGGAGCCGGTGTTTGTCCACAGATAGCTTTCTGGGTCATGTGGCCAGCATGACTAAACTGCTTCTGGCACAACTGAACACTGTGACAGAAACCAGAGCGCACAGAAACGCCGTCTACCTTCCTGCCACAGTGGTATCTATTTATCTACTTGACTGGCATGCTTTTGAACTGCTAGGTTGGGAGGAGCTGGGACAGAGCAACGGGAGCTCACTCAGTTGCGGGGATTCGAACCACCGACCTTCCAGTTGGCAAGCCCAAGAGGCCCAGTAGTTTAACCACAGCACCACCCATGTCCATCTAAGGATAAACCACATCCATGACTTATGTAAAATGGGGTGACCCCCAGGGGCTCCCCATTGAAGGAATGCTATGGCCCTCGTGGTCACCTGGGTGAGCCAGTGTGGTGTAGTGGTTAAGAGCAGTGGACTTGTAATCTGGTGAACCAGGTTTGATTCCCCGCTCCTCCACATGGAGCTGCTGGGTGACCTTGGGCTGGTCACACTTCTCTGAAGTCTCTCAGCCCCACTCACATCACAGAGTGTTTGTTGTGGGGGAGGAAGGGAAAGGGGAATGTTAGCCGCTTTGAGACTCCTTCGCCTAGTGATAAAGTGGGATATCAAATCCAAATCCAAACTCTTCTGGGTGTCGGACAGAAGCCAGTCCTCACAGATCCCTTTAACAGGATACCCTTAACCAAGGAGGGGAGCTTCCTCCATGGAAAGAGCCTCTGTGAAACAACTTTACGTTGTCCTGTGTAATTTCCAAGAGCCGTTGTGTTGTTTTGCGCGTTCACCAAAGGGCTCGTTACACTTCTGTGCCCACATCACTTCACATATGCCAGACCAAACGGGAAAGCAGCTGCCAGAGGAAGCGAAACAATGGCAATGGAGTGTAAAGGAAGGAGAGAGCAAAAGAGACCCGTAAATTCAAGGCTCTTTGAAAATGGCCATATGCAGGATTTGTTACCGGATAGTCCAAGAGACCATATTGCTTCGGAAAGTACTGCATGACTGAAGCAGAGGTGATAAATTAGATGTACCCTCTGAGGGAAGGCAAATATTAAAACCATTACTAAAGGGGGAGGAAATACTTCATCTGCGTATCATTTCATAATATCATGCATCCATATACAAAAAGGCAATTATGGTTTAAGGAGTGTTATAAAACTTATTAGGTGTCCTCAGTTACTATTATCATTCTAAGCAGAATGTCAAATTGTAGGAGTGAACGTAATATAAAAAGGTGAACAAAGACTTCTCTGCTGGTCTTGGGAGCTCTGGGAAATGTACTGCCTTGCCACCCTCTGGAGCCAGCCCTGGTGGTCAAGATGACTTAGTTGATCAGGTTTTGTGATACCAGAATGCCTTGGGCCAAGCCCGAGTAATACAATGATAGCCATCTTCAAATATCTCAAGGGTTGTCATATGGAAGATGGAGCAAGCTTCTTTTTTCCTGTTCTGGAGGGTAGGACTCGAACCAACGGCTTTAAGTTACAAGAAAGGAGATTCCTACTAAACATTAGGAAGAACCTTCTGACAGCAAGAGCTGTTCAGCGGTGGAAAAGACTCCCTCAGGAGGCTCCTTGGAGGTTTTGAAGCAGAGGTTGGATGGCCAGCTGTCACATATGATAGAGTTGAGATCCCTTCTAACTGAAAAAGCCCTTGTCCTGGTGGAGGATAGTCTGGCTTCCTTAGGGCCCGGGATCTATTATTATTCATGGACCTTAGGGTCCTCTGCGGGACATACCAGGAGAGGCTGTCCCGTAAGTACGAGAACCTTCTCCTCCCTCTGAACCTCTGACGGTGGTGAAGCCACCAAGAGACTTCTTATGACAGCATCTACTTCAGCATGTGCGTGAATAATCTTATTCACACACAAGCAATTGATGAAGATTTCTTCAATCAGGTGACAGCCCTAGTAGTAGGCAACATGCTTTTCTTTTTGTTTGGAGCATCAAAGTTTAAGGGAAACATCAAGCAAAAGTGAGCTAGTGCCAAAGCAACCATCTGCCCTAAAAAATGAAGACTAATACATCAACCCCGACTCTCAGAGAGCAATAATCCACGAGTGACTTTTACAACTTTACGCTTGGATTCCTTATCATCAGAGAAACACAAGGCCTTGCTCTCCCAGGCATTGGGGTCGTAAAAATGGAAGCTGTTCTGCTCGTATTGAAATTCATAATTTGATGGGCTCGCAAGGAGAAACTGAATTCAGGCTTCACAGGTACTTTGAGAGCTAAGTTGACTTGATCCTGGTGTGAAATGGTCACAAGATCCATCTGTAAGGGAAGGAGGAGGAGGAGTATAGTTGCAACACATGTGTGGATGGAAGCCTATCCCATATTTTTAAAATAGGTAGGGTTTATGATTAACAGAGGAACACAAGAAGAGCTCTGCTGGATCGGGCCCCAAATAGCTTTGGGCAGGGGAATTGGGCCAAACGACACATTATTTATTTATTTATTTATTTATTTATTTATTTATTTATTTGTTGTTATTATTTTTAAAATCCCACTCTTCATCTCACGATCTCAGTGCAGGTTACAATCCAGTTAAATCAATCCAAAAAACTACCAGAACAGATAAAATGTTCTTAAAATTAAATGAGAGACCAGCCAAAACAAAAAGCAAAAACCACTCCCCAATTCACCCCATATCCTCATAACAGCACGAATTAGTATAGTCATACCTAGGAAGTCGAATGGAATCCATTCCGGAAGTCCATTCAACTTCCAAAACGTTCAAAAACCAAGTCACGGCTTCTGATTGGCTGCAGAAAGCTCCTGCAGCCAATCAGAAGCCGCGGAAGCCCTGTCGGATGTTCAGGTTCCAAAAGAATGTTTACAAACTGGAATACTCACTTCTAGGTTTGTGGCGTTCAGGAGCCAAAATGTCTGAGTTCCAGGGCGTTTGGGATCCAAGGTACAACTGTACTAGGATCCTGAAAAAGTTTGGGCAAACAGGCGACTTTGGAGTGCCAAAATATCAATGGAAGCAGAACAAGTCACACAAGTCACACAAAACAATAGCTTACTGGTAGACCACCTGTTCTACCAGGTTGAAGGTTCTGCATTCAGTCCCTGGCACCTGCCACTGAGTTATGATCCTCCCCTTGGTGCTTGGCTGATGCTTTCTGTGGCCTCCACTGATTCATTTCCAGTTGCATGAAGTTAGTTTCACAGGATTATGCCTTGGATAGGTATGCACCTGCCCTTGTTCATCCAAAGACACACCCCACCTGCTCCATAGGTCTTTATGAGTACCAGTCATAGAATCATAGGATTGTAAAGTTGGAAGGGACCCTGAGGGCCATCAAGTTCAAACTCCTTGCAATGCAGGAATCCCCACTAAAGCATCCATGACAGATGGCCATCTAACCTCTGCTTAAAAACCTCCAAGCAGTTGTGCATCATTTCTTCTAAATTCCACATGCCAGTTTTTGAACTCTTTGAGCATCAACACCCCAAAAATAGTGATTCAGTTTCCCATTGGTTTCATAAAAGACTGATTGAGCACAATGGGTGGTAGTTATCCAAGTAGTCCCACTGAAACCAGACTATGTTAGGCTCATTCTTCTTAGTGGGTCTACTCTGAGTAAAACTTAGTTGACGAACAATGAATGGCAATTACTTCTGGGTAAGTATATAAAAGGCTGCACTGTTGTAAGAAGGGATGGACAAATTAGCCTATTTCTATGCTGTTTCAGTTCTGGGTTCATTCAGTCGTAAGTCCATTCCATCCTGTTTCCCCCTATTGAGTCCATTAAAAACTCCCTGTGAAAATTGCCTTCAAATTGAATACATTCTTGCATGTGTTCAAAAGTGCACACTTTGTATGTATTTTGCATACATTTCCCTCTGAAATATGCATTGTCCTATGCATTCCCCTTTAATTTACTCATTTCTTTTACACGTTTCCCCCATAAAGTATACATTGCTGTATGAATTTTTGAAGTGAAACTGCCTTGTAAAATTGAAAGAAGTGCCCAGTCTGATTGTTGGCTGTGTTGTGAGCTGCATATTTGTTCAGGAGCTGCAGATTAGATTGGTTTGATTTAAAATGAGATGCGAACAAAATTCTCCTCCAGCCCAAAGATCATAATATCTCATAATGATGGCATGCCCTGTGCAATAGTCCTCTACCTTTTATAAGGTCCATGCCATGGAAATGAACTGGAAGGGCTCTCACGATTCATTAGAAATGAAATGCCCTGTTCTTTCTTGATGAGATGAACGACACATGTGTGAAATCAGACAATGGAAGGGGGAAGATAAGAGTCGCCCATCCAGCGTTTGGGAACAAAATTATTCTGTTCATTCTCTTTTTCCGCACAGTGACCTTTCTGTGTTTCCGTGCTTTCCATGTCCTTGCAGAGAGAGGCAGTGCAATGACATTGGAGTCCCCATAGTACAACCCTTCTATTGCTTCTTATTGCTCCTGTGTTGCATTGCTTCATTCCTTGAGCAAGGTCATTCTTCTTCCCAGCCCCACAGTGCTCGACAGAGGACAGGGAGGAGAGCCTTTAACATTTGCAGCCTGCTCTGAGGTTGCATTATCAAGACTCTCTGAGCTGGAAAAAATCACCAGCCAGGGCTTCTGCTGCACCAGGCCTTTATTTTATTGAAGTTGGATGTCGTTCAGTCTCGGGACACTACGACCGCCTGAAGTCTTTGACATAGATGGATGCTTCTTCTGCTGCTGCTGGGTGTACAATGCGTGCTTTTGTAGAGACACTGGAAGGGGTGATGGTGATGAATATGGCCCAGGGAAGCTGGATGCATAAGAGCTCATCAAATGTGACAATGTTGAGGTTAACGGCTTTGGAACCAGCCCTTGTACCTATGCTTGGCCTGTGGGCAGAACCTACTATAGAAAGCATCTGCTGATTTAGGTGGCTCAAGCTGAGAACATAAAGAAGAGCCTGCTGAATCAGGCCATTGACCAGCATCCTGTTCTCATAGGGGCCACCCAGAGGCCCGTGGGAAACCTGCAAGCAGGACCCAAGCAGGGGAGCACTGTCTTCTCCTGTGGTTTCCAGCAACTGGTATTCAGAAGCATTACTGCCTCTGACCATCATGGTTAGTAGCATCTGGGGCAGATGAAGGCATCTGGTTGTGCTGCTGCAGATGCACCATTGAGGTACTTCTCCCTGTGCTCCTCCCAGCAGTCATTCCTCCACTGTTCACTGCTAGGGATGCACAACTTGACTGTCTGTCTACAGGCACTATGGTCGTCTGCAAGGGATTCCCACATGGCAGGGCTGATGTTGCCAGCCTTCATGCCACATTTGCAGACATCTTCGTAATGCAGAGGTTTTTTATTATTTTATTTTATTTTATTTTAAAAAATAAACATTTCTATGACTTCCCCTCCACCCACCCATGGTTTCCACAAAACTCCAATTCTTGCTGCATGTTCTAATTAAGCTATACCTTAAACTTCTTCACAGAAGGAACAATTCCACTATACCTCATTGCTGTTCTCGTTCAAATACTACCTGTGTTTTAACATATTTATATTGAGTTTTAAAATAGTCAACAAACATTTTCCAATCCTCCTTAAAATCTGTCTCTTTTTTATCTTTGTCAATAGATAATCTGTTCATTTCAGCTGCCAATCTTCTTAAGTTGGTTACCATTACATCGCACAATTTTTGCACATATAATATTTGCGGGGCCACTGTTGCATAAAGAAATAAATTTACCTGGTTTTTTTGGGGGGGGGATCTGTTCCACTTATCCCTAATAAAAAAGGCTTCAGGTCTTTGGGGGAAAATTACCTTAAATATCTTTTTTTTATCTCGTTATAAATCATCTCCCAAAAATCCCAGGCCACTTTGCACATCCGTTTGTAATTCAGAGTTGGTCTGCCAACAGACTCCGTGCCTAAAACCAGCTCTCCAAAGAGCACATTCTGGGGGATCCTGCCATCTTCCATTCTGTGGACATGACCAAGCCAGCGTAGACATAGCTGAGACAGGAGTGTGAACGTGTTGGGAATGCAGGTTTGGGAGTTTTCATCCTGGCCAACCAGATGCCAATGGGAAACAGAGACGCAGTACATGAACACAAGGGCACTCTCTGCCCTTGCATTCCCCAGAAGCTGATATTTAGAGGCATACCTCCTATGATACTGGAGGCAGTAAACAGCCATCATGACGAGTAGCCATTGGCAGCTATTTCCTCCATGCATTTGTCTAATCCCCCTTTAAAGCCGTCCAAGTTGATGGCCATCACTTGTCCTTGTGGGAGAAGAAGAAGAAGAGTTTGGATTTGATATCCCGCTTTATCACTACCCGAAGAAGTCTCAAAGCTCTCAGCCCCACTCACATCACAGAGTGTTTGTTGTGGGGGAGGAAGGGATAGGAGAATGTTAGCTGCTTTGAGACTCCTTCGGGTAGTGATAAAGCGGGATACCAAATCCAAACTCCACCTCCTCCTCCTCCTCCTCCTCCTCTTCTTCTTCTTCTTCCATCCAGCACTTGCCACCTGAAGCAGTTGCCTCGCTTTGCCTAATGATAGGGCTGGCCCTGGTTTTTGTTGGTTTTCTTCCTTCTGTGAGAAAACATTCCATTATCCAATCCCCACACCTGTAATCTGAAGGGGCACAGTTCAGAAATGATGAGCTGATTGTCTAGACTGGAGTTCATTCTCAGGCACCATAACTAAATCTGGGTGATTCCGTTAAGATGGAGTTGGGAGAAATTTACTGTAGAAAAACATTTTAAGTGGTTCAAAAAGTGACCTAATTGTGTTATCCCTCAATCCTCTTCTTTCTCGTATTGATTTCACTTTGTTTCCCACTAGAGCTTCACAATGGCAACTGAATTAGGCCAGTGTAGTTAATTCTGATGTCTTATTGCCTAGGAAAAGAAAGAAAGAAAAATAATGTGTGTCTATGGAAGCCGTTAGAGCAGGACAATACCTTTGCCCCCTTCTATTGCAGCTCAGAATTACTAGGCTGTTATATCTGTCTTCAGTGTAATTTAGGAAAAAGACAAATCCAAGATGATCCATAATAAAAATATCAAAGCAACATACTGAAGAGGTCATTAGTTTTGCAGCAACATCCATATATTGATTTCACACTCTGTAGGTAGAGTTTGGATAGAGACGACATTGGAGAGGAAATTATTCTGCTGTGTGTATGCTTTCCGGAGAATAAACCTCTTTCCATGTGAACGTAATCCATAAGACTTTCTAAGGTGGCCTGTTTATCAAGTATGCAGAAATACTGAAGGGCATTTGCATCCAGATAGCCTAGCCATTGTCATATTTTGTAACTGGGTGCTCTGAGTGTGACGAGAGACTAGAGAGTGTTGCATATAAAATTACAAGCGCCTCTGATGCTCTGGGTGTGAATTTTGACCAGCTCCCTATTAGGGCAGATCATTATACAGCGAGGATGGGAAACTTGTGGTCACTTGGATGTTGTTGGACTCCAACTCCCATCAGCCCCAGCCAGCATGACCAGTAGGCAGGAGTGATGGGATCTGAAGTCAACAGCCTTTGGAAAGCCACAGGTTCCCCCATTCCCCTTTTCCAGAGATTCCATGTGGATGGTGATAGGATTATCTAACTTGCATCCGGTACAGAGAAATCTCATCATTCCCCTGCCTTCCATCTCTGGGCAGGTCACTGCAACCTCCTGTTCCTGCAACTAGAAGATGTGTTTTGCAGAGAGTGACAAGAGAGAAGGTAGTTCAGAATAGGTCTGTTCCCAGAGTTCTCAGAGCTCAGCAACTCTGAGAACTGTGGGTCTACAAGGCGAATAGGAGGTCTCCTAACAACTCTCAGGGCCTTGTACTACAACTCCCAGAATTCTCCTGGGAAAGCCATGGCAGTTTAAAATAGAACGATACTGTTTGAAATGTACTTTCTAGTGCAGATGGGGCCTCCCTAACATCAGCAAAAACTAGTGGTGAGATAGACGCCAATCTATATCATACCCTCCAACATTTCTCCGATGAAAATAGGAATAACAATAATAATAATATCAACAACACGTCACCCATCTGACTGGGTTGTCCCAGCCACTATGGGACATGTTAAAAAACATTAAACGTTTTTTAAGAACTTCCCTATACAGGGCTGCCTTCAGATGTCTTCTAAAGGACATATAGTTATCTCCTTGGCTTGGGGGTCACATAACACCACACCCTCCAATATTTCTCTGATGGAAATTAGGGGCATTCTGGGATCAAATCAGAAACTGGGATGGCTTCTATAAATCCAGGGCTGTCCCTGGAAAATAGGATCACTTGGAGGGTTTGGAGAGTGATTTAGGGAGTTTTCTGTAGATTGCAATGACATCAAGAAGAGCTCTACTGGATCTGTAAAGGGACCCCTGACCATTAGGTCCAGTCATGATCGACTCTGGGGTTGCGGCACTCATCTCGCTTTATTAGCCAAGGGAGCCAGCGTACAGCTTCTGGGTCATGTGGCCAGCATGACTAAGCCGCTTCTGGCGAACCAGAGCAGCACACAGAAACACCATTTACCTTCCCGCCGGAGTGGTACCTATTTATCTACTTGCACTTTGACATGCTTTCGAACTGCTAGGTTGGCAGGAGCAGGGACCGAGCAACGGGAGCTCACCCCGTTGCGGGGATTTGAACCGCCGACCTTCAGATTGGCAAGTCCTAGGCTCTGTGGTTTAACCCACAGCGCCACCCGCATGGATCTGTACCACCTGCTGGATCTGTACAAAGGCTCAACTAGTCCAGCATCCTATTCTCACAGTGTCCAACCAGATATCCCCATGGGAAGCCTGCAATCAGGACTTAAGGGCAACAGCTCTCTCCCTACTTGTTGCAGTTAGAGGCATTCTGCCTCTGACAGTGCAGGGAGAACATAGAAACCATGGATAGTAGCCACTGATAACTTTGTCTTCCATAAATCTGTGAAACGTTCATATTATGTTAGAAGTGCATTGGCATTGCTATTGAAATACATATTGATTATTTGTTGGTGTTGCCCTTTAGCTTGAAGACCGTGGGCTCCCTTGAACGCAATTCCCTTTGTGGACAGGTGGCATAGAAATGAAAATCTAATCTAATCTAAAACGCTGACTCAGGAAACAAGCCACTGACAAGCATGAAATTGTCCTCTCTTGTATCCAACCTGGTGCCATGTGGTACTTAATCATCCTCATTAAAAAGCTGTGCTGATCTTGAGCTGCTCGCCTGTTAATAAATAGGTCTGTTAGCACATTGCTGAGCTGAAAGGAAAGTCAAGACAAAGGCGCTATTGTACTCTCCAGAAGACTTTCCCAAAGTTCTGCTATTTTTTCAGTAGTTTTTCTTTCTCAGCTGAAGTTGGAGGCAGATTTCACTCATAGCTGCAAAGGTTTGCATTTTCAGGGCACACCTGTTCAGGTCTACTCATAGAATCAAAGAACTATAGAGTTGGAAAGGATCCAGAGTCCAAACCACTGCAATGCTGGAATGTGAACTACAGTGGTACCTTGGGTTACAGTTGAATTCGACTGTGGGGTGCAGCGCTCATTATTCAGGCTGAGGGAACCAGCATTTTCTGGGTTGTGTGGCCAGCAGGACTAAACCACTTCTGGCACAATGGGACACCATGATGAATGCCAGAAGCCACAGAAACACCGTTTACCTTCCTGCCACAGTGGTACCTATTTATCTGCTCGCACTGGTATCCTTTTGAACTGCTAGGTTGGCAGGAGTTGGGACAAAGCAATGGGAGCTCATCTCAGTGTGCAAATTCAAACTGCCGACCTTACGAACGGCAAGCCCAAGAGGTTGGGTGGTTTAGACCACACCGCCACCCATGTCATATACATGACAGAGGCCCATCCAACCTCTACTTAAAAACCTCCAACGAAAGAGAGTCCACCGCCTTCCAGGGGAGTCCATTCCACTGTTGAACAGCTCTCTGAAGGAGCTAGTGCTTAATGTCATATTGTGCATTATTTTCAGAATAATGGTTCTTCCACCTTCAGAGGCTTGGAGGGTGGCGGCATAGGAGAGGGAATTCTTTGTGAGGGCCCCTAAGCTGTGGAACTCCCTCCCTGCAAAGGGACATCTGGAAGCTCCATTGTACGGCTTTTGGAGAATGATGAGGAAAAACCTCTTTACCCAGGTTTCTGACACTTTAGGTGTTTGTATTAAAGATGTACCTTGTCTTTATGGCTGTAAGTTGTTTTGTTTTGTGTTTTAATGCTGGAACCTGCGCTGGGACCTATGGGTGAAAGGTAATAACTAAATATGTAACTACTGCTCTCTCAGGTTCAGTGAATCCCAGGATGTTAGCTTATGGAAGTTCATGGAAGGCAAGTTTGCCATTCTAAAATTCTCCAAGTGACCAGTGCTTTCTCCCCACACCCTTAAAAAAATTAGATGCCAGTACTCACCATGAATGAGACACTGGTGGCGCTGTGGGTTAAACCACAGAGCCTAGGGCTTGCCGATCAGAAGGTTGGCAGTTCGAATCCCAGTGACGGGGTGAGCTCCCGTTGCTTGGTCTCTGCTCCTGCCAACCTAGCAGTTTGAAAGCACGTCAAAGTGCAAGTAGATAAATAGGTACTGCTCTGGCGGGAAGGTAAACGGCGTTTCCATGCGCTGCTCTGGTTCGCCAGAAGCGGCTTAGTCATGCTGGCCACATGACCCGGAAGCTGTACCCTGGCTCCCTCAGCCAATAAAGCAAGATGAGTGCTGCAACCCCAGAGTCGGCCACAACTGGACCTAATGGTCAGGGGTCCCTCTACCTTTACCTTACTCACCATTAAGTTGTTACTGTGAGTGCCATACCTTTGACATTTTAGGGTGTGTGCGTGTGCTGGTACTGCGTACCCTTGAGTACCCCCAGGGGGAAAAAGCTCTGTGCTGTCACTCTCCAAAAATCCTATCTGGAGGATTAAGGACCCTTCTGAAGGAAATGCAATGGGGGTGGAGGAGGTGGTAGCGGAAGGAAGAGAAATATATAAATTTATCTTACCTTATGACTGAAATCCAATTTGGGCTGATTCTTCCCTCCCCCGGGAGCTGTTGCTTTAAAGCCTACTTGGCTTGTTTTAGGGGAGCGGTTGCGAAAGTAACATCCTGGCTTGGCTACTGCATTGCAGGGCTGCCCTTGAAGACCTCTTGGAAATGTCAGCTGATTCAAAACACAGTAGCTAAGACAGTTTTTTTGGCAGGTGCTGTGTGAACCACATCTCACCAGTGCTTCTCAGACTTGCCTGTAAGCCTGTAGAGTCCACCTGTCATCGAGCCTGACCTTCTTGAACACTTCCTGTGAGCCATCTTGGCTACCTGAATGCAGTGACCAGGTTGCTATTAGTATAGATACTCCTCCCATCTTGCTCCCTCCAGCATATACTTTTTTTAGATTCAAATGTACTTAGGATAAATTTTCTCCATTATGAATTGATCCCCACACCCCCACTTAAAACTCTCTCTTTCTCGCAAGATTATCTGCTACGTTTCATATTTCCAAGGCTCTAATAATACACGTAGCTTTTTTTCAAAAGTGTTTGTGGTGTTGTCAAAGGAATTTTGGTTTAGCCTCTGAAATGATCCCACCTCAAAGATTCTCTCCCCCCACCCGCTTGCATGCTACCAATTAAAATATAGCCTGAAATGAGCTATTTATTTCAGCCGCTACTGTTGCTACACTGAAAGAGCCTGTCACTCAATGCAAATTTACAAGACCTGGGGGGAAAAAAGAGAGGAGAGAATAAAATAAATTGCACATGGATTCAGAGCAATTAATTTTAATTTCAATTTTATTTTTTTTAAAGAAAAAAGAAAACATTACAAAAATCAAAACATCCTCATCTGTTTTCCAGGAGGGACACTGTAAGCCTCTTTCCCTCATTAATCTACAGTTTTCCTAGCCTAGGAAAATAAAGAGTTGTGCAAATTAGAAAAAATAAAAAATAAAGGTAGTCACCAGGATTTCTTGGAAAGTCTCCAGATTAAAGTGTTCTTTCTTTGCTGGCTGGCTCTCTTAATTTCCTAATTTCACACTGTTTCTACTTCATCACCGTCTCCCCATTTTGCCTTCTCAGCTTATTCAACAATTGCCTGAGGTTCTTTGCCACTTTGTAGTTTTATCAAGAGGCAAAAGGAAGGAGGGAGACCTGAAGAGATGTGAGCTCGTTTTGTTTTCTCTTGTTGTGCTGAGGTATTATTCAGCCACAGAAGTTGAATATGTAAATATGATGGAACACCACTGTCAGCTCTTTTGCAGGAACATTTTTCTTTTCCTTTTCCTGGTGAGGACTCAAGTTGAGAGATTACGACTTCTGTGTTCAGGAGCAAGACACTCAAAAGACACCATATTAATAATGGTTGTTACAAGTAGGAACTGCAACAGAAAATGGCATCATGGAGTGGCCCTGTTCAGGACTCTCCAGTCCAATCTCCCTCCCAGTTTTCCATTGGATTTTTTGGGGGGTGGGGTTTAAGTTCTTTTGTGGTTTCTCCTCTATGTTAGGTCTCACCCCCACAAACATTTCCTGAACTTTTGCGAACTGCGGGCTTTACTAGATTCTGCTGATACATCTCTCTAGTTTTGCTGGATAAGCAACAATCCTAAGCTTTCAGGGATGTGGGTGAAGCTGTGGTCTAAACCACTGAGCCTCTTCGGCTTGTTGATCAGAAGGTCAGCAGTTCAAATCCCTGTGATGGGGTGAGCTCCCGTTGCTCTGTCCCAGCTCCTGCCAACCTAACAATTTGAAAGCACACCAGTGCAAGTAGATAAATAGGTACCGCTGTGGCAGGAAGGTAAACGGCGTTTCTGTGCGCTCTGATTTCTGTCACGGTGTTCCGTTGTGCCAGAAACGGTTTAGTCATGTTGGCCACATGGCCCGGAAAGCAGTCTGTGGACAAACACCAGTTCCCTCGGCCTCAAAGTGAGATGAGCGTCACAAATCCACAGTCGCCTTTGACTGGGCTTAACTGCCCAGAGGTCCTTGACCCTTCTTTTTTTACCTAAGCTTTCAACTTTGTAAACAGAAGAATTTATTTAGGAATTTCTGAGCACGTAAATTATATTCTTAGAGAGAGGTGGGGTTGTGGAAGAGGTCTGAATCTGAGACAATTTATTCATAAGATTTATTTCCCATCCTTCACCATAAGGTCCTAGGGTGGGTTACAACAGTACAGGGTACAGTGGTACCTCGGGTTAAGTACTTAATTCGTTCTGGAGGTCTGTTCTTAACCTGAAACTGTTCTTAACCTGAAGCACCACTTTAGCTAATAAGGCCTCCTGCTGCTGCTGCCATGCCGCCGGAGCACGATTTCTGTTCTCATCCTGAAGCAAAGTTCTTAACCCGAGGTACTATTTCTGGTCCTCACATCCCAGAGATAGGCAAATTAACCATTCTGGATGGGAGTCGCTCTCTCTGTGAAGGAGCTAGTGCTTCATGTCATTTTGTGCATTGTTTTCAGAAACATGCATTTTTGCGTGCACTTTTGGGATGGAGAACTGCGGCACAGAATTCGGAGAAGCAAGGATTCTGAAGGCTAGGTGTGAATTGGTTGAGTTTGTAGTTCCGTTAGTGTGAACTGGGTAAGTTTGCATGTAAATGGATTCAAGTTACAAGAAATAAGATTCCGACTAAACAGCCAGGAAGAACTTTCTGACAGTGAGAGCTGTTTAGCTGTGGAACAGACTTCCTCGGGTGGTTGTGAACTCTCATTCCTTGGAGGTTTTTAAGCAGAGCTTGGATGGCCACCTGTCATGGTTGCTTTGGTTGAGATTCCTCCATTGCAGGGGGTTAGACTAGATGACTCTTGGGGTCCCTTTCCACTCTACAATTCTAGGATTCTATGAACAAATTTCTCCGCCATCCCTTCATTCAGCTGAAAATGTAGTAATTCTATTGATCATTCCAAGGTCTGACACTGCAGGGATGTTGGAGCAGAGCTGATGCACAATCCATGTGGATTGAGAGCCGGTGTGGTGTAGTGGTTAAGAGCGGGGGACTCGTAATCTGGTGAACCGGGTTTGCTTCCCCGCTCCTCCACATGCAGCTGCTGGGTGACCTTGGGCTAGTCACACTTCTCTGAAGTCTCTCAGCCCCACTCACCTCACAGAGTGTTTGTTGTGGGGGAGGAAGGGAAAGGAGAATGTTAGCCGCTTTGAGACTCCTTAAAAAGGGAGTGAAAGGCGGGATATCAAATCCAAATCCAAATCCATGGAAGGAATGGCTGGAAAGGGCTAATCACCTCCAAAATAATTCATAATCCTAGCTAAAGCAAACAGACAAGAGAGAGAGAAAGAGAGAGAGGCAAGATGCCTTTACATTCCTTGTCTTCCTTATCATCACTGTGTGGCAGAGAGATGCGCAATATGTTGTCCTAGGATTCCTGCTGTTCTGATAACTCCCTTGTCATCTACTTTGCAACCCAACACTTTTATTCAAATGGCATCTGGTGTATAATAAGACTTGGGTTTTTTTTAAGCATCAAAAAGGTGATGGCATGTTCATCACAATAATTATGGGCTGATTCATGCAATGGCCAGTTTCATGGTTTTTGTTTCCTTTAGCAGTGGCTTTTATTTGGTCACACACCCAGGAGGAAGACTTGGGAGGCCAGCTTTGGCAGAAGGTTATTTTTATATTCCTCTTTTTCCTCTTGCAACCCCCGTGCCTCCCACAATGCATTCTAGAGGGTCTCGAAGTCTCTGGAACAGATTTTGAGGACCCACAGGAGGGCTTGGAAGAGATGAGAGGGCCTGAAAGAGAGAAGTCCTAACATGTGAGCAGAAGCTCATAACAACAACAACAACAACAACAACAACAACAACTTATTATTTATACCCTGCCCATCTGGCTGGGTTTCCCCAGCCACTCTGGGCAGCTCCCAACAAAATATTAAAATACAACAATCCTTAGATATTAAAAGCTTCCCTAAACACTCCTGCACCAGCAGTGTTAGATATGTCCCTTTGTTAATATATTCACTCGCCATACTTCCTCCAAGGAGTTCAGGGGTATACAATTCATAGAGTGGTCACTCTCTCTTCACAGGTAAATCTGATAATTGTTGCTCCGTGAAGTGAATATGAATCTCCTTAATGACTCTTAGCTCCTTTAACAAACCACAGACCCCAGAATTCTTTGTGGGAAGCCAGGACTGTTTAAAGTGGTAAATGTAAAGGTAAAGGGACCCCTGACCATTAGGTCCAGTCGTGGATGACTCTGGGATTGCAGCGCTCATCTCGCTTTATTGGCCGAGGGAGCTGGCATACAGCTTCCGGGTCATGTGGCCAGCATGACTAAGCCGCTTCTGGCGAACCAGAGCAGCAAGGAAACACCATTTACCTTCCCGCCGGAGCAGTACCTATTTATGTACTTGCACTTTTGACGTGCTTTCAAACTGCTAGGTTGGCAGGAGCAGGGACAGAGCAATGGGAGCTCACCCCGTCGCGGGGATTCGAACCGCCGACCTTCTGATCGGCAAGTCGTAGGCTCTGTGGTTTAACCCACAGCGCCACCTGCGTACCAGAGCATATTAAATGTATGGTGTGAATGTGGCCTAAGTACTGGTAAATTTCCAGTTTAAACCTTTATAGTCTTTACTGTCTTGCAAACCTCATAGCCAAGTGGGGATCTTAACCTGATTTGCACCTGAAACTCCCTAAACCTAACCTGACCCTCTAACTATGCTGGCTGCTGTTCAAGGACCGCCATTTAGTTCTATGGGACAAAGTAAATGAGTTGCAATCTGGAAGCAGCTGACAGCAG
The DNA here is from genome assembly GCF_965153285.1 of Podarcis tiliguerta. Taxonomy (NCBI): domain Eukaryota; kingdom Metazoa; phylum Chordata; class Lepidosauria; order Squamata; family Lacertidae; genus Podarcis; species Podarcis tiliguerta. The sequence continues at coordinate 121,679,532 of NC_139534.1, forward strand.
GATAAAATATTTCCCAGGGTAATCTGAGTGGGATCCCTGAAACATTAATCTATCTGATTATTATCTATCTCTTTATTTTTATAGTCAGGCACCATCAGGACAAGCGTGTGGACTCTAAGAACAAACTTGTGTATTGTTATTATTATTGACATGTTTTCAATGGACAAAAGAATATGTAGCATCCTAACGAACTGTTCACAATCCACAGTGTCCTACCAAGTGACATTCGAATAGCATCTTCTTGTACGCTCAGGTATGCCCCATGCGAGGAACTAGGAATTGAAAGTGTAAGCAGGTTGAGCTCTTAAATCTTGAGATGTGTCACACACGGTAAAAGCAATCTGTGTTTGACGAGTGTATCTAATGAGCTGAGTCTTGGTAAATCTTCAGCCTTTCATGTCTAAGGACTCACTCCAACAAATGAATGTAGAAAATGTATCTGTTCTCATTTGCATACGTTGCTGGAGAAAGTACTGGAGAGAAAGGAAGGGGGTGGAATCTGACATAGGATAGCTTCTTCTGTGTTACTTTTTAATTAAGTAGCAGCAGCTCCGATCTTATGCAATTAGTAGGATGGCAGAATCTCTCCCCTACACATTGTTCCAACATGTAGGTCCTTGATAGCGCTGCATTTACGAAGTCTTGCGTCTGAACTATCTTCTAATGATAACATTTCAGGAGAGGGGGAACCCCCCCCCCGAACCCACCAGCCCATAATATCTGCATGGTAATCGCTGCGGGCGGTATATGAAGTGCTAGACAGGATGTGAAAGCTGGACCAGAGTGTATGATTAACTAATAATATAGTCAAGGGATTGTATAAAATGGTGGCGTGTATGTCTGGGACCCCTTTATTGTATTGCTGGATTTGTAATGCATATTTAAACTCTGCTTTTCTTTCGACTCCTTTCAAGACGTCAAATCAGACTCCTGGCACACAGAATCTGCTACAGGTAACATATCTGCCCCCCTGTTCCTCACCCCTTGCTATAAAACTCTCCCCTCTGCCCACCTTAAAAAATCACGAGAACTCTTTTTTTAAAAAAAACCATATCCATAAAAGATGAATGGAGTCAGTCTTGTTAAATGCAAATGAAGAAGGTAAATGCACATAGCATTCAGCTAATGGCTTGCTAAGGAATGCCATCAGTGTTCCAAGATCTTCTGCAATGATTGAGAGAAATGAGTGCTGCCTTGGCGGCCAGATGCTAAATATATCAAGCTAGTTAAGGAGCTAGACAGATAATATGCATGGTGATGGATCAATATTCTCCAAGGGAGGATGAAAATTCTCACAACACTTCAGGGGGAGCTTGAAAAAAATACATTTCTTTTTAAAAAAGAAGAAACTCAGAAAAAATGTATTTTGAGACATTTCAACAAAAATATATTTGATTAATTTTATATCCCGCCTTTCTTGTGTCAGGCAACATGTGGTTCTGAGGCAGTCACCCATTTGGACATCTTTAGCAAAGTGATGGCTTCATGTAGCTTCAGACCATCTCTGTTTTCCAAACTTGGGTCTCCCATTGTTTTTCGACTACAACTCCCAGCATCCCTAGCTAGCAAGTGATCAGGGATGATGGGAATTGTAGTCCCCAAAGAGCTGGAGACCTAAGTTTGGGAAATTCTGGCCTAGATAATACCTCTCCCTCTTTCTTTTAACTTAGGGGTGGAGGACCATTAACACTTCAGAAGGTATTAGAGTACAACTCCCATCATATGTGATGGTCACAGAAGCTAATAGGAGTTGGAGTCCACCAATATCTGGAGAAGGTCCGTATAGTTCAAGCTATGATTTTCCCAGTAGTGATGTATGGAAGTGAGAGCTGGACCATAAAGAAGGCTGATCGCCGAAGAATTTATGCCTTTGAATTATGGTGCTAGAGGAGACTCTTGAGAATCCCATGAACTGCGAGAAGATCAAACCTATCCATTCTTAAGGAAATCAGCCCTGAGTGCTCACTGGAAGGACAGATCCTGAAGCTGAGGCTCCAATACTTTAGCCACCTCATGAGAAGAGAAGACTCCCTGGAAAAGACCCTGATGTTGGGAAAGATGGAGGGCACAAGGAGAAGGGGACGACAGAGGACGAGATGGTTGGACAGTGTTCTCGAAGCTACGAACATGAGTTTGACCAAACTGCAGGAGGCAGTGGAAGACAGGAGTGCCTTGTGTGCTCTGGTCCATGGGGTCACGAAGAGTCGGACATGACTAAATGACGAAACAACAACAACACAATATCTGGAGGCCCATAGGTTCTCCACCCAAAGAATGCTGCAAAAGCAGCATCCCCAGACCGTGGCTTAGTGGCAGCGCATCTGCTTTGTATGTGGAAAGGTCCAAGTTCAATCCCCAGCATCTCCGGGTAGGACTTGAAGGGACCCCATCTGAAATCCTGGAGCCACTGCCTGTCAGTGTAGACCAGACTGGGCAACTTCAGGTCCAGGTGATGGTGTAGCGGTCTTCTAGGTCTAGACCAGGGGTTCTCAAACTTTTTTCTCTGGGCCAGACTTTCAGAAAAAAACAACAACTGGTCACGCTACACCAATTTTTTAATCGATAAGAAATAGATTGGAAAACAAAATGATTCCCAGCAGTTCTTGATTTATAGCATAGAACACAACTATTTTATAATATGATGCCGGGACATCCACAAGGTCTAAAACAATGCAGCTACATAAGGACATGAATCATTTCCAAAATATAATATGAACAAGCCTCTTACATATAGAACCACAGAGTTGGAAGGGACCCTGAGGGTCCTCTAGTCCAGCCCCCTGCAATGCAGGAATATGCAGCTGTCCCATAACGGGGATTGAACTCTACTTGATTGAGCTCCTACTTGCGAGCAGAAATATTGGCTTGGTTCGGAACGTTGCCCCTTTTGCTTGCGGAGCAACCAAAGCATGTCAAGGAGCTGAAGCAGAAGACATAATTGACTGCTGTTGTGATATACGATGCTACAATTTACTACAAATCACCGAATTGTAAATTTTATTTTGTTTTTATGGTTTTCTACAGATGTTATGACTTACGGCCTTGACAAATAAGGTGATTCACTGAAGCTCTGTGCAGATGCTCTTCTTCTCTCATGCTTAGAACCACAGGAGGGGAGAGTGCGAAGGATCACCTGTATTCCAATAATAATAATAATAATAATAATAATAATAATAATAATAATAATTTATTATTTATACCCCAGCCACTCTGGGCGGCTTCCAAAAGAATATTAAAATACTGTAATACATCAAACATTAAAAGCTTCCCTAAACAGGGCTGCCTTCAGATGTCTTCTAAAAGTCTGGTAGTTGTTGTTCTCTTTGACATCTGGTGGGAGGGCGTTCCACAGGGCGGGCACCACTACTGAGAAGGCCCTCTGCCTGGTTCCCTGTAATTTGGCTTCTCGCAGTGAGGGAACCGCCAGAAGGCCCTCGGTGCTGGACCTCAGTGTCCGAGTAGAAAGATGGGGGTGGAGATGCTCCTTCAGATATACTGGACTGAGGCCGTTTAGGGCTTTAAAGGTCAGCACCAACACTTTGAATTGTGCTTGGAAACGTACTGGGAGCCAATGTAGGTCTTTCAAGACCGGTGTTATATCACCTGGCCCCACCACCCCTTGTGCCATAACACTAACTAACTAACTAACTAACTAACTAACTAACTAACTAAAATAACAAAGCATATCTAGAGCTGGTTTGGGATGAAAGTCTTGTCGTTTTGCTCTTAGGAATTGAAATTGCCAGCTAGGGATTGGCGAATTTGTCAGTTTGGGTTTCTCTCCATTTTTCATTTTCTAACCTTAAATTCCATTCTCCGCATTTCCACATCAGTTTGCAATTTCTTTTTTTCTAAAAAAACCAGTCCTCATGAAAATTCATCAGTATTTTCTCTTAACACAGACATTTTATGCAAGTTTCCCTAATACCCACATTAGTGCTTTTGGGGGCCGGTGTGTGATCTCACGAGGGTCACATGACTCACGTGGGAGTGTGGCTCCTGAAGATGCCCATCAGCTGATCGGTGGCTAGAGTGATTCCCTTTCATAGAATCATAGAGCTGGAAGAGACCCTGAGGATCATCTAGTCCAACCCCTTGCAATACAGGAATATGAAGCTGTCCCTTGCGGGGATTGAACCTGCAGCCTTGGTTTTATCAGCACCATGCTCTGACCAACTGAGCTATCCAGGCTCAGTTGCCAACAAAATCCAAATGGGTCAGGACCACCAAATTCCAGGTATAAAAAGGTAAAGGTACCCCTGCCCGTACGGGCCAGTCTTGCCAGACTCTAGGGTTGTGCGCCCATCTCACTCAAGAGGCCGGGGGCCAGCGCTGTCCGGAGACACTTCTGGGTCACGTGGCCAGCGTGACATCGCTGCTCTGGCGAGCCAGCGCAGCACACGGAACGCCGTTTACCTTCCCGCTAATAAGCGGTCCCTATTTATCTACTTGCACCCGGGAGTGCTTTCGAACTGCTAGGTTGGCAGGCGCTGGGACCAAACGACAGGAGTGCACCCCGCCGCGGGGATTCAAACCACCGACCATGCAATCGGCAAGTCATAGGTGCTGAGGTTTTACCCACAGCGCCACCCGCGTCCCAAAAAATTCCAGGTATAAATCTATTTGAAATGGATTGATCCTCCATGGATTTCTCCTCCAGGATAAAACCATGCAACTTTCACTTGTCCCCCCCCCACCGCCTTCCCCCTTTTCTCCTCAAGCTTGTATTATCCTTATAAAAGTTGGACCATCTCTGTTCTCTCATTTCCTTCTACCTGCGGCAAAGGGCGATCGTGTTATTTTAAATATTTACATCAAGTTACTTTATACGTTCCTGTGGTCTTGAGGCACGGAGGCTCCCTGGGGTTGGTCACTGGGCACTTAGATCCAATTAGCACTCAAGGTCAAGAGCGCATTATGCTGACAAAAAGCGGGGAGGGAAGCATCCTGGTTGGTTAAAAAACTTGCCTTGCTGATTAAGGGCGGCCTTTGGAGCAAATGAAATTACAGCCCAAGAAATCTGATTGCGTCCGTGCTCGAGTGAGGTAGCGTCTCAGCGCTCAATTTCCCCAGCCATATGCTCCAAGAATTAAAAAACAAAACCCCTTCACATCAGAAGAAGGCAAAGGAAGAGCCTAAGGCAGTGAATGTAACACTGCATGGAGAATGAGGAGAAGGGTTAGCAGAGGAATTTCTCAGCACGACAAAGAGCTTTCATTTCACTTATTTATTTTGAAGATGAACTGAGTGTTAAGAACATAGGAATGCAGGAAGCTTCCAGAGTCAGACCAACCTAGTTCAGTTATGCCTAAACTGACTGGCAGTGTCTCCTTAGGACAGCCTTTCTCAACCTGTGGGTCCCCAGATGTTGTTGAACTACAACTCCCATCACCCCTAGCTAGCAAAGCCAGAGCTCAGGGATGATGGGAGTTATAGTCCAACAACATCTGGGGACCCACAGATTGAGAGCAGCTGCTCTAGGATTTCAGGGAGGGCGGTCTCATCCAGTCCTATTCTGAGATGCTGCTGATTGAACCTGAGACTTCTACGTGAAGATGCTCCACCACTGAGCCTTGGTGCTTCCTCTAAATCAGTATATCCCAAGCTTGAGTCACCGGCTATTTTTGGACTACAACTCCCATCACCCCTAGCTAGCAGAACCCAGTGGTCAGGGATGATAGGAATCATAGTCTGAAAACATAGGGAGACCCGAGTTTGGGAAACGCTACTCTCATTGTTGGGTGGGGCTTCTGCTGTCCATCAGGCTGGTGCAGGCCACAGTTTGTACAATAACCATTTGGACAGTCGTAAGAACATAAGAAGAGCCAATGGCCCATCTAGTCCAGCATCCTGTTCTCACTGTGGCCACCCAGATGACTGTGGGAAACTAACAAGCAGGACCTGAGCACAAGAGCACTCCCTCTTCCCATGGTTTCCAGCAACTGGTATTCAGAAGCATTATTACCTCTGACTGTGGAGCCTTTGTGGCTAGTTGCTATTGACAGGCTTATCCTCTACGAAACTGTTAAAGCCATCCATGTTGGTGGCCATTGCTCCCTCCTGTAGGAGCAAATTCAGCCCAATACATCTTATTGACCTCAGTTGGAACAGCAAATGGCACCCCACTGCTCCAGTGAAGGTAAAGGGACCCCTGACCGTTAAGTCCAGTCATGAATGACTCTGAGGTTGCAGCGCTCATCTTGCTTTACAGGCCGAGGGAGCTGGCATTTGTCCTCTTCCACAGACAGTTTTTCCGGGTCATGTGGCCAGCATGACTAAGCCACTTCTGGCGAAGCCAGAGTAGCGCATGAAAACGGCATTTACCTTCCCGTTGGAGTGGTACCTATTTATGTACTTGCACTGCGTGCTTTCGAACTGTTAGGTAGGCAGCAGCTGGGACCAATTAACGGGAGCTCACCCAGTTGTGGGGATTCGAAACACCGACCTTCCAGACGGCAAGGCCAAGTGGCGCAGTGTTTTAAACCACAGCACCACCCACTGAGTACTGAGGACCAACTCCAAATTTGAGGGGGCCCTGGGTGAAATGTCCTCTGGTGATGTCCCTCCTTCAGTGATTGAAGCAGCATTGCCTAGCTAAATAAATGTATTCTGTCCCCCCACCCTCCCACCAATGCTCCAATTCAAGGCTAGGTTATGGGTAGAGATGGGTGGATCATTCTAAGTCCGTTCTGTGCCACCCTTGCTAATACTCAGTTGTAGTTAAGCTCCATCCTATTTTTCACAGAGTTTCCAAAAGAATGCATGAAAAATCTTCATGTACATTGTATGCATTTTGTACATGTTCTTCCATTAAACTACACATTTCCCCAATGCAGTTTCCTCCTAAAGTTACTTTTTGTACACATTTTAAGGAAAATCCAGGTGCACACACTTTGGGGGACTGAAGGTACATTGCTTAAAATGTAGAAGAACATAATTTGACTGATAGCTGCATTTTGATATGCAAGCAAGTTTGGGAATGTTGATTTGGGTTGGTCTGCTGTGAAATTCAAACTGAATGAATTTGGCCCTCATCCTTAGCAGTGGAGGAAATGTACATCATCTATCCACCTGTTGCTGCTCAGGGTGATGGGCCAGGAAAACAAAATTAAAGGAACCCCAGGGAATGCATTGGCAGAGGACCCTACCTGATTACTTTATGCCTGGGCAGCTGATCAAGGATTCCAGGCATTGAGGCTGGCGCCGAGGGCACCTACCACATCTATCCTACTGTGGTGTTAAGATTGGCACAGGGGCCTCTCTTGGTAGTTCCACCAACCTTGAAAATGTAGTGAATGGAGACCTGGGAGCAGGCTTTCTCTGTGACAGCTCCTAAGCTGTGGAACTCCCTCGCGCAGGGACACACCTAGCATTTTCCTTGTACAGCTTCCACTGTATGCTAAAGATGCAGCTCTTTATTCTACTCTTTGACAGTCAAGGTACATTATTATGTACATTATGGTGCATCTCCACCTCCATCATCCAGCACAGACACAGGTCCAGCTCTGAGGGCGAGAAGCGAAGTTACAGGGAAGCAGGCCCAGAGCCTTCTCAGCAGTGGTGCCCTCCCTGTGAAACGCCCTCCCATCAGATGTCAAGGAAATAAACAATTATCTGACTTTTAGAAGACATCTGAAGGGATGTTTTTAATGAATGATGTCATATTGTGTTTGAATTTGTTGGAAGCTGCCCAGAGTGGCTAGAGTAACCAGTTTTACTTTGTTATACAGTGTGCCCCGCAAGACGAATGCCTCGCAAGACGGAAAACCCACTAGACGAAAGGGTTTTCCGTTTTGGAGGTGCTTAGCAAAACGAATTTGCTATGGGCTTGCTTCGCAAGACGAAAATGTCTTGCGATTCCTGGGGTTTTTTCCCGCTCCCCACCCCCTTTTTATAAGGCACTAAGCTGCTAATAGCCTTTTAGCAGCTAATCCGCTAATCCCTTAAGCATTTAATAGCCGCTAATAGCTGCTAAAACGCTAATAGCGCTAATCCGCTAATGGGCTTGCTTTGCAAGACGAAAAAACCGCTAGACGAAGAGACTCATGGAACGGATTCTTTTCGTCTTGCGAGGCTCCACTGTATCTCTTTTTATAACTGTGTCCTGTGCTGAAGTAACCTACCCCTGAGACCTTACGGTGAAAGGTGGGTAAGACATCTTATAAAATAAACAGATGAGATAACATTGTGCGCCAAATAGAGCTGCTTGGTGGGCCTAAATGAGCCATTAGGCCATGGGTTCCCCACCACTGTGGTATATGAACCACTGGCTGAGGAGGAAAGCAGAAGGCCTCTTGTTTGTATAAAATGAAATCAAGCGGATTAACTTAAATTGATATCCTTACTTAGATTGTTTCCTAAGCAAGCAATTTTGAGGGGGAGTGGATGATATTTCTCTCAGCCGTGCTGTAATGTCTTAAGGATTTGAAGGTTGCTCTTTACTGCACTGTCAGGAAAAGACAAAGGATGAGAAGCATTGTTTAGAAGCATCGAAGAAGAAATCAAAGTGATGATGTAATGGCTCAACCCAGGAAACAATTAGAAGATCATTTTTACTAAACATTTTACGACTCCACATTTGCATCTGGGGAATATTAGAGTAAATATAGCATGAGGAAATTAGTCTTAATTTCATGTTAATGGAAAAATCAATTCAGTTCTAATTATGTTATGATTTATAATATACAATCCGGCAGTTCTTTAAATGCTTTGATTAGGTTGTTCAATTGTTGATTTTTTCCCCCTCAACCTAAATAAGATTAATTCTGTTTCTAATCACACATTGAAATGCATAAATCTATTGGCAGTAGAGTCTACTTAACCTCAGGGAAGCTGGAATAAAAAGAGAAGGAAGTATATTAATTACAGTATTTTCTATACATGAATGTTCAAGAAGGCCTGTGAGCCCACAAGTCTAGAGAACTTGGCAACTGAGGGGAAATGAGTCACATCACAGAAGAGACTGGGCCACCTGCTGATGGTGCTGACAAGAGCCATGAGACGAGACAAGTGCCGAATAAAAGGCCTCATGAAGTCCTGTTTGTGGAAGAGAGAAATTGCAGGGAACATTTCACCAAACTTCTCTGCCAGAGAGGAGACGTTCTCAAAGAGTTTCTCAAAGGCGAGGCACAGCTTCTTCCTTTGTTTAAACATATTTTTTAATTTGCTATCTCTGCAAGTGGCAGCGGCAACTGTGGTGGCGATGGAGCTGCCATTTTGTATCCACCATGATGCCCTGAAGTTAGAGTCATTCTGGGATGCTGATAGAGGATGTGTGTGCAGTGGCGTAGCGTGGGGGGTGCAGGGGGGGGGGGGCCGGCCGCACCGGGCGCAACATGGGGGGGGGGGCGCGCTCGCACTCGCAGCTCTCTGCCCCTACCTGGCTCGGGTAGGGTTAGGGGGCGCAAATTACTTGCCTTGCCCCGGGTGCTGACAACCCACGCTACACCACTGTGTGTGTGTGAAAGAGAGAGGTGTGTGGAATGGCAGCTGCCACGGAAAATGGCAGGCAATATGCTGAGAAAATTCTGCAGAGTGGCCTTGTTATTCTAGGTGCATGTGAAAAAGACAGCTCAGAAATGTTCTCAGAAAAATGTCTTCAGAGAAATTTTGCCTCAGTTCTGATTGAGTCTGCGGCTGGAGGGGATTCAGTTAATTCATCCCACAGCATCTTGTATTCCATTTGTTGAACTTGTCACATATTAGAGAACATGGTCATGTGATTCTCCTCCTACATCGGGGTAGTCAACATGGTACAGTGGTGCCTCGCAAGATGAAATTAATTCGTTCTGTGAGTTTTTTCGTAGAGCGAGTTTTTTCGTCTTGCGAAGCACCACGGCGGAGGGGGAAAAGCAGGGCAGCTGCCGCAGCCGGTCCTTGGACTCACCCGCGCCTTGTGGACACCGCGCGACGCGGCTTCTGGAGGGCGGCGGGGCTCAGGAGCGCGACTCCGGCTGCAACGCTGGCTGCTGGTGGCAACGGCTCCTGAGGGGAGCGCGCGAGGGCGGTGGGCAGCGGTGCGAGGCAGCCGGAAGGTCGGAAGGTCGGCCGGAAGGTGGGAGGGAGCTGGAGGAGCGGGGAAGCGAGCGTGCGACCGTCGCCATGACAGGAGAGGCAGGGCTGTTTCGTCTAGCGAAGAAAGCCCTTAGAAAAATCCGTCTTGCGAAGCACCTCAGAAAATGAAAAACCCTTTCGTCTAGCGGGTTTTTCGTCTTCCGAGGCATTCGTCTTGCGGGGTACCACTGTACCTTCTAGAAGTTTTGCACAGCAACACCATAATCCCTCAAAAGTGCCTAAACTGGCTGAGGAGGTTGTGTCCACAATATCCCGACAACATTTTTTGGGTGAATATGCTTATCATTCTAGTTTCTGTTTGGTTTTAAATGTATCTGTTATTTTTTGTGTTTTTAATTATTTTATATGCAATTCATTTTATGTGTAAATCACCGTGAGACAGCGGTTTAGAAGGTATAATAATAATAATAATAATAATAATAATAATAATAATAATAATAATACTTTTCAAGTAATGCATGATTAAAGACCCAGCGTAAATTATGCTGATCCATAAAGCATGTCAGAAAGGAATTCATATAGAAGATACCCTCTGGCTGAATCAAAACAATGCAGTACTCTGAGTTTTGGTGGGCAAACATAAAAGGGATGAGAAAATAAATAAATAGAGGTTTAGAGATTCACCACTGCTGAGAGAATGATGTTTCAGGAAGCTGTGTGAGGTACATCCTGAGGCATTCTGACAGCTTGTGGAGCGGAGAATCTCAGGAGTATTTACATCTCACTTTCTAATTTAAAACAAAGAAAACAGGGGTGAGGAGGTGTTTTCTAAGCTTGAAATGGGACTTTCGTAAGCCTAGAAGGGTTGATCTTCCTTGTAGCATTGTAGATTGTTTAGACCAGATTTGGACAGATTTTCGACTTGTGGTATTTATTTTGATTTCAGTTAGAACCCCCAAAGAGATCAAGTGGACCCAGGTGCCAAATAGTGGTTCCCATTGGTGAGCACAGAACACATACTCTCCAACATTTCTCCAATGAAAATAGAGATGTATTATTATTATTATTATTATTATTATTATTATTATTATTATTATTATTTATTGCCCTGCCCATCTGACTGGGTTGACCCAACCACTCTGGGCATATTCCAAAATATATAAAACCATGATAAAACATCAAACATTAGCAAACTTCTCTATACACGACTGCCTTCTAAAAGTTGTTTTCCTTGGCTCAGGGGTCCCATAACTCCATACACTCCAACATTTCTCCAGTGAAAATAGGGATGTCCTAAGGAGAAGTGGGACATTCCAGGATCAAATCAGAAACTGGGACGGCTTCTGTAAATCCGGGACTGTCCCTGGAAAATAGAGGCATTTGGAGTGTTTGAGAACAACAGGTGCTTCTGAGCTAGAGATGTGGAAGAGACAGGATCCAGTTCTCATTTAAAAGCTGGATTTAAAAACAAGAACTGCTAAAAAGCTTTTTAAAAGATCAGTCATTAAAATACAATTAAACATTTGATAGAATTAAAATGATGTATACCTATAAATTGCCAACAAAGGCCCGTATAGTTAAAGCTATGGTTTTCCTAGTAGTGATGTATGGAAGTGAGAGCTGGACCATAAAGAAGGCTGATCGCCGAAGAATTGATGCTTTTGAATTATGGTGCTGGAGGAGACTCTTGAGAGTCCCATGGACTGCAAGAAGATCAAACCTTTCCATTCTGAAGGAAATCAGCCCTGAGTGCTCACTGGAAGGACAGATCCTGAAGCTGAGGCTCCAATACTTTGGCCACCTCATGAGAAGAGAAGACTCCCTGGAAAAGATCCTGATGTTGGGAAAGATGGAGGGCACAAGGAGAAGGGGACAACAGAGGACAAGGTGGTTGGACAGTGTTCTCAAAGCTACCAGCATGAGTTTGACCAAACTGCGGGAGGCAGTAGAAGACAGGAGTGCCTGGCGTGGAAGACAGGTGTGCTCTGGTCCATGGGGTCACGAAGAGTCGGACACGACTAAATGACTAAACAACAACAACAACACACCTATAAATTCTGTTTGAAACATACCCATAGTTACAATGAAAACAGCATGACACCAGCCGTCTGTTCCCCAAAGCCTTTTGGAACAAGAAAGTCTTCACCTGCCAGCGGAAAGCAAGCAAGTCCAGCATCTCTAGGGAGTGAGTACTAGATTGGAAGTCCTTCAACACTGAAAGTTCAGTTTCTTACAAGAGTGGAATGAATATGATGTTGCCTCTGTAACTGCGGTAGTTCTGGAGACTGAAATGGTTGCATGTGCAATGCAGATCACCTCAGCCTTTTGAGTGTCTAGCTACCCCACACAGCATGATCTCCTTCCTGCAGGATTTTCAGAAAACAGCAGGAACTTTTACCAACGTGGTCACAAATATTCCAGTTCTAAAGCACTTGGAGGGGCTGTAGCTCAAGCCGAGAGGCAGATGAAAACACTGCTTGCTTCCCCAACATCCTTCTTCTCTTTATTATCATCATCTGGCTTTCCTTTATGGCCCCGATACACTGCGCAAACTGCTGCTGTTAATATAAGACGCGCCGAAAAGCTCCAGTCAGTGCTTGCCCTCCACCTCCAACCGAAGATGTAATGGAAAAAATCAGTGACCTGCTGAATTCTTAGGTTAAGTAAATTGTTACTTTCCTTGAAGTCTGTAGAAGGATGTCTGTTTCCTTTGTGACATGTTCTTACCAGGATCCATACAATGGGGTGTAATGAATGTTGCTAGTGCCTGACCCCAGAAATCACATATTTATGTATTTGGAAACACTGCAAGGCATGTTATTTGTTCCGGTCAGTAGAAATCTCAACCTCTCCTTTCTAAGCTTCTCAAAGTACATCCATCCGCTTAGGTGATTATTTTAGAACGTATGGGCAAGCACTGGAGTTTCCAAGCTGCCAAACGGCAGGCAAAATGAAAAATGAGAATTTTCTGTCGTGCATCAAGCAGTATGACCCAGGATTCTCCCTGTGTACTATTACCCCAATGCTCAGATGGCAATTGTGATCAATTAAAAACAGACAAACCTTTCGGGCTGGGTCACATCTCTGCAGTACATTGAAAGCACATGACATGTGCTAAAGAATACAGTGGTACCTTGGTTCTCGAACTTAATACATTCCAGTCCGTTCAACTTCCAAAACGGTTCGAAAACCAAGGTGCGGCTTCTGATTGGCTGCAGGAGCTTCCTGTACTCAAGCAGAAGCCGTTTTGGACATCCGGCTTCTGAAAAACGTTCGCAAACTGGAACACTTACTTCTGGGTTTGCGGCATTTGGGAGCCGATTTGTTTGGCAAGTAAGCCGTTCGGGAACCAAGGTTTGACTGTACTGGGAAATACATTTTGTTAAGGGTGCTTGGAATTATAGTGCTGTGAGGGGAAAACTATAGTTCCCATGATTCTCTGGGTGAAGCTTTAAATGGACTTTAAGTGTACGGTGCAGATATCTCACTGCCCTCTGTTTCCTCTTTTTCTTCTTTCACAAAGTGCTGTGCTGGAAATTCCTCCCATGTGTGTTAGGTGTGGACACTGGGTTAAATGACAGTGCATATACCCTAAAGACACCATAGTCTCTGCTGACCTTCCAAACCCTGAGTAATTGCTTATAACCCCTAGAATCTCTCCCCACCCAGAGATTGGGGCAACATGCAACGTGATAAACCTCTCTGCATCTAATAAATAATAATAATAATAATAATAATAATAATGAATTTTTATTTGTACCCCGCCCTCCCCGGCCGGAGCCAGGCTCAGGGCGACTAACATTATAAAACTAACATAGTATACAAAGAACATAAAAACAGGCAATCAATTAATTAAAATACATCTTAAAATTAGTTCAGAGCAAATTAAAATCTGGACAGATGGCAGTCTACGGGTAAAATTGAGAGTGGTTAATATTCTCCAGGGCCAACTGTTACCACTGGTCTTATAAAGGACTTGTGAGTGGGTTAGGAGGCCTCTTTAATGCTTGTTCTTATAAAGGAGAAGAATCAGACTGAACCCCGACCAAAGGCCTGGTGGAACAGCTCCATCTTGCAGGTCCTGTGGAAAGATGTCAAATCCCGCAGGGCCCTGGTCTCTTGTGAGAGAGCGTTCCACCAGGCTGGGGCCACAGCCGAAAAGACCCTGACTCTGGTCGAGGCCAGTCTAATTTCCCTGGGGCCTGGCATCTTCAGGGTGTTATTATTTGCAGACCTTAAGGTCCTCCGTGGGACATACCAGGAGAGGCGGTCCCATAGGTATGAAGCCATATAGGGCTTTAAAGGTTAAGACCAGCACCTTAAACCTGATCCTGTACTCCACCAGGAGCCAGTGCAGCTGGTATCGCACCGGACGAATGTGCTCCTGCGGCGAGGACCCCGTGAGGAGTCTCACCGTGGCATTCTGCACCCGCTGGAGTTTCTGGGTCAGTTTCAAGGGCAGCCCCACGTAGAGCGAGTTACAATGCAGAATTGTCTACAGAAATAAAATAGCATACAGGTAACAACCCAACAGCATCAAAACATTAAAAAAAACCAAACCAAAATTTAAAATTGCAGAAATAAAATAGGCTCATTTGGAAAGAAAGAGGTTTTTTTTAACAAAAGCTGAAAGCAGCAATGTTGGGACTGGCTTCACTCCCAGGAAGAGTTTTTCAGGGATCTGGTGCCACAGTCCTTGAGCCACAGTGGCACCATCAACAAACCTTTACCAGCAGATCTATTTTTTGCTCTATAAGACTCACTTTTTCCCTCCTAAAAAGTAAGGGGAAATGTGTGTGCGTCCTATGGAGCGAATGCAGGCTGCACAGCTATCCCAGAAGCCAGAACAGCAAGAGGGATTGCTGCTTTCACTGTGCAGTGATCCCTCTTGCTGTTCTGGCTTCTGAGATTCTTGTTTTCCTCCTCCAAAAACTAGGTGCGTCTTGTGGTCTGGTGCGTCTTATAGAGTGAAAAATACGGTAAGTGACTGGGGTGGGATGTCAGGGAGGAGGCAGCTATTCACACACCCTGTTCCACACCAGCTGAGAGCATGACAAGGTGCATTAAGCAATCTTGTGCATGTGTGTTATCTCGTTGCACTTATTTATCATGCAACAAATCTGCTCCCTTTGATAGCATTTTACTACAGTTAATTCATCTTACGTTTCTGCCAAATAACCGAGATGGCTGGTAGAAGTCCATAGGCAGATTTATCTTTCAATTTTCTTCCT
This sequence comes from Podarcis tiliguerta, assembly GCF_965153285.1. Classification (NCBI taxonomy): domain Eukaryota; kingdom Metazoa; phylum Chordata; class Lepidosauria; order Squamata; family Lacertidae; genus Podarcis; species Podarcis tiliguerta. The sequence goes on from NC_139534.1 coordinate 121,694,777, forward strand.
CTTAAATTAATAATATTCTAATTCTGATCTCCCTCCCTCCCCCTCCCTTCCCCAAGCTTTCAACTCCTTTTCTCCTGGCAGGGCTCCATCTTGCGTGCAAATCAGAAAACCTTTCTCTCATTCCACTAGGCAGGCTTGCAACAATGACAGGCTCACACATTTCACTACAAAATTAAGGGCGCGTTTTATTAATGGTTGTTTTCAGTTTCCTAGGGACAATATGAAGAAGCTGACTTGTGGATGTTTTCCATGGATCAAGTGGCACTAATTTCTGAATGGGTCTAACCCCCCCAGCAATTGCCCCTAAATCACCTTTCCCTCCGACATGGTTTAAATATATCTGGATAATAGAAGCTCTTTCCCCCGCCCTCCAAAAACAAAACAACAAAACACTTATTTGTTCAGGCTAGGGAATCCATTAATTATTTACACCAATTTCTACCTCATTCCTAAACCTCTAGTTAAAATTCATGGCCCAGGCGCACATCAAATATTGATTTTTTAATTTTTTCCCCCCAAACCCAAAGTTGATGCTTCCCCTTTAACATTATTATAATGAGGGATAAAAAAATCAAATTGCCTGCACTGAAACTCAATCATTTTCACATGCCATCTGCATCGATCTCTTTTCAAGGTTTTACCATAAATTATTCTATTCAATTAAGTAAACCCCACACATAATGACATTTTGCAAACTAAATAATTTATTGACTAGTTTGAGCGAGGAATGATTGGGCTCTAATGCGCCATCATTTTCATAAGCATTAATAGCGATGAGAAGCATTTCTGCAATGAAAACATTTGTCAGATTATTTGTTTGGAAAAGGGGAAATCACCTGGGAAGGAGAAATCCTCTGGAACAGAAGAGAAGCAAAATTCTAGTAAAGCAGGCATGAGATACTTTTGGGTGACAACATAATTCTGAAAACGTTTGAGCAGTGTGAGCAGACATGCGTTTGTGTGAGGAGTAGGGTTAAGGATCAACACACTGAAAAACCACGTCCACCAATGTATGCAGGCTCCTGTTTGCACATGATCAATGTTTTCTCATGCAGCCTTATTGATGCAACATCCTCGGCGAAGCAATATCATCCTGTGATTTAATGCATTAGCAGGTCTGTGCCATATGGGCATACATACATCGCCTCTTCCCTTTCGTCCGTTGCTGAAATGATGGGAAAGGAAAGTAGCTCTCCTTAAGCATTGGTGGGTGTGACCCTTCCTCACTGCAGATCTGTGGGCACTCAAGTACCCAGATATGGTTTGAACCTGCCTAAGACTCCATATAGGGCTTCAACCAGGGGAACCTCAAGAGCTGAATCTGAGACCTGCAGGTTACAGTGGTTTCTCCATCTTTGGGCTCCAGAGATCTCTTTGGGGAAACAGTAAAGAATCAAAACTGTAGAGTTGAAAGGGACCATCCTTTGCCCATCAAGCTGATGATCCTGAGATTAAGAGTCTCATTCTCTACTGACTGAGCTACATGGTGGTTTTTTGTAGGAAAGTGAAACAATAGTCCCTGTAACTGGCTGGAAGTAGGGAGCCCCTGGGTTGGCCAAGCCTGGTATAAATGCTAGAGACGCGGGTGGCACTGTGGTCTAAACCACTGAGCCTCTTGGGCTTGCTGATCAGAAGGTCGGTGGTTCAAATCCCGGTGAGAGGGTGAGCTCCCGTTGCTCTGTCCCAACTCCTGCCAACCTAGCAGTTTGAAAGCACGCCAGTGCAAGTAGATAAATAGGTACCACTGCAGTGGGAAGGTAAATGGCATTTCCATGTGCTCTGATTTCCGTCACGGTGTTCCATTGCACCAGAAGCAGTTTAGTCCTGCTGGCCACATGACCTGGAAAGCTGTGCATGGACAAATGCCAGACACGAGATGAGCGCCACAACCCCATAGTCGCCTTTGACTGGACTTAACCGTCCAGGGTCCTTTACCTTTTATTTTTAATGTTAGAGAGTCTGGTCTTCTGCTTAACCTGGGTAACATAGTGACCTACAGATATTGTTGGCAACTCTCCTTGAGAGCCAGTGTGGTGTAGTGGTTGAGAGCGGTAGTCTTGTAATCTGGGGAACCGGGTTCGCGTCTCCACTCCTCCTCATGCAGCTGCTGGGTGACCTTGGGCCAGTCACACTTCCTTGAAGTCTCTCAGCCCCACTCACCTCACAGAGTGTTTGTTGTGGGGGAGGAAGGGAAAGGAGAATGTTAGCTGCTTTGAGACTCCTTAAAGGGAGTGAAAGGCGGGATATCAAATCCAAACTCTTCTTCTTCTTCCTTGTCCCTTGATTCTGGCTGGTACTTATGGGTATTGGAGTCCAACAACATCTGCTTTATACACAGTCCTAGGTTCAGTCCCTGGGACACCTCCAGGTAGGGTGGTGGTAGAGCCTCCCTGTCTGTACAGAAAATACTGAGCTAGATGGACAATTAATTCGGACTTTTATGTGGTATTCACCAGGGCAGGGTGGTCCAACATGCAGCCCGAAAGACCATTCTGGGCAGCCCTCGACAGCATTTGACGCCCCCCCACCCACAGCCCTTGTGCCGTCTTCTGAAAGCTCGGTAAGCAAGATGCTGGTCTTTGGGAAGCAGGCATAAGGGCCCTTAAAAGGTCCTAGAGTCCTCCCACCTCATTCCCAAAGCCTAGTTAGTGTAGGGTTGCCATATGTCTGACTTTGAGGTCTATTTCCCTCATAAAAACTCAACAACTTTTACGTCTGGATCTTTACTTCTTGAAATATGGCAGGAGTCCCCAAATGGGATAAGGCCCAAGGAACTTGTTTATCTGGCCCACGGTGACCCCCGCTGCCTGCTCTTACTGGCACTGTGCTGTGCGGCTGCCCACTTCCGGGCCGGAGGAGCACCAGAAATAGTTTGTGCACATGCAGAAGCGTTATTTGCACATGCAGAAGCGTTATTTCCGGTGCACATCCGGGTTGGAAGACACTACCTTTAGGAACCCAGCACTGGAATATTTCCTTTCTGGTCTAGGTTTGGGTGTGCATTGTTTTGATCCATCCCCAACAGTATCCTAAATGAACCCAGCTTGTTCTAGTTGTATATGTGGTTTACTGGATTAGGATTATAAACTGGTGTGTGTGGCCTGGGCTGGCCTGTTTTTGTGTCTTTTAACAGCCTCTTAAGGTGAAGACCCATAGCATGCAGAAGGTCCCATGTCCAATCCTCAGCATCTCCTTGTAGGACTTGGACTGTCCCTTTCCTGAAATCCTGGAGAGCTTCTGCCAGTCAGTGTAGACAATACTGACCTAGGGGAACTAATGGTCTGATGAGGCACCTCCCTACGTTTCTTTGTCTCTTTCATTTGCAAGAACGAGCACTTGCTGATTGCTGCAGATCCAGCCCAGCTATAAGGGTATATTCAAGAAATGAAAGTGGTTTGCAACAGAATCAGCACAAGGGAGAGCACCTTTTCCAGGTAAGGTATCATTACCTACCCCACTGTGCACTGAAATTCTGAAACTTCACAGGAAATGCACATTGCTCTCGATAGCTAACATATATAGGTCTTATTTGAAGAAGCTGCTGTCCCAATTTTTCTCCTGTCTGCCCAGGAAAAAGGGCTCATTTGCCTGACATCGCACTAGTGCGGTATCTTGCCATGCCCTCACACAGGAGTGCACTAACACCATTTGACAGCTCCCCAAGCAGTGATCTTCCTTCGATTATTACCATATGTATGTATCAGTCAGCAGGTCTGTTGCCCTAATTAATGTTAATGGGGAATTTTAAAGAGCGCAATAAATAATACCACCCAAAAGTTATCAATCAAAAATATTGTCCCAAGGAGAATCACTTACGCTAAGCCTCCCCAGCGACCATTTCCTTCCACTCCAGCTCAGCAATAATTTCTGTGGCACTTCCTACTCAGAAGCACCAACATATTCTTTCCCTTTTGAATTTGATGTACATGAAGAAGTACAAGGACATGTCAGTTCCTAATCAGCTAATGCAGGGGTGGGGCAGCTGTGGTCCTCCAGATGTTGCTGGACTCCAAATCCCATCAGCCTCAGCTGGCATGGCCAATGCTGAGAGATGAGGGTTGCAATCAAGCGAAATTAGGGATGAGGAACCTGTGGCGCTCCAGTTTTTTTGTTGGACTCCAAGTCCCATCAGCCCCAGCCAGCATAGCAAATGGTATAGGATCATGGGACTTGGAGTCCAACAACATCTGGAAGGTCATAGGTTCCATATTTCTGAATTAAAGGGATTTCTTCATACACACTGGTATTTGTGCTGAGTGACACAACAGTTAAGATTCATAGAAACATAGATTTGTAGAGTTGGAAGAGACAATGAGTACCAACGAGCCCAATGTGAGGATACCCAGAGCTTACAGGGTTAACAGCTCAAGGGAAATCACGTCCTATCACTGGGGGGGTGTTCGCATCTTTGTTAGGTAAAGGTAAAGGGACCCCTGATCATTAGGTCCAGTCGTGACTGACTCTGGGGTTGTGGCGCTCATCTCGCTTTATTGGCCGAGGGAGCCAGCGTACAGCTTCTGGGTCATGTGGCCATGACTAAGCCGCTTCTGGCAAACCAGAGCAGTGCACGGAAACGCCGTTTACCTTCCCGCTGGAGCGGTACCTATTTATCTACTTGCACTTTGATGTGCTTTTGAACTGCTAGGTTGGCAGGAGCAGGGACCGAGCAACGGGAGCTCACCCCGTCGCGGGGATTCGAACCGCCAACCTTCTGATCGGCAAGTCCTAGGCTCTGTGGTTTAACCCACAGTGCCACTCTTTGTTATGTGAACGTTTTTAATTTCTGTTTTGGCTGTGACAGGAGAAGCAAAATGTCTTCGCTTTCTCCTGGCTGAAATGTTTGTTTTGTTGTTGTACAATAAAGCTTCGTAGAAAAGAGAAGCTGTTGTACAAGACTTTTACTACATGGCTGAGATTCCTTCCACACAGGCACACCGCTGCTCAAGATCCTCTGCTGTAGCCAGGAGAAGCAGGTTGGCACAGTGGAAGCGTACTGGAAGCAACAACAGCCCCGCTGTTCGCAGCCTTAACGGACTCTCAACAGAACATCAAGCCCCCTGCAATACAGGAATCTTTTGCCCAATGTAGGGCTCAAGCCCACAGCCCTGAGATTAAGAGTTTCATGTTCCATCGACTGAGGTATCCCATGACCTAAAGTCCCAATCAAAACTACAAAAAGTTAAATAAAACAATAAAAATACAAAAAACGAATCTTTTCTAATAGTCAGTGTACCTGATAGTTGCCTAAAACATTTTCAGCAAATGCACATAGACTGATACCTTTTCAGTTTTTTTTATTGCTTTCTTACTTACAGTGTAGTTGTGTGATGTTTATTCAGAAGTGAATCCGACTGCACTCAGTAGGCAAGTTTGCATTGAGTTGTAGTCTTGGCTTTGAAGGTTTTGAGTGTCTGTCTATGCAAGAAATAAGAGGAAGAAGCAAAACTAAGAAACCCATCAGATGTTCCTTGACCCTTAACAATTTCTCGTGACCTTCCTGTAACCAGACTCCTTCAGAATCCTGCAAAAATTTAGGTATCAATTCTTCCAGAGCTGATTGCTTCTGACTGCCATAAGCTGGCAATAATGCATTTGACAGTCAATAGCAGGAAATTCAAGAGTATTTGACAGGGTCGAAGCACCTCATATTCCCACCAGGCACATAACAAGAGCCAGGAACTTCTTGATCTCTACTTTTTGATATTGGGAACTGAACATCCTTAAGGCAAGGATGGGGAAACCCCCTGCAATGCAGAAATCTCAACTAAAGCAACCATGACAGATGGCCTTCCAACCTCTGCTTAAAAACCTCCAAGGAAGGAGAGTCCACCACCTCCCAAGGGAGACCATTCCATGGCTGAACAGCTCTTACCGTCAGAAAGTTATTCCTGAAGTTTAGATGGAATCTCCTTTCTTGTAACTTGAAGCCACTGACTCATGTTCTAACCCCCAGAGCAGGAGAAAAGAAGCTTGTTCCATCTTCCATACGACAGCCCTTAAGATATTTGAAGATGGCTAACATATCTCCTCCCAGTCTCCTCTTTCCCAGACTAAACAGACCCAGCTCCTTCATCTGTTCCTCATAAGGCTTGGTTGCCAGACCCTTGATCATCTTGGTTGCCCTCCTCTGCACATCTTCCAGCTCGTCAATATCCTTAAATTGTGGTACCCAGAACTAGACACAGTATTCCATGAGTGTTATGACCAAGCCAGAATAGAGAGGAACTATTACTTCTCTTGACCTGGACACTATACCTAGTCGATTACATTATATTAAAGATACACTATGTGATTATATGTCTTACATGGCTCAGGACCTCAATACCTCAAGGACCTTCTCTCCCCACACAAGCTTTCTGCATGCAAGGTCTGCTCTTCCACTGTCCTTTCCCAAGGCTTGACCTTTTATGCTCGGGCCATTTTTAAATATAATTTTTCATATAATTAGTTGGACTTTTTTAAAGGACAATGTAGAAGCAGCTTGGACATCTAATGTGAGCAAAGCTCAAACAGGTCAGAACCACAAAACCTGATTTCTAAATCCATTTAAAATGAATTCCTCTTCCATCTATAGTACCAGTTTAAGAGAAATTTTAACTTGAAAAAAATATGTACAACGTGGCAAGATGAAATGATGCAATCAGAGCAGGTCTCCTTGGCTTAGGAGACTGATGAGATCCTCTCTTATTGTCTCCCCTTCATATAGCAGATCAGTATGTGACCTGATTCATGCTTTTGCTTGTCTGCTTACCATAAGGTGAGCAATGGCAATACCTGATTGCTCCATCCCTTCCCTGCTGTCAAACATTCAGATGAAACCTCCATCGTCCTGGTTGGCAATGAATATATGTTATCTCTTCTGTATACTGGTGCCTCAGGATGCTCACTGGAGCCACTGGCGGATGAAGGGTTGCGATGGGTGCAGTCTGCCCCGAGTGTCATCCCTGAGGGTGTGTGTGTGTGTGACATCGCTGCCCCACCCCCCTGAGACACTCGCCCAGCCCCTAGGTGCACAGCATGTGCGTCACTCCACCTCTGACCAGAGCAACCTGCTCTCTTTCTCTCCCAACCAACCTGCACCACCAGTTGGTTGTGTTCAGATGAGCCAACCAGCCAGATAGAATCATCATATACATCCAGGCTCACCGGAAGCATGGAATAGGCAGAAGCTCTTTAGCTTGCTCAAGTGATGGCTGCCAAATTGGATGCTTTGGAAGACAAGTGCATGAAGGATACGTCTATGAGTGGCTACTAATTCTGGTGGCTATGTCTTCTGCCTCTATTCAGAGGCATGCATGCCTCTGAGTACCAGTTACTGGGAATCACAGGTGCACTCTTGCACTCAGGTTATGCTTTCGGGCTTCCCCTGGACATCTGCTTGGCCACTGTGAGAACAGGATGCTGGACTAGAAGGGCTTTCAGTCTGATCCAGCAGACCTTTTATTATGTTCCTAAGATAGGATGCTTAATAGTCACTGTTCCCACCTACTCACAGCAGCCCCCCACTCCTATAATGCTGCTCCTCTGCATAGGGGAACCATTAGGTACATTATAGGATAAGGCACAGAGGGCTGCAGTGGGTCAGAAGGATCAGTGGAAATGGGGTGAGACAAAGCCACCATTGGCTACAATTCACCCAGAGTAACAAGCGACAAAAGTAATCAGATACAGTCATACCCATGCAGACTTTCTTTTAGATGGGGATGAACGACTACAATAAAGTCTGAATGGGAATTTGTTTTCTTCCTTGGCTTACCTTGATCACGATGTTAAGACTTTGGAGTGTATCCTTTTCCTTGCAGCTCTTGGGATTTTTACTACTGAGTTTATGCTTGAATAAATTACTGGGAGGCGTGCCAGAATTTGCAATAAGGATAAAGCGAGCCATTATCTGAATGACAAGTGTGTGTGTGTGTATCACTTCCATACTTTGCACAGCCAACTCAAATGAAGAATTCTTTTTCAACAACAATAGAAAATTGCTGTGCCAAGAGAAAATGGAGAGCATTCATTTTCTCTCTCACTGTCATCTCCCAAATGAATGATTATTACAAGCGCATGCACGATTTCCGAACTTTCTGCTTTCGGGGAACCCCAAGATGTTCCAGCAGATTCTGGGACATGTTCTACAGTGGTTAGTCTTTGACCTTTTCAAACTCAAGGAGCCCACCTACAACCTGCAACTTGGGACCCACTTTTAAATATTTCTTTGACCATACATATCCATCTTCCTGCTTTTGAATCTAGTGTGATTAGATGTAAAGGTTGCAATCTACTGCAAACCATCCAGATACTGATGAGGCGATTTGTCATTTTTCCAACACTGAGGAGTAACCAGGCCTGGGACACAGAGGAGGAACATTGGAGCTAGATCAGGAGGCCCAGCAGTGCAAGGTATGGAGGCAGTGGAACTAGATTTGGGCAGTGAAACTGAGGCTGAGCCAGAGACTGTCCTGACTTAGAACCACTGGAGATAGCTCCAGTGGAATCAAACTCCTTACATCAGAAATATCAAACTCTGCGTTGCATGCAACATGGAAGATAAGAGCTTTGAGGCTCTTCAGAATGTGATTGTTTGGAACAAGCAATCTTTCATCTTGCCCAGCGCTGCAGATATTCTTGGCGCTAAACTAGACATGATGAGACAGTCACATTTATTCTTCTATATTCCTGCCTCATTCATGTATAGTCTGACAACCTAAAAGCAACACGACAGGCTAATAATTTGATTGCAACACACTTTATATAGCTACTAAATTGTATCTTCATTCAGAGCCAAGTCGCATACAATATATACAAGGTAGCACCAACTATTGACTTAAAAGAATTTCCCAAAGTAGGGGATTTTTTAAGATGGTGTATCAAATGGAGAATGATTCAAGCTTGAGGCAACATGCCTTCCAAAATAAGTATAAAGTCCTAACCATGGCAAGGGATGCGCCTGGTTATATTCCTGACTTATTCATATATTTAGCAGTGAATATGCTGAAAGAAGTTGGTGCTTCAGAGGCAATAGCTGGACAGTCCATTTGTAACCATTTGTAACCTGTGTACCCTCTCGGACCTCTTATTGGCTGAGGAAGAAAGTTTGAAACAGTCGGTTATCCAGGAAGAACTGTCCTTAGTAGCTATATAAAGTGTTGTAATCAAATTATTAGCCTGTCGTGTTGCTTTTAAAGGTAAAGGTAAAGGTACCCCTGCCCGTACGGGCCAGTCTTGCCAGACTCTAGGGTTGTGTGCTCATCTCACTCTATAGGCCGGGAGCCAGCGCTGTCCGGAGACACTTCCGGGTCACGTGGCCAGCGTGACAAGCTGCATCTGGCGAGCCAGCGCAGCACACGGAACACCGTTTACCTTCCCGCTGGTAAGCGGTCCCTATTTATCTACTTGCACCCAGAGGTGCTTTCGAACTGCTAGGTTGGCAGGCGCTGGGACCGAACGACGGGAGCGCACCCCGCCGCGGGGATTCGAACCACCGACCATGCGATCAGCAAGTCCTAGGCGCTGAGGTTTTACCCACAGCGCCACCCGCGTCCCACCGTGTTGCTTTTAGGTTGTCAGATTTTTCTGTTTGCATCGCAGGTTGATCTTTGCTGCCATTTTTGTACCATGGCTAAACGGGCACGAACTTTAGCATTTTCTCATTCATGTATAGGGCTGGTGGGGTGTGTGTGTGCCCTACATTCTGTTTCTTCAGTTGTCTTCCAGACGCCCTCACTTATAGGGGAGGGCTCAAGTAAAACCTCTGTCCCAGGTAGAATCTTCCAAGCCCATGATTCACTGAAATGCCTTTTGCTGACAAATATCCAGAGGGCTTTGATGCTTTTCTGTCTGGGAAAAAAAAAATCATCAGGAAAGAAAATTGATTCTGGGATTTATTGTGTTCTTGTTAACTGGGAGTGCACTGCAATCTAAAGGAAGCCAGATATGATCATGCTGAGTAATATTTTTTTTTTTTTAAATGTTAATTACAATCAGAAAGGAAGATAGGACTGGAAATGCTGTTTATTATTTTCAGAAGTCCTCGGAAGAAAATGAATACACTGAAGTGCTGTTCAGGTTCTTGAATCAATGTACATCCACTCATAGACTTCCTGCAACAAAACATTGCATTAGATGGCATAACACGGCTTAGGACCCTCGTACCTACGGGACCGCCTCTCCCGGTATGCCCCAAGGAGGACCTTAAGGTCCATAAATAGCAACACCTTAGTGGTCCCGGGCCCTAAGGAAGTTAGATTATCTTCAGCCAGGGCCTTTTCAACACTGGCTCCAGCCTGGTGGAACGCTCTGTCTCATGAGACCAGGGCCCTGCAGGATCTGACTTCTTTCCGCAGGGCCTGTAAGACAGAGTTGTTCTGCCTGGCCTTTGGCTTGGAGCCAATTTGATTCCCTCCCACTCTTTCTTTTTTCTTTTTTCCTTTCTCCTCCTGTGATGAAACTGCATTTTAATGTTTTAATGTTGTATTTTAATCTTGTTTTTAAGTTGTATTCACTCAACTTGTTTTTATTATTGCTTGTTAGCCGCCCTGAGCCTGGCCTTGGCTGGAGAGGGCAGGGTATAAATAAATAAATAAAAATATTATTATTATAATAAAGCTGAGGGCTACTAGGAGCACCCAGGAAACACACGTGGGTGCCTGGAATCTAGCGTTGTGAATTATTTTATTCTGTCGCTTGGGTGGTGACGAAAGCCATGGAAAAGTGCCATTAGTTGTGCTGAGGTTCTTTCGATTCTCTCCCTTGTGTTTCCCCAGAGTGCCAATCTCCAATTTTTACTTTAAGCAAACTTTGAAGAAAACCCTAGTTCTACATCTTATTATAAGAACCTGCCTCACTTCAAGTCAGGCCATTTTATTTATTTTCTATATAATTTTAAAATTTGATTTTAAAATATATATAAACATACAACAAAAAACAGTTCCGAATCCAAATATCGAGATTACTCTGAATCTCCTGACTCCCCCCTCATCCCTTCCATGGGACCTAATAATATTATTTACAACTGTGTATCAATACTTATCGAGATGGTTGGACAGTGTTCTCGAAGCTACCAGCATGAGTTTGACCAAACTGTGGGAGGCAGTGGAAGACAGGAGTGCCTGGCGTGCTCTGGTCCATGCGGTCACGAAGAGCTGGACAGGACTAAACGTCTAAACAACAACAAAAATCAATACTTATCCCATTTTTAATTCCCCCCCCTGAATTATCCATACTTTCCATTGCTTTACATGTGTGGTTTAAAATCCTGCTAATGTTTCCACCTGCTTCCAGTGGTCTCATAAATAAATAATAAACTTTCTTCATTCCTTATTAGAGTTCTGGTCTTCTTAATTTCTGAGCTTCCCAGTTAGATCTGCCATTTTGGCATAGTCCATCAGCTTGGTTTGCCGTTCTTCTCTGGTTGGGGTAGTTTCTCCCTTCCATCTCTGTCAAGTCAGGCCATCTTGCTCTGCATAGACTACACTGACTGCAAGTGGTTCTCCAGGTTTTGAAACAGGTCTTTCCCAGCTCTACCTGGCAATGCCAGTGTGGTGTAGTGGTTAAGAGCGATAGACTCGTAATCTGGGGAACCGGGTTCGCGTCTTCGCTCCTCCACATGCGGCTGCTGGGTGACCTTGGGCCAGTCACACTTCTGTGAAGTCTCTCAGCCCCACTCACCTCACAGAGTGTTTGTTGTGGGGGAGGAAGGGAAAGGAGAATGTTAGCCGCTTTGAGACTCCTTAAAGGGAGTGAAAGGCGGGATATCAAATCCAAACTCTTCTTCTTCCAATGCTGGGGATTGACCTAGGAACCTCCTGGCTGCAAAGCCACTGAGGGAGTCCGTTCCACTGTCAACAGTTCTTACTGTCAGAAAGCGCTTCCTTTTTTTTTTTAAAAAAAATTCATCTTTATTGATTTAAAATATCATCTTACATATATATTACAGACAGCTACATCAAAATAAAACACAAAAATATAATAGAAAAAAATAAAGAAAATAAAAATAAAAAGCAAAAAAGAATTAACAATAAGAAATGAATATTGGTTGTAACATCCTGTCTTTTCTAATAAAGTCTTCTGAAAGAGACTTCCAATCGTTCTCGTTGTACTTCCTCTATTGTCTTAATTTTATCGCAGTTTGTTTTATAACCTTTCCTGTATATTCATCTAGTATATTTATTCCATTTATTTATTATATACAAGTATCATTCACTTCTGCTAGGATAATGTCATGATTACAATATAATCTTATATATTCTTTGAATAGTCTCCATTCTCTGAATATTTTTTGATTTGGGGCTCCTCTGACTTTTCCGGTCAGCTTTGCTAATTGAAAGTTCTCTAGCATGAGTGAAAGTGCTTCCTGATGTTTAGTCGGAATCTCCTTTCTTGTAACTTGAAGCCATTGGCTTCCAGTCCTACCCTCCAGAGCTGGAGAAAACAAGCTTGCATCCTCCTCCATGTGACAGCCCTTGAGATGTATGGAAGTGAGAGCTGGACCATAAAGAAGGCTGATCGCCGAAGAATTTATGCTTTTGAATCATGGTGCTGGAGGAGACTCTTGAGAGTCCCATTGGCTGCAAGAAGATCAAACCTATCCATTCTTAAGGAAATCAGCCCTGAGTGCTCACTGGAAGGACAGATCCTGAAGCTGAGGCTCCAATACTTTGGCCACCTCATGAGAAGAGAAGACTCCCTGGAAAAGACTCTGATGTTGGGAAAGATGGAGGGCACAAGGAGAAGGGGACACAGAGGACGAGATGGTTGGATGGTGTTCTCGAAGCTACCAGCATCAGTTTGACCAAACTGTGGAAGGCAGTGGAGGACAGAAGTGCCTGCGTGCTCTGGTCACGAAGAGTCAGACACTACTAAACAACTAAACAACAACAACATGCTATCTCCTTTCAGTCACTTCTTTTCTAGGCTAAACATACCCAGCTCCTGCAACCACTCCTCATATGGCTTGGTTTCATGTCACTGTGTGTTTGGAGAATTCTTTTTTAATTCATGGTACCAGTGTCCTTAAGCCTGTGCATAAGCTGTCATCCTCATCACCACCCTCCTCTTTTGGGTGTGCCCTAGTTTGTCAATGTCCTTCTTAAGATGGGGCACCCAGAACTGCATGTCCTTTAGATCAGGGTGCATGAAATCATGGTGTAAAATATGCACTATGTTCCTATAGATGTGGTGGTGAACAATGTCACAAGATGGGGCCAACGCTTTCCTCCCTCCCTCCTTCCCTCCGTCAAAAGATTGGCCAGCATGTATAATTGGAGATGTAAAAATGAAGGCATTTTGCTTGTGTCAGAGCTGGCTCCTGGTCCCAGCTCACCAAGGACCAACGCTAGCCGATCGTACAGTATCAAAGTCTTTATTGAAGAATAGTCTCCATTTACAAGTCTCAGCGTCCCAGCCCTACGTCTGGACTTTAGACCGGCGAAGCTCTGTCTGGATCTCCACCCCCTGTGCACCAGTTCAATACTCTAATCTTACTCCACCTCTTCCTTCTCTCTCTCTTCCTCTGGGTCTTACTACCCCCCGGGGTCTCATTCCTCCTGGACTCTTCCGACGCAGAGCTTGACCCCTCTGACTCCTCCCCCTCTCTTCGGCGGGCTTTAGGACCTGGCTCCCTACCCGGGCTGCCCACCTTGCCGCCCTCCTGTACATTTGAACTTGGCGCGCGCGCGCGTTTTACTTTCCGGATGACCGTTTCCTCGCTCCCTGACGAGGGTGTGGTCAGTCCTGCCTCACGTTCTCCCTCTGCCTGCGCGCTCCCTGATCCCGATGCCTTGGACTCCTCCCCCCTACTGCACTCTGGGGGGGACGCTGGCCCGGATTTCCAGCTGCTACTCTCTGAGTCCCCTCCTTCCCGAGGTGTCCCCCTGGGCACTCCCCTTGCCCTGACCATGGGGGCCCCTTTCTGTGAATCCTCCGAATCACTGGAGAGACTCAGAGACCTCGGACTACTGTCGCCGCTGACATTTCCTTCCGACTCCTCCCCCTCGCTCTCCGTTTCTTCCCTCTCCTGTGACTCTGCTCCTGAACCCCTGACATCCATCCCCCCCTCGAAGCCCCCCCTTCCCCCCTCCCCTTCCTCCGGCGGGGGTGCTGGGTGCTCCGTCGTTGTGGGGGTGAATGGTGGATACAGTTCGTCCCCCGTGGCGTGCATCCAGTTAGAGAAATCCGGCTCGTCCTCCATGTCTTCGCCGACCTCGTTCTCCTCTGCTTCCATCTCCGTGCCGCCATGCTCGAACCCAACGTCCTCCCCCATCACGTCCATGTCCCTCTCACCCTCGTTCCCCTCTGGGTCCGTTGCCTGCCAAGGGCCCCTCAGCCACCTCTCCTCTCCTCGATTGTCCCACCAAAAGGAGCGGTCTGAGGCAAACCCCGAGGGCGAGCCCTCCGGTGAACGTGTTTCTAATGCTGGTTCTTCGTCCGAGGTGAATCCCTGGAACGTGCTGGTAGAAAGCGTGGGTGTGAAAAGCCAGTCGTCGAAATACTCGGCTGGCATGGGCCTGTGTGGGAACAAGGCATGAAACTCCTCTTTGAGGAGAGGCTCGTCCAGGGCATAGTCCGGCACCCAACTGTTGGCGCTGGCCGGGGTACCTTCCCTTGCGAGAAAATATTCTACTCCCTCTTCCCCCCATCTCGAGTCCAAAATCTCTGTGACCTGGTTGATGGGTTCCCTTCTTGGCGACTCCCTCCTTGGGGGGATCTCTTTATACTGGTCTGGTGCCGTGCCCTGCGCCTGAAATCGGTGAGGTGCTTTGTAGGGCGTGAGCACCGACCTATGGAATACTGGGTGCATTCTGGATCCTTCCGGAAGTGTCAACCGGAAGGCCACCGGATTGATCTGTGCCTCAACTAGGTAAGGTCCTAGCTGCTTATGTCCGAGTTTCTTCTTAGCTAAGGATCTTGTCGGCACTGCGTGGGCCGCTAACCACACCCAGTCTCCCACCTGTATGTCTTCACCAACCCTCCTGTGCTTGTCAGCCTGCAGTTTGTATGCGTGCTTTGCCAGCTCTAACTGCCTCCTAAGCTGCTCGTGGACTTCCTGCAATTCCGCCGCCAAGACTTCCGCTGCCTGTGGCTCCCCCTCCCCCAGTCTCTCTAATCCCGGGAAGGTTCTGGGATGCCTCCCGTTGTTGGCGAAGAACGGCGTCACCCCTGTGGACACGTGCTTCGTGTTGTTGTAAGCGAACTCAGCGAGCGGCAGGTAGTCCACCCATGTCGTCGGCTGTTGATTTGCATAGCATCTCAGGTACTGCTGCATGACGGCGTTGACGCGTTCCGCTTGTCCGTTGGTCTGCGGGTGTCTCGCCGACGCTAGGTTGATCTTGACATTCAGGAAACCCATCAGCTTCTGCCAGAAGCTCGAAATGAACTGGCGCCCCCTGTCGGACAAAATAGACCGTGGCAGTCCATGCACTCTGAAGACGTGGTCTATGAACAGCTTGGCGGTCTGTTCTGCCGTGGCCACCTTCGCGCACGGAATGAAGTGGGCCATTTTAGTGAACATGTCCACCACCACTAGCACTGCCGTTTTACCCCTTGAGCTGGGTAAATCCGTGACAAAGTCCAGGGCCACCCTCTCCCACGGTTCGCTCGGAGTCTGCAGCGGTTCGAGCAGTCCCGCCGGAGGTTTGTGCACTGACTTGGCCCTTTGGCAGGTGTCGCACCTCGAGACGTACTCCGCGACTTCCCCCCGCATCTTGGGCCACCAAAAATCTCTGGCAACTAGTTCTGCCGTCTTCTCCTTGCCAAAGTGCCCGGCGGTGGGTGCGTCGTGTAACTGCTGCAGTACCTTCGCCCGGAGGTCGTCTCCCGGTACATAGAGAGCTCCTCTGCGGATGAGCAATCCGTCTCGTACTTGGAACTCGTCGTCCTTCACCGTGCCCTTGTGCACCTCCTCCATCTTGGCTTGTGCAAAGGGGTCCCCCTGCAGTGCTCGACGGACCGCCTCCAAGTCCACGGTTGCTGCAGCGCACGCCCACGCTTTCGGAGCGAAAATGTGCTTGGCCGCTGCTGGTGCCGCCTCTTCAAGGTATTGCGGCTTCCTGGACAGTGCATCCGCCATGATGTTGTTGTCGCCTGGGATGTATTCTATCCTGAAGTCGAAATCCGCGAAAAATTCCGCCCATCTGATGTGCCGCTGGTTTAGGAATCTTGCCGTGCGCCAGTACTCCAGGTTCTTATGATCCGTGCGAACCTGCACGGTGTGCTTGGCCCCGACGAGGAAGTGCCGCCACGCCTTGAATGCTGCATGAATGGCCAGCAACTCCCTGTCCCAGATGGTGTAGTTTTGCTCCGACTTGCTGAGCTTCCTAGAGTAGAAGGCACACGGTCTCCAGTCCCCATGCGGGTCCTCTTGCAACAGTACGGCGCCCACGGCTCTGTCTGAGGCGTCTGTTTCAACCCTCAGCGGTTTGCTGGGATTCACATGCAGTAGCTGCCCTTCGGACGAGAAGAGACGCTTAAGGTTCTGAAAGGACTGCTCCGCTTGCTCCGTCCAGATGAACTTCTTCTTCTTAGAGCTGAGCGTGTCCGTAATGGCCGCCGTCTGCATCGCGAACCCCTTGATGAACTTGCGGTAAAAGTTGGCGAACCCCACAAACCGCTGGACCTCCTTCCGATTGCGCGGGCTCTTCCAGTCCAACACTGCGCGAACCTTGGCGCTGTCCATGGCAAGCCCCTTGTCCGACAGCTTGTAGCCCAGGAAATCCACCTCCTTCCTGTCGAACTGGCACTTCTCCAGCTTGGCATACAGTCGATGCTCCTGCAGTCTCTGCAGAACTTCCTTGACGTCTCTCTCGTGGGTCTCCTCAGATTCTGAGAATATCAGGATGTCGTCCAAGAAGCAGACGCATGTCTTGTAGAGGAGACCCGCCAGGACGTGATGCATGAAAGCTTGAAAACAGTGGGCGCCATTTTGTAAACCGAAGGGCATAACTCTGTATTCATATGTGCCCAGGGGCGTGAACATGGCAGTCTTCCACTCGTCTCCTTCCCGTATGCGAATCAGGTTGTACGCCCCTCGCAGATCCAACTTTGTAAAAACGCGTCCTTTCCTCGCCGTCGCCAGCAGGTCATCTATCTTGGGCATGGGAAAGGCCGCGGGCTTGGTCTTTGAATTTAAGAGCCTGAAGTCTACCACAAGTCTTTTTTGGGGCGTGTCCCTTTTCTTCACAAAGAATACAGGACTGCCCCCCGCTGCCTTCGACTCCCGGATGAAACCGCGCTTCAAGTTGAGGTCTATGAACTCCTTGAGCTCCTGCAGCTCGTCCTCAGACATGGAATACAGTTTCCCGGCTGGCAGCGTCGCTCCTGGCAGGAGGTCAATCTTGCAGTCATAGGGCCTGTGGGGAGGCAGCTTGTCCGCTTCCTTCTCGCAGAAAACCTCCAAAAACGCTGCGTACTTGCGCGGCACTGCTTGCAGCGTGCCTAATTGTAGCTGCGGGTCGTCCCCTGCTTCTTCCGGGCTAGGAAGGATGCAATGTTCCGCGCAATAGGAGGAGCCGAAGGTCAGTTGGCGCTGGTACCACGCCAATGCTGGGCTGTGCCTGTGCAGCCAACTCATGCCCAGGACTACAGGCGTGTCCGACAGGTGGGTGACGTTAAAGCTGATGACTTCTCGGTGATTTCCAATCCGCATCACCATTGGTTGCGTTTGTTGCACCACCTGCCCCCCTAACAAGTCTCTGCCATCCACCGTGACAACGTTCAGGGGCAGTGTGGCTGGTAGCAGTGGTATATTGTGCTGCTGAATGAATTCCAGTCCTATAAAGTCAGCGTTGCTGCCGGAGTCAATGGTGATCGGCACCTCCAGAGTGCGTCCATTGGGCAGTTGGAGAGACGCTGTAAGCTGCACCACTGGTTTGGGTGGGAGGGGGTCTGTGGGTTGCAAAAGTGCTGGGGATTGTTTCATTGACTTGTCTGGCTGGAGCCCAGTGCCTCTTCCTCCAGCCAGACTCCGTCGTTTAACTGTTGCTGCGTTTTCAATTGAGCTGCTTCAGCGACTGTTGCCGAGGCTGCAGTGTGCTTGTGGAGCCTCTGGGGACACTCTTTCGCCATGTGTTGAGCACTGTCGCAGATGTAGCACTTCCTGTTCCCTCTAGGAGGCTTCGTTTTGGCTGCTCCCGGTGTTAGGGCTCTGTTAGCTGACTGAGCCCTGGCACCTCCTATCTCCATCGGCTCTTCTCCCCCTCCCTGCGAGGGTGTGGAGTGCGCACGCGCTGCTTCTCTGGGAAAGAAGGGAGGTGCTCTGGCTGGTGCCCTTCCCCAACGCCCTTCTTCCCTGTTCCAAGTACGTTCTTCCAGATGCACCCCGATCTCCAGAGCCCTCTGGACTACCTGCTGGGTGCTCCTTGGTCTCTCCCCTCTTCCAATCTCTGCTTTTACATCTGCATTCAACCCCTCCCAAAAGAGGTCTCTGACTGGCGCAGAATCTTTTTCCCACCCCAGGGCATGAACCAGTCCGAAAAATCGAGTATGGTACTGCCGCACGCTGGCTTTGCCTTGTTTAAGTCCATGTATGTCCCTCCTGGCAATATCGACGTCTACCTTTGATAAAAAGCATGAGTCCATTGCTTTAATAAAAGCCTTCGCATCTTGGAGCGCTGGATCATTGTCCCTCCATAGATTCCGCAGCCACGTTTTGGCTTCCCCATGCAAATGGGACAGGATAAACCCCACTCTCTCTCTCTCATCTCTAAAGTCTTTGTCAAGGAGATCCAGCGCAAACAGCAGGTCTGCTCTGAAGTTGGGGTACTGCTGCAAACTCCCGTCGAAATGCGATACAAGGCTGCCTCCCCTCCTCCCCAAGCCAATGCCTTCTGCCTTGGATCCCGTTTGCCCCTGTTTAGAAAGCACGTCCAACCTGGCCTGGAGATCCCGGCAGGAGGTAACCATTTCCTCCTCTCTCTTCCTGGATGCAATTACCTCCGTGCTGAGGTGCGTCACCGCTTCTTGCAGGGCTTTTATCTGCTCTTCCGTCGTCATCTTGCCTGAGTTTTGTGAGCTCTGTAAGCACCCCTCCTCTGTCCTCGCTGCGTCGACTCACGTGGCGAGGTTCTTGGTGCCAAAACTTTAAAAAAGCAGACAGAGCTTACTGTCTGAGCTGGCTCCTGGTCCCAGCTCACCAAGGACCAACGCTAGCCGATCGTACAGTATCAAAGTCTTTATTGAAGAATAGTCTCCATTTACAAGTCTCAGCGTCCCAGCCCTACGTCTGGACTTTAGACCGGCGAAGCTCTGTCTGGATCTCCACCCCCTGTGCACCAGTTCAATACTCTAATCTTACTCCACCTCTTCCTTCTCTCTCTCTTCCTCTGGGTCTTACTACCCCCCGGGGTCTCATTCCTCCTGGACTCTTCCGACGCAGAGCTTGACCCCTCTGACTCCTCCCCCTCTCTTCGGCGGGCTTTAGGACCTGGCTCCCTACCCGGGCTGCCCACCTTGCCGCCCTCCTGTACATTTGAACTTGGCGCGCGCGCGCGTTTTACTTTCCGGATGACCGTTTCCTCGCTCCCTGACGAGGGTGTGGTCAGTCCTGCCTCACGTTCTCCCTCTGCCTGCGCGCTCCCTGATCCCGATGCCTTGGACTCCTCCCCCCTACTGCACTCTGGGGGGGACGCTGGCCCGGATTTCCAGCTGCTACTCTCTGAGTCCCCTCCTTCCCGAGGTGTCCCCCTGGGCACTCCCCTTGCCCTGACCATGGGGGCCCCTTTCTGTGAATCCTCCGAATCACTGGAGAGACTCAGAGACCTCGGACTACTGTCGCCGCTGACATTTCCTTCCGACTCCTCCCCCTCGCTCTCCGTTTCTTCCCTCTCCTGTGACTCTGCTCCTGAACCCCTGACAGCTTGCAACTGTTGAAATGTTTTCCTGGTAGAAGCATAAGCTGCCTGGCTCTGAGTTTATCTGATGGCAGAGATAATGCTTCGGCAGTAAGATGTGGATGTACGATTTGCTAGGATTTGCTAGACAGCGACCCCATGAGAGAGTTCATGATTTTGATGAGTTTGGAAGGCAGCTCTGCTCAGGAAACAAGCACCTCTCCTCCGCTTCTCAGAACTGCAAGAAACAATCACTAGCTTAATGGGTTTATATTTTCTGTGCTTTTGTTCCGGGCTCAAGGCATTTTTCTACAGACTGAGGTGCATTACATTTTACAGTTCCTTTTGCAGAGATCTTTTCTGATGAAGCAGGCCTATAGCCGGGGTCTATGTCAGGGTGGGCTCTAAGCGTACCCCCAGAATGGACAGGGGAAGGTTTCTCATGTTCATGCTACACAGCCAGATCCAAAAGAGATGTTGCATAAGGGCCAAACTAACTGTGTCTGTGAAAGGTTGATTTCAAAAATCAAATCAAATCAATAAATAGCTGGTGTGTATGGCCAGGTACACGGATGTACATGGGACGTGGGTGGCACTGTGGGTTAAACCACAGAGCCTAGGACTTGCCGATCAGAAGGTCGGCGGTTTGAATCCCCGTGACGGGGTGCGCTCCCGTTGCTCTGTCCCAGCTCCTGTCAACCTAGCAGTTCGAAAGCATGTCAAAGTGCAAGTAGATTAATAGGTACCGCTCCAGCGGGAAGGTAAACGGCATTTCCGTGCGCTGCTCTGGTTCGCCAGAAGTGGTTTAGTCATGCTGGCCACATGACCCGGAAGCTGTACGCTGGCTCCCTTGGCCAATAAAGCGAGATGAGTGCCGCAACCCCAGAGTCGGCCACGACTGGACCTAATGGTCAGGGGTCCCTTTACCTTTACCTATGGCCACGTATGCAGCATTTGACCCTTCTTAGTTTGGAGAAAAAGTGACTAAGAGGGGACATGATAGAATAAAATTTCATGGGGCATTGAGTGTATAAAATTATGTCTGGCACGGGGAAAGTGAACTAAGAAAAGTTTGCAAACATTAATGGTAGATTACTTGTAGCTAGCAAAGGTGACAGGAAGAGTTAGAGGCCAAACAAAACAAAAAGTTCACAAGGAATGGAGAATATTTAAAGAATATTTGAAGAACCATGGCATAAAGGGTAATCTCCTGGCAGACATAGACTGAGCCTTGTAGTATATAAAGGTAATTGACAATTTCCATAGAAATATGAGAAAAAATAGAAGAAATAAGTAACTGTGCGGTAAAAGTGTATTTAACAGATAATGCACAATGAGAATGTTTGGAAGTCTTTTTAATAGCACAATTACTTTTTCTTCTTCTTTATTCTTTTATATATATATTTAAATTTTCTCTCTCCTTTTCTTTTTTCTTTTCTTTTTTCTCTTTTTTCTTTTCATAAATTGTATTGTTACGTGTATTGTGAGGTATGCAAGGTATTTTTGCTTCAGTTGCCATCATTTTCTTTTTTCTTACAAACAAAAACAGAGAGTGTAGTATAAATGTTGTATAAATGTATATTTTTAAAAATAATAAAGATCAACATGGGGGAAAAACCCAAAAGAAAAGAAAAGTTTTTTCTGTCTCTCATAACACCAAAACTCGGGGACATACAGGGAAGCTGAACACTGGAAGATTTAGGAAAGATAAGAGAAAATTCTTCTTCTTCTTCACACAGCACCAGTGGCATAGTGTGTAGAGGGGCACAGGGGCAGTTGCCCTGGGGGCAAAATAGTTAGGGGCACGAAATTTCAACACCCGGTGCTGCCTCAATACAGCTGGCTGTTCCCATTGCTGGGCTTCATTGGAAATAGCTTCTCCATGTGAACCAGAAAATGACCTCTCCAGACTATGGAATAACGCTTTTCTTATCTCTGCAGTTGCAATTTCTTGGGTGACACGGACTCCGTTAGGCAGCTAAATGCACATACATACTCTGTCTGTTTCCCTCCATCCCACCCCAGGCACTGGCAACCCAAGCTACGCCACTGCACAGCACTAAGTTAAACTGTGGAATTTATGCCCCAACAGGTGGTGACAGCCATGAACTTTGGGTTTTTAAAGAAGAGGATCAGTCAAATTTATGGAGGATAAGGCTATCAATGGCTACTAGTCATGATGGCTGTGTTCTACATCTTGCTGGGAATCACAGGCGGAGAGTGTGTTCTTGTGCTCAAATTCTGCTTATCGGATTCCTATAGGTATCTGGTTGGCCGACATGAGAAACAAGATGCTAGAATAGATGGGCCATGTGCGAGGCTCAGCTGGAACAGGAAGTTTCACTGGGTATTCCTGAGTTCTAGTATTATGAGAGAAAGGGGGGAAAACTTCCCTCTATCCACTTTCTCCACTCCATGCATAATTCCTGAGCTCTGGTACATTCTTGGTTATTCTGATTCTTGGTTTGCTCCTCTACCTATCCATAAGCTCTGAGTGCTCAGGTCAAAACTACAGGTTCTGATTCATTGGCCTGACTACTGGCTGATCCTACTGATCCTAGTTAACCTGAGATCTTGTCTGTGGCCCAGCAATGACACACCATCAGTGTGTTCCAGAGGCCTTTGCAGATGCCGGGAGGTACATACAGAATCTATTCTAGATGCTTCCCAGGTTTTTCTAGAGCAGAATGACTCCATTGCACTCACCGCTGAAGCTTTCCATAGTGGAAACTAGTGCTTATTAAAATAGTCCTTAAGAACAACTGATGGCTACATCTCTTTCTGCAATTTCCCCCTCCAATGAAATATTATGTTGGGGGAAGGAAAACCCACTTCATAAATAATGTGTAACACTTGCTTTCCAAGAAAAGAAGGGAGTATTTGGGGAGAAGCCCTCTAAAATTTAATTGCAAGGTTCTGCCCGTTCATGTCCAAGAAAATTAAAAATAAATGCTTAGTCTTAAAAATTAATGAAACAAGGGCTTCTGCAACTAGTATTCAGACAATGCTTAACAGGTTAAAGCATTTGACTTAGAGCAGTTGCCTTAATTGTTAGTGGAATGGGGGGGGGGTATATTGTCTCTGCAACAGGGAAACCATTGCTCTTTCTCTCCTTGGTGAGAGGTTAAAACAAATGTTCTTGGAAGGCATATTGATTCCCATGGAGGTAGCTGAGGATACCCCACTGTCAGAACTAAATAGATTTGCAAAAGTGAATCTCAGGGAGAAGGGAAGGAACGGCTGTATTATTTTGTGAGCCGCTGTTGAATTCTGATATTTGTCATATTTTTTAAACCTTTCAGCTGAGAACTAAGGGGGATTTAAAGACTGAGGAAACAGGTGCTGCTTTTGAAATTACACATATACCCAACACCCTTTGAGCATTTCAGAAAGTAATTATTGGAGCAGGGATGGTCAGTTCCATTTATTTTTGTTCTGTGTCAAATTTCTGTGTGTTCATTAACAATCCCATCCTGTCTCATTTTAGCATCTATCCATTATTTTAATTTTCCCCCAATCCATATGAAAATCTGTGTCACAGAATACATGTTTAAATATGCATTTTGTCTCCAGAAATGCATTTTGACATGGATTTTGTGCTAAAAGATGCATTCCTAATGCATTTTGGTCTGTATTTTCTTTTTTTTTTTGAGCTGAGAATAAAATTCAGAAAAACTCCAGATCCGAAGGATAATTACAATGTGGACAGTGTATTAGTCTGAGAGGTATGGGTTAGATCAGTCTGCTTGAAAATGCAGACCAAACAGAATTGCCCTCCATCCTGATCCTGAAGGGAGACTACTAGATGGATGCTGTGATGTTGTTTCGATGGAATGTAGGATCCACAAGTGGTTAGATATCAGGCTGGGTTCTGATGCTGACTCCTGACATAGGAAGATGCTTTATAGTAAAACAGACCATCT
The DNA here is from genome assembly GCF_965153285.1 of Podarcis tiliguerta. NCBI lineage: Eukaryota > Metazoa > Chordata > Lepidosauria > Squamata > Lacertidae > Podarcis > Podarcis tiliguerta. Next base: position 121,718,517 of record NC_139534.1, read on the forward strand.
AGTCCATCTACCAGGGGCGTAGGAAGGGGGTGTGCGGGGGGCTCCCCGGGTGTCATCCTTGGGGAGGGGGTGACAAAATGGCACACCATGGGGGGTGGGGTGGCACTTACTGCGGGGACTGGCGTGCAGAGCACCCGAGCCACACGTCTCTCCTGGGAGTGACAATGGCGGCTCGGGGTCCCGAGCTGCCCAAAACAGCAGCATAGGGCTTGCATCCGCCAGGCGGGCTCCATGGGAAGCTCGTCGCTGCACCCCCATGCGGCACCCCTGTGGGTTTCTCGCCCTGCCCCCGCTGCTCTGGGTACCGGAGCAGCTAGCTACACCCCTGCCATCCACCTCAGGTCACTACACTGAATGGCAGCTGGTCACCAGGGTATCAAACAGAAGTCTTTCCTAGTTTTCCCTGGAAAATGTCTGCGCTTGAACCAGGGACTTTTTGCATGAAAAGCAGTTGATCTCCCTCTGAGATATGGCCCTTTCCCCTGTTCATCCCACCTCACATGTGTGCAGCAGAACCACCATATTTCCAGCACTGCATTCTTTCCTTCATGCAGTGCAGCCACATCATCATCATCGTCATTTATTATTAATACCCCACCCATCTGGCTGGGTTTCCCCAGCCACTCTGTGCAGCTCCCAACAGATTGTTAAAAACATGATCAAACATTAAAAAGTTCCCTAAACAGGGCTGCCTTCAGATGACTTCTAAAAGTCAGATAGTTGTTTATTTCTTTGACATCTGATGGGAGAGTGTTCCACAGGGCAGGTGCCACTACTGAGAAGGCCGTATGCCTGGTTCCTTGTAACCTCACTTCCCGCAGTTAGGGAACCGCCAGAAGGTCCTCAGGGCTAGACCTCAGTGTCTGGGCTGAACGATGGGGGTGGAGACACTCCTTCAGGTATGCTGGGCCAAGGCCATTTAGGGCTTTAAAGGTCAGCACCAACACTTTGAATTGTGCTTGGAAACGTACTGGGAGCCAATGTAGGTCTTTCAGGACCAGTGTTATATGGTCTCGGCGGCCACTCCCTGTCACCAGTCTAACTCTTTTTGGAGGACCGGAGCAGAGCTAGGGGAGAGTCCCCTTGTGCCACCATAAAGGCAGTAACACCAGTTGAATGATGCTACCCATTCATTCCAATCCCTCTCCAGCCATGAAGCTCACTAGCAGCTGAGCGTAGCCATCTCTCTCCCCTGCTCACCTCAACCTTCCCTTGGATAATGACATAGCATCATTCCCACCAGCCCACTCTAGAGGAGACATGTCAATGCTGCCCAGCTTGGTGGGGGTTTAGGAAAAACACTGCCCCCACCATTAATCCTGCTGGTGTAAGTGAAAGAGGCAAACCATCCGTCTTTGGTTCTTCCTCCCTCCCCTTTTCTTTTGCTCTGCCCATGGTGCAAATTTGCAGAGGGCTAGGAACGCAGCAGGGGATCTAGACTCTGCCTTTTAGTTATGAAGAAAGAGTCCTCCTCCTGTGCTATAAAGGAAACAATACTTCAGCACATAAGGAGGCTGCATTTCCTCCCTCTCCCCACCCCCAGTGTCACCATCCATTACTTTTTTGCAAGGCAGAAGTGCTGACGCACCAGAGTACCTTATTATGAGAACAGAGGGATATTTCTCATCACCAAGTGAATTCAGCAGAGCGACGGGAAGGGGGGAGGGGAGAGAGGTGGAGACTCCTGGGGGCAAAGCAAATTGAGTGTATGGAAATAAACATTTGGAAGCAAATGAATGTGGTCTGAGGAAGCCAAGGGAATCCAGCAAGTGTGTTTCTCCAGGAAAGTAGAGGCACACATAAAGAATTATTATTTCCATCCGATCAATGTGGAGGGAGTGGGTTTCACAATCCAGACCCTCCAAGTGTCCCTGTTTTCCAGGCACAGTCCCAGATTTACAGAAGCCATCACGGAATGTCCTGCTTTTCCTTAGGATGTACCTATTTCCTTAGGATGTACCTATTTCTGGATTAGTTGAGTCTGTAACCTGAAGCGTATGTAACCTGAAGCGTATGTAACCCGAGGTACCACTGTAGCTTGTTTAGCTTATACGTAAATCCTACACTGCTTCCACCTTATAAGGGGACAGTAAGTAGATTTCCCAGAAAGAATAAAATGAGTTGGAGTACACCATAGCTGGAAATGCAACAAGATACCATGTGATGTCCATAAGTGGAATCATCCACAGACTTAACCACAAGGATGTGGTTTGGAAATTGGGCAACCATTAGAGGCAAAAAAAAAAAAAAAAAACACCAACCCAACACCAGGCTGCTTAGACTGTGTTTCCACTGCTTCTTTTGGGTATTGTCCAGCCAAAGCAAAGCATTTTAAAATCCCATCCATTTCAACAAGGCTATGCACACTTAGACCCATTCAACAGTGTAGAACTTAATTTTAAGAATACATATAGGATCGGGCTGTTGAGCACATGGAACACTCAGCTCTTGAAATCAATGGGTGACCAATCAATTGACTTCAGGGATTTTCCCTGCTACGAGTGACTACACAACAAAGCTGTGGGAATTAAGAGACTCAGCTGACTTATTCACTTCAAATGCAAAATGCTTTCTAAACACAAATCCCACCCCACACCGCCAGCCTTCTGGCCCCAGCATTTCTTGGATGAAGCGGCAATTGCTGGAGGGAAGTAAGGGGGAGAGTCATACATAATGAATTCCTATAATCCTATAGAGACTTCATAAAAATATGCATAACAGTCTTGGTATCTTGGAAGGATATAATGGGTCACAACCTTCATGGATTCTTGAGACGGTTGCAAAATAGTCAATCTGATTAACATGGGCCCCGCAGGAGACGCCGTAGTTAAAGGTGTCTTTGGAGTTGCAGGCTGTGGGCAAGGCTCATAACAAAGGAGGTGAAGAATTGGCTAGGGGTAAGGTGGAATGAAGGAGAGGATTTCTTGTGGGAAAAGCCAGACCTGTTTCTGATCCATCTGTAGAAAAAGAAACAGTGGGTTTTACAACTTTATCATAACACACAAAGACAGGAGTAGGGAATCCGTGGTCCTCCAGGTGTTGTTGAACTCCCATCAGCCCCAAAGAGCATGGCCAATGGACAGGGATGATGGGTGAGCCAACACCCTTGAACCAAGGGAATGTGTAATGGTGGTGAAACCTCTGGCAGTGGTTGGCTAAGTTGCCTGCAGGCCACAGAGTGGGGAAAGCAAGTGGAATGGTATTTGGTTACCATTACTTAAGCTGCTATCACCCTCAGCCAACCTGATGTTGGCTTAGTTATTTGGAGCCTTGATGGAGGCAATGAGAAGGACCTAAGAAATGAGATGTTAGGAGTAACAGGCGTCTGGAAAAGGAGAAGCCAGGGGTTCAAGGAGCTGAGAAATGTGAGAAAGGAGAATTCAAACAGTGAAGTACCCCAGAACAGTCAGGAGACAAGGCCACAGGGAGGAGTCTGCAAGGGAAAGGGAGGTGAAGAGAAGTAATGACTGCCCATTTCTGTGGGCACCTGTGGCTTACAGGGGAAGCGGGCAGCATCCAGTCACAAGTCCAATAAGGGAGCATACAGAACCTTGGACAGCTCCCAAGGACGCACTAAAGCAGGCACCCCCAAACTCAGCCCTCCAGCTGTTTGGGGACTACAATTCCCATCATCCCTGACCACTGGTCCTGTTAGCTAGGGATGATGGGAGTTGTAGTCCCAAAACAGCTGGAGGGCCGAGTTTGGGGCTGCCTGCACTAATGCATCCACAGGAGCTGTTGTTTCTGCAAGGAGCTGGACCTAGCCACAAAACCTCATGTGGGTGATTACAACGTAGTAGGCTCTGCCTTCTTGGAGAAGTTGGCTGACTGGTTAAAGGATTGTTGAATTATTGTGAATTTTTGGCTTCTGTGAGGCAGGGTAGATAGATGTGCTGTGGAGGACTCCACATTAGAGCGGGGCCGTGTCTTTGAGACAGGAGGGCCCTGAATATTGATGTTCTCCCCTCAAGGAACAGAATGGACTCATAGAGAACTGAAAGTGACCAGAAGCAGACCGATTCATCCATCCCTTTTAGGCTCAGCTGTTTATGAGAAATACTAAGGAGTGGGAGCTGATAGCTGAGGATGAAAAGGATGACAATGCAGCTCTATGACATGACTTTATTTGGAATATCTGCCTATAGTAACTTCCAGGAGTGGGAACAAAGAGCCTCTAATTTCTCACTGAATTAGGAACACAGAAAGCTGCCATATAGCAGTGTATGACTGCTTGTTCATCTGCCCTGGTGGCAGCGGCTCCCCAGGGTCTTTAGCAGAGAAAGATCTTCCCTGTCACTGAATACTTGTACCTTTTAGGTGGAGATGCCAGGAACTGAGGTTGAGATTTTCTGCATGCAATAGATGTGCTCTACCACTGAGGTATGGTTCCTACCTTACTTTTTGCCAAATTTAAGTAGCAGGTTGAGCAACAACAACAAGGAAATTCTGCTGTGACTGAGGCAAGGGAAGTCAATGCTAAAGGTGGCAGAAAACTATTGGAATAATAATAATAATAATAATAATAATAATAATAATAATAATAATAATAATAATAATAATTTTATGCCACCCATCTGACTGGGTTACCCAACAAATTAAAACCCAGTAAGACATCAAAACATTGAAAGCTTCACTATACAGTGGTACCTCGGGTTAAGAACTTAATTTGTTTTGGAGGTACTTAACCTGAAACTGTTCTTAACTTGAGGTACCACTTTAGCTAATGGGGCCTGCCGCTGCCACCACGCTGCTGCCATGAGATTTCCTCATCCTGAAGCAAAGTTCTTAACCCAAGGTACTATTTCTGGGTTAGTGGAGTCTGTAACGTGAAGCGTCTGTAACCCGAGGTACCACTGTAAATGGCTGCCTTCAAATGTCTTTTAAAATCAGATAGTTGCTTATTTCCTTGACATCTTAAGGGAGTCATGGCGGTATTTTTTCATAAGTACATAAGAAAAGCCTGCTGGATCAGGTCAGCATCTTGTTCTCATAGTTGCCATCCAGGAACATTACTGCATTCAGCTGTGGAGGCAGAGCAGCATCAGTATGGCTAGTGGTCTCATCCTTCATGATTTGCCTAATCTTCATTTAGAGCCATCTAAGTCGGTGGCCACCACTGCCTTTGGTGGGAACGAGTTCCATAGTATAACTTACTCCATGTCACGCTTAACCTTACAAACGTCTATCATGTTGCCTCTTACTTGCCTTTTCTATAAACTAGGTAAAGGGACCCCTGACCATTAGGTCCAATTGTGGCCGACTCTGGGGTTGCGGCGCTCATCTCGCTTTATTGGCTGAGGGAGCCGGCGTACAGCTTCCGGGTCATGTGGCTAGCATGACAAAACCGCTTCTGGCGAACCAGAGCAGCACATGGAAACGCCGTTTACCTTCCTGCTGGAGCGGTACCTATTTATCTACTTGCACTTTGAGGTGATTTCGAACTGCTAGGTTGGCAGGAGCTGGGACCGAACAACGGGAGCTCACCCCGTCGCGGGGATTTGAACCGCTGACCTTCTGATTGGCAAGTCCTAGGCTCTGTGGTTTAACCCACAGCGCCACCCATGTCCCTTTCTCTAAACTGGAAAGTCTCAAATGCCTTCCTTATTAATGGTTGAGCATCTGCTTTGCATGCGGAAGGTCCCACGTTCAGTCCCTGGCATCACCACATAGGGCTGAAAGTGACTCCTGCCTGAAACCCCGAATAGCCGTTGGCGCTCAGGGTAGATAACACTGAGAAAGACTGGCCAAAATGATTTGACTTGGTACGCAACTGCTTCCCATGTTAACTGTTGATATTTTCACCCCTCCCATTGCAAGAATCTCCTGATCTGATGTTTTGAGAAAGGAGGTGGTGGAAACTGCTCTTCTCCTCTTCCTCTCCTGCCTGACTGCCTGATTCTGTGTGTGGAGAGTCTTATCTATGTAGTGGCTAGATGGCTGAGTGGGAGATGTAACGCTCATGCAAGCCAGTAGTTCTTTAGTTTGTGGTAGCTATTAGAAATAAAAGGAGTTATGCTTCACAGCTAGCTTCCACGTTATTTATACTCTGCATGAGTCTGGTGCTCACAATGCACAGTTGTGAGTCCAGTGCACTGGGACTTGCTTTCCAGGATTGGAAGGTCTCTGAAAGTGCTCCAGTTGCCTAGCCCAGTTGAGGCAGAGCCAGTTATTGAGCCCAGTCTCTGGGTGGTACAAAGCCTGCTGAAAGTCAGTAGGAGCGACAGTAAACAATTGACTTCATGGTAACATTTCAATCTGAAGAAAATGAGCAAGGGCAACAGACAGTATTGGTACCCCCCCCCTCCAAAAAAAAATAATCTCCCGGCAAGTCTTCTTAGCCTTGCAAATTCCCACTGGCTTTGCAGCAGGGATGGGTCAATGGAACTGCATGATTGCAAATTTGCAGCGTCTCACCTGCCCATCCCAGACCTTTCCCTTCCCTCCCTCCCTCCCCAGGAGGTCAGGATCAATCATCTAGCAGAAGCCTGGAGATGAATAGCCCCTATTGCTGTGGAAAACAAACCCGGCTCTGCCTATGGCTATGAGCTGCAGAGAAGAGAATGTCAGCTGTGGGACTGGTCCTAGCATAAAAAAAGGAGCTTGTTTGTATTGGCACGTGGAGGGCGGCTTGCATGCTAGCGTGATGTTAACTTCCTTTACAGCATCAGTGCCTCTGGCGTTGTGACCCTGGCAGACACAAAGAGAAATCCCTCAGGCAGTCCAGCCCTCTCCAGTTCATTGCAGCAGCAGCAGTTCTGGCACACAGGAGTCCTTCTTATTTTGACAGGCAAGGGCTTAGCCAGACTTCCTCTTCTCCCACTGCTCCCCCCGAAGGAGTCCTTTTTTTTGGGGGGGGGGACACAAGCAAGGGCTTATCCAGACTTCCTACTGTCCCATTGCTCCCCATCCCCATCCCTCCTGCTCTATTGGAGCAAATGGAAATTTGGGTTTTCTCCTGACGGAAGTGTAGAGAGGCCTGAAATGGAGTGTCTGATCTCTGCTCTCCCCTCTTCACAACAGTCTCCAACTGTTTCTTCTTTGCACCACTGAAAGTGAATTTGGAGGCAGCTGATATGGCCAGCAAAGTCATTGGCACTCGCCTGCCCATTAGAGAGGTGCCCAGTCAGTTTAATTTCCATCCATTGCAGAACAAATGTCACGAGTAACAAATGTATATGAACGGTCTAGGGTTTGTTTGCACCCGTACCTATTCACCACTTATTCAGAACTGTGTGTGCATATGTATCGATTACAGTTAGCTTCTGTTCCTGGTGGCTGCTATTTTTATTTCTCACAATGCCCCAGAAATTGTACTGTGAATCAGCTATTTCCCACCCAACCTACAAAAGTATATCGGTTGCCATACGTCTGGGAATTCCTGGACATGTTCTCTTTTGGGGGGTCCTACATGCTCATCTATGGCAAATTTTACATTTTAAAGCAAATGTCCTGAATTTTGGGTTTTTTTGTTTTTTGTTTTAAAATGCGCAGGTGGTTCTGGTGACAGAGCAGCTATTGGGAGACACTTTTTGTGTCTGGATTTTTACCTTTTGAAATATGGCAACCCTAAGAAAGCACAAGTTAGAACTTTGGTTCAGCAAGCTCAGTGCTTTGTGTTTCCTGGAAGGGTTTCAGTCAATAATGCAGTTTACCTGTACAGTCATACCTCGGGTTACAGGCGCTTCAGGTTGCTTTTTTTTTGGGTTACAGATACGCCAAAACCTGGAAGTACTGGAACGGGTTACTTCTGGGTTTCAGTGGTTGTATATGCACAAAAATGCTAAATTGTGCTTTGCGCATGCACAGAAGTGCTGAATCGCAACCCGTGCATGCGCAGACGCGGCACTGCGGGTTGCGAACCCTGCAGGTTGCGAACGTGCCTCCCGCATGGATCACATTCGCAACCTGAGCATCCACTGTAAAGGGAAGTTTTTTAATGTGTAATGCTTTACTATGTTTTAATATATGTTGGAAGCTGCCCAGAGTGGCTGGGGCAACTCAGTCAGATGGCTGGGGTACAAATAAAGCAGCAGCAGCAGCAACAATTATTACTATTGCATAGGGTTCCCAAGCACCCAGCAGCCAGCTGGTCCTTGCAAACTGCAGTGCAAGGGACACTGTTAGCCTCATACTTGGTGCTTTTGGAAATGCCAAGCATTGGGGCTGCCAAAGCACTTCTCTGTGGGGCAGGGGAGAAAGAACCCTGCATGCTAGAGGCATTTCTGCACATGCAAGAAGTCCCTCTTGAAGCCAACGCCTGCAGAAAGCAAGTTTCTTTCTCTTGGAGTGGGGAGAAACCTGCTTTTTGGAGACAGGCAGCAAGAGAGACGTCTCCATTGCCCATCCGATGCTTGGGGGAAAAGGGTCTGCCTTCTTTGGCTGTGCAGGACTGTTCCCAGGAGGGGAAATGGGACGCACAGCCAAACTTAGCAGGATTTAACCCCTATTTATTTGCTGTCAAGGTGTGTGGGGTGTGTGAAATCTTGCTTGCTTTGGCTCAGAGTGGCTGCTCCAAATGAGCGTTAAATGCTGCTCAGTTTAGCTGCAAGTGCCTATTCCATAGCAAGCACCCACCTCCAACACGGAATCGAACCCTGCTCTCCTGTTCCCATCAGCTGATGTTAGAAGTGATGTCAGCTTCAATCCCCGGTGTCTCCAGGTTGGACTCGGGAAGATCCCAGCAGTCTGAAACCCCAGAGAGCCTCTGTCAGTCAGTGTAGGTGATACACTGAGAGCCAGTGTGGTGTAGTGGTTAAGAGCGGTAGTCACGTAATCTGGGTAACCGGGTTCGCATCTCCGCTCCTCCACATGCAGCTGCTGGGTGACCTTGGGCCAGTCACAGTCTCTCAGCCCCACTCACCTCACAGAGTGTTTGTTGTCTGGGAGGAAGGGAAAGGAGAATGTTAGCCGCTTTGAGACTCCTTAAAGGGAGTGAAAGGCGGGATATCAAATCCAAACTCTTCTTCATCTTCTTCTTCTACTGAGCTGGACAGACCCATGATCTGCCTCCATATAAAGCACCTTCCTGTGTTCCTAACCTTTTCTGA